>NC_140932.1:106285854-107565854 GCF_014529385.1 Adiantum capillus-veneris | reverse complement strand
TGTGTATCTTCCTTGTGCTTATCCTGCAAACAGCATGCTCTGAGCTTGCTTCACATGATCATTGCCCTGCGCAATGTCAGTCTGCAGTAGTTTGCAAAATAGCCCCCTCACTTAGCATACATGCTTCACATGATCATTGCCCTGCGCAATGTCAGTCTGCAGTAGTTTGCAAAATAGCCCCCTCACTTAGCATACATGCTAACTCCAGAGCTCAGAGTCAGAGTGCCATGGCCTCTATGATAGGGGACAGGATTGCCATGAGTTGAGTTCTGAGTTGGAGGTGGCAGAGGTTGCTAGGGTTGCATCAACGTTCGGTGTCCTCATGTACGAGATGCTGATCTCGAGGCCCGACATAGCAGCTGCAGTGGGAGCATTTGCAGTAGGGTTGATTAGTTGTTCTATGATTGATCTCGGCATAGAGCATAAGGGAGGTTTGCAGGTATTGGACCGATACTTGCAGGAGTGCATGAGCTCTTGTAGACTCTTTGCAGAGCTTGGAGCTAGCTCTGTGTGGCTTCCGCAACGGGATGTTTGTCTATCAGTAGAGCCGGATGCACTAGCTCATCGAGAGTCAGTGGGCATAGGTTGAGAGAATATCTCACCTTCTATTGGTTGTACACTAGTAGATCTTGCTTAAAGGCACATTGGCCTTTACGTGGGAGGTTGTTGGGGTTAAGGCATATGTGCCTTGAACGGCCGCCCATGTCATGGGCGCCCGCCCACTGTTACCCTATACTTATAGTGAGTATACTATATAGGGGGAGCTGCCACTTCACAGTCTCCCCACCCACATCGTGTGTGTGTCTCCTTCTCTCTCTCTCACTCTCAACTGAGCTCACAAGCTCCCATTGCATTCTCACAAAGCTTCCAAGCTTTCTTAATCTCTCTACCGTCGAGAGCGAGTGAGCTATCGCCTCGAAGCTCTCAAAGCCGTCGTGCTCTCCGCGGTCACCATAGCTCTGATACCAATTGAAGGGGATCGGGGAGCACCACAGACGGAGGGAGAGAGAGAGAGAGAGAGAGAGAGAGAGAGAGAGAGAGAGAGAGAGAGAGAGAGAGAGATAAGGAGACACACACACGATGTGGGTGGGGAGACTGTGAAGTGGCAGCTCCCCCTATATAGTATACTCACTATAAGTATAGGGTAACAGTGGGCGGGCGCCCATGATCTGGGCGACCGGTCAAGGCACATAGGCCTTAACCCCAACATTAACAACATAGGAAGAAACCAAAAAGGGACATTGGTGTGTGTGTGTGTGTGTGTGTGTGTGAGAGAGAGAGAGAGAGAGAGAGAGAGAGAGAGAGAGAGAGAGAGAGAGAGAGAGAGAGAGAGAGATTCACTGACCATGCTTTTCTTGGCCGCAGCAGCGCGCGGGTCACATACTAGTTCCTATTCGAGTGATGACTAGAGGAAAAACCAAGGGGAAATATAGTTTAAGTTGTGCCAGTTGTTCGAGTGATGACTAGAACACAAACAAAGGAGAAACTACCATAAATATAGTTCAAGTTGTACCGAGTAGTTCAACCAAATAGAGACATGATAACTCCTATTCCAAGTGATTACTAGAGCACAAACAAAGGGGAAGAAACACAAAAAATGAAAATGGATCTGATAAATCCAGAAATTCCTCCAAAAACTCCAAGAAGGAAAGACATAAAAGATACAAACTCAAGGGGCAAAAACAGCAAAGGGAAGATACAAAAGAAAATAGAAAAAAAAGTGCAGACTCTTTCAAGGAAGCTGAACCAAAATCGGCTAGATTAGCACTGGTTGATAAAATCTACAAACCAGTCAACACAGCTTTGCAAGCTTTCAAAGTTGGGTTAATGCCGGTTAAAAAAACGTTGGAAAACTGGAGGGGAAGAAAGATTTTTTGAGTTCCCAAACCACCAACAAAGATATCGAAGGAAATGAGATAATAACTTAAGAAATAAAACTATAAAATGGGCACTAGACACCAAAACGCAATTCTTAATGAAAGTGAACGCAACAAACGGCATAAAAGACAAGATAATTGAAGGTATACAAATGTAGAGCATTCAAAGAGACAAAACCAGACGAACCAAAGTCGATCAAGCATGTTAAGACCAAAGGAAAAGAACCTCCAATGACAAAAACGGAGCATAAAGCAAAATACAAAGAACTAAGACGGACTTTTAAAGAAGTATGGACCACAGGAATGGAATTAGATAGTGACAAACCGGGAGAAAACAATGTTCCAACTCATTATAAAAAATACAATTTGTAAAATTAGAGAATCATTGTAGAGAAACCCTTGCGACAATCAACAGACTAGGGAAATCCTATGAAGGGCCGGAGAATGTGAAATCCTATGGGGAATTTTTGCTTATCGAGTAATTCCTTTTGGTTTGACCAATGCACCGACAACATTCCAAAGGCTAATGAGCCATTCCTTAAGGGAATATCTGTGGAATTTCTTGGAAGTATACAACATGGACAATCCACAAAACAAGAAAGGGACTTCAAGCATTTACGATGTGTTTTTGAGAAATGCCATCTATATAGGATTTGCTTAAAATCTTGAAAAATGCATTTTTATGGTTAGACAAGGCAAAATTCTTGGACATATTGTGTCAAGAAATGGTATAGCCACAAACATGGAGAAGGTGTTAGTGATTGCTAAATTATCTAGGCCAACATCAATCAAAGAAGTGCAAGCATTTATGGGACATTGTGGTTACTATAATTTATCTACATGTATGTAGTAATTGCTAAGCCCGTATATAGCCTTATCACTCACTTTGAATGGACTGATGAGTGTGAGGAATCCTTCCAAAATCTTAAGCAAGCCTTGACCTCAGCACCAATACTGGAATCTCCGGATTGGAACAAAGTGTTCCATGTATATGTCGATGCTTTAAGTTATGCCATTGGCTACATCTTAGCCCAGCTTGGAGAGGGAACCAAGGATTGTCCTATCTCCTATGCTATTCGACAATTAAACTTGGTGAAAAATAACTATGCAACCATGGAGAGAGAAGGTCTTGTTATGGTGTATTCAATCAAGAAATTTTGACACTACTTGTTAGCTAACAAGTTCGTCTTTTTTGTAGACATCAAGCCTTACTCTATTTGGTGAATAAACCATGAAATACGGGTAGGATAGCTAGATGGTTTATCATCCTACTTGAATTTGACTTCACAGTTGTGGTTAAAAAAGGCATTACTGACTAGCGGGCAGATCATTTGTCAAGACTCACCACTCGGAAGCACTTGAAGAGGTAGACGATGACCTACCCGATGCATATCTAGTCTCTGTGGAAATGATTTCAAGGTGGTCAGAATATCTTGTATCCTTAATAACTATAGCACAAGTGGATTCTTAAATACCAATTCCTCTTACACCATGATTGATTGAGCAATCCGTTTGGCCGGAACATTGTATCGCAAAAACTGGGATGGAATCCTACTTTTGTACATTAATTCTGAGGAACAAGAAGCCTATTTGAGTCAAGCTCATACCACAATCGTAGGTCTACATTTTGCACAAGGTCAAACCTTACAAAGATTAACTTGGTTGGTATTGACCTCCCATGAAGAGAGACGTTCACCATTACGCAAATGATTCCTCTGAATGTAAAGAAAAAATCCAATGCAAAGAAAAATCCGCCATACTCCATGCCACATCATTCCACATTTCAGTGACACCACAATGGAGTAGATACCTAGTAGAGTATTTGACTAACAAATTATTCCTAGAAGACATGAGTAAAAGACGACAAAGAGCAATAGAAACTGAGGCCGCCAACTATACAATGATCGATAACTAGCTCTATCGGCAAAGGGAAAGACCAACAGCTCAGACTGTGCGTCAATGAAGAGGAGTATCTTCCTATTTTGGAACAAGTACACGTAGGTCTAGTAGGGGGTCACTTCTCTCATGAAACCACATCCAAGATATATTGATGGCATGCATTTTTTGGCCAACTTTGTTTGCCGATGCGAAAGAATTTTTTCGACAATGCGATGCATGTAAACACAAAAAAATGCCAATGAGAATGTATAATATGCCACTGCGACCTATGATGGGAGCACACGCATTTGCTAAATGGGGTATAGACTTTGTGGGTCCAATAAAACAACAAGCTTACAAAACTCAGGCACAATATATTATTGTGGCCACCAATTACTTAACCAAGTGGACTGAGGCACGAGCCACCAGAAAGAATGATGCTAGAACCACTGTTGCATTCTTCTACGAATACATTTTTACTAGATACAAACTTCCTATTGAGCTTGTGATAGATCGCGGATCGCATTTCCTCAATGAGGTGATAGAATATCTACTAGATGAGTTCATGGTAATCCATAACAAATTTGCACCCTATCATCCTCAAGAAAATGGTAAAGCAGAACATACAAACAAAAATTTTGAGCTTTATACTAACCAAAATTGTTAGTTCAGGTAGAACCGACTGGGAAATGCATCTTCATTCTACCTTGTGGGAGTATCAAGTTTCCTAACAACTTTGAACACGACTCCTTTTAATTTAATCTATGGCTTGAATGCAATATTGATAATGGAATTCTTACTACCCACTCTCAGAGTTGCAGCTGAGAGTTGGAGTGGAAAGGGCACGAGTTGTCAAAAAAACTCGAGGACTTAGAACGCTTAGATGAACAATGTTTAGCGGCCATTGCCCACATATATGCACAAAAACAAAAGAAAAAATAGTTCTTTGACTCACATTTGCTGACTAAAGTTTTTAAACCAAGGGATTTAGTCCAAGTATACTCGTTGAAACAACATATACCCAAGTTAAAGAAAAAAGGACATGGTCCTTTTTTCATTGAAGACATTTCAACAAGTGGGGTCGTCAAGGTAGTATATGTTGTACATATCTGCCAAAAGCCATAAAATAGTGCAAATTTTATGTGTATGGTATGTATTTTGGTCAAAATCATGATGAAAATGGAGCAATCCACAAAAATATGGCCAAAAGTTAAAAGTGTGGAATGGATTTTTTAGTATGGAATGGATTTTTTTGAGCAATCTGGTTAATTTTCCTTTAATTTTTGTTAATAAAAGCCAAATAAATAATAATAATAATAAGCAAGAATGTCAGAATTGTCAGATTTTCACTTCAAACACCGAATCTCAAAGCTCAATTGGAAGGCCAATTTTTTTTTTGGGGCAATTCCAATCAAAAATCTTGACGGCCACTCCGACTCACTAATCATTTGGAACAAATTGCGACAAAAAGATCCATGGATGTCAGTTTAAAAAAAAAATGATCCGAGAATACACTCTGAGGCCTAATGAGCTCGATATTGGACGCGGGGTGTCAAAAAAGTCCAGGTATGTATATTCCCTTGGGCCATTTTCTCTCTCATTTTCATTGTAGCCTTTAGAGAGAGAGCTCTTGGTTGTGGATTCCTCGTGTCTCTGTCGTACAATGTTGCATTGCTATTCGGAGCATACCAACAGGTTCAGAGGTGAAAGATCTTCCATCTAACATAAGTTTCTTACGATGAAAATGTGTTTTTAGTAGTGCCGTCTACGAGTTGGTTTTGCTTTCTACGTACAATATACGCACCAAAATTGGTTTTTGACCTTAGGAATAGATAGAGCATGTCTAGAGGAAGTAATAGAGTGCCTCGGATGCCAAAAGTGACTGACCTAAAATAGGTTTTTTATCTTATATGAATGATTTTGTTTGAGTGTCAAAAATGACATTTGAGTACATCAGAGTGTTAAGAATACTCTATTCATGCTAGACATTAAGTTTTGTTGCATGGAGAGTCTCATAGCTATACAAATTCATCGGATCAAGCTTGCGGTAAGAAAAGTAGCTTTTGATGTCTGACACACATTTGAAATTAAAGTAGGTAGAGTGGCTTAGAATTGGTTTTTTCAAGAGATTAACTATCTCTTGTAGCCTCCATGCACTAGTCGGGTCAGCTACATCCCACGGATTGGGTCTTTGTATGTTTTTCTATATTTTACTTTATTTGATTAGCTTTATGGCCATATATGTGGACCTTTATATGGTCATCTACATGGGTATCCTTTATATAAGTGGACCTTTATATGGTCATCTACATGGGTATCCTTTATATAAGTGGACCTTTATATGGTCATCTACATGGGTATCCTTTATATAAGTGGACCTTTATATATGTGGACCTTTAGCTTTATGGCCATATATGTAGATCTTTATATGGTCATCTACATTGGTATCCTTTCATAATGGATTAGGACATGCTTGTCTATATAGTTTCTATATGGGTGTTTATATGGTCCTCTAAAAGTGCATCTACAATGTTGTCTCTTTCGTCATCTATACGATTGTCTAAATGGACATATACATGGTTAACTTTGCAAAGATTAGTTATTTACGTGGATCATCAATATGATTAGCTAATGTCATCAATAGGGTCATCTTCATTGCTATCTTTCTATGATGGATTAGGATATGATCGTCTTTATAGTGGGCTCTATGGAAATCTATATTGGCCTCTATATGGTCTACTACATTGTTATCTATATGGATCAGCATATGATTGTCTATAATATGTTTGTCTCTATGACTATCTACATAGGTATTTATATAGTCCTCTACATTGGCATCCATATGGTCATCTACATGTAGTGATCTCCTTTTTCCATGGACAACATGTATATGGTAGTACATATGGTAGTCTATAGGGTTAGTTCTACGAACTTCTATATAGGCATACATATTGTCATCTATATGATCAACTATATGGTTGATGGTATGATCCTCTATATGGTTTCTTATGCAATTTCTCCAAGTCCTTTTACTCTCTCTCTCTCTCTCTCTCTCTCTCTCTCTCTCTCTCTCTCTCTCTCTCTCTCTCTCTCTATTTCTATCGCTAAGGGAATCCAAGGGGGGGCCGTGATTAGATTTTAAAAATAAATCTCTTTCTTTATCTCTCCTTCTCTCTCTCTCTCTCTCTCTCTCTCTCTCTCTCTCTCTCTCTCTCTCTAACCAGAGGGATTCAAGGGGGCGGAGACTAAAATTTAAAAAGAAAACTCTTTCTTTATCATCATTCTCTCTCTCTCTCTCTCTCTCTCTCTCTCTCACCAGGGGGATCCGGGGGGGGGGGGGACTAAAATTTAGAAAGAAAAATCTTTCTTTATGTTGGGGTAAAAGAATTGCACCTTTGTCTCGGACGTCCGACCGCCCATTGTATGTACATACACTGAGTGACATAAAATGGTAACCATCTTTGTGCAACATTTCTCAGCCTACTCAACGTCCTCTTCCCCATATGTGTATATATTTTTCTACGCTATTAAGTTATCTAGAGTAAATTCCCCCTCTTCGTTTAACCTTTGTGGCGACACATACATTATACTCTTCTCAAAAATATCACCTTAGTCATATATTTATATTACCACCCTTTTCTTTTTTGCTGTGTAAATAGAATAAGCATACAATAACCAACTATATACCCCCAAACTTTCTTACCTCTTTTGAATTAGTAGTAGAAAAATAATATATCCATCTTCCACCCCATATAGATAAATTCCCATGGAAATCAACTCTCCACTTCTCTTTACCAAAGATTATGGTCCCTCTCTACAAGTCTTCTATGCCCCCTACATAGGTGGCCCAATATCTCTTAAGAATATACATATAGTTTTTCTCCTTTCAAAAAAGACTCCAATTGTATATTCTTTTCACAAGCAAATAATATTGGGCCCTCCTCTATTTGTTTAAGCATCATAGCCTTTTGAAAAAGCATGATTCCCCTTGGATGCATACAAGCAAAGGGCCCATACAAGAAGACTTTGAAGCAAAAGGTTCCCTAGCCTAGTGTGGACCTCCCAAACCGAATTCCTTGGTGCATGGGCGTGAAGAATAGTCCAAATTCATATCAAACATGTTGAGAAGGTCAATTTTGCCTTTTGAAGCATGTCATTCCGAGCTACAGGTAAAAAGTTATGGTCAAAATAGTGTACATCTGTCAGATTCGCAGTAAAAGGGAACTGTAAATCAAGTAAATCAAGAGGGTGAGATCTTATTTTTCCCCTACTCATCTTCTAGAAGAGCAATGAGTGTTCAAAGTCACTTGCATGTGATGGGACCAACCTAAAGATGCTTTCCAAATGCCAAAACAGACAAGTTGAGATACCCCGCAGGAGCCACCCGTAGGGCATCATGGTGGGGCCCACCTACATTATGCACCCCTATGGAGCCTTCACGGTCTAAAATGATATTTTTGGTGAATAAATAGTCCCTTTTATGTCCAATATTCAATGAGTGGTCAAAGGGCACTTAATTAGGACTAATCACTTACCCTAATTAAGTGTAGCATAATCCCACTCCTACACAACTATAAATAGCCCCTTTGGAGAGACTCAACGACACACACCTATATTTTCAACTTCATGTTGTTTCTTGATCAATAGTAGAGAAAACCCCAACTCTCCCTCTTTCACATCCTCCCTCCTAACCTTCCTCTTTGGAGGAAGTGCAACTCTATTCTCCACTCTTTCCATTCTACAATCTCTTACTCCATCAACCCAATAAATCATTTGTGGCACCTCAATAACTTGTAAATACATCATGATCTCTCTCATGGTTATGTTAATGATCATGAAATCATCTTCAAAACTTTCAAGTGTCGCAATTCGTGATGGTTAGCAAGCGTCGGTTCTCCCCTTAAAAGGTGTGCGAGAAATCAAGTAAGTGTTCTATTCTCAATTTACCATTGGTTTGTTTCTCCACACTTATTCAATTGGTCTAAAGAAATTTCTCACTCCAACTCTCTTTTGCTTCATTACATATGCATGTGGCTACCTCTCATGGTGATTTTATTTGTGTCACGGCATTGCATAGATGGAGATGAGCTCTCTATGCAAAGTGTGTTAGTTTGATGTACGTGATTCTCATGTGTGTTTGAGAGGCAAGTCTTGTGAGCATGATTTTTTTGATGAGTGCTTGAGAGAGGAAGAGTTTGGATGTATTATGGGTATTCTTATGGGGAGAAGGTGAATGCTATTCCACAAATTGCATATTTCATTTTGATGCACGGCATTGGGTTGCATAATCGTTGATGGTGTTCAAGTGTCCAAAGTGTATATAGAGTAAGGGGGTTTTCAAAGTGTGTTGCTTGAGTGGGTGAGTGCAAGTGTCATTTTGATTGGTTTCCTTCTCCACTCCCAAAAGAAGGTGGTGCCCCAAGTAGTGTGCGTACCTCTTTACGAACATTTTGTGAGGGTAGGCCCATTGGTTTGGGTTTAGAGGCCCCATTTCAAAAAGCTCGCCCTCATAAAGTGGTGCCCCCACTGAGGAACATATTTCCAAGTTACCTTCAAATTCTTTAGTGATGAACAATGGAGTTCCCATCTATCCATTTCATTTTGCACAACACATTAGAGTAAATGTTCACATAGATAGAAAAGTCTTTTTCCAGCAACGCATTGTTTTTATGTTTGGTGCAGAAAGACTTAGAGAAATACTGGCCTCACCCAATCCAATTATACTTCCCATCATCAATTATGAAACTTCTTTTGATGTTCACGTTTTCATTTTGTTTTAAAGGCAGGAACAAGGAGTGGTGAAGGGGTGCTCAAGGGCCATATGAAGGAACGAGGTCTTCAAACCAACAACGAGGAGTAGCACATGAATCACGATCAAAATAATGAACCTTTTAGGCCTATTGCTCGGCAATCCATTCATATAATCATTGCAACTAAGTTTAGGTTTCAGTCTATCATAAGGAGGATATTTGGATCTACTCGCCTCAATGAAATCAATGCTTCAATTAATCCATTTATTCTACCTATGATAAAGTACGAATTAACAATGGATGTGTACATCTTCATTTTAATGTAATCAGATTTATAGTGTCAATAATCTTGTGCGGCCTGTAAGAGAAAAGTTTCTTTAAAAGAAGAGATTTAAAAAAGTCTAAACAAAATGTCAAGTTCTTTTCCCACGTTCTATGCAAGAAGTGGGGAAGATGCGCAAGAGTTTCTTGACAACTTGGAGATGGCACATCTCATATCCGGGAGAGATGAAGAGGAAGTAAAGCTACGAGCCTTCCCGTTGGTTCTAAAAGCAGAAGCTAAAGCATGGTATGAGACCTTGCAACCCCAAATCAAGTCCAATTGGGAGAGACTGCGAGCAAGCTTCCTCTCCAAGTTCGGGCAAGGTGATACTTCTGAAGGACTATGGAAATGTCTTATTGGGCATAAGCAGGTATCACTTGAAGACTATCCCTCTTATGAAGCAACCTTTGTCAATCTATGGGGTAGGTGGGAGGCTACATTAGAAAATCATGGTGGTGCACCTAACTTTTAAAAAAAAGAGAGATTCATGGTTGGCTTGTATCCACTTTTAAAGGCTAAAGTAGAGCTAAAATTCCCATCCACCTTCGAAGAAGCACGTGAGGTAGCCATCATCAAGTTTAGAAAACTACACTTCCAAGCACATAGAGCAAGGGGTTTGAATGAAGTGAGTGAGAGGGAGTCTTCACAAACCATGGAAGCACCAATTAGGGCCCCTCTTGCACAATCTTCACAAATAGGAGATAACTCTCAACAAGAGGTTTTACAAAGGCTAACTCAACAGCTTGAGAACCTCACTCTGAATCTAGTACAAGGCCTACCTCAACAACGACAACCAAGAGAAGGGAATCGCAATCAACGAAGACAAGCTCAAGAGTTGCGATGTTGGAATTGCAATGAAATGGGCCATGGCATGTACAATTGTCCACATCCAAGGCGACTTCCGGGAGACATATATCCCCCTAGTTCGCCTCCTCTCACTGTGCAACAAGAACAAGCTCAAGGCCCACAAATCCTTCGACGACCACCACCACCAGCAAATATACCTCCCGTCCCACATGAGGAGGAAGAAAGAGGAGTCAACATCATCAAGCTAGAAGAGGTAATAGATGAGCATACTCTAAACTTTGATGTTATGCCGGCAAAAAAACGTACAAGAGCACATGATAAGGATGAAGACATGAGAAGTGAAGGAACAAATTCAGCTAGAAGGGACAAGAAGAAGAAGTCAAAGATGGAAGAAGCTGAAAGTAGCAGGAAGAAAAGATCAAGGCGAAGGGAAATTGGTATCAACGACTTCCCATTGGGAAAGGAGCTAGAGCCCTACAACATCCTGGAGGATTTACGAACCCAAAAGCCAAACATTTCATGGCCTCAACTTCTACACCTATCAGCCAAAGTAAGAAGGCAATGGCCAAAGTTGGTAAGTACAAGAATTCCAAAAAAGAAAGCAAATCTTTCCATTAAGGTTGTGGCTTCAAAGCTACAAAAAGATGTGGAACCCATTGTGGATGCTTACATAAGGGGTAAAAAGGTGTCTAATGTATATGTTGATGGTGGAGCTCAAATGTGTGTGATCACGGAAAAATCAATGAACAGGTTAGGGCTTGAAATTACAAAGTCCTCT
Organism: Adiantum capillus-veneris; assembly: GCF_014529385.1. Taxonomy (NCBI): domain Eukaryota; kingdom Viridiplantae; phylum Streptophyta; class Polypodiopsida; order Polypodiales; family Pteridaceae; genus Adiantum; species Adiantum capillus-veneris. Next base: position 107,554,442 of record NC_140932.1, on the reverse strand, counting down.
AATTGTCAAGCTAGGCTAGCCAACAACTCAAGTGTGAAGTGTTTGGGGATCATTGAAAATGTAAAAGTCTCTGTATGTAACATAGATGCACGAGTGGATATGTATGTCATGCCAGCTAAGGGGGAGGGCTATCCCATCATCCTAGGGAGGCCTTGGCTCATTGCTGTGAATGCAGATCAAAAATGGGGAAGTGGTCGTTTGATTCTTAAGAAGGGTCAACCGGTGGTGTATGATTGGCGAGAAGGAAAGCAACTAGATATCAACTATGAAACCACGGCAGATGAAGAGAGCGAGGAGGAGAGTCCTTACTCAAGTGATGAGGAAGCATCAACCAGTGCATCAACCAGTGAAGAGGAGTCTTCTTTGGAGGTAATGGGAATTGTATTCAACGCCAACACTCAAGATGTTCCAGTAGAAGAAAAGCCAACAGACAATCACACACGAGGGGATGAAAGATGCCACCACCTTGAAGAAGGATTTGAGAAGATGCTTGCAAAAGATCTTACTTGTGAGGAGAAGAGGTCCTACATCAATATGTTAAGGAGGTATCCCAATTTGTTTATCACTGACTACTCACAAATAAGAGGTGTAGATGTAATAGAGCATCGAATTGAATTGAAACCAGGGACCAAACCCGTGGCTCAAAAGTTAAGGCGACTAGGATCTGTGCAACAAAAGGCTCTCCTACAGGAAGTGAATCGACTCTTGAAGGCTGGCTTCATCTATCCAGTATCCAACTCTGAATGGGTATCACCTATTGTAGTCACTCCCAAGAAGAATGGTAAGTGGAGGGTCTACGTGGATTACAAACCCCTCAACGCTGCGACAAAGAGGGACCACTTCCCTCTCCCTTTCCAAGATGAAATTTTGAATGAAGTAGCAGGTCACGAATGCTACACTGTGTGTGATCGATATTCAGGATATTTTCAAATTAGAATAGCAGAAGAGGACCAACCAAAAACCACCTTCATCACACCTTGGGGATGTTTTGCATTCAGAGTAATGCCTTTTGGGCTCACCAATGCTCCTAGCACCTTCATGAGATTCACAATATTTGTATTTCAGCCATTCTTTGGAAAATCTATAAGAGTCTTTATGGATGATTTCTGTATTTATAGTTGTAGATCACTTCATTGCCAAAAGGTTGAAGAGGGGCTTAAGAGGCTCCATCAATTTGGGGGACAACTCAACCCAGAGAAGTGTCATATCGGTGAATCTCAGGTGGTTTTGCTAGGCCATGTGGTTTCTTCACAAGGAATTCAAGTGGATCCCTCCAAAGTAGAGGCTCTTTTGTCATTATCTCCACCAACAACAACAAAGGAGCTAATGACCTTCAACCACAAAGTGAGGTACATGTCTCGCTTCATCCATCTCCTAGCAGAAGCCATCGCCCCTTTGCATAGGTTGGCAAGCCAATCTACATTTGAATGGGGGAGGGAACATGCAAAATGTTTTGAGGAAGTGAAGGGCATTCTTAGCTCTCTCCCAATCCTAATGCCACCAGATCCAAAGGAGACTTACTATGTCACTCCAAGTGTAGGTTTCGAAGCAATTGGTGTTGTTTTGATGCAAAAAGATCCTAAAACATCATACATGAGGCCGATCTATTTTTCAAGCAAGGTGATGACTCCAGCCGAGAAGGGATACACTGAAATGGAGAAAGTGGTCTTTGCAATCTTGTTTGCGGTAAGGAAGTTTCGATCGTATCTTCTCCATGTGCCATTTGTTTTTCTCACCTTAGAGCACAATCTACCATATGTAGTACAACACATGAGCCTCTCATCTAGAATAGCAAAGTGGGTGCTTGAACTCCAAGAATTTGAATACACTTTCCTTGTAGAAGATAGCACAAGAGCAGGACTTGCAGACATTCTCACCTACAAAGTGAGAGAAAGGGAAGGATCACGACCACAAAGAGTGGAAGGCTCAAAACAGTTCAAAGTGAAGGAGATTGATAATGCCCATACTTTATGCTTTGACGGAGCTTATCAACGCCAACAAGACAAAGCAGCAGGGGGGATCATCATTTTAAACCCACAAAAGGAGGTAATGGTTAGAAAAGGTATCACTCTACCCAATGTTCACTCTAACAATGAGGCTGAGTATGCTGCTCTAACCCTTGGGTTAGAAGAATGCAAAGAATTAGGCATACAAAGACTTATTATAAAAGGTGATTCTTTGCTAGTGGTCAAGCAAATCCAAGGGACTTGGAGGTGCAAGAATCGTACATTGTTTGAGTGGCTTAGTAGTGTAAGAGCTTTGATGAAGGGTTTTAAAGCAACACAGGTACAACACATTGTGAGAACTCATAACAAGGAAGCAGACTTACTCGCAAATGAAAAGCTTCAAATGGCGGTAGGAGGTGTGAAACTATATGAACCCAAATATCAAGGTCAAGAGGAGCTAAAAGACATTATCTTCTTTCTACAAGCAGGTGAGTGTCCCAAACACTTAGACAAGGTGCAAAGACATAGACTAGTTAAGAAGGCCACACCTTACCAGTTGATCGGGGATGATTTATATCACAAAGGGAAAGATTTGGTCTTGAGGAGAGTACCAGGTGTGCAAGAGATAGAGAAAATTCTTCTTTCATGTCATGATGATGTCTGTGGTGGTCACTTTTCTCAAGATATTACAAGTAGGAAGATTTTACAAGCAGGGTTTATTTGGCCGAGCTTACATCGTGATGTCCAATATTGGTGTAAAGCATGTAAGCCATGCCAAATTGCTGGGGATAGACGACTAACATATGAGCCTCGAGTCCCAATAATATCTTATGGCCCTTTTGAAAAGTGGGGTGTGGATGCAATAGGTCCCCTACCTCGTACTTCTACAGGGAAGGTTTTCATCATCATGGGTGTTGACTACATGACACGATGGGCAGAAGCAACAAGCACAACCCGAATCACAGCTGAAGAGGTATCAAAGTTTATTTTTGATCATATTTGTAGTAGGTTTGGAACACCCCTAGAAATCTTATCAGATCGAGGCCCGGGTTTTAGGGCTGACCTTCTGAATGATCTCTTGAGGAGGTTAAAAGTGAAACACCTGCATTCCACACCCTACTATCCTCAATGCAATGGATTGGTGGAAAAAGTGAATGGAATGATATGTAAGATCATTTCTAAACAGGTTGTGGACCGGCCTAATGATTGGGATCGCCATTTGACGGCTGCTCTTTGGGCGTATAGGACATCTTTCAAGGTATCTACCCAATTCACCCCTTTTCATCTAGTTTATGGACAGGAAGCACTTCTACCCATTGAGGTAGAGCTCTCAAGCTTGCGCGTTCTTGCAAGAGTGGCAAAAAAACCAAAGGAGGTTTTACATGAAAGGATCTTAGATCTCCAACGACTTGAGCTAGATAGAGAAGAGTTCATTGATCACTACATCACCAAAGCGACAAGCCAAAGGGATAAAATCAACAAGAAGCTCAAGGGGAAAGGATTGAAGGAAGGTATGTTGGTTCTTCGCTATGATAACCGACTTGATACTCGACTTGACAAAAAGTTTTTGCAAAGATGGGAGGGACCTTTCATGATAAAAACAAAGTTTGGGAATGGTAGTTACAGATTAGCAGATTTATCAGGAAAACTCCACAAGACCAGAGTCAACGGATGGAGATTAAAGCCCTACTTTCAACGTATCAATCCGTTGATAGGCAGTCATCTGCCTACATCATCTAAACTCCAAATTGGCATGGCTCCCTTAGGCTTGGCAAATGCTCCACCTATTTTTAAAGCTTTGATGTGCAAAGAAGAACCAGTCTTGGAATCTGAACATACCCAAGGCAACCCTCCCATCTCCGATTTATGGGATTGAGGTAATGAAGAGCAGGTCTAATGGAGTAAAAGAGTGCATGACACTCCTCCTATTGAAAAAAAAAAAAAAGAAAAGAAAAGGAAAAATGACAAAAAAAGAGAAAAAAAGAAAGAAAAAAAAAAGCAACACTGTCCTCCTAAAGATATGAATATCTTTAGGCTTGGGGGAGGGCTAATATGAGTGGCATAAAATGGTAACCATCTTTGTGCAACATTTCTCAGCCTACTCAACATCCTCTTCCCCATATGTTGACGAAGGAAATTTGGAATGGCGGCCTCTACACCAAAACAAACTCCATTGCGCCACAAGGGAAATGAGATGAGGGCACCACCTAGTCTTGGAAGCGTGGACTAGGACCGCTACACAAAGAGAGAGAGAGAGAGAGAGAGAGAGAGAGAGAGAGAGAGAGAGAGAGAGAGAGAGAGAGAGGGAGAGCACTATGAATGAAGCATTAACCGTGGTGTGTGCACAAGGAATGGATGACTTCAAACACTCCCAACACAAATAGCATATAGATTACCAAACAATCACTCAAGGATTAGCCAAGATCACATCAAGCACTCTCACACGCATATACAACATTTCACTTAATTAACACAAGTAAGAGGAGGAGAGGTTACTAGCATGAAACAATTTGCACTCTAGGATGTGCAAGAATAGAGTGAATGAATGAGCTTATGGGCTCATGGTGAGTGATACAAAGGCTCAATGGGGCTGAGGGAGGCTTGAAATTACAAAGGGGAAGGCCTCTTTATATAGGAAAGAGAGTGATTAGGAGTGAGGTTAAGATACAAGTGTAATTTGTACAAATGAAGCTTGATTAGGGACATTCAACCAATGAAGAAGCTCCTTCCAAGTGATTTGTTGACCAATTAGCTCCATCATCACTTGTGTTGTCTTCACTCCTTCCTCCATAGCTTGAGTCCAAGAGCTTCCTTATTTTAAAATGTAAGGAATCTACATAAAATCAATACATATCTAGTAATAATAGAAAGGGGTTGGATGAGAACTTATGAATTACAACAAGATTAAGCATGAGTTGAGAGGTGATTAGAAGAGGAACTTTGATGGGTTTTTGAGCTTGAGAGAGAGGAGGAAGGAGAGGAGGGTGAGAAGACTAATGGCTGATTTTAAAGAAGGTCTCAATGTGGAAAAGGAAGGGTGTGTGTGTGTAAAGGTAGGGGGGTGGTCTCCACCACAGTTGAAAAAACTGCCGTCCACCAGTTTGGCCATATCTCCTAGACCGTAGATGCAAAAATTATAAAAAAAATATGGCCAGAATCTTCAGCTCGTCAGTTACAACTTTGATGAAGACAACTTTTCTTGGATCGGAGTGGAAGTATTTTTTGAAAATTCAACAAAATCATGTGCCTGGTTTCTTCCTTTACCAAGTCTTCCACTTGGGTCCCATTTGTTTGAATCATCATATGGCTCCAAAGCCATGATGATATGGGCCACTTATGACCCTTGAATCATGGGTGCATGACTCCACAACCACATCATATCTTTTCTTTTCACATTTACATATTTTCCCTTCCCTTTACCACTAGGTTCTCCCTCTACCTTTCACCTCCGGTGAACTAGTCAAGAAAAAATCATTTTTTTAAATTTTTCCAAGAGGTTGTTCTCACTCTTTCTTTTATTGTAAACCTCTAGAAGCAAGGAAAACCAACAAAATATGATAAACAAAAATTTGTGATAGGCTCGGATCATAGCCCCCCCAAATTTGGCTAGGGGTATTTATGCCTCTAGCCTACTTTCTTTGATCTTGAGCTGACCTTATCCTGATGTGATAAGGCTTTAGACGCCATCCATTTGTCCTGGTCTTGTGCACTTTACCATCAATGTCTTGAAGTCTGTAAGAGCCATTTTTGAACTTTTTGGTGACCAAAAACGGGCCTTCCCATCGGAAAAGAAACTTCCCATCCTTACGAGTGTCGAAGCGATTGTCATATCGAAGCACCAGAGATCCCTTTTTGATGTCTTTGGATGCTAGCTTTTTGTTGAACTTTTCTCTGCGCTTCTCCGCTTCTTGAGAATAGTGGTTGATGGCTTCTTCACGATCCAATTGCAGCCTCTCTAGATCCATGATCCTTTGATGTACTTTCTCCTTTTGAGAGCCTACCTGGCTACCCAATATTCGAAGACTTGTTAACTTCACTTCAATGGGCAAAAGCGCCTCCTTTCCATAAACCAAATGAAAGGGTGTGTACCCTAATGTGGTTTTGAAGGAGGTTCTATAGGCCCATAGAGCTCCATTCAGGTGTTTGTCCCAATCTTGGCGCCTGGCATGTACCTGTTTGGTGAGAATTTTGCAAATGATTCCATTTACCTTTTCTACCAAACCATTGCACTGAGGGTAGTAAGGAGTAGAGTGTTGATGCTGAATATTTAGCTTCTTCATGAGTTCTCCTACCAAGTCTGCTCTAAACCCTGGTCCTCTATCAGATAGTATTTCAAGAGGGGTGCCAAACCGGCAACAAATGTGGTCAAAGATGAACTGACTCACATCCTTAGCAGTAATTCTATTGGTCGGCATAGCCTCAGCCCATCTAGTCATGTAGTCTACTCCCATGATGATGTACTCTTTACCTGACTGAGTGCGTGGTAGAGGCCCTATGGCATCAATTCCCCACTTCTCAAAGGGCCCATATACCTTTATTGGGTTCTGAGGTTCAGCTTGAGCCGTCGTGGTCCTGCTTTCTGACATTCATCACATGTTTGACACCAATATTTGACATCACGATGAAGACTTGGCCAAGTAAACCCAGCTTGTAGAACCTTTCTACTAGTGACGTCGTGTGCAAAGTGTCCTCCGCACATATCATCGTGACAAGCTTTTAAAATCTCTTCAATTTCACTCTTCAAAGGAACTCTCCTAAGCACACTATCCTTACCAAGACAATACAAGTCATCATTTACTATGCGATACCTGGTAGCCTTCCTAGCTAACCATCGCCTTTCCCCTGCATTCAAGTGTTTAGGAGCCTCTCCTTGCTCCAGAATGTGCATAATATCTTCCAAGTCCTCCTTGCCTTGCTGAAGTGGAAGTTTGATGGCCACTGCTCCCACTATTGACTCATTTAACTTTGATGATGCTAGGTGGTCTGCATCCTTGTTCTGGTCTCTTGGTACATGATGTACTTGTGCCTCCCTAAATCTCCTCATAAGAGCTTTTGCTTCTCTCATTTTAGTAGAGAGACGGGCATTTTTGCAAGCCCATGTACCTTGCATTTGCCTTACCAAAAGCATGGAGTCACCAAAAGCGTTTAATCTCTTAATTGAATTATCGAGGCACCAGCAAAGGCCATGAATTAGAGCATGATATTCTGCTTCATTGTTGGAGTGGACATCTTCTAGAGTGATCCCTTCACCATGGATCCTCTCTCCCAATGGGGATAAGACCACGATGCCTGCAGCTGCCTTATCCTTGGTTCTCTTGTATGCTCCATCAAAGTAGAGGCTATAAGCATTGACCAAAACCTCTAGAGCTGGAGGTGGTGGAAGTTCCTTTCTCTTCAAATGGAAAACTTTTTCATAGCACTTGTTTGTTAAAATGTCGGGTAAGCATGCTCGAGTTGTTCTTTCAACCTGTATTGTATAATCAAACTCTTGAAGTCGCACCACCCACTTTGCTATTTTGTCAGAGATTTCCATATGTTGTAGTGCATAGGGAAACATATCCTCCACAGTGATAATTACAAACCTCTTCGGCAACAAGTATGGCCGAAATTTGGTTACCGCAAACATGAGAGCTAACACTAGCTGTTCCATTAGGGTGTAGGCCTTCTCTGTGTTTTCCATGAGGCGGCTAGCAAAATACACAGGCCTCATAAAGGAGGTTTTTGGATCTTTTTGTAGGAGGGCAGCACCAATGGCTTCTTCTCCCACACTAGGGTTTACAAAGAATGTTTCTTCCCAACAAGGTTGGAGGATTACAGGGAGTGACCCTAACATTTTTTTAATCTCTCTAAAATGCCCTTCACTTTCTTCACTCTAAACAAGCGTCTCTTGACGAGTCAGCTGTTGTAGAGGAAATATCACTTGGGAGAGTAAGTGTATGAATCTACTCAAATATCTTAGCTTTTGCAAGAAGGAGATTAATTGTTTGATGGAAGTTGGGGAAGGTAGATTTAGCAATGTTTCTATCTTTTCAGGATCTACCTCGATTCCATCAATGGACACTACATGCCCTAATAGTGTAACCTTGCTTTCCCCAATGTGACATTTGTCCTTGTTTAGTTGTCCACCCAGCTTAGCTAGATGAGTAAATCCTTCATCAATCTTGCCGAGATGCATACTTTTGGAGCTGTAAATACAAAAGTCATCTATGAAAACCCTTATGGACTTACCAAAGTAAGGTTGGAAGACCATGTTCATGAATCGTTGAAAGGTGGCTGGAGCGTTGGTGAGACCAAAAGGCATGACTCGAAATGCAAAACATCCCCATGGTGTGATGAAAGTAGTCTTTTTCTGGTCCTCCTCTGCAATGCGTATTTGAAAGTAGCCAGAGTAGCCATCACACACTGTGTATCTCTCATGGCCTGCTACTTCATTTAGAATCTCATCTTGAAATGGGAGAGGGAAGTGGTCCCTCTTTGTTGCAGCATTTAGTGGCTTGTAATCCACGCACACTCGCCATTTACCATTCTTCTTTGGCCTCACCACTACTGGGGAGACCCATTCTGAATCTTCTACTGGGTATATGAATCCTGCTTCTAAGAGTCTCTTCACCTCAGACAACAGTGCATTTTGTTGCACAACTCCTAATCTTCTTAGTTTTTGTACTACTGGCTTGCTCCCTTCTTTTAGATGGATATGATGCTTCACTGCAGTGACACCTGTAATGTGAGTGTAATCAGAAATAAACAATGATGCATGCTTCTTGAGAACATTTACATAACCCTCCTTTTCTTCTTCCTTTATATCCTTGGATAACATCTCCTCTAGGCTGGCATCCCACACATTCTCCATTTGGATCCTTGGGTTGTCTTCTGATGAGGTAGTTTCCTTTATGGTGACGCCCATGACTTCGAGAGTGCTATCGCTCTCTTCACTTGAACTCTCTTCCTCGTCCATGGATGAGGAGCATCCACTTGAGCTCCACTCATCAGCTGACGTCTCTAGTTCAAGGTTCTCTTGTCGCCCATTCTTTAGGTTATAAACCACCTTCCGACTATGGCCACCCATGCGAGGCCTCAACTCCAAGTCTCCTGTTTCCCAATCTTGCCTAGCTCCTATACCCATGAGCCAAGGTCGTCCTAAAATAAGGGGGTATCCTTCTCCCTTTACTGGCATCACATAAGCATCAACCTCTGTAGTGATTCCAAAAACAGAAACTCTCAAAGCTTTCACTACACCCACACAAGTGACAGAGACATTATTGGCCATTTTTGCCCTAAAGTTTGATGATTCCATTACCTCTAAACCCAATTGATGCATTAGCTTTTCTGTCATGACACAAACCTCTGCTCCACTGTCAATGTAAGTTTTTGGAATCCGTTGTCCCTTGATTTGAGCCTCCACCAAAGGCACTATATCCTTGAGACCATATGCTTTGATTACACTTACTAGCTTACTTCGCTTTGCTCTCGTGCTCACCATTTTTGACCATTGTCGTCGAAGCTTTGGGGAGATATGAAGTAGTTGTGGCCAAGTAATCTTTGGTCCTTGAGAACTCACATCAGCTGTCAAGTCATAAGGTTGTGTCCGAGATCCCATAGGGAAATCAGAGATGTCAATTTGAGACCTAGTACGGGTCTTTCTCTTCTTGGCTTCATCTTTAGTTGCCCGAGATGTACTTGCTTCATTGCTTGCATCCTTGCTTGTTTCTTTACCTACTTCATCTTGGACACGCACACGTTTGATAGGCATTGTAGCCACTTCATCTATCTTCATCTTCCCTTTAGCTATTTCTTCCTGGTTGCTTCTGCCCTTGAGGACCTCCTCCATCCTTATGATGCTCACATTTGGTTGAGTAGCAGGGGCTTGAGCTTGAGCACGAGGTGGCTGCAAAATTTGAGGTTGCGGTTGCTCTTGTGCTTGAGCTCTAGCACGGGGTGGACTTACTTGTTGTCGAGGACCTCTGACAGGGTAGTCATATCTTCTAGGATGAGGGCAATTATACATGCCGTGGCCAATTTCCCCACAATTGTAACACAACATTTCCCTTGCTTGACGTCGCATTGGTGGCCGATTCCCACCATTTCCCTCAATAGGCCTTCTTGCACCCTGCACAAGATTTACTCTCAACCCCTCTAGCTGGTTTGTGAGATTGTTTATTTGTTGGAGCATATCTTCTTGTTGACCTCTATTGAGGTCTGGTGCATTAGGCACATTTGGAGGTATGTGAGAAGCTTCCATAGTTGTGATATTGCCTCCCAAAGCTAGCTGGCCAGCTTGGGCTTGATAGAGAATCTTTCTATTCTTTTCCCTAGCAATTCTTAAGGCATCTTCAAAAGCATTTGGAAATTTGCCCTTTACCTTCTCCCTTAGCAAGGGGTACAAACCTGAGATAAATCGATCCTTTTGGAGGCAATTGGGAGCTCGCTCACCAGGGTTTAGTGAGTCTGACCATTGCCCCCAAAGTTTCAGAAAACCTTCCTCATAGGTTGCATAACCATGAGGGTCAACTTGATGAAGGGACAGAAGTCGTTGCCATAGTTCTTCTGCCGAATTGGCTCGTTGAAATCTTCGTAGGAAAGCCACCTTCAATCCCTCCCAATCAATTCTTTGGGTTGGATCTAGAGCCTGGAACCATACCCTAGCTTCTTCTTTGAGCACCAAAGGAAAAGCTCTCAATTTCAATGCTTCGTCATCCCTCCCGGAGACAAGGAAAGCCATCTCCAAGTTATCCAAAAAATCCCCAGCATTTTCCCCACTCCGCCCAAAAAAATTTGGGAAAGCCATCATAAAAGTGGGTTGCCTTCCTCTCAATATAGCACAAAGATGAAAATGTCTAGGCCCAAATCATATCTTATTAAGGGTAGAATAAATGGATTGATAGATGCATTAATCTCAGCTAGACGACGAGGGCCTAGTAAGTCCCTTATGATGTTTTGGAACCTAAGCTTTGTGCTAGCTATTATATGCACAGTTTGTCTAGCAAGAGGTTGGAAAGGTCCATATAAATCCCTATGATTCATGGAGTATGCTTAAAGCAAGATGAAGATGTGAACATCAAAAGATACATTATACTCCAAAATAGGAAATATTATAGGGTCAGGGGACAACAATATCTCTCTCAACCTCTCAGCTCCAAAATAGAAGACCAATCTTTGTTGGAAAAAAATCTTTCTATCAATGCGCACATTCACCCTAATATTCTGAACTGATTGAAAGTTGTGGAAAATGGGATTATTCATTGGTGCATTAATTACAACCTTCCATGAAGCACTTCATTGAAGTTGAGCTCTCTTGGATCCCACCATTTGAGAGATGCGAAGAATTTGCTCACCAGTGATTAGCCTAGCTTTGGTGCGACCATCTTCAGCTTTGTAGAGTTCATAGGGTTCGATGGCTACCCTCTCAACCACCTTGAGCCTTCTTGCTAATAGTAGTTAGAGTGCATCACCATATGTAGCCTCTTGCCAATACCGCACCCCATTGATGTGTAGCTCCCTCTCCAAAAACTTGTTAATACCCGAGTTTGAGAGTGCTTTCACCACCTGAAGTCGAGGCTTCAAAGGAAGTGTCTTCACACTAGCCACAAAGCACTCCACACAATTTTTTGACCTAGGGACTTGATGACTATAAGATTTTCCTTGAAGCAAAGAAGGGTGTGTGTAGTTAACTCTCTTTACCCGCATACGTGCCGTTTGTCGATAAAGACGCTTCTTTTCTCGAGCTTCTTGGGGAGACCATAGTGGAAGTCTCGGAGAATTTGATGGATCTTCCTTCATAGGATTGATAGAGCGCTGCTTGAGAACTCCTCCGTGGGGGCACCAATTTATGACGAAGGAAATTTGGAATGGCGGCCTCTACACCAAAACAAACTCCATTGCGCCACAAGGGAAATGAGATGAGGGCACCACCTAGTCTTGGAAGCGTGGACTAGGACCGCTACACAAAGAGAGAGAGAGAGAGAGAGAGAGAGAGAGAGAGAGAGAGAGAGAGAGAGAGAGAGAGAGAGGGAGAGCACTATGAATGAAGCATTAACCGTGGTGTGTGCACAAGGAATGGATGACTTCAAACACTCCCAACACAAATAGCATATAGATTACCAAACAATCACTCAAGGATTAGCCAAGATCACATCAAGCACTCTCACACGCATATACAACATTTCACTTAATTAACACAAGTAAGAGGAGGAGAGGTTACTAGCATGAAACAATTTGCACTCTAGGATGTGCAAGAATAGAGTGAATGAATGAGCTTATGGGCTCATGGTGAGTGATACAAAGGCTCAATGGGGCTGAGGGAGGCTTGAAATTACAAAGGGGAAGGCCTCTTTATATAGGAAAGAGAGTGATTAGGAGTGAGGTTAAGATACAAGTGTAATTTGTACAAATGAAGCTTGATTAGGGACATTCAACCAATGAAGAAGCTCCTTCCAAGTGATTTGTTGACCAATTAGCTCCATCATCACTTGTGTTGTCTTCACTCCTTCCTCCATAGCTTGAGTCCAAGAGCTTCCTTATTTTAAAATGTAAGGAATCTACATAAAATCAATACATATCTAGTAATAATAGAAAGGGGTTGGATGAGAACTTATGAATTACAACAAGATTAAGCATGAGTTGAGAGGTGATTAGAAGAGGAACTTTGATGGGTTTTTGAGCTTGAGAGAGAGGAGGAAGGAGAGGAGGGTGAGAAGACTAATGGCTGATTTTAAAGAAGGTCTCAATGTGGAAAAGGAAGGGTGTGTGTGTGTAAAGGTAGGGGGGTGGTCTCCACCACAGTTGAAAAAACTGCCGTCCACCAGTTTGGCCATATCTCCTAGACCGTAGATGCAAAAATTATAAACAAAATATGGCCAGAATCTTCAGCTCGTCAGTTACAACTTTGATGAAGACAACTTTTCTTGGATCGGAGTGGAAGTATTTTTTGAAAATTCAACAAAATCATGTGCCTGGTTTCTTCCTTTACCAAGTCTTCCACTTGGGTCCCATTTGTTTGAATCATCATATGGCTCCAAAGCCATGATGATATGGGCCACTTATGACCCTTGAATCATGGGTGCATGACTCCACAACCACATCATATCTTTTCTTTTCACATTTACATATTTTCCCTTCCCTTTACCACTAGGTTCTCCCTCTACCTTTCACCTCCGGTGAACTAGTCAAGAAAAAATCATTTTTTTAAATTTTTCCAAGAGGTTGTTCTCACTCTTTCTTTTATTGTAAACCTCTAGAAGCAAGGAAAACCAACAAAATATGATAAACAAAAATTTGTGATAGGCTCGGATCAATGTGTATATATTTTTCTACGCTATTAAGTTATCTAGAGTAAATTCCCCCTCTTCGTTTAACCTTTGTGGCGACACATACATTATACTCTTCTCAAAAATATCACCTTAGTCATATATTTATATTACCACCCTTTTCTTTTTTGCTGTGTAAATAGAATAAGCATACAATAACCAACTATATACCCCCAAACTTTTTTACCTCTTTTGAATTAATAGTAGAAAAATAATATATCCATCTTCCACCCCATATAGATAAATTCCCATGGAAATCAACTCTCCACTTCTCTTTACCAAAGATTATGGTCCCTCTCTACAAGTCTTCTATGCCCCCTACATAGGTGGCCCAATATCTCTTAAGAATATACATATAGTTTTTCTCCTTTCAAAAAAGACTCCAATTGTATATTCTTTTCACAAGCAAATAATATTGGGCCCTCCTCTATTTGTTTAAGCATCATAGCCTTTTGAAAAAGCATGATTCCCCTTGGATGCATACAAGCAAAGGGCCCATACAAGAAGACTTTGAAGCAAAAGGTTCCCTAGCCTAGTGTGGACCTCCCAAACCGAATTCCTCGGTGCATGGGCGTGAAGAATAGTCCAAATTCATATCAAACATATTGAGAAGGTCAATTTTTCCTTTTGAAGCATGTCATTCCGAGCTACAGGTAAAAAGTTATGGTCAAAATAGTGTACATCTGTCAGATTCGCAGTAAAAGGGAACTGTAAATCAAGTAAATCAAGAGGGTGAGATCTTATTTTTCCCCTACTCATCTTCTAGAAGAGCAATGAGTGTTCAAAGTCACTTGCATGTGATGGGACCAACCTAAAGATGCTTTCCAAATGCCAAGACAGACAAGTTGAGATACCCCGCAGGAGCCACCCGTAGGGCATCATGGTGGGGCCCACCTACATTATGCACCCCTATGGAGCCTTCACGGTCTAAAATGATATTTTTGGTGAATAAATAGTCCCTTTTATGTCCAATATTCAATGAGTGGTCAAAGGACACTTAATTAGGGCTAATCACTTACTCTAATTAAGTGTAGCATAATCCCACTCCTACACAACTATAAATAGCCCCCCTTGGAGAGACTCAAGGACACACACACACCTATATTTTCAACTTCATGTTGTTTCTTGATCAATAGTAGAGAAAACCCCAACTCTCCCTCTTTCACATCCTCCCTCCTAACCTTCCTCTTTGGAGGAAGTGCAACTCTATTCTCCACTCTTTCCATTCTACAATCTCTTACTCCATCAACCCAATAAATAATTTGTGGCACCTCAATAACTTGTAAATACATCATGATCTCTCTCATGGTTATGTTAATGATCATGAAATCATCTTCAAAACTTTCAAGTGTCGCAATTCGTGATGGTTAGCAAGCGTCGGTTCTCCCCTTAAAAGGTGTGCGAGAAATCAAGTAAGTGTTCTATTCTCAATTTACCATTGGTTTGTTTCTCCACACTTATTCAATTGGTCTAAAGAAATTTCTCACTCCAACTCTCTTTTGCTTCATTACATATGCATGTGGCTACCTCTCATGGTGATTTTATTTGTGTCACGGCATTGCATAGATGGAGATGAGCTATGCAAAGTGTGTTAGTTTGATGTACGTGATTCTCATGTGTGTTTGAGAGGCAAGTCTTGTGAGCATGATTTTTTTGATGAGTGCTTGAGAGAGGAAGAGTTTGGATGTATTATGGGTATTCTTATGGGGAGAAGGTGAATGCTATTCCACAAATTGCATATTTCATTTTGATGCACGGCATTGGGTTGCATAATCGTTGATGGTGTTCAAGTGTCCAAAGTGTATATAGAGTAAGGGGGTTTTCAAAGTGTGTTGCTTGAGTGGGTGAGTGCAAGTGTCATTTTGATTGGTTTCCTTCTCCACTCCCAAAAGAAGGTGGTGCCCCAAGTAGTGTGCGTACCTCTTTACGAACATTTTGTGAGGGTAGGCCCATTGGTTTGGGTTTAGAGGCCCCATTTCAAAAAGCTCGCCCTCAACACATTCCTTATTCTTCATGTACACAAAGAATAAGGAGCTCCTCACCACATTGTTGAAGTTTGATCTATCCACACAGTGTGTCTTCAACTCTTTTCCTCCCTTGCACTCCGCATGCACCGTGCATCGCTTTCGCACCTAGCACTCTCACAAGTAGTATCAAAGCTTTGAGTTTGCATAGTAGTACGACAGTCCAAGTCGATGGCTTTGCAATGACAAGCATATTGACATCAGTAGATTCAAGAGAAGGGAGAAGGGAGTTGCTCGGCAACGTGTGCATATCACAGGTTTGCGAGCGGCTTTGCTCGTGTACACGGAAGCTTCTACGTATGCATTGTGTGTACACAGATTGCAGTGCAAGAGAAGCCCAGATTGCAAATATGAGCTTAAGCATGTTTATTCAGCTTATATAGAGCTTGCGTAGAAAGACATTGCTGAATTTCACAGAGAAGAAGAAGGGGCAGGAACTGTTGCAGCCCGTTTTTGTTGTTTTCGGCTCTTAAAACAGTGTTTTTTTGCATATCTACGTCATAAAAAGTCGGATAGATATGATCCAAGAGTTTAGGTTGGTGTTTTGATACATTTCAAATGCAAGGGCAGTGTCCATTTCAAATGCAAGGGCAGTGTCCATTTTTTGAGATTCTGGTCAAAATTACAAGAGGTGCAGCAGCAACAAGTTTGTGCTGAGTTTTTTGACCAAAAAACGGATGTTTTTGCCATATCTCTCATACCCATACTCGAATCTATGTGATCCTGGAGTCTATCTTAGGGTTTTGGCACACTGGTCATATTAGAATTGTGAAATTATGAGTGTGCTGAATTTTCTACAGCAACCTTGACATATCGAAGCTTGGCAGTTTGATTCCTACATTGCAGAGCATTGTGCTTTCTGCATCTATGGCTATGTATGGCACACTGTGGTGCTATTTGAGAGGGAATTCACCTTGCTTTTGTGTATACAATTGATTCCTTGGGATGTGATTTTTGGATTGTTACACATCCGGATGCGATTTTGTACGTATTGTATGACTGTGTGAGGTGTTCCGAAGAGTGGTTTTAGCATGATTTTGTGCAATTTATGCTATGTATGCATTTGCAGATACATCTTGAGCTAGGTAGCTCCACCATGCTCACAAAGCAGAGAATTTAGTTGTGTAAGATGTGTCAGTAGAATCCGTAGAGACAAAGGTAGAGTGGCAGTGTTCCAATGAGACACAACAGGTGTTGCCAGGGTCTGTGCAGACAGAGGTAGAGTGGGTCTTCTCTGTAGAGACACAGGAAGAGATGATGGACATGGAGTTCTTTGATATGCTCATGCTAGAGGCTGATGAGTTGGTGCCAGGACACACAGTTCCACCTATGGGTGAGAGGGACATAGCGAGCCTTGTATCAGCATTGACACATCTATATGTGATGGGTAGTCATGATGATGATGTACATGTAGATAGTGCAGGGGACACTAGGACAACCAGGTTTTGTTATCATATACATGTGGTAGTGATGTGTGTGAACACACTTAGGACCGTCGGGGCATTTTTTCTCTCACTAAGAGGCTTTTTCTCCGTGCATTGTATATACCCCATCATTCTAGGGCTAACTTATCTTTCCATTGCACACTAAGTAACATACTCTCTATTGTGTGCCTTGAGGTTTATTCATCTTCTCCAAGCTATGTGTGTTTTCTTGCAACCCTAATTCCAACAAGTTTGTGTAGATTTCATCAGCATTCGGGCATTTCATGTACGACCTACTAGTGTCGAGGCCCGCCGACCTAGTAGGTTGCGTCCTCCCATGCTTAGTCACTAGCAACTCCAACACACACCTACTCACTTTCTCCAATTTCAGTGAGCTTTGGCGAGCGTTCGTAGGTCGAGAAAAAATTTAGGCGAGTTTAAAGAGCTCGATCTGTTTAGAATTTTATTTTGGGCTCATTCCGGCCTCCGTTTCCACCACAGGTAGTACTACAAGAGCTATTTTGTCATTTTGTGAAAAATTCTTGTCAGTGCCATTTTTTGCATTATAGGTCCCTTACAATCTTCTATAGTTTGTGCTATATAGCATGTGTTGTTCCCACTTTATTTCTCCTCTTTTTGGGCAGTTTTCACATCAGGTGCAAGCATTCGTCATGGCCGACAACAACACATATGTGTTCAAGATAATTGCTACCGAGGACAGATTGGATGGGGAAAATTACCCTATGTGGGCTTACATAATGCAACATGTTCTTGTATCTAGAATATTGTGCAGGGCATTGATGTACGTCCTGGTTTTGATGATGTGATGATGCAAGGATTACTGCAATTAGAGTTGTTTTGCCTACGGTAGAACAAGCTCATTGGGATGCAAAAGAAGCACAAGCGCATGCATTGATTGTGTTGCCTGTGAAGCGCACTATTACTCCTCACTTCCTTTCAACAAAATCTGCAATACGGGCTTGGGATATTCTTTCTGGCTGGTCTTTATGCAAGTCGCAATGAGGCTAAAATTGCATTGTTGCATAAAGAACAGGAGTCGAAGTGCATGAGGAAGATGATATGGACACTTTTCTTGTTGGTGTCAAGGATGTCAATGAGAAACTTATTTTTGCAGGTGAAGTCATTTCAGACAATTCCCTTGTGCAAACTGTTCTTGATGCCTTGCCAAATTCTTATCAGACTTTTTCTAGTACTTGGAGACTTATGACCCAAGGAAATCTTGAAGTTGTCAAGCTTGATGCATTATGCACATTGCTGTTGCAAGAGTTGCTTTCTAGAAAAAACAAGACTAGACAGCGTGCAATTTAACAGGCCTTTATTACTACTCAAAGAAAAGGTGGTAACAGTAATGCAGCCACTTCTCATGGTTCTTTCTGAGTGGAAAATCACCTATTCCTAATGCTTCTGCTGGCAGCAATTTGTCTAGAAATTTTGGTGATAAGGGCAAAAAGAAGACGCGTTGTCAATACTATAAGTCTAATGATCACTTGATCAAGCAGTGCCCGAAGTTGAAGGCCAAAAAGGCTAAGAAGAAAGAGGTTCCACTACAAATGCAGCTATTGTTGAGTTATTTTGTGAAAGGAGATTGTGATGCTGGTGTTGATGCAAAATGGGCTTTAGTGCATAGTGCACTTATAATCTTTATTTTATGCATGCATGTCAGTTGCTATAGATTCACATGTGTGGTGCTACAAAGCACATTATCTCACATCGTAATTTGTTCACCTCTCTTGAGTCTGTCCCTCATGGGAATTTAGTCACTTGTGCCAACAATGCCTCTTATCTGGTTCAGGGAGTTGGAAAGATTGTGCTTACTGCTACAAATTACAGTTCTTTCACACTTGTTGATGCACTTTATGTACCTAGGATCAAGAAGAATCTTTTGTCTATATTTGCACTTGATACACTTGATCTGTAGTCAAATTTGTGGATGACAAATGTACAGTATATGATCTCATTTTTGGTGATGAAATTGTTGCATGTGGCATTTTATGTCGTGGGATGTATAAGCTCACTTTTTATGACAAGTGTGGGTAGAATTTTGCAAATGCAATTGTGGATTCAAAGGCTATTTCAAATGCAAAACATTGGCATGCACGTTTTGGTCATCTGAATTTTTCCAGTTTGTTGCGTTTGCAAAAATTTGATATGGTTGCTTCTTTGCCACCTCTTGAAGCACCTATTGAACATGTTTGTGAAGGTTGTATTTTGGGTAAGATGCAGCGTTCTAATTTTCCAAAGGATGGTTCAATTAGGACCACATGTAGGTTGCACCTTGTACATCATGATGTGTGTGGGCCCATGCAAAATCCGTCCTTGGGAAATTACCTTTACTTCGTGTCTTTTATTGATGATTAATCCAGGAATGCATGGGTATCTTTGCTACAAACGGGAGCATGGAAGGCCCTACCAAAACTAGATACTATGGTCGATGAAACACACAAATCTGCATACCTGGCAACCATATTTGCACATAATCAAGCTACACACGATCAAAGAGAGACAGAGAGCGAGATAGAGCGAGATAGCACGTGCAGGTGCACCTCCTAGAGCAGAGTTCTACGCCAACACGGAGTAAGAGAAGAGAGGAGAGGAGCGAAGAGCAATACAAACACTGGGTGCAATCTCCCCCCGTGCAAGAGTGACCATTTCCCTCTTGCACGTATTTGATTTATAGATTTCTTGAATGGTCAAATTGATTACAAACTCGCCGGTCGGTCATAAATGGCCAAAGATCATAAAAGAGCACTTGAATAATAAAATGTTCAATATATATATTTCCATTCGCATATGCCTAGCTCGGTCTAGCCTTTTCCACCTGTCAGCTGCAAAAATAGTAGAATATCAATTCCATAACATACCTCTCCATTGGAAAGAAACTTTCCTCAGTTGCGAAGATAAAAATCTACAAACAATACTTGTCAAAAACAATGATTAGAAATCTGTATCAAATAGTAAAAGAAAAATCCATAAAATTAGACAACATTGCTTATGTCTGCTGTCATCCACATACTACCTATTCTAGTGTCCCATACCACTAGAATAAGAAGTATACATCATACCCTGATGATGAGTGTGACCAATGATATCCTGATGAATCAGGATATCATTGGTCACACTCATCATTCAATAATAATTCTCATCAATCTCAAGTTCAACAGTATCGTGATAGAAAATCATCATATATCCACTCCAAATCCAAATCCAAATCAAAACATCTGCCAACATGTACCCATTTCAAATCCAAATCCAAATATCCTTCAATTTGTATACCCGAGTAACAAAATCATACCAGTTACAGTGGTGGCCAGCCACTGCAGCACGATTTCGTGATTGGTGTTGCCTAAATTGGAAAATTGGCACTTGTGCTGCCTAAACCGGCGAATCTGCACTGATATTATGTAAACTTTTGAATCTGCTATATGTTATGTGCTACCTAAATCAGCAAATCTGCACAGTCAACTAGTGCTACCTAAATCGACAAATCTACACTAGGATGAGCATTTACACACTGCCTAAATAGTGAATCCCGTGTGCATGGGACCAATGGACTAGACAAGACATAAAGGAGAAAAATATTTACTTGCTCTGATACCACTACTACAAACGGGAGCGAGGAAGGCCCTGCAAAATACCAAAACTAGATACTATGGTCGATGAAACACACAAATCTGCATACCTCCTTGCACATAATCAAGCTGCACATGATTAGAGAGAGACAGAGAGCGAGATAGAGCGAGAGAGCATGTGTAAGTGCACCTCCCAAAGCGGAGTGCTACGCCAGCAAGGCGTGAGAGAAGAGAGGAGAGGAGAGAAGAGCAACGCAAACACTGGGTGCAATCTCCCCCCGTGCAAGAGTGACCATTTTCCTCTTGTACGTATTTGCTTTATAGATTTCTTGAATGGTCAAATTGATTACAAATTGGCCGGCCGGTCATAAATGTCCAAAGATCATAAAAGAGCACTTGAATAATAATATGTACAATATGTATATTTCCATTCTCATATGCCTAGCTCGGTCCAGCCTTTTCCACCTGTCAGCTACAAAAATAGTAGAATATCAATTCCATAACAATATCCACTTAAAGTGAAGTCCAAAGTGTTTATGTGCTTCAAGAAATTTTTGGCTATGGCTAAAATGTCTCAAAATGTACTATGGACACCCTTCATTCCAATCGAGGGGGGAAGTATATGTCTCATGAATTTAATGCATTTCAAGCTAGTCATGGGATAAAACACCAATGTACAGTGCCTTATACGCCTCAGCAAAATGGTGTTGCTGAGAGAAAAAACATGTCACTTACGAAAATGGCACAATGTATGGTCAAAAGTCAAGCTTTACCGCATTTGTTTTGGCTTGAGTCCATCATGTGTGCCACTTATGTACATCATGTGTGCCACTTATGTACTTAACAGGTGTCCTACAAAATATTTGTAGCCTATGACTCCATATGAAGCATGGCATGATAAAAAAAGCCTTCTATTGAGCACATGCGTGTTTTTGGTTGTTTGGCATATGCTTTGGTGTCACAAACACAGTGCAGAAAATTGGATGATAAGACTGTCAAATGTATTTTTGTTGGTTATAGTGCTGAAAGCAAAGGTTACAGGTTGTATCATCCACAAACAAAGCGTATTCTAGTTTCACGGGATGTTGTGTTTGTGAAAGATTCTGTTCATCCCTTGTTGTCATGTACTAGAGATAGTAATGTAAGATCACAAGACATTTATGACACTTTGTTGCCTCTTTTTAGTGGTGGAAGTTCAAATGTAAATTCCAATGGGGCAAATGAACAGCCTATGGGGGTTTTTGAAAATGTTACGGATCAGTCTATTACTAATGCAGATGTACATGATGTACGTGATGAGGAAAGGACTGAAAATGAGCAAACTAGAGGTATGCCAAAATGGCTGGTGCATACATTGTGTGATAGTAAATTGGATGCACCTTTGTCTAGCTTCACTTGTTCAGGCTCTCGCCATGCATCTTATGCATCAGATTGTTATGCTTTGGTTGTGTCTAGCTTACATGATGTTGAGGAACCTCTGTCTTTTGATGAAGCACGTAATCCAAAAAATTGGATGGCTGCCATGCAATCAGAATATGATGCACTTATAGAAAAGGATTTCAAAATGATTTTTTGCTACTTGAGTGGAAATTTACATCTTGGCTTGTTTTATCCCAAGGGGGGATCATTACCGCTAGACCTACATGCTTTTTCGGACTTAGATTGCGCTGGTTGTTTTGGCACGCAAGTGTCCACAAATGGTTTTTGTTTCATGCTTGGAAGTTCATGTATATCATGGTTGAGCAAGAAGCAACCTCGTGTGGACACTTCAAGTTGTGAGGTTGAGTATAGAGCAGTCTTCACAGCTACGGTTGAATGTGTATGGCTCAGACGCTTTATGAATGATTTGGGTGTTGGATAGGACACTACCATCAATATTTACACTGACAGTCGGAGCGCATTGGTAGTTGCGAGAAACCCAATTTTTCATGCTCACACAAAAAACATTGAGGTGCATTACCACTAATGTCAGGGAGAGGCTCTCAAAAGGAGAGATCAACTTGGCTTATGTGCCAACACATGACAACCTTG
The DNA here is from genome assembly GCF_014529385.1 of Adiantum capillus-veneris. Lineage (NCBI taxonomy): Eukaryota > Viridiplantae > Streptophyta > Polypodiopsida > Polypodiales > Pteridaceae > Adiantum > Adiantum capillus-veneris. Next base: position 107,532,124 of record NC_140932.1, on the reverse strand, counting down.
CAGATATTTTCACAAAGACATTGTCTTGTGAGAAGTTTGAAGCTTTTTGCAAAGCTTTGGCCTTACTCCCCTTTGTGGATTGATCATGTTCTCAGGGCATGGCACTTCCCTTTACCCTACGTGTCACCTCTCATTCAGGGCCGCATCACTCCAAGGGGGATTTTTTACCATATACATGTGGTAGTGATGTGTGTGAACACACTTAGGATCGCTCTGGCATTTTTTCCCTCACTAGGAGGTTTTTTCCCCTGTGCATTGTATATATGCTCATCACTCTAGGGATAACTTATCTTTCCATTGCACATTAAGAAACATACTCTCTATTGTGTGCCTTGAGCTTCATTTGTCTTCTCCAAGCTATGTGTGTTTTCTTGCAACCCTATTCCAACATGCTTGTCTAGATTTTATCAGCGTTCGGGCGTCTCATGTATGACCTACTAGTGTCGAGGCCCAACCTAGCAACTACATTGGGAGCATTTGCAGCAAGGATTGTCAGTTGTATGATGACTGACACTAGCACGATGCATAGTGGAGTTTTGTAGAGCATACAAAGTTGTTTGAGGGATTTGCATGCAAGCTCTAGCATAAGTATGCACGCTTGCCTATCCCTAGAGCCGATACGGTTGCATGTAGATCAATTGAGTGAGCCAATGGGCATAGGTTGAGAGAGTCTTTCACCTATTTTCTTGAAAATACTCGTAGTTTAGCTTGTAGCACTCAGTTATCGGTGCATTGTCTTCAAGTGGGAGATTGTTGGGGTAAAGGCATTGCACCTTTGCCGCCTGAGGCCAAACTTCCGGTGTCTGATCGCCCACTGTATGTACATACACATTCCTTATTCTTCATATACAGAGAATAAGGAGATCCTCACCAAATTTTTGGAGGTTGCTCCACCCACACATGTGTTTTCTATTCTTCTTCTCCCTCGCACTCTGCACGCACCACCATTCATCACTTCCGCACCTAGAGCCCTCACACTTTATCTCTCCTATTGTGTATGAAAGAGTAAAAACTTATATGAGCCTTGCCCTAGGGATCATACCCACCTAGCCACCATATCAAACCTTAGATTGGCTAAGTGTATTCTCATAGCATACATGGAACTTGAGATAATAGAGGTGTGAAAAGCTATTGTAAAAAGAATCAAATACTTCCCACATTGAACTATAGCGATTTATAAGAGGCTGGCTATTTGGAACAATTAATAGGGAGCCCTGCTACAAGATTTGAACCATAAAATAATGTGAGAATAAACCACATATAGATTCAAATAATGAAACATTTTCATTGACATGACATAGTTGTGCTATATAGATAATAAATAGGGAGAAGTGCAGCCTAAAAAGTTGAAGCAGCCATCCATTAATTTTTTTCTATAGCACTTGTTACATTAACAAGTCGTACTAAATACCTAACAATTTGTGCCCAATAATGCATGCTTGAAATGGTCTAATAAACAAATTGGACAAGCACCTAGTAGGGACTTTGTCGCGACACATTATTAGAAAGGGAAGTGCAATTGGTAGTCCCAGAGACTCAGATTCTCTGCATATGGAACATGTTTCACATAGTGATGTTAGTAAATGTGACATCCGTGAAGTACAAGAAGCACTTGTGTGTGGAGTTAACTAGAAACACTTAGTGACTAAAGTGAGAAGGACCCTCATAAACATTGCTCCACATTGGCTAAACCAAACTCCATGAATTCCCAAACCATGTTGTACACCTGACCAAAAACACGTGCCAAAAATGATCCCTACCATGTAGGTCTATGAACATTGTAAGAGAGGTGACCACTAAATGTTGGATCCTTGATTCCATCATAGGAAAGTTTTTAGGGATGAGGAAAGAGTATCAAAGGATCTACGTGGTACACTAGCCTCTAACCCTTTCTATAGTTGCGACCATGTAGGTATGCACTTGTAGCAAGAAAAGTTGTGCAACATTGTTGCACAACCCAAAAACCCTTGGTTGGCCTTTCGCAGGTTGTAGGCAACTGAAAGGTCACCCACATTAAAAAACAATACTACTTAAAGCACTAGGTAGAGGGAAACCATCATAGGCTACCTTGCTACTATTAGTTATTGTAAGCAAATTGGTAAAATGAATTGAACTACTTATTTCCTACTCTACAATTCACCATAACCCTAGCAAAAGATGAAGTAGAGATAGAGGATGAATGGTAGATGGACTTGACATCATGATAAAAGTGGTATGAAAAGATGGATTCAAAGTCAATACCTTAGAAAATACAATGCAAGGATCAATGCGATCATGTATTCCACCTACAAGAAGGCTACTACACAACCCTTGAAATATTGTTGTGCCAAAGTTATAGCCTTTCACATTGTCAAGGAGTTTACTCCAAATTTAGGTATGATTAATCTAAACCGTTTGGTGAATGGATTCCCCTGTCTACACACATTCATTTGCATCCAAGATGAGCATGTAAATGTAGACATGGTATTGGGAGTTCCTTGGATGTGAACATACAAGGCAATTCAAGAATGGGACACAAGAGTATTGGAACTTTGTTTGCAATTCAAAATTGGGAAACAAGAGTATCGGAACTTTCACTCTCAAAGGTAGACAATTGCAAGTACCATTTTCTTAAGGCAAGGAAGAATAGAAAATTAAACTTTGGTCTCTTAAGTAAGTAAACCCATGTTGAAGCACTTCACTCTTTAGTGCCCTACCCAAAATGTGTTCTCACAAAAAAGGCATACAAGCATACAAGAACGAGGAAATATTGGGTACCAAAGGCACAATTGCAAAGAAATACCATACATATTTGTGTGCTCAAATAATTTAACTCCAACCGCAGATAGGCTACATACAAAACCAATATTCCATCTCAAAGAGGAAGACATGAGCAGAGAATACCACCACTTGCAAAGAATTCCTAGACACATTTGGGTGCTTAGAGAACTTAACGCCAACTGCAAATCGGCTACATACAAACCCAATATTCCATCTCAAAGAGGAAGATACAAGTAGAGAGTACCACCACTTGCAACAAAATGGGTATAGAATCCAAAGAACCAATAAAAAATCAGAGCATTAGGCCAGACATCATACAAGTGGGAGACAAAGATGCAACAATCAATATCTCAATCAATGGATCATCCACACCACTAAGAAGGTTTCTCCTAGCTTACTATCAAAGAACTTCCTCAACTAATATTGAATCTTCTAAAAAAAGGAAATCTTGACATCAAGGGCCCTTGGGAAATCAGCTCAAGACTCTCCTCTTGCACAACATAGTGTTTCAAAGTGCGCTAACATCATGAGCATGGTTTGGACTATGCATGGACACATGTTTCTAGCCCATGCATAACACTACTTGGGCCAAACAATTGTCTTGGAGGACTCCAATTATAAGGAGGGAGGCCATTCTAAAGGTGGGCTCAACTGCTTGATGATGCTACTAAAAGAGAACTGTTTGGAGCGTTAGTCAAGTGTTTATAAGTCCATGTATGATTTTTCTTCAAAATCATCTTGAAATGCCTTGTTAAATAAAAATAACTAGGAAAATAACCACTAGGTGTAAGTATATAATGTAAATATCATCAAAAAGTCAAAAACAAATTTTTTAAAAAAATTCTTTGTGTGGTTTTTGGCCAAAAAAGTGACCAAAATGGAGCAATCCACAAAAAATATGGCAAAATTTGGTATTTAACTGTCCTTGGATTTCTATTTTTTAGTTTGGATTTTTCATTTTTTAAAATTTTCCTAATCCAAAGGTCAAAAATAAAAAATAAATATCAAGCAAATTCAAATGAAGAAACAGGGTATATGATTGTGATCAAAAGATATGACAAGTGTATCAAATATCATTTAATATTGATGCGATGGAGACAGATAGCCCAAATTAGGTCCACTACTTGATTCTGTCAATTTTCTAGAAACTTGACAAATGGAGTCCAAATGATGACATCAAAGGAAGATTTTTTTTTGCAACATATTGGAACTAACCGAGAGGTATGAAAGAATTTGATCTAGGTATGTATATACTAAGGTAAGCCAAAAATGGTCTCATTTCCACTTGTCATCTTTGGACAGAGCTCTTGGAGACCTTCTTCTACATGCCTTTGCAAGCTTCTAGTGGATTTCACGATGCACGAACTCACATGAGACACTAAGAAACTTGTTTTATTGTGAGATCATCAAATGGACAATCCAAAAAAACCCTAGGTCTCTAGGGACTCCCTAGAGTAGAGAAGGATACAAAATTGGCCCACAGCCACCAGCTCGATGCACCAAAGTAGACCAAATTTAAAAGGAGTCATAGCATAGACTTATAGAATTCTCTTATAGGCTCATATGACCATTAGGAGAAGCCTTTTTTCCTTTTAATTTAGAGAGAGAGAGAGAGAGAGAGAGAGAGAGAGAGAGAGAGAGAGAGTTTTCTAACCCAACAAGAGACTGTTGAGAAATCTTCTTTTTAAAAATGAAGTTTGATTTTCTAAAATGAATCTTATTTGAGCTACATGCTCATGTAATTTTCAAGTACGTGATCTTTTTACCTCAAAAAGGTCCCTTTCACCTCCTTCTCTCTCAGAGAATCTAATATTCAAATTTCAATGGAATTTTAACTTGTGAAAGGAGAGAGTTTCTTTACGAGAATTCTTTGGGAGGATACTAGAGGTTGTGTTGGGTTGATTTCATTACACATTTACACATTAGATTGCTAAACCCATGCACATAATTCAAAGAGAATAACACAACTAAGATTGACAACTTAGGATTTTCTTCGTCCCGCCTCCAAAAGGTTTTTGTATTATAAATATCTCTCAAAGAGAGCTTTGATTACAACACAACTTGTGCTCTTGTAGATCTTTCCTCGAACCAAGAATATTGTGTTCTTCAAGATTCCATGGTGTAACCCTCATTCCCACACCCAGTGGGGAGAAAGAATTGTGGGGTAAGAGGTAGATAAGGGTGAAAGAAGTATTTTTCAAGAAAGAGTGGGGAGAAAGAATCGTGGGATAAGAGGTGGATAAGGGAGAAAGAAGAAAGATAAATTGTACTTTGTATATGCTTACTCCATGAGAAAGTTCTTAGTATACCTTAGCATAATAGAGTAGTAGAAGATGATGAAGAAGAAGGAGATATTTCACTTGCTTGAATTTTCACCATAGCCAAGCTCTCAAGCATAGAAACCACCTTTTAGCTCCCATGTGAGATGGAGAAACAGAGTACCTCCTTGGCCACTCTTGGCACTTGAATGAAAATGAGGGTGAGAGAGAGAAAAATCCAACAATTCCTTATGCATACTCAAATAGTTGTCCCCACTTTCTAAGCTTGAACAACTCGCCCCCTTCTTCCTTGGACTTATCTTGGCAAGTGTACACACTTACACACTCTCACGTACACACATTAACACACACTTGTTAACTTTCCCTAAAGCAAGTATGTGCTACTTTGGACATGTGGGCTCACCAAACTTAGAAAAGAAGGACTAGAGTCAACATTCTAAATAAGGAAGGATTGATCAAACCTTAGACTTTAGGCTGTCCCTTTCACTTATTAAAAACCATAAACTTATCCTTTAATTGAAGTATCTCTAATGCAAGACCTTTGCACAAATCATAAACTTACCCTTTAAATTAAGTCGCTTGAGCGCAAGACCTTTGCATAAATCTTTGGAGGCTTTATGAAGCTAATTGGGGCTAGAGCCCATTTGCTAATTTAGGACTTGCTTAATTAGGATGCAGTTTAGTAAAAATAAAACTCACCCTTGGGCTTTAAAGCTTCACCTTTTGCTTAATTAGGATGCAGTTTAGTAAAAATAAAACTCACCCTTGGGCTTTAAAGCTTCACCTCCTATGTGAAACCTTAGCACATTGCTTTGGAGGAGCCACCAAGTTGCTCCCAAAACCTGTTAAATTTAGACTATTTGTGACAAGTTAAAAATTTATCCTAAGATTTTTCAAACTTCATACTTGGAATCTAAAGATTTATTTTAATTATTTAAATTTAACACATCTACGTTCTATTTTTAGACTCCTATAATTGCACTAGGTAATCTTCTTTGTCTTGTACCTTTGATCAAGGCTGATTGGGATACATTCATCCTTCCTTGAATTTTGTATCTATGACAGAGATGAATAATCAACAATTACCCTTTCTCTTTTATGGATTTCTCTCCTTTTGGTCCCAAGTCTTTGACCGAGTTGGTCCATGAGCAATTAACTTCACTTGTTCTCTTTTGCTTTCTCCAGACTTAAATGGACAAATTAAGATGGAAAATACTTTTAGAAGGTTAGAAATTATTTTTTATGACATTACCTCTCCCTTGAAATTATAGTCTTCCTAGACTATGGAGTAGGGAAAACAAAGTTATAGTTAGTCTTGTTGCTTTGGGTAGAGGACTCCTTTTTACCCTGTCGACATTCTTCCACGGTGGTGAATAGCTCCACTTTGTGCTTGAAAGGCTAAGCTTGTAAGGTCTCCACCTTTCTAGCTACAGAGGAATCTACTTAAAGCTTTAGGGAAAGCATTGGATATACAAACATGTAAAGCACTATCTCAAAAGCAAAAAAAAATGGTATTTTTGGAATCTTAAGCACAGCAAACCCAGGGCTTGAAATTTTCAAAATTAAGTTCGGACCAAAAAGGCTGTGACTTAGACAATTGGTCGAGACCTCTGTAGGAATTAGTTAGGAGTCGGTCGAGTGTAGGTTGACACCTTATGATTGCTTCCACGCGCCTGCGGGTCGAGCTTCGTCCTTAGCTGACATTACATGTTAGGTGAGTTCTCGCTGTGCTGACGACCGTCGCGGCGTATCCGTCCAACATTAGCGCCGCTGCCGGGGACGAAAACCTTAGGTAGGTGACCGAGACTAATCCTTGAGGATTGGGATTTTTGGCTTGCCAAGAGTCTTGATTTACATTTAGATAGGATCAGAGGGTGGAGGACTCTCTAGGTCTTAGAGGGAGTCTAGGAAGCGTGTGTTTGGCCTAGATCCTTCGACTTAGGTAGAGGAGGTAGACTTAGGTAGTTTTAGGTAGTAGTCAAGTTCTAGAGTAGGAGTTAGAGCGGTAGAAGCGGTGAGAGGAGAGCTTGAGAGTCCGGAGAGGCCAAAAAGCAACCAAAAACACCATTATCACCATTTCACATGATAGGTAGGAGTAGAGTAAGTAAGACATCGTGATTCAGGATCTAGAGCATTTCATGCATGTACACTATAGACCTACAGAGCATCAGGAGCATTCCTGTCAGAAAAAACTTTAATTGTAAGCCAGGAGACATCCTACGCGTAGGATGTCTACAGGCTAATCTGGGAGGAATTTTGGGATTTTGAGTTGACCAGTGTGTTCAAGAGGTAGGGTTTACCCTAATTTCAACTGGAAAGTGGAAATTTGTCCATATCTTGACAGGATAAGGCTAGGTAGACTGAAATTGCTCGACATTCTACCCAAATAGTGCCAAAACATTATTTTGAGACCAAAACCATAAGATGGCTGCATGGGCATGTCTTGCATGATATATTGAGTGACTGAAAGGGGTTTCACCTCATTTGGGTAAGAAAATTGGGTTCAAAGCGGACTTTAGCACTTTTGACTGAAAAAGCAAAAACAACTGAAATTTGGGACTTTTGACATCCAAATCAAAATCTAAGAATGCCACTCGGTTACTGACATCAAGGGGAAGTTGTGGGACAAATCTGGGGTCAAATAGGCCAAATAGACATCCTACGCGTAGGATGTCTTCTTAGTGATTTGGGACTCCAAACTGAATTTTGAGTATACCCAAGTGATCAGAAACTCAAGGGGAGCCTGGGCTTTGAGTTTGAAGCCATTCTGATGAAAAAGACATCCTACGCGTAGGATGTCTAATGCAAGAAAATGAAGCCAGACTTTGACTTTGAGCATAGTAAGGTGTTATATAGACTAAGGCAAGCCTCCTAGTCAGTTTTGGTCCAATTTGGAGTTGATTAGACTGATCAATACCATCAACAGGCCGTCGGAACAAATTTATGACTCATTGACCAGCTAATAGGAGTCCAAATCAAAAAGCAAAAGCAGCTGTAAGCTCAGCACAACAAGAGGAAACAACAGTGCAAAAATCCAGGCAAAACACAATAGAAGACATCCTACGCGTAGGATGTCTATTGGGGCATACTGCAAAGAAAATTTGACTTGGCATTGATAGTGAGATTCCATTTGGCTTAAGGGTTCCAGAACTTCTTTCAGAAGTGAATTTGGACCTTGTTTGCCCATTTGACTAAGCAAAGGCTGAATTCAGACTTTTTCGTGTAAATTGACCAACATCTGAGGGAAGTACTGTTTCAGATTAGCAAACCTAATCCAGAACATCAGCAGTGTATAAAATACAGTAGTGGTTGAGATTAACTCTCCAATTATACCAATCATTACTAAGATAACCTCTAGCAGATAAATGCTTTGATTCAATTTCCAAAATTAAAATGCTTGTGTACAGGCATATTCAACAACAAAGCAAGAAGTTGTGCAGAGACTGACCAATTGCCAGGTGAGTGGTTGAAATTGTGATAAATTGCGTTGATAAGTTTGATGAATTTAAGATCAGGAAGATACATTGTTAGAGACCAGAAAGTGGCAGGTGACCAAGGTAGCTTAGTGTCCACCGAGGAGAGTGTAACTCAGGCAAGGCTAGATCCGCTAGCACCGATTATAGAGGAATGTAGTGATATTGACACTTCGTCAGACAAATCTTTCTTCATGATGGGTAGTCAACAGCCAGAAGGTTTCACCTATGATGGACCTATGCGAAGAGGAAGCACCTCCCAAAATCCTTTGAATGATTCCAGGCTCACGGTGATCTTCTTAGAGGGAACAAACTCAAGAGGAGCCCTAGTCTATTCTGACTATCGAGGCCGCAAGTGCATTTGTATCGAAGAGAGGCCAGCTCAAAGATTGGAGATAATCCGAGTGTATGATGATGGAGATAGATTTCGAGACGAAAAGGGGAACCACTATTTAATAGTTAGTAACCCTGAAGATTACAACAGATATGGAGATAACGTGGCGAAAGGGAAAATGGTTTCAAAAACTCAAGAACCGCCACCAAACATTGATCGGCCCGGAGCTATTTTTATGTATGATAAGAAAACAACCAGGGTTCCAACTTATAACGAGAATGTGGGAATCTACAAGCATGAGAGTGAGGGTATTGTCTCTTACTTTCGCAGCAAAGAACCATACGTAAACGAACTAAGCAAAGACAAGGTTCTTTACTTATTCTCTTATGAAACTGCTACAGGGAAGGGCATAGTTTTTGTTGATCGATACGGGCGAGAATACCAACGTATTCTCCCAGAGGAAGTAGAAAGAGCAACAGGTCCAGAAGCATCAGCATATGCCCCTGAGGAAGTGCCAAGAGCAGCCCACACCCCAAGCAAGTCAACAAATCCTTTTTTCGACGAGTATGACACTACCTCACATTCCACCTGACGGCAAGCATTCAACAACCAAGACCAACAGCAAACCAGCCATCATTGCAGGCATGGCTTCGACAGAGTGCAACAATGGAACCAGACCAAAACCGAGATGGTTATCAAGCCGCACAAGGGCTCAGGGATTTGCAAGAACCACCACACTATTCAAGGTATCAAGCAGAGAGTAAGCCAAAGATACAAGGGTCGACAGAGCCTGGAGGACCACCCATAGAACGAGTTCTAAGAGAAGCACCACCCCCAGCGAGAACCGTTAGAAATTATGGCTTAGGAGCACCATTGGGAGAGGAACCAGCCTATTACAGAAGGCCTGAGGAGGTGTATCGACTTGGATGGGGCGATCCAATGATGAGATTTGTAGACCATCGAAGAATTAGACCTTCTCAAGTGCAAAAATGGGTAAACAAGAAATACATAGGAAACAGAGACCCAAGAGATCATGTAACAGCCTTTGTGCATGTAATAAGAGCCGAAGAGGTGTTATATTTTCCAACCCAATTCGCAGGGTTTGGACTAACCCTAGAGGATGATGTTGCAACTTGGTTTGACTCTGTGGAGCGTAGAGACTTTGAGTCGATAGAGGAAGTGTTTGACGAGTTTATTGAGGAATTCTCAAAGGGGAATAGCTCATAATACCGTCTCACAAATCCATAAATTCAAACAAAAAGATGGAGAATCTGTACGGAAGGCAGCCCTAAGGCTAAAAAGATATGTTAAGTTCTGTCCTGTGGAAGAACTGCCAACTCAGTCCAGACTTATGCTGATATTCATCCAAGGACTAAGGAATGCAGATCTCCAGAAAGACTTACTTATGAAGAGGAGCACGGCGTTGAATGAGTTGACCAAGGAGGCTCTGTACCTTGTGGACAATTGTGCAGTCTACAAAGAAGGGGATTTCAAGGACCTTGATGATGATTCATCTTCACAGCAAAGTGGACGCAAGTCTTCTAAGACAGCACTGAAAGGAGAAATAGCAGTAAACCAGGAGCAGCTCGTAGATGAAGTGCTAAAAAAGATCAACTTGTATGCCAAACCCCAGGCTAAACATCCCAAGTGGTGTGCTATCGAACAAAAATGGACAAACCATGGGACCGAGGAATGTTATTATAACCTGGGATATGTGAGGGAGAGACCTTACGCTCCCCAAGCTCCAGTAGCTTCCCCTCAAGTTCCACCGATGCCCAGATATCAAGCAGGCAACTTACCAGGACCTGTGGTGTAGAAAGACCACAACCGGTGTTGGGGCAACAACCACCCCTACAAGGATTACGACCAGTTGGTATCAGATACACACCAACAGTAACTGAATCAGAAGAAAAGGCTTTGGTGCCTATGCATGCTTATTATGAAGATCCCAATGGATATGCGGCAAACCCTGTCTATTATCCATCGGAAGAACCCTCGACACCAGAACCATGGAACATGATAGGGAATCAAGGACCACCAACTGCTGCACAAGCTGCAGGATAAGGAAGATATAGCTTAGATGAATGAACACTGATGTTCATAGCCAATGGAGGCATGGGCGGACAGAGACATGCTTACCAACAAAGAGGGGCTCAAGGAGCACCTCAACAACCCAAGGGACCCTGTTACAAGTGTGGAGGAGACCATTGGCTGAGAGACTGTCCTCATTATGAAATCATTAGAGTTAATGCGTATTTCCCAGAATGTGGAATTACTCATTTGATTCCTGATTGCCCTAAAAACCCAAGCAAAGGAGCAAAAACCACCTTGAACATGTTAGAAACAGTACCTTCCAGTGGGGGATCGGAAAATGAAACAATCATACCTATTCAGGCGGTAACACGAGCCCAAGCCCAAAGAAGGACAAACGAACCCATAGTTAAAGAGCCAAAAACCGATGCCCAAAGTTCAGAAACAAAAAATCAAAGAAGCACTTGGAAAGCTAGAAAGGCGCGTAGGAAATCCAGGAAAGAACGAGAGCAAACAACTCTATCCGAGGAGTTGAAACATACAAAGAACAGATTGGAGCGGTTAGAGGATCTAGCTAGCTTAAGATCACACACCACAGCAGCCATAGAACCTAAGGAAATAAAAGAGCCCAAAAGTGCAGGATCAGGAGGATCTGTACTGGCAGACAAGGTAAACGAGCAGTTGGATGCACTTCTACAAGCTTATGAAGCTCGACTTAAAAGAACCAAACCCAAGAGCAAAGGTGGATGACTTATCCATACGCAGAAATAAAAAAACAGAGTTTGGATATGTGTAAAAAGATGATTGAGACGGCTCAATCATTGATGGAAGAACCGCTGGGTAGACCTGCAAATTGTCACGAAGCACCAGCTCCAACCCCTATCCAACCAACATTAGAGAAACATGAGGAAACAAAGGAGAGACTCACTAATGATTACAAGTACAAGGGAGAGCCTATCATAGTGCCAAATACCACTGATGGGGCAAGTGACGGGTTCCAGCCTAGGGTTCCAGCCTAAAATATTGGCAGAAATGGGTAAGGACGGTAACGGTCTAGATGATCTGTGGAAGGTAATCCGTGAGGCCAACGAGGCTGATAGGACGAGTAACCACATGAATAGCATGAGAAAAGAAAAGAATGTGATCTTACCTCCTATTGAAGAATTTGAGGCAAGATCGCAGATGAACTTTGAGATACATTCACAAGGGGGAGACCAAGGATCTATTAGTTCGGGGCATAGCCAACCAGACTCTTTGAGAACTTTACCCTCTTACCTGGGAGAGTACGAAGCTAAGTCGGAAGTGAGAGCAATCCCATCTCAAAGACTTTCTTCTAACAAGGTGATGGATTCGCGAGGATTGATTGAGTTGTTATCCACCCCGGTGGCATGCACAATCACGTTGGCAGAACTCCTAAGGTTAAGGCCAAACATGTGGACCACAGTAGGAATCATGGAATTAGACAAGTTTAATCTAAACACTAGGCCAGTACCATTGAATAAGGTTGGAGAATATTGCGAGGGAGAAGACGGAAACAGTACGCTACCGGTAGAATTCCAAGGAGTAGTCTCCAAGGCTATTCTTGACAGTGGAGCGGGGGTTGCTATCGCCACCAAAGAAATTTGGAAAAAATGGGGAAAACCAGCTTTGAGGGCTACCAGAATGAAACTGCAATTGGCATATGGGTTCATGGAAAAGCCTCTAGGACTCTTAGAAAAAGTAATTGTCACTTCGTGCGGAATCGAGTATGAGCATACATTTGCAATAGTCGATTTCGACAAAAAGAACAATTATGAGATAATCTTGGGACGACCATTCATGAGACAATTGAAGATGGTCCAAGATTGGGGTTATGACCACATATATCTCAGACAGGCGAAACGACAACTAAAATACACATGAAAGACCATAGTTACAAGGATGTAAACCAAACACCTGTGGAAGAGTTTGATTCGGCTACAGTAGCAGGATCAGAACTACCAGCATGGTTAAGGCAACCAAAAGAGATATGGATGTGCGGAGCTTCACATTGTGGAAGCTTAAGAAGAGAGGACTGTGTCTTAGAAAGAGCAATTGAGGACAAGGAGTACATTCCGGAACCTTTCCCTGAAGATGCCTTGGAACACATACTAGCAACATTGGATGTCTGTACCATTACCGACAGTCCAACAACAAAATTTTACGATAAGGATGGCTATGATGTGCTACCCTATTACATGGTAAGCGTTGTACCAGAAGAAGAAACGGTAGAACCTCCAGAACAAGAAGAGTTTTAAAATTCCTCTGAACATTTGGAAGTAAATGATGATGCAGATAATGAGTGTTCAGACACCTCAAGTGAGCATGGAAATGAAGCTGAGAATATCAAGTTTTATGATTTTGCTAATCAACACCCTAGACGCCAAGAACGCCATAGGAGGAAAAGAGCAGGAAACAAAGCGAGAGAGAACCTGATGCCCAGGATAAAAGGTAAAACTCACTATTTGATGCTTGTAAAAGCAGAGGATTGTGTGAAAGATCAAATATTAGGAAAATTCTCAAAAAATCGAAAAGAAAGACGCGAGAGGAAACAAAACAGGTACGAAAAGTTAAAACCGAAACAAAATCACAAGAATCTGAAAAATCAAAAAGGGAAACAACAAAAGACCAAGAGTGGACCAAACTGGAGCGTAAACAGAAATACCAAGAACTGAAACGGACTCTGAGAGAGATATGGACTACTGAAGAAGATAGTGATGGTAAAGGGGAGTCAGAAAAGGGGAACATGAACGTACCATCACACTATCGGAAGTTTACTATCCAGGACAGAAAAATCATCATGACACCACCAATCAGGGAGAGAACCAACCAAGAATCTTACGATGGGCCTGAAAATGCAAAAAAGATAGACCTCGCAGAACCAGGTGAAAAGCCTCATCCGGTCTATATAGCTAATGATTTAGAGCCTAAGGAGGAAGCACAACTAACACAACTTCTCAAGAAGTATAAAGATGTGTTCGCTTGGTCCTACAAAGACCTCAAAGGAATTGATCCAATGATATGCCAACATACAATTCCTTTGAAATCGGATGCAAAACCTAGCAAACAACGTCCTTATATATATAATGACACATTTGCTAAACGAATCAAAGAAGAAATTGATAAAATGATGGAAGCGGAATTCATCTATGAGATTGAACATACATATTGGGTGTCACCCATTGTGGTAGTTCCCAAAAAGAATGGAAAACTGCGAGTGTGTGTAAACCTCAAGAAGGTGAATGCAGCAACCATAAGGGATAATTATCCCTTGCCAATCACAGAACATGTACTTGAGCGAGTGGCCAGGAAACTGGCTTATTCCTTTCTGGATGGGTTTTTAGGATACAACCAACTGGCAATAGCACGGGAAGATCAACACAAAACAGCGTTTGCCACAGAATGGGGGATTTATGCGTATGAAGTTATGCCATTTGGTTTAACTAATGCGCCAGCCACTTTCCAGAGGTTAATGACTCACGCATTCAAGGAATACCTAAGAATATTCTTAGAAATTTACATGGATGACATGTGTGTGCACTCTCTTCTGCGAGAGGATCATATGGACCATTTCCAAAAGGTCTTTGAAAAGTGCAGGACATATCGAATCTGCCTTAACCCGGAAAAGTGTGTATTTATGGTTAAGCAAGGACGAATCTTAGGACACATTGTCTCAAGAAATGGCATAACCATAGACCTAGACAAAGTCAAAGTCATTGTAGACCTGCCCAGGCCTACTAATGCGAAACAAGTGCAATCCTTCATGGGGCACTGGGGTTATTATCGAAGGTTCATATACATGTATGCAGTTATCGCACAACCTCTGTATCGTTTGCTAGTCAATTTCGAGTGGATCGAGGAGTGTGAAATTTCATTCCAAAAGCTGAAGGAAAACCTTATATTAGCACCTGTACTAAAGGCACCAGATTGGGAAAAGATATTCCATGTGCACATTGATGCTTCAGCGTATGCCATTGGAAGTATTCTAGCTCAACCTGGAGATGGAACAATGGATTTTACGGTTTGCTATGCGAGCCGACAGTTAAACAGTGCAGAAAAGAACTACACAACCACCGAGAGGGAAGGTTTAGGAATGATTTATGCTGTAAAAAAATTTCGGCATTATTTGCTTGCAAACAAATTTGTTTTCTTCACGGATCATCAAGCTCTTTTGTACCTAGTAAATAAACCTTGCAATACAGGAAGAATCGTACGCTGGTTTATTATATTGCTAGAATTTGACTTCACAGTGGTGGTCAAAAAGGGTAAAACCCATCTGCGAGCAGATCATCTTTCAAGGATACACAACGGGGAAGCTCCTTAAGGAGTAGATGATGACATACCAGATGCTTATCTTTTCAACATTGAAATGGTACCCAAATGGTCTCAAGAAATTGTTAGCATTCTTTCCTTCAGAAGTGAGTTTGATAATACGGAATGCAGATCCAACCAGCAAACAATTCGACAAACAAAAAACTTCCAGTTGATAGCAGGACGGCTGTATCATCTTGGATTGGACCTAATCCTACGATTATGTATAAATCCAGAAGAATTCGAGTGCTACCTTGAAGAGGCACATGTCCAGGGTTGTGCATTTCATTGTTCAACAATGAAAACACACCAGAGACTGAAACAGTTAGGGGTTTATTGGCCAACTATGTATGCGGACACACATTTCTATGTTACCAGTTGTACAGTATGTAGTGCCAAACGACCAGTGGACCGCGCAAATTTGTTTCAAGTAAACATAGCACCTACATGGAGTCAATATATCATTGACTTCTTAACCACCAGGACGTTCCCTGAGAACATCACAAGAGCACGGGAAAAAGCTATAGAGCTGGAAGCTCGTGACTTTTAGTTAATTGGGAATCAACTCTATAAGCGGGGGAAGGACAATCAACTTAGAATCTGTGCAAGTGAAAGCGAATACCTATTGATTCTAGAACATGCACATAGCAGAATAAGTGGAGGCCATTTTTCGGGCGATAAGACGGCAAAAATTGTCTTAACCGCAGGAATTTGGTGGCCTGCATTGCACATGGATGCCGAAGAGTTTGTAAAGCGTTGTGATACATGTCAACGCACAAAGATACCAATAAAAAGAGACGAGATGCCATTACGGCCAATGATGGGGGCAAGAGCATTTGCAAAGTGGGGCATTGATTTTGTGGGACCTATATCACCCCCTGCATATCGCACCCATACCCAATATATCATTGTGGCCACGGACTATCTCACAAAATGGGTCGAAGCCAAAGCAACACAAAAAGCTGATGCACGCACCACGGCACAATTTTTGTATGAGAATGTTTTTGTATGTTACGGGTTACCAATAGAAATTTTCAGTGACCGTAGAACACATTTTCTCAATGAAGTTATTGAATATCTGCTAGAGGAATTCATGGTCATACATAGGAAATCAACACCATACCATCCACAGGCCAATGGGCAAGCTGAGGCCACAAATAAAACACTATGCACGGTTCTCACCAAAATAGTGTCAGAATCAAGAACAGATTGGGATCAGCAGCTACACTCAAGACTATGGGCATACAGGGTAGCTTACAAAACATCAATAGGAACAACACCATACAACATGGTGTTTGGCCTAAATGCTATACTACCCATAGAGTTTTTAATCCCAACTCTACGAGTAGCAACAATCTTGGAATGGACAGGGCATGAGATCTCTTCAAGGATTGATGATCTTGAAAATCTAGATGAACTCCTCTTACGAGCTGTCGCGTCAATCTATGCTAAAAAGAGAAGACAAAAGGAATTTTTTGACAAGCATGTGCGTACCAAAGAGTTTAAAACAGGTGATTACGTACTTGTTTATACCTTAAAACAACATGCCAAGAAACTTAAAAAGCGAGGACTGGGACCATTTGTGATTAGTGATCTATCACAAAGTGGAGATATCAAGCTTGCTACATTAGCTGGTAAATAAATGCCAAACTGGATTAGTGGTACGGGAGGAAGCTCAAGCCGAAGCACAAGAACGCATTGCAAAAAGACGGCTTCTGCGACAACAACAAAAAAGTGGAGCACCATTGCGAATCAATGCCATTCGACTGATTGAGTTGGAGGAGAAAACAGTGGAGCCAATAATTGCAGTCAAAGTGGGCAACAATCAAGTGGGATCAACAGCTTTGCTTGATTCAGGTGCTCAAGCAAATTTGATCTCTTACGGATTATACCAACAGCTCACAGTCACAGATCAACTTCATCCTACTCCCCAAGTGCTGGAAAGTAGCACATCACACCCATTGACAACATTGGGATGGACTATATTGCATGTACAGATACATCAATATATCTATCCACACAAATTCTATGTGGTGACAGATGAAAGCACACAACACCCAATGATGCTAGGGCAACCTTGGCAAAAATCATACAATGTGTAGATAGATTGGAAAGCAAAGGCTATCAAAATTCAACATGAACATGAACAACAGGTGATAGCTTTTGCTCAGCAATACCATCATGCTCAACTGCAAGCCATGCAATCACTGGCAACAGAGCCAAAAACACGAATGCCATCAATGAACAACAGGAAACCCGAGACCAAATATCAGGTAAAAGCCAACCATGCTAATTACAGATAGATGAGTCGCCGGCCACAATGCAAAAATCTAGGCTACCAAAACAAGGTAAACAAGTATGGATGCGGAAGGATAGAAATGCAATGGCAGAAAAACAAAAATGTAACAAACGTATTCCAACAAAGCAGACGGTTCAACCCCAGACCAAGGGCATAAAACGAATGTGGATCCCAAAGAAAATGCTTAGCCATAACCCAAATTTCACTCACATTTGGATACCAAAGCAAAAGCAACTACCTGCAGTACAAGCAACAATGAAAGACAGACATCTGCATTTCAAAAAGGAGAACCGACATAAGTGGATGCCGATGAAAGACAAACCAGTGGCAAACAATCAAGAGCCAAAACATCTACATAAAAAGGCAGCAACACAATACCAATGGAAATTCAAGGCCATAAGGCCCATAGCCATTATCCCCGCCAATTCTATCCTTAGACACAGCTACGACTCCATCAACAATGTCGACAAAGCAATTGCCTTTTGCCAAAAAGACAATTAAACAGAGAGCAGTAGAGTTACAGCTATTCTTGCAAAGAAAGCAGGAAACCTCGACGGCGAATGCCAATAAGCATTTTGCTTATTCCCTTCTCTTGCACAGCATTAATTTTTTCATGCATTGATCGAGTATGCATAAAATAGGGCCACATTAATTGGCCAGGCATTAGCACAACTATTTCAACCTATGCACGGCACATACTCCGAGGCGAAACCTTGTCGTCCGGGAGGACTCCGGCTAGGAGGGGGGGAGGCATTCTAGAGGCACTCTCAAATGCGGAACCAATGACAGAAACAACAAAAGAGGGCATGATTTTTGACTATTCTAAGGGTTGTTGTTTGATTGAGAAATTTTCTTGAGTAACCCAAGCACAGATGCCCTTATACAGCATGAATCTACAGGTATATGGGGCCAAACGCCAAATCAAGCCCCTAGGTGTGTGTATATAAGTAGAAATAGCCATTTTTCGGGCAAAATATTGATAAAACGGAGAAATCCGGCCATAAAAATTGCATGTGAGTGTCTATAATGTGTTGCGGTGATGTTTTTGATTTATTATGATTTTTGGGAATTTTTTGGGTTTGATTTGCTATTTTCTTTTTAATTTTGCTAATTTTCGGCAGAAAAATTTTAAAAATACAAAAAGCAGGTGAAAAACAGTCGTAATGAAAAACCAAAAAAAAATGGTGATGATCAGTGACTATAGGACAACCTATGGTACAGTGGGGGTGTAATTATGAGACTAGAGCGAAAAGCGTGTTTTGGCCAGGTTTTGACCGAAATGCCAAATTTCTGGTAAATAGAGCAAACGGAGTCCAAATCAAGAAATTTTTGAGCCTAAACTGCATCTTGCAAGAAGATAGGAGCACATGTCAAATTTCATAAAAAGTGGTTCGGGGACCTCCATTATAAGAAATTTTCACCCCAATTTTAGCTAATTTTCACTATTGACTTTGTGGAGAAAGCTTTTGCCACCTAGAGCGGATCGACTTTCCAGCAGCTTCTACGACGCACACGACTACCCGACGAGCTCCAGACATGAGAGGTAGGCTCACCACCTTGAGCTTTTTGCGCATGTTTGTTGTTATGTCGCGAAAACTAGCATAGGGGTCACACACAAAGCGAGCGGTAGAGACCTGCAAGTAGAGACGGTGGCCTAACGGCTAACCCGAAAGCAACAAGACTTCATCGACAGCTTACCCTAGTCTAGGAGACCAGTCCTGGATAGCCAAAGGCAGGGGGAAACCATCGGGAAAAACCCTAATTCCCAGAAATCCGCAAGAGGCCACCAAATGGGAAATCGGCGAAACGGCGACCAAATGCTACCAAAATTCAAGGGTAGGAGCATCTCGACATGCTCGACAAGTCTATATGACCCGCATGACCAAAAAGTGACCCGAAGCGGCACTAAACCTCAGAAACGGCATCAGACACACAAAGCGTCAAAATGCAATTGCGGCCAAACCGCAAGTCCATTTGCCACCAAACTTCACGAGCGGCTTTCCTAGACCATCAACAACCAAGTCCTATGGTGGAAGACCACCAAAAATCATCAAAGGTATGTAAACGCAACCACGGGTGCTTCTAGAGCGACAAATCGCCAAATGGAGCTCCGGTGAAGCCAAAGTCGACAAAAACCATACGGCAAGGATCCCCAAGGGATTGGGAAGCTATGGAGACCAACATCGAAAAATTTCATCGCCAAAAACCACTCCAAAAGTCAGAAAACGGCTCGGAGGCTCTGAAGTCCACACAGGGAGTTATACTCTATCCATTTGACTTTTTTGTTGAAATTAGGCTCAAAAGGGACTTAGGGGGGCAAAGGGCAAGCACTGGGAGCACTAGCACTAAAAAAAAATCACCAGGAGACATCCTACGCGTAGGATGTCTCAAGGGCACTTTTTGGCACAAACCTCAACAATTTTTGTCATGCACATGTTCTGAATGACATTTACAAGCCATACACCAAGTTTCATCACATTTGGACAAGATTTGACCTCATATGCATGGAAAAACACAAAGTTAGGGCATAGAGGCAATAATGGGCCATTGACCTACCAAATTTTGTCCAAATCTCATGAAACTTGCACAACACACTGACATACACATCAGCAAACATGTGGTCAGGGAGAAAAAAGGATGAAATAGACATCCTACGCGTAGGATGTCTAATGGACCTTTTTGGCATGGAAGGAATGTTTTATCATTCCAGATCTAATTACCTCATCATCAAGAGCCCATATGACAAGTTTGAAGCCATTCTAATCACTTTTGATCCCCAACACCTTCAAGATACACTTTTTGAGCCCAAAAACACCTCACAAAGCCTTACAAGCATCAAATCTTGTCCAAATTCAAATCCAAGAACAAGGCCATGTTCCATAGGCCAAGGAAAACCCATAGAACAAGTTTCATGCAATTCTGATGAAAAAGACATCCTATGCGTAGGATGTCTCCAGCATAAATTTAGCCTTCTGTGCAAGGAATGACATCATGGGAGCCAATACCATGGTGCATTGAGCCCATATACCAATTTTCAACCCATTTGGACATCAATTGCTACCTATGATGGACATTCTACCCAAATTGTGACCTAAAGCCTGAATCAACCCAAAAATCCACTTTTTGATATCCAAATTCAAATCCAAGCATATAGCCATGTTCCATGAGCCTTACACTACCTGCATGTCAAGTATGAACCAATTCTGATGAAAAAGACATCCTACGCGTAGGATGTCTAAATAGAAATTTTTGGCCAGATTTGCACTGTGAGCACATGCACAGCTTCACAAGTTCCTTTTAAGCTATAATTTCAATTTTCAAGTCATTTGGATAAGTAAAACTCAGTTTCGCAGCTAATATGGAAAAAACGCTAACTTTGGATTACTGAGTGCAACAGGATCTATGGCAGCCTCGAAGTCACCGGCAAAGAAGAAAAGAATGACAATCAAAGATTATCTGGACAAGGTGGAACCCTTTGTCATTCCAGAAGGAACATTAAAGCCCACCAGCACCTGGATACAAGAGGATCTGTTAGAGTCCAATGACCTAAAGATCTACCAGGGAGTGTTCAAAGACAATGAGGGCAATGTAATAGAGCTACCAATGCTGCCAAGAGAGCTCAATGAATTTGTACGAAGAAAAATGGCCGGCTACTTGGATAAAATTGACCTCCATAACTACTTCGAAGCGATACCAGCAGGGGTGGACATCAAAAGAGTATGGGAGTTTGTAACAAGCATCAAAGAGAATGGAGTGGCCAAGGTGACAGATTTACAAGGCAGACCAGATACAGAGATCATAATCACGGAGTGGGTTATAGCCCATGCACTAGACCTCTCCAATCAAGGAGACAGTGTAACAAAAAGAAGGGACGAAGTCAAGGTGTACAAAGAGAAAAAGGCCAATTACACCTTTGAAGACATTTCCAACCCAAAAGTGGCAAATATGTGCTAGTTGTACAACCAGTACTTCCACATGTGCACTAAGAGGCCACAGAAGTACAGGATGCCGCCAGGTGCAATTGCCACGACGTTTACTTGGGCAATGATAAAAGGCACCCCAAAGATAATCAACTATGCGGCATACATACATGACAGCTTGGTAAAGATGGGCAACAAAAATCCAACCTACATAGTGCCAGGAGAACTGATAACCAAGGTGGTTTATGCAGCACTACACGCTAAAGGAAGGTGGCTTGATCCACCATCTCAGAATGATTGGCTAAGGGTAAAAGAAGACAAGGAAGATGAGCCACAAAGAGCACCAAGGGTGGCTACAAGATTGAAGAGACGGTTAGAGCCAGTTGAAGAGGAGCAACCTGAGCAGAAAAAAGGAAAGAAGGAGTCTGCTCAAGTGCAGGCCAAAGAAACCAGGTCTCAAAAAGCGGCAAGACTCGAGAGGCTGATGGAGAGTTTCCGAGCAGAAAGAGCCCTCAAGGGTGATTTAAACGAACTCTGGAAGCCATCTCTCAAGTCTATGTCCGGATCATCCAGACGAGTGTAGAGGGACCGCTTTGAAGATTATATCAATAATTTTGAGATTCTTGATGCTGCAGCGGAAAACATTCCCCATGTCCCTTTCATAGAGGAGGAAGTGGAGCAGATAAGGCAGACATTGCTAGATGAACGAGAAAGCCAAGAAAGGGAAAGAAAAACGAAAGCAGACAGGGACTTAAAAGGCAAACCGGCAGCTTTACCAGATAGCCCTAAACCTAGCCCACAGCCATCTCCACCGCCCTCACCACCTCCTAGCAGCCCTCCACCAGAAGATAAGGAGGCTGAGGACAAACAAGAAGAAAGACAAGCTAAGGAGCAAGAGCAAAGGCAAGAACCTGAGCCAAAGAAAGAGGCCAAGCCTGAGTCTGGAGCAAAAAGGATTAGACGAGGCCTATTATGCATTTTTGGACTTGCTAGCTGCAGGCTATACAAAGGAAGAAGCCGCCACAATCGCATTTGACTTGGCGAGAACGGGGCATAAAGATCAAATGCAAGGCATCTGGCTAGTGGAACTTAAAGAAATTGCTACAGACATTGTAGACCTGCACCCGCCCTCCAATGACTGGGACGTGGTGATGACAAAGCTAGCCGGATTGCGAGCACAATCCATGGCTTCAGAGGAAGAAATGACGACTCTCAAAGCCACTAAAGAACAAATAAAAAAGGAAGTGGATTCTCTGCAGGCACAAAGCCAAAGGCAAAAAGAGAGAGAAGATGACCTGCAGGCCAGCTTGGCAACGGCTCTACAAAATTGCCAAACAATGGAAGAAGCAAATGAGGCAGTAGCAAAAAGAATACTAGCAGCTGAAGAATAGTGTCTGCAGCTTAGCAAGTCATTGCGAGATGCTGAAAAAGAACGGGATAATCTGACACTACAGCTGGCAGAAGAAACAAAAGAAGTAGAGGCCATGAGAAATGCCAAGGAAAAGGCAGAGATAGAACAAGAAGCAAGCCTGGATGAAGTCCTTGAGCTCAAGGACCAATTAAAAGTCAAAGAACAAACCATCCAGAGGCTGCGAGCATCACCTGCTAGAGTTAGAGCTACGAGCTCGACTCAAATCATTTTCGAGAGTAGAATATATGAAGAGCAAATGCAGGAACTTCAGAAGAAGCTGACTCTCGAGAAAAAGCAAAGGTTAATGATGGCTGAAGGTTCTATCGCAATGTGAACAAGAATTGAGGACAGCCAAAAAGCCCTACAAGAAGAAGTGGAGAGCATAAAGATAAAGCTCGAGGAGGCGGAAAGAGTAAACGCTGAACTTAATGACCTCCTCGTGAATATGGGCGAAGAAGCTGAAGTGGAAAAGCAGACACTCCTCAGGAAAATTGAGGAGTTGAAAGGCCAGCAACAAGCAGAGGCAGAAAGCTCAGGGCCAGCCGCCAATGAGGGCATCGACCTCGAAAATGTGGCAGATCCTGTGGACACACCCATGCAAGAGGAAAGCATAGCAGGATACTCTCAAGAGCCACAGTATCTAACACAAGAAGAGGAGGAAAATTTGCGTAAGGCAATAGAGGTAGAGCTAAGAGAAAGCACAAAGGAAGCCTTGGAATGGGAGCAAAGGGTCTTCAAATCTATGACAATTCAGAAGATCGACGCCAGCAATCTCAGGCGCGAGTGGCTTCAACCCTCTCTCCCATATCCATTGCTGAAGTATGAAGCAGCAACAATAAACAGGCGAATCAGAGAAGAGCCAACGGTACCTCTCTACAATGCAGACACCTCGAGGCCAGAAGGAGTTAAGCTCATAGTGGATTCTTAGCCAAAGTGGAGGAAGGCTTGGCTTACCAAGTACCCACAATACCTAATCCACTTGGTAGAGGCACCTAAACATGTCAGAGACAACCTCAACTTCTGTCCTCTACCAAGGGTTAGGACGTGGAAGGCGCAAGAAATTTTACAAAGAAGCCAACCCACTTGGCTGATTTACCCGAAGCTGCCGGGCGTGAAGGCAGGTGAGAGAATAAGTATCCAATACATGGTGAAAACCCTAACGGGCGCCATAAAATTGTTCACTGGCTCACCTGACCTTACATGCATTATGATGAGAAAAATCTGCAGAACCATCCTAGCAGTGTTCGAGACCTTCAAGCCGGGCCAGGTGACTGACAACATATTCTTCTTCCAAGATACATACAGATGTGCTTACGATCTGTTAGGTCAGCCTTCCAAGGAGGTGATACATGCGTTGTACCAAAGAATCATGTTTCTACCATCCTATCACCTCCAGGCTTTTGAAGAAGAATTCTATTTTGGCCCGACAATGCTGAACCTACATGCAAGGTACGAATCACTGCTAAAGATGCGGGAAACGATAAGATGAAGCAGCTGATCAAGGCCATGTCGGGGACGACATGAACAAGGAGGGGGGGGATGTTAGAAGCTGGACACACCCCACGGAATCTTACTACTCGGCGGACTATTATCTTTGTAATTATTCATTCATTGAGGAAAACCCGATCTTTCACCTTGTAAATATTGGGACTTACAGAAGTTTCCGGATTGTATCCCAGTTTTGATAGTTAGATTGAGTAGATGGTTGATTTTGGAACTTTAGGGTTTGAGAAGTTGTAAGGTATATATACCACTTTTTGACCTTAATGAAAAAAACCTTTTGTCATTTTAAAAACAAGTTTGAAGTCTGTGAGTGAGCGTACTGTGTACGACAGAGAGAGAGAGAGTGTGAGCTTCGTCTTGACGCTACGAGTGCTACGGTGGTCGGAATCGAGTGCGGAGAAGTGCAGCATGTTGCCTCCGACTAGAGCTACGCGCCGATACCAACATTGCACGCGTACGGTCCGGCTTTGTGAGCTCCTTCTACGAGCTTCATCGGTTGGTTGGGTGAGCATATGTTGTCTGATTTTGCATTGCAACATATCCACGCGTTCACATTGAGTAGGACTACACATTAGGCACTTTAGATTTCGGAAATGAAGACCTGTAGATTTCGGCCAGACATCCTACGTGTTTCTGCACCGGGTGTTTTGGGTCATGATTTTGGTTCATAGACCTTAGGGAGAGCGACCTATTGGTATTAGTAGGGTCTCCTTCAAGTTCTATGGTGTTTCGAGATTGTTTGATGGGTGTTCGGCTCTAGAAAGCGTTGTAGGAAGTTTTCTCTTTTGCACTCTTGAAGGCTGTGACTTAAACAATTGGTAGAGACCTCTGTAGGTATTAGTTAGGAGTCGATCGAGTGTAGGTTGACACCTTATGCTTGCTTCCACGCGCCTGCAGATCGAGCTTCATCCTTAGCTGACATTACATGTTATGTGAGTTCTCGCTGTGCTGACGTCCGTCGCAACGTATCCGTCCAACAGTATGGTTTTTGTATGCTCCCTGCACTTCCCTGTTCTCTTCCCTCCAAAAAAGCACCCCACCTCTCCAATAACCCCACCTGGCAGTTTTCTTGTTTCCATAAAGTAAAAGATCACCACTTTGTGAGTATACATATAAAAAATATAAAATAAAAGGAACTTGATTATATAGTACTTCAATTTTTTTCAACAACAAATTCACCAAAGGTTTGTTGTGTCAAGGACACCACATTTTGTACCACCAATACCTACTTTCAGTCGAGGAGTGTAAACCTAAACTAACAAGGAAGAGCATCTTCTTTGCAATGAAAGACCCTTAGAGCTACTTTCATTTATCATTTAGAGTAGGATAAGACAAAGTGATGGAATGGGAGATGTCTAGGCCTTGTAGACTTGTAATGGAATTTGCCTATTCAATTTGAGAGTAGCGGAATTTAATGAGAGTAGTTTCTAGAAATGATTTTGTGAGCATAGCGGGTTGACATAATTGAAGATAGAAACATAATCATAGCAATTAGTTAACTTGGCATAGACAATACTTTTGCAAGAGAGAGAATTTAGAGAACATGACAACAGTTGAGGACCGGATTTATGTGGAGCCGGTCCCCCCTCCAATAGGCATTTGTATTATGATTTCTCCCATAAAGAGAGACTTGTTACAATACATTCTTTGTGTTCCTTGTGACCTAGGTGAAGCAATGAAGATGGAAAGCTTCATGCATCACCATCATAGCATAACCTAAACTTGAAGAAAGCTTTAACTATACCAAGCCTCAGTCCCAAGACCTCAAACACCTTCGAAGGTGGAGAGAGCTAGCAGGGAATGAGGGTAGGGAAGAGGAAGAAGAAACATTTCATACGAGAAAGAGCTAGTTCCTCACTTATCATAACTCTTGTGCTAGCATACATAATAGCATAGTAATGAAGAAGAAATAGATGGCAAGCTCAAGCATTGAAGCATGGATCTTGGATGGATTTGCACTCCATAGCCAAGAGTGTTGGTGTAGGCTCTCAACCTCTACTTGCTTGGAGAAAGAGAGGGAGCTCTTGCACTTTGCATAGTACACAATGAGAGTGTTTGTGAGTGTGTGTGGGTGAGTATACCCCCTAAGCACCCCCCTAGATTGCTTGGGTCGACCCCCCCTTGTAGCTCATGCTTGAAGCTCATTGGACCCCTCCAGGCCTAGCCAATCACAAGCAGGAGCCATTACAAGCAACAGGGATAGCCTTGGGACAAGTGTCCCCCTTTCCCCTTTGAGAGAGAGGACTTGATAAATGCAAAATCAATTAATTAAATATCCTTTATTATCATTGGACTCCTTGGGTGGCCAACCAATAGGTTTCAGGCACACCATGAGGGCAACATGAGGAGGAACTTGACAAGTGTCCTTGCTGCCTCTTCAAGCTGGGGCTTCCCTTGTGTGTGTGTGTGTGTGTGTTCTCTCTCATCCCCCCCCCCCCCCTTGTAGGATCTCCCCCCTCCTTGTAGGGATATGTTTTCCTTTGGATGAGCAAGCCCCTTAGTCATCAAGCATGACTAAGCACTTGAAGTAGGGGGTGTTCCGACAAGCATCTCAGGCAAGCTTCTCAAGGCACTTCAAGCACCTTAATCATGCACCAAGTCAAGCACCTCAAGCATGGAGCCAGTCAAGCACCTCAAGCATCTTAATCAAGCACCTCAAGCATGACAAGCACCTCAAGAAGGACAAGCACCTCAAGCACGACAAGCACCTTGAGTTTGGGCCGGGTTCCCACCTCAAGCTCACAGCCCTAGCTTACCTAAGGTCAAAGGACTTTTACACACATTATTGGAGGTCTTCAATGAAGCTAACCCTAAGGTCTTATGCTCCATTGGTTAGCCTTGCTCTTGATAGACCATCTCCCATTTGGGCCCCTTTACTATTGGCCCCGTGTTGAGATAGATCTATAAGTACATATCTATTTCTTAACACTTGTTCCCGTTTATTCTCCCACATTAAGTGATCAATTTAATATGAGAAAATCATTTGGGTTGGTTAGATATTAGATTTTATGACATTACCTCTCTCTTGAAATCATAGTCGTCCTCGACTATGAGGTAGAAGAGATAAAGCCTTAGTCATTAGTCATTAGTCAATCGCACTTAGCGGGTAGAGGATCCCTTTTTTACCCTACGACATCTTTCCAAGATGGATGACTAATCCATTTGGTGCTTGGGAGACATAGCTGCCGCAAGCATGTCTGCTCTTTAGTCCATTTCATTCTCCCAAAGTAGAGTGACAAATTCTACTTGGTGTTTGAGAGTTAAGCATGCATACTAGTTAAATTTGTGCACAATTAAAAAGAGGACTAGTCTTATAAGACAAAAACATGAGTCATTTAAAAGAAATTTGTGCATTTCTTACTCTAATGTAGCATTGTAAGCATTGACAAGGTTCATACTATCCTTAAGTTGTACTCCTTGCATCCATCTAGCATCTTCAAAAGGATAATTTTTGAACTTAATAAGATACCGTCGGATTATCTTACCATGTCGTAGTACCTTGTCTTCATGCCGAAGGACAGCTTCGGGTTGTAGCACCTGTTGAGCCAGCAGAGGATCACACCCGCATTTTTGCTCACACCCATCATTTTGTAACCATTGATTGTAATAAATGTCTTTCCGACATTAATTTTGATTTGAGCCATTCATTAAGTAACGGGACTCAATTGAGTTTCCAGCTTGTAATCCCGACGTAATTTCACCTGCTGATGTAAATAATTAGAGATGTTCTCACCTCCAAGGCTGAGGTATATAAGCCAAAGTTTTGTAACCTAAAGGAGATTCAATTATTAATCAAAGTGAGTTTTTGAGCGCCGTGACTGTGTCTGAGAGAGTGAGAGAGAGAGAGAGTCTTATCTCCTTGCTACGCCAGCTACGGAGCCGCCATTGGAGAAGCGACACCGCCATTGTGTTAGCAACGGCGAGAGCTACGCACAGATACCAAGAGTGCGCGCTATCGGCTTCTATGTGTGGTAAGTTCCTACGAGCTTCGGTGTGAGTTTTCTTCCAACTCGTGTGTCGGAATAGAGCGTGCAGCATATCTATAGAACCACAACGAGTAGAGCTACGCATTGGTACCATCGGGGTCAAGTTTCGATCACCTGTAATTTTCGGCCTGTCTTCATACGCGTTTACCGCACGGAGTGGTTATAGGTTGATTTTGCAGTTCAAGTCTTTAGGATGTTGTTCTTACCTAGTGTATAGACTTCCCCTTGAGTTTGAGATCGATTCGATGATTCTAGATCCTGTTTCGTATAGCATTCGTTCGTAGTACGGATTTCAGTCACTTGCGTATTTTAGAACTTAGATTTGATTTCCTTGGTAGTGATTGTCATTAGAAGGTCGAGTAGGTGATTTGACACCCACCTAGTTGTTTCCATGCGCCTGCGGGTCAAGCTTCGTCCTCGTCTGACAAATTCTGTTGTTGGTTGAGTTCTCGCTATTTAGCTTCCGCTAGCGGCGTAACTGCCTTAACAGCACCTCGTCTTGGTCTTCAACTTCGCTAGGGTATTCAATAATTGGTTCAGTTGGTGGCTCTCCTTTGTAGGGCTTAAGTAGGCTTACATGAAAGGCATTGTGTATAATCCAATGGTTGGGCAACTTGAGTTGATAAGCCGTCTCATTGATGGGCTTCAAGATTTGGAAAGGACCATAGTATCTTTTCGCTACTTTAGCATAATACTTTTGATGGCCCGTACGATTTTTGCCCGTCGTTTGCCTTAATCGAGCCTTAGGAAACTTGAGTAAGACCCAATCATTTTCTTTGAACATTAAGGCTCTTCTGTGCTTATCAGTAGCAGCTTTTTGCCTTTGTTGAGAGATGGCTATAGCCTCCCTAATCTTTTGAAAAGATTCTTGTAGGTCACGGCTATACTCATCGGCGGGGAAGATCTTCCCATGTACTTTGCAGTTGTTGTGGGAATGCATCACTTGGCGCCTATTTGAGCGCATTGTCTGCTGGATTGTACGTTACTTGTGGAAACTTCCATTGTACGCCTTTGTGGAGCCATATATGGTTTTATTTGGCAGTCCCAGCCATTTCTGAGACTTGGTCTGGAAGATAGTCACTTCTGACACTTGACTATATGCGATTTGCATTAGCTTTCGTGTGAGGGTCGATAGCGTGAGGTTTTTATTGAGCTGGGGGATTCTCAAATGTGGAGATCCTTTCGGTGATACAGGTAGCTGGAGCACCCTTTTCGTGACCTCGCCATAGGCTATGTACTAGTGAGTCCTACTTGATGCTTGGGTTCTATTGTTGACAGTTTATGCATACATAGACAGTCTATATTTTGGGTTCCTACTGCTCTACTTCTGGGGAAACTCTGTCGAAATTTTCCCAAGTTATGATGGCTGGTTTTTTGGTATTTTGAGCCATTTATGCTGTTATGTTGCTGAAATTTTGGCAAAATCAGAGGTTGAGTCAGGTGTGCCTTCTTGGGAGCTTCATGGTTGGCTTTAATGGATGATCAAAATGGCCCTCAGTTCACTCCTTTTCATTTAACTCAAAGAATTCAGATTAATGTTCATGTGTCCAGGAAGATCTTTTTCCAGCAGCGCATAGTCTTTATGTTTGGGCCAAGAAGATTGAGAGAGATCCTGGAATGTCCTTTGCCTGTTGTAATTCCGATGATCAACTATGAAAACTCATTTGATGTGCATGTGTTTGTTCTCATCTAAAGCTGAGCTCCATTGAGGTTTCTAGGGATTGGGTAGTAAAAAGTTTTGGGTTCTTGCACGTGTGTTCGAAGGGGTTCTCAAAGCATCATAATTTGGGTAGCCATGGCTTTCTCTTATCCCGAGTTTCATGGAAGAAGTGATGAAGATGTGGAAGAATTTTTGGAAAAGATGGAGGTTGCCTGCATTAGCAACCAGATTCATGACCCTACGCAAATGTTACGCCTTCTCCAAATTTGTTTGAAGAGTGATGCACGAGCTTGGTCCAAAGCATTTGAAGAGGAGTTGCGTATGGCTGATCCACCTATAAGATTGAGTTGGGACAATCTAAGGCATGGATTGGAAGTGGAGTTTGTGAAGATAGAAGACCCTGACAAAGTGTGGCAAGAAGTACAGGCTTTGGTGCAAAAGGAAGGTGAGCCAGTAGATGCGTACATACGTAAGTTTTCATTGGCATGGGAGCGAATGTGCAAGGCTTTAGCACCACAGGTACCCCCGCCTGACATGATGAAGAAGGACAGGTTCTTGGCTGGTCTTTGGGAGAATATACGTTGGAGAGTGGAGCTAAAGAAGCCTAGGACATATGAAGATGCACTAGAGGTAGCAAGGAACAAAGAGTGGAAGCTGAGGAAAATGAGCCAGTTAGGGGTGGAGTCTTTGCCAATGAGGTCTGAATTTCAGCCTATAGAGTCTTTACAAGGGCGCATGTCAGGGGTTCATCATGAACCAGTGGTTCCTGTTACTACTCAGGTTATGCCAGCAGTGGTCACTACAGCAGTGCAAGATGATGGCCTAAGGCAAGACATGAGGCAAGTGGTTGATTTGATGAAGAATCTCAGCCTAAACATGCTAGGTCAAGTGGGAAATAATCGAGGTCGAGGGAGGTTTGCAAATCAGCAAGGAGGTGAAGAAAGGCCTAGGAATGGTGTTGGACAAAGCAATGGTAGGTTTTGGAGGCAGACGCCCACATGTTATAATTGTGGAGAGTTGGGTCACATCAGCCCGCAATGTGATAAGCCACCAAGGATGGGGGGAGACATGTATCCATTGCCAAGACAGGTGCTAACTAGGTCAAATGATTATGGCATCGAAATTAAGGGAGACGAAGGAACCAGTGGACTGACCCAGGAGGAAAAAGGGAAGACAAAAGTGCTAAGTGTAGTCACCTTGGAGAAGGCATCAAAGCTAGAGGATACATTAGTGATGCCTATTGGGAAGAGGACCACAGAGGAAAAGGAAGGAAGAAGTGCCCCAGGTCCTAGTAAGAAGAAAGGAAAGAGCCATGAAGGCGAGGATGTCAAGGCCAAGAGGAAAAGGAGAGCTCGTCGAAAGTTTCATGTTTCAGATTTTCCACTAGGAGATGGGCAATTAAGCTATGACTTGAAGGAGGATCTGACGAGCAGGAAGGCAGATGTTACTTTTGGGCAGCTTATAGAGATGGTGCCTAAGCTAAAGGGACAGTGGAAGAGGATGGTTAACCCAATGGAGAAAGAGCCAGAGAGAGGTTCAGTGAAGGTGTTGGCAATGGACGAGCTACCAGACATTTGTCCAATAGTAGATGTGTGGCATAAAAGGAAAAATTTGGGACAAGGTTATGTGGATGGCGGAGCCCAAATATGTGTCATAACACACTCATGCGTTGAGAAGATGGGTCTCACAGTGGCTGGGGTGTCAGGTTTTCGGATCAGATTGGCAAACCATCAAAAAGTAAAATGCTTGGGTGTTGTAAAGAGCTTAGAAGTGGAGGCATATGATGCAAAGGCAATGGTTGATTTTCATGTGATGCCAGCAGGGTTGGGAGCATATCCTATTATACTGGGCAGACCATGGTTACGTGCAGTGGGAGCTGTTCAAGATTGGCGACATGGTACGATTAGCCTCTATGGAAAGACAGGTACCAAGAAGCTTTATAATATGGACACAAGGAAACGATTAGAGGAGCTTTATGAAGATGAGGATGAGTCTAGTGATGAAGACTCTTCCACGGTGACAGATGAGGATAGTGATAGCACTACCAGCAGTGATGAGGATGCTGATGTTGCATTTCTTTTGATGGACAAAGAAATCCAGGAGATTGGTTTAGTCGCATTTGCGAAGGAAGTTGAAGATGAAAGTGAAGGGCCTTATGAAGTGATTGAAGGGCTGATGCAAACCAAGGTTGAGTTGTCAAAGAAGCAGGAATTGATGACACAAATGATCAGTGGAGACCTCTCAGCTATGGAGAAGGATATATATTTGCATATGCTGGCTAGTTTTCCTGATTTGTTCATTACTTCATATGAAGAGATCAGAGGGTTCAAGGGTGAAGAGATGCATATAGAGCTGAAAGAAGGTGCTAAGCCAGTGCGGCAAAGGCTAAGAAGGATGGGTCAAGAGCAAATGGAAGCCTTGCGGGTAGAGGTGGACAAGTTATTGAAGGCAGGGTTCATAGTTCCAGTGGAGACCACAGAATGGGTGAGTCCAGTTGTAGTCAGTCCAAAGAAGGATGGGAAGTGGAGAATTTGTGTGGATTTTAAACCCTTAAACGCAGCCACTAAGAAGAACCCATATCCTCTTCCATTCATCGATCAGATCTTGGATTCAGTGGCAGGTTATGAGAGGTACAGTGTGTGTGATGGTTTTTCAGGCTATTTTCAATTGAAGATTGCTCTTAAAGACCGCACAAAGACAACTTTTATTACGCCATGGGGCTGCTATTGCTACACAGTATTGCCATTTGGGTTGTCAAATGGACCATCTTTCTATCAAGAAAGAGCAAATTGGGTGTTGGAACCATTCATTGGTAGTTGTGTTAAGGCTTTTATGGACGACTTCTGTGTCTATAGCAGTAGGGCTGAGCATCATGAGAAGTTGCAGATGGTATTGGCTCGATATGATGAATGTGGAGGACAACTAAATCCAAAGAAATGTCATCTAGCACAGCCAAGGGTGAAGTTATTGGGCCATATGGTGTCAGAAAATGGCATTGAGGCTGATCCAGATAAGGTTAAGTCTATTATTCTTCTTCCATCACCTATGAGTACGAAGCAATTGGCAACCTTTATACACAAAGTGAAGTACATGGCACGGTTTATTCCATTGTCTTCGTAGCTTCTTTATCCATTACAACAAGTGGCAAAGCATGATCCATTGCAATGGGATGACAAGTGTGAAGAAGTGTTTCAAGAGGTGAAAGAGGTGTTAGGGGGGTTGTCAGCCATGCAGACTCCTGATTGGGAGAAAGTTTTTTATGTAAATCCATCAGTAGGGGATGATGCCATTGGAGCCATGCTATTGCAAAAGGGGAAGGGCAGCCATTATATGAGGCCAGTGTATTGTGCAAGCCGAGTGAAGTTGGTAGCGGAGAGAAAGTTATCGGAAGTAGAGCTAGTGATGGCTAGTGTAATATTTGCTTGTCGACGATTTCGTCATTACTTGCTACCACGGCCTTTTGTTTTCTTGACGAGTTATGCCTTTTTGCCACAGTTAATTAATGGTATTAACATGTCAAATGTGGTGAAGAAATGGGTAATTGAGCTGCAAGAGTTTGAGTTCTCTTTTCTAGTGGAAGATAGTACAAGGGCTACCCTAGCTGATTTGTTGACCTACAAGGAGAATCCCCTTATTGTTAAGGAAGAGGTGGTGAGAAAGGTAGTTGAAGAAGTGCCACAGATCAGCAATGCACATGTGTTGTTCTTTGATGGTTCATACAGAAAGAGCCATGATGCAGCTTCATGGGGTATAGCACTTTATGATCCAGAGGGGAAGCTAGTATGCAAGAGAGGGTTCAAATTGGATGCGCATAGTAACAATGAGGCTGAATATGCTACATTGGAAGCCGGATTACACATTTGTTTGAAGCATGGGGTTCGAAGGTTGAGCATAAAAGGTGATGCCTTGTTAGTGGTGAAGCAAGTGTTGGGTGTGTGGAAGAGCAAGAACACCTCATTGAAGGAAATGTGCTTCAGAATTAAAGGCCTGTTAAAAAAGTTTGAAGCATGGAGTATCAGACACATTGAACGTGCTCTAAATGGAGAGGCACATGAAGCAGCTCAAGGCATGATTGGGGAGCTATTTGTGTTGAGGACCACTTTACCTCTTTATCATGGCCGGGAAAGTTTGGCTCAAGAAGAGGAGTTTTTGCTAACAGGAATCATTCCAAAGAAGATTCAGAAGTCTAAGAAGTATGGCTTTGTGCGTAGAGCATACAGGTACAAATTGATTGGTGATGTCTTATACATGAAAGGGGCTGATCTCGTGTTGAGACGTGTACCTTGGCGGGAGGAGCTTTACAGAGTGTTGGAAGAGAATCACGAAGGGGCATGTGGTGGCCATTTTGCTCTAAAGATCACCTTGCATAAGATTTTGCAAGAGGGGTATGTATGGCCTAGTTTGCACAAGGATGTTCACCATTGGTGTAGGTCTTGCAATAGGTGTCAAGCATTTGGGAAGAGAGTGTTGAAGCCAGAGCTACGAAAAACCATTATGGCGTTTGATGTGTTTGAAAAGTGGGGAATTGATGCAATAGGCCCGTTACCTATCACAAGCAGGGGCAAAAGCTATATTTTGACGGCAGTGGACTATCTCTCTAGATGGGCAGAGGCTATAGCAGTAAAACAGATCACTGCAAAGGATGTGGCAAAATTTGTGTATGATGAAATATGTTGCAAGTTTGGGGTGCCACTGGAGTTACTTTCAGATAAGGGGCCTGGCTTTAGAGCTAAACTGCTAGATTTTTTATGTGCAAAGATGAAGATTAGGCACCAACATACCACTCCTTATTACCCGCAGTGTAATGGCTTGAATGAAAGATTCAATGGTGAGTTGGTACAGATTCTTTCGAAAGTGACAGAGCACCAAGGAAAGAATTGGGATTTGGAATTGCCTAGTGCATTATGGGCTTACCGTACTTCGGTGAAGACAGGTACAAGGTTTACTCCATTTCATTTGGTGTATGGAAAGGAAGCACTATTGCCTGTGGAGGTAGAGTTGCCTGCGGTCAAGATGTTAGAGAAGTTGCTTGGGCCGCCTAGTGATGCATTCAAAGAGAGGCTCTTGCAGTTACAAGAGGTCTAGTTGGATAGGATGAGCGCATTGGAGCATTATGGGCAGATGCAGGATAAGGCTTTGACAAAGATAAATGAAAAGGTCAAAAGTAAGGGTATCAAGAAACATGACTTGGTTTTGGACAACACCTTCCAAAAGAAGTTTCAAATTAAGTGGGAAGGCCCTTTCAAGATAGTAGAGTGTTTTCCAAATGGCACATATCAGCTGGCTAACCTGGATGGTGTTCTACATAAGTCAAGGGTAAATGGATTGCGTCTTAAATTGTATCATGCTAGATTGATGATGGTGGAGCAAGATGAACTGTCTGTGGAGCAAGCAATGTTGGTGAAGGATGAGGAGACATGTGATGCGGCGAGTCTCATATCGCTCTTTGCTGCTGCTGATCATGAATGATCTAGCAGGCTAGGGGATGGGCAAATTATGTCAGGAGTTTTTTGGAGCAAGGGATTGCGCATATGTACATACCCATGCATGGTGCATCAAATAAAGTATTGCCCATTTTCCAGAGCCAGGTGGTTACGTGGGGCCCACATGTGTACAGGTAGGACACCATGTACATAGTGCATCGATTTTCATCGTTACTAGTACCATTGTGTTTTTCTACAATAAGGAGGAGTTGGTAGCGCGTAAAACTTCTCGAGGAAGCTATCCGCGGGCCGACGACGTGAGGTCAGCAGGTGCGTCAGATGGCATCTAGTGGCGTCAGGAGGGCGAACGAGGTCAATATTTGCACGCGGATGAGGACGGACACAACGTGGGTGTTTTCTTGTGAGAGTTATGCAGAAAGGTCATTATTAGGACCACTTTTTGGGGCCACTTCACGTGGTGGTGAGATGCATTATTGGAAAAAAGCTGAGTGCCAGGTGTGCGAATGATGCAAAAAGGTGACAACTATGCACTGCGAGGTCAGTTTTTGGCCTGTTCGGGGTCCGTTTGAGGTCATCTAAAAGGCCAAGGGTGCCCAACTAATAAAGCTAAGTGTGGAAACTGAAAAAACAGAGAGAAGACCAGAAAAAACGTGGAGAAGAGAGGAGGAACAGCCGCAGGTGTGTTTTTGCTCATTTTGGAGCCTGTTTTGGCCGTAAACTGCTCATCCGAGGTCGGATTTGAGCACTTTGACATTGTAGACTGGGGTTTTGGGCCGTTCCGGACGCGATGGCGTTGTCCATTTTGCCAAATTCCTCACTCTTTTCTTGCTGTTTTTCTGTGTAAGTTTCTCCTATGAGCGAAGTTTCTGCTCTAGTTTGTGATTGTCTCTGGCTTATTTTACCCATATTGTGTGAGCTATTTTCCCCATTGGTGTTGGCCCAAGCTCAATTGTATCTAAACATCAGAAATTCTCCTCTTTTGAGCTGAGTTTTTTTGGGTGTGTGTGTGTGTGTGTGTGTGTGTGTGTGTGTCTGTGTGGAGTGGGCAAGTGGATAGTCTCTCTCCTCTCACTCCAGAGGTGTGTTCCCTGTCTCGGCCAGGTGTGTTGTGTAAGCCGAGTGGTGCCCCCTAGTGTGTGTGTGTATCTTCCCAAGAGTGTGTGTCGGGTCGTTATAGAGGCAATCTGTGTGTTTCCATCCCGCTCACAACGCGTATAATGTCTTTTTCAGCATAACAGTAACAAAATTCTCACTTGATGAAACAGAAGTTGTCCAACTGACAAGATTAAACAATTGACCAAGTATCAATCAGTTTGGATCAATTCTGACCACAAAAACTTGGGGAAAACAAATTGCCGAGACGGAAAAGTTACAGTCCTTTAGGGGAATTGATGAATTTGAGATCGGGCAGGAATCTCCGGAATAATCAACCAGAACAAGGGGAACCAGCAAGTGTCATATCAACCGAGGGAAGCGTAAACCAAAGTTGGGTGCAACCATTAGAGCCTATCCTTGAAGGAAGTGTTTCTGATACTTCTTCGGAGAGGTCTTACGAGATTTTCACCGAACACTCGAACAGGAACAACAGAAAAAATATGGCAGCAGGATCATCAAACCCTTCCGCCACCATGAAGCTATTGTTCATAAAATACCAGTACGACAATGAGCAAGGTGCAAAGATCTACAAAGATGGAATGGACCGCTATTGTGTAAAGATAGAAGAAAGACCTAGTGAGTTCAAGGACTTAGTGCCTGTGAGCTATAGCGGAGATAGATATCTAGATGACGAGGGTACCATGTACTTGGTAGTCCTAAACCCTAACATTGTGGACAAGTGGGGATTGATGGGCACCAAAGCCAAAATAGATGAAGAACTCGAGGAGAAAGCACCAATAATGAACTTCCCTAATGCGAGGTTAAGAAGAGAGAATGAAACTACAAGGATCAACACTGATAACATCTATGTGGGGCTATACAAATATAATAATGGGGAGCAAGATCTCTATTATAGATGTGAAGAACCCTACACCGGAGAGTTGACAGACAAAAAAAGACTCTATGTCTTTACCTACACAGAGGGATCAGAAGTGAAAATTGCCGCTTACGACAAGTATGGGAGGCAATACTCAACAATGGGCAAGAGAGAATTAGATGGATATACATACTTTGGGGGACCACTACATCAGTATTATGTTATTTCTAGCTCACATAGACCAGCACTAACAACTGGAGTGCAAAACTCAATGACAACAGGAGGACAAAGAACTCAGGTTGCTGACTCTTTCAGTCAACCTTGGGACTCGAAGCTCGAACCAATGGGATCATTACATTCCAGAGAGTCAATGGAGACGAATCGAGGTAGTGCAGTTCCAATCCCCATGTATACCACTCCAGGTCCAAGATTCGAAGCGGAACCGTCACATTTACCTCCTAGTAGTAGATTCAGGGCAGAGGAACCGACAAGGGTAACCCATGAAGTCCATGATGCTAGAGAAAGCTTTAGCCGGGACACAGGAGCAATGAGATTGGTGGCAGACCATAGACGTATGAGACCATCTCAAGTAGCCAAGTGTATGCCAAAGAAGTATGGTGGTTCAGGAGATCCGTGTGCACATGTGTCACTCTTTAAGCAAGTTTTAAGAGCTGAGCAGATAACAGATTTCCATACACAATACGAGGGATTTGGTCTTACTCTAGAAGGTACGGCATTGACATGGTTTCAACCACTGAACATAGGGGGATTCCAGGACATTGACCATTTGCTAAGAGAGTTTGTTGAGGAATTCTCAAAACGAGGGATTAAGCACAATACGGTTTCACAAATATATGCTTTTAAACAGAGAGAACACGAAAAAGTGAAGGAAGCTTCACTTCGCTTCAAACAATACATTGAGAGATGTCCAGTACGTGAACGACCACAAGATGACAGACTATCTGTTCTCTTTATTGAGGGACTGAGAAACGACACTCTCAAGAAGGACTTGCACTTGAAAGCTTGTACAAGTTTCGAGCAAGTAACGAGAGAGGCATTGTACTTAGTGGATAACTGTACGGTTTACGGAGAGGTGTCAGCGGATACAGATTTTGCATCCAGTAGCTCCTCCTCCGTAGCGAGCGAGACTATCACTAAAAAGAATGTTCAAACAACAACCATGCCAAATGTAGAGCAAATGATAGAAGATGCTCTAAAAAGGATGGCACCATACCAAAAACCATTGCCAAAAACACTGAAATGGTGTGCTATTGAACAAAAATGGACAAATCATCCAACAGAGGAGTGTTATTACAACAAAGGGTATGTAAGGGAGCGCCAGTATGCACCTCCTGCTCAATTAGCACCACCTCAGGTACATCCAGTACCTCGATACCCAACGGGAAATGTACCAGGACCTATGGGGATAGAAAGACCGCAACCGGTATTGGGACAACAACCACCTTTACCAGGAGCAAGACCAGTGGGCATTAGATATGCACCAACCTTAGAGAATCAGGAAGAACAAGCCTTAGTGCCTGTTCAAGCCTATTACGAAGAATCGGGTGCACACATGTCTCCGACAGTGTATTACCCACCAGAAGAACCAAAACAACCAGAACCATGGGGCATGATGGGGAATGTTGGAACACCAACAATTACAAGTGCTTCTGATGAAGAGAGATACAATTTGGACGCAAGAACATTGATGTTCATAGCTCATGGAGGGTTAACAGGACAAAGACCATCCTATCCACAAAGGACGAATCAAATGGGACCAAGACCAGCACTAGGACCTTGTTACAAGTGTGGAGGTGACCATCTGATGAATGTTTGTCCACATACGGAAATCATTAGAATTAACGCTTATTGCACTGAGTGTGGGGTTACTCACTTCATTGAGGATTGTTCAAAGAATCCAAACAAAGTGCAAAAGACGACATTGAATATGCTAGAAACTATTCCTACCAGCAGTGGGTCTGAAAATGAAACTCTGATACCAACGCAAGTTGTTACTAGAGCTCAAGCTAAGAAAACCACTAGAGAACCTGAGAATGGTAAGTTAGCGACTGAAGTGGTTAGTCAAGGACCGCGGAGTCAGAAAAACACATGGAAAGCTAGAAAAGCACGCATGAAGTTGAGAAAAGAACGTGAAGACGCTATTCTAGCTGAGGAACTAAAGCAAACTAAAGCTAGATTAGAAAAACTTGAGAGTCAAAACGGGAAACGAGAGATGAGCCCGGAAAGAATGAAACAAAAGAGTACCAAAGAAACAACGAGCTTAAGCTCAGGGGGATCAGTGCTAGTCGACAAAGTACATGAACCATTGGACGCACTGATGAGGGCTTACGAAGCTAGGTTAAAGAACAACCAAACACAAGAACAGAGGTGGATGACATACCCAAACGCGGAATTGGAAAAGCAGAGACTTGAAATGTGCCAGAGAATGATCGAGACTGCACAAGCTTTATTAGAACCACCAAGAGAAACAATGAATTGTGGGAAGGAAAACCCAATTCAGCAAGAGACTATCGTTTCACGGGTAGCTGAAAAGACTCCCAGTGCACAAAAGCCTGAAAATACACAAAAGGATGATCGCATAGTATTGAACACAACCGATCAGGAGATAGAGAGTTTTCATCCAGTCATACAGAGGAGTTACGGAAAAGATGAGGATTACAATGAATTTTGGAAACAAGTGAGACAGGCAAACTTTGCAAACGAGCTAAGTTGCCAAGCTAATCAGACAAATTGGGAAAAGGACATCAGGAATCCTCCCATAGTGGAATTTGAGGCAGGATCTCAAGTAGACTTGGATCTGCAATCTTACTGGGGAGATGGGGGCTCTGTTAGAACAATGGAGAGCAAACCTCATTCACTGAAAACCTTACCTTCATACTTAGGAGATTATGAAGCAAAATCCGAGATTAGAGCACTTCCCTCACGAAAAATCTCATCAGAAAAAGTCATGGACTCACAAGGATTGATAGAGATTTTGTCAACGCCAGTGACATGCACTATCACTCTAGCTGAGCTTTTGAGGCTAAGACCACATATGTGGACCACTGTAGGAAAATGCTTGGAGAAATTCGGGACAAAAGATCCAACATCGAGATTGCAAGAGAGCATAGAGGAGCTGAGCAAGCCACAAAAGAACGCTAAGCCTGTACCCTTAAACAAGGTCGGAGAGTATTGCGAAGGTGAAGAGGGGAATACAACCTTACCAGTTGAATTCCAAGGAGTGAAGACGATGGCAATACTAGACAGCGGAGCTTGAGGTAGCTTTGGAAAAAATGGGGGAAACCAGCAATAAGGAAGACTAGGTTGAAACTCCAATTAGCAGATGGACACATGGAGAAACCTATGGGGTTATTAGAGAAAGTTGTAGTGACTTCTTGCGGCATTGAATACGAACATACTTTCGCCATTGTCGATTTTGGCAAGGAGAATAACTATGATATCATACTGGGAAGACCATTCATGAGACAGTTGAAAATGGTCCAGGATTGGGGCTACGATCACATATACCTGAGAAATATGGAAACCACTACACGTGTGAACCTGAAAGACCATAGCTACAAAGATGTGAACCGAACACCGGTAGAGGAGTTTGATTCAGCTACTTTGGCGGGGTCCGAATTTCCAGCTTGGTTAGGTAAACCCAAGGAGTTATGGATGTGTGGAGCTTCGAAATGTGGAAGTCTGAAACGAGAAGAATGTGTTTTAGAAAGGGCTATCGAAGACGAAACTTATGTAAGAGAACCCTTTCCAGAGGACACGTTTGAACCATTAGAATGGACACACATTCTAGCAACCCTAGATGTTTGCGCAATTCCGGATGGTCCCACAACGAAATTTTGCAACAAGGACGGGTACGACGTGGTTCCGTATTTCATGTTGAGAACTGTACTCAAAAAAGAAACTGAAAAGAACGATACACTGAAAAAAGAAGATGGAGAGGAGGTATTTCACGACATTACCGATCATCCAGAGTGGGGAAATGAAGCAGACAACGAGTCAA
Source organism: Adiantum capillus-veneris (assembly GCF_014529385.1). Taxonomy (NCBI): domain Eukaryota; kingdom Viridiplantae; phylum Streptophyta; class Polypodiopsida; order Polypodiales; family Pteridaceae; genus Adiantum; species Adiantum capillus-veneris. The sequence goes on along the minus strand of NC_140932.1, from coordinate 107,490,702 downwards.
CGGACAATTCAAGCGAAAACGAAGAAACTATGACGGATGTCCGATTTTATGATTTTCTGAACCAAACTAAACAACGCCAGAAACACTATAGAGCAAAGAAAAAAACAAAAGGGGTTAGAACCAATCCGATGCCTAGAATAAGAGGAAAAAATCAATTCCTAATGCTAGTAAAGGCTGAAGATTGTGTTAAGGATAAGATTTCTGGAAGAATGAGAGGCAGTGATCAAAAGAGCTTACGAAAAGACAAAAGAGGCTCAAGAAATCAAGTTCAAAAGAATGGAACGAAAACTGAAACAGAAAAATCAGAAAAGAACAAGTGCAACAGAGAACACATGGAGTCCAAGCTAGAACGTAGAAACAAGTACAGAGAGCTCAAGAAAACTCTGAAGGAAGTTTGGACGACAGAAATTGAGAGTGGAGAGGACGAAAACGTCAAAATCAAGGAAAACATGGATGTTCCCTCTCACTATAGGAAATTCACAATAGAGGATAGGAAGGTGATATTAACCCCACCTATTCGAGAGAGGAAGGAGAACGAATCTTACAACGGACCGGAGGATGCAAAAAAAATTGATTTAGCAGCTCCAGGTGAGACGCCTAGACCGGTGTACATAGCCACAGATTTGTCTCCAAGCGAGGAAGAGAGACTTTTGAGTCTTCTCAGAGAGTACAGGGATGTGTTTGCATGGTCTTATAAGGACTTAAAGGGAGTTGACCCATCGATATGCCAACACTCAATCCCACTGAAACAAGACGCAAAGCCTAGCAGACAGAGACCATACACATATAATGATACTTTTGCTAAGCGAATCAAGGAAGAGATAGATAAGCTAATGGAAGCTGAATTCATATACGAGATTGAACACACCGATTGGGTATCTCCGATTGTGGTAGTACCTAAGAAGAACGGAAAACTCCGAGTGTGTGTCAACTTAAAGAAAGTGAATGCTGCAACAATCAGGGACAATTATCCCCTGCCGATAACTGATCATGTTCTAGAGCGTGTATCAGGGAAAACAGCATACTCCTTTCTTGATGGTTTTTCAGGGTATAACCAGCTAGCCATAGCACTGGAAGATCAACATAAAACAGCTTTTGCAACGGAGTGGGGAATTTATGCTTATCGGGTTATGCCTTTTGGTCTAACCAATGCTCCCGCAACCTTCCAGAGGCTGATGACGCATGCTTTCAAAGAATACTTAAGGCTGTTTCTAGAAATCTACATGGATGACTTATGTGTACATTCTCTTTTGAGAGATGAGCATCTAGAACACCTAAGAAAAATATTTGAGAAATGTAGGACATATCGCATTTGTCTCAATCCTGAGAAATGTGTGTTTATGGTCCGACAGGGCAGAATTCTGGGACATATTGTCTCACAAAACGGAATATCCACGGATTTAGAGAAGATAAAGGTTATAGTGGATATGCCTAGACCAACCAATGCGAAACAAGTACAGAGCTTTATGGGACATTGTGGATATTATAGACGATTCATTTACATGTACGCTATAATAGGCCAACCACTTTACAGGCTAATAGTGAACTTTGAATGGACTCGTTCAAGAAATTGAAAGAGGCACTCATTACTGCTCCAGTTTTGAAATCACCAGATTGGGAGAAGATATTCCATGTGCATATAGATGCTTCTGCATATGCAATAGGATGCATTCTGGCTCAGCCAGAAGAAGGAAACATGGATTTTCCTATCTGTTACGCCAGTCGACAGCTCAACAATGCAGAGAAGAATTACACCACAACAGAGCGAGAAGGATTAGGAATGATATATGCTGTGAAGAAATTTCGGCATTATCTTCTAGCCAACAAGTTTGTGTTTTTTACGGATCACCAAGCCTTGCTCTACCTAGTGAATAAACCATGCAATACCGGGAGAATAGTGAGATGGTTCATTATCTTACTGGAATTCGACTTCACGGTAGTAGTAAAGAAAGGAAAAACACATCTTAGAGCTGATCATCTTTCGCGATTGACGAATGGAGAAGACCCTATAGGAGTAGATGACGACATGCCAGACGCGTACTTGTTCAACATAGAAATGATACCGAGGTGGTCTCAAAATGTCGTTAACCTATTAACCTATGGAGGAGAGTTTGATAGAAGAGAATACAACCAGAAACATATTGCTATTCAGCAATCCAAGAATCTTCAATTGATTGCAGGAAGGTTGTATCAATTGGGAAATGATCATGTTTTACGACTATGCATCAATCCTGAGGAATATAGTATATATCTGCGCGAAGCACATGTTCAGGAATGTGCATTTCATTGTTCAAGAAGGAACACATATAGGAATTTGTTACAATTGGGAGTCTATTGGCCAGGAATGAAAGAAAGCGTACATGAATATGTCACTGTATGTATTGTATGTTCATCAAAACCGCCAGCCGAGTATTCGACATTATATCAGATAATGATCGCTCCAGAATGGAGTCAGTATATTGTTGAATATCTCACAAATAGAACTTTCCCAGAAGGAACGTCAAAAGCTCGTCAGAAATCTGTAGAGACAGAAGCTAGAGATTACGCTTTAATAGGAGATCAACTCTATAAGAGAGGTAAAGACAACCAGCTTAGGATTTGCGCATCAGAGTCTGAGTATGTGATAATCCTGGAGCAAGCTCATGGAGGAGTAGGTGGAGGCCATTTCTCAGGTGATAAGACAGCAAAACTTGTCTTAGCCGCAGGAATATGGTGGCCAACATTACATATGGACGCTGAGGAATACGTTAAACGGTGTGATGACTGTCAGCGGACCAAAGTACCACTTAAAAGAGATGATATGCCGCTTAGACCAATGATGGGGGCAAGAGCTTTTGCAAAATGGGGGATTGATTATGTTGGACCCATTTCACCTCCTGCATATAAGACTCATGCACAATACATCATTGTGGCTACAGACTATCTAACAAAGTGGGTCGAAGCAAAGGCAACTCAAAAAGCAGATGCCAGGACCACGGCACAATTTCTATATGAATACGTCTTTGTACGATATGGATTGCCAATAGAAATTGTGAGTGATCGAGGCACACATTTCATAAATGAAGTGATAGAGATCCTTCTAGATGAATTCATGGTAATCCATAGGAAATCAGCCCCGTATCATCCACAAGCAAACGGACAAGCTGAAGCAACAAACAAAACCATATGCACGGTCCTTACGAAGATTGTATCTGAGTCGAGAACTGACTGGGACCAGAAGTTGCATTCAACATTATGGGCATATAGGGTAGCATATAAAACATCAATAGGAACGACCCCATATAACATGGTTTTTGGGCTAAATGCTATCTTACCAATAGAATTCTTGATTTCAACCTTAAGGGTGGCTAAGGATCTAGAGTGGACAGGGCACGAGCTTTCTGATAGAATAGATGACCTGGAAAAGCTAGATGAGCTTCGCCTAAAAGCAGTAGCTTCCATCTACGCTCAAAAAAGGCGACAAAAGGAATTTTTTGATAAGCATGTGCGGACTAAAGAGTTTAAAGTTGGGGACTATGTCCTAGTTTACACTCTGAAACAGCATGCTAAGAAGCTTAAAAAGCGAGGGATGGGACCTCTGGTGATTAAAGATCTATCACCAAGTGGAGCCGTCAAGCTTGCTACATTAGACGGAGAAGAAATGCCCAATTGGATTAGTGGATGCAGAGTGAAAAAGTATCTGTTGCCGCTAACACAAGACATGCTTCTCAAAATACATCAAGAAAAGCTGCGTGTCCAAAAAAGAAAAAGATTGTAGAGGAAGCGCAAGCCGAGGCGAAGGAAAGAATGGAGAAAAGAAGACTACTGCGTCAGAAACAGCGCAATGAAGGAGCAATACGAATAAACGCAGTCAGTATAACAGAAATGGATAATGACAAAGAAGAACCCATCATTGAATGCAAAGTAGGAACCAACCAAATCAAAGCCAGAGCACTATTGGATTCAGGAGCTCAAGCTAACCTACTTTCACTCAGTTTGTATAGACAATTGACAAATGACACTAAACTACAAACTGCCAAGCAAGAGTTAAAGAGTTACTCTGAGAATTCAATCAAAACTGTCGGATGCACAGTTTTACATATACAGATTAACAAGTATGTGTATCCTCATATGTTTTACGTGGTTGAAGACCAAGCTACACAACATCCATTATTGCTAGGACAACCATGGCAGAAGCAATACAATGCAATGATTGACTGGAGTTCTAAATCAGTGCTTATCAAATACGAAGGTGAAAGTCAATCAGTTAAGTTCACCAAAGGAGCAGAGCCAACTCCAAAGGAAGAATCCAAGAACAAGGGCAAACAACAACCAGAGAAAAAGAAGAAGCAATGGCAACCAAAAGTTTCTATACAACCGGATTACTCTTCGACGAGGAATTCTCAACAGTGGATAAGGAAGACAAGCAATAATATAACAGCTCAACCTTGGGAAAAAACGGAGTCAAAGTTGGTATGGAGACCAAAAAAGGCTGTGCCAGAGAACACAAAGGTGGAAAACAGAGTCTTCAATACCAGACAACAGAGTGATTCCAGACAATCAAGGACAGTGAAACAGATCTGGATTCCAAAGAAGTTCATGACGGCACAAAGCTATAGCAAGCAAATTTGGATCCCAAAGATTTGTAAACAGGAACTCCCTTCAATACAATCAACGGAAACTCCTAGGTATTTCAAGGCGAGGAAATCAACACACAGAACAAAGCAGGTTTGGGTCGCAAAGAGTTTGTGGCAAGCACAAGCAAAGCGGAAGCAGATTTGGATTGTGAAAAAGACAACAAGGTAACGAAGAATCCATCTACTGATTCTACTACCGAAGTGCCAAAACCAACCCAAAACCCGACCACCAATCCTTCAATCAAACAAAGAGCAGCTTTATTGGAAAGAATGTTGTATCATCGCTCTACAATTGCATTGGAAACTTATGACCAAAACAACTACAATGCTTCACCCACAGACACTTCATAGTCGTCCGGGAGGACTCAGACTAGGAGGGGGGGAGGTATACAGGAGTTACAAAGCAGCTACAAGCGAAAAAAACAAAGAAAAACAAAAATTATATTACAAGGGCAGTGTCTTACATGATTTTGCAATTTTTATGTTTGATTGCGGATATTGATAATATTTATGCCCTTATATACCTTGTTTTGCAACAAGAAGAGATCAAATGATGAATTTGGGTCTCTAGATGTGTAAATATCACTAAATAAGAGTGTTTTTGGAGCTAAAAAGTGGAAAAAAGTGGTAATCCAAGTCCAGAAATCACAAAGAAGTGTATATTCATATACACAGGGTTACCAGCTATTTATCGTGTATGTTTGGAATTTTTTGGCTTCAATTTGCTATTTTCCTTTATTTTTTATGATTTTCTTAATAAAATAAAAGAAAAATAAAAAAGCAGGTGAAATGAGATCGGAAAAAAGAAAAGAATAGACGGTGATGATCCTAATGACAAGGGCAACCCATGGTAAAAATTGGGTACAATTCTGAAAAAGTTGCGGAAAGCCCGAAATGACAGAATTTTGGCAAAGTGGACAGATTTCTCAGAAACAGGTCAAACGGAGTCCAAATTGAGAAATTTCAAATCCTAAAGTGCATTTCACGACGAGATAGGAGCACATGTCAAATTTGGTAACAAGTGATCCGGGAAGCCCGAAGTTAAGTATTTTTCACTTCACTATCAAGCTCATTTCCACTATTACCTTCTTGGAGAGAGCAAAGAGCACACAGGAGCATCCGACCTTCTACCGCCTTCTACGACTGCTACGAGAGCTCAGAGGACACCAGACATGAGAGGTAGACTCGTTGCCATAAGCTTTTGATGCTTATCGTTAACTTTTGTCGCGAAAACTCACCAAAACCAAGAAACAAGAGCAGACGGGGAATGGGGAAGAACGCTAGGTAGGGGCACAACCGCCTAACCAAACCTTGCAAGAACTTAGAGGTGGGTTACCCTAGTATAGGAGATGAGTTTCTAGCACTCAAAGCTCGAGAAAGAACGACTGGAAAAACCCTAGGTCAACAGAGCCTGCAAGAGGCAAACAGAAAAAAGTTGTCGGAACGACACAAAACTTCTCAGGAAGCTTAACAACATCGAGGGCAATGCAACCATGGAGTATCTCCAGGTTTGGACCACCAAAAGTAGGTCGGAACAACCGATTCGGCTGCGGACACACAAAGCGTCATTTTGGCATAACGGCTAAAATTGACGACCAAATGACATGAAACTTCACAAGCAGCTTCAAATATACATGGATGACTTATGTTTGCAAGCAAAACCCAAAAGAAAGCTGATTCACTTACCGATGGTGAAAAAGACGCTTTCGGGCAACCAAATGGAGAAAGATGGAGAACGGGGAGCCAAAGTCAAGTTCAACCAAATAGGTGGCTTCACAACATATCCAATGAGCTGGAAATGCAACTCTCGAGAAGAAAAGTTGAAGAAATTCAACTCCAAGGCAAAAAGACGACTTCGGAGACTGAAATGCCTATAAGGGGGCTTTTTAGCTAAACTGATGACTTTTTAAGTTGAAAACTAGTTAGCAGGGCTTAGGGCACTAGCACAAAGCATTCTTTGCACAAAAAGACCAACATTTCAAGAAAAGACATCATACGCGTATGATGTCTCACAGCATGATTTTCACATCCATTTCAACATTTGAGTGCATAGCCTCATTCCACATGTTAATCACATCCTATGAACCAAGTATCATGAGAATTGGAGTTAGAAAACCCAAGAAAACCAAAAAGACGCAAAGTAGGCCATAAAATTGATTTTTGGTCCTAATTTTTGTCAAAATAACTCCAAACTCATTGAAACTTTGTAGGATTGTTGTTAACACATCTACAAGCCTATCTGGAACCAAAAAGCACCATTTTGACACAAAAGACATCATACGCGTATGATGTCTATTTGCACTTACAGAGCCAAAAATGCATCATTTGTCATCGTACATCCATTATATATATCTAAATACATGCTACATATGAAGTTTGGAACCATTTGGTCAAGTGGATCACCCCATTAGCCCAATTAAGAAAAAATCCTTCATACAAAGCCTATTTTTGTCCCAAATCCAACATATTCAAGTCCAAACCAAGATTTGAGTATAAACAGTCCTTCACTAGCACATGGAGAGTCCACAGAACCAATCCCATGAAAAATTGATGAAAAAGACATCATACGCGTATGATGTCTCCAGAGCCATTTTTAGCCCAAATTCTATCCAAACTTGATAAATCCACTGAATAAGCCTATTTAAAGCCAAAACCAAGCTTATAGAGAAAATTGGTCCAAAAATGCACTAAAAGACATCATACGCGTATGATGTCTCACTATGTGATTTTGGCACCTCATGGCTTCAACCACCAAACAGAAGTGTTCTACATGCCATTTGAAAGTAATCCACCAAGTTTTATCCAATTTGGATCATAAAATCCAATTCCCTTTCAAAATTTTGCCAAGAGCCTGAACCGGACTAAACTGGCCAAAACTTGACCAAATGGGATCCAAACTCAAATCCAAGCATATGATACTCATGTATACACTATCAGCTACAAGCACAACCAATATGAAGTCATTCTGACACAAAAGACATCATACGCGTATGATGTCTCAAGCATGTTTTTGAGCCCAGTTTGCATATTTTTTCACCTACATTGCATCCTTAGGCCCTGAATAGCTCATGTTTCAATTTTCAAGTCATTTGAATAGTTAAAAGCTTCATTTCGGCTTTCAGTACTACTAAAAAGACGCTAACTTCTATGATTGGAGTTAGAGGATCCATGGATTCCGCTAAGTCATCGGCAACTAAGAGAAAAAGACCAACCATCAAGGATGCTCTTGCAGAAGCAGAACCTTTTGATATTCCAACAGAAACCCTCAAGCCAACCAAGACATGGGTGGAGGAAGCAGTACTAGAAAAAGAGGGAATAAAGATCTACCAGGGGACTTTCAGAGATCCTCAAGGGCAATCGGTCGATGTACCTATGATCCCACGAGAATTAGTGGATTATAGCAGAACAGAGAACATAAGCAAATACCTGGAAAAGGCTGACTTACACAGGTTCTTCACCTCGAGACCATCAGGTGTAGACACAAGAAGAGTGTATGAGTTGGCAACATCCATTCAGAAGGATGGGAAAGCCACGTTGACAGCCATGGATGGAGAAACAGTTGAAGTACAGATCACTCCACAGCTCATTGTAGATGCATTGAAGCTGCACAACAAAGGGAGTTCTGTCAGAGAAAGAAGGGAGGCCATAGAGGTCTATGGATCAAAGAAACAAAATACAACCTACGGAGATATGGCAGATCAACGAGCGGCAACCCTTTGCCGATTATACAACCAGTTTTTCCATGTGTGCAGTAAAAGACCGCAGAAGTATACTACACCACCCCATGCCATTGCGACAACCATCACATGGGCACTGAAGAGCAACATGCCAAAAGAGGTGAATTATGCTCAATACATCCACGAGCAAGTAATCGCCATGCACAACCAGAAGCCAAAGTATATAGGAGGAGCTGAAGTTCTGACAAGAATAGCTTATGAAGCTATTGGAGCCAGAGATCAAGGGCCACGGGTTCCCTCCCAGAATGAGTGGCTTAGAGAAGCCGATGAGGAGGAAGAACAGCAAGAAGTATCCAAGAGGGCGTCCACAAGAGCACGCCGAAAACTAGAAATAGTTTCAGAACCTGAAGAGGCTGTGGACGAGCCGCTCAAGAAGAAAGTGAAGAAGAAGGCCGATCCCAAGCAAACCAAAAGTCAAAAAGCCGCAAGAATGGAAAGGCTGGTAGAGCAGTTTAGAGCGGAAAGAGCTCTAAAGGGGGACTTCGAAGAAATGTGGGTGCCAGACCCCAGTAAAGTCGGAACCAGCTCAGCCAGGCCACAGGTTGATCAATATGATCAATATATTAGGGCTTATGAGGAGTCGGAGGCCATATTGGAGCAGCAACCTGTCGAGCCTTATACTGAAGAGGAAGTACAGCTTTTAAAAGCTGAGCTGCAAAAGGACGACAAGGGGAAGAAGAAAGTAGATGAGTCTACTGAACCTCAAAAGAAAGACGGGCAAGCAAACAAAGGGAAAGCCAAGATGACTGAGGACAATCAGCCCTCTTTTACTGTTGTACCAAGCCCGAAGAAGATGGAAATTATTGTGGAGGAAACCACAATAGAAATAGAAACAGAAGTTATGGAAAAGCCGGAGGCCGGGACCAAGGAAAAGGAGATAGATCCAGTTCAGCAAAAGAAAGATGATTATGAGGATCTGGTCGCTATCGGATACAGTGAAGAAGAGGCCCTGGAGGCAGTTTATGGGATATCCCTACGAAAACAAGATGATCGGAAAGGGACGAAAGAAAAGACAAAGGGTACAATGGAGAGTGAAGAGAAAATGGACGAACAGAACATACTAGAAGAGCCGAAGCCATTGGAGGTGGTGGCAGAAGGAGCTGTCAAGTTGACAGATGAAGATTAAAAAGACATGCACATGGTGCATGAACTGCTCAGCAAGATTAAAGAAAGATCCAGAGCAAAGGAAGTAGCACTTGAGACGGAATCTGAAAGTCATAAAGCATCACTCTACGACGCAGAAAACGAGAGAGACGGCTTGATACTCCAACTAGCCGAAGCTTCAAGAGAGGTAACAAGTTCACAGGAAGCAAAGGAGCGAATAGAAGATGAGCTGGAGGCAGCCAAGGATGAGCTCATTGAGCTAAGGGAAAGAGTCGAACTTCAAGAAAGGACAATCACGAGACTCAGGACCACCCTAGAGCTAGCAGAGCAGGAACCGAACAAGAGGGAGCTCTTGTATCAGCTCTGGAAGATCAGGTCAGAAGTTTGCAAAGAGAGCTAAGGTTAGAGCAAGTGCAAAGGTTGCACATGGCGGAGGGATCATTGGCTGCGGAGGAGAGGCTCACATCAGAAAACCAAACACTAAGGACAGAAAATGAGGCCCTCCGCAAACAGCTCCAAGACCTCCAAGAGCAACAAAGAAGAGAAACAGAGACACCACAAGAAGAAGCAGGGGGAGCAGCCATAGAGCTACCAGAAACTGGAGAGGCAACCACAATTGAAGATCCAGCCCCAGTTCAAGAAGTGGCCTCGACTTCAAGAATCTTTGAAGAAGAAGAACAAAGGCTCCAGGACCAAATAGAAAAGTCAACAGAGGAAAGTGCCAAGGCGGAAATGGAATGGGAGAGGAGACTCCTAATCTCCATTAGACTTCAGGGACTAGACACAAAAGTGCTCCATGAAGAGTGGATGCAACCCAGTCTGCCTTTCCCTTTGATGAAGTTTGAAGTGATAAAAACGAAAAAGAGAATAGAGGAGGAGCAGTATGTCGCTCTTTACGAAGGCGACATCACAAAAGAGGAACAATCAAAGAAGATTGTAGATTCTCGACCTAGATGGAGGAAAGGTTGGCTGAACAAATACCCAGCCTACCTCATCTACTTGGTAGAGGCTCCAAAAGAGATTCGGGAGGATGCAACCTTCTGCCCGGTGCCAAGAGTCAGAAGCTGGAAAGAGCATGGCAGGATTGCAGAAAAGAAGCCAAATTGGCTTAATTACCCAAGGATGCCAGGACCAAAGGAAGGAGAGAGAATAGGTAAAGCCTACATGGTGAAAACCCTAACGGGCACCATCAAACTCTTTACTGGCTCTCTTGACCTTTCGTGTCAGATGCTAAAGAAAATCTGCAGGACTCTTTTAGCATGCATTGAAGTGTTCGCACCAGACAAAGCCACGACCTCGAGTCTACTATCGACGGCCGACACAGTGACGGATATGATGTATGATCTTTCATTGCAGCCATTACCAAAGGTGTTACGAATCACATTTGCAGATGCTCAAGACGACAGGACTCTATTGACCAAGCCTAAAAGTCATGTCAGGGACGACATGAACGCGGAGGGGGGGAGTGTTGAGCCAGAAGAGGATCACACCCGCATTTTTGCTCACACCCATCATTTTGTAACCATTGATTGTAATAAATGTCTTTCCGACATTAATTTTGATTTGAGCCATTCATTAAGTAACGGGACTCAATTGAGTTTCCAGCTTGTAATCCCGACGTAATTTCACCTGCTGATGTAAATAATTAGAGATGTTCTCACCTCCAAGGCTGAGGTATATAAGCCAAAGTTTTGTAACCTAAAGGAGATTCAATTATTAATCAAAGTGAGTTTTTGAGCGCCGTGACTGTGTCTGAGAGAGTGAGAGAGAGAGAGAGAGTCTTATCTCCTTGCTACGCGAGCTACGGAGCCGCCATTGGAGAAGCGACACCGCCATTGTGTTAGCAACGGCGAGAGCTACGCACAGATACCAAGAGTGTGCGCTATCGGCTTCTATGTGTGGTAAGTTCCTACGAGCTTCGGTGTGAGTTTTCTTCCAACTCGTGTGTCGGAATAGAGCGTGCAGCATATCTATAGAACCACAACGAGTAGAGCTACGCATTGGTACCATCGGGGTCAAGTTTCGATCACCTGTAATTTTCGGCCTGTCTTCATACGCGTTTACCGCACGGAGTGGTTATAGGTTGATTTTGCAGTTCAAGTCTTTAGGATGTTGTTCTTACCTAGTGTATAGACTTCCCCTTGAGTTTGAGATTGATTCGATGATTCTAGATCCTGTTTCGTATAGCATTCGTTCGTAGTACGGATTTCAGTCACTTGCGTATTTTAGAACTTAGATTTGATTTCCTTGGTAGTGATTGTCATTAGAAGGTCGAGTAGGTGATTTGACACCCACCTAGTTGTTTCCATGCGCCTGCGGGTCAAGCTTCGTCCTCGTCTGACAAATTCTGTTGTTGGTTGAGTTCTCGCTATTTAGCTTCCGCTAGCGGCGTAACCGCCTTAACAGCACCTCTTCTTGGTCTTCAACTTCGCTAGGGTATTCAATAATTGGTTCAGTTGGTGGCTCTCCTTTGTAGGGCTTAAGTAGGCTTACATGAAAGGCATTGTGTATAATCCAATGGTTGGGCAACTTGAGTTGATAAGCCGTCTCATTGATGGGCTTCAAGATTTGGAAAGGACCATAGTATCTTTTCGCTACTTTAGCATAATACTTTTGATGGCCCGTACGATTTTTGCCCGTCGTTTGCCTTAATCGAGCCTTAGGAAACTTGAGTAAGACCCAATCATTTTCTTTGAACATTAAGGCTCTTCTGTGCTTATCAGTAGCAGCTTTTTGCCTTTGTTGAGAGATGGCTATAGCCTCCCTAATCTTTTGAAAAGATTCTTGTAGGTCACGGCTATACTCATCGGCGGGGAAGATCTTCCCATGTACTTTGAGTAGCAAGGGACTTTTAGGTCTTCCCTCTATGATCTCGAAAGGTGCTTTCCCCGTAGAAGTATGGATAGTATTATTGTAGGCATACTCTACTAGAGGTAAATACTTTTCCCATTGTGAGCGTTGATCTAGTTCGGTAACATAAGTCTTGAGTAGATCGAGTATCGTAAGGTTGGCTATCTCACTTTGGCCATCCGTTTGTGGGTGATAGGCCGAAGAGAAATTCAATCTTGTTCCTAGATTTTCAAAGAGACCTTTCCAGAAATTACTGGTCATTCTAGGATCTCTATCTGAACCTCTACTTGCTTGGAGAAAGAGAGGGAGCTCTTGCACTTTGCATAGTACACAATGAGAGTGTTTGTGAGTGTGTGTGGGTGAGTATACCCCCTAAGCACCCCCCTAGCTTGCTTGGGTCGACCCCCCCTTGTAGCTCATGCTTGAAGCTCATTGGACCCCTCTAGGCCTAGCCAATCACAAGCAGGAGCCATTACAAGCAACACGGATAGCCTTGGGACAAGTGTCCCCCTTTCCCCTTTGAGAGAGAGGACTTGATAAATGAAAAATCAATTAATTAAATATCCTTCATTATCATTGGACCCCTTGGGTGGCCAACCAATAGGTTTCAAGCACACCATGAGGGCAACATGAGGAGGAACTTGACAAGTGTCCTTGCTGCCTCTTCAAGTTGGGGCTTCCCTTGTGTGTGTGTTTGTGTGTGTGTTCTCTCTCATCCCCCCCCCCCCCCCCCCCCCCCCTTGTAGGCTCACCCCCCTCCTTGTAGGGATATTTTTGACTTTGGATGAGCAAGCCCCTTGGTCATCAAGCATGACTAAGCACTTGAAGTAGGGGGTGTTCCCACAAGCATCTCAGGCAAGCTTCTCAAGGCACTTCAAGCACCTTAATCATGCACCAAGTCAAGCACCTCAAGCATGGAGCCAGTCAAGCACCTCAACCATCTTAATCAAGCACCTCAAGCATGACAAGCACCTCAAGCACGACAAGCACCTTGAGTTTGGGCCGGGTTCCCACCTCAAGCTCAGCCCTAGCTTACCTAAGGTCAAAGGACTTTTACACACATTATTGGAGGTCTTCAATGAAGCTAACCCTAAGGTCTTATGCTCCATTGGTTAGCCTTGCTCTTGATAGACCATCTCCCATTTGGGCCCCTTTACTATTGGCCCCGTGTTGAGATAGATCTATAACCATATATCTATATCTTAACACTTGTTCCCGTTTATTCTCCCACATTAAGTGATCAATTTAATATGAGAAAATCATTTGGGTTGGTTAGATATTAGATTTTATGACAAGACTTATTTCCCTAACTAAAGTATAAATGTCTCAAGATTCCAATCTAGTCATTGCAAATTCTTATCCACCACTAATATCATTTACTTAAGCGCATCTTAAGTGAATCAAAGGCCTCCTACTACACCTATCAACATACAAATTCCACATAACTTTGTCAAAAGTTAAAAACATAAACATCCACCAAGTATCTTCAATTCTATTATTCCATTTAGTGTGTCCAAAAAATTTTATCAATTTCTTCAAGTTCTTTGAGACTATAGCCCTTTCTACAAATGATGTCTTGTAGGGATCCCTTCTCTTCTTCTAAGAATATAATGTGTCCCAATCGTTTCGCTTTTGTTTTTGCTATTGCACATTTAAAGGACTGGATGACATCACAAACACTACATATTTCAAAACGTTTGTTTCAAATGTGTGAGATTTTCTCAAAACACAAATCTTATTTATGAACAATCACACAAATTGTATGATGGATGGTTCAAAAGTTTTAAGTGTTGCCTTTGAGAGTGATGGAGGCCCATTTTTCAAACCTAAACTCACAGTTTTGAGGAAAAGATATTCCCCCTTTTGTCTTTTCCATATCCTCCTCAACCATGTTGATAGGATTATATCCTAGAATCTTGCTGCAAAAAAAAATGTACATTTCATACCCAACCATATCATCCAAAAGAGTCTACAAATGGTAAGAGAAATCGATCCGCACTTATAGCTGCATCCAATTTTTGATAATCACCTTATACTCTTGACACTGGGATTGTGTGGTTACAAGCCACTTTTGTGGCTATGAAAACTACTTGAACATGTATACAATGAGAATCCATGCATGTACTCTTTTTAGGAAAAAAACACTAGGCGCTTTGTTTAGGCCCCTCAAAAATGTGTATGCTATTGGATTTAATAGCCAAATTTGTGGCGTTTTGGGATTTAAATGGTATACAAAAATGTTCCTCTATGTCATAGGACCTTAATGATAATCTATGTTCATGGTTTCTTGAAAAAATAGTCATTCTTAAAGACAATTGTATAGGGATAACGAGGTTCCAAGCCACTATTATGGCTTTAGCTACTCTAATGGCCCATACACAAACCTAGTATTGATTTCCCCCGATTCTTTGGCACTACCACTAAAGTTAATAGTCATTTTGTGTGATCCACTAGATTTACAATGAACTAACTTATGCCTTTTCCTTCTTTTCTTTCTCGTTCTCCTTCTTCCTTTTCTTCTTCACTATCTCTCGAAGCTCATCAACATCCTTGGTTATTAAGTCCACAAGTTGCAATTGAGAGAAATCTCCTTCAACGTCCATGCCATCCTGTTGTACACCAGCCTACCATAAGCATAAAACAACCAATAGGAATACAACAACAAGATGTATTCATAGATAGATCAAAGAAGTCCTACTTCGTTTATGTTTGCCTCTAGTTCAAGGTATTCAAGACCTTTCTGTACAAATGACACAAGAGCCCCTGGTGGAACATGATTTCCATCAATTGTTACTTTGTTGAGGCCAGCCTCAAATCCTAATGTAAAAGCTGAATGTAGTAAACCTGTTCATAATAACCAAGGACCCAAGCATGTGAGATGAATAACATTTAAGTACAAATCACATAATCAACAAATTAGCAAACCTGTTAGTCTCATTTTAGAGTTTCGCCACATCAAAAGAGCATTAATACTATGATGCCCACTCGTCAAGAAGCATTCAATTTTATTTTTCTTTGTTCTCCACCACTGTCTTCTCGATCCTTGCCTATTTATAAAATAGGAGACCTATTTATAAAGTACCAGGTATGTATAGCAACCAAACGATGAACATAATGTCTTAAAATTGAAAAGGGTGAGGTTGATGCAAGCTCATAACTCAAGCTTAGCTCAAGATCTCTCGTGAAATGCTTGGTAGGATGGACTCACACAAAAAATGTGGTGGCTATAAAACATGCAGGTTTCATGTTGTAACTTTGGGTACTCACGTGCCATGTCCCTCGCAATCATTTTGATGTGTTCATGCTTACACTTCATGACTTGGCCACCTCAACTTTAGCCTATGGCTCCTCTATAGGGCTCCCCCACCCCCCCTTAAAAAAAAGAAAAAGAAAAAGAAACCCTCCCCAACCCCAAGGGCCATAAAGAGGCCTTCAAGAATCCCCATCTTCTTGTACTTCATTATAATCCCACATGGTAATCTATAGACATCACAAAGATGATATTAAGACCCACATATCTTCGTGGACCATCCACAAGGACATTCAGTAAAGTGTGTTTCATAATTCAGTAAAGTCTTAGATGATATCTAAGGCCCACATATCTTCGTGGACCATCCACAAGGACATTCAATAAAGTGTGTTTCATAATTCATTTTCAAAGGAAACTGCAAGGAATCAAAGAAATGTCCCATAAGCACACCCTTCATGAAATCCTATCGTGGTACTAAATACCATTCATAATGGAGCCAGTCATCTGAAAGTGCACATGGTTTCCTTATGGTTACAATTGTATTAGAGCTCAACAAATTTCTTTTTCATCAAGCAGACCGGTCTTGACTCCTACTTTATTTCGACAACTAAAAGCTACGGAGTTGGAAGAAGAAGATAGGACGATAGAGGGGGAGGGGATCTGCAAGAAGCTTTATGGACGATCAAAGAGAGAAAAAACAGAGAAATAGAGAAATTTTTATACAAATGTATATATAAATAATTAACATACATAATTAATATATACATGGTAGCAACAAAAGAGAGAAGCAAGAAGTTTTCATAGTGACCACTTTTTAATAGGTTTGAGTCGTGTTGATAAAGAGTTGACTGACTTGAAATTACATGGAGGAATGCATGCACACCTTGAGATAATCTCCAAACACTTTTCATGGTTTTATAAGCTCATTTTTGTTGGTAGCACATGCACATACAAATTTACAATCCATGCGAAGATTTTGTAGCACCTTCCTTGCATCACCCCAACATGTTTCTAATTGATGTTCTTGTTTTTTGTTTATGAGATAAAAGCACGAATGTTCTAGACAAAAAAGAAAGATTTACAAGGATTTGGAAGCTTAGGAGATGGAAATCCTCTCCTCTTAAATGAGAAGAACCACTTGGTTGAGAGCATGTACAAAATCATTGTCCAAACTAGCTACGTTGAACTTGTTTGAGAGTACAACCTGACAATACTGTGTGAGAGCACTCTTTGAACCTTGCTTGGGGTGCATTGTTATAACTTTTTTGATATAATTGATAATATGGTTGTTATCTTCTATCCAACCAGATGACATGAAAATGTGAGCACTTTATAGATAAGAAAGCGGTTTTATCCCTATTGTTTAAGTTACCGATATTCCTCTCTACTTGGGCGTCAGTTTGCTACTTTCCCTAATCCTAGATGTTGGTGCCTCTTTTGCATTTTCTTTCAAAGGTACTAGATGGAAATATTTTGTGTGGATAGAGAAGAGTCCTAGCACAGTATATAGTTGGAAATCTTTTATGCAGGTAGACATGAGTTTGAGTACATACAACTATGGAGGCATCCATGCTTACATAAATGCATAAGTGGAATTTTTATTATTATTTTCCTGGAATTTCAAAGCATTGGGTTAAGAGTTCCAGCTTGGATGAGATGAACTAGATGAGTGGTCGTAATGCATCAAGACATCTGTGAGATCAGATGTGATGACTAAGAAGAGTGACTATGCTGTCATAACAAGAAATCTAAAAAGGATGAGATGAAAAGATAGAAATTGATTACCTAGATTGTGTGTGGATGCATGTTGCTTCATGAGAAGTGCTGTCTAGTGAGGATGCATGCATGCATGCATGACGTTAGTGTCTCCTAAAGAACTGGATTTCTTTTTATAGGCATAATCGGGGGCAATTACCTTTCTCTAAGGAGGGGGGGATATATCACAAATCCATAGCATACCATGACCTTGGATTGGACTTTGAAGACATGGATACAATTGACTTGAATCGACACCGAATTAGAGGACCAAAACCAGTCCAAAATAGGTTGGAAAATGTGATGATATTTGTGCGGCAATTCTTGGTGGTAAACATGAGCACTGACATGGCCGTTGTACAAACGGGTTGATGTGGTAGTTTTTGGGCGATAGAATAGAAAGCTAATGACATTTGTTGCGTCAGCTTTTTTACTACAAAGCTTTGACGTAATTACGTAAATTTTTTATATTAATTGCTTCAGGCCACATATAACTTAAGAGCTGGGGGGAGATTAGGGATAGTTGATGAGGCTCTCTCCAACTATTATATTAGAGAGATTGATCAATGAAGAATTACCGCAAGAGGCTCCTAGTTAGGGGCCAAAGTATATGGAATTGGAACTTCACCATTCTTGTCTTGTATTGCCCAAAGTGTGAAGTTCTCTTTAGTTCAAGCATGTGTAGTGTTTAAATTTTATTTTGGTTAGTAAAAATTTGGTTCGAGGAGTTGTTTTGCATTGGCACATGGTGTCCTTCCAGTTATACTTCCGAGGTCATGCGTCATGTTCCATACTGTCACATCAACAAATCTGCACAAAAATTCAAGTGGACTAGCACACTCCTATCAAGCTGCAAGCTCTTGAGTGTATGGAAGTTGGAGCTTTTACATGCTTAGACATTATGATCGACACGTTATAACATTTGAAGAGGATAGTGTGTGTTTCTCCTTTTGAGTGCAAGAGAGGGAAGAGGCCCCAGCAACAAGTTTACTTTGTCTGTAGACCATCATACCATTCTCTACCTAGTCAACAAGCCCTATGCTACTTGTTGGATAGTCAGATGGTTCATTATGATTCTGATTTGACTTTACTGTAATGATAAATAAGGGTACAACACATCGGAGATAATTTCCCCTCTATCTAGAATTACATCTAGAGAAGCACGAAAGGGTGCTGACGATGCTCTGATAGATTCTTATCTTTTCTCTTTTGAGATGCCTTGGTTGGAGGGAATAAATATAACCCTGGCATAATAATTGCAGAATTTGATATTGAAATCTCAGTGCTCTTGAACTATAGGCTATTCAAGCAAACAACTATGTACCAGGTATTAGAAGGCAGATTCTATAAGACAATTCTTGAAGGGATATTGCTACTATGAATAGAGCTATAAGGGCAAGATTTCTGTATGACAAAGGCTTAAACAACTATAATGGGCTCGGAGAGAAATTTCAGCGGGACCTTGGTGAGTGGCTTTTGAGGGACCCCTTCAACCCTCACGACTAAATAAAACAGGTCATTTAACGAAGACGATCCACGATGCTAAAGTCCACGCGTGGAAAACTAGACAATCGTAGACGTAGATGTCTTGTTAAAACTAAGCCCGAACACAAATTAAACCTGGACAACGTGGGCAACACATGTTTACTCATAATATGAGCTTACAAATATGGGTATGGATACACCATGTGTGCATGAGTGAAAAAGTTAGCCCACACGAATTGAAATCTGGAGGTCTCGGGTTCAAGCTCTGGCTCATGAGGGGTGGGAGGGCCTCGGTACAACCTCTTTTTTATTGTTGCTCGGGTTTAGCCTATCTCGAGACTTCCACACCATCGATTTTCTCAGCCCCTGTCAAGGTCAGGCATGGGGGATTGCAAATCTCAACCCTCCGTTAACTATCAATTCTACGCCAGAATACGGAACCGCAGCCGTAGGATGGAAGACGCGTTAGCATGCAGAATGTTAAGCCATGTAAGAATCATTTTTCTCCAACAACACATGGAATTTGTCTTGTAGCCAACAAGATTGCACCACATTAGCACACGGAATCTGTGTTGTAGACGACCTCATGCTTGGTGGCCCAACGTTCTAACCTGGTGCCGGCGTGGGATTGCTTGTCCCCAAAGCCAAGCCACTCCCTTATAAAGTGAACTCGGACAAGGGGAAAAGTAAACACAGACAAAAATAGTAAACAAGGACAAAACGGACGGAGTTCAAGCTTCGCGGGGGAAACGAAACGTGCTTCACTTGTGATCCCACTGCTTCCACTTCATTCAATAACCAGTGTCAAATACTCCTAAGGATAGACCACCCTTGGGTACAATTCTTCAAAATTTGCAAAAACTTTAGGCCTACTACTTTCAAACAACTTAAAGAAATTTGAATCGAATGACAAAGTAAAGACGGCGGAAAAGATGGTGAAACGAGAGCCCGGCTCTTGCACAAGAGAATCATTGGTCCTAAACCCCATTGTCAGCACCCCGCTAGCCATGGGCTGAGGTTGACTTAGGCACAATGACAATGTTCGTCAGGGCGCTGCTGATCTGGAAGGATAATGCTTTGGTCGATTTATATGCCAAATCATATCGTCTCTAATTGGACAACAGCTACTGCAGGGTCGACTTACCTGAGGAAGATCCAGACTTTCATAGGATCTTGGTCTGCATGTATGCCAATTCTGGTGCACTTAGCACGTTTGAGCTAATGTCTTCTGTTGGATTGCACATATTGCTGGATCGGGGATTTGTTTTCAATGGATGCAAAGCAAGGTCTTCTCTCTGCTTGCAATTTGAAGGCATGCGGCATTATGAAAGAGTTTGACACGGGCAATCCAATTCATCGTGAGATTGTAGTCAGCGGCTTCTGTGAACAGACGTGCTGTTTTGGAAATGCTTTGGTCGACACAACATGAATGCGGGCGAGACCAAACAACCACAGCTCTTGCAGGACTGTACCACAATAATGCTTGTGCTGGGTCCTTCCTAGCTCACACGATTGTGGGCAGCTTCATGGGCTACTTCACCCACGTCCTTTGCATTATGGTAATTAATCACACCCACATCGAGCAAGCGATCTGAGCATAGGCATGACCATGGACAATGGTGACCTTCTTCTAAGATTACATGACAAAGAGCCCAGAAGAGGGGCCATTTGCTGGAAACAGCCAGAACTTCCCGGTCCAGGCTATCCTGCAATCAGCACATGCCAATGGCATATCCTGTAATCAACACAGTCCGAGTCATCCCTTTACAGCTGTTGCCGGCGTAGCATTTGATGCATTAGAAGTAGCAGATTTGGGGGCCTCCTTTTTGGGTCCACTACATCCTTCAAACCTCCACGTTTCTAATTGCCAGCTACAGGTAATTTCATCCTGATGCTTGATTATTGTGCTAAATTCTATGACCATGGCCTCCATTGACTAGAGATCCATCCCCAGCTCCTCTACTTGCTTCTTGTCCGAAGTGGGCGAGGCGGCTCAATAAAACCACCTTTCTTCTTCAGACTACTGGAGGACATTTTGAATGCATGACCTCTCCTCACGAGAGAATTGACCAACTGATCGGGTGCAGGGCAAGCAGTCTGAAGACAAGACAATGTACCAAAGCAGTGCTCTATTATTCTGCTGAGAAAACTTCAATGCAAAAAACAGAGGCTAATGGCCAGGGCTTGCCAAAACCATTTTTCTTAACCGAAGAAAATAAGGGCACACTTAAAACTCTTCTAAGTTTTAGGTCTAAATTTGAAGCATTTGCTGGACTAAAACTTGTAAAAGCTTG
Source organism: Adiantum capillus-veneris (assembly GCF_014529385.1). Lineage (NCBI taxonomy): Eukaryota > Viridiplantae > Streptophyta > Polypodiopsida > Polypodiales > Pteridaceae > Adiantum > Adiantum capillus-veneris. The sequence goes on along the minus strand of NC_140932.1, from coordinate 107,469,611 downwards.
CCTGTTTTCTTCAAAGCAAGCTCTGGACTCCAGCCGGGATTTTGCAAGTTTATACGGTTAAAAATACACTACACCCAGGTTTTCTGCGAACATTGGTACTGACATTGTCAGTAGGTTCTTCTTGTCTCTCAACTCTTTAGTGTGAGCAAACAAAATTTCTGTGTTTAGGCCTGTGTTGCATGAAGCATTTTCAAACAAGAAACGGCAACCTACAAACTGAAGCTTGAAACGGCAACTACAAAACTTAGGGAACGTCAAGATATACTCAATCGCGCATATGCAAAACCCCAAGATGATGAATCTTGGCACCCATATGAAGTGACTACAAAGCTTCACTGGTATCGAATTGTTCTGTTGTATCACTCCTCTTGCAAGTTAATGTGATGCTTAGTGCTTACAAATGAGCATGTGCATGTGCGGGCCCCCAAGTTGTTCATTTCCGGCAGGTTTTACAAGGAAGGCTGGTTACCTTCATGGTTCTATTAGTTTCAAATAGAAATGCCAGCAGTAGGCTAAAGTAACAACTTGAATAAGTTGAAATAGTAAATTTTGATACTAGCTAGTAGGCAACTCGCGTTTCTCACAACCCTTTTCCAGCCTTGGGGATGGCATTTCCTGCGACATAGGTTTACTCTAAGTCCTCATTTGCCTCTTAATTTGCACCTCATTTGCCTCAGCCACAATTTAATGCAACTGCAGCTAACAAAGCACTCTAGTTTATTGAGTGTTTGAGCTAGAGCTAGATGACCTCCTGGTAAATGGGCCTTCCACGGGTTTGAAATGGAGATCGGACTGCTTGGAGACGTGGCAACCCTCCTCCAGTCGGCAGAATTGATTCAACATGCAAAGTGATTAAACAAATCAAAAAGTTATTCATGGGTGCACCACCGCCCAGGACTTGAATTACCCATGACTGACTCAGTGGGAATTAGTTGGAACCAGTCTGCCTATGCGCGATGCTTAAACATGATTTGTGTTTAAACAGTATTGTGTAATTTGAGCCAAAAGATAATGCGCGTGGGCATACGCATGACGGGCTGGGCCAGTGATTGCCACTGCCACGTTGCTATAAAGTCCGATATTTAGCTATAACACCCTCCATGCACCAAGGGAAAAATCATTTTGTGTGAGTGCTTTTCCATGCCATGATGAGTCCACACACATCTAATTGATCAAGGAGATAAGGACATCCAGAAAAGAAGTCCATTGCTCTGGTTCTAGCTGGTGGTCATGAATTATGCAATTCCCCCCTTGGTCTAACCATAATTACTCAAGTAGCCAATGGTAACAGATTGAGATCAGCTTTGAAAGTTATTGTCAAGGTCTGTGTATGGCACAATAGGAAGCAGAGAGAGAGAGAGAGAGAGAGAGAGAGAGAGAGAGAGAGATGCCAACTTATAATTACCAGACTCTTGCAAGTAGCGAAATACTAGAAAGTTGAGATCCGTTGCAGTGAGATTGGCCATGGAGACACCAGATTAATACAAGCAGATGTACCTGGCATACCGTAAGCTAGAAGGTCAAGAGACATGGAAGCTAAATTAAGCTAGAACTAGAATTAGGACAAGAGAAAAACAGAATTAGCGCAAAAGATTAAGCAGATTCACCGTTTGCGAAATACTAGAAATTAGTTGAGATCCGTTGCAGTGAGATTGGCGACACCAGATTACAAGCAGAATATGGTCCTGTGAAGCATACCGAAAACAAAGCTGCCTTGAATACCAAAAAAAAAACCAGACATGCTAATTAGTAAGCTAGAGGGGAAAGAGACATGGAAGCTAATTAAGCTAGAATTAGGGCAATAGAAAAACAGAATTAACGCAGAAGCAGACTCACCGTTAGGGTTTAATTCGCTTTGAGCAGAATATGGATCAAATTGATAATCGCCTACGTTCTTAGAAAGGGCCTTCTCTGCAGGATAGTCGAGGTAAGGGTTAGGGTTTGGATTAGGGTTTGTCGATGAGCACAAGGAGTAATCCGGCCACCTCGTTTTCACTAGAATCGCGCTCTTGCTATTCCTTAGGCTTGCATGTGTTACGTACAGTTGAATGACGACCTTTAGTTTACACCATCCAAATTCCATGGTAGCATTCATGCTTAAGCGTCTTCATAAAAAACTCGTTAGCTGCGTTCACATCCAAACTATATATATATATATATATATATATATATATGCCATTTCAACACTTCTCAAATGGAAAAAAAATCGACAACTCCTATTATTTGATGTTATTAATTATATCTAAAATATTTATTAAATGAGAGAAGAGATATTAAAATGAATGTGAGAGAGAGAGAGAGAGAGAGTTTTAATCAAAACGTGTTAGATTTTTTTATTAAAGAGTGTGCTTGGGATACTCTTTCAAACGTGTACATCACAAAAATGGAATACCGATCGTAGTGTTTTAGAGGTGTATCTCGTACATGGAGAGTTAGAGTTTGCCAAACTTAATGTTAGTAGCTATACAGGACGTCAATGTTATTAATTACCTATTGTTCCATGTTTATCACTACATTACAACATGGAGATATCGGCGTGCATATATCGACGAAATTAACACGCGTTGATATACGTGTGGTATTGTGTGTTGATATACACGTGGAAAGGTTTTATTTTCTACACGTATATCGACGCGTATAACGACGCAAAAAATTTTGGAAAAAAAAAGCGAAACTCGCGAGCAACAGGGGCCATTTTCGCCTGCGCTCTGCTCAAATCTTGGCCTCCACTGCTGCGCAAGTATTATGCCCCCCCCCAACCCCTCTCTCTCTCTCTCTCTTTCCTACACACACACACACACACACACCGCTCTCTCTCTCTCTCTCTTTCCTACACACACAGTGTATAGAGAGAGAGAGAGAGAGAGAGAGAGAGAGAGAGAGAGAGAGAGAGCGGTGTGTGTGTGTGTGTACACACAGTGTGTAGGAGAGAGAGAGAGAGATCGAGAGAGAGAGCGGTGTGTGTGTGTGTGTACACACAATGTGTAGGAGAGAGAGAGAGAGAGAGAGAGAGAGAGAGAGAGAGAGGTGTGTGTGTGTGTGTGAAGGAAAGAGAGAGAGAGAGAGAGAGAGAGAGAGAGAGAGAGAGAGCGGTGTGTGTGTGTGTGTAGGAGAGAGAGAGAGAGAGAGAGAGAGAGAGAGAGAGAGAGAGAGCGGTGTGTGTGTGTGTAGGAAAGAGAGAGAGAGAGAGAGAGAGAGAGAGAATTAATGTATGCTTAGGAAATTAAAAAATAATTAAAGAGAGAAATGAAATGAAATGTTATATTAACGTCTTCGAAAGGCCAAAGTGACCTATGAGACATGAGACGAGAAAGTTACAATGTGATGGATCTGATACAAAGTCAGAGTAAGAAGATGACAAAATAAAATATTATGGAATCCTAAACTGCTGGGTATGGACTAAACGGCTAAACCAGCTAGCTGGGATAGGTAGATCATAGGAGATCCAGCAGCTGTCGCTGGCGGATCTCATCAATCTCCTCCATGGTCAGTAGTCTGACCGGGCGTTATGCATGTCGAGCCAAAGTGACCTAGCTAGATCCTCTGATGCAGCCTCTGTCGATGTTGTGTAGTCCTCCGCAGTCGTGGACGTCTAGATCTCCCTAGCTCAGTCGCTCATTCGATCAGTAGAGAGATAGGGAAGTAGAGAGCGAGCGAGAGAGAGGTAAGTAGAGAGAGAGAGAGAGGTAAGTAGAGAGAGAGAGAGATAGAAAATAGCTAGAGAGATAGAGAAAGACAGTTATATATATATTTTTTATATATATATATATATGTTTATTTATTTATTTATTTTATATATATATATAGAGAGAGAGAGAGAGAGAGAGAGAGAGAGAGAGAGAGAGAGGTAGGGAAGTGAAGAGCGAGACAGAGAGAGAGATAGGAAAATAAGGAAATAGAGATAGCGAGAGTGAGATCGAGAGAGAGAGAGAGAGAGAGAGAGAGAGAGAGAGAGAGAGAGAAAGAGAGATAGCGAGAGTGAGATCGTCGAGAGAGAAAGAGAGATCGAGATCGCTTTTTTGAGCAAGAACCATGCAAGGCTTCTAAATCTTTCTCAAGTTGCTCATCCATCTCCACATTATCTTCTAGCTTGGACATGGAGGCCCCGTCCGGTTTACAATCAGGTAGAAAACTTTCATTGGGCTGAGAACTTCCATGGCTTGTGCATGTGGTGAAGAAAACACCAGGATGGGCATAATATCCTTGGAAAAACCTGTGCAAAAAATTACAAACAGACGGAACATTACAAAAATGACAAAAATGGTCATGCTTTAATATATGATTCATCAAGTGCGGCATTGGAAAGCTTTCTCTGACAGGCTACCTCGGAATGGAGGCAGGTGGGTTCGTAGACAGAGAAGAAACTATGGAACTAAAAGAGACAAATGGGTTTTGTCTGCTACATGCATTGCCATGTACACCTGGGAGTGCACGTATGTGTCTACCCATATAGGATTTGACCAATAAAGACGAGATTTTGACCCGGTGGTCCTGATCTCCGTACACCTCTGGGCCGAGGTGTACGGAGATTGGGCAAGACTAGAGAATGCGAGGTAGTTTACATTGTGAGGAGTATATATATATATATATATATATATATATATATATATTAAAACAACATTCATAATCATTGTAGATGGCAACGTCATCAACTAACATGGAGGAAAAGATTGCATGCTCGTGCACGCTCTGCAATTATCAAATCCTGCGCAAGCGTAGGATATGTAATGAGCATGTGCACAAGTACGGAGATTTTGCTAGAGAAACCGTACAGAATCTGCGATACGACTCCTACGGAACGGGCATTGATTTCCGCGACATAGCACCTACATCTGAGAGAGAGAGAGAGAGAGAGAGAGAGAGAGAGAGAGAGAGAGAAAAGATTATGCCTGAAGGTCCGACCAATATAGAGCCACGGATGGAAGCAGAAAAGGGCTTACAGACAGAAGACGACGCCATGGAGGAGATGCTGGATGCCTTCTTCCAGACAAGCGAGGAGAACGCGAACGAAGCAGCACCAGAAGCTGTGCGCCTATCTCCTGAAGACATGTTGAGGAAGTTGGCACCTCAACCAATCTATGAAGGCGCCAAAATATCTGTGCTTCGTACTTCTATGGCGTTTTTGAATCTTCAGTCAATGTACGGGTGGTCAGATGCAAGCGTCACTACTTTGTTTAGGTACGTAATTTACAAAAAAAAAAATCGATTGCAACGGTGATGTGCTCGGAGAGGTTTTTAATTTAATGTGGATTAAACAGGTTATTGCGGGAGAAACTTCTCCCGGCTGGCAATGAAATGCCTCCCTCCAGGCCAGACACAAAGCAACTTCTGACCTTAGTTGGCTTGGACTACAACAAGATTCATGCATGTCCAAATGATTGAATTCTTTTTCGCAATGAATTCGCAGATTGTCTGTCGTGTCCTAAGTGCGGAGCAATGCGCTACAAACAAGATGCAGTTGGCGAGACAGTGCCAGCTAAAGTGTTGCGGCATTTCCCTATTATTCCTAGGATAAAAATCATGTTTCATTGTGGTTCCATTGCAAAGTTGATGCGGTGGCATTCTACGAATAGATCCACTGACGCAACATTTAGGGTGCCCGCTGATTCGAAGGCTTGGAGGCACATTGAAGATACCTGGCCACATTTTAAGAGTGAACCACGCAATTTGCGTTTGGGCATGGCAATGGATGGAGTCAATCCATTTGGCTTGAGAAGCTCGTCATGGAGCACTTGGCCTGTGTGCCTTATCAACTACAACCTCCCACCGTGGCTTGCTATCAAGAAGGGTCATTTGATTTTAAGCTTGATTGTACCTGGTAAGTTCAAGGCAAAAAACATGGATGTTTATCTAGCTCCACTAGTTGACGAGCTCCAGGAGTTATGGCATGGGATAGACATAGCAGATGCAGTTGAACCAGTAGGACAACAGCATGCAAGGATCCATGGACTTCTTATGTGGACTATGCATGATTGGCCAAGATACGGAGAAGCTTCTGGTAATGGTTATTGATTTACAAAATTCTCGCTATTCGCAAGCCCTTTGCCTTGGCTTGATTCATGCTTTGATATATGCAGGACTAACAACTTCGGGATACAATGCATGTCCAATTTGCGGGCAGTCTTTGGATGTGCGTTAGTCTACCTCTCTTCGAAAGACAATTTATCAAGGCCACCACCGTTATCTTCCAGATGGCCATCACCTGCACGAAGGCCAGCTTGGTTGCGTTGAATGTCGTCCTATGCATGTACAAGAGTGGCGTCGCCGATGGGAGCAACATGAGGGGCAACCTATTCCAGGAATGAAACGTTTTTCCATTCTCCATACGTTGCCGTACTGGGGTGATCTACTAATTAACCATTTTCTGGATCCAATGCATATATTCAAGAATGTGGGAGAGCTCCTCTGGAAGACAATCATGGGAATGAAAGACAATCGAGCTTCACGAGATGATTTGCAGTCGAATGGAAAGATGCCAGAGCTGTGGCCTTTCACCAATGCAGCTAGTCAAACAAAACTTCCAAGAGCGCCATGGGTATTGCTAAAAAACGAAGAGCGACAAGTGAAAAGGGTGATTTCAGAGTTCAGGACGCCAACAGGATATATGCGATGTCTCAAGACAGCATTCACCTGTGACGATCAACTGTCAGGGTTGAAATCGCACGACTAGCATAAGTTCTTGCAATTCATTCTTCCAATTGCAATCAAGGGGTGTTTAACGGAGGAAGTGTGGACCTGCATATACAAGATTTCAGAGCTAGTGCGGTGGATCTCTTCCAAGGAGATACGGGAGGAATCTATTGCAATCGCAAGGGCTAACTCCATTGAGGCAGTTTGCATGATTGAGAAGTATCTACCCACGAGCTGCTGTTGAGCCAGCAGAGGATCACACCCACATTTTTGCTCACACCCATCATTTTGTAACCATTGATTGTAATAAATGTCTTTCCGACATTAATTTTGAATTGAGCCATTCATTAAGTAATGGGACTCAATTAAGTTTCCAGCTTGTAATCCCGAAGTAATTTCACCTGTTGATGTAAATAGTTAGAGATGTTCTCACCTCCAAGGCTGAGGTATATAAGCCAAAGTTTTGTAACCTAAAGGAGATTCAATTATTAATCAAAGTGAGTTTTTGAGCGCCGTGACTGTGTCTGAGAGAGAGTGAGAGAGAGAGAGAGAGTCTTATCTCCTTGCTACGCGAGCTACGGAGCCGCCATTGGAGAAGCGACACCGCCATTGTGTTAGCAACGGCGAGAGCTACGCACAGATACCAAGAGTGCGCGCTATCGGCTTCTAAGTGTGGTAAGTTCCTACGAGCTTCGGTGTGAGTTTTCTTCCAACTCGTGTGTCGGAATAGAGCGTGCAGCATATCTATAGAACCACAACGAGTAGAGCTACACATTGGTACCATCGGGGTCAAGTTTCGGTCACCTGTAATTTTCGGCCTGTCTTCATACGCGTTTACCGCATGGAGTGGTTATAGGTTGATTTTGCAGTTCAAGTCTTTAGGATGTTGTTCTTACCTAGTGTATAGACTTCCCCTTGAGTTTGAGATCGATTCGATGATTCTAGATCCTGTTTCGTATAGCATTCGTTCGTAGTACGGATTTCAGTCACTTGCATATTTTAGAACTTAGATTTGATTTCCTTAGTAGTGATTGTCATTACAAGGTCGAGTAGGTGATTTGACACCCACCTAGTTGTTTCCATGCGCCTGCGGGTCAAGCTCCGTCCTCGTCTGACAAATTCTGTTGTTGGTTGAGTTCTCGCTATTTAGCTTCCGCTAGCGGCATAACCGCCGTAACATTTGGCGCCGCTGCCGGGGACGAGAGCCCTAAGTAGGTGACCTTAGACTAATCCTACGAGGTGAGTCGTATAAACTACTTTGTATACTTTAGTTAGAAAAGATCTAGGAGTGGTGGACTCCGAAGGTCTCGAGAGATACTAGGAAGTGGGGTATTCCTGGGTCTTCCGTGTTGACAGTATTTTTAGTTTAGCTTAGATTAGATTGTTTTTGATGGTGTTTAAGTGGTTGTTGACATAAAAATCATTTGCTACTCCTTGTGTGGTAGTAAATCTCTTTATATTTTCAATTGCAAAAAATCCATTTTATGATTAGAAGTAGCCTAGGTAGGGCCTGATTTGATCCTGATCTAGAGCTATCAATTGGTGTCCTATTTGCTTGATGTGTTTGATTGCATGTTAGATCACTGAAAAAGTTGCTTTGGTAGTGAAATATGCAATAAACAAAGTTCAGAAAAATTTTCTGTGTAACTGATTGTTGCTGGGCACTTAAAAGAGCTATTGGGAGAGTTCTGTGCTGAAAAACTGGAAATCTGCAACTTTAGACATCATACGCGTATGATGTCTTAGGACCTAAACAGAGACTAAAATTGAAAATTTGACATTGCCAGAGTGTTTAGAAGGGGGGTTTTACCCTAAGATCAACTTAAAACAAGAACATTAACACTCAAAGAAACCCAAAAAGACAAGTCGGAGTCCAAGAAACGCAAAGAATAGGAAATTTTGATTCAGATCTTGTTTTTACATTCAAACCTGACAAAAACACTTGAAACTCAATTATAAACATTGGAGAAGGCTTAAAACCAAAAATAGTCAAAATCTGGGACAAAAGACATCATACGCGTATAATGTCTTTTTGCACTTCCACTGCTTATTTTTGAAATCTGACCTGACAAGATTGTTAAAAACACTGTAGAAAGCATAAATATCAAGTTTGGACCCAAATTGATGAAAAAGACATCATACGCGTATGATGTCTTTGACCTAATTTTGGACATATTTTGATACTTTGCCAACACAGATCCATTGTAATAGCTATCTAGAGGCTATATTTCAAGTTTCATCCCATTTGGATCACAATTGACCCAAAAAACAAGTCAAAAGCGGAAAATTGCCAAGAAAAGCCTAAATTAGCCATAACTTGCTCAAACAGAGTTCAAACTGAAGTTTGTGAGTGAACAGAGCATAAAGGGGCCATTGAGAGTGAGCATAACCAAAATAGTCCAAATCTGTGAAAAAAGACATCATACGCGTATAATGTCTTTTTCAGCATAACAGTAACAAAATTCTCACTTGATGAAACAGAAGTTGTCCAACTGACAAGATTAAACAATTGACCAAGTATCAATCAGTTTGGATCAATTCTGACCACAAAAACTTGGGGAAAACAAATTGCCGAGACGGAAAAGTTACAGTCCTTTAGGGGAATTGATGAATTTGAGATCGGGCAGGAATCTCCGGAATAATCAACCAGAACAAGGGGAACCAGCAAGTGTCATATCAACCGAGGGAAGCGTAAACCAAAGTTGGGTGCAACCATTAGAGCTTATCCTTGAAGGAAGTGTTTCTGATACTTCTTCGGAGAGGTCTTACGAGATTTTCACCGAACACTCGAACAGGAACAACAGAAAAAATATGGCAGCAGGATCATCAAACCCTTCCGCCACCATGAAGCTATTGTTCATAAAATACCAGTACGACAATGAGCAAGGTGCAAAGATCTACAAAGATGGAATGGACCGCTATTGTGTAAAGATAGAAGAAAGACCTAGTGAGTTCAAGGACTTAGTGCCTGTGAGCTATAGCGGAGATAGATATCTAGATGACGAGGGTACCATGTACTTGGTAGTCCTAAACCCTAACATTGTGGACAAGTGGGGATTGATGGGCACCAAAGCCAAAATAGATGAAGAACTCGAGGAGAAAGCACCAATAATGAACTTCCCTAATGCGAGGTTAAGAAGAGAGAATGAAACTACAAGGATCAACACTGATAACATCTATGTGGGGCTATACAAATATAATAATGGGGAGCAAGATCTCTATTATAGATGTGAAGAACCCTACACTGGAGAGTTGACAGACAAAAAAAGACTCTATGTCTTTACCTACACAGAGGGATCAGAAGTGAAAATTGCGGCTTACGACAAGTATGGGAGGCAATACTCAACAATGGGCAAGAGAGAATTAGAAGGATATACATACTTTGGGGGACCACTACATCAGTATTATGTTACTTCTAGCTCACATAGACCAGCACCAACAACTGGAGTGCAAAACTCAATGACAACAAGAGGACAAAGAACTCAGGTTGCTGACTCTTTCAGTCAACCTTGGGACTCGAAGCTCGGACCAATGGGATCATTACATTCCAGAGAGTCAATGGAGACGAATCGAGGTAGTGCAGTTCCAATCCCCACCTATACCACTCCAGGTCCAAGGTTTGAAGCGGAACCATCACATTTACCTCCCAGTAGTAGATTCAAGGCAGAGGAACCGACGAGGGTAACCCATGAAGTCCATGATGCTAGAGAAAGCTTTAGCCGAGACACAGGAGCAATGAGATTGGTAGCAGATCATAGACGTATGAGACCATCTCAAGTAGCCAAGTGTATGCCAAAGAAGTATGGTGGTTCAGGAGATCCGTATGCACATGTGTCACTCTTTAAGCAAGTCTTAAGAGCTGAGAAGATAACAGATTTCCATACACAATACGAGGGATTTGGTCTTACTCTAGAAGGTACGGCATTGACATGGTTTCAACCACTGAACATAGGGGGATTCCAGGACATTGACCATTTGCTAAGAGAGTTTGCTGAGGAATTCTCAAAACGAGGGATTAAGCACAATACGGTTTCACAAATATATGCTTTTAAACAGAGAGAACACGAAAAAGTGAAGGAAGCTTCACTTCGCTTCAAACAATACATTGAGAGATGTCCAGTACGTGAACGACCACAAGATGACAGACTATCTGTTCTCTTTATTGAGGGACTGAGAAACGACACTCTCAAGAAGGACTTGCACTTGAAAGCTTGTACAAGTTTCGAGCAAGTAACGAGAGAGGCATTGTACTTAGTGGATAACTGTACAGTTTATGGAGAGGTGTCAGCGGATACAGATTTTGCATCCAGTAGCTCCTCCTCCGTAGCGAGCGAGACTACCACTAAAAAGAATGTTCAAACAACAACCATGCCAAATGTAGAGCAAATGATAGAAGATGCTCTAAAAAGGATGGCACCATACCAAAAACCATTGCCAAAAACACTGAAATGGTGTGCTATTGAACAAAAATGGACAAATCATCCAACAGAGGAGTGTTATTACAACAAAGGGTATGTAAGGGAGCGCCAGTATGCACCTCCTGCTCAATTAGCACCACCTCAGGTACATCCAGTACCTCGATACCCAACGGGAAATGTACCAGGACCTATGGGGATAGAAAGACCGCAACCGGTATTGGGACAACAACCACCTTTACCAGGAGCAAGACCAGTGGGCATTAGATATGCACCAACCTTAGAGAATCAGGAAGAACAAGCCTTAGTGCCTGTTCAAGCCTATTACGAAGAATCGGGTGCACACATGTCTCCGACAGTGTATTACCCACCAGAAGAACCAAAACAACCAGAACCATGGGGCATGATGGGGAATGTTGGAACACCAACAATTACAAGTGCTTCTGATGAAGAGAGATACAATTTGGACGCAAGAACATTGATGTTCATAGCTCATGGAGGGTTAACAGGACAAAGACCATCCTATCCACAAAGGACGAATCAAATGGGACCAAGACCAGCACTAGGACCTTGTTACAAGTGTGGAGGTGACCATCTGATGAATGTTTGTCCACATACGGAAATCATTAGAATTAACGCTTATTGCACTGAGTGTGGGGTTACTCACTTCATTGAGGATTGTTCAAAGAATCCAAACAAAGTGCAAAAGACGACATTGAATATGCTAGAAACTATTCCTACCAGCAGTGGGTCTGAAAATGAAACTCTGATACCAACGCAAGTTGTTACTAGAGCTCAAGCTAAGAAAACCACTAGAGAACCTAAGAATGGGAAGTTAGCGACTGAAGTGGTTAGTCAAGGACCGCGGAGTCAGAAAAACACATGGAAAGCTAGAAAAGCACGCATGAAGTTGAGAAAAGAACGTGAAGACGCTATTCTAGCTGAGGAACTAAAGCGAACGAAAGATAGATTAGAAAAACTTGAGAGTCAAAACGGGAAACGAGAGATGAGCCCGGAAAGAACGAAACAAAAGAGTATCAAAGAAACAACGAGCTTAAGCTCAGGGGGATCAGTGCTAGTTGACAAAGTACACGAACCATTGGACGCACTGATGAGAGCTTACGAAGCTAGGTTAAAGAACAACCAAACACAAGAACAGAGGTGGATGACATACCCAAACGCGGAATTGGAAAAGCAGAGACTTGAAATGTGCCAGAGAATGATCGAGACTGCACAAGCTTTATTAGAACCACCAAGAGAAACTGAATTGTGGAACGGAAAACCCAATTCAGCAAGAGACTATCGTTTCACGGGTAGCTGAAAAGACTCCCAGTGCAAAAAGCCTGAAAATACACAAAAGGATGATCGCATAGTATTGAACACAACCGATCAGGAGATAGAGAGTTTTCATCCAGTCATACAGAGGAGTTACGGAAAAGATGAGGATTACAATGAATTTTGGAAACAAGTGAGAGAGGCAAACTTTGCAAACGAGCTAAGTTGCCAAGCTAATCAGACAAATTGGGAAAAGGACATCAGGAATCCTCCCATAGTGGAATTTGAGGCAGGATCTCAAGTAGACTTGGATCTGCAATCTTACTGGGGAGATGGGGGCTCTGTTAGAACAATGGAGAGCAAACCTCATTCACTGAAAACCTTACCTTCATACTTAGGAGATTATGAAGCAAAATCCGAGATTAGAGCACTTCCCTCACGAAAAATCTCATCAGAAAAAGTCATGGACTCACAAGGATTGATAGAGATTTTGTCAACGCCAGTGACATGCACTATCACTCTAGCTGAGCTTTTGAGGCTAAGACCACATATGTGGACCACTGTAGGAAAATGCTTGGAGAAATTCGGGATAAAAGATCCAACATCGAGATTGCAAGAGAGCATAGAGGAGCTGAGCAAACCACAAAAGAACGCTAAGCCTGTACCCTTAAACAAGGTCGGAGAGTATTGCGAAGGTGAAGAGGGGAATACAACCTTACCAATTGAATTCCAAGGAGTAAACACGATGGCAATACTAGACAGCGGAGCTGGGGTAGCCATTGCTACAAAAGAAATCTGGAAAAAATGGGGGAAACCAGCAATAAGAAAGACTAGGTTGAAACTCCAATTAGCAGATGGACACATGGAGAAACCTATGGGGTTATTAGAGAAAGTCGTAGTGACTTCTTGCGGCATTGAATACGAACATACTTTTGCTATTGTCGATTTTTCCAAGGAGAATAACTATGATATCATACTGGGAAGACCATTCATGAGACAGTTGAAAATGGTCCAGGATTGGGGTTACGATCACATATACCTGAGAAATATGGAAACCACTACACGTGTGAACCTAAAAGACCATAGCTACAAAGATGTGAACCGAACACCGATAGAGGAGTTTGATTCAGCTACTTTGGCAGGATCCGAATTTCCAGCTTGGTTAGGTAAACCCAAGGAGTTATGGATGTGTGGAGCTTCGAAATGTGGAAGTCTGAAACGAGAAGAATGTGTTTTAGAAAGGGCTATTGAAGACGAAACTTATGTAAGAGAACCCTTTCCAGAGGACACGTTTGAACCATTAGAATGGACACACATTCTAGCAACCCTAGATGTTTGTGCAATTCCGGATGGTCCCACAACGAAATTTTGCGACAAGGACGGGTACGACGTGGTTCCGTACTTCATGTTGAGAACTGTATTCGAAAAAGAAACTGAAAAGAACGATACACTGGAAAAGGAAGATGAAGAAGAGGTGTTTCACGACATTCCCAATCATCCAGAGTGGGGAAATGAAGCAGACAACGAGTCAACGGAAAATTCAAGCGGGAACGAAGAAACTATAATGGATGTCCGATTTTATGATTTTCCGAACCAAACTAAACAACGCCAGAAACGCTATAGAGCAAAGAGAAAAACAAAGGGGGTTAGAACCAATCCGATGCCTAGGATAAGAGGAAAAAATCAATTCCTAATGCTAGTAAAGGCTGAAGATTGTGTTAAGGATAAGATTTCTGGAAGAATGAGAGGCAGTGATCAAAAGAGCTAACGAAAAGACAAAAGAGGCTCAAGAAATCAAGTTCAAAAGGATGGAACGAAAACTGAAACAGAAAAATCAGAAAAGAACAAGCGCAACAGAGAATACACGGAGTCCAAGATAGAACGTAGAAACAAGTACAGAGAGCTCAAGAAAACTCTGAAGGAAGTTTGGATGACAGAAATTGAGAAAACATGGACGTTCCCTCTCACTATAGAAAATTCACAATAGAGGATAGGAAGGTGGTATTAACCCCACCTATTCGAGAGAGAAAGGAGAACGAATCTTATGACGGACCGGAGGATGCAAAAAAAGTTGATTTAGCAGCTCCAGGTGAGCCACCTAGACCGGTGTACATAGCCACAGATTTGTCTCTAGGCGAGGAAGAGAGACTTTTGAGTCTTCTCAAAGAGTACAGGGATGTGTTTGCATGGTCTTATAAGGACTTAAAGGGAGTTGACCCATCGATATGCCAACACTCAATCCCACTGAAACAAGACGCAAAGCCGAGCAGACAGAGACCATACACATATAATGATACTTTTGCTAAGCGAATCAAGGAAGAGATAGATAAGCTAATGGAAGCTGAATTCATATACGAGATTGAACACACCGATTGGGTATCTCCGATTGTGGTAGTACCTAAGAAGAACGGAAAACTCCGAGTGTGTGTCAACTTAAAGAAAGTGAATGCTGCAACAATCAGGGACAATTATCCCCTGCCGATAACTGATCATGTTCTAGAGCGTGTATCAGGGAAAACAGCATACTCCTTTCTTGATGGTTTTTCAGGATATAACCAGCTAGCCATAGCACTGGAAGATCAACATAAAACAGCTTTTGCAACGGAGTGGGGAATTTATGCTTATCGGGTTATGCCTTTTTGTCTAACCAATGCTCCCGCAACCTTCCAGAGGCTGATGACGCATGCTTTCAAAGAATACTTAAGGCTGTTTCTAGAAATCTACATGGATGACTTATGTGTACATTCTCTTTTGAGAGATGAGCATCTAGAACACCTAAGAAAAGTATTTGAAAAATGTAGGACATATCGCATTTGTCTCAATCCTGAGAAATGTGTGTTTATGGTCCGACAGGGCAGAATTCTGGGACATATTGTCTCACAAAACGGAATATCCACGGATTTAGAGAAGATAAAAGTTATAGTGGATATGCCTAGACCAACCAATGCGAAACAAGTACAGAGCTTTATGGGACATTGTGGATATTATAGACGATTCATTTACATGTACGCTATAATAGGCCAACCACTTTACAGGCTAATAGTGAACTTTGAATGGACAGAGGAGTGTGAGGAATCGTTCAAGAAATTGAAAGAGGCACTCATTACTGCTCCAGTCTTGAAATCACCAGATTGGGAGAAGATATTCCATGTGCATATAGATGCTTCGGCATATGCAATAGGATGTATTCTGGCTCAGCCAGAAGAAGGAAACATGGATTTTCCTATCTGTTACGCCAGTCGACAGCTCAACAATGCAGAGAAGAATTACACCACAACAGAGCGAGAGGGATTAGGAATGATCTATGCTGTGAAGAAATTTCGGCATTATCTTCTAGCCAACAAGTTTGTGTTTTTTACGGATCACCAAGCCTTGCTCTACCTAGTGAATAAACCATGCAATACCGGGAGAATAGTGAGATGGTTCATTATCTTACTGGAATTCGACTTCACGGTAGTTGTAAAGAAAGGCAAAACACATCTTAGAGCTGATCATCTTTCGTGATTGACGAATGGAGAAGACCCTATAGGAGTAGATGACGACATGCCAGACGCGTACTTGTTCAACATAGAAATGATACCGAGGTGGTCTCAAAATGTCGTTAACCTGTTAACCTATGGAGGAGAGTTTGATAGAAGAGAATACAACCAGAAACATATTGCTATTCAGCAATCCAAGAATCTTCAATTGATTGCAGGAAGGTTGTATCAATTGGGAAATGATCATGTTTTACGATTATGCATCAATCCTGAGGAATATAGTATATATTTGCGCGAAGCACATGTTCAGGAATGTGCATTTCATTGTTCAAGAAGGAACACATATAGAAATTTGTTACAATTGGGAGTCTATTGGCCAGGAATGAAAGAAAGCGTACATGAATATGTCACTGTATGTATTGTATGTTCATCAAAACCGCCAGCCGAGTATTCGACATTATATCAGATAATGATTTCTCCGGAATGGAGTCAGTATATTGTTGAATATCTCACAAATAGAACTTTCCCAGAAGGAACGTCAAAAGCTCGTCAGAAATCTATAGAGACAGAAGTTAGAGAGTACGCTTTAATAGGAGATCAACTCTATAAGAGAGGTAAAGACAACCAGCTTAGGATTTGCGCATCAGAGTCTGAGTATGTGACAATCCTAGAGCAAGCTCATGGAGGAGTAGGTGGAGGCCATTTCTCAGGTGATAAGACAGCAAAACTTGTCTTAGCCGCAGGAATATGGTGGCCAACATTACATATGGACGTTGAGGAATACGTTAAACGGTGTGATGACTGTCAGCGGACCAAAGTACCACTTAAAAAAGATGATATGCCGCTTAGACCAATGATGGGGGCAAGAGCTTTTGCAAAATGGGGGATTGATTATGTCGGACCCATTTCACCTCCTGCATATAAGACTCATGCACAATACATCATTTTGGCTACAGACTATCTAACAAAGTGGGTCGAAGCAAAGGCATTTCAAAAAGCAGATGCCAGGACCACGGCACAATTTTTGTATGAATACGTCTTTGTACGATATGGATTGCCAATAGAAATTGTGAGTGATCGAGGCACACATTTCATAAATGAAGTGATAGAGATCCTTCTTGATAAATTCATGGTAATCCATAGGAAATCAGCCCCGTATCATCCACAAGCAAACGGACAAGCTGAAGCAACAGACAAAACCATATGCACGGTCCTTACGAAGATTGTATCTGAGTCGAGAACTGACTGGGACCAGAAGTTGCATTCAACATTATGGCCATATAGGGTAGCATATAAAACATCAATAGGAACGACCCCATATAACATGGTTTTTGGGCTAAATGCTATCTTACCAATAGAATTCTTGATTTCAACCTTAAGGGTGGCTAAGGATCTAGAGTGGACAGGGCACGAGCTCTCTGATAGAATAGATGACCTGGAAAAGCTAGATGAGCTTCGCCTAAAAGCAGTAGCTTCCATCTACGCTCAAAAAAGGCGACAAAAGGAATTTTTTGATAAGCATGTGCGGACTAAAGAGTTTAAAGTTGGGGACTATGTCCTAGTTTACACTCTGAAACAGCATGCTAAGAAGCTTAAAAAGCGAGGGATGGGTCCTCTGGTGATTAAAGATCTATCACCAAGTGGAGCCGTCAAGCTTGCTACATTAGACGGAGAAGAAATGCCCAATTGGATTAGTGGATGCAGAGTGAAAAAGTATCTGTTGCCACTAACACAAGACATGCTTCTCAAAATACATCAAGAAAAGCTGCGTGTCGAGAAAAAGAAAAAGATTGAGGAGGAAGCGCAAGCCGAGGCGAAGAAAAGAATGGAGAAAAGAAGACTACTGCGTCAGAAACAGCGCAATGCAGGAGCAATACGAATAAACGCAGTCAGTATAACAGAAATGGATAATGACAAAGAAGAACCCATCATTGAATGCAAAGTAGGGACCAACCAAATTAAAGCCAGAGCACTATTGGATTCAGGAGCTCAAGCTAACCTACTTTCACTCAGTTTGTATAGACAATTGACAAATGACACGAAACTACAAACTGCCAAGCAAGAGTTAAAGAGTTACTCTGAGAATTCAATCAAAACTGTCGGATGCACAGTTTTACATATACAGATTAACAAGTATGTGTATCCTCATATGTTTTACGTGGTTGAAGACCAAGCTACACAACATCCATTATTGCTAGGACAACCATGGCAGAAGCAATACAATGCAATGATTGACTGGAGTTCTAAATCAGTGCTTATCAAATAGGAAGGTGAAAGTCAATCAGTCAAGTTCACCAAAGGAGCAGAGCCAACTCCAAAGGAAGAATCCACGAACAAGGGCAAACAACAACCAGAGAAAAAGAAGACGCAATGGCAACCAAAAGTTTCTATACAACCGGATTACTCTTCGACGAGGAATTCTCAACAGTGGATAAGGAAGACAAGCAATAATATAACAGCTAAACCTTGGGAAAAAACGGAGTCAAAGTTGGTATGGAGGCCAAAAAAGGCTGTGCCAAAGAACACAAAGGTGGAAAACAGAGTCTTCAATACCAGACAACGGAGTGATTCTAGACAATCAAGGACAGTGAAACAGATCTGGATTCCAAAGAAGTTCATGATGGCACAAAGCTATAGCAAGCAAATTTGGATCCCAAAGATTTATAAACAGGAACTCCCTTCAATACAATCAACAGAAACTCCTAGGTATTTCAAGGCGAGGAAATCAACACACAGAACAAAGCAGGTTTGGGTCGCAAAGAGTTTGTGGCAAGCACAAGCAAAGCGGAAGCAGATTTGGATTGTGAAAAAAGACAACAAGGTAACAAAGAATCCATCTACTGATTCTACTACCGAAGTGCCAAAACCAACCCAAAACCCGACCACCAATCCTTCAATCAAACAAAGAGCAGCTTTATTGGAAAGAATGTTGTATCGTCGCTCTACAATTGCATTGGAAACTTATGACCAAAACAACTACAATGCTTCACCCACAGACACTTCATAGTCGTCCGGGAGGACTCAGACTAGGAGGGGGGGAGGTATACAGGAGTTACAAAGCAGCTACAAGTGAAAAAAACAAAGAAAAACAAAAATTATATTACAAGGGCAGTGTCTTACATGATTTTACAATTTTTATGTTTGATTGCGGATATTGATAATATTTATGCCCTTATATACCTTGTTTTGCAACAAGAAGAGATCAAATGATGAATTTGGGTCTCTAGATGTGTAAATATCACTAAATAAGAGTGTTTTTGGAGCTAAAAAGTGGAAAAAAGTGGTAATCCAAGTCCAGAAATCACAAAGAAGTGTATATTCATATACACAGGGTTACCAGCTATTTATCGTGTATGTTTGGAATTTTTTGGCTTCAATTTGCTATTTTCCTTTATTTTTTATGATTTTCTTAATAACAATAAAAGAAAAATAAAAAAGCACGTGAAATGAGATCGGAAAAAAGAAAAGAATAGACGGTGATGGTCCTAATGACAAGGGCAACCCAGGATAAAAATTGGGTACAATTCTGAAAAAGTTACGGAAAGCCCGAAATGACAGAATTTTGGCAAAGTGGACAGATTTCTCAGAAACAGGTCAAATGGAGTCCAAATTGAGAAATTTCAAATCCTAAAGTGCGTTTCACGACGAGATAGGAGCACATGTCAAATTTGGTAACAAGTGATCCGGGAAGCCCGAATATAAGTATTTTTCACTTCAGTATCAAGCTCATTTCCACTATTACCTTCTTGGAGAGAGCAAAGAGTACACAGGAGCATCCGACCTTCTACCGCCTTCTACGACTACTACGAGAGCTCAGAGGACACCAGACATGAGAGGTAGACTCGTTGCCATAAGCTTTTGATGCTTATCGTTAACTTTTGTTGCGAAAACTCACCAAAACCAAGAAACAAGAGCAGACGGGGAATGGGGAAGAACTCTAGGTAGGGGCACAACCGCCTAACCAAACCTTGCAAGAACTTAGAGGTGGGTTACCCTAGTATAGGAGATGAGTTTCTAACACTCAAAGCTCGAGAAAGAACGACTGGAAAAACCCTAGGTCAACAGAGCCTGCAAGAGGCAAACAGAAAAAAGTTGTCGGAACGACACAAAACTTCTCAGGAAGCTTAACCACATCGAGGGCAATGCAACCATGGAGTATCTCCGGGTTTGGATCACCAAAAGTAGGTTGGAACAACCGATTCGGCTGCGGACACACAAAGCGTCATTTTGGCATAACGGCTGAAATTGACGACCGAATGAGATGAAACTTCACGAGCAGTTTCAACTATACATGGATGACTTATGTTTGCAAGCAAAACCCAAAAGAAAGCTGATTCACTTACCGATGGTGAAAAAAAAAAAAAAACGCTTTCGGGCAACCAAATGGAGAAAGATGGAGAACGGGGAGCCAAAGTCAAGTTCAACCAATTAGGTGGCTTCACAACATATCCAATGAGCTGGAAATGCAACTCTCGAGAAGAAAAGTTGAAGAAATTCAACTCCAAGGCAAAAAGACGACTTCGGAGACTGAAATGCCTATAAGGGGGCTTTTTAGCTAAACTGATGACTTTTTAAGTTGAAAACTAGTTAGCAGGGCTTAGGGCACTAGCACAAAGCATTCTTTGCACAAAAAGACCAACATTTCAAGAAAAGACATCATACGCGTATGATGTCTCACAGCATGATTTTCACATCCATTTCAACATTTGAGTGCATAGCCTCATTCCACATGTTAATCACATCCTATGAACCAAGTATCATGAGAATTGGAGTTAGAAAACCCAAGGAAAACCAAAAAGACGCAAAGTAGGCCATAAAATTGATTTTTGGTCCTAATTTTGTCAAAATAACTCCAAACTCATTGAAACTTTGTAGGATTGTTGGTTAACACATATACAACCTATCTGGAACCAAAAAGCACTATTTTGACACAAAAGACATCATACGCGTATGATGTCTATTTGCACTTACAGAGCCAAAAATGCTCATTTGTCATCATACATCCATTATATATATCTAATACATGCTACATATGAAGTTTGGAACCATTTGGTCAAGTGGATCACCCCATTAGCCCAATTAAGAGAAAATCCTTCATACAAAGCCTATTTTTGTCCCAAATCCAACATATTCAAGTCCAAACCAAGATTTGAGTATAAACAGTCCTTCACTAGCACATGGAGAGTCCACAGAACCAATCCCATGAAAAATTGATGAAAAAGACATCATACGCGTATGATGTCTCCAGAGCCATTTTTAGCCCAAATTCTATCCAAACTTGATAAATCCACTGAATAAGCCCATCTAAAGCCAAAACCAAGCTTATAGAGAAAATTGGTCCAAAAATACACTAAAAGACATCATACGCGTATGATGTCTCACTATGTGATTTTGGCACCTCAGGGCTTCAACCACCAAACAGAAGTGTTCTACATGCCATTTGAAAGTAATCCACCAAGTTTTATCCAATTTGGATCATAAAATCCAATTCCCTTTCAAAATTTTGCCAAGAGCCTGAACCGGACTAAACTGGCCAAAACTTGACCAAATGGTATCCAAACTCAAATCCAAGCATATGATACTCATGTATACACTATCAGCTACAAGCACAACCAATATGAAGTCATTCTGACACAAAAGACATCATACGCGTATGATGTCTCAAGCATGTTTTTGAGCCCAGTTTGCATATTTTTTCACCTACATTGCATCCTTAGGCCCTGAATAGCTCATGTTTCAATTTTCAAGTCATTTGAATAGTTAAAAGCTTCATTTCGGCTTTCAGTACTACTAAAAAGACGCTAACTTCTGTGATTGGAGTTACAGGATCCATGGATTCCGCTAAGTCATCGGCAACTAAGAGAAAAAGACCAACCATCAAGGATGCTCTTGTAGAAGCAGAACCTTTTGATATTCCAACAGAAACCCTCAAGCCAACCAAGACATGGGTGGAGGAAGCAGTACTAGAAAAAGAGGGAATAAAGATCTACCAGGGGACTTTCAGAGATCCTCAAGGGCAATCGGTCGATGTACCTATGATCCCACGAGAATTAGTGGATTATAGGAGATCAGAGAACATCAGCAGATACCACTTGGAGTGACCATGATAGGTTTTATATGGGGGTTTGGTTCCAAGCTCCACCACTTGTCCAAGCTAGGCTCCATTGAAACATGGAGAGAAGGATGCTCCACCATTTGTCCAAGATAGGCTCCATTGAAACATGACGAGAAGCAAGCTGCACCATGTCTCCAAGATGCTAGGCTCCAACGAAAAACATTAAACCCATGATATGTCGTAGATGAGGGGTTTACATTCAAGGTCCAAAACTTGTCCAAGCTATTATTGGTAGTAGCATGAGTGGTTTGGTCTCAAGATTCACCACTTTTCCACTCTATGTCATTATATTCAGAATATGTGGGTGTTAAGGTCCACCACTTGTCCAACCTATAAGTTTAGATCTTAAAGGTTATTCTTTCTTACCACTTGGAGTGACCATGATAGGTTTTATATGGGGGTTTGGTTCCAAGCTCCACCACTTGTCCAAGCTAACTCTATTGAAACAGAGAGAGGATCAAAGGTCCACCACTTGTCCAAGCTAGGCTCCATTGAAACATGGAGAGAAGGATGCTCCACCATTTGTCCAAGATAGGCTCCGTTGAAACATGACGAGAAGCAAGCTGCACCATGTCTCCAAGATGCTAGGCTCCAGCGAAAAACATTAAACCCATGATATGTCGTAGATGAGGGATTTACATTCAAGGTCCAAAACTTGTCCAAGCTATTATTGGTAGTAGCATGAGTGGTTTGGTCTCAAGATTCACCACTTTTCCAATCTATGTCATTATATTAAGAATATGTGGGTGTTAAGGTCCACCACTTGTTCAACCTATAAGGCTACATCTTAAAGGTTATTCTTTCGTACCACTTGGAGTGACCATGATAGGTTTTACATGGGGGTTTGGTTCCAAGGTCCACCACTTGGCCAAGCTAACTCTATTGAATCATAGAGAGAAGCAAAGGTCCACCACTTGTCCAAGCTAGGCTTCATTGAAACATGGAGAGAAGGATGCTCCACCATTTGTCGAAGCTAACTCTATTGAAACATGGGGGGTTTACGTTCAAGGTCCACCACTTTTCCAAGGTCCATCACCTCGAGACCATCAGGTGTAGACACAAGAAGAGTGTATGAGTTGGCAACATCCATTCAGAAGGATGGGAAAGCCACGTTGACAGCCATGGATGGAGAAATAGTTGAAGTACAGATCACTCCACAGCTCATTGCAGATGCATTGAAGCTGCACAACAAAGGGAGTTCTGTCAGAGAAAGAAGGGAGGCCATAGAGGTCTATGGATCAAAGAAACAAAATACAACCTATGGAGATATGGCCGATCAACGAGCGGCAACCCTTTGCCGATTATACAACCAGTTTTTCCATGTGTGCAGTAAAAGACCGCAGAAGTATACTACACCACCCCATGCCATTGCGACAACCATCACATGGGCATTGAAGAGCAACATGCCAAAAGAGGTGAATTATGCTCAATACATCCACGAGCAAGTAATCGCCATGCACAACCAGAAGCCAAAGTATATAGGAGGAGCTGAAGTTCTGACAAGAATAGCTTATGAAGCTATTGGAGCCAGAGATCAAGGGCCACGGGTTCCCTCCCAGAATGAGTGGCTTAGAGAAGCCGATGAGGAGGAAGAACAACAAGAAGTATCCAAGAGGGCGTCCACAAGAGCACGCCGAAAACTAGAAATAGTTTCAGAACCTGAAGAGGCTGTGGACGAGCCGCTCAAGAAGAAAGCGAAGAAGAAGGCCGATCCCAAGCAAACCAAAAGTCAAAAAGCCGCAAGAATGGAAAGGCTGGTGGAGCAGTTCAGAGCGGAAAGAGCTTTAAAGGGGGACTTTGAAGAAATGTGGGTGCCAGACCCCACTAAAGTCGGAACCAGCTCAGCCAGGCCACATGTTGATCAATATGATCAATATATTAGAGCTTATGAGGAGTCGGAGGCCATACTGGAGCAGCAACCTGTCGAGCCTTATACTGAAGAGGAAGTACAGCTTTTAAAAGTTGAGCTGCAAAAGGACGACAAGGGGAAGAAGAAAGTAGATGAGTTTACTGAACCTCAAGGGAAAACGGGCAAGCAAACAAAGGGAAAGCCAAGATGACTGAGGACAATCAGCCCTCTTTTACTGTTGTACCAAGCCCGAAGAAAATGGAAATTATTGTGGAGGAGACCACAATAGAAATAGAAACAGAAGTTATGGAAAAGCCGGAGGCCGGGACCAAGGAAAAGGAGATAGATCCAGTTCAGCAAAAGAAAGATGATTATGAGGATCTGGTCGCTATCGGATACAGTGAAGAAGAGGCCCTGGAGGTAGTTTATGGGATATCCCTACGAAAACAAGATGATCGGAAAGGGACGAAGGAAAAGACAAAGGGTACAATGGAGAGTGAAGAGAAAATGGACGAACAGAACATACTAGAAGAGCCGAAGCCATTGGAGGTGGTGGCAGAAAGAGCTGTCAAGTTGACAGATGAAGATGAAAAAGACATGCACATGGTGCATGAACTGCTAAGCAAGATTAAAGAAAGATCCAGAGCAAAGGAAGTAGCAATTGAGACAGCAAAACAAAAGGAAGCAGAGTTGCAGAAAAAGTTAGAGAATGCTATGACTGAATCTGAAAGTCATAAAGCATCACTCTACGACGCAGAAAACGAGAGAGACGGCTTGATACTCCAACTAGCCGAAGCTTCAAGAGAGGTAACAAGTTCACAGGAAGCAAAGGAGCGAATAGAAGATGAGCTGGAGGCAGCCAAGGATGAGCTCATTGAGCTAAGGGAAAGAGTCGAACTTCAAGAAAGGACAATCACGAGACTCAGAACCACCCCTAGAGCTAGCAGAGCAGGAACCGAACAAGAGGGAGCTCTTGTATCAGCTCTGGAAGATCAGGTCAGAAGTTTACAAAGAGAGCTAAGGTTAGAGCAAGTGCAAAGGTTGCACATGGCGGAGGGATCATTGGCTGCAAAGGAGAGGCTCACATCAGAAAACCAAACACTAAGGATAGAAAATGAGGCCCTCCGCAAACAGCTCCAAGACCTCCAAGAGCAACAAAGAAGAGAAACAGAGACACCACAAGAAGAAGCAGGGGGAGCAGCCATAGAGCTACCAGAAACTGGAGAGGCAACCACAATTGAAGATCCAGCCCCAGTTCAAGAAGTGGCCTCGACTTCAAGAATCTCTGAAGAAGAAGAACAAAGGCTCCAGGACCAAATAGAAAAGTCAACAGAGGAAAGTGCCAAGGCGGAAATGGAATGGGAAAGGAGACTCCTCATCTCCATTAGACTTCAAGGTTTAGACACAAAAGTGCTCCATGAAGAGTGGATGCAACCCAGCCTGCCTTTCCCTCTGATGAAATTTGAAGTGATAAAGACGAAAAAGAGAATAGAGGAGGAGCAATATGTCGCTCTTTACAAAGGCGACATCACAAAGGATGAACAATCAAAGAAGATTGTAGATTCTCAACCTAGATGGAGGAAAGGTTGGCTGAACAAATACCCAGCCTACCTCATCTACTTGGTAGAGGCTCCAAAGGAGATTCGGGAGGATGCAACCTTCTGCCCGGTGCCAAGAGTCAGAAGCTGGAAAGAGCATGGCAAGATTGCAGAAAAGAAGCCAAATTGGCTTAATTACCCAAGGATGCCAGGACCAAAGGAAGGAGAGAGAATAGGTAAAGCCTACATGGTGAAAACCCTAACGGGCACCATCAAACTCTTTACTGGCTCTCCTGACCTTTCGTGTCAGATGCTAAAGAAAATCTGCAGGACTCTCTTAGCATGCATTGAAGTGTTCGCGCCAGACAAAGCCACGACCTCGAGTCTACTATCGACGGCCGACACAGTGACGGATATGATGTATGATCTTTCATTGCAGCCATCACCAAAGGTGTTACATCTCTTATACCAAAGAATTATGTTTTTGCCTAGCTTCCACATGCAAACATTCGAAGAAGCTTTTTACACCGGCTTTTTCACTCACGAAAGCAAAATATTCGGCCCAACCTTGACCATCGGCAACCTACGCTACGAATCACATTTGCAGATGCTCAAGACGACAGGACTCTATTGACCAAGCCTAAAAGTCATGTCACGGACGACATGAACGCGGAGGGGGGGAGTGTTGAGCCAGCAGAGGATCACACCCACATTTTTGCTCACACCCATCATTTTGTAACCATTGATTGTAATAAATGTCTTTCCGACATTAATTTTGAATTGAGCCATTCATTAAGTAACGGGACTCAATTGAGTTTCCAGCTTGTAATCCCGAAGTAATTTCACCTGTTGATGTAAATAGTTAGAGATGTTCTCACCTCCAAGGCTGAGGTATATAAGCCAAAGTTTTGTAACCTAAAGGAGATTCAATTATTAATCAAAGTGAGTTTTTGAGCGCCGTGACTGTGTCTGAGAGAGAGTGAGAGAGAGAGAGAGTCTTATCTCCTTGCTACGCGAGCTACGGAGCCGCCATTGGAGAAGCGACACCGCCATTGTGTTAGCAACGGCGAGAGCTACGCACAGATACCAAGAGTGCGCACTATCGGCTTCTAAGTGTGGTAAGTTCCTACGAGCTTCGGTGTGAGTTTTCTTCCAACTCGTGTGTCGGAATAGAGCGTGCAGCATATCTATAGAACCACAACGAGTAGAGCTACACATTGGTACCATCGGGGTCAAGTTTCGGTCACCTGTAATTTTTGGCCTGCCTTCATACCCGTTTACCGCACGGAGTGGTTATAGGTTGATTTTGCAGTTCAAGTCTTTAGGATGTTGTTCTTACCTAGTGTATAGACTTCCCCTTGAGTTTGAGATCGATTCGATGATTCTAGATCTTGTTTCGTATAGCATTCGTTCGTAGTACGGATTTCAGTCACTTGCATATTTTAGAACTTAGATTTGATTTCCTTGGTAGTGATTGTCATTAGAAGGTCGAGTAGGTGATTTGACACCCACCTAGTTGTTTCCATGCGCCTGCGGGTCAAGCTCCGTCCTTGTCTGACAAATTCTGTTGTTGGTTGAGTTCTCGCTATTTAGCTTCCGCTAGCGGCGTAACCGCCGTAACAGCTGCCTAACTATCCAAATGCACTTGCTCGTCCATGTAGTAGATGAGGTTGCAGTGGCAGGTACAGTCCACAGCCATTGGATGTTCTTTCTAGAGCGGTTCATGAAAACACTTAAGGGTTTTGTTCGCCAAAAAGCGCGTCCAGAGGGGAGCATGGCAGAAGGATGGCTGGTGCAAGAGTCTCTTGTATTGACGACCGAATTTCTATCCGTTTCTGACCCAAAAATGCCTCGACTGTGGAGTGATGAGGAGGATGCAAGACTGGTGGGAGAGGAGCCGCAAGGGCAAGGGGTGCCGAAGAAAATGAACCTGGCCATGCGAGAAAAGATCATGAAGTTCTGTATACTAATTCAGTGCCGATGCAAAAATGGCTTGAAAGGTACGAAGAAGAGAAAGAGAGGCGCAATCTAGAGCGACAGGATTTTAGGCGAAGTCGAACGACTAGAGGCTTACCCTTGCCAGACTATCTCGCTCCTCTACCTGAATTCCCTACAATGGCATGGTTGGACAAAATAGTGAGAGCAGCTCGACAGATCGGAGAACCCATATCTCTAGAAGAGGAAGAGCTGGCTATTGGATGTGACTGGAAGTATCATACATACATGGCACTGTGGTCGCATGGAAAGCATTTCAGAACACAAAAAATTGAGAACAGAAGAAACACGTTTGACAGTGGGGTAATGGTTAGTTTCATGCAAAAGAGCGGGGCTAGTGCTAGAGACACGAATGAGAGCACTAGTAACCTGGATTACTGTGGTCTGGTGTCAGATATCCTGAAAGTAAGCTTCAGGCGGTTTGAGATGTTTTTGTTGGATGTGAAGTGGTTCAAGGTGATTACTTATGGTCGCAATGCAACGGTACGCAGAGATGGAAACAAACTTGTGCAAATAGATTCTACAAAGACTTGGACAGATGCGAGCGACACATTTGCTCTCCCCGAACATTGCGAGCAAGTGGTCTTTGTACCGGACCCTCCAGAGAGACAATGGTGGTTTGTGGTTCAGGTTGCTCCAAGAAATAAACAAGTATTTGAAGGGCAAGATCTTCTGGAGGAAATTCAGTCAGACGACGTCCATACTACTGTGACATTAGATGAGATGGACGAAGGTATGGCATAGGAAGCTGACAGATATACGAGGGATGACGCAGACAAGCCAGAATTGACACTTGTAGATGAAGATGCAATGGATGAAGACAATCTGCCAGAACGAGTTGGGGCAGAGTTATGTTTGCAATTAGAGATAGACGATGATACGGTGCAAGATCTTATCGATGATGCCTCACTCGTCGAGGCCTAGGCCTGTAAGTGTTTGTGTGAAGACTTTGATTTAAAATTAAGCTTAAAGTTAATTTAAACAACTGTGTTCTGACGCTTTATTTTACTTTCTTTGTGCAGGACTTTAGTATGGCAGACGAGATTTCAGATCTCGCTTCCATGAGTGCAGATGCATTCATGGGCTTCGTTACACGGATGACGCCTGCTCAGATGGCAGAGGCTTCTCAGTACTGGGTAGCCAGAGGCACGGGTACTACGCCTCCGGGCTTCACACCCGAGGGACTGACGCCTAGGGGGGGGACGCCTACGGGGTTCAGGACGCCTATGGGTACGACGCCTTCTTCTCCCATCACGGCCGCTTCGACACCTAGGGGTGGGGCAGAGGCGGGTACGTCCTCATCTCCACAAGACAAGCGAACTCGCCGATCTCGGCGATCGTCATGTGGAGGTGGTGGTTACTGTGGAGGAGGGTCCACAGATGCTTCGACCCCTCCTCGCTCACGACCCCGGTCTTACCCAGGCACACCTCTCAACACACCTCTTGGCACACCTCGGACACCTTGGGGGGCACACGATCCTAGTGCCTCCAAGCTCTATACTGTACGGGGAGAGGGTTCTGTTGACATGGATAGAGTCGGGTCTGAGATGCGGCAGCGGATTCACCAGCTCGTGGAGCTGCATTTTTCGACCAGCATTCTGACGTCTTGGGATCAGCAAGAAAAGGAAAAAGTCACTTACATAGTGGAGACCATCCTGAGAGAGTACCAGCCTGCTCCGGGTTCTTCCGTTGTTTCGGTGCGGTGGATCAAGGGTGTTGCACAAGACACCATCAAACATCGACGAGATGCAGCTCGGAAGGCTTTGAGGACCGGCTCGCCGAAGCCTTCGGGCATCCCACACGAGATGTGGTTGCAGATCAGGGAGGATGAGCGGACAGCAGCCACGCGGTTCAGACAGCAGCGTGAGGCCACGCAGGTACGACAGATGACTAGGGGGACATCTCATCTTGGCAGCGGAGGCTTCGACACCTTTCGCTATGAGTTTGTGAGTTTCTAATCCAATCTTAACTATGGCGTTTTTTAAAACGCGATGAATCATGTATTCTTATTACTTTGATTTTTGTATAAACGCAAAATCTTGCGATGCATCGAGCTCCATCACACGAGGAGGAGTCAGATGGATATCGCAGAGGTAACTATGAAGTACTGAATGATCTTGAAGCTTCAGGAGAGCCTGTAGACTGGGATGCCTTACAGTCTCACTGATCGCTTGAGGTGAGACGTTAATATGTGTGAGTTGATTTAATTAAGTCAGTATATGTGAAGTAATATCAATACTAATTTTGTGAGTTGTCCTATGTGTAGGTTGCGACGCCTAGTCAGTAGTGGACCAGATTTCCAATATATGCTTTGTGAGACACAGACACGCTTATGTGTCTCTTTTTTGTACAAACAGTTAGTGTTCAGACAGTTATTGTTTCCCTTATGGTTATGATTATTGTCATTGTCATTGTATAAACAATTATTGTTTCTCTTTCTGGTTATGCTTATGGTTATTGTTAATTTTGTTTATGGTTATGGTTATCTGCATTATGGTTTTGATCAAAGTGATTATAGCCGGTTATGGTTTTAAGTTATGGTTATGGTTCGTTATGGTTATGCTTTTAAGTTATGGTTATGGTTCGTTATGGTTATGCTTTTAAGTTATGGCTATGCTTTTCAGTTGGTACGGTTGTCTTTCATTGGCCTTAAATCTCATGTGAGATCCTACATGGATAGCATGTAGGAGGTGTATACATGATATGGTTTTTTTTAAAAGTTTATGTAAAAACAAAGGGAACTCTGCCGAAATTTCTACGCGCGGGAGCATGGTTGATATTTTGGTGCTGCTCGCTTTCTTGGGCAGAGGGCAGGAAGTCTGGCTGTGGCTATGTCCATCTTTTAACTGGGCACAGGCCAGGCTACCAGTCCTCTGCCCAAGAAATTTTTTTTCTGCTATGGTCGTCGCTATGCACATCGCTATCAGCGTCGCTAATAGCGACTGGTTTCACAGCGACGCGCATAGCGACGGACCGCGTCGATATCTGCGTCGATAACACCTTCTTTTGTTGTAGTGTATGTTTCATAAAAAAATAAAACATGCAAGTTTTCTTGCATGGAGACGCACTGTTTGAAACAAACATGATAGTGGAGGCAAAGTGGAAATTATAAAGGTTGAAGCTGAGTTACCAAGCTTTGGTATCAAAGAGCCGAGAGATGGCTCTTTTACGAGTCTTTTACAGTGGTAGAGGACCGTTTTGAGCGTGGAAGGTGCATACTAGAGGTGGGGTGGCCAAGGCTTTGTTGTATTGTGTGGTAGTCATAAGGTACATTACCACAGGGGCATCACCTCCGTGACGCGGGGAAGATGGTATCCTTGTGGTGAGTATTGGCTTACTATCTGGGTACTACGTCGGCAACGCGGCGAATCTAGTATCCTTATATGGTGAGTCAACTTCCCTTCCCCTTTCCAGAAAAACATATGGACATCGGCCGGTAACACGGCTATACGATGTTCGTATGCAAGCCATTATTTCTCTTTAGATTCGGGTGTCACTCGATCGGTAACACGACTAATTGAGTGTCATTTGTTAGAAGCATATGTTTTTGCATAAATGTGGCGTTCAGGTCGTTACCCGGTCATATGAACGCCATATAATTTGTATGTGCATGTGCAGTTTATTTTTTTAAGTATTTAGTATATGAAATACTTGGTCGGTACGTAACGCGACTGTGAAGAGTATTTCATATACAAATGTTTGAATTGTTTGATATTGATGTTTTTAAGTGTTCTTATGAAAATATATACTAGCTAATCATATTCAAAAGAATGCTTTTTTCATCAATCATCATCGCTATTTTATATGCTACTTTTATATAAATTCTATGTAAGAAAGTATATGCACATAGTTTGCATGGTAAATATTCATTTTTATCTTTTTACAGAGCAAGACGTTCTTTGCAATTTCCTAGCCCGGTTTGTATACTTTCAATTTTTAAATGAGCTAAGCTAGATCTGGACAATTTTATTAGGAGTGACTTATTTTTATTGCATTTTACACTAGTAAACATGTAACATTTAATGGCCTAAAAACTTGTGTGTAGCGGAAATTAGCATGAACATAGTGGGCATTTCATTAGAATAGATTCCTAATGAGAATTACAAGAGTGCTTGGGTGGATAGAGCAACAAAAAGCATAACACCTAGTTAGATAGCATGGGGAATTCCAAACTCCGAGCAAACCTTTCCGAGCAATCATAAAAACGAGCAAAACCCAACAAGATACATATAGAACTTAAATCATAAAAACTTGCCCAAGGTGATTGTCGCATCATTCCATCTGCCAATACACTTAATCATTAATGACCCAACCTGAAGAAATGGAAGAGTGCCACATTTGTTGTGAATGCCAAATAAAGGCTTTGATATACTAAAGAAGCGAAAAAAGAGGCCCTCCACCTGTAGCTACACAAGCACACATGCGCTGCCTGTGATTACTGAAGCACACATTGGATTCTTGAACCTTTACTTTATACTGCAACCATCACAAAATCCTCTTTGAAGGGTCATTCCGAATCTGATGCCAACTCTCTCGTTGTGCTCCCATATGCAGCAGCACTATTAGCTATTATCTCACCAAGATCCCTAACTTCATCTTTCTGCAGATTCCACCTTTCCAGGATCTGCCAGCCCAAGGAACCTCCACTAGGATGTTGAAGATTCCGCAGCCGCTTCTCGAGCACAATAATATTTAGAAATTTTCTCATGTAGGAAAAGGGAACCGCTTTTGAGTGTTTTTCATACAATACCTAACATCATGAGCTTCTGCTCGGGAGGCACCGCATACCTAGCTAGGTATGTTGTGCCTCCCTCACAAAAGTTCATGATGTTGAGGTAAGTCATAATGTGGGAATAATTGTGAGAATCTATCCAAAACTTCTTATGGAGGTATGGCAGGATAGCTACACTCGTACAGAGCTTGGTGGCTATAGGTATGATTGAAATGTCTGATTTTCATTGCGTAAGTTGCACTTCGGAAGAAACCAAAGGAGTAAATATGTCTGGAAATGGCAAAGGGACAGCAAGAGGGCAAAGGGAAGCAAACACTAGATAAAATGGGGTGCGCTTTCTAGTGTAAAAATTTAAAAAGTCCTGTGGTAGGGAGGAGCTGTTGGATCTGAATATACCACCTCATTGCTAGCCTATTACAGATAAAAAGAATGCTACACAATATTATGCAAGAGCATACATGGAGCTGAAAAGTAATAGCACTATTTACCTTGCGATGAGGAGCCCTGAACAACCACTACATATGAAGCTAGATGATCATCGGTTTCAATCACACCAGGTAGTAGTGGCTGGAACCTTGAGAAATCGAAGCTTCATGCTTCTCTCGACCTACAGAAAAATGCTATCCATTCAGCACAGCCAGAGTACGGTAGCTCTAAGCTTTACACACCGCCTTTGTTGATTTGAACGTCTGCCTTTTTGCAAAACCCAATTAAAAACCCAACCACGAGAGAAAAGACCTGGTATATGCGGTGCTGGCATTCACAAATGCATGAGTGGCACCCGTCTCCCCATCCGGCCTAACAAGACCTCGACCAAGCTTTCCATCTCCATAGCTCCTGTACACACTGTATTTGATGGATCCCCAGAAGAAAGCTCTATCCGTAAAGGTTGAGTGATGCAGCTAACTGCAGCCGCATATACTGCGTTGGTATGGAAGTGTTTTGAATCATCAACCGCCAAAACTTGCATGAGAGCACCAACTTAAGAACATGCAAACTGCTAGACCAGCAAGATTCTGAATGCTCATCGTAGTACCTCTTGCATTGCCCTGCGTTGCATATAAATACAAAATATCTCACGCTACGTCTCTCTTTCATGCACTCCTCTCTCTCTCTCTAAATATATATATATATATATATATATATATATATATATATATATATATATATATATATATATATATATATATAAACTCTCTGTAGGAGTCCACGCCGGCGTGGACTCCTTCAGAGAGTTTTTTTTCACCTCCCATGTCTCAGACAGAGGATTTTGGAGATTGCGTCTAGCATCCCAGAGAGCACTCCTCTCTCTCTATCTCTATAAAAAAAAACTCTCTGAAGGACCCCACGCCGGCGCGGGCTCGTTCAGAGAGTTTTTTTAATAGAGATAGAGAGAGAAAGAGTGAATTCACATGCTTATAATCACCGTCTCAATGCATACATTGGTGCTCATTCTTGCATTAAACAAAAAATGTGTGTGTGTGTGTGTGTGTGTGTGTGTGTGTGTGTGTGTGTGTGTGTGTGTGTGTGTGTGTGTGTGAGTGAGAGAGAGAGAGAGAGAGCTAGTTCACATACTTCAGTGGTTGCCTATTTGTGCGCAACCGACAACCGACCGTGTTATATTCTTGTGAAAACTACGAACAGTTGTGTGATTAAGTAAATATAGTGTCTCAACTTGTGAGAACCTAAAAAAGTACATCACGAGTGTTAATTTACTTGTCATGGTCTACGATTCCCAATCTGCTCCATCTCCGTGCCTAGGAGGCGTAGGGTAGCAACTGGTTGCACCCTTTTTTTTTCTCAATTTCTCATCTGATTGGCAACCAATTGGGAAATGAGCCTTCACCTAAACTGGCTCAGAGAACTCTGAAAACTCAAAGAGATCTTTCTAAAAAGGAACTCTCTAAAAGAGTCCGTGCCACCACTCAAAGAGCTCTTTCTAAAAAATACTCTTTGAAAGAGTCTGTGCCGGCACAAACTCTTTTAGAGAGTTTTTAGAGAGAGAGAGAGAGAGAGAGAGAGAGAGAGAGAGAGAGATCTAAGAATCTCCTCTCACTCGTGGATGGACATGGCATATCTTGGTTTGGCAGGTCCCTATGGTCTCCAAAACAATGCGTTGTCAATACAATGCAATTCTTTCCCTCATCTAGCTAGCAAAGATTTCCATACCACCTTATAGATCTTGAGCAGACACAAGCTCAAAAGATATTGAATTTTGTTGCAACCAAATTAAGGCATTCTTGACATCTACTAGTTTTTTTCAAACGATGATCCAAAATGGAAAGGAGCCACATCTTTAATCTAATTTGTGAAAGAAGTTGTTCAATTGATACATGAAGTGGGATATCGTTGGGTTTACAGAAATCTCTCTCTATAGAAGAAGTATACATATACTTGAGCAACTCACTTAATAACTTTGCTCGGTTTTGAGCTTGCTCGGATAAGTTCACTCGATGTTTGGTAGAACTCGATAGCATGAACAATACTTTCAAAACAGAGAGAAATTAAGCTATTGACAACAGTTGAGGACCAGATTTGCATGGAGCCGCCGGTCCCCCCTCCAAAAGGCTTTGTAGTATGGTTTCTCCCATCAAGAGAGACATTGTACAATACAATTCTTTGTGTTCCTTCAAGACTGGCTAGTGCAATGAAGATGAAAGCTTCATGCACTAAGCAAAACACTTAGCAAACACAACATCAATTATCCCCGGTCTCAGACCCAAGACCTCACACACCTTCGAAGATGGTGAGAGCTAGCAAGGTATGAGAGTAGATTGAGACGAAGAAGGAGTATCTTACGAGAAAGATGTACATCTCCTCACATAATCACTCATATTAGCATAGCTTAGCTTAGTAATTAGCATGGTAGAGGAGATGAGCATGCTTGAAGCTTGGCTCTTGGTTGGATTTGC
Source organism: Adiantum capillus-veneris (assembly GCF_014529385.1). Classification (NCBI taxonomy): domain Eukaryota; kingdom Viridiplantae; phylum Streptophyta; class Polypodiopsida; order Polypodiales; family Pteridaceae; genus Adiantum; species Adiantum capillus-veneris. The sequence goes on along the minus strand of NC_140932.1, from coordinate 107,434,671 downwards.
ATCACAAAGCCAAGAGTTGTTGGTGTCGGCCTCCCTTCTCACAAGCTTGGAGTAGGTGGTAACCTTTCCATTAAAGCTTGAGAAGGAGAGAGAGTCTTCTTTTATTCACACATGAAATTGTGTTAGTGTGTGTGTGATAATGCCTTGCAAAAATCAGCCCCCTCTCTCTCTTGGGCGAGCCCCCTTGCTATTTGCTCTTGCTGACCTCCCATTGGACCTCCCTAGAGCTAGCCAATGACAATTAAGCAGCATAAGTGATAGCCTTCTGACATGTGTCCCCCTTTCCCCTTTTGTGAGATCTTAAGGTAATTTAATAATTCTTCTAAACTCTCATTGGACCCCTTTGCCTCCTGGCCAATAGGAATCAGGCAAGCCATTGGGCTGTTGAATGCTCATTGGACCACTTGGGAGACTGTCCAATAGTCTTCTAGAGGACTTAATTCTCATTGGTTCTTTTATTAAGTGTTTTTAAATTAATTAAACTAGATTTACTCTAGCCTAATTCTCATCGGTCCACCTCCAAGGCCATCCAATAGGAATTGGGCACACCTTGTGGACATCTAGGCAAGGGAGGTGACATGTGTCCCTAATTCCCTTTGTGTAAAGGGAGCTTGTGTGTGTGTGTGTGTGTGTGACTTTCTCTCTCATCCCCTACCCCCAAGGCTCCACTACAAGAGGTTGTGTGCTCTTGTGACGCTGTTAGCGACGGAAATACACTGGGTTTTTATAACCCCCGGCGTCGCTAAAATCGTTGCTAATAGCGTCGCTACGAGAGCATCGCTATATGCGACGCTATAGGCGTCGCTATAAGCATCGCTATATAGAGACGCTCATAGCGACGCTCATAGTGACGGTTATAGCGACATTTACACAGAAGTCTATAGCGACGCTTATAGCGACGCTCCAGAGCCATAAATAGCGACGGTTATAGCGACGCCTGAGAGAAAAAAAATTTGGTGACAGGGCACCCATCAACCATATTGTACTTGATTCACTTTTTAAAAAAAGTGCATGGGTAGATAATAGACCCAAAATAGTCACCCACAAGACGCATTGTTTGCAAAATTGACAAGCGTAAAATTGACAATTGTACAGATCATAGGCAAAATGAATTGATTGGCAAATGTAATAATGACAATTGTACAACATCATAGGCATAAAGAATTGATTGGCAAAATGAACTGCGGTGACAAATGTAATAATATACATGGTTCAAAAAGACGTATAAAATCCGTCTCATGATACATAAGCTATGAGAAACCCTAAACTAATGCTATCTAGCTACGGCTAAACTGACGTCGTCTAGTCAGACGTCTCATCGCGTCCAAGCGGCGTATCTGTTGGATTCTGCAAAAAAAGACAATAAGACAGCTTTCAGTAAGTATAAACATATAACGACATTTATAAAACAATACAAAAAATAGAAAAGAGTAAACCCTAATACTAACCATGCCGCCGCGAGAACTGAGAATGTCCATCAGGGCGTTTAAGCCCTTTCTGCCTGCGTACTCGCGCTCGTACGGTGTGGGATCACGTCCTGTCATCGACCACTGTCAAAACATACAAAGATTTCATTATGTTAGAATTAAAAAACTCATAAACCCTAAACTATCGAACATAAAGAGCAATGCGAAAACATTTACAAAATCGGCCTCAAATGATGCCCATCCACCGCTCCCCAAGTGGTGCGAGCTCCCTGCCTCTACTCGCGCTCTGGCTGCATCCTTTTGTTGCTTCCACTTGTCGGGATTCTCGCGCGCTGCTTTCTTTGCATTCTTCCAATCTTCTTTGGCCAGCCAATCTGGCCTGTTCCACCCATGCTTGATTGCTTTTTGCACTTCGGAACGCTTGTGTTTGTAGTATTCGCGCATTCGAATCTTCATCAGGTCTTCATTGAAGCGCTGATCCCGTGTTGGAACGGGAAACTCATCATGAAGTATGCTGATGACTCTATCTTTTAAATCACTTGGTACTTTACTCCATTTGTTTAGTATGTAGTGTCTAAACAGCTGAGAGCAAAGACCACGCATGCACGAGATCACCTTCTTTCCGTCATCATCCATGATGATGCCGCCGCTGAAGTCGACGGAGTAAGGCAAGCCCTCTGGCCGGTGACGCGTGAACCTGGGTGTCCCGGCAGGGGTCTCTAGCGGCGTGTCGATGGGGGTACGGACGTCAGGTGTCTCCACCGGCGTCTGGGCCCCGAAGCGAGGAGTGTCGAGTGGGGTGGCTCCTGGCGGAGTAGGTAGAGGTGTGTAGCTGCTAGGAACAGTCAGCCGCGCAAAACCTGGCGTAGATGGCGATGCTGTGGCTGGTGTGGGGGCGGGCAAAGAAGGGGAGGGTAAAGAGCCTCGTCGAACACGAGGCGGTGTGGAGGCATCGGCGACGGAATCCCCACAACAACCGCCACGGCCACCACTAGAGCGCCAGTGTCTAGATGAGTGTGAAGATCGTCTCGTCGACATCGAAGCTTCGGAGCGCGCAGAATGCTCCGAAAGAGAGGGAGATGCGGATGGAGTAGGAACGTGCGATGATGCGCCAGAGCGATGACGCACCACGTACCACTGTCTCTACTGCGGTGACAAAGAAGAAAGAAACTCCTCATCATCCATACCTGCATTAAACACACGAATATTTAAACTTAATATTGAATGAATAGAGTAGACAATGACGCAAAGACCATTAAATACAATGACGTAATGACGCATATAAATACAATGACGCAATGAATTGAGTGATAGAAGAGGCAAGTCGAAAACTCAGAATTTTCAATCAAAAGATGTGAGCGCGAGTAGAAAAGAGCGTTATACACCATGGAAGGTACTTAGAGAGCCAGAGCTTTTACAACATGGAGAAAAATTGTTCAAATACAATATTTGTGGCTTTAAGAGATCTCTCTCTCATCCTCGCATAACTCAGCATAACTTCCTATATCTATATAGAGCTCTCCGTTTAAACACTTATCCTCTGTTTCATTTTGTAGCTCCTCTGCATGCACCCCATATAGAGTAGTAGCATCTTGATGCTCGTCTGGCACCACCGCAGCGGCTTCTGATTGGAACATCGTCGACTAGACTGTTCAAATTTTGCCATGATTCCACAATCTTGAGTAAAACGCTTTTTGTCGATCTGTTCCACCCTAAAATGTCGACCTTTACACCATGCTGCTGTGTATGACTTATACTACAACGAACAAAGATTATGAGTGGCCGTTCAAACGTTTAGAAATAAAGTCACTAGCTAGTCGTACATTGCAAACTTACCTTGGTCGCGCAACCCCGAGAGTACTCCCACTCTTCCTCCGTCACTTCGTCACCGCATTGTTGTGCGCTTTTCAATTGGTTGTGCAACCATCTTAAGCTCATGAATGTTGGTAGGCTCTCCAGACCCGTCGGATAGTGCATCGGTGGTCGTCTTCTCCGTCTCCACTCAATTCGTGCCCTTTGTCGCTCTTGCTTTGCATCCTCATATTGTGAAATCCACTTTTGCATCACTGGATTGTGAAGCATGCAAAATCGGTTCATTTTAGCCTCTAGATCTTCCGTCATCTTCTTCTCAACACCGAGATTGCACATGGCAATCCCAGATATGCGCTCATCATCTATGGTTCGCCATAGCGTGTCCTGGGCTTTATCAAATCCGTCTAGCCACTCTCCAATGTACACTAGGGACTCTGATACCAACCAACCTTCTGCCATGCTACCCTCCGGACGTGCCTTTTGACGCACATATCCCTGAAGCGTTTTCATGAAACATTCTAAGAAGAACATCCATCTGGAATGAATTGTGCCTGCTATTTCCACCTCATCAACTATGTGAACAAGAAGATGCACCTGAATGGTTAGCATGGTAGTAGGAAAATGTTTCTCAAACATGCACACAAGCTCCACAGCATTTAGTTTGGCGAATGGTATGGAGTCTACGTTGATCTCCTTTTGTGAGATCCATTGCACCAGCTTTGCAAGTTTGTAGATTGTGTTACGGATGTCGAGAGACAAACATCCCTCAATGGCAACCGGTAAAATAAATTGTAAAGTATGTGCAGCAATGATATTAAAGTCCACATTTTATGCAATGATATTAAAGTCCACTATGAACGTACCTGACACATTTTATGCCAATCGTGTGACTTCAAACCGGTAAGCTTTCCTTCTTTAGTAAAACACGTTCGGAGCGAGTGCATTACGCCAGTGGGGGTCCGCAAAGATCGAATGGTCTCTTTTACTTTGCGTTCTTGGGCTCCTGTGAAAATCCATGGTGCTTTAGGGAGTTTTATCGATCCATCAGACGCTGTTTGCGGCCAATATTGCTCCATACGATCCACATTTCTAAGGTCAACTCTAGCTCCCAAAGTATCTTTCTTGCCGGTCAGATGGTCCCATAGTAGATTACCCACATTCTTGAATATGTTCATTGGATCGAGCAAGTGATTGATCATGAGTCGGGGCCAGTATGGTAACTCGTACCATAGAGATAGTCTCTTCATCCCTGGAGGCAATCCGTCATCGCACATCTCCTTCTGCTCTAACCATGCTTATGCAGACATCCTTGGTGGCTCTCTTCCCAAAAAGCCGTCGCGTAACACATGATTCTCTGGAAGATACGCTTGATGACCTTCGTAGATTTGCTTCTTCAGTGAGGGTGCCCTACGTGCATTCAGTCTAGGTCCACATGTGACACATGCTCTGTATTCGCTTGTTTGAAGCCCTGCATGTATACACATGATAATAGATCAACTATGGGAAAAAACAAGATTTACAGTGTCTGAGTGAGGAGTGTCAATAGATCACCTGAGCATTCTGTTAGCCCGGGATAGTCATGCATGGTCCACATTAGAATGCCTCTGATCAAAGCATTCTGTCGTCTAGTGTGTCGGCTCATATCCACCACCTCTATGCCAATCCACAATTGTTGTAGCTCTTCCAATAGTGGACGAAGATACACATCCATATTCTCCACTTTATATCGCCCTAGCACAATCAAGCTTAGCCATAGGTGCCCCTTCTTCGTAGTCAACCACGGGGGAATGTTGTAGTTGACGATGACAACGGGCCATACAGTGTAAGATGTTGATCTTTGACCAAATGGATTTACGCCATCCATAGCCAGGCCTAAGCGCAAATTTTGAGCTTCCCTGGCAAAATCCGACCATGTTCCATCTATATGTTTCCAGGCTGCGGAATCTGCAGGAATTCGTAGCACACCATCCGAAGATTTATTCTCCTCATGCCATGATGCTAGGGCGGCCATGGACTTACATTCGAAGAAATGCTTGATGCGAGGAAGCAGAGGAAAATGTCGCAAAACCTTTTGTGGAATTTTTGTCCCGTGGAGATCTACTCGATATCTTTTGGAATCACATTTCGGACACTTCTCCATGTCTATGTATTCCCCTCTGAAAAGAATGCAGTCATTAGGACAAGCGTGGATAGAATTGTAATCCATCCCCAAGTTTCGCAAAATCTTTCTTGCTTCATCTCGGGAATCTGGCATCACATTGTCAGCTGGTAGTATGTGCTCTTTAAGCAATCTACACAACATAAAAATACGATACAGCCATGTAAAAATCTATCAGATCATTATACATTTAAAGTTTTATTAAAGTAAACTAATTGTAATAGATCACCTGAAAAGCGCTGTGACGCTAGTGTCACTCCATCCAAACTTTGCCTGCATGTTGAGAAGAACCAGGAGTGCTTTCAATCTAGACATACGTGCTCCATTATACAATGGCGTATCGGCTTCACTTTTCATATCATCATAGATAAGCCTTTCTGAATCCATGATCGTCTCGATCATTTCATCAATCTCGGGCTCAAACATTGCCTCGTTGGGAATGTGCTCTGCATGATCATCCCCCGAGCTGTCAAAGGCTACATCTTGTGGCCTCACATATGCTGCTTGACCAAAGCGCCTGCGAACACGTCTATTGGGTTGCAAGATTGCTGCTTGTTGGCCAACGTCAGAGTCCGACGAGTTATAATTGGCAACAACTCGATCTATAATAGATGGATCGAACTCGCCAAATTCGTGAACGTGCTGCAAAGAAACACGTCTTGTCCATCGCACAACATGCTTGCATTGATTACAAGGACATAAGACCCTCGTTGAGAGATAGGTGTTTCGGTTGGACGGTCCCACATCCTCGTCACTACTCATAATGAGGATAAAAATCTTATAATCTGGACAACAAATTTAATATTCTATTGGCATTCTTCGTCTTATCTCTCTCTCTCTCTCTCTCTCTCTCTCTCTCTCTCTCTCTCTCTCTCTCTCTCTCTCTCTCTCTCTCTCTCTCTCTCTCTCTCTCTCTCTACCTCACATTCTCTAGTCATGTCCAATCCCCGCACACCTCGGTCTAGAGGTGCACGGAGATCAGAACCACCGGGTTATAATCTCGTCTTTATTGGTCAATACCTATATTTGTGGGTACAAGAAATCTACAGACCCACGTCTACATGATACTGCATGTAGTGGACAAAACCCCTTTGCCTCTTCTCTAGCTGTAGCACTTCACAGCATCTTAACATCTTTTCACAGTAGATCTTTTCACTGTTCGTCTAACTCTAAACCCTAAACCGTAAGTAATTCTTGCGTGGACTCGATCTAGCGTAAATAAGCGTAAATCTAACTAAAAATAAACCTAAATCTAATTTAACGTAAGTCTACATCTAACCTAATCTTTAACGTCTTTTGGGATAGTTTCCTACGACGTTAAAACTCTCTTCTTCTGTGTGTGTGTGTGTGTGTGTGTGTGTGTGTGTGTGTGTGTGTGTGTGTGTGTGTGTGTGTGTGTGTGTGTGTGTGTGTGTGTGTGTGTGGGTAAACCTAAATAAACCTAAGTCTAATCTAATATAACATAAATCTAAATCTAACGTAAATTATGTTATATTAAAAACAAAGAACTAAACTAACAGGGATTATAAGAACCTTAAAACTGATTTAACACATAATTTTTCACATAACTCGGCAAGAGTTGGCATTCTCATCACTAAAGATGTGAGAGTTAACTTCCGGCGGTGACGCTGCCTCATCTCCATCCACATCTGACGACAGCAATTGGCCCTTTGGACCGTTCTTGCTCTTGTTACTAACTTTGAAGTTGCTGTTGAATGACTAGAGGTTGTCTAGATGGTCATTGTCGGGGATGTGGTGACTCTTGCCGCCCTGAAGATCCACCTTCTTCCCTATCTTCTGAAGACATTTCACCAGTACTTTTGGATCGACGGAGCCCACCATGAGTTAAGGCAGCAATACCCTATATTCCATTGAGGGCTTTCTTCACCCGCTTCATGCAGGCATCGCAGTCTATGGAGACCTAAATCTAATCTAATATAACGTAAATCTAAATCTAGCGTAAATAAACGTAAATCTAACTAAAAATAAACTTAAATCTAACTAATTTAACTTAAATAAACCTAAATCTAATTTAACGTAAGTCTACATCTAACCTAATCTTTAACGTCTTTTAGGATAGTTTCCTACGACGTTATAACTCTCTTCTTCTTGTGTGTGTGCGCGTGTGTGGATGTGTGTGCCAATAAAAAGAGATAAATGGTATAACCTTTCTATCACCCATGCCAAGTATGATAGATTGGTTATGCCATTTCCCTCTTGAATAATAGGTCTTGAGTTCAACTCCTCGTCGGCTAGATCTTTAGGTCTTTTAATTTTAATTAGTTTCCTACGACGTTAAATTAGTTTCTCTCTCTTTCTCTCTCAATGTGTGTGCATTTTTTTGTTTATGCATGTTTTCTCTCTTTTCCTCTCTCAATGTGTGCGTTTTTTGTTTATATGCATGTTCTCTCTCTCTTTTCCTCTCTCAATGTGTGCTTTTTTGTTTATGCATGCTCTCTCTCTCTTTTCCTCTCTCAATGTGTGTGTGCATTCTTTGTTTATGTATGTGTGGGTGCCTTTTTGTTTATGTTTGTACTCTCTCTCTCTCTCTCTCTCTCTCTCTCTCTCTCTCTCTCTCTCTCTCTCTCTCAAAAACACTATGTGTGTGTGTGTGTGTGTGTGTGTGTGTGTGTGAGAGAGAGAGAGGGAGAGAGAAAGAGGGGAAGGGAACATGAGAGTGAGGAGAGGGAAGGAGCATACCTGGCTCTCCTTCCTCTCCTCGTATGTGTGTGTGTGTGTGTGTGTGTGTGTTTGGAGAAGAAAGAGAGAGAGAGAGAGAGAGGGAGAGTGTTACCTGCTCCTTGCTTGAGGGCGCCGAAAAACTCAGATCTGAGATGTGAGTTTTTGGGCGCTCTCTGTTATTTTTTTTAGCCCAGCCGGCATCGCTATGAGCGTCGCAAATTTACTTGTAAATTTGCGACGCTCATAGTGACGCTCATAGCGACGCCGGAAATTTTGTTTTTTTTAGCATCGCTATGTGAGCGTCGCTAATATGAATAGCCTCTTGTAGTGCTCTCCCCCTCCTATGTAGGGATTTGTAAAGACTTTTTGGATCACACACAAAACATCCAATTCCCTTAAGGTTTACCTTTGGACACAACCTTTGAATTTTGGAACCTTAGCATTTTAGAAGTCTTAATGGGCTGAACCTTAGGGTCTTTTTAGCCCATTGTTGCACATGGCTCTTTTTCAGATGGCCCCCCCCTTTTAGATCCCTATTTTCCCTCCTTTGGATCCCTACTGTGGCCGGTCTGCTAGCTTAACCAATATTCTAGCTTTTTCTCCCCTGGCACTTCCCCATATTAAATGATTAGTTTAACATGAGAAAATCATTTAGGAGAATTAGATATTGATTATTATGACATTACCTCTCTCTTGAAATCATAGTCGTCCTCGACTATGGTGTAGAGAAGATAAAGCATATTCATGAGTCCTTTTCTTAGCGGGTAGAGGATCCCTATGTTACCCTACGACATCATTCCACAATGGATGACTAGTCCATTTGGCGCTTGAGAGCCTGAGGCTACCGCAAGCATGTCTGCACATTAGTCCTATCAGTCTTCCATAGTAGAGTGACAAGCTCTACTTGGTATTTGGGAGACGTCGTCTCCGTAAACTTGATCTAAGCATGCATACTACTTCATTTTTGTGCACAATAAAGAAAAAGAGAGTCTTATAAGACAAAAAAAACTTTGTTCATTTTTAACATTTTGTACATTTTCTTACTCTTGGGAAGCATTGTAAGAATTGACAAGGTTTAGGTTATCCTTTAATTGTATGCCTTGCATCCATCTAGCATCTTCAAAAGGATAATTCTTAAACTTAATAAGATATCGTCGGATAGTCTTACCGCCTCTTAATACCTTGTCTTCATGTCAGAGAATGGACTCAGGCTATAGCACCTCCTCTTGGTCCTCGATCTCCGGTGGGTCTTCAATAGTTGGTTCTTGAGGTGGCTCTCCTTTGTAAGGCTTTAATAGGCTCAGATGGAAAGCATTGTGTATGAGCCAATGATTGGGCAACTTGAGTTGATAGGCCATCTCATTGATTGGCCTAAGAATCTGGAAGGGACCATAGTACCTTTTTGCTAGTTTAGCATAGTATTTTTGGTGTCCCGTAGGATTCTTGCCCGTCGTGTGCCTTAATCGAGCCTTGGGAAACTTTACTAAGACCCAATCATTTTCTTTAAAGGCTTGGGCTCTTTTGTGCTTGTCAGCAGAGCATCCTTTTGCCTTTGTTGTGAGATAAAGATAGCATCCTTAATCTTTTGAAAAGATTCTTGTAGGTCTCGGCTATACTCATCTGCAGCAAAGATCTTCCCATGTACCTTAAGTAGCGAGGGACTTTTTGATCTTCCCTCAATTACCTCGAAAAGTGCTTTTCCCGTGGAAGTATATACAGTGTTATTGTAAGCATACTCCACTAAGGGTAAGTACTTCTCCCATTGGGATCTTTGATCTACTTCCGTTACATAGGTTTTTAGTAGATCGAGAATTGTTAGGTTAGCTATTTCACTTTGGCCATCCGTTTGTGGATGATAGGCCGAAGAGAAGTTTAGCCTTGTTCCTAAATTCTCAAAGAGACCCTTCCAGAAATTATTGGTCATTCTAGGATCTCTATCCGACACTATGGACATTGGCAAGCCATGGTACTTGAAAAGTTGTGAAATGAAGAGGGTTTCCATTTGATGGGCTTTGATAGTCTTTTTGACAGGTATAAAATGAGCTTGTTTACTGAACCTGTCTACTATCGTCCATATTCCCGTATTCCCATGGATAGACTTAGGCAATCCAAATATAAAATCCATGGATATGCTCTCCCATGGTGAATTAGGGATTGGCAAGGGTTGAAGCAATCCAAGTTGCTTCCCTCTATCAAATTTTGTCTTTTAGCATACCACACATGTAGAAACATACTCTTGTATGTTCACTTTCATGGTAGGCCAATAGAAATATGTTTCAATTCCCTTTAAGGTAGACTCAATCCCTCTATGCCCCGCATAAGGTGGAGCATGTGATTCATACATTGCTTTCTCACATAGTGAGTTAGTAACACATAGTCTATTGCCGTAGAGAAGATAACCATCTTGTAAAGTAAATGGTTCTTCTTTCTTCCCTAATGCAAGGGCTGAAATCACATCTCTAAAATCGGGATCAATAGCATACTCATCTATCATTGAAGATAGATCATTGAGAGTTGCTATGGAAACTGCATTCACTATCGGTCATCTTGAGAGTGCATCAGCTACTTGATTATGCTTGCCAGCAATGTGAGCAATATGAAAATGAAATTGCGAAAGGAAATTTGCCCACCTCATTTTTTTGTCGAAGAGCTTGGTCTGCGTCGTGAAGTACTTAAGACTTTGGTGATCCGTTCGCAGAATGAAAGGAGTCCCCAATAAATAGTGCTTCCATGAGTCTAAGGCATGTAGAACTGCAAGGAGTTCCTTTTCATATATGCCTAAAGCTTGCTCAACAGGGTCGAGCCTTTGACTCTCATAGCCTATGGCATGCCCTTCTTGGAGCAAAACAGCTCCAAGGCAGTCACCACAAGCATCACATTGGACCTCAAATGGTTTTGAGAGATCCGGTAGTGTAAGCACAGGTTGAGAGATAAGCTTTTCGAAAGCATTGTTCTCCTTAGTAGACCATGTATACCGAACTCTTTTCTTTGTTAGGTCATGTAATGGTCCCGCAATTTGTGAGAACTTTTCTATGAAGCGTCTATAGTATGCACACATACCTGTAAAGCTTCTTAGTTCATGAAGATTCCTTGGTTTAGGCCATCCTTTTATTACCTCTGACTTGGATGGATCCATTTGGATGCCATCTTGAGAGATAATGTGACCTAAATACCGAATCTCTTGCAAGAAAAATTCACTTTTCTTTCGATTAACATAAAGTTTATTCTCTCTTAAAACTTGAAATATTACCTAGAGGTGTTTCTTGTGTTCGTCTAATGAATTAGAGTAGATGATAATCTCATCAAAGAACACTCCAGTGAAGGTTCGATGAGGCCTGAACAGCTTCTCCATCAAGCGGTTGAATGTGGCTGGTGCATTGGTCAAGCCAAAAGGCATGACAATGTATTCGTAAAGACCAAATGTGGTGCAAAATGCGGTCTTTACAATGTCTTGATCAACTATCCTTATTTGATGATATCCACTTTTTAGGTCAATCCTACTGAAGTAGGTCGATCCTTGTAGCTTATCAAATAGGTCTTCTACCCGTGGAACGGGAAACCTATTCTTGATAGTGATCCTATTTAGTGATCTATAGTCGACACACATACGATATGTGCCGTCTTTCTTTTGCACTAATAGCACAGGTGAGCAAAATGAATATGAGCTAGGCCTAACCATGCCCTTCTCAACTAACTCATGCACTTGCTGCATAATCTCCTCTTGTTGAGCTTGAGAAACTCTATAAGGAGGTTTGTTAGGCGGTGAACTTCCTGGAAGAAGTTCAATTGCATGGTCATCATTACCTCGTTTAGGAGGTAGCTCACAAGGGATGTCGTCAATAAAAACATCTTGAAATCCCTTGAGAAAATTGGATAACTCTAATTCCTTTTGGTTGATTTTATTTTCTTTTGCTAAAGCATTAGGTTCATTTTTAGAATCTTTAACACAAATCATGTACACGGAAGTAGTGCTCTTTATTGACTTGTTGAAAGCTGGTGTATGTACAATGGGGACAGTGTTACCCATTTCCTTAGCATCTATATACATGTCTTTTTCTCTGAACTTGAAGGAGATTCTCCTTTCAAGAAATTTAACATTGGCAGCCATGCGGTCAAACCATGGTGCCCTTAGGATTACATCCTCATGCTTGAGAGGAGAGATAAAGAAGTCCTCTCTGTCCACATAGCCTTGGACATGAAGCCTCAATTTCCCGATTAAGGGAGTGACTGAAGCTTCTTGCCCCTTGAAGGCACTGTCTGTGGGTAGGACATCTCCCATCTCGTAAGCTTGTATGCCTAGCTTGGTGGCCAACCCTATAGATATAAATTGTGAGTAGAACCAGGGTCAAAGAGAATAAAAGCATCATGTTCTCTTACCTTTCCCAAGCATGGCATAGAGGAGATCCTTTCTGATGAGTTTGGTGAGTCTCCTCCTCTTGGATTTCAACCAAGGAAGCTCTAGGAGGATCTTGGCGGTTGTTCTTTTGGGGACAAGCGCGGTACGCATGCCCTTGTTCACCGCACTTGAAACACCGGTTATCCTTGCGATAACGCTCAAGCTCTTCAAGAGAGAGTTTGTTCTTACCTTTGTAAACTCCCTTCTCTTTAGCTTTGTTGGAGTTTCCCTTAGGAGACTTTTGCACATTGTCCTTCCCCTTAGGCTCGTTCGAACCCTTGTTTTATGTGAGCTCATTATTTCTTTTAGTCCCCGTTTGGAAATTGATTCGAGAGGCCACCATAGTATGGTGTATTACCGCTGATATGGTACGTGGCCTTTGGGAGTTGACATACTCCACCATTTCTTCGATTAAGCCCGCACAAAATTGTTGCTTTTGCTCTCCAAAATCCAACTTTTTGAAGAGAGTGGCTTTGAGTTGTAGGTCCCAAAACTTGTCTACATATTTGTGGATCGATTCATAGGGAGAGAGCTTTAAGCTTTGCCATTCAGTAAGTACTTTGTCTTTGGCATCGGTGGCCAAAAACTGCTTCATAATGGAAGCTCTTAAAGCTTTCCATGTTCGTGGAACTTCCCCGTTGGCTCGTAGGCTAGACCACCATTGCATGGCGGACATTTGAAAGTGCATAGCTACATGGCGTAGCTTGGAGGACTCCATGAAGCCCTCATCTCCAAACGCCGCATCAAATTGCTGGATAAAGGCCAAGACTTTGTCCGTAGCACCAAAGGTACCATCATAGGTAAGGAAGGAGATGCTCTTCCCTCCCTCTTTGAACTTCTTCAGCTTGGATGACCTCTTCCATGCGGCATAGGATTTCCTATGGCCTCTTCTTTTTGATGGTTCAAAGGTTGCACCATCACTTTCTTCAGAAGGTGAAGAATTTGAAGAAGGTGGAGAAGAGGGTGACCTCTTTCTCGCCTTTTTCTTGTCTTGATCTTTGGCGTCTTCACCATCAATTTCATAAGAGGAAGAGGATGAAGAAGATGGAGAAGAGGGTGTCCTCTTTCTCGCCTTTTTCTTCTCTTGCTTTTTATCATCCCTCTTTGAATTATGATGTGGAGAAGAGTGCGATGGTCTTCTCTGCTTTGGTGGTGATGGAGAGCGTTTAGCCCCTCGTCTTCGTGGAGCTATCTCCGCCGAGGTGGCGGGAGACTCACTTCTTTCTCGTTCTTTGGTGGAGGCTCTTGAGTTCTCCTTTGGGAAGGAGATGCATCATCAAGAAGTAAATTCTTGAGCCCTTCGTATGGATCTCTTCTTCTTCCCGAATCGGAGAGAGACCTCTTTTCGGAGTCTCACAAGGAGGCTTCCTAGGTGTTCTCTCGTCATGGTGATGAGCTTGGAGAATCCCGTGAGCACGGAGCTGCCATTGCACTTCACTTTGGAGAGATGGATTGCCCATGGCTTGTTGAAGCCTAGAAACAAGATAGTTAACAAGCATCGGAGCATCATTCGTAGCTTGCTCATTAGCAAAATCAAAGTTATCAACATTAATTTCACTCTCTTTACTATTGTCATCCATTCTAACAACTTTTAGGTGTAAACTTTTTAGGTGTACTTTGGCACTTCAAGCCCTAGTTGCTACTCCTCTTTACCCCTTTAGAAAAAGCACTCAAGCTACTATACCCGTGACTCGAATACCATTAATTTCAAGGAATAGAAGAGAGGGTCTTTCAACACCAAAACAACACCGGCTCCTGTCAAGCTTCTAATAGCTCAATAGTGGTTAAGCAGTAGGCAAGCCCCGTAGGACTCCACTATTAAGAACATAGCTCTTGACGGTGATGCCCCGTTAACTCCACGAAGGGAGGCGTACTGCAAGGCTGAAAAATCCATATTCTACTTACTCACAGGCAATTAATAATACCAACCTTGTGCTCTGATACCAATGTAACATTTAATGGCCTAAAAACTTGTGTGTAGCAGAAATTAGCATGAACATAGTGGGCATTTCATTAGAATAGATTCCTAATGAGAATTACAAGAGTGCTTGGGTGGAGAGAGCAACAAAAAGCATAACACCTAGTTAGATAGCATGAACAATACTTTCAAAAGAGAGAGAAATTAAGCTATTGACAACAGTTGAGGACCGGATTTGCATGGAGCCGGTCCCCCCTCCAAAAGGCTTTGTATTATGGTTTCTCCCATCAAGAGAGACATTGTACAATACAATTCTTTGTGTTCCTTCAAGACTAGCTAGTGCAATGAAGATGAAAGCTTCATGCACTAAGCAAAACACTTAGCAAACACAACATCAATTATCCCCGGTCTCAGACCCAAGACCTCACACACCTTCGAAGATGGTGAGAGCTAGCAAGGTATGAGAGTAGATTGAGACGAAGAAGGAGTATCTTACGAGAAAGATGTACATCTCCTCACATAATCACTCATATTATCATAGCTTAGCTTAGTAATTAGCATGGTAGAGGAGATGAGTATGCATTGAATCTTGGCTCTTGGTTGGATTTGCATCACAAGGCCAAGAGTTGTTGGTGTAGGCCTCCCTTCTCACAAGCTTGGAGTAGGTGGTAAGCTTTCCATTAAAGCTTGAGAAGGAGAGAGAGAGTCTTCTTTTTTTCACACATGAGATTGTATGAGTGTGTGTGTGATAATGCCTTGCAAAAAGCAGCCCCCTCTCTCTCTTGGGCCTTGTTATTTGCTCTTGCTAACCTCCCATTGGACCTCCCTAGAGCTAGCCAATGACAATTAAGCAGCATAAGTGATACCCTTCTGAAATGTGTCCCCCTTTCCCCTTTTGTGAGAGCTTAAGGTAATTTAATAATTCTTCTAAACTCTCATTGGACCCCTTTGCCTCCTGGCTAATAGGAATCAGGCAAGCCATTGGGCTGCTGAATGCTCATTGGACCACTTGGGAGACTGTCCAATAGTCTTCTAGAGGACTTAATTCTCATTGGTTATTTTATTAAGTGTTTTTAAATTAATTAAACTAGATTTACTCTAGCCTAATTCTCATCGGTCCACCTCCAAGGCCATCCAATAGGAATTGGGCACACCTTGTGGGCATGTGGGCTAGGGAGTTAACATGTGTCCCTAATTCCCTTTGTGTAAAGGGAGCTTGTGTGTGTGTGTGACTTTCTCTCTCATCCCCTACTCCCAAGGCTCGCCCCCTCCTATGTAGGGATTTGTAAAGACTTTTTGGGTCACACACAAAGCATCCAATTCCCTTAAGGTTGACCTTTGGACACAACCTTTGAATTTTGGAACCTTAGCATTTTGGAAGTCTTAATGGGCTGAACCTTAGGGTCTTTTTAGCCCATTGTTGGACATGGCTCTTTTGCAGATGGCCCTCCCCTTTTGGATCCCTATTTTCCCTCCTTTGGATCCCTACTGTGGCCGGTCTGCTAGCTCAACCAATATTCTAGCTTTTTCTCCCCTTGCACTTCCCCATATTAAATGATCAGTTTAACATGAGAAAATCATTTAGGAGAATTAGATATTGATTATTCTGACAAAACATACCATTTTAAAGTCAAAATGATTATCAATGTGAATAAATATAATCTTGCACAATTTGTTGAAGTCTTTAAGTCAGTGTATACTTTGTTTGAACCACTGTAAGAGTGCACGATGAAAAATATAAGTTAAAAATTCTTAGATGAAATGTAAAATGCTATTGTGCGTTAGATTTTTAACATGTATTGTTTGATCTGGATGAAGTTCTTATAAACTACTTGTTTGCTCTACATTTTACACGTGTAAACATTGCATTTTAAAGTGAAAATTATTTTCAATGTTTTATCAATATATCCGTGTACATTTCTTAACACTAGGTTGGTAACCTAACAGGACATAAAAGTGTCCTTTCAGGGTTTTGAAAAAAACCTCCAAAACCATAGTAGATCCACTCATTTTGTAAAATCCTTTCATGAGGTTATAGTTCAAGGCCTACTACACATGGAAAAAACAAGAAACTTGTAAAATTTCTCATCTTTTGGTCACACCAAGCCTCCAAAGTTGATAGACAAGTACATTTTCATCAAAACAGTCATTTCTTATGTTTTGTTGCATAAAAATAAGAATAGGGATTTTTGTAGGACTTGAGATAAATTCCCTAGTTAACTTCAATGGTTTGGTGATCAGAATATATGATTGCTTCTCACTCACTATTTTTTGTTTTGCCAAAAGAAATAGGTACAAAAAAGTTGAATTTTTACCATTCTGCAAACCTATCATCAAAGTTTCTATAGCCACGCTCAATAAAAATAATATATGCATGTTTTCTTAGTTCCCTATTGTCCTTTAGGTTCATAAGGAGTCATGGAGCATGTCAAAATAATAATACATCTCTTACCAAGGGGAATCTTGGGGACAAAGATGAAGTGCTAAATACAGCAAACATGAAAAAACTGGGTTCAACATTATGAGTTGTAGAATCCCATAGAAACTATTCAATATCTAGCCAAATTTGATCCTTATGACTAGATATGTTTACTACCTACAAAATGCATGTAGTTGTCACAAGAAACTAACTATATTGAAAAAGCTCTACTTGATATACTAAAATGTTCTGTTTCCTTCTATAATTGAAAAAATCAACCATCATCGTCTACTATGCAAAATAGGGTATTAGGTGCCCCAAAACTCAAGGAATATTAGCTTTATGTAACAATATACGACATAGAAAATCAAAACTGCATTTGGATATCATGAAACCCACCAAAAAAATCATAGAAGAGCTAAAATTGGCTAAAAATCAGGATTTGATCATTTTTGTAATTTGGTGATAACTTACAACTTTAACATTTATTTCTCCCTAGAAGCATCAGGACATGTTAAGGACTACTAAAGATAGTCCTCTAGCATTATAGACCTCACAAACATGAATTGTAGAGTGGTATAGTTGCAAAAAGTTGAAAAAAAACTAAAAACAGGACCAGTTTTTTCACACAGTTAAGGTTGTGAAATGTTGTGCAAGGACAAGGTTAAAGATGGAATTGATATTCCAAAAAAATGTCGAGTTTTTTCAGCTCATGAGACAACTTTCTACACAGATAGCACCTCAAAATCCATTTTGAAACTCTTGACATAATTCAAGGAAAATGGTCACTTAATAGGACATAAAAGTGTCCCATTACCAACCTAGTGTTAAAGGCTTCAAGTCATTGTTATGGTTTGTCTGAACTAGTGTGAGAGCGTTAGTGCAGTGTGCAACCATGAATTTGTATTTGATATGTTGTT
The DNA here is from genome assembly GCF_014529385.1 of Adiantum capillus-veneris. Taxonomy (NCBI): domain Eukaryota; kingdom Viridiplantae; phylum Streptophyta; class Polypodiopsida; order Polypodiales; family Pteridaceae; genus Adiantum; species Adiantum capillus-veneris. The sequence goes on along the minus strand of NC_140932.1, from coordinate 107,416,939 downwards.
TTTTTATTGTCCATGCTAAAATGACGCACTACAAGAGCTCGCTTAAATTCCATCGTCAAATTACCGGCGTCAATGACGGGTGTCGGTATATGTGTAGGTAAATCTGGAGGGAGATTAAGTTTTTTTTAACAATAACTTTTGACTTTTCGGCGCTCATACCGACGCTTATATCGAGAATTGTATCGGCGCTCATACCGACACCTGTACCGACGGACCCTGGAAAAAACAGAACTGCAGGTCTTTCGCTGCGCATTTCACTCATTTTTTTTGCCTCTTCTCTTGCCCTCCTCTTCCTGATCTGCTGCTGCAGATCTGCTGCTCAACGACTAATTGCCGGAAGTGGGATTCTCGCTCGTGGACTACTCGTCAACATTAAGGTGAGATTCTTTTCGAGTTTGCTTGTAGGTTTGTGCAATTTAGTGTATGCGTGTGTAACATAGCGTGTGTGTGCGTTTTTGCAGGTTTTTGAAGGCGTTTTTAAGACTCTTTCTTGCTCAAATAGGCCGCATGTGAGTGCCTTAAAGTTTTATGCAATTTTATTTTAAAATTATATTGTATTGACAAAATAAAACTTCATGCATGAAGCTTTCAATGCTTTAAATTTTTATGCAATTTTATTTTAAAATTATGCTTTGGGGAACGCCGTTGTCACTACCATCTCATCATCATCATGCGATTGAGGTTTAGGTTATAGGCTTAAGTTAGGTTTAGGTTTAGGTTATGGGCTACGTTAGGTTATAGGTTAAGTTAGGTTTAAGTTATAGGCTAGGTTAGGTTATATATTAGGTTAGAGCTAGCGGCAAATAGTAAAAAAACTACAAAGGAACTTCAAAAATGACTCGTGTACTTCAAAAAACGCAAACAGACTTCGGTTAGGTTAGGTTATAAGTTAAGTTTAGCTTATAGGTTAGGTTACGTTAGGTTATAGGGTTATATATTAAGTTAGGTTATAGGTTAGGTTTAGCTTATACACTACATTAGGTTATAGATTAGGTTAGGTTATAGGTTAGGGGTTAGGTTATAGGTTAGGTTAGGTTATAAGTTAGGTTAGAGCTAGCGGCAAATATTAAAAAAATACATATGGACTTTGGTTAGGTTAGGTTATAGGTTAGGTTTACGTTATAGGTTAGGTTAGGTTATATGTTGGGTTAGAGCTAGCGACAAACGGTAGAAAAAACACAAACGGATTTCAAAAATGACTCGTGTACTTCAAAAAACACAAACGAACTTTGGTTAGATTAGGTTTAGGTTATAGGTTAGGTTAGATTAGGTTATACGTTATATGTTAAATTAAGTTATAGGTTATAGGTTAGGTTTAGGTTAAAAGTTATAGGTTACATTGAGTTATAGGTTATAGGTTATAGGTTATAAGTTAGGTTTGGTTAGGTTTAGGTTATAGATTAGGTTAGGTTAGAGCTAGCGGCAAATAGTAGACAAAACACAAACGACCTACGAAAATGACTCGTGTACTTCAAAAAATGCAAACAGACTTCGATTAGGTTAGGTTATAGATTAGAATCAGGTTATAGATTAGGTTATAGGTTATAGGTTATAGGTTAGGTTAGGTTATAGATTCGGGTAGGTTAGGTTATAGATTAGGTTAGGTTATAGGTTGGGTTAGGTTAGAGCTAGCGGCAAATAGTAAAAAAAATGCAAACGGACTTCGAAATGACTCGTGTACTTTAAAAAATACAAACAGACTTCGGTTAGGTTAGGTTATAGGTTATAGGTTATAGGTTAGGTTTAGGATTATGTTAGATTAGAGCTAGCAGTAAATAGTAAGAAAAATGCAAATGGACTTCGAAAATGACTTGTGTACTTTAAAACATGCAAACGGACTTTGATAAACGAAGTAAAAGAACGCAATCGAACTTCAAAAGCACACACAAACTAATTCAAAAACCCTAATATATAGTTATTGACCCATAAAGACGAGATTATTACCTTGTGGTTCTAATCTCCATGCATCTCTAGACCAAGGTGTATGGGGATTGTGCATGGCTAGAGAATGCGAGGTTGTTAGAGCTAGCGGCAAATAGTTAGAAAAATGCAAATGAAGTTCAGAAATGACTTTTGTACTTCAAAACGCAAACGGACTTTGATAAACGAAGTAAAATAACGCAATCGGACTTCAAAAGTGCACACAGACTTCAAAAAACCTAATATATAGTCATTGACCAATAAAGACGAGATTATTACCCTGTGGTCCTAATCTCTGTGCACCTCTAGACCGAGGTGTGCGGGGATCGGGCATGGCTATACACTACAAGAGATTCTTCACACTTGTGACGGCCTTAGCGACGGAAATACATGGGGATATTTTTACCCCCCGCGTCGCTATGCGCATCGCAAAGAGAACGTCGCTATTTGCGTCTCTATTTGCATCTCTATAGTGGTGCGAGCTCCCTACTTCTACTCGCACTCTGGCTACCTCCTTTTGTTGCTTCCACTTGTTGGGATTCTTACGTTGTCAGGAGTTTTTTGGAGCAAGGGATTGCGCATATGTACATACACATGCATGGTGCATCGAATAAAGGATTGCTCATTTTTCTTAGCTAGGTGGTTATCCCTAGCTATCCCCATCCGCGGGCCGACGACATGAGGTAAGCAAGTGCGTCAGATGGCATCTAGTGGCATCAGGAGACCGAACGGGGTCAATACTTACACGTGGATAAGGACGGACACAACGTGGGTGTTTTCTTGTGATAATTATGCAGAAAGGTCATCATGAGGACCATACTTTGGGGCCACTTCACGTGGTGGCGGGATGCATTATTGAAAAAAGCTGAGTGCCAGGTGTGCAGATGATGCAAAAAGGTGACAACTATGCACTGCGAGGTCAGTTTTTGGCATGTTCGGGGTCCGTTTGAGGTCAACTAAAAGGCCAAGGGTGCCCAAGTGATAAAGCTAAGTGTGGGAACTGAAAAAACAGAGAGAAGACCAGAAAAAACGTGGAGAAGAGAGGAGGAACAGCCGCAGGTGTGTTTTTGGGGTTTTTGGAGCCTGTTTTGGCCGTAAACTGCTCATCCGAGGTCGGAGTTGAGCACTTTGACATTGTAGACTGGGGTTTTGGGCCGTTCCGGAAGCGATGGCGCTGTCCATTTTGCCAAATTCCTCACTCTTTTTCTGCTATTTTTGCTGTGTAAGTTTCTCCTATGAGCGAAGCTTCTTCTCCAATTTGTGTTTGTATCTGGTATATTTTACCCATTTTGTGTGAGCTATTTGCCCCTTGGTGTTGGCCCAAGCTCATTTGTATCTAATTATCAGAAGTTCCCCTCTTTTGAGCTGAGTTTTTTGGGTGTGTGTGTGTGTGTGTGTGTGTGTGTGTGTGTGTGTGTGTGTCTGTGTGGAGTGGGCAAGTGGATAGTCTCTCTCCTCTCACTCCAGAGGTGTGTTCCCTGTCTCGGCCAGGTGTGTTGTGTAAGCCGAGTGGTGCCCCATAGTGTGTGTGTGTGTGTGTGTGTATCATTCCAAGAGTGTGTGTCGGGTCGTTATAGAGGCGTTGTGTGTGTTTTCATCCCGCTCACATTCTTTTGGCGCCCCCACGGAGGATCTTCTTCGAGTACCTTCTGCTTCGAGCTTCAAGCTTCGAGATTCGGGATTACAGGTTGCACGTTGCAGATTACAAGTTACAGGTTACACGTTAGAGGGAGAGGTACAGGTACAGGTGATTCACACAGGTACAGGTAGCTGGAGTACAGTGATATACTAGCAGTGGTGTCACTTGCAGTTGTTGTGGGTATGCATCATTTAGCGCTTGTTTGAGCGCATTGTCTGCTGGATTGTATGTTACTTGTGGAAAATGCTATTGTACGCCTTTGTGGAGCCATACTTGGTTTTATTTGGTAGTCCCATCCATTTTTTAGACTTGGTCTAGAAGATAGTCATTTCTGAGACTTGACTATACGCGATTTGCGTTAGCCTTCGTGTGAGGGTCGATAGCGTGAGGTTTTATTGAGCAAGCGGATTCTCAAATGTGGAGATCCTTTCGGTGATACAGGTAGCTGGAGCACCTTTCCGTGACCTCGCCATAGGCTATGTACTAGTGATTCCTATTTGATGCTCGGGTTCTATTGTTGGCAGTTTATGCATACATCTACAGTCTATATTTTGGGTTCTCACTGCTCTACTTCTGGGGAAACTCTGTCAAAAATTTTTCAAGTTATGATGGCTGGTTTTTTAGTCTTTTGAGCCATTTATGCGGTTATGCTGCTGAAATTTTGGCAAAATCAGAGGATAAGTCAGGTGTGCCTTCTTGGGAGCTGCATGGTTGGCTTTAATGGATGATCAAAATGGACCTCAATTCACTCCATTTCATTTAACTCAGAGAATCCATATAAATGTTCATGTGTCCAGGAAGATTTTTTTCCAGCAGCGCATAGTCTTTATGTTCGGGCCAAGAAGATTACGAAAGATCCTGGAATGTCCTTTGCCTGTTGTAATTCCGATGATCAACTATGAAAACTCATTTGATGTGCATGTGTTTGTCCTTATCTAAAGCTGAGCTCCATTGAAGTTTCTGGGGATTGGGTAGTCAAAAGTCTTGGGTTCTTGCACGTGTGTTCGAAGGGGTTCTCAAAGCATTGTAACTTGGGTAGCCATGGCTTTCTCTTATCTGGAATTTCATGGAAGAAGTGGTGAAGATGCGGAAGAATTTCTGGAGCAAGTCGAGGTGGAATGCATAAGCAACAAAATGTGTGATGAGGACAAGATTTTCAGGCTATTTAGATTGGTTTTGAAAGATGAGGCCCGTGTTTGGTTCATGGATTTGGAAGCTAAAGAAGCAGTGGCTTCTTCTTATGGTTTGAGTCTTGACAAGTTTATAGAAGCTTTTTTAGAGCGTTTCCAGGTTTTTGAAGATGCAAATGCAGTATGGAATGAGCTCAATGCTCTTAAGCAAGGTTATTGTCAAGGTGTTGATGCCTATGTACAAGGTTTCACATATTTATGGACTCATTGGTGTGTTGCTCTTAAGGATGAGACCCCCCCTTATTCATTGAAGAAAAGTTTTTTTGTTGATGGTTTGTCACCTTGTTTGCGGTTCGAAGTTGAGTTGAAGAGGCCCGAGTCTTTTGAAGATGCCGTATGCATTGCAAAGCACAAGGAATGGAAGTTTAAGCGTCTTGAGGAACATGGTATCAGTACAGGTATGCATGTGCAAGATGGATTTGACATGGAAGATGAAGTTAAGCCTAAGCAGGTGAAAAGTAGCCTATCCTATGATGTTTCTCGTTTCTTCCCAAGGTCTATTGTGAAGCGTAAAGAGGTCTTGCAGGTTGACAGGTTTATGGAAGAGCCTAAAGAGGTGACTAATGCTTTGGATACAGGATTGAAAAGTCTTGAAGAGGATGCATTGGCTACTTGTGTACCTTGTGATTCTGGGTGTCAGTGTGAGGTCGAGGTTATTGATGATGAGCACGTATCTTTGGGGACTAGTTCCTTGGAAATTAGGGAAGAGGGCAAGGTTGAGAGCCATTTTGTGGATTTGTTGGATGTGGAGCCTGTTTTGAAGCCATATTTTGATGCATGTGCAGTGATTGAGCCGATTTGTGATCATGATTGTGGTTTAGAGCAGGGATCTGTATTCTTGGAGACTGATGAACCCATGCTAGAAGCTATGGATCATGGTGCTAGCCATGATTATGATGTGGATAAAGTTATGTGTGATGATGAGTATGCTTATGATGATGAGAAGGGGTTTGGTATATATGAGTCCACCAATCTCAGCTATGTGGATGCCTATGCTAGGGATATGTGTGCTGCAGGGATACTTTTGTGCTTTGGATATCAACAACTTTACCTTCACATAATGCTTTTAGCTACTTGGGTGCATGATTTGCATGTTTTTGCTATGGCTGGTGAAGCCAAGATGGCAGGTGATGAGTCACTTGAGTTGTCTCTATCAGTTGGGTTGAATGTGGCATGCAATATTTATGCTTTTGGAACTCCAGACAGGGAGGATGTGTTAGTTGGATATGCATATGGTGCATTTTGGTTGATTGTTGACAAATGTAGGTGTGGTGTTATGATGCTTCTTGAGAATTAGTCGATATGCCTTTGGCCTTTTGATCCAGGTGGAATGAGCATCTACTAGTGCTGCTGCTGAGCATGAATGCTCTAGCAGGCTAGGGGGTGGGCAAATTATGTCAGGATTTTTTTGGAGCAAGGGATTGCGCATATGTACATACACATGCATGGTGCATCGAATAAAGGATTGCCCATTTTCCTTAGCCAGGTGGTTACGTGGGGCCCACATGTGTACAGGTAGGACACCATGTACATAGAGCATCGATTTTCACTATTACCAGTACCAGTGTGTTTTTTCTACAATAATGAGGGGTTGGTAGCGCTTAAAACTTCTCGAGGAAGCTATCCGCGGGCCGACGACATGAGGTAAACAGGTGCGTCAATGGCATCTAGTGGCGTCAGGAGGCCGAACGGGGTCAATACTTGCACGTGGATAAGGACGAACACAACGTGGGTGTTTTCTTGTGATAATTATGCAGAAAGGTCATCATGAGGACCATACTTTGGGGCCACTTCACGTGGTGGCGGGATGCATTATTGAAAAAAGCTGAGTGCCAGGTGTGCGGATGATGCAAAAAGGTGACAACTATGCACTGCGAGGTCAGTTTTTGGCATGTTCGGGGTCCGTTTGAGGTCAACTAAAAGGCCAAGGGTGCCCAAGTGATAAAGCTAAGTGTGGGAACTGAAAAAACAGAGAGAAGACCAGAAAAAACGTGGAGAAGAGAGGAGGACCAGCCGCAGGTGTGTTTTTGGGGTTTTTGGAGCCTGTTTTGGCCGTAAACTGCTCATCCGAGGTCGGATTTGAGCACTTTGACATTGTAGACTGGGGTTTTGGGCCGTTCCGGAAGCGATGGCGCTGTCCATTTTGCCAAATTCCTCACTCTTTTTCTGCTATTTTTGTTGTGTAAGTTTCTCCTATGAGCGAAGCTTCTTCTCCAATTTGTGTTTGTATCTGGTATATTTTACCCATTTTGTGTGAGCTATTTGCCCCTTGGTGTTGGCCCAAGCTCATTTGTATCTAATTATCAGAAGTTCCCCTCTTTTGAGCTGAGTTTTTTGGGTGTGTGTGTGTGTGTGTGTGTGTGTGTGTGTGTCTGTGTGGAGTGGGCAAGTGGATAGTCTCTCTCCTCTCACTCCAGAGGTGTGTTCCCTGTCTCGGCCAGGTGTGTTGTGTAAGCCGAGTTGTGCCCCATAGTGTGTGTGTGTGTGTATGTGTATCATTCCAAGAGTGTGTGTTGGGTCATTATAGAGGCGCTGTGTGTGTTTTCATCCCGCTCACAACGTGCTGCTTGCTTTACATTCTTCCGATCTTCTTTGGCAAGCCAATCTGGTCTGCTCCACCCATGCTTTATTGCTTTCTGCACTTCAGAGCGATTCTGCTTGCAGTACTCATGCATCCGCACCTTTCAGCAAGTATTCATTGAAGAAATCATCCTGATTTGACATGGGAAACTCATCATACAGCATGCTGATGACTTTGTCTTTTAATTCATTCAACACTTCACTCCAAGTGTTTAGTATGTAGTGTCGAAATGCCTGAGAGCTTGCCCAAACCATCCATAGTTGATCATGTAAGATTTAGGCAATATCAAGAGCACGTATGACAAGCCATAAGCAAAACCTCAAGAAGAAACGCCAAATATACAAGCCGTTTCTGAACTCCATTCTCGTTTTTCTACGAGAAAATACAAACGGACTTCGAAAACGGCTTGTGCGCTTTCCCAAACCATCCATAGTTAATTAGATAAGCTTTATGCAAAGTCAAGAACGCGTATGGTAAGCCGTAGACAAAACCGTAAGAAGAAACGCTTTCGTTTGTATTTTTCTACAAAAAAACGCAAAGCGACATCGAAAACAGCTTGTGCGCTTGCCCAAACCATCCATAGTTGATTAGGTAATCTTTAAGCAATATCAAGAGTGCATATGTCAAGCCGTGGATAAAACCGCAAGAAGAAACGCCAAATATACAAGCCGTTTCTGAAGTCCGTTCGCGTTTTTCTACGAAAAAACGCAAACGGACTTCTGAAACGGCTTCAACACTTGCCCAAACCATCCATAGTTGAAAGTCAATAGCGTGTATGGCAAGCCGTAGGCAAAACGGCAAGATGAAATGCTAAATACACAAGCTGTTTCTGAAGTCCGTTTGCGTTTTTCTACGAAAAAACACAAACGAACTTCAGAAATGGCTTGTGCGCTTGTCCAAACCATCCGTAGTTGATTAGGTAAGCTTTAGACAATGTCAAGAGCGCGTATGTCAAGCCGTAGGTAAAACCGCAAGAAGAAACGCCAAACACACAAGCCATTTCTGAAGTCCGTTTGCATTTTTCTACGGAAAAGCATAAACGGACTTAGGAAACGGCTTCAACACTTGCCCAAACCATCCATAGTTGATTAGGTAAGCTTTAGGCAAAGTCAATAGCATGTATGGAAAGCGATAGGCAAAACCACGAGAAGAAACGTCAAATATACAACCCATTTCAGAAGTCTGTTCGCGTTTTTCTACGAAAAACACAAACTGACTTCGGAAATAGCTTCAACACTTGCCCAAACCATCCATAGTTGATTAGGTAAGCTTTAGGTAATGTCAAGAGCCCGTATGGCAAGCCGTAGGCAGAACCGCAAGAAGAAACGCCAAACTTCAAAATAAGCCCTTGATCTCATGCACCACTATGTGTTTCAACAATAGGAATTCCCTTCTGTAGCCTGATGTCGTCCTTTGGTACCCATGTTGCACACAAGCAATTTCTTGCAGTGGCAGTGGCACTAAAAAAGGACTCCACCACCCACCAAGAAGCACAAATCACAGCCCTTGAGGCTCATTTTCAAGAACTCACCGGGGAGAATGAGAGACTTAAAGAACGTTTACGAAAGCTTGAAGATGCGAAGGAAGAAGAGAGCCAAGCTCTGCTTGAAAAAGAACGCAGTCGAAGTGGTAGTAGAGAAAGAATCACATGAAACAACACATAAGAAGATTGACACCAAGATATAGGCGGCCCTACAAGAATGTCGGCTACAAGAATCTCTTGGCCTCAAGGTCAGCATTGGGGGGCTACACTTATCGTGGTGTACCGCGGAGGACACCCTTCAGGAAGAAATCACCAAGCTCAATGACATTCTTCACCCTATCTACATCAAGCCCGAAACTGTTGCTTGGATCAATGATACACATAGACATGTGCCACCCAAGCATTGCATACTCACTTTCATGGACAAAGATGAGCGTATGAAGTTGCTACGTCAATCTTGACTTCTCAAGCGAAAAAAGCTTTGGAATGCAGAAGAATGGACCATGAATCAACTCAAAAGTAAAGCAAGAAAGCTCAAGAAAATGCACAAAGCATGCAAGCAAGGCAAATGGGTAGTCTACCAAGGTGGCAAAGCGATCATCCAGGAATTTCAAAACCCAAACCGGCTCTCCCCTCAGCCGACCCTTAGGTTTTTGTTCTCTCTTTTTTCCTACGGTACCCTCTTGATGGACCCTCAGTCCTTAACTCATATGTATCAACCCGCACTGAGAAGCAATTGTTGTAATGTTGTGTTTTGTTCTCATGGGTCATATATGACCTCCGTGGACGATAATTCAATCTATCTCTCTCTCTCTCTCTCTCTCTCTCTCTCTCTCTCTCTCTCTCTCTCTCTCATACTAAAGATATATTAGTTGAAAGAGCCATTGAGCTCGGGAGAGCTAGACATCCACGATATCAATCAAGGCCCCATCAGAGGATCAAGACTACTCTAGCACGATATGGGAGATACCCATTACGTCTATTTACAAAGGCGGACATTGACAAAGCTCTTCACCGACCAATGCACTACTTTCTTAGACAACGCCCAATGTTGGAAATTGATGAAGATGATGATGATTTTAGTCTTCCACTTTACTTCACTTTTATGTTTGTACCTAGACATTAGATTAGATCCACAAAGAGTTTATTGGATTGGTCTCATAAGTCATTTTGGCATTTTGAAGACGTTAAATATATCATTTCATTTCATTTCTTTATCTCTCTCTCTCTCTCTCTCTCTCTCTCTCTCTCTCTCTCTCTCTCTCTCTCTCACACACACACACGAGGAGAGGAGGGAGAGCCAGGTATGCTCCCTCCCTCTCCTCTCTCTTATGTCCCTTCCCCTCTTTCTTTCTCTCTCTCTCTACATTGTGTGTGTGTGTGTGTGTGTGTGTCACAGTGTAGAGAGAGAGAGAAAGAAAGAGGGGAAGGGAACATAAGAGAGAGGAGAGGGAGGGAGCATACCTGGCTCTCCCTCCTCTCCTCGTGTTCGTGTGTGTGTGTGTGTGTGTGTGTGTGTGTGTGTGTGTGTGTGTGTGTGTGTGTGTGTGTGTGTGTGTGTGTGTGTGTGAGAGAGAGAGAGAGAGAGGGGGGGGGGGGGGGGGGGGGGGGGGGCGCAAGGTATACCTATTGTGCAGAGAGCGCTGAAACTCAGATCTACAGATCCGAGTTTCGGGTGCCCTCAAATTATTTTTACAGTGTCGGCGTCGCTATGAGTGTTTCTATGAGCATCTTTATAAGCGTCTCTATGAGCGTCACTATAAGTGTCTCTATGAGCGTCACTATAAGTGTCTCTATGAGCGTCACTATAAGTGTCTCTATGAGCGTCGCTATAGGCATCTCTATGAGCGTCTCTATAGTCTTTGTTATATAGAGACGCTTATAACGACGCTGGGCTTTTTCCCATTTGAGCGTCACACTATGAGCATCGCTACATTGAAGGACGTCTTGTAGTGCTAGAGAATGCGAGGTTGTTAGAGCTAGCGGCAAATAATTGAAAAAATGCAAACGGACTTCAGAAATGACTTGTGTACTTCAAAATGCAAACAGATTATGATAAACGAAGTAAAATATCACAATTGTACTTCAAAAGTGCACAAAGACTTCAAAAACCCTAATATATAGTCATTGACCAATAAAGACGAGATTATTACCCTGTGGTCCTAATCTCCGTGCACCTCTAGACCAAGGTGTGCGAAGATGGGGTATGGCTAGACTCATGTGAGGTTGTCATGTATTGTCATGTAGTTAGTAGTGTGTATCTATAATTTAATTGTTTGTTGCATCATTGGTAGATAAATTATGGACGATAGGATGACGTGTCCTTGTGCGCATTGCAAGCATCAGATCTTTCAAAAACAAAAATTCTACGACCAGCACATACGCAATAACGGTCTCTTTCCCATAGAGCAACTACAAGACCTGCGTTATCGATCTCATGGTCCAGAGACAATAGATCAATTTCCGCAAGTAGATATCGCTCCAACTTCATCCTAGAGAAGACGATTTCAAACAAATAGTCATCGAGACTGAGTCCTCCCCACCAATACTTGATGTGGCATTTCAAGAAGTAGAGATGGAGAAAATGTTAGACACGTTCTTTGACATGGATCCCATCATTAAAAACATAGAAGGCAACAACATTCAAGGCAATACTACGAACCAACCTCATTCATCTCGTCCATATCGACGGCATGATAGCAATAACGATAAAGAGGGCGAGATGATGCAAACTCTTGCACGTATGCCACTTTACAATGATGCGAAAATCTCAATTCTCCGTACCACTTTGGCAATGCTTAATTTGCAATCTGTCTACGGGTGGTCTGACGCCTCCGTCAAAGAGCTTTTTAGGTAAACAAATTGTATCCTAAGCATGATAAAGTAAATTATAGTTCAATAATGTGATCAAGGGGTTGACTTGTTCATGTAACTACAAGTTGCTCAACGAGAAAATCTTGCCTTCGACAGTGGTGTTAGGGCAAGCTTCATCCAAGAAAGTAGGAGTAGTGCAAGGGATGAGAACACAGAAACTAGCTAGCTTGAATATTTTGGCTACATCCAAGACATCTTGAAGATTAGCTTTAGAAAGTTTGATATTTTTATCTTTGATGTCAAGTGGTTCAAAGTTATTACCAGCCTAATACAACAGTGTGCAAATACAAGAGTGGATTCATTCAAGTGAACTCTAGGCGGTTGAGGACAGATACGTGGGATACATTTATACTTTCGTAGCATTGGTGAACAAGTTTTGTTCACACTAGATCCACTATGGAGAGAAAATGATGAAAATGATATGTCTAAACCGTGCTGGCTCTATGTTGTTCAAGTTGCTCCACGGAGTAAGCAAGTGTGTGAAGGATTGGAAGTTGAGGTCAAAGAGCTATATCATGAACAAAGTGCAGGGCCGATGGATGATATAAGTTTGGATTTTGAGCTGGAGGTCAGTGGTGAGTATATGCCTGAACTTAGAGATGAGCTTTTAAATACTGAAGCTGATGTGGAGAGCGACAAAGAAGTGGAGTTTGACGACGAAGATGCAGAAGTACACATTGAGATAGACATCTTTAGTGCATCAGTTCTCAAGGAAGATGAGAGATTAACTACTGATTTTTGCTAGGAACTCTTTTGTTTAGTCTACATAGCTGGATTCATTCATTTAGTTGTGTTGCAGCTTCATGTTTTTGTTATTTGTATTGATTAAGTGTTTCTTTTGTAAAGTAACGTACTTTATCTATGTTATTTGTGTATCTGTAGCCATGGTCGATGACGATGATACATACTCCTAGTTTTAGTTTTCCTGTCACTCCGATCAGAGCATGTCACTCGAGAAGATGGACTCCTTTTTGACACACTTCTTACCAGAGCAGATTAGATACGCATAGAAACTTTGGGCAGCTGGTTCCTCTAGACCTACTACGGATGCCCCTATGTCTAGGACTAGTGTGTCCTCTACACCGACCGTCCCCACACCTCAATCGAGTGTGCCTCCTACACCGATGAGTGGTTCATCCTTGAGACAAGGTAGGCGTCTTTCTGGAGGTGGTGGTTGGTTCTACCGATTCATTCATACCACCGAGAGAGTGTCCACCACTCTCTTCAGTAGATAGTTCACCGATTGGCACACCACGTACACCTTGAGAATCACACTAGCATGATCCTAGCAAGGCGTACAAGAGCAGGGATGGGGTGGATAGGGTCGAAAAGGTCATGCGAGAGAGGATTTGGTAGCTCTGTACAGTTCATTTTGGCCACTCTTTGATGGAGATTTGGGATAATCAAGATGATGAAAGAAAGAGTTACATCGTTGAGGCCATTTAGAGATAGTACAGACCGACAGAGGGGTACGATCTAGTCTCAAATGACTGGATTTTGGTCGTGGAGAAGGCCACAATGTCACATCCTCGGTCAGAGGTGAGAGACAGGTACAATGCCGGCAGTCCAAAGCCGACATGGTTGGACGCAGAGGAGTGGGTGGAGATTTCACGAGAGACACAAGACAATCTTGACAAATTTCAGCAATAGAGAGATGCAGCGAGAGCATGTTTGGAGTTTGTTGGAGTGTCGCATTATGGGAGTGGAGGCTACGACACACTTCAACATGAGTTTATAAGTATTATAGGTATGCTTTCAATTTTTCAAAATATATATGCTATTTGAAGGCTTATCTCATGATTAAACCATAATTTTGCAGGAAGTTGCCGTGAAGCGTTCTCCGACACACTGAGAGGAGAAGTATGGGTACAAGCATAGACTTGTGGCCCTTTTGACCTAGCTGCAGGAGGAGGGAGAGGTTGTCGACTGGGAGGCATTACCATGAGGGTCTTGTTGATACAGACTTACTCGGTCATCTTGATACTTTTTTTGTAGTTGTGGTCTTCTTGATACAGTCTTACTCAGTGATTGTATACATGTGTTAGCAGCGGCTAACACAGGCTACACCATTTATGCACCAAGTTGTGGATGTGCCATAGTGCACAGTATTTACTTTTCATTGTATAGGGCTTGGGCTCATTTAGGAGTTCCAAAGTTGTATGAGTCTAGGCTAGAGAGCTCACTTTATCCCATAGTTGAAGGGTTTGAGGCCCAAAACTATAAAAGAGCCCTATGCTTAATGAGAGGTCATTCTTGAGTGGTCCTTTTGAGAACTCTCTCCCTAGAGGAGGTCTTGATGGCCTAGCCTTTGAGCTTAATGCCCATGCTTAGAAGGCTAGTGCTAATCACATGTAATTAGTGTAATCCTCTCTTAATTAATCTAGTATTCATTATGTTATCAATCATGCTTATCTACTTTCCTTCATTGTTTTGAAGTGTTGATCTTCTCTAATCTAACTCTTACTTATGCTAAGCTACTCCGATTAGTGGAGTCCTTATCTAATTCTCTCGATTAAGCGGAGTGGGTGTACTCGTGATTGACGGATTAGAGTTGTCCTCTAATGGTGTGCTTGTGTGTGTGTAGGTTTAAGAATCCTTGAGCTTAATTTGATTATGTGTGACTTGATTTGGACACCATGATTGGCATGGTTGGGGTGGCCGACTTGAATGCGATCTTGTGTGCTTAATCGTCAATGCATGAATTAGAGTTGTGCTTGAGAGATTCCAAGATTAGTGTGTTTCACTTCGTTGCTTGATGTGTGTAGATGATTGATTGAAATTGATGCTTGATGTGCGATTAGCATTAGTTGATTTGGGATGATTTCTATTTGCATTGGAGGATTCACGCTCTTGAATCCTCTCAATCTTTGCATCTGATGACGCTCTCGCACATTCTTTGTGTGATGCCTCCAAGCCCTAGCCGGGTCATGCTCTCTCTCTCCGTATTGATAGATTTGTGGGAGATTTCCTATGCTATGGCGAGCCTCCACATTGGCGCCGCTGACAGGGACGGGTTGCCTACGCTAGTGGCGTTGAGGTTGCAAAAGATAAGAGTAATTTGATTACCGATTTCTTGTAATTAAGTAGGATTTGATTTGTGTGTAGTGTAATTAGGTTTAATTGGATGTGTATAGAGTCATTTCACCCCAAAAACCCCTAAGTTCTCTTTTGATTTGGCTAATTTTCACTAACCTTCACTAATTTTGCATCCCATTCATGCTAATTTCGTGCTAATTGTACTAATTCCATGCTAATTTTATGCTAATTGTGCTAACCTAACCACTAATTTTGATTTGGAATGTATGCTAAATCCCCTTAATCGAGGAAGATCATCACTCTTAATTGCTCTAATCTATGCCTAATCATGTGATTGAGTGTTGATTTTGGTCAATTTTTTGATCAATTTTGGACCGAATCGGAGTTTCACACATGTGTGTGCATGATGGAATCATCGCGTGGAGCAAGCATTAGCTTGGATACAATCAATTGTAAGTGGATTGACCTACTCCGTGTAATTTTTGATTGATTAAGTTGATCCCATTGAGTTGCTAAATCATTGCTAAAATTAGGTGTGTGTGCCTAATTGATGGAATTTATGTCTAATTTGATGAAATTGGAATGAAATAGGATGCTTAGATGCTTGAGGAATGGTAGTTTTGCATAAATTGTGTGTGCAAATCACTAAATTGATGCATATGTGAGGCTATTCCGTTCATGGAGTAGGCCTAATTGCCAAAATTTGGGCAAGATTTGAATGTGTGTGCCCATTTTAAATAACTTTGATGAGAAGATTTATGGTCAAATTGAACACCTAAATGCTTGTAGATTGATGATTTTGCAAGAAATGTGTGTGCAAGCATTAGGAATTGGCCTAATTTCGTTGCTAATTGAGCAAAAATTGGATTTGTGCACCTAATTTTTGTGTGTGTGCAATGCTAAATTGAGTTAAAATTGGATCAATTTTTGATTAAAATTGAGTTAATTTAGCATGTATATACTCATGTATGTGTGATCAAGTGTGCAATTGATGAAATGCAATGAGTGTTCAATGAAATTTTTGCACAAATCGATGGCCTAAATTTAGGTGTGTGTGCCTAATTAATGGCCAATTATGCCTAAAATGGGGATGAATAATTGGTAGCAAGTACCAATTATGATGATTATTAGACCTAAAGATTGGTGTGTACATAATTGATCAATTTGGGATTTTGATGTGAATGACTCAATTTGTGCGTAATTGGGGATGATTGAGGTACAACGCCATTACCACATATGCTAAATTGATTAGATATGGTGTACTTGTAGTTTTCCACAATCACGTATGAATGACGAAGATTAATCGGGTTGAGCGATTAAGGCTATTGGATATGAGCAATTAAAATTGCAATGATTAAAAACCGGTTTAAATTGACCAATGTTTTGTGCCAATTGGATTAAAGTGACCGAGGATAGTGGAAATGAGCAATTCATATTGCAGTGATTACGGTCAGTTTTAAAATGGTCAATGAGAGAACAAATGTGATGGTATTGCTTAAGTGTGTGCTCAAATGACTAGCATTTTGCATTGATTTGAACTTGAAACTTGATTATTTGTGTGGACATAAATCCGAATTAGAATCATGTGTCCAAGCAAGCAAGTGAGTGAATCAAACCAAATGAGAGATTGGGTATCATGTGCATGTTGTTAAATTTGGGAAAATTTTGAGATGTGATCGGAGGAGTGAAAACTGACATAAACGTAAATGCTAAGTATCGATACACATTGGAATGGCCTTGTATATTCATTGCAAATGATAATTGATCATTTTTTAAGATTGTATGTACTCAATGCTTAAGCGGCCGATCTTGTGACAGACGGAGAATGTCTCTCTCTCTCTCTCACACCCGTGTGAACATGCCCTTCATATTTTTATTTTTGGCATATCAACTTTGGCTTTATCTACTTGGAGCCCCAAGCCCGCCAACTGCCAGGCCGCTACTCTCTCACACACACACTCACACACACAATCCTCAAAAGGCGAGGACCCGGCCCCGAGTTCTCTCTGCCGCATTGGCTCTCTACAAGACGCACGACCCTCATGATGCCCATTGGCGTGCACGATCAGCCAAACACACACTCAAAGCCGCTGACCCCGCTGATTCCGTGGAGCAGCCTTGACTCGCTACTGCCAAACAAGCACACACACCGATTACCTCAGCAGCGCAGGCCATCACACACACACCCACACATTGTGGCAATCTCTCTATCTTGCAGCGGCTCCACAATCCGCCACTTGCTCGTGCCCATGTGCTCTGCCGACTTTGGCGCACACCGTTCACATCACACACGCTGCCGACGCGGAGCCGACCCCACACGGCGGCCAGTTATGGTTCTCAGAAGACACACACACACACACACACACACATAGCAGCCTCGTCTGCTTTCAATTCAAAGAAAACTGGCGTGGTGCACATGCAGGTAGTGGCCAAACTGTGCCGCCTTGGACGAGTTGAATGGGCTCGCAATTGCAGCATGCTGGTCCACTTGCAAGAATCCCAGATTCTCTCAGCTCTCGTCCACGGCTCTCAGCCTGACCTGCCCGACCTGTCTTGCCATGCGGCTTGCCCAACAGAACTGCTCTCGGCTGCACTTTTTGCGCGCCTCTGCAGCCGACTCAGGCCGTCATGCACCAGCTATCGTCATCACAAGCACTCAACTGCTCTCGATTGTCTTGCCGTGCGGCTTGCCCGACAAAACTGCTCTCGGCTGCACTTTTTGCGCGCCTCTGCAGCCGACTCAGGCCGTCATGCACCAGCTATCGTCATCACAAGCACTCAACATCTATGCATACCAACACATTGTCACAATACTCACAACCGAGCTCCTCCTCTGCTCCTCAATCCGCCATAGTCGGGACTCGGGCAGATTTTCGACTCCAGCAAGCTAAAGATGAAAATAAAAAAAATAATAATAAAAATAAAAAAAATAATAATAATAATAAAAAAAATAAAAGGATTACCATCATCAAGAAGTGATTCCCACTTTGGTAAGTTCGAAATATCAAGATAAATGGTCGCGAGCCTATCCAGACGTCAAAATTTTGGTTCACCCAAACTTACATTGAAGGGATCATTAGTCTGCACATTGTGGAGTTTTTACCGCTATCATTTGTGAGAGACTGAGCTATCCGCCTTGTACTCCTTCATTGGACAATCACATGTTCTTCTTTTTATGATTTGTATGAAAAAAAAATTGCTAGTTTAAGAGCTAGAATGCGGGCATTGAGTATGTACCAAGATGGTGTGATCATTTCCATGCATCGACAAACTTCGTTGGACATATCTATTTGGCTTGTGGAGGGTTGAGTGCTCGATTTTTCACGATTTTCATTGCACAAAATGGATAAATCTTTTGGGCATGTATATGTCTATATTATAGAGAGCTACAGTAGACATTGAAGGGATGATTGGTGAAAATTATGTGTCAAAATTTGAGCTTGGCATTGCTTGATACATTCTAGTGCTCGACTTGAATGCAAAAATCATTGCAAGTACTAAAATCGAGTTGAGGAGGCGACCATGAGAGGGCAATAAAATTTTGGGCTTATGATTGCTCTTAAATTCTTTTAGTGCTTGTATTGTGTGACCATATGAATGTATAGCACTAATCAATAATCTTTTTTGAAGGGATGGTGGCCAAAGATACAGCACAAGGTTTTGATGCCTCGAGGGAGCTTCAATTCTTTTCATTTTACGCTCTCTTTTTCCCTTGCTATGCATGCCATATGAGTGCTAGTTGGATGTGATCAGCGAAGGTGTGCATGAAAGTTTGGGCTTGGCATTGATTGTACATTTTTAGGGTTTGATTCAAATGCAAAATCCTTGCATAACACTAACATTGAGCTTGTTTTGATGGACAAGAGTGTGAGTAAAAATTTGAACTTGGCTTTGTGCAAGTTTTAGTGCTTGTATTGGATGATCAAAAGCTAAAGAGCACTAATGCTTTTTTGAAGGAATGTGGACAAAGTGTGTGTTCAAATGATCCAAGAAGGGGTCATCATTGAAAAATATTGCAAAATGTGGCTAATTAGAGCCATTCCAAATGTTGGGATTAAAGTTGTAATTCTAGCTCATAGACTTGTCACAAAAGTTAATTTTTTCATTTGAGCTAGTGTTTAGTCAACTTTTTGAATTTTAAAGTACAAATTTGGCTAGTAAGAGCCTTTCATTTTCATTTCATCGAGTTGCAGTCATCTCTAGCTCATAGATTGCACTCAAAAATGTAAAATTTCATGTGAGCTAGTTGTTAGCCAACTTTTCGAAAAGCTTTAAATTGTAAAATTCGATTTTTCAAGAGTCACTTCATTTCATCAAAGCTGCATTATGTTTTAGCTCTTGGCTTGTTTTAAATTCCATACTTCAAGAGAGTTAGAAATTAGTCAACTTTGAATCGTGAATGAGAGATGATAAAAATTGCACTATTTGCTTATGTAGAAGCATTTTATCTCTCTCATTGTTGTTGTGTATGCATAAATTTGCTACATTAGAGCATCATGTGCATAACCAAAGGCATTTTTTTCCCTTGGGTTTTTTCCCTTTGGCAAATTTGGGTATGCAAGACCCTAGCTTTAGGTTTTCATTGATGTTTTTTGTGTGCTTTTGGCTTTCAATAATTGGCTTTTGTAGCTTGTGTTTTCACTTAGCTTCAAAAGTCTTCTTTTGCAAATAAAAACGATCAAGAGACTTCTCTACACAAAGGAGATGCTTGCTCAAGGATGCTCAAAGAGCATGAATAGATGTAATCCTTCCATGATTTGGCTCTTTGTTTATCTCTCCATTCTATTGCTTGGTTTCAGTGAAATTTTGTTTCTAACCTATGGTATTTTCATGTTAGAAAGCTAGGCATCGTAAAGTTTCAACACCCTACTTTGTGAAAATTAACTCACAAAAAATTAGGTTTTATGTATGTTAATCATAGGTAATTGGCCTTGCCCTTAGGTTAATGTAGGTTCATTTCTTGCTAGTCCTAGATTCTTAGTGATAGTCGTAATATTCCACTCATTTTTGTCATGACCTAGGCCTATGATTAGGCTTTAATCTTTTTAGTCCAATTGCCATAAACATCTCATAAAGGAATCAATAAAAATGTGCTAAAAAATGAACCATGAAGCAAAGAAGTGCCCAAAAAAAAAGGTAGCAAAAATGCTACTAAGGCACATGAAAATAAAAATTCTATGTTATGTTGTGTCTATGTGAGGCCTAGCGCCTTATTGGCACTTGGTAGGCGAGGGGAATCACCTTGGCTCGCTTGGTCAAGGCCCTAAACCGATGCCCTGGGTTGATAGGGGTTAGCCGTTGCCTTGGTAAGCTAGTAGGCTTTTGGAACACCTTCTTGAGGGTTCAAGGAGCTGAGAGTCGCACCTAAACTTGCCTTGGGGTGGTAGCCTTGTGATTGTGCTTTAATTTTACAATGAATGACTAAGTCTAAACTTCCATGAGCTTCAAAAAATTTTGACAATGTACTAATAGATTAGGAGTTTTTTTATAGCCCATAGACATGATAGACTTGAATGATTTATTAAGATTGTTCACATAGTTTTTAGGCTAGTAGGTTTATGAACTTGCATTAGCCTAGGGTCATGATTGATTAATTGTGTTTCATGCATAAAACTGAAATTTCAAGTGGTTTAATCTTCACAATAGTTTGAGTATTTTTTTGCTTTATGTTATCTAGTTTTTGACTATGATTTTGACTATGATTGACCCATCTTTTGGAAGCAAAAAATCACTTTGCATGATTGTTCATTTGTGCTTTATGTTTTATTCATTCTTGGTGGCCTTTGTTCTCATTACTTGTTCTTATGTTTTGCAGCTTAACATTTATTCCAAGGACTTGCTTTATACCATGTCACCGTGTTTTGCTTCACCGGCACACGAGGACGTGTGCCAAATTAGGAAGGGGGGAATGTTAGCAGCGGCTAACACAGGCTATACCATTTATGCACCAAGTTGTGGATGTGCCATAGTGCACAGTATTTACTTTTCATTGTATAGGGCTTGGGCTCATTTAGGAGTTCCAAAGCTGTATGAGTCTAGGCTAGAGAGCTCACTTTATCCCATACTTGAAGGGTTTGAGGCCCAAAACTATAAAAGAGCCCTATGCTTAATAAGAGGTCATTCTTGAGTGGTCCTTTTGAGAACTCTCTCCCTAGAGAAGGTCTTGATGGCCTAGCCTTTGAGCTTAATGCCCATGCTTAGAAGGCTAGTGCTAATCACATGTAATTAGTGTAATCCTCTCTTAATTAATCTAGTATTCATTATGTTATCAATCACGTTTATCTACTTTCCTTCATTGTTTTGAAGTGTTGATCTTCTCTAATCTAACTGTTACTTATGCTAAGCTACTCCGATTAGTGGAGTCCTTATCTAACTCTCTCGATTAAGCGGAGTGGGTGTACTCGTGATTGAGGGATTAGAGTTGTTCTCTAATGGTGTGCTTGTGTGTGTGTGTAGGTTTAAGAAGCCTTGAGATTAATTTGATTATGTGTGACTTGATTTGGACACCATGATGGGCATGGTTGGGGTGGCCGACTTGAATGCGATCTTGTGTGCTTAATCGTCAATGCATGAATTAGAGTTGTGCTTGAGAGATTCCAAGATTAGTGTGTTTCACTTCGTTGCTTGATGTGTGTAGATGATTGATTGAAATTGATGCTTGATGTGCGATTAGCATTAGTTGATTTGGGATGATTTCTATTTGCATTGGAGGATTCACGCTCTTGAATCCTCTCAATCTTTGCATCCGATGACGCTCTCGCACATTCTTTGTGTGATGCCTCCAACTAGCCGGGTCATGCTCTCTCTCTCCCAACAGCGGCGCCAATGTTGGAGGCTCGCCATAGGATAGGCAATCTCCCACAAATCTATCAATCCAGAGAGAGAGAGCATGACCCGCCGGCTAGGGCTTGGAGGCATCACACAAAGAATGTGCGAGAGCGTCATCGGATGCAAAGATTGAGAGGATTCAAGAGCATGCATCCTCCAATGCAAATAGAAATCATCCCAAATCAACTAATGCTAATCGCACATCAAGCATCAATTTCAATCAATCATCTACACACATCAAGCAACGAAGTGAAACACACTAATCTTGGAATCTCTCAAGCACAACTCTAATTCATGCATTGACGATTAAGCACACAAGATCGCATTCAAGTCGGCCACCCCAACTATGCCCATCATGGTGTCCAAATCAAATCACACATAATCAAATTAAGCTCAAGGCTTCTTAAACCTACACACACACAAGCACACCATTAAAGGACAACTCTAATCCCTCAATCACGAGTACACCCACTCCGCTTAATCGAGAGAGTTAGATAAGGACTCCACTAATCGGAGTAGCTTAGCATAAGTAAGAGTTAGATTAGAGAAGATCAACACTTCAAAACAATGAAGGAAAGTAGATAAACATGATTGATAACATAATGAATACTAGATTAATTAAGAGAGGATTACACTAATTACATGTGATTAGCACTAGCCTTCTAAGTATGGACATTAAGCTCAAAGGCTAGGCCATCAAGACCTCCTCTAGGGAGAGAGTTCTCAAAAGGACCACTCAAGAATGACCTCTCATTAAGCATAGGGCTCTTTTATAGTTTTGGGCCTCAAACCCTTCAAGTATGGGATAAAGTGAGCTCTCTAGCCTAAACTCATACAACTTTGGAACTCCTAAATGAGCCCAAGACCTATACAATGAAAAGTAAATATTGTGCACTATGGCACATCCACAACTTGGTGCATAAATGGTGTAGCATGTGTTAGCTGCTGCTAACAACATGTACAGCTTCATGCTTATGTTTATGGTTTTGCATTTCATTTGCTATTATGATTGTGGTTTGACAATTAGGTTATGGTTATGGTTTCACAATTATGGTATGGCATGTGAGGGCCATACCGAGACTCGACCATACTCACCTCCCTGAGTCCTCCAGACCGTTCCAGGGAATGACGTAGATCTATCTGCAGGTATCCCTCCCACTTGGGACCGACACTCAGATAGGACTCCGGTCTATCTCGAATGCCAACCCAAGGGTGTACATCCCTTCATTCAATGATTCTATCCGCTTCTCATAATCAATCTGTCCTTGACAGATTTCCGCACCCAAAATCGTGGTCCTTAGTCTTGATTCTCTTTATCTTTAACTTGAGGATTTTCTCTTGCTTTCTTGTTCTCCCTTGGTTCATGGTGATAACCCCTTTTTCCTGACAAGCAAGCACGGCAATTGTCACTTTCTCCTAAGAAGAGGGATCTTGCAATCCTACCTGGTCTCGCTGGTCCCCGATTACCCATTTTTATCCCATGTAGTCCTATCATTTAACATAAAAAATTTAAATCAACATCCGGCCATCTGACCCTCCGGATCCGCCCACCCACCGAACCATTTCATGAAAATCCCTTCCCGAGGTAGTACTTAACTACTACAAAATCAGGAAGACAGCAGTCTATCAGACATCACCAAACAACAAGCAGCATGCAATCTGTTGCATACCCTCGTTCAGGGAAATTCATATGGTTGTTCCTACCAGATCTTTATTTAGAAACTTTTTAATTCATTTCCTTTCCTTTATCTACTATAATTAACTCGTAACTAGTTTCCTAACTAATCATGCAACACATTTAGGTTCAACCAATTCATCTTACCTCCCCATTCAGGCAAAGATAATCGATTACAAGCCATCAAAATGACAGCACCTTCACAATATTTTCCAGAATTAAGTGTTTGGGAAAGGCACATCAAGTAATTTAATCATTCCTTCCTAAGCATTTTATTTTGAGAGATATAGCACCATCTAGTGACAGATACACAGGATAGCCCCTATATTCCTAGCCTTTTCAATTCCTTTTTAAGCAACATCTTCCCTAAGTATAACCTTCTCATCCAACTATTGGTGGCATCAGGCCATACCCGGATTATGGCTGATTTCCAATAAGATATCGCGGGTACTTCACCCGACCAGGCAAAAATAAAACAAACCCATTCATCCCTTATCCCTCGGGCATGAATGACCTAGGTATAACAACTTGCCGATTACGCTGCCCTAGCCGAAAAGGGCCAATCTCCGACAAGTTCCCCAAGAGAATCCTCTCAATGGGCCGGCCTTTCAATCAAATTGACCCCAAGAAGATCCATCTTGGTTCTCGGTCATTTCCAGACAATCTTCAAAACTCCTAGCTAAATCTATGTTTTGCAATGGGCTATCCCTATCACCTCTCGAGATTCCTTTTTAACTCCTAGTGAGTAATTTCTAGGTTCATTCATTTATCAACCTTAATTCGTACTTTCATTAATTATCTACCAGCCAAGTTTAATTAGAAAATACAAGCAAGTTTTTGCCATAGGCATTTAATGGTTAATGTCTCTTTGGAGATACCAACTTTTTAAGTTCAATCCCCATTTTGTCGATTCCCAGGTTTTTACAATTCTTTGCCATCCATGGGGCATCTCCATGGAAGCTTGTAGAGTTTTCGGTTCAAACAACACGGAAATCAATTCCACGAAGTTATCCCCTATCTCCCCCATCCCGTATTTGCAAACAAACTTGAAATTGAAAACTTTAGAAATACTCTTCAATACCAAAAATTGAACTACTTCTATCAAGCTTAGACAAATACTCTTTTCTTATGGTACCTAACTTTCCATTTTTAGGAAGCTAGAAGGTCATCCTATAATTCATGAGTTTTCGAGCTTTCCATTAAAGCTTAAACCTAAAATACAAGGTAGTCACTAAAGCTTACACCTAAGTACAAAGTTACCATTAATGCTTAGCTTAAGAGTGTAAATCTACCTTTGAAACTTAACTTAATGATGTATAGATACTCTTGGCACTTAACCTAATTGCGAAGTTTCCATTAAAGTTTAAACCTAAAAATGCAAGGTAGTCACTAAAGCTTACACCTAAGTGCAAAGTTACCATTAAAGCTT
This sequence comes from Adiantum capillus-veneris, assembly GCF_014529385.1. Taxonomy (NCBI): domain Eukaryota; kingdom Viridiplantae; phylum Streptophyta; class Polypodiopsida; order Polypodiales; family Pteridaceae; genus Adiantum; species Adiantum capillus-veneris. The sequence goes on along the minus strand of NC_140932.1, from coordinate 107,392,284 downwards.
AGCTTACGAGAGTAAATCTACCTTTGAAGCTTAACTTTATGATGCATAGATACTCTTATCACTTGACCCTAATTGTAAGGTTTCCATTAAAGCTTAAAACTTACAAAATACAAGGTAGTCACTAAAGCTTACATCTAAGTGCAAATTTACCATTAAAGCGTAGCTTATGAGAGTAAATATACCTTTGTAGTTTAACTTTATGATCCATAGATACTCTTATCACTTGACTCTAATTGCAAGGTTTTCATTAAATCTTAAACCTAAAAATACAAGGTAGTCACTAAAGCTTACACCTAAGTGCAAAGTTACCATTAAATCTTAGCTTACAAGAGAAAATCTACCTTTGAAGCTTAACTTTATGATGCATAGATACTCTTATCACTTGACCCTAATTGCAGGTTTCCATTAAAGCTTAGAACCTAAAATACAATGTAGTCACTAAAGCTTACACCTAAGTGCAAAGTTACCATTAATGCTTAACTTAAGAGTGTAAATCTACCTTTGAAACTTAACTTAATGATGTATAGATACTCTTAGCACTTAACCTAATTGCGAGGTTTCCATTAAAGCTTAAACTTAAAAATGCAAGGTAGTTACTAAAGCTTACACCTAAGTGCAAAGCTACCATTAAAGCTTATGCCGTGCCCCCAATGGGAAGATTGTGCTTCCTAAAGCGCCATGGATGCTAGCCAAAGAAGAATTGGACAAAGTGAAGGTTACCATTGTGTCTATTTGCACACCAACACGATACATGAGGTCACTAAAGGGAACTTTCACAAAAGAGAAGAAAGGTGGAAGTGCTCAATTGTATAATTTGAAGTCCCATGATTGGCATAAGATGCTTTAGGTAATGTCCTTTCTCTATTCTCTCTATTGTTTGTTTTTTAGGGCACATATGATTTGTATGTATAACTTTCTCTCACTTTTCCTTCCTCTAAATTACATTATAGTTCATTCTGCCGGTGAGTATGTGTATATGTCGAGACAAGAAAATCACGGATGCTATTTTAATACTTGGAGAGCTAGTAAGATACACCACAAGACTCCACTCAACTGCACTTTTTTTATGTACACTATAACCTTAACTAGCACTTAGTGTATTCTTGTGTGTTTTCTTGCAGATTTGTGAGCTCCAAGGAAATTGAAATAAATTGAAACTGTGTGTGCCATTGAGGATGCATTTCCTCAATTGGTCATTCTTAGTCAAATCCACCTCTTGGTTAACGTGGTGGAGGACATCTCTATATGTGGAGTAGTGCACGCATGATGGATGTTCATTTCAGAGAGGTTTTTAAAGAGTCTCAAAGATTTTGTGTAGCTACGGTCTCAACTAGAGGCATGTATGGCCGAAGGGTGAATCGTGCAAGAGGCATTTGTTTACATCTCAGAGTATTTGGCACACATTGATCCTTCAATGCCTCACATGTGGTCAGACGAGGAGGATGCAAGGTGACTTCACACTTGCCAAGTGGAAAGGGAAAATTATTTAACATGGATATGAATCTATCTCAAGTGGTCAATAACTTTTGTATTCTCAATGCAAAGGTTATGACCAAGTGGATGGACTTGTGGACAATGGCAAAGGCAAGGCATTTGCAAGAGAGAGAAGCATGGAAACAAGTACATGGAGGAAGGAGGGCAGCCCCAGTGCATAGACACCTTGCATATTTCCCAGATCTCATTAGTGCAGAGTGGATTCATGAGAGAATGACCGAAGCAGAAGCGCACGGAGAAGACATCACCGACAAAGAATGGGAGTATGCATGAGATTGTGTACCAAAGGTAGAGTACTCATATACCTAAACCACATTATATAGTTTTTTCTTGATTTTATCTTTGTAATTTTGATAAAAATATATTTTCCTATTTTGTAGTGCCTTTCCTTTAACTCTATGTGGTCAAAGGGTCGTCACTTTTGTACGCGCCACATTGACGAGCGTAGAACCACCATGGATTGTGGCAACATGGGCAACTTTGACACCAATAGTGATGAAGCCAGGCACTGTGGAACTATTGAAAGGATACTAAAGGTTAATTTTATAACCTTTCATACCTTCATCTTAGAGTGCAAGTGGTTTGCAAATGTGTCTAGAGGACATGAGAATGGCCTCTACATGATGGACTCTATTGTGCATCACACAGGGAGATATGAAAATTTAGTTTTGCCACGCAATTGTGAGCAGGTGAGTGACTACCTTTTTTATTTATTTTTGCTTATAACATTAATTATATCAATGTTAGTCACTTTGAGCTTCTCTTCTATAGTTCATCTATATCCCAACAATCCACCAACCAAAACTTGGGTTTGTAATTCACGTAACGCCTCGTGGGAGAACCATTTTTGCCACTAATGAAGTGGAGACCATCTTTGACCCTCTTCCACCTCCTACTTTGGATGAGGGGGAGACAAAGGAGAGGGAGATTGATGAGTAAGTCCGGCGGATACAAGTCTTAGTGAGGATGATTTTCATGATGATGAAGATGATAAGATGAAGATGATGATAAGATGGAGGATGATGAATTCGAAGATGATGAAGACAACACATCCACAAAAAACAATTCTATTTCTCTCTTTATTCATTTAAGAGCCATGGGCTTAGAATTGGATGATGCTTCTTGTAGGGATCTTTTGGAAGATGATTCATAAACAGATTGTATACTTTAAGTTATGAAATTTTTTGGTCGTGTCATCCATTCATCTCTCTCTCCCCCCTCTTCCTCTCTCCAATTTTGTGAAGCATGCTAAATTATGTTAATAAAGTGATAGTGATTAGTTTAGCTGTAACCAAGTGTAATCCCACATAGCTAACTATTGTTCCATGTTTCATATCTTTTTTTTTAAATTTAAAAATTATGTAATCTTCTTCAATTTTTATTAAGGGAAGGAAAACACCAAAATTTGAGGGTGGGGGGAATGTCTAAGCCAAAATTTGAATGTTTAGGCGCTAAATTGTGCTTCAAGAATAAATGCAATAATCCTAGTGGCAATAACAAAGGTAACTATTGCGGTAATAGACGCAAAAATAATCACGGTAATAATTGAAATGCAAAAAAAATCCCCACCCTCCTCTCTCTTCCCATTCTATCCGCTTTTGGATCTTCTCTCTACAAAACGCGGTAAAAGACCGTGGTAAACAATTAGAAATTTTCATAGTGTCCTCTTAGCACAATGTTTCACAGATGATTGAGTCCACTACGAAACCAATGACACCTATCTATCCAAAAAATTTTATTGATGACATAATCAAGAGATTAAGTCCTCTTGTAAGGTCTGATTCAGGGGAGCCTAAGAGGTGCAAAATTGAGGGAAAATGGACAAACATACAAGGAAAGAGTGCTACTATAGCAAGGAATATGCTAAGGAGAGGTATATACAATCTGTTCCAGTAGCACCTACTCCACCTAGATACGCTACGGGAATGTGCAAGGTCCATCTTAGCACAACAACCTCCACTACCAGGTGCTAGAATTCCTGTAGACATGAGATACATATCGATGATGGAAGCATCTGATAAACAAGCGCTAGTACCAAACTACAATGTATTACAACAACCAAAGCGGGTACTTCCCTTTGAAGTGATAGAAGATGAGAGAAACACATGGAGTGGTGAGGCTGGTACAACCTCCACCTCCTGTGATTTGACCTGAAGAAAGAAGGTATGAGATGGACAAAAAGACATTGCGATTAATTGTGAATAGAGGCTCAGCTAGGTCAGAGCCTAGCTGCTATTAATTGCCAAGTGAAAATGTAAGAAGAAGATCCTCAACCAAAGAATATTGTCACAAAATCTGTGACAACCACTTGGTCAAACAATGTCCTCAAGCAGAGATCACTCAAGTAAATGCCTATTGTCTTGACTATGGCATCATTCACTTGATCTCCAGATGTCCAAAAAACTCAAACCAAATCAAAAAGAGCACAACAAATGTCTCAGGGATCGTTCAGCTATCGAGTAGCTCAAAAAACAAAAATGTCATACCAGTTCAAGTAGTTGATTAGGAAGAGGATGGGGTCTAGGAGGGCCTCTTTATTTTTCATGAGATTATGGAGGTGATTAAAATTTTGACGAATAGTGCATGCCATTTGTGCAAGAATGGTGGGTATGTAAGAGACGAGTAAGAGTGGTCAAAGGATGCACTTTTCCCTCCCAAAAAGGGAGTGGACTACTTTATGATTTTTGGCCCTCCATAACTCCTACATATGATTTTTGATTTGAGCGGAGATTATAGATTTGTAATCTACACATCGAGCTCTTTCCATAGATATGTAACATGATGTTGTTTTGCCTGCTAGATTTTTAATTTCATTTTGGGGGAGAAATTTGAATTCAAATAAACTAGCCGTTTTTCTTGTTTGAATTTAAAAGTTGTCATTTGATTGATTTCTTAGTACTAGAGCTTTGACTCCCTTAAATTGCCAAATAAAGAGGCCCTCCTAGACCCCATTCTCTTCCTAATGTATGGGAGAGCAAGCTCAATAGGAAGCTGATGAGAACCAAGAGACATAGAAAATGAGAACTAACATGAGACTAGAGACGAATGATGAACCAAAGACCGACACACCTAGTCAAAAAACCAAGAGCAAACAAAAGAGTTGAAAAGCTAGAAAGGCTAGGATAAAATCACGTAGGGAACAAGAGTAGAAATCCCAAGCTGAGGAGCTTACCCAAGCTAAAGAGAAGATACAACAACATGAGGAAAGGGTTGCACCTTCTCTTACACGGATGTCTCAACCTCCAGAAGAAACCATCCACGGAAGAGAAATCAAGAAGTGCTAGTTCAAGAGGATCAATGTTGGTCGAGAAGGTTAATGAGCCATTAGATGCCCTCTTAAAAGCCTATGACGCACGACTCAAAAACAAAAAAAACCCAAGAACAAAGATGGATAACATATCCCTATGCAGAACTAGAAAAGAAAAGGCTTGAAATATGACCATGAAAGTATAAAATGATTTACACAACAAACAAATTTGAAGGGTCAAAAGGCCAAGTGGGCTGAGATTCTTCAGGAGTGTGATGCAAAGCTCTGGTATCGTAAAGGACAATACAATGTGGTAGCTGATGCTCCAAGTCGTATGCCTTAGAGAAACTCTCTTCTTTTCACTAAGCGTCAAAGTGAGTTTTTGGAATCTCTCAAGGGCAAACATGAGCATAACGATGCATACTCCAAATAGAACCATATGAAAATAAGATATCCTTCTCACTCCAATGTTGGTAGTGTGTCTTCAACCTCCACACCCAATTCTCCTCTTTTAAGTGATGAGCTGCAAAGATGGAATAATTTTTTCATAGATGATGGGTACTCACTCCACAAGGGGAGTGTTTGTGTACCAACATATGTAAACACTCAACACCAAGTTGTTTATGAACGTCACAATAGTCCTAGTGCAAGGCAACTAGATATTAATAAAAATTATGCACTCATATGATGATAGTTTTATTGGCCAAGTATACACCGCTATGTTCAAGACTCTAAACCACTGAGCACAAGAAAAGCCTGATTTTGTATTATTTATTCCATCAAACTCAATGTAGTTATTTTTTGGGACTCAATTGAGTTAAAATACTAAATAGGTGGATTAGCTAAACCCATGGTAGAACATAGGAGATGATTCCAATAAGTTAGAACCTCCAAGGCTACCTGAGGTATAAAAGTCAATTTTTGTAACCCTAAGAACAACTTTTTAAATTGGTCAACTTTTGAGCTCAATCAAGTGTGCCATGAGTTTTGTGTGAGAGAGTGAGTGATCTTCTTCTACTCTCTATGCGTGCTACAAATGCTACATTGTGAAGGTGCCTTCACCCTCGAGTTAGCAACGGTGAGAGCTAGGAGACAATGCCAAGCTTGCATGGTTTTGGTCTCTTTGCGAAGAGCTCTCCCATGAGCTTCGAGATGAGTTTACTCTCTAGCCGTGCATCTAATTAGATATTGCTATATGTCATTGCATTCATGGCGAGTAGAACTACACATTAGGATTAAACATGTTGAGAATTAGTGACCTATAATTTTTGTCCTGTCTTTAAACGTAATTTTTGCACCAAGTGTTTACAGGTAGTGAGTTGGGTTAGAGACTTTAGGGTAGTGTCCTTTAGGTGTGTAGAGGTCATTCTTTGAGTTTTGTGATGATTCGACAACGTTAGGTCTTGTTTTTGAGAGTGTAGCTGTCGTAGGTAAGATAGATTTTGTGCACACATGCTTTGAGGTGGTTTTCCTTGTTGTTAATGATTGTCCATAGAAGGTTGAGTAGATGATTGACACCCATCGATTTGTTTCTATGCGCCTATGGGTCAAGCTCCGTCCTTGGCTGACATTTTATTTTCTGGCCTAGTTCTCACTTTGCTAGCAATTAAGAGTAGCGAATCTGCCCGACAACATTGGCATCATTGCTAAGGACGAGAGCCCCAGGTAGGTGACCTTAGACTAGTCCTACGAGGTAAGAGTTTCTTTAGTTCATGGGAGTGTGTTATTTTACTCTAGGTAGGATCCGGGAGTAGGACTCTTGAGATTTTAGAGAGGTTCTAGGGAGCGTGTGTCTCATATGGGTCTTTTGCAGTAGACATTTTTAGTTAGTTTGGTATAGTTGTGATTGTTGGTGTTTGAGTGGTTGTGGTGGTGTGAAAGTGTTTACTAGTCCATGTGTGGTAGTAAAGTGTGTTACTACCCTCGATTGCAAAACCCTACATGACGATTAGGAGTAGTTGTCGATAGGACATGTGATTGTGATCTAGAGCTATCCATCATCAATATTATTTTCTTGTATGCTTTCTTGCATATGTAATCTCTGAAAAGTTGATTTTTAGAGATAACTTGCAATAAATAAGCTTCAATAGACATTTATGCATGGTTGAGTGATGCTGGGTATAAAAGAACACATATGCAAGAGATCTGGATGAAAAAATCTGCAATTTTTCATATGTAGACATCATACGCATATGACGTCTTAGGCTTACTAGAGTGTGAAACACCTCAAGACAAGCCTAAGGACCAAGTTTCACAGAATTGAATCAATTTTGACCTAGTTAACCTCTTGGATAAGCCCGCATTGAACAAGGCCTCCATAGGAGAAATTAACCTACCTACACGGGTTAGAACTTCAAAGTGATCCTAGGTTTGGATTAAAAACATAAAGGAGAGTGCATGGTTCAAGTTTGAGTCAATTCTGAGGGATTAGACATCATACATGTATGATGTCTACATACCAATTTTAGTGCTCAAACTGAGAATCTACTGCTCTAGAAGCTTTTGTTGATATCCTAACATTCCATTTGTCTTATCAAATTAGGATTTGGATCTCATATAAGGATCTTGTATTTATATGAAGTAATAAGTGAGGATTATTGATTTGACAAAGAATTGCAGAGGCAAAGTTTTGTACAGATAGCCAAAACCAAGGACCCTACAAGTTGGTAATCAGTTGAAATTGCAAAGTATTCTACCAGTTTGAAAAGCAACTTGGAGCAGACGAGGACAAAGGAACAATTGCAAGCAGACTTCTAAGGTAAGAGGTTTGGGTTGATGGTTGTTTGTATAAAGAATTTGATGAATTTGAGATCTGGAAGGTGTATTCAAAGAGAGAGAGTGGTCGGAGATCAGGTTATCTTAGCATCGACAAAAGAGGGTGTAAAACAAGCAAGGATAGATCCCTTGGCACCTATCATAGAAGAGGATAGCGATACAAACAGCTCTTTTGAAGGATCATATCAGTTGATGGCCAACCGGTACACAAGGTTGGTGAGTATTGCGAGGTTGAAGATGGGAATACTATGCTTCTAGTAGATTCCTAAGGTGTAACAACCATGGCAATTCTCCATACTAGAGCTTGTGTTGCTATCGCCACCAAGGAAATTTGGAAAAAATGGGGAAAACTTGCCTTGAGGGCTATCAAAATCAGATTGCAACTAGCAGATGGGTACATGGAAAAACCCTTTGGACTTCTAGAGAAAATTATTGTTACTTCTTGAAGCATTGAGTATGAGCGTACCTTTGCCATAGTTAACTTTGACAAGAAGAATAATTATGACATCATACTTGGATGACCATTTATGAGACAAATTAAGATAGTTCAAGACTGGGGATATGATCATATATACCTCAGACACATGGAAACCACGATGTGCATGAACCTTAAAGACCATAGCGACAAAGACGTGAACCGAACCCTAGTGGAGGAGTTTGATTCAGCTACAATAGCATGATTGAAGCTTCCATCTTGGTTAGGAAAACCCAAAGAGCTATGGATGTGTGGTGCATCACAGTGTGGGAGTTTGAAACGAGAAGAGTGTATCTTGGAAAGGGTGCTTTAAGATAAGGAATATGTTCTTGAACCTTTTCCTGAAGAAGCTCTTGAGCCATTAAAATGGACTCATATCCTAGCAATCCTAGATGTGTGTGCTATTTCAGATGGCCCCGCAACAAAATCTTGTGACAAAGAGGGTTACCATGTGGTTCCATACTATATGGTTAGTATAGTAAATGTGAGTGATGAGACATTAGCTCTAGGAGGACCCAAAGTTGATCTACTGGCAAGTGCCAAAGGAGAGGGAAAAGAGTTGTATGACTACGCATAGCATTTTGAATGGGAGGATGATGCGGATAACAAATGCTCCAACAACCCAAGTGAGTAGGAAGAAATATTAGCAGACATTATGTTTTATGGTTTTTCAAATCAAAAACCTGGACGTCAAGAACGCTACAAGAAAAAGAGAGCTAAAAACAAACCAAGAGAGAACCCTATGCCTAAAATAAGGGACAAAGCACAATTTTTAATGCTTGTAAAAGCTAAAGATTGTGTTAAGGATAAGATATCTAGAAGGTTCTCTAAAGCTCAAGATTCCAAAATGAAAGAAAGCATAAAGGACCTGTGAAAACAAACCAAAAAGTGAGAATTTGATATGAAACCCAAACAAACAAAAGAACCAACATTAAACGAGTTTGGAGAAACTAAATGGACCAAGGTGGAGAGAAAGAAGAAGTATCATGAGCTTAAGAAGACTCTCAGGGAGGTTTCGACAACGGAAGTAGAAAGTGGGGAGGGAGAAGACGATAAAGATTAAATGAGTGTGCCATCCCACTACACAAAGTTCACTATCGAAGATCAAAAGGTAGTGTTGACGCAACCTCTACAAGAGTAAAAGGACAAGGAGTCCTACAATGGGCCTGAGGATGCAAAGAAGATAGACTTGGTAGGACTCAAAGAAGAGCCATGTCCAGCCTACATAGCAACAATTCTAAATCCGAAAGAGGAGAAGAAGCTTATAAGTCTTCTCAAGGAATACAAGGACGTGCTTGCTTGGTCACAAAAAGACTTGGTATCTCCCATTGTGGTACTGCCTAAGAAAAATGGAAGACCATGAGTGTGTGTAAATCTAAAGAAGGTTAATGCCGCCACGATAAGGGATAATTATCCCTTACCTATATTATTGACCATGTTCTAGAACGAGTAGCCGGTAAGTGGGCAGACTCCTTTTTAGATGGATTATCAAGATATAACCAACGCGCCATTGCTCCTGAAGATAAATACAAGAGAGTGTTTGCCATAGGATGGGATAAATATGCATATAGGGTGATGCCTTTTGGCATGACCCGGATGCCCCAGCTACCTTCCAAAGAATGATGGCTCATGCCTTTAAATAATACTTGAGGATATTCTTGGAGATATACATGGATGACTTATGTGTACACTCTCTCTTGAGAGGTGAACATACAAAGCACCTCAAAAAAGTGTTCAAGAAGGATCTTTCATGTTCATATCAATGCTTCAACATTTGCTATTGGATGCATCTTGGCCCACCAACCAGGAGAAGTGGATTTCTTAGTCTACTATGCAAGCATGCAGTCTAATAGTGTTGAAATCAGCTACACAACCACGGAGAGACAGGGACTGGGGATGATATATGCTGTTAAGAAATTTTGGCATTATCTCCTTGAAAACAAATTTGTATTTTTCACCGATCATCAAGCCCTCTTATACCTCATAAACAAACCATGCAATATCGAAAGACTTGTACGATGGTTTATCAATATTGCTGGAGTTTGATTTTACTGTTGTGGTAAAAAAAGGAAATATGCTTCTACAAGAAGATCACATTTCTAGATTGCAAAACAGAGGAGCTTCAGAAGGGTAGACGATGACATCCCTGACTCATATCTTTTCAACGTTGAAATGAGACCAAAATGGTCTCAAGAGATAGTCAATTTACTATCCTATGGAGCTGAGTTTGATAGAACGGGATATGAAATTCAAAGACAAACGATTCAAAAATCACATCATTTCCAATTACTTGTAGGATGTTTGTATCAATTAGGCTCAGACAACATTTTGCGGTTATGCATTAGTCCAGAGGAGTACGACTGCTATATTTTGGAAGCACATATTCAGGACGTAGTATTTCATTGCTTGCAAAAAAAAACCCAGCACTTACAACGTTTAGGAGTTTATTGGATGAATATGTGCACTGATGTTTAGGGGTACATTACTAAGTGTGCAACTTGAAATTCTAAACCACCTGTAGAACATGCTACACTGTTTCATGTAACAATTGCACCAAAATGGAGCCAATACATAATTGACTATCTGACAATGAGGATGTTTCCTGAAAATACCTCTAGGGCACAACAAAGGGCCATAGAAATAGAGGTTCAAGATTTTGTACTAATTTGAAAACCAATTGTATAAGAGAGGAAAGGATAATCAACTCACGATATGTGCGATCAAAAGCATGTAATTACCAATCCTAGAGGCGGCACATGAAGGACTCCGTGGAGGCCATTTCTCAGGGGATAAGATGAACGGGTCTTGTTTTTGCTTTTTTCAACTTTTTGCAACTATACCACTCTAGAATTCATGTTTGTGAGGTCTATAATGCTAGAGAACTATCTTTAGTAGTCCTCAACATGTCCTGCTGCTTCTAGGGAGAAATAAATGTTAAAGTTGTAAGTTATGATCAGATTGCAAAAAATTATCAAATCACTGGAATATGGCGGCATGCATTACTCATGGACACTGACAAATATGTTAAGAGATGTGATATGTGTCAGCATACCAACGTATTGGTGATGAGAGATGAGATTCCTCTAAATGATGGGAGCCAAAGATTTTGCTAAGTGGGGTATAGATATTGTCGGACCAATTTCACTCCCATCTTACAAAACTCATGTCCAATATATCATTGTGGCTATAGACTATCTCACAGAGTGGACTGAAGCTAAGACCACATAGAAAATAGGTGCGAGGACCACTACACAATTTCTATACAAAAATATATTTGTTAGATATGGCCTACCTATAGAAATTGTCAGTGATCATGGCACACATTTTCTCAATGAAGTTATTGAAAATATTTTGGAAAAATTCATGGTAGTTCATAGTAAGTCTGCTCCATGCCACCCACATGCTAATGGATGGACAGGCTGAAGCTACCAATAAGATTCTATGCATGGTTTTGACCAAAATAGTATCTGACTCAAGAGCAGATTGGGACCAACAATTAAACGCCATGTTGTGGGCTTACAGGGTAGCATACAAAACCTTGATTAGTACAACACCGTATAACATGGTGTTTGGCCTTAATGCGATCTGGCCACTGGAATTCCTGATCCCCACTCTAAGAGTAGCTAAACAACTCGGATGGATAGGCCATGAATTGTCTTCCAGAGTCGATGACCTTGAAAAACTAGATGAGCTTCACCTAAAGGCTCTATCTACGCTAAAAAAAGGTGACAAGAGGAGTTTTTCAATAAGCATGTACGCTCCAAAGAGTTTAAAATAGGAGACTATGTCTTGGTTTACACATTGAAACAACATGCAAAAAAACTTAAAAAGTGAGGGATAGGACCCTTGGTGATCACCTATATATCACAAAGTGTAGATGTCAAGCTTGCTACATTGGAGGGTGAAGCCTGAATGCCAAATTGGATTAGTGGTTGTCTTCTTAAAAAGAATCATCTACCACTAACCCAGAGCATGCTTCAACAAATCCATGCAAAAAAGAAATGATTTCAAGAAAAGCAGTGGGTAGTCAAAGAATCTCAAGAACACGCCAAGGAGCGCATGGCAAAATGAAAGCTTCTACAACAACAACAGTAGCACGGACCACCACACGGATCAATGATTTTGAAAAAGATCATACGACAGATCCAACCATAGAAGTCAAGCTCGAAGGTAATCAAGTGGAGTCCATGGAAATCCTAGATTTTGGATCTCAAGGAAATCTCATTTTTTACAAAATTTACAAGCAGGTGACTCTTGAGGGACAACTTCAACCAGCACAACAAGACATTAAAAGATATTCCAAGCACTCAATCAAGGCATTGGGATGGATGGTGATACATATGCAAATTAATCAACACCTCTATCCGCATAAATTTTATGTGGTAGAAGATAAGTCAGTGCAACATGCATTATTGCTTGGTCAGCCATGGCAATAAAGGTACAATGTACAAATTGATTGGAGCTTTGATACAATCAACATTCAACATGTGCAAGAACATCGAGTGATTCCATTTGCGGCAGAACCAAACCACAAATCGATGGTAACGGACTTAAAACGTAAGGGCAAAAAACCCTTCCTTACACCAACTCAAAAATGGATTCCAAAGAACAAAACAAAGGAGTTTGCTACTGCAAAACCAAGCACCAGGAATAGTCTAAGAACTTTATACGAAAAACCCACCAGGCAACGACCACTACTGCAGTCACAAAAAGAACATAAACCATGTTGGGGTTAAGAAGGCAGAGGCTCCACAATTTTTGCCACCCAAGCTTTCAGCTACCAAAACAATGGCGCACGGTAAACCTCAAAAACCTACTCAAAATTATAGTCAGGTATGGGTTTCGAAGAAGTTGATTGCTGCACCAAGGTCATCCAACACAAATCTGGATTCCAAAGAAACACAACAAAGAAATCCTTTCAGTATCAACCCCTCATATTCATCCCAAACCACAGCCCTATCACCAAAGAGCCAAACTGAAGTAGATGTAGGTACCCAAGCCATTATGCCAAGCTCAAAAAAACCACATTCAAATTTGGATCACTAAACAAAGGCCAATACAAACACCATATGTGGATCTAGGAATCAAAGAAGACTATCAACAACACTGGCAACACTGATACCAGAAGTACCAACGCAACCATTGTCAATCAAACAGCGAGCGACACACTTAGAAGGATTGTTATTTCACCGCTATCTTCTTGGTATTGACTTAACGGGAAACCTCAACATTAAATACCAGTAAGCACATCGCTTTTACCATCCTCTTGCACATCATTAACTTTATCGAGTATGCATATAGAGCCACATTACATGGCCAGCATTAGCACCGCTTGGTAACCTATGTACATACCCTAGGGTGATACACCGTAATCTAGGAGGACTCCGACTAGGAGGGGGGGAGGCATTCTCAATGCGAACCCGACATACTAAGCAAAGTACTAAAAGGGCACTGTTTTCTATATTTGTGGTTTTTGATTGCAAAAATTTCATGAACCCAAGTATATATACCCTTATCTAATGTGATTCTATAGAGACATGAGGACAAATGCCAGTAATGAACCTCTAGGGGTGTGTATATATGTAAAAATAATAGTTTTTATGCATAAAAGTGAGAAAAACGGAGCAATCCGGCCAAAAATATTACGAATGACTATACATAATGGTTCTTTGTGATTTTTTTTATCTATTTATATATATTGGTATTTTTCAAGTTACTTTAGTTATTTTCCTTTTATTTTTGCTTATTCTGTGTAAATTCTACTTCCACAGTAGCAATCAATTCCCTAAGTTGCAATTCTGTCATGACAATTGTGAAGGTACATGTGGGTCGGCCACTGGCCATTTAGAATTCCCTAGGTATAAAGGTCAATAACCTTAATGTGAAAAGGAGGCTTATCTTTAGAGAAGAAGAAAGGAGCTCTGAAAAACGTACGCTCAAGCTACGAAGCTGCTCCACATTGTAGGGTGAAAGCGTGGTTTGGTGGTACAAAAAAAGGACCTATTTTACTTCTACCAATGAAAAGTGGGGACTGGTAAAATTTTTGTAGTTAGGTCAAAACTTTTCGGACCTTGTGTTTTTAGATTCTCCTTTTGAAGATCTATCCATTGATATATAGTATGATAGGTAGTTTTTCATGTGACATGTAGAAATTGTAGCTCAAAGATTTGTCAAAGGTGTTGTCAAGGACACTCCTTTTTGTACCACCAAAGCGTGCTTTTAGCCTGTAATCATCGCAACTAATAAATGGGTAATCAAATTTCAGTTTTGAAACTTGCATTGTGTTCCTCTCTTTTTGATCTTCCATTCAAGTGTAAGCATTGTCAGTTTTGTTGAGGTTTGCGACTACGAGTTAGTGAGCCTAATCTTCATATTTGAGTACTTAAATCATTGTTTTTAGTCGTTTTGACCATAGGAGAGTGTTCCTAGACCATAGGGCGACCTTTCTGGATTGATCTATAGCACTTTTCAAGACCTTTTTCAAGATGGAGCGTGATTTTGGTACCTTGTCGGATTGCGACCAGACTTGGTGGGATAGTGCCCATAGGTGTCCTAGACCTCCTCCTAAACTTCCGTTGCATTTTGAGTCCGTTCGAGTGCCGAAATGGCGTGATGACCTAGAGCTGTGAGAAAGGACATAGACAGATTTCCTTGATCATTGAGTGTTGGTTTGCTTGTAGATCTTTTGTGTTTGTTTGCTTAGGTTCACTTCTTGAGATTGACGATCTCAAAGAGTCTCCGTGCCCCATCCAAGTCACTTCCTTGAGTATTGACATTATGTTAGTACCAAAAAGATATGTTGCAGACGTCCGTCACGAAGACCCGCTAACATTGACACCATTGCCGGGGATATGATCCTTAGATGGTGAGTGACCTAGTGCGTAATTAGAGCATTCTTTTTTGAATACTTGCCTTCCAATCCATTTACACTTTAGCAGTGAAGTAGCTACACACGATGTTTAATGCTTGGTAGAGTCTAGAAGTCAAGGACTTGCTAGGTCTATTCTTGAGAAGTAAAGAGGGTTGTGAGTGAGATAGCCAAAAGAATTTCATTCTCTGATTTTCTCTATGCTTTCAGAGTGTTGTTCCATTTTTCGTTTCAACTTTATTTGTACCGTTTTGTTTGTTTTAGTTTCATGTTTCATTTTAGTAGTTAGGAGTAGGATAAGTAGAAACTACCACCATTAAATTTGGGCTAAAAGATTGAGGGAAAAAAGGTGAAAACCATATTTTGGCAAAAATGACCATAACTGTGAAATTTTGAAAATTTGATGGTAGAGACCTCAAAAGTGATCCAAATTCAAAAATTTGTGGGTCAAAGGTATCAACAGACTCTTTAGAAGCAATCTGGAAAGTCTGTCAAGAATCTGTGTGGAGGAACATGGATCACGATCCATATACCCCATAGACCATTTTTGGTGAAAAGTGATCAGTGACATTGTACATCAGTGGGATACTTCTCTGATCAAGTTTGCTTGAAAAAAAGATTCAAAAATCACATCAGAATTGGCTGTTAGGGCAAAAACAACAAAACAAGCATTGTAGACACAAAAGTTGGGTTTTTTCAACTTTTTGGGATCCAAATTCAAAAAGGGGTGAGATTTGGCTTCTACAGGGGATAGAGAACCAACAGAATGAACATGGATCGTCATCCATGTACCTTTTTGATGTTTGGGACTGATATTTGACAAGTAGATCCCTGATATCATATGGAACAACTTTCCCAAAAGGCACAATGTCAAAAAATTGAAAAAAATTGGTCAAGATAGCCAAATACAGAAACTAGTCAAAAACCGCAGGACAGACAAAAAAACTTGCATTTGAATGACAAAACTAGTCCAAATCCAAAACTTTTGATACCATAGCATCTAGTAAACATGTTGATCTTGATGATACCAAGAAATGTCAATTTGGCTTCCAAACATGGATCGTGATCCATGTATCTCATGGATTTTTTTGAATTTTTTTGGTTGAGATTTGAGCAATAGGTAGCTGAGACATAGATAAACACTTTTTTTAAAGGAACTATATGCCAAAAAAGTTGCAAAAAGTTGTCAAAAGAGCAAAAAACAGAACATTGTCAAAACTATCACAGCAGACTGTAGAAGTCAGTTTTGGTAGGGCAAAACTGATCCAAATCCAAAAAGATTTGCCTTGCAAGCTACAAACATCACAAGCTATCAGCATACCAAAAATTCAGATCCAAAAGTGGTGGAACATGGATTGTGATCCATGTACCCCTAAGAAATTTTTGGACAAAAACTTTCCCAGGCTCCAGCCTGTAGCATAGACCATTGTGAACAAAAGTCCCCAAAGAAATTTTGTCAAAAAAGTTCAAAAAGTGGGTGAAAAGTGCCAAAAATAGCTGAAGAGGAAAACCCTAAAACAAACCTATGAATTGAATTTTGCTTGTCAAAACAAGTCCAAATCACACAAAAACCACATAGCAGTGATGACCAGTGGACCAAGCGGAAGCTATGTGTCAAGTATATTACCATCTGACGACACATAGGTACATGGATTGCAATCCATGTTCCTTTGTCACACACTGATACCATATTTGCACCATAGCTAGAGGACATCACAAGGAGTCTAATGGTCTTTTCAAAACTGTATTTGGATATCAAAAACCAAACCAAAAGCCGTGAACAGTCAAGTACTCAGAGCAAGTGCCGGAATTGACCTAACTTTCAATCCAGAGGTCCATTTTCAAAAAATTGATATCATAGGACCTACTAGTCATGTTGAATCTGATGGTACCAAGAGAAGTCAATTTGGGCTCTCCAAATATGGATCACGATGCATGTACCTATAGTGACAGCTTGACCTAAAACTTTTTAGATCAATAGTGCATACACAAGAAAACATATCCCCAAGCCTAGTTGTAAAAAAAATTGAGCAAAATTGGGTCAAGAGAAAGCAAAACAGGTGACAGACTAAAAGCCGCATTGTAGACCTAGTATTGGCCATTTGACATATCAAACCAAGTCCAAATCCAAAAAGATTTGAGATTTAGCTTGTGGACATAGTCAAGAACAAGCTGCCAAGAAATCAAGTCCGGATGAACATGGATCACGATCCATGTACCTCAACCTCAGAATTTGATGAAAATTGGTACAGAGTCTGCATATGACCTTGTCTACACACTGTCAAAATTTGGGAAAATTTGGAAAAAAAAATTGACAAAGGAACATGGATCTCGATCCATGTACCTCAGCATAGTGGGAGTGTGATTTGATGATCTTGTAGACATACTTGAGGACATCCCAAATCTCAAGTTTGAGCTAAAAATACCTTCGGGAGGCCAAGGTACAAGCCAAAGTTCCTGTGTTCTAGTCTTGAGGCTGTTTTGAGTGCCGTTTCAAGTGCAGTTCACTAAAAGTGCTCTAACTTTTGATAGACAACTCCAAACTGAGTCAAGTATAGCTAGGAAGAAGGCTTGCGAGCAATAGCATGCACCTAAGTTTTAAAGCTAAATTTTTAGAGCTAAATTTTTCTAGGTTTCCTAAATCCAATCTTTTAGGGTACCCCAAGACTAGTTTTCAAAAAAGCCAAAGAGTCACAAACTCCTGACCATTTTGAGACCTTACCAGGGGCAGTAAGGGATAAGCTGCACTAAGCCAAAGTGGACTTGTAAGAGACTATCTTGAGAGTTTTGACTGATCCTTAACCATGACAAATCAACCACCACCAGGGTTCTCTACTCCACTCAAAGACATGAAAAACGATGCAATGCGGACTATAGGGGGATTGGGAAATTACCTAGAGGAGAGACATCCTCTGATCAACAAGCCAAATGTGAGATTCATTAGAACCAATGAATCCATGCAAGTTCTTACAGATTACACTTATGAGGGCTTATATAGATTCACAAACAAGGATCCATATATCTTCTACAAGTGTGTACAACCCTATGCTAGAGAGTTGACATTCCATAAGAACCTCTTTGCATTCACATGTACAGATGCCCATGGAGTGCAAGTTTTGATGGTAGACAAGTATGGACGTGAGTATATACTTATTGATCCGATTGACTTAGAACGATACACATACAAGGGTACTCTGATCTCTACTTACTTTCATCCAATAACGATGCCAAAGCACATATCAGAGAGGATCCCACCGAGATTTTCTCCAAGACGAGATGAGAGAACGAGAGACATCTTTCCACAAGACCACAAATTGGTTAGATTAGTGACTAAACCACAACATTTAAGACCATATCAAGTGGCTCAATGTGTCAAGACAAAGTACAGTGGGTCAGGGTATTCATATGCTCATGTCTCACTCTTTAAACAAGTTTTGAGAGCTGAACAGATTGCGGATTTCCATACTCAGTATGAGGGATTTGGATTGACAATAGAAGGAACAGCCTTGACTTGGTTCCAACCACTAAATAGAGATGATTTTCCCAACATAGCACAACTCTTACAAGAATTTGTAGAGGAGTTCTTGAAAAGGGGGATCAAACACAACACAATGTCCCAAATCTACACATTCAAACAAAAAGCAAACGAAAGAGTGAAGGAAGCTCTGCTTTGCTTCAAACAATACATAGAGAGATTTCCTATGAGAGAGTTACCACAAGATGAGAGATTATCAGTTCTCTTCATAGAGGGCTTGAGAAATGAAACTTTCAAACAAGACCTACATTTGAAAGGATGCACGTCATTTGATCAAGTCACTAGAGAAGCTCTATATCTAGTTGACAATTGTAAGGCATACAGAGAGGTGACTGAAGATAAAGACAACGCGACTAGTAGTGCCTCATCTTCGAAGAGAGAATTAACAACAAAAAGAGATATTCAACTCCTTGGGAACCAATCATTGAACAAGTGGTCAAGGGGGTTATTAGAAGAGTAAACCAAGGCTATAAACAGAACCTGAATGTGCGACAGCCTCAATTGAGGAGATGTAATACTTGTGGAGGGGATCACCCCACTCCATGGTGTATCACTCAACCAAAACCGCAACCACTTCTAAATGATGGTAGAGCAATAGTCAACTACACTGAGCCAGCATATGTGCCACAACCCATGAAAAACTAGTACTCCTTGGATACAAATACGCTCATGTTCATAGCGAATCATGAGTATGGTTCAAAGAGCATTCTTACCAGGCAAGAACAACCTTTGGTTGGATCATCAGCTATGAAACAAGAAGTTCCATGCTATGAATGTAGAGGTGACCATTGGGCATGAAGATCTCCAAACAAGGGTCCACAAATAGAATTATTTGTATTCTGTGAACGTTGTGGAAGAGACCATCTATGCCAAAACTGTGGTAAAAATCCAGACTACAAAGGGAAAGCAACAATGAATGTTGTAGGTGTGATGCCTTCTTCAAGCGGATTCAAGGTAGAACCCACCATTCCTTGAAACATAATGACTTGAGCTCAAGCTCAAGAAGTTGCTAAAAACGCAATCGTTGAGGAGGAAGCCACATTGCCTGTTCAAATAGAAATCAAAAATTTATCATGAGAACAGGAAGAAAATCATGGAAAGCCAAACGACACAAAATAAAAGCGAAGAGACTACAGGAGAAAGCTGCTTTAGAAGCTAAATTAAATCAAACAAAAGAACAGCTTAGACAAGAGCAACAAAGTAATAAAAATGCAAAGGGACCTAAAGAGTCAAAGACTAACTCGGGAGGTTCAGTCTTGGTCGACAGTCTTGGTCGACAAAGTCTTTGAACCTTTGGATGCGATCTTGAAAGCTTATGAAGCTAAGTTAAAGACCAACCAAACCCAGGATGATAGATGGATAATGTACCCTCATCCAGGGTATGAAAAAGAGAGGTTGCAGATGTGCAAGGAGCTCATCCACAAGACCCAAGCTCTTATGGAACCACATATTCTAGATGCTCCAAAAACGGAGGTGCTAATCCGCAAAAAAAATCTAGGAAATGGAGAGCCATGGTATTGTCAATAGAGACCAGGAAGATCCAGGAGTTGAGGCACCTTTAAATACAAGGGAAGTAGTCAATACCACTACAGATGGGGTGGGCTTACAAGCAGTGATGCCTATTCCGGAGGTAGAAGAACCGTGGCCACAATCCTTATGGAAATCAATCAAAAACCAAAAATATGGTAGTGCTACTTTAAAGTCAACACCTATCCCTGAAATAAACATGGATCACGAATTTTTTCCAGGGGATATAAGATCTTTATATGGGGATGTCGGGTATGTCGCATCTGAAGAGAGTAAACCACGCTCTCTAAAGACTTTGCCATCTTTCATAGGAGAACTCAAAACAAAATCGGAGGTTAAAATGGTACCTTCTCAGTGGAAAGCCACACCAAAAATGATGGATACAAAGAGCTTGCATGGATTGATGTCTTCTCCTATACAATGCACACTTTATCTCTCAGAGCTTCTAAAAATTATACCGCATCTATGGGGCCAAATGGGCAAAAACCTCGAAAACATGGTTTTGAAAATCCCTTCACATGACCACCTTGCAGACAAAAACATGGATGACACCTCTCTTAAGAAACCATAGACAAAGCCAGTACCAATAAATAAGGTGGGTGACTACTGTGAAGGAGAAGAAGGAAACACCACCTTACCACTTCAGTACAAAGGAGTAAAAATGATTGCTATGTTAGATAGTGGGACAGGAATTGCCATTGCAACCAAAGAAATATGAAAAAATGGGAAAAGCTTGCTCTTACGAAAACTCTCATAAAACTGCAATTAGCAGATGGATACGTTGAGAGACCAATAGGAATATTAGAACAAATCATTGTATCCTCGTGTGGCATAGAGGATGAGCATACCTTTGCCATAATGAATTTTGACAAGAGCAGGAACTTTGACATCATATTGGGCAGACCATTCATGCGTCAGCTCAAAATGGTACAAGACTGGGGCTATGACTATATCTACCTGAGACACAAAGAGGTCACTACAAAAATTAGTGTCAAAGATCATAGTTATAGAGATGTAGAGCGAACCCCGAGGGAAGAATTAAACTCCACAACTGATTTCGAAAGCAAAGTGCATATTTGGATGTACAAAGCTCATGAGAGTGTAAGTCTGAGGAAGGAGTCTCGTATTCTTGATCGACTTGTGGAGGACACACACTATATTCGAGAACTATTTCCAGAGGAGTTATTTGAACCCTTTGGATGGGATCAAATACTGGCCACTCTTGATGTGTGTGTGAATGAGGTAACCCTTACTAAATTTTGCGATGAAGATGGGTATGATATAACTCCCTTATTTACGATAAATGTGTTGAAGGAAGCTAATGAAGTTTGTGAGTGTGAAAGCAAAAAAGGTGAGACGGATAGCTACGTCTTGGAGCATGGTTCCAAGGTGCAAACAAAGGAAGCAGAGCAATCGCAAGAATATGTCATCATTGAAATACCTAAAGAATCGACAAAAGCTGTTCAAAAGAAGTCCACTCCAAAAAAGGAGCAAAGTTTCCAATTTCAATGTCAAATGTTCAACAAACGCAAGATCAAGAGAAGAACAAGGATATGAGAGAAGATTGATTGTCCTCTACGACAATCAATCAATCAAATTCAGCATATGCAAAGAAACAGGACTCAAATCACATGTTTAGCTGTGATAGATCCAAAAGCGACAAAGAATCTAATGTCTTATGATACGTGGATAATGATGGGGAAGCCGCCAATCACCGAGCTAGAAGAGATAGTGTACACAAGTTATACAATGGAGATTCCTAGCTTTGGCATGGCAGAAGTCGTACTCAAATTGAGTACCGGGAAGTATAAAGATACTTTCCACGTAATCGACTCCCATCACATCAAAGAGAGGCTGGTCCTGACAAAAAGATGGAGGAACATCTTCTTTCGACAACAATCAAAAGCTTCAACAATGACAACGATAAGACTCCATGAAGCTTCTCAAATCCATGCGGAGAAGAAATCGCCAACCATCACAGAAAAAGGTAAATCAAAGGTAAAAACTCAAGTATATCAACCTTGCAAGACAACTTTACCTTCAACGAGCCTACTTCAAACTTCCAATGAAGCTTCTACATCAAGAGCCAAACCATCAACAATGCAATGGAAACCAAAGCACAAAGTTACCAACCAAAGTTTCCATCACAAAAAAGCATCCAGAAGAACCCAAAGAATGTCAACCAAGTGTTGGTATCCAAAGAGCACATCAAAGTCAAAGACCCAGTTTGGATCCATGAAGCACAAGTTCAACCACAAAAGCAAAAAGTGACAGGGTGGGTAGCATCAAAAGAGTCAATCACTGTTTAGGGCTACTTCCAAGGAAATGCTAATGTTTGGGCCAAAAAGCCTAACGTAATAGCTTGGACCTACCCTCCTCAACCAACGTGTTCTACATAGAACAATATGCGCTATAAATGCAAGACAAACAACTCAACCATGAGAAAAAACCACCACAAAAGGCAAAAGCAAAAATCAAAGCAGCAAGAAATGCGACAAGTTTAGGTACCGAAGTCAAACTTCAACGAAGCTACCCAACACAAACAGGATGCAGCAGCGGCTGATTCCAGTAAAGCTAATCAAAGCACAAGGATTCTATGAAGGTGATGCTCAAATATGGTTACCAAAAGTTGTAGCTCAATTTGGAACAACCAAGAGAAATCAAGCACCACAGGCTTCCATCCAAAAGCAAGCAAAGACAACCAACATCCACCAACAGAAGCCAAATGCAACCAAGGTTGCTGCAATCTCTAGATGGATACCTTGTCGTCAACTCCAAAATCAAGGCTTCTACAAAGGAAACCATCAAATATGGATACCGAAGCCTAGTGTCAATCAAGCCAAATCAGAAGAGAAAATTCCAAGGACGGTCACACAAGGACCAGAAACAAGATGGGTTCCGAAATTGCTAGTGAAAACTCAAACACAAAGAACCCACACACATCAACAATCGCTTCTCATGGTAGATAAAGCAAAAGCTCCATGAGTCCCTACAAGAGCTGAAGGACTTGTTTCACAAAGCAATGTGAAAATACGACAAGCAAGTCAAGAGGAGCCAACATATGCCAACCTACTTGACAAAATGGTGGCATCCAAAGACCAACACAATGGAAGAGGCCTAAGTTTCTAGAACTTATGGAATTGGATTTTTCTCCTTGAACAGGTAAGTCCAAGTCGCCATTAAAAATAAATGGCATAAAAGTCAGAGTAGCGGGCAGTTAAGCCACTAATTGAGCAAGGCGTTAGTCCCAAAACTTCATGTAATATTCTCTGTGGTCTAAGAGTCTTAGTTATTCTAGGTACAGCTCAAGCTAGAAGAGTTGATCATAATTACGTTGTGTCGTTCATGCTGGTATAGGTGAGCATAAGAGTCAAAGTCATTGCAGTATAGTGGTAAGTGAAGGAGGAAGTCTAAAAGACACTCACGCACTCAACACAGTGAGGAATGAGTGGAGAAGCTTCTACATTGAAAACCCTTCTTGGAAATGTGGAAGCTATTGAGATGTCCTTTGATATCACATGTGCTACATTTTTTCCTTGAAGCACCCATCAACTCCATCTCTTACACTACATGCTTTTGTTTGAGAAATTTCTTGTATGCATATAGAGTGTCCCATAATTGGCACTTGCATTAGGCACTCTTCCTTTGTTTCTCCCAAGCACTCACCTTGTATGACAGGTACTTAAAGTCCAAATGCTCAGCTCCAATAAGAGCGTATACCAACGACACTTTTTTCCCACTGGGTTTTTCCCTTTGGTCATCTAGGTTTTAGACCCTAATCTAGAACCACATCATTTTCTTGTATATATTCCTTCTACATCAACAATAAGGAAATGTCTTCCCAAATCAATCGACAATGACTTGGAGAAAAAATTGCAGGTCCCCATATGCTTATCAAGAGAATATTTTTTCTCCTCCAAGGTCAATAAAAAAGCTCCATCAAACAATGGCAAGTCAAAGAATGGCCTACAACAACAAGCAATGAAAAATTCTGCAAGAGAGTCATCAACAACAATCAAAAGTAGCTCACACAATGATTCAACATTGGCTACCTACTATAAACAACTCAAATTACAGTGGAGATGGAAAGCATACCCATCATAAAGTCCACGCCACAAAGAGGATTGGTTCTATAAACTCAAAAGCATTAAAATCCTTCTTCATGGTGGCCAAGACTGGCGACAAAGAGAAGACTACGCAATGAGAAGAAAAGTTCTCTCGATAATCAAAGATCAAGTCACGTATCAACAACATGGCCGATATGAATCACTCAAGGAAGGGGGAGTGTCATCAACGCCAAAGCTAAAGACCAACCTTGAAGACAAAGATTCAATGATCAATGGAAAGACGAAGAATGTCATACAAACACACCGAACAAACAATAATAACTTCAGCACAAAAGCTCCCAACAACAAAACATAAGGAGTTCCATAGTGATCAAGCTAGTGAAGTATTGAAAGTCAATGACAAAGATAGAAACATCAAAAGAACTCTTCATGGTAGATATGAATCACTCAAGGAAGGGGGGAGCGTCATCAACAAAAAGCACTTCCCAAGATAAAGTTCTCTTGATAATCAAAGATCAAGTCACGTATCAACAACATGGCCGATATGAATCACTCAAGGAAGGGGGAGTGTCATCAACGCCAAAGCTAAAGACCAACCTTGAAGACAAAGATTCAATGATCAATGGAAAGACGAAGAATGTCATACAAAGACAATGAACAAACAATGATAACTTCAGCACAAAAGCTCCCAACAACAAAACATAAGGAGTTCCATAGTGATCAAGCTAGTGAAGTATTGAAAGTCAATGACAAAGATAGAAACATCAAAAGAACTCTTCATGGGAGATATGAATCACTCAAGGAAAGTTCTCTCGATAATCAAAGATCAAGTCACGTATCAACAACATGGCCGATATGAATCACTCAAGGAAGGGGGAGTGTCATCAACGGCAAAGCTAAAGACCAACCTTGAAGACAAAGATTCAATGATCAATGGAAAGATGAAGAATGTCATACAAAGACAACGAACAAACAATGATAACTTCAGCACAAAAGCTCCCAACAACAAAACATAAGGAGTTCCATAGTTATCAAGCTAGTGAAGTATTGAAAGTCAATGACAAAGATAGAAACATCAAAAGAACTCTTCATGGAAGATATGAATTACTCAAGGAAAGTTCTCTCGATAATCAAAGATCAAGTCACGTATCAACAACATGGCCGATATGAATCACTCAAGGAAGGGGGAGTGTCATCAACGGTAAAGCTAAAGACCAACCTTGAAGACAAAGATTCAATGATCAATGGAAAGACGAAGAATGTCATACAAAGACAACGAACAAACAATGATAACTTCAGCTCAAAAGCTCCCAACAACAAAACATAAGGAGTTCCATAGTTATCAAGCTAGTGAAGTATTGAAAGTCAATGACAAAGATAGAAACATCAAAAGAACTCTTCATGGCAGATATGAATCACTCAAGGAAAGTTCTCTCGATAATCAAAGATCAAGTCACGTATCAACAACATGGCCGATATGAATCACTCAAGGAAGGGGGAGTGTCATCAACGGCAAAGCTAAAGACCAACCTTGAAGACAAATATTCAATGATCAATGGAAAGACGAAGAATGGCATACAAAGACAACAAACAAACAATGATAACTTAAGCACAAAAGCTCCCAACAACAAAACATAAGGAGTTCCATAGTTATCAAGCTAGTGAAGTATTGAAAGTCAATGACAAAGATAGAAACATCAATAGAACTCTTCATGGCAGATATGAATCACTCAAGAAAGGGGGGAGCGTCATCAAAAAAAAATTACTTCCCAAGCTAAAGTCCAACCTTGAAGAGAAAGTTGAAAACAACCCTATGACAAGACTGCACAAGGTTGTGTCAAGGGACGACACGATTTAGGAAGGGGGGAATGTTTGAGGACAAACTGAACCGGTGCCCACCTGGCCGGACACGTAGCCAGAAACCACATTCGTAGTCTATTATTTTGCCTAGATAGTGTAGTGATACTTCGTGTAAATCCTAATCCCAGAGTAGCAATCAATTCCCCTAGTTGTAATTCTGTCATGATATTTGTAAAGGTACATGCGAGTCGGCCACTGGCCATTTAGAATGCCCTAGGTATAAAGGTCAATAACCTTAATGTGAAAAGGAGACTTATCTTTAGAGAAGAAGAAATGAGCTCTGAAAAACGTACGCTCAAGCTACGAAGCTGCTCCACCTTGTAATCATCGCAACTAATGAATGGGTAATCAGATTTCAGTTTTTAAACTTGCATTGTGTTCCTCTCTCTTTTCTCTTTCATTCAAGTGTAAACATTGTCAGTTTTGTTGAGGTTCGCGACTACAAGTTAGTGAGCCTAATCTTCAAATTTGAGTGCTTAAATCATTGTTTTTAGCCGTTTTGACCATAGGAGAGTGTTCCTAGACCATAGGGCGACCTTTTTGGACTGATTTGTTGTAGTTTTCAAGACCTTTTTCATGATGGATCGTGATTTTGGTACCTTGTCGGATTGCGCCCAGACTTGATAGGATAGTGCCCCTAGGTTTCCTAGACCTCCTCCTAAAGTTTTTTTGCATTTCGAGTTCGTTGAAGTACCAAAATGGCGTGATGACTTAGAGATGTGAGAAAGGACATATGCAGATTTCCCTGATTATTGAATGTTGGTTTGCTTGTAGATTTGTTGTGTTTGCTTGTTTAGGTTCACTTCTTGAGATTGACAATCTCAAAGAGTCTCCGTGCCCCATCCGAGTCACTTCCTTGAGTATTGACATTATGTTAGTACCAAAAAGCTATGCTGCAGACGTATGTCGCATCGACTCGATCACTAACATTGAGCCTAAAGTGCTTTTCAAGAACGAGATAGGAGCACATGTCAAATTTCATGACAAGTGGTCCAGGGACCCCCAATATAAGATATTTTGGGCCCCACTTACTATCTCATTTCTACTATTCACATTTAGAGAGAGAGAGAGAGAGAGAGAGAGAGAGAGAGAGACCTAGAGCACGTGGACTTTGATGGCTTTGTATGACACATAGAGGACACCAACCGATGCCAGACATGAGAGGTAGGCTCCTCACCATGTATCCTCCTTGTTGTGTGCTTACTTCATCGTGAAAAACTGATGGAAACGACAATATGACATCGCGGGGAAGAAACCAAAACGGGATCATAACGCAACAACCACTAACTCAATAGCTACAAGACTTGATAGGGGGTTAACCCTTGACTAGATGAACATGTCTATTCAAAAAAATTGTAATTTCCTGGAGCCTGAAGAAGCTGGCCCGGGAGAAAGTTTCTAGAATGCTACCAAATTTTAGGAATAGGTGCTCCTCGAGGGTGCCTACAAGCCTATGTAATTGCCTCCTAAGTCAAACTACCAAGAGTTGGTCAAAACATCAAGCTAGGCTTCCAACACACAAAGCGTCATTTGGCTTTCACGGCCAAACGGTGCATCCATGTACTGCCAAAATTCAGTGTATCATCGACATGTCACCAACAACCAACACATATGGTCAGACAACAAAAAGAATCGTCATCGACTATCTCCTCCCAAAAAGACGCTATTTGAGTGACAAATTGCCAAAAAGGGTATCTGTAAGGCCAAACACTACACCGAAGCCATGGGAAGGTTCCCTTCTGCATCCACAAGCCTAGGAGATTGATCTCAAGAGGAATCGCAACAAAAAGTTATATCCAAGTGAAGGAGTCCCTTTCAAAGACCGAAATGCCAAACAGGGAGTTTCTAAGCTTAAAAAATTGACTTTTTAAGATGAAAACTAGCTATTAGGGCTTAAGGCACAAGCAGAAAGCACTTCAAAGCATCATAGCTAATTTCTATCAAAACAGACATCAGACGCGTATGATGTCTCACGGCCAGTTTTTGCATAAAAACTACTAATTTGAATCCACCACCACATGGTGCATACTCTCAACATGAAATACAAAAAATTTCATGAGATTTGGAGCTGGTTAGGGTGTCCAATTCCCAAAGAACGCAAAGTCTAGGCCTAATCCCATAATTTGGCTTTAGACCTACCAAAAGTGCTCTAAACCAAGTGAAATTTTACACAAGGCAAGCACATAGCATGTACATCATACCCCTATGCTCCAATAACCATTTCCCAAAAGTAGACATCATTTACGTATGATGTCTAGACCTATCACAGAGGAGTTCTGTCAGCATTTTGGGCATCTAGATTTATATAGCATGGTACATATAGCCTCTACACCAAATTTGAACATCTTTGGGCATATTTTGATCACCATCCTCATCATCTTCCAAATCAAAATGTCCTAAGCCCCTTCTATGGCCTTGGGCACATGAGCACTAGTCCAAATTCATATTTGCATGCATCAGAGCATACCACACATCATGAGCTACCTCTGCACCAAGTTTAATCCAAAAAATTTAACCTAGACATCATACATGTATGATGTCTAAACCCCCTGAATTGACATATTGTTGTGATTTTGGCAACTCTAACACTTTATATACATCATTATGGGCTCCCCATCAAAGTTTCATCACCTTTGGATATCTTTTGACCTCCAACTATCCAAAAGGAAACAATCTAGACACACAGTCCCTTTATATGGCTCTTCACATCCATTTTCAAGCTCACATTCAAATGTGGGGTTATGGGAACCATGCACATGCTATACACATCTTACCCAATGATTTTCAAGCAGTTTTGCATCAGCAGACATTATACACGTATGATGTTTGTTCTCTCATACAAATGCCAAACTCCACAACTTTCATCATGAGCATGTTCACCCCATGCATTCAATTTGGACAAGTTTAAGCAAGGCTGTGACCACTTGGAGCCCAAAAAGGGAAAATACTAGAAAAGGACACATTCTATAGCCCCACCCAAATGAATCCTCTCCAAATCAAAAGCTGAAATGGTCAAAGGGTTACCCATCATCTGGGGATCACTACAGATCAAGTCTGGGCCCAAAATCTCAACAAAGACATCATACTTGTACGATGTCTTTAAAGGCCAAAATGACCAATCTGGGGAGATTTCTCACTTTCAATGCCATTATCCCATGATTGTTAGCCCACAACTCAAGTTTCATCAAGTTTTAATTCTTTGTACCCGTCTAAACCCAAGCTTTAGAACTTTGAATTTCTAAACCTGAATTTAGGCTTCAAACACGAGAGTAATTCCAATTGAAAATTTGATTCCACAGGAGTCTATACCATGCTAAAGCCCAACTCTAGTACAAGTTTGAGCCCTTTTGGACAAAGTAGACATCATATGCATATGATGTCTCACTATCTTGAAGATGAACCTGGAAACTAACTTGACCCCTTCTAAGCCTTTACCACACGATTATGAGAGTATCTACCAAGTTTCACCCCATTTGAACCTCATTTGCTCAAAACTAAGCCAGAAGCTTCAAAGCTTGAAAGGGGTTCTAATGGTCACAACTTGTCCAAATGACATCCAAATTGAAATCCAGGTATATATACAAGATGTGCATGATATGAGCTATGCACATATGAGAAATAAAACCTTTCTGAGCACTTAGACATCATACTCGTATGATATCTCACATAATGAATCTGCACCTAGAATGATTTTTTGACCACATGCATAGCACCCTTAGGCCTTGATTAGCTTGTGTTTCAAATTTGAAGGCATTTGGGTAGCTAGAAACTGAAAAAATGCCAGATATTGTGAACAACGCTAACTTTTGCACTTGGAGTGCATGCCCACATGATTAATGGAAGCCAAAAAATCACCAACAAAGAAGAAGAGACTGTCCTTAAAGGATATCATTGCAACCTCTAAATCATACAAAATACCCAAAGAGACATTGAAGCTAGCCGAGGCTTGGGTGGATGAACTACATTGGAAAGACAAGGACTGGTAGTGTACCAAGGTACATTCAAAGACCCACAAGGAAATACCATAGATATCCTAATAAATCCACAAGAAATCATGGAATATGTAAACAAAGAAGAGACTCTCAACCAGCTAGAGAGAGAAAATTTATATAACTTCTTTACAGCACGACCAACAGGTGTGAATACATAGATAGTCTACAACCTAGCTAGCTCCATTCAGAAAGAAGGCAAAGCAGTGATTACTACTTTGGATGGCCAGAAGACTCAGGTGGTATTTATCCCTCAAATCATTGCAGAGGCTCTAGAACTCCAAAATAAGGTTAGCTCTGTGAGAGAAAGGAGAGATGATGTGAATTTCTACTCTCATAAAAAAACCAAACCCACATTTGAAGACCTAGAGGATCCAAGGGCTCCAAAGATTTTCAAGATTTACAACTAATACTTTCATCTTTGCAGCAAATGATTGCAAAGGTATGTGACACTGCCACATGCAGCATAGCAACCACCATCACATGGTCATTAAGAAGAAGTGTGCCGAAAGAAGTGAACTATGCCTAGTATCTGCATGAGCAAGTGGTCAGAATGGGCATGGAGAAACCAAAATACATCGAAGGTGGAGAGATTTTAACAAGGATTGTATATGAGACTATTGAAGCCAGAGGACGGTGACCATACCCACCTACACAAAACAAGTGGTTGTGATAAAAGAGGATGTAGAGGATGAACCACCAATGGTACCACCTGCCGCTACATGGTTCAGAAAGAAGCTATAGCCTATACAGGAGGAAAAATTGAAAGAACCACCAAGGAAGAAGGGGAAAGTGGCGATGGAAAAGGAACAAAAGACAAAAGAAACAATTAGTCAAAGGGCAACTCAAATCAAGAGGTTGATTGATAAATTCAAGGCCGAGCAAGCTTTACAAGGGGACTTTGAGGAGTACTGGGTGCGAGATCCCGCAAAGATCGGAGGTAGCTCTTCAAGACCACTAGAAGATCAATTCAATCACTACATTTGAGCCTATGAAGAATTTGAAAGAGTGATTGAGCATCAATATTTAGAGCTCTTCACATTAGAAGAAGTCCAAGATATCAAAAGGAAGTTGAAAGAGATGCCAGAAACACAAGATATGACAATAAAGAAAGTGAGCAAGGAGGGAATACTCCGCTACCTGAACCTTCCACGTGACCTACCTCTCTACCTCCAAGCCCTAAACCCCTGACATCTCAATAGAGGAGTCTTACCAAAGAAGAAAACAGAGGCTAAATTGACGTTAGAAGAAAAATAAAAAATCACAGAAGAGATGCACCTATGAAGACCATCTCAAAGCTGGCTGAGGATGCGTCTGAGGCTGTATATGGCACCTCTATTCCACCATAGTGTGCAAAAGACAAAGAGAGAGATGAAAAGCTCAAGGACCAACATACATAGAGAAGACCACCAAAAGTGCACTGACCGCCACTTGGAGTACCCGGGTTGGGTACAAGTTCCACCAATACCACAATTGAGACCTTTGGCAAACCCTTGAAGACCTCCTCCAATGGGGGTAATGCTAAGCATGAGACACCAGCTTCCATTTTTAGGTCCACTCCCCAGGCCATCGGCAAGCAACATGGTAGCAGCTAATGAAGAAAATGCAAAATACACTCATCACATAATAGAAAAAATCAGAATGTGATCTCTTACACTCACAGAGGAGAAAAACATGCTACGCACCAGGGAGGGAAATATGGAAGAAGAGTATGAAAGCCTCACTAGAACTCTCCAAATGACGATTCAAAGATTTGAGATGGTAGAATAATATCTTGAAGCTCTCACTAAAACACTAAGGGAACACTTACACTACAGATGGCAAAGGTCTCGGGAAAAGTCAAAAGTTTGCATGAAGAGAAGGAAAATATGGAGGATGAGATGGAGGCAACTAACGACAAGTAATGGAGCTAAAAGCCAAGTTAAAGCTCCAAGATTTGATGATGCAAAGGCTTAGAGCAACCCCAAGGGCTGCAAGAGCAAGTACATGAGCAGATAACTAGGCTATCCAAGCCTTGGAGACTCAAGTCATTGCACTACAGAGGAAATTATGGCTGGAACAAAGAAAAAGAATGCATATGGCATAAGGTTCCCTAGCTACGGAAGAGAGATTGTTAGCCATCAATCAAGAACTACAGAAAGATAATGAACAACTCAAACTCTATCTAGAAAATCTACAAGAGGGGTTAGTAGATCAAGTAGAAGAGGCCACAAGGAAGGACAACGTGGTGCAACAACAATTATTGAGGCTCCATCGAGAATTAGAAGAGGCAAGATCACAAGGGATGGAGCCAAAACCTAGTGACCTGAGCATCAACACTGAACATGAGCCCATGGAGGTCCTTGAAGGTGCAGAAGACCTGCAGCACGTAGAGAATCACTTACATGTGCAAGGAGAGGAAGAACAACCGCTGTCAGTAGAAGAGGAGGCACACCTCCAAACTCTGATTGAACAAGCCACAACAGAAGACCATAAGGCATTCTGGAATGGGAAAAGAGGATGATCCACTCAGTAGTCGAAGAACCGGACACAAATTTGTTTAGGGAAGCGTGGATGCAACCATCATTCCCCTACCCTCTCCTAAAGTATGAGGTCCTTACCATAAAGAAGAGAGTTGAGGCAGAAGGCATAGAGCCAGTATATGAAGGGGATGTCATGGACCCAGAAGCTACAAAGAGGATTGTGGACTCCCAACCAAAGTGGAGAAAAGGGTGGTTCCTCAAGTACCCTCGAATTTTTGAAGTACTTGGTAGAAGCCCCAAAAAGATCAAGGGATGAAGTTCTGTATTGTCCAATACCCCACGTACGCACATGAGCAAACCACACCAAACTCCTGAAGAAACATCCCACCTAGCTCAACTACCCATCAATGATATTACCCAGGGAAGGAGAGAGAATAAGTGTATCTTATATGGTGAATACCCTAAAGGGAACCATTTAGATGTTCACTAGATCTCTTGACTTGACGTGTGTAATGATTAGGAAAATATGCAAGACCCTCTTGACCTGTCTCGAAGTGTTTGCACCGTCCAAAGCAACGGACCCCACACTACTATCAACAGGCGACACTATCACCAAAATGATATATGATTTGTCAAAATAGCCATCCCCAGAGGTGTTACATTTGTTTTATAAAAGGCTGATGTTCATGCCAAGTTATTGAACATGCAAGCCTTTGAAGAAGCCTTCTACACCGGATTTTTCACGTATGCCCTACAGTCACCGTGGGAAACATTAGATATGAATCATACTTAAAGTTGCTAAAGCCACAAGGTTTCCATTGATGCAAATGGTTGTAGACTGTTACATCGGGACATAAGGAAAATAGGATCTAAAAGGCAAAGACCCGTCATGTCAGGGACAACATGGATGCAGCGGGGGGGAGTGTGAACCATTGAAAACAAGAAAAGCTCAATTTTGTATTATTTATTCCATCAAACTCAATGTAATTATTTTTTGAGACTTGATTAAGTTTCTAGATTGTAAAATACTAAATAGGCGGATTAGCTTAACCCATGGTAGAACATAGGAGATGATTTTGATAAGTTAGAACCTCCAAGGCTTAGGTATAAAAGCCAATTCTTGTAAGCCTAAGAGCAACTTTTTGAATTAATCAACTTTTGAGCTCAACTAAGTGTGTTGCGAGTTTTTTGTGAGAGAGGGAGTGATCTTCTTCTACTCTCTACACGTGCTACGAATGCTACATTGTAAGGCATCTTCACCCTCGTGTTAGCAACGGTGAGAGCTATGTGTCGATGACAACCTTGCATGGTTTTGGTCTCTTCGCGAAGAACTCTCCCACGAGCTTCGAGGTGAGTTTTCCCTCTAACCCTGCATCCGATTAGAGATTTCTATATGTCATTGCATTCACGGAAAGTAGAAATACGCATTAGGCTTAAACACATTGAGAATCGATGACCTATAATTTTTGGTATGTCTTCATACGCAATTTTTGCATGAAGTGTTATAGGTAGTGAGTTGGGTTAGAGATTTTAGGGTAGTGTCCTTTAGGTGTGTAGATGTCATCCCTTGCGTTTCATGACGATTCAACAACGTTAGGTCTTGTTTTGAAGAGTGTAGCCATCGTAGGTTAGATAGATTTTGTGGACACATAGTGTGCTTTGAGGTGGTTTTCCTTGTTAGTGATTGTCCATAGAAGGCCACGTAGATGATTGACACCCATCTATTTGTTTCCATGCGCCTACGGGTCAAGCTCCATCCTTGGTTGACATTTTTTTTGATGGCCTAGTTCTCACTTTGCTAGCAACTAGGAGTAACGAATCTGCTCGACAACAAAGACTATCTCTTTCATTGCCAAAAATGTCAAGTGAATAAAGAAGAGAGTCTGAAAGCAAGAGGTCTCTTGCCTCCATTGAAAATTCCTAATGGTAACTGGGAAAGTATCTCTATGGACTTCATTGTGGGTTTACCAACCATTGTATGAGGTCGTGGCTTAGTATGGGTGGTCTTAAATTGGTTGAATAAAATTGGTAAGTTTATTCCAACCAAGTCCACAATTAAACCTCTACAGTTAGCCAAGTTATTTGTTGACAATCTATATAGGTTGTATGGGTCAACCAAGTGCTAGAGGATATGCTATGAGATACGTTAGGCAAAAGAAATCTGATTGGAAATATTATCTTCGTATTCTTGAGTTTGCCTACAATAGTGCTAAGCATGTGACAACTGGTTTTAGTCCTTCAAGGATTTCCTCCAAGACCACATGGACATGTTGAAACCGATTCTTGAAAATGGTTGACAAGTGGCACATGATCAATATAAAAAGGATGATGATGAGAAATGTTGGCAAGTTACTTTCATGTAAGGGGAAGAGGTATTTTTGTGTGTGCCAGAGCATTCAAAAAGTCTGAAGACTAGCCCAATATCTAAATTATCTCCGAGGTACGCAAGCAAGTTGGTGATATGGACTACAAACTCGTTTAAGATACGCAAGCAAGTTGGTGATATGGACTACAAACTCTCATTATCTACACACTCTTGTATTCATCCCCCGTATTTCATGTAAGTCATTTACATAAACTCTTACATAAGGAAGAAATATTATTGATTAGCATATTTTGGTTGATTTCATTGAACCTTCAAACTAGTTTCATAAACCCTCGGGGAGGTCACCCAATAAAAATGCCAACCTATCACGTGAGTTCAACAGAAGGGTAATTAAAGTTCTTGAAAATTACAAAAATATATATACAAAAGGGCATTATTTTTTCAAATTTGAAGAAAACTTACAGATTTTAAAAGAAAAGGGTACTATATATTCTTAACAAAATTCATAGATAAGGGGTTTTACAAACATGTCTTGAACGCATGTGATATGGTAGTTTTACACATGGTGAACCCCCCGAGCATAAACCTGAGCATATTCTTGACTATCATGATCTACACAAACTCTCATTACATACACACTCTTGTATTCATCCCCGGTATTTGATGTAAGTCATTTACATAAACTCTTACATAAGGTAGAAAATGTTATTGATTAGCATATTTTGCTTGATTTCATTGAACCTTCAACCTAGTTGCATAAACCTAAGCATATTCATGACTATCATTATCTACATACACATCATCATGTCCATTAACAAGCATTAGTCAAGTGGAAAGACATACCTGAAGAAGGTGCCACTTGGAAAAACATTAGTTTTCTTCAGAAGAAATTTCTCACTTTTATTTTTGAGGATGAAAACCCTTTTCCAAGGGGGGAGTAATGTCAAGACAAGGGCTAGAGGCCATTGGCCAATTTTAATGGCTTGAGGATGTCTATATGAAGACAAGGGATGTGCGGAGAGTGGATTCTTTGACTCCTTCTAGTCTCAAATCTCAAGTTTCCCTAAGCACACCTAAGCCATACTACAGGCAAGGGAACACAAGGATACCCAATGGATCACCAAAAATATTAGGCTAAGTAAGCAAAAAGATATTATTACTCATTTGAAATTATTAGATATTATTAATAATTGATGAAATTATTAATACATCGTCTTACAAGTTCAGATTACCTAGCATTTGGCTTATTCATCATAATGCCATGGATCATTTTAAAACCTTGTAAGGGCGAACCACCCATAGAACCAATAATTGATGAACCACCCAAATTTGAAAGTCATGATGAAGAGATCTTGCATCCAGAGAGAATTCTACAACATGAAGACAAGGTTTTAAGAAGTGGCAAGACTATCCAATGATATCTTTTCAAATTTAAGAACTATTCTTTTGAAGATGCAAGGTGGATGCAAGACATCCAACTAAAGGATAATGTAAACCTTGTAAAGACTTACAATGATTCTTGTCCAGTGTAAGAGCGAGGTATGAACAAGTACGTTTTCCAAAGAATTTTATTTTGTTTTTTACTCTTAAGAGATTTTAAAAATGTTCATAAGTTTAATGTGTATGCATATCATGAATCATGCTTGCAGCACGAGGTTAGCCTCTCAAGCACCTAGTAGACCTTGATAATCTACCATGAAAGATGATTAGGGCTAAGTAATGACATGCTTGCAATAGCTATGAGAGATCCCCAACCCGCCGACACCAAAATTGGGATGGGGTCCTTGATAGGTCTCTAGGCCTAATAAAAATTAGAGTCTTTAAACAAGAAAAATCCAACGGAATAGACCTTTACCATTGACAATGGCTTGGGTCTATAGCCCTAAAAGAAGACCTATTCCTGTCTTGCAGCGGAAACGAGATAACATATTAAAAATAAAAAACTATTTTGGTCCTATAACTTTCACAAGTTGGGCTACGGTATCCTCAACCAGCACTTTTTTCCTCCTAACAGATATGAGAGCACAGCCGCCGCTGGTGGACTCCTCTTCCAAGTGAAGAAGTTTTCTAAACGTGTTTAGTGCACAGGGATGGATAGTTACCTGACTAATCAGGTCCATCCATCCATGATTGACAACCTTAGTCAATCCCCACTTACCACCCCGCACTCACACATGATTCTTTTGTTTTCTAATTACTATCACATTGTTTTGACATTTAAAATAGTGGGTTCTTTTAACTTTCCGTCACAGTAATTTCTTCAATCAAGTATTAAAGACAACATTAAAAAGCACTCTTTTAGCAAACATACATCTTTAAACTTAAGACATGGTACTGTCAATCATAACATTGACCATAATAACCATGAGCAGTACTCTTCTTGTCTCAAGACCACCTAACGGTGAAAAAAATTATAGACAACATTAAAAAGCATTCTTTTAGCAAACATGCATCTTTAAACTTAAGACATTGTACTGTCAATCATAACATTGACCATAATAACCATGACCAGTACTCTTCTTGTCTCAAGACCACCTAAGGGTGAAAAAACGGCACCCATTCCGTGTTCCCAATCTAGGGTGGATAAACCCCCACCCAAGGTTCAGGGTGCCCATACACCAAATCAGTTGCCCATACAACCAAGCGGCTTCCCCTAGGATAGAAACGGTATCTTAACTTATGTAGAAACATCAAGACATGACATGGAGTAGAAAGTCATCGTTCATGGGGGTAACCGACTTATCCATGGCTAAAAAGCCATCATTATTCATCAAAATATACCAAGGAGTCGGAGGTGTCTTGAGACAAGTTGTCTTAAGGATGATCTCTCGTATACCAGCAACTAATTTATGATATATGCATTCATCATGCATGCTTAAGTAGGACACATTCAACGGAGAATCATAGTGTAACAGACCTCACATAAGGATCAATCGAATATCAAGCTTTTACATAAACATATCACTCACTCAGGCTGGTCATGTACATTCTTTGATACGGCTCCCTCTGACCACTTGTAGTAATAGAGTACCAGAGACTAAGCAACCACTCATGCGTCTTCAGATATATATCAGACCAAGTCCATGTATATGACCCATTTATCGTGCAGCAATCACATGAAAAATACATAGTAATAAAGCATATTTTGGGAGTATTATTCCAAGAGGAGGTTGCACAGGAAGGCAGCCATATTTCTCTACTTGGAAATATACTGCATTTCTACAAGGTATCATGCATAAACTATTTCTATTCGGTACAATATCTAGAAAGCGTCTTCAGCCAAGCACTCACCAAAGCCATCTCAACCAGATCAGTCAGATACTCACCAAAGACAGCTCAATAGGCATGAACTCCGTAATTTCTACTTAGAAGGAAGTCCTACCAAGAAATTAAGTTATCCCATTGAATACTCATAAGTGTAGGTATCAAACTAGACCATATCACATTATCCATACCTTTCCCTTGGTCCAAAATACCACCAGTTAGCCGAATTGCATTAGGCTTTTGTAAAACCAATATCAAACATTATACCAAAGTTTTGTTTTCTGTAGCCTACATCCACCAAGTGTCAGACAAATGTATTTACAGTTGGACCATGTCAACAAAAACTGGCAAGCATCTCAACCCATGGTAATTGGAGTACACAAGATTTGCAAAACCTCAGCAATACATTGACAAAATGTTCATCTTTAATAAAGTCAAGTGAACCCTTCGCACAAATCTAAGTGAATTCTCAGCTAGAGTAAAAGGGAGTAATAGTTATCAGTAATTAGGTTAATACATACCAGCTTAAGTGGGAGCCAATTACTGGCCTACAATAGCATACCATACCAAAGCAACCACCAGTAAGGATAATACTCAGGAGAATAGGGAAATTCAAAAAGACAAGCTATGTACATGAAACAAAAAGAATTCTTTCGCATATCCGACATGAAAGATGTATGATAGCTTACATCACCTGGTTAACTAGTGCCATGTCGGTACATGCAAAACGAGTGCAAAACCCAATTACTCAAGCCAGCATTCAACCAACAGAATCCCAACAAGAACATTTGGTCAAATGAGGCTCCACCCTCCTCCTGTATTTATGGGCAACTACGAACTCCCTAATGTGAACAACCATTTTCGACTAGATAAGGCACCCAACTTCTCAAGCATATCCATGCCACAAGCACATAGCTACTTATATGCAGACAAAAACAACCGTCTCATCTCTTCATCGTGTATTAAGTAACAACCTCAACATCTTCACATCTAGTAGAAAACCCCACCTAAGAAGAAGCCAGAGATTGAACCTCCAATGTCTGTTGCTTATCCTTCCCCTTATCCATAGCATAACCCACACAAAGTATAGCCACTCACAGTACAAATGCAGCACAACACAAACTTCAGACTGAAAATATATAGGCCTGCTAAGTGAGGGTAAAACCTCACCTTTAAAATAGAGTTGTTTAAGTAATGCAGTGACTCACATTCCCATACATGCACAATCCCTACATCAAATTCCAAACCAGCCCGCATTTTCTCCCAGGTAGGTAGTCGTTCCGTGGTTGGTATGAATGAAGCCATGTGATATGCCAGCGTTTGCACCCAGCTATAGTCGGATGCGCTCTTCCACTTGCAGCAATGTCGTTGAAAGGTATTATGCATGTAACTGCAAGTATAATCTATTGATTCAAAGTGAATTGGCAAAAAAACCTTTACCCAAGTTTATCCTAGCCACAAGGTAACCTTAAGTTTAAACCCAAGGTATTTCCAATAGTTACTATAAAAAGGATCCAAAACTTACCAGTGTGCTATTATGAGGGCACTACATTCGGGCTAGGGCAAACCGATACTTCCAAATAATTAGGTCACGCTTAGGTGTGTGCCAAGTGAGAAAATTATTGTGCTTATTATAAGAATACAAGGACAAAGTTTCCATTTTATCCTTTGTCAAGTGTGTGTGTGTGTAGCTACTAAACTATATAGATAACACACCAATTGAACAAGATGTTCAAAAAGACCACTGGCTAAAGATGTCAAGGCAAAGATAAGTATAGAAATAGTTTAGTCTTTGAATCAAAATTGTACAATATAGTAAGAATGAAGTATCATTCCAAAGGAATTTGTACAAAGGTATCAAAAACTATCCCAATTGCATCATTAAAATGCTTCCAAAGTCGGACTGCAGTAGCAGCTAAACCTCTTTAAGCCAAGATAGAATTCTCACATGCATCCATATAGTCAAGACAACAGATATGTTAGACTTGGCTACATATGGCAGGCTTCAAGGAATCTATCAGTTGTTATCCATGTCAAACTTAAAAAGTTTTAGACTAGCTATTGTCCTGCATATTAAAAAGTCTCCATCATGTTTTAGAGTTACACATTTATATATCTATTAGTTTCTCTTTTTTTTTAAATGCCGACTAATCCATATTATTGAAAAAAAACTTTTGCAAGCAAAGCATGGTTAAGTAATTTCGTCCTTAAAAAGTAATCTGATGCCAAGC
The DNA here is from genome assembly GCF_014529385.1 of Adiantum capillus-veneris. NCBI lineage: Eukaryota > Viridiplantae > Streptophyta > Polypodiopsida > Polypodiales > Pteridaceae > Adiantum > Adiantum capillus-veneris. The sequence continues at coordinate 107,352,164 of NC_140932.1, read as the reverse complement.
CTTTCAAAGCTAGAAACACAAAGGATTAACTTTGACCAAGCAATCCCTATCCTGAGACTTGGTAAAGACCAGAAGAGTGTAATGTAAAACACTAATCCTGCGCAAAAAGTAATAGGCATGTCTATCTAACATCATAAACTTCGGTATAAAAAACAAAATAATCATCAGTAACAGTTGGGTTAACTCTCCAAGTTTACCCAGCACAATTTTGTCAAACCTGGACCAGAGCAAATCCTGGCATCTTGATGGTTCCATTAAGTCAGAGCAAAAAGATTGAATTTATATATTTAGCTTCAGGTAAAGTGAAGAACAAGATCTATGCCAGCTAACCAAGCATTAGGTAAAGTTTTTGTAAGTTATAACATAATTCTTCACCTACCATAACAACCTAAGGCAGCAAAGTAAAAAAGAGCCCTATCATTCTCCAATTGTAAAAAACATTTTAACAGACCAGATCTGTATAGTTTCAAACCAGACCCAACTAACATCTGTATAGTCTGTGTAAAATCAATTAGATCGGGCGAGATCTCCATTTTTGTAATTTTTTTACTAGATTTAACAGAATATGACAGCATTTTAGTAGCCAGAAAAGCTATGTATAACCAGCACTACCACCAGGTAATCAGCCCTTATACTCACCATATATATATATATATATATATATATATATATATATATATATATATATATGTATGTATATATATATATATATATATATATATATATATATATATATATGTATGTATGTATATATATATATATATATATATATATATATATATATATGTATGTATATATATATATATATATATATATATATATATATATATATATATATAGATATGTATACATACATATATATATATATATATATTAAAATATTATTCGATGTCATACTCCAGCAAAATAGCAGAGGATCTGTAAGTACCAGGTAAAGAAGCCAAACAACATCCTATACTGATGTGGATACAATTGTACCAGAAAATGGCAGCCAAAACCAGTGTACCATTTTGTAGTTCCCTTAACAAACTGGTGTCATTTTTATGCCAAGCAACCAAAGACCTAGAGTGAGTATAAGTAATCAGTGCTAAGCAAAAAGAAAGCCCCATCTGTACAGATCCTTACTAGATGTATTGTAGAAGGCCAGTTTTAAGCCAGAAATCTAAGTAGAATTGTAAGTCAGCACCAGAGCTAGATCTGGCTATTCCTAACCATACCCAAGAGAGTAGGATTTTGTTTAGAAAAAAACCAGGATTATACCAGAAATCCAAGACCAAAAAACCAGTTGGTGGCCAATAACCAAGCAATAGAGTTTACTAGTCAGTGGGCAAAAATTTTAACAGATTTCTACATTCAGTGAGCAAGATTGGAAGCCAACAAGAAAATAATCATATTCTTTCACTATGCCAAAGTAAAAAAACCTATCATCATTCTCAATAGAGCAATAGATTTCTAGACCACCTGTAATTTTGAAGGAAATGTGGAGCTAGTGAGCAGAAGTACACTCACAATAGTCTCCCAGGAGCCAAGATAGGTAAAAATCCAATGATAGTTACAACTACAACTATCAAAAAATGACAGTATTCTAGTTACCAGAAAATCTATGCATAACCAGCACCACCACCAGACATTTAGCCTTTATACTCACCATCAGATTGTAAACAAATCCAAATAGTTTATATATGATAAATTTGATGCCATATTCTAGCACAGTAGCTACCAAAAAACTAGAGTGAATATATACAATCAGCACCATGTAGAAAGAAGGCCCACTTGTAAAGATAAGTTATACCAGCCCAGCTTTGTTAAATGGAAGAACCAGATCCAACTACTGTTCAATTACCATATGAAAGATTCGATGCCATCTACTTAACAAAAGCTATGAGATTTAAAACAGTCCTACCTGTGAGGCACCGAGTGTCTTGCATTATGTTTTTCAAGAGATGAATCAACAGCACCATTCCTTCCTCTCGCTTTTTCTCAAGAAAAAACAACAAAGTCTAAGTGAGGGAGCAGAAGATCCCTCACCTCTTTATATATGGTCTTGAAGCACCAAGGAGGATCATCTAATGCACTCCTTAATGTGATAGCTTCCTGGTTTAGAGACAGACTGAGTGTAAGATTCAACAACAGAGGCAATCCCCAAGGAGATCCGGGCTGCGATGCAATATGATAGCCGCGACGGTTTTGATAGAAACCAAGCAGAGTTAATGAACTCGAAAGCCACCCAAAATACTCAAGAGACCAAAGTATAAGTTAAGAGATAGATTAGGGGGTAGTATCCATAGGGTAGCCCCAAAAGTTGGTAAAAAGAACAAACTTCACCCCAGTAGTTGTACAGCACTGGGTAGCAACTCAGTTTTTACCAAGTGAGTGTGTGTGTGTGTGTGTGTGTGTGTGTGTGTGTGTGTGTGTGTGTGTGTGTGTGTGTGTGTGTGTGTGTGTGTGTGTGTGTGTGTGTGTGTGTGTGTGTGTGTGTGTGTGTGTGTGCGCGCGTGCGCGCGCCCACCCATACCCAGGCACATACCTAATAGTATGGGCCTACTACCTCAATAGATTGCAAAGTAAATCAGGGTTAATTCTAGCACCTAGCCAGTCATTTAAGTGAATAGATTTAACTAGACATATTAGAAGTTCTTTCCTGAGAAATCCATTATTACAAAACTTTTCTATTAGTTTGTTAATTTCTTCAAAGGAAGAAAAGTCATTTGAAGACGGGTATATAATAAGAGACAAAATACCTAAGCAGGTATTAAGTGCATTATTTACAGGTCTGTTACTTTTCCTCTTAGCGAACTCACCAGGATTAAGCATCAAATTATCTCGCTTCCAGAAGAAGGGTGTAGTATATTGTCCAATAAAGGTTGAGTGAAGTAGAGTTTCCATATTCAAAAAGCAGGTTTTTCTAACAATTGTTTATCGTCAAGAAACAAATCATCTAGTGAGGTCGGTTCTATCATGAGGCATGGTGGGTAAATATCTTCAAGGTAGTCTTAAAAGGTTGGATTGTTAACACTAAATCATTCATGAATCTAAACGTGTTATTGAAGACCGAAAGTCGTTTGGCCTCTTCATAGTGCGTCATTTTTTAACACAACCATTTGTATTCAAAAAATAATAAGTATAGATTACACATTATGTATGAGCAGGAGAATCACATAGGTATGCCCATCTTTTGTATATAACAATTTGGCCCTAATTGAACAAAGCAATTTTGCAAAATCCATTTAATAAACATAATTAGACTTACTTTGTCAAAGATTAGTGATGGCTTTTTAGTTGATGTTTGAACCCAACTAGGCGTTTTAATTAGTGAGATATTTTCATATCATTGTGTCCTTTTGTTAGCAAAAGCCAGGTTGATATGCTAGCACTCCCAGAAGACCGTCATCACCTGAGAGAGGAATGTGTTCATAACATTGTGTAATATCAGCAGCAGTGAAGATGCAATAAATTTATGTAGGTAGGTTGATAAAAACCTTTGGTGAATTCTTAGCAAGCCAAAATGTACAACAATCAATTCCACTGAATCTTTTAAGGTTTGCTCTTCATTAAGCACAAAGATTGCAAACCTCTATCATGACTAGATTAAGGCAGGTGGTAACATCCTTTGTAACACAAGTAAAAATTCCATTCGATGCATCTAAAATCCAACGAAACTTTTGTTTGTGTTTTTTAAAAGTAGAGAGCAAAACAAGAAGCTTACTTGACCTTTCTTTGTATCCCAAATTGTTCAGATCCTTTATCAATACCAAAGCAACATTCGCTAGTGATTCACTCACTTTTTCAAATTAATTCCAGCCTTACCTAGGTAGCTTCATATACAAGGTTCTTACAGGTAATAGTGGTAGTGTTTGCAGCCTTATCGAGGATGAGTATAAACCAATCATGAGTCAGATCATGGCAGTCTTGCAAAATTTTTGGAGTGACCCAAGTTGTTTCCATGCTAAGCCATTTAACTGGCAAAAGACTAACCTTTTGAAAAAAGACTTCTTACCCTTTTTAGTAAGATCCAGTAGGATCTATTGCTCTAATTAGAGCTTTAAGACCGAGTCGACCAGATAATCATGTAGTGCAGTCAGTGCCATCCGAGGATTTAAAGGCTCCATATGTATGTGATTCAGACCCATTCCAAGAAAACCTCAAAGATAATAGTTAGGTTTGTCGTACAAACATGTGATCCCAAATTTCCGGATTCCTTGCAGTATGAGGTAAAATCCTCACATTTACACCCCGTATTAGGTTCATGTCTCAAAAATTCATTAGAGTACACGAAACCTTTAATAGAATCAGAATATTCCCATCCAAACACAACATTATCAATTGCAGAGTGATTACCATATACCAAATCAAATCATTCAACAAAAATTGATCTAGGTGAGAAAAAATCCACAATTCTATTAATGAAATGACAAATAATGAAAATTCCACTACAATCCCCTGTCTTGCTTGGTAAAATAACGCCTCCCAATCTCATTGATAGCTACCTGCAAAGTCACATTTCCAAAAGATGTTTGATAGGAAACCCATGACCCCTTCCTCTTGTAAAGATTCTAGATTTGCCTTTTCCAAAACTAGAGTCGGCTGAAGATAGGGGGTAAGAAAGAAAGTAAAAGAGGAGTTAGGAGTTAAAAGTGAGTTAAAAGTGTGTTGGGTATTTTTTGTGAAGGGGACTCGTCATCTCCAAAGTTAGGCTTCAGAAGACCCATAATTGTTTTAATCCCTTTGTAAGAACCATAAGTAGTAGAGCATCTGAGGTTCATTTACCCTGAGATCTTTGAGCATGTCTACCATAAAGGTATGGAACTGTATGAAAGAAATTTGTTCCAACACCAACTCCTTAACATGTCCTCCTAACCAAGAGCAGATGAGAATAAGATGAAAGGAGGTAGGCTTCTCTGGGAGTATAGATTCCAAATTGTTGAGAGCAAACCAAACAGCATGATCGAACCATATAATGCTTGACTCACAAGAAGCTTTGGGATTAAGAAATATGCAAGCACACTTGAGATAGAGTCTATAAATATTCTAGAACAATTCAGTAAAGTAATCAGTATTGTTTTTACTGAATTCCATGAGACCTTTGGTTCTCACATAAAGACCTGCATTAGAGCCACATTTCTTAGAGCCCAAAAAGTTTATGTTCAACGGGGCTTTAATCAGCTCACCCTTGTCCAAACATTGCACTCCTTTAAGTACTTTTAGCTGAGAATCCTCCATTGTAGCCGCTAGTAGATTTGCCAAAATACCCATGTCTCTATTGACATGGGTGCCAGAAAACCCATGTCTCTATTGACATGTCTCTAGTAGATTTGCCAAAATACCCATGTCTCTATTGACATGGGTGCCAGAAAACCTTTATTAGGGAGTAAACAAAGCTTATGTTCCACCCCCAAAGATTCAACCTCCACCTGTCATATAGGTAGAAAAGGAAATTTTCTAGACACATTAGGTACCAATTCCAAGAGCGATGTCTCACAAAGAGAACATAAATCTATTTGAAACTCTTTAACGGCTTCAGTAGCAGCAGCATCTCTACAAAACAGACTGTTGGTAGGAGGGGGAATTGGAACAGTCGGGGCCGTGGCAAAGCTTGTGTTGAGCCCACATTATTTCTTGAGGAGATTCGCAAGTTCAGCACCATCCGAAAAGAACTTAGACAAATCTTCTTTATGAGACGGGGCCGTGACAAAGCTCGGGTTGAGCCCACATTACTTCCTGAGGAGATTAGCAAGTTCAGCACCATCCGAAGAGAACTTAGACAAATCTTCTTTATTAGATCTTGAGATAGTCGGGATATTAGCAATAATGTCGGTAATAACCAAGATACATTCCTTATTGTTTTAACCAAAACAGCCAAAGTTTTGACCCATTTGTCAAAGAAAATTGTGTGAACCAGGGAGGCATTAGGGTTACTAGAGGATTCCACAATAAGAGTTCACGCCTCAGAATCTTCTATGCATCTTACCACCAAAAGAGATGCCCTTGAAAGAGGCTCCATTGGTAGATCCAAAACTTGATACAAGGAAAGAGCCTGCAAGAGGCATAGTCAGATATGTCTCCAAAATTAAACTTCTAGAAGAGATAATTTACAAAATGTTGAATCTAAGATTTTCCCTAGGCGAGGAATGCATACTAAAAATATCTAAGGGAAAGTAGCAGTGATACAATGCAATATTTTGGTAGTCGCCTCATCCTTCAATCGGTCAAAAATCTATCATAAATATGGACTATGTGAAGCTAGTCCCTTCTACCCCAGATTTACTTTAACTGCTCCACCAAAGCAAACCTGACCTAGAGCATTTGAAAATCTCAAAATATGTGAGTGGTGTAGTATTAAGCACAACCAAAAAAATTATAAGTAAAGACCCTGCTCACTGACAAGTTAAGGTATCAAGAAGGCCATACCATAGCACATACCATAACAAAACAGTCATTAACATTAAGTACCCGAACAAGGGAGTCAAGCCTCAACTAATTCCAGAGAACCATAACCAGAACCATAACCAAAACGACCCAAGAGCATACCAAGAGTAAATTTGAAGCAAGGGTGGGGCCCATTGTCCCCATCACCTCAGAAGTTGCTTGAAGAGCCACCATGGAGAAGTCCCTGCCCACCGATGCATGCCATGCTCCAAGCACACCACCAGCCCACCAAATTTCAATCTTTTTCATCTCTCTTTAAAAATTCAATAGGAGAATTAAGGTTATGATCTTTGACACAAGCCCATTCACACTATTTCAAATGGTATTTGAAATAGTGTGAATAGGAGAATTAAGGTTATGATCTTTGACACAAGCCCATTCACACTATTTGAAGCAAGGGTGGGGCCCATTGTCCCCATCACCTCAGAAGTTGCTTGAAGAGCCACCATGGAGAAGTCCCTGCCCACCGATGCATGCCATGCTCCAAGCACACCACCAGCCCACCAAATTTCAATCTTTTTCATCTCTCTTTAAAAATTCAATAGGAGAATTAAGGTTATGATCTTTGACACAAGCCCATTCACACTATTTCAAATGGTATTTGAAAACAGTCCAATAAATAATTAAATAGTAACATGTGATAGATAAAGTCTAGGGCTATAGTTATCACTTTAATACTATGAGAAAGCCACATCTCTATCTAATCTATTCTACTCTATTATGGAGAGCTGGTTTCAAGCAAATCCACATGGCACAAACGGGGAAGGAGTGAAGTTGACTAAAAAGAAAGGGGCCATCTTGCATAAAGGAAACGCTTGCTATGTGAGAAAACATGCATGGAATTTTCATACCCTCACGTGGCCTTTGTTGCCTCTGTGTGCTGGATCTCACCTGTGCAAGCTATTCCTATCACGTGGTTGTTCAAACTGCCAAAAAAGTCACTTGATGAAGCGACAACAATTCAAAATTAGCACTCTAATCGCAAGCTCGATTGGGGAGATAAAGCAGCTTCACGTCAAGGTCTTGCCAGGTTTTTTTTTTTTTTTTTTTTTTGGGGGGGGGGGGGGGGGGGGGGGGGGGGGGGGGGGGGGGAGAGCCTCATATGAGGGGGACTTGAACAAGCAAAGAGGGAGCTGAAGGAAAACTATGGTACAATTGTAGTGCGCACAGTCAAATCACCTTACTTAGAGCATGGGAAGCAAAGAGGCTAAAGCAAAGTTGTGCACCTTCGCATACATGAAGACTATATGGGTGATGCCTACCTTGCTTAAAACAAAAACTGAAATTAGCACTCTTGAGCAGGCTTTGCATAGTTAGGGTAGCAAAGAAGATTGTTGGGGCAAAGGGTAGATGACCTAATTTAATCCACTTCCATAAAGTTGGTCACTATGCCCTCCATGGCTAGCTACGACTTGCACTGCAGATAACACAAATTGCTCACATGCCAGGAAATAGAGAAAAGGTGGAAGTGTCATGCCTTCTAAGTAAGGCTCAGGGGAAGCAGATGTTGCAATCACAAATTGAGAAGGTTAAAGGTACGTTGAAAGCATTGCAATGTGGAAGAGGCGTCAGGTAGAGCCGGAGCCCCCCCCCTCCCGCACGTCTGAGAGAAGGGGAAAGAGAGTGATGGAATGTTTTCTTGCTTCTATGGAAAATGGAAAGGATGAGCAAAAGAGATGCTAGCAGATGTGGGTTCCTGGGCCCTCAACATCACGAGCTCCATGGAATCATCTTGGCCAACAAGTAGGTCATGTCTGGCCCAAGCTACTACTTTTGTTCCGCTCTCTCTCTCTCTCTCTCTCTCTCTCTCTCTCTCTCTCTCTCTCTCTCTCTCTCTCTCTCTCTCTCTCTCTCTCTCTCTCTCTCTCTCTCTCTCTCTCTCTCTCTCTCTCTGTTGGATGGGAGTGGAAGCTCCTATCTAGAGACCTTTATAAGGTTGATAATGGGTGCTTGTAGAAGTTGAGTGGATAAGCAAGAGATAGAGTTTGCAGTGGAATAAGCAACTTATGCAGATGAAGGGCGTACAGAATTTGTGGGGTGAGTGTCACATTTTGTGAGGGGTTTGGGGAGCCTAGAGGCCTCTTGTTGCATTCACATAGTATGCCCTTCAATACTCAGGCGTTCAATGCACAAGCGTTTGCCACCAAAGAAGTTGGGCATCTCTCTTTCTCTGTCAACTATTTCTTTTTGTGGCCTTCTTTACTTTTGTCTCCTTCTAGCTCTCACAAGGACGAACAACTAAAGTCTTATATGGAGGAAGGAGAAAAACAATTCGATAGAAGAGAGGAGATGTTTTTCCATTGTTCAATCCAAGAGACCTCAAAGATCTATCAATGTCAGTTAAGAGAGAAATGAGTTCACCAATCTGTTACACTTGGATGATACAATTTTTGGAAGAGGAGATTAGGAGACAGGTAGTAGCAAGCAATTCTTGAAAAAACCATGGTATTGTTAAGAGCATGTAAACTATCCGGCTAGTGGTAGGCTTGCTAAAAGTAACACAAGTTCTCTTTAAATGTAGTGCAGGGAAAGCTACATACAAAAAAGCAAGGGGAGAAGCCATGAAGGTGAGTGTCAAGGAGCATAATTTGTTGGGGAGTGGGCTGGAATAGTTGACTATTAAATTAAAGACAACATACAAGCTATGGCCATCGCCACTTAATCAACCTCTTGCCTTCATCTTTTGTTCTTGAGAACCAGTGCTTGGATATGATTGTTGTAGAAATGTCATTGGTGGAGGTACAAAACCACTCACCTATGGCCAACTAGAGAAGGTTGTACAAGTAGCACACATTAACAAATCAATGTACAAGTTGATTGTTGAAGCTTGCAACACTAACCTTTCTCTCATTCTGTCCTTCCTCATAGCCTATTTCACGTGGACCTAATTGTGTCATTGCAACCCAATTACTACATCCTCTCTCTCTCTCTCTCTTTCTCTCTCTCTCTCTCTCTCTCTCTCTCTCTCTCTCTCTCTCTCTCTCTCTCTCTCTCTCTCTCTCTCTCTCTCTCTCTCCCAACAAAAAACGCAACCGTTTTTTGACCTAGTAGACATCAGTCCACTCTTTTGATCATAACTTCTTCGTCCAAACTCCAATTTGGGTGATCTATAGCCTCAATCGAAGAGCACCAATCTCTCTACGCATTGGTGTAAGGATAGAAATTTTTAGAGTTATTGAAGGCATTTCTGTAGCAGCATTTTCGAAGTGAACAGGTTCAAGAAAATTGACTATCATCTCTTATTTTACATACAATGTCTTCCGGCACTTGCAAGGATTCTTCTTCTTCAACAAGGTCCACAACCATTGTGGAAAATGATCCAAAATCTTCTAAGTGTGGAGATAGAAACACAACCACCCTACCAACGATGTTGGAAACCATGATCATGGCATACTTGGTATCATTGCAAGAGACCGTAACCAAACAAGGCAAAGACTTACGAGCACTTGCAATGGAGAATGGCACACTAAGGGTACTTCTGGTTGAGAATGAGAACTCAAGAGGACACTTGAGATGCAAACAACATCTTTGATGCAACTTGAAGAGCAAGTCAAGGAATGTAAACGCTCTCTTGTGGACTTGAATTCTTTGAAGGAGCGGATGAGCAAAGTAGAGCATGACCCGACATGAAAAATGTATGCACAAACAAGTCTTGGGATGATGTATGTGGTAGCAATGTGGTTTCTAATTCCTCATTCATGCAAGCTATGGTTCAAACAAAGAATGTTGAGAATATTGAGAACATTGTTATTTGTGGAATTCCCGAAGAGAAGTTAGAGACACCTCCTTCTCTTGCCATTGTTATCAAAGATTTCTTCAAAACTCACTTTGGCATGTCCGGAGTTATGGTCTATGGAGCAAATAGAGTGGGGAAGCAAGGAGCTCCTCGCTCGAGAGAACGGCCAATTGTATACACTATGCCGAATGAGACCAAGTGAAAGATTATGCTTGATAATAGTTGGATCTATATGAGGGATACAAAATGTTTTGTATGTGAAGATTGCACTATTAAGCAGCAAAATATGTGTCGCAAGGCATATAAGGAAAAGAGTAAGAACAACAAGGAGATCTCTCATGAAGAAAATGTGCACAAGGAAGAGGCAAGTTTCTCGAGCAAAAAGGGATACGTGACCTATGAGACCGAGTTACAATTGAAAAAATTCTTTTTGCATTTTAATGGATACCCATGGAATGCGGGGGTTGGCATTGATGAACTAACAAGCAAAGCCGATGTTATACTTCTTGTTGAAACTTGGGAGCATGATACACAAAGGATTAACGGCTTGGAGGATTACAATGTACATTCATTGATGTGGTCAAAGAATCTCAAGCAACGAAGTGGACAAGGGTAGGATGTATGGTTAAAAAAGGATTGGATTTTGTATCAATTGTGAAATATGACAAGTACAAACGTTATGTATGGTTTTTGTATCAATTGTGAAATATGACAAGTAGAAACGTTATGTATGGTTGAAAAAATTATGACACCAAAAAGAGCACCCATTTTTGTAGCCGGTTGCTACATTCCTCATCATGATTCTCAAAGGTGAAGGTGATGCTATTGTATTTGCGGCTATGAATTCTTGCACAAAAACATTGCAAAACATGATACTCAACAATTTGATATGCCATACATTTCAAGGGAGTTGGAGGAAGTTCACTTGTACGATCATACTTCAATGGATGAGAAAGAGCCGGATCATGGAAAGTTACTTTTACACAGGTGTAATAGCACGGGTATGCTCATTACCAATGGTGTACCTTTGTGGAGTGGAACCAATGGATTTACATGTAGGAGACATAATGGGGACAATGTGATTGACTATATGCTACTCTCCAAAGCCATTTTATGTCTCAATCTGACGTGTCATGTGGAGAAGCAACTAAGTATGATAATCTTAGCCAAAGGAAAGAGAAATTTTCAATATGTATGGATTTCAAATGGGCACCAATGTACATTAAAATGATTGAGAAAAAATTATGGATGACAAAGCTTCAATATGATGCACCATTGGAAACTAATTGGGAAGCTTTCAAGAAAGCTATTTTCTCTTGTGCCGAAGAATACTTTGCTATAAAGCATCTCCATGGTATCAACAAATATAGATCACGCAAAAGGTGGTTTGATAAAGAGTGTCAAGATGCTCGAAAGTCCTTGATAAAGCTTGATACAGCTATGGACAAAGAAAACTATCAAAGTTAGTTGCATACATGCAGGGCATTGATTCAAAAGAAGAAAAGAAGATGGGAAGTAAAGAAACAACTTTTTCAAGTCCAAGAAAAGGCGCATGCATGTGGAAGATTTTGGAGAAACTTGAGAGGCAAGCGGGTTGAGAATTTTGGTAACTTAAGTCTTGTGGATATGTACACACATTGCAGGCAATTATATGAGCAAGCAAATGCTGAAAAAATGTCATTTTATGGTTCACTCCCATGTATGCCCTCTTTTTTTACTGTTGAAGATGTATGCGGTAGGCTTGAAAATTTGGCCACTCGCAAAGCGGGAGATCTTCAAAGTATCAAGCCGGAGATGATCAAATGGATGAGAGATTTTACCCATGAGTGGATGTGTGATATGTTCAACCTTGCACTTCAACATGGTATACCTTATGATTGGAGTACTAATTGGGTTAAGCCTTTGCATGAAGGAGGGGATGTAAAGAATGTAAGCAACTACCGAACTATAATGATTGGGTCTCTTATGGAAAAGTTATTTGGGTGCATAATGGAGATGAAATTGAGTGATTGGGCTGAAGATAATGACAAGCGTGCAAAGGGACAAGCAGATTTTTGTCTATGCCATAGCACCATTGATCATCTTGTCACTCTTTGTGTTTTCATGGAGGAAAGTCAATTAAAAGGCAAGCGATTGTATTGTTGTTTTGTGGACTTTAAGAAGTCCTTTGATATGATTCCACGTAACAATTTGTGGAGAAGGATGGAAGAGCTTCAAGTGACAAGTGAGTTTATGCTTGCGGTTTCTCAAATCTATGAGAAGGTGATTTGTCAATTACGCATGGGAAGAGAAATTTCAAAAAAAATTGTAAGCGCTATTGGGGTTAAACAAGGATGTCCGTTGTCACCAACTCTCTTTGGTCTATGCATCGATCAATTGTAACAAATGGTACTTGACTTTATACAAGAAGAAGGCATTAACGAGGTCACTATTTGCAATGCAGTAATCATGATTTGTTGTATGCGGATGATGTAGTGCTTCTAGCACACACTTTAGAAGATGCACAAAAGCTTATGGTTGTCCTTGAGAACTTTTGCTTGCATGGTGGGCTGATTGTAAATGAATCCAAAACAAAGGTTATGCTTGTGAAATCCAACCATAAGGAGAAGCCATGCATTGTGTACAACAATGAGACACTTGAAGTTGTTGAGAGCTTTAAGTACCTTGGCCTTGAGGTTCCGTCCAATCACAAGTGGCATGAATATTGTGCTATGTGTCGTTTCGAAGCGGGAATATTATGCATTTGAGAACAAGTGTAGTGCGGGAAACATCAAGTATTGGGTTCTCAAGAAGTATCTTTTTTATGCATTGGTGACATCGCTTCTTCTTTATGGAGTTGAAGTGTGGGGTGGGAGCATCTCAAAGTCTACTTGGAAAGAGTTTGAGAATGTCCAAAAGCGTTTTCAAGCTTTCTCCAAGTTAAGACACAAACACCATATATGCTCCTACTTCTTGAGTCGGGATCTCTTCCAATTGAGGTTATGGGCATGGAAAGGGTTCTGGAGTACATGATAAAGATGCGTCAAAACCCCACACATCGACTTCCTACAATTGCATGGGAAGTAAGCAAAAAATTTCAAAAGACGCATAAAAGCAAGATCTTGAGCACGGGATGGATGCAAGACATAAAGAAGTGGTTTGGGAGATGAGATGCATTACACTTGCTACATGATGCTTCAATTCACTCCCGAATGAATGAAGCTTTTCTACAACGCCAATGTGTTACGGCTTGGGAGAAATTCGGTGGGTCACGCTTCATACATTACACCACCCATATTGCCCCCAACTACAAAACCATGTTCTTCACTGAAAGAGGAAACCGTACTCACACTTACTGGATTTTCATAGGGATAACACTCTAATATAAAATGTTATGGTTGCTAAATGATGTCGATCTGGCACGAAAATAATGTCAATCGGAGCCTAATTTTGTATGCTATTTTGCCATAGAGACAATATTGCTTTTTGAAAAAAAGCTTTCAAGGAGAAAATTCTTATTGAATGTGCTTGAAGAGTTGTGTAAGCATTGTAGAGTATTATATCAAGGCTATTGAATTAATATTTGGATGATGGACACCATTGTACAGGTGATAGAGAGAAAGACCATTGCATACCCCTTTGTACAATCGTAGTAGTATCAAAAATTTCTTAGAAAATTTGGCTTTTCGTGATCTTGTCCTGTGCAACACTTGTTTGTAAAGTCATTCAAATATATCAAGCTAGCTATTAGATTTTTGAGCTCCTTCACCATGTCAAAGTGCTTGAAAAACTTGGTTCTTTTTTGGTAGTGAGACTTCTCCATACCTTAAGAAAATTCATTTGATAAGCTTCCATATTTCTTTATAAACCAAGGAGTGGGATTGTATCCATGATCACCTTGTTCTGAGAGACTATATGGACTAGGTAGTAAATCTCTATGAGAAGGAACCCACTTTTCTTTGCATTGATATGCAATTCATGCTTACGCAATTCCTAAAACACTATATCCAAGTGTTTCCAATGCTCCTCTTCCGATCAAGAGAAGAAAAGTATGTCATTGAAGAAAGGTTTGGTATGGGCTGAAGACACAATCCATCATTTGATTGAATGTGGTACTAGCATTGGCTAAGTTGAAAGGAATGATGCAAAATTAAAAAATTCCAAAGGTTGTGTGAAGATAACCACGTCATTGAAGAAAGGTTCGGTATGGGCTGAAGATGCAATCCATCATTTGATTGAATGTGGTAGGAGCATTGATTAAGTTGAAAGGCATGATCCAAAATTCATAAATTCCAAAGGTTGTGTGAAAAGTGGTCTTATGCACATCCTCATAGACTATGCATATCTAATGATACCCACTCTTTACGTCTATGCAGCTAAAGATTCTTGTACCTTGTCACTTATCAAGAATTTCATCAATTTGAGTCATTGGAAAGCAATTCTTGATTGTGATCTTGTTTAGAGATCGGTAATCTATGCACATTTGGAATATGCCATCTTTCTTCTGCACCACTAGAACTGAAGAGCAATAGAGAGAAGTACTTGGATGTACTAGACCTTTCTCTAGAATCTCTTTGACTTGCTTCAAAATTTTCTCTTTCTGAGCAAGACTTACTCGGTAGGGGGATTGGTTAGAAGGAGAGCTACCTGGTATGAGATCAATGGGATGATCTTTTGGACGTTGCGGAGATAGCTTATCCGGAAGAGTATCAGTGAAATAGTCCTTGTACCTTTCAATAAATTGAAAACGCTTTATATCAAGACTACAAAGCAAACTTTCTTTAGACTTACCCCTCTCTTGTTTAAAAATCAACCAACAAGTTGTTGTCCATAATGCACTTTGATGGTGTCATCGAGACATTATCCAAAAAAAATTGGATCATCACTACTACCAATTTCTCACATGCTTTCAAGGTGAGCATAGGCTATTGCCCCGGGTCCTTTTAAATAAGTGCATTCAATGTCAAATTATACATAATGCATAGAACAAAAATGTGATGGAGCTTTCTAAAAATCCATGCCTACTTTAAATCATCATTATGTTGAGAATAGTCAATGACAATTAGTCTCAAGCACCAAGCAAGGGTACTATGTGGATAGCTTGACATACAGTGTTACTTACGACACTAGCAATTGTAGTTGTTGGAGAGTACCTACTAACCACATGGTATTGCATGATTTTTTAAGGTGCTTATTTCATGCCATGGTATTTTTCTTTTGACGGAATTTGAAAGAGGAACCAAGTTTAAAAGACCCTCATAGGTGAACCAAGTAAAAACTTCTCTTCTTATTCTCCCTCTCTCTCTCTCTCTCTCTCTCTCTCTCTCTCTCTCTCACACACACACACACACACACACACACGCGTGCGCACGCCCGCGCGCACGCATGCGCTATATGTTAGCTTCACAATGGAGCCCTTACACATAGAGCCCACCTTGCACCCATGATAAACATCATAGAGACAGCTATATGCTTCATACATTGATAGTGGGCCCACACACATGGAAGTACTCTCTCTCTCTCTCTCTCTCTCTCTCTCTCTCTCTCTCTCACACACACACACACACACAAAAAGACCCTTAAAATACACTATTCACCCACCAATTTCAAGTAATTTTTAAAAAAATTTCTGAATCAAATTGAGAGCGAAACTCAATATATTATAGGACCTATCTACAATGGTGTGAAAAGTTACCTAAATGATCCAAGAAACATTCCCAAAATCTAATGGGTCCTTCACAATTCATACACATGTACTTTCATAGAAGATTGGAAAACGTCTGAATACTTGGTAGCTGAGTCAAAAATGAAAAGAAAAAGTAAATTTAATTGTGTGAAACCTTGAAGTGTCCTTTGAGAGTGATAAACTTAGGTAAAGCGCAATGCTTTTATTTATTTATTTATTTCAAATCTCACAATATATGAGAGGCTGTATTAATAAGAAGAAACCATTACACAAGCACTATGCTCAAATTGATCCATGGTCAAAAAAATCTCACAAGAGACAGATGACCATG
Source organism: Adiantum capillus-veneris (assembly GCF_014529385.1). Taxonomy (NCBI): domain Eukaryota; kingdom Viridiplantae; phylum Streptophyta; class Polypodiopsida; order Polypodiales; family Pteridaceae; genus Adiantum; species Adiantum capillus-veneris. The sequence goes on along the minus strand of NC_140932.1, from coordinate 107,336,006 downwards.
CTTTCACAAGGAGCCACAACCTTGCATCCATCATAACATATACCATAGCCTAACACCAAGGCAAAACATGGTCGAAAGGCCACATGTGGTTTTGACGACATGAGCTAGCTTATTTGACTCGTCTGAATTCTTTCTTTTTCCAATCACAACAATAGTTTCCTACTTTCTTGGATAATCTCCAAGAAGTTGGCAATAGAGAGATCCTTATTGAACACTTGGTAGTCCTTGCCTTCCAAATATGGTGGAACAAGAAGAATCTAACAACTTGAGTACATACAAGAAGTGCTTGGATTTTCCTCCCTTTCCCACCTAGGAGCAAATCACTCGTGGAGAACAGAGTGAAACCCTATCTTTCAAGTCCTTTGGATCCATGTGCATATCTTACTAGCCAGACCTCTAATCCCCTAGCACTCCTTGAATAAGTGGGCCAGGTCCTCACTAGCCGTTTTGCAAACCGAGCACCTATCAGAGCCGATACCGCGAGCTAGGATCTTGTTTCATGTCAGCAAGGCCCCCCCCATAGCACCTTTCATAAAAATATTTTCATTGATAGAGGCCACTATGGATTCCAACTGTTCTTTGCAATCGCCACCCACCAATCCCTTGGTATTCACCTTTTTAGCAATCAAACTCCAATAAGGGTTCAATAGTATGCCAACAGCTTTAGAGAGCCATGGGGTTATGGAGTTTTGGAAGTATCTTGTTATCTCTTTCCACTCCAATGCCTCAGTTTCTCTATTGCACTTGTGCTCAAGCTTATTCATTGTGCCACCCAATCTCAAGTTGGTCCATTGAGGGGCCAAGAGTTTGTCATGAACCTCTATCCCTTTCCACCACTCACCTTTAGAGTAGATCTTTGCCGGTCCACCATATCATTGGCCATAATAGCCCATGTTTGATCTTGTTTTGTAATCAAGACCAAAAACTTGGCACAGTGGGCCTCAGCATGAACAATAGGGTTGAGGATCCCTTTACCACCTTGTTCCACTGGTCTAGCGATTGACTCCCATTTTGTCCACTATCAAGGCACCGAGGCTTTGGTGTTATTTCTCCATAAAAACCTTTCCACCGGTTTCAAGAACTCTTTCCAGCTCCATTTGGATATTTTGAGGAGCGGGCTAGTGAAGACAATGTAAGGGATCATGTAGGAGTTGATCACTTTAACCTGGCTCAAGAAGGGACGCAGCACATCCTCCCACCTTGTAATTTTTCTCCTAACCTTTTCTATGACCCGCTGTAATCTTTGCATGTGTGTTATTTCCACCCTTAGGGGGCTTACATATGATCTTTCCTTTTGAGACAATCTCTTCTATCTAGAAGGATGGGTCAAATGAGTCATTTTCAGATAGAGAGATCAACCTCAACCTCTCAATATTGCACTTCAAACCTGAGGCAATCGCAAATGTTTGCACAATCTCTAGAGCCTTCCAGACTACTTGGGGGAAAGCTTTCAAGAAGAGGAGGGAGTCATACGCGATAACTTCAGGAGCTAGTGTTGTTAGGCCTTGGATCTCCCTTCTCATAGCATTAGCTTCGAGCATAGAAACCAAAGTATGTGAGCCAATGGCGAACAACAACAAGGCAAGAGGGCATCCTTGTTTGATTGATCTTTTAACTTCAACGCTTTTAAATCTTGGAGAAAAGGAAGTCATGCAAACCATTTGACTTCTATAAGGAGAACACATTTCCAACACATTTTTGATGTTATTCCTATCTTTCCATGACACTATCTACATGTGATAGGTAAGGGATAAGTCAATACATCTTTTGCATGTAGGCAAGGCTTATCTCATGTCACAAATGCCTTATCTTGGATATGATTAGGTCTTGAAACTTCTCTCTTTAATCCTCTTCTGGGAATCATCTCCTATGTCACAAAGGAGATTTTGCAAGTGAAATGATCTCCCTCCCTCCCTCTCTCTCTCTCTCTCTCTCTCTCACACACACACACACACCGACACACAAAAGATGGTTGGGATGCCATCCTACCTCTTTGTCAAGGAAAACACAATTTTTGTACATATATGAAAGTGGAGATAAGTATCCACATAGGGCTGCATAAAAACATTTTTGAAAAACAAGCAGTCCTGTGGTACGACGCGCGACAGCCAACCACGTTAGAGATCCAGGCAGGAGCTATCATGGTGGTAACATGGAAGATACTCAGTGGAAGTGGGCAATGAAATAAAAGAGCGATCAAGCTACGATGGGCTCATCCTACAGACAACAACATGAAGCTCGCACCAGACAAACTCCCACGCACTATGGCTCGGGAGGCAAAGCATCCTGGAGGGAAAAATATGTAAGATTGATTAAATTACAACCTAAATTGATGATTATAAAGATTATAGTCGATGATTTGTTATTTTTATTGCTAACTTAGGAAAATATCACTCTTGTTCGACCAACCAGAGAGATGGAGGCAACTTCTTTTTTATCATTGGGCTACATATATAATTCTTTCCTATATGGTGATTTCAATAATGTTCCATTTCCAGAGTTCAACTCTATGGGTCGCATGCATACGCCTGGAGCCAACGCCTGGAGCCAAACGATTTGCGTGGGATAAGTTGGTATGTGATTTGGACATGTTGGATTTATGGCACCATATTTTCTTTTGACAAGAGCGAGTCGTCGATTTTTGCACTTTATGTTGGTAATTAACCATAATTATCATTCTATGCTTGCAACAATAAATCTTGCTCACTCTATGAAAGACGCCTCTGTTAGCATTCATAGTGAGATTCACATACTTGCTTCACTTGCTAGATTGCATGATCTCCCCTAGTCCGTAATCCACAATTTGGATACATGATCATCAAATGACCATCCTGAAGCACTAAAGTACCATCGATCCAATCTGGTTCACATATGTTTTAATGCCTTATGATTGAAAGTGAACCTTGGATTATGAGGCCTTACTAGGTTGATAAAGGGTGCTCCTCTAAACAGTTTTTTTTAAGTTTGCAAGCAGCCAAAGGAAATATTTGGATGAAAAATGGTCCAAATTCATGCAAGCATTGGCTGACTCTACTTATCTCTTCTCTTTTTTCCACTATTTTGAATGTGTCTTCAAATGTTTTGGAGGCTCGTTGTGAGATTTTGTAATATGGGCAACCTATTATCTCTCTCAAGGATGCTATGGCATATCATGTCACAAGAAGAGGAGATAAAGAAAGCCTTGCATTTGGGAAAATGGAAATCCCCTTGTTAGGATGCTTTGACATTGGAATTTTGTATTGTTTTCTGACCCTTTTTGGAAAATCTAACTTTGTTTATGATCAATAAAGCATGGGAAGATGAATGTATGTTAGTCTTTTGGAAGCAAGGATTCCCCCAAGCAGCCATGTGAATCATTTTTGGATTGGTATCATGTCACTCTGATGCCAATTATTTATAAATTGGTTACTAAGATATTGGCTAATAGAATTAAGGATTCCTTATGTTATGAATTACATCATGCTCGGTATGGTTTCCTTCCTCGTAGGCAGATTAATGATAATAGTGACTAATGCATATATTTGCATGGAATATGCCAAATACACTAAATAGGATGTTATTGTGCTTCAAGTTGATATTGAGAAATACTTTGATACTATTAGTAACTAGGATTATATTGCCATGACTATGGCATAGTTAGACTTTGGATTGAGATTGCAGTGCATAGTGTATTGGCTTTACAGTGATAGTGATGTTTATTGGATACTTCGTTCCTTGTTTACTGTTAATTGGAATTTACAAAGATCTCTTAGGCAAGGGTTTCCCTTTGAGTGCCTTACTTTATGTTCTCGCTACTAATCATTTGCTTACATATTTGGATCATTTATTGATTTCTACTGCACTACATGTTTTTCAATTACCAAATGGTAAATCATTCGTAGCTCAGGCTTATGTTGATGACTCTTTTTGTATACCACACAATGTGGAATCGGATGTATAGAGGTTAATGGAGGCACTAGAATTGTTTGGGCAAGTTGTTGACCTTTATGTTGTTTTTCAAAATTCCAAACATTAATGCACAACCTTGGCATAGTTTGATTTGGCGAGGTAGAATTTCTCCACATGCACATGTGGTCAAACATTTGGGATACCCAATAGGTAGCTCATGTCATTGAATGACTCAATGGGTGATGCAAAGGCTAAATCAAAAGCTTAATTACTGAAAACTTTCCACACGGTCGCTACATGTTTGTTCACAAATTGTACAAGCTATTGTTAATGCAAATATTCAATTCTTTTTGCCATTGATAATGTGGAGGAAAGTTGGCATAGATAGTTTTATGTCTGAGGCCATGAATATAGTTTTGGAAAACTAAGCATGCTAGTAAGGGCCTTCAAGCTTATGTTGATGATTCCTTATGTATACCACACAATGTGCAATCAGATGTATGGAGTGGAGGCACTGGAATTGTTTGGGTAGGTTGTTGACCTTTATGTTAATTTTTTTAAAAATCCAAACTTTTAGCCATTAATGCTCACCCTTGGCATAGTTTGATTTGGCTAGGTGAAATTCCTCTGCAGACACATGTGTTCAAACATTTGGGATACCCAATAGGTAGGTCATGTTAGCAAATCACTCAATGCGTGATGCAAAGGCTAAATCAAAGCTTGATTACTAAGCACTTTCCACTTCATGTTTGTTTTGTAACACTTAATGCACTAGTAACTTGTGTGTAGCGGAAATTGATAACATAGTGAGCATTTCATTAAGAACAAGTTCCTAATGAGCATAGAGAGAGTACTTAATTTGAGAAAACAACATAGCAATTTACACCTAGCTAATTTGGCATTGACAATACTTGAAAAAAGAGAGAAATAGAACTTTTGACAACAGTTGAGGACCGGATTTACATGGAGCCAGTCCCCCCTCCATAAAGGCTTTGTATTATGGCTTCTCCCATCAAAGGTGACTTTTGTACAATACAATCTTTGTGTTCCTTGACATTAAAGCTAGTTGGTGCAATGAAGATGGAAGCTTCATGCACCAAATTATTCTTGAAAAACACACCTAGTGTCCCTAGCCTCAGTACCAAGACCTCACACACCTTCAAAAATGGTGAGAGCTAGCAAGGAATGATGATAGATTGAGAGAAAGAAGATGTATCTTATGAGAAAGAAGTATTCTCCTCACATAATCACTATAATAGCTTAGCTTAGCTTTGTAATTAGCATGGTAGAGGCGATGAGCATGCATTGAAGCTTGGCTGTTGGTGAATTTGCATTCCATAGCCAGGAGTTGTTGGTGTAGGCCTCTACTTCTCAATGCTTGGAGAAGGAGATGGAGTTCTTCTTGCACACATGAGTTGTGTATGTGTGTGTAGAAATGTGTTAGACTAAAATGGAGCCTTCTCTCTCTTCTTGGTCAACCCCTCTTGCAATTTCCTCATGGTGGCTTCCCATTGGTCCCTGCAGAGTTTACCCAATCACAAATTAGAAGCATAATTGATAGCCTTATGACATGTGTCTCCCTTTCCCCTTTTGTGAGAGCTTTAGGTAATTAAATAATTTATTAAAACTCTCATTGGACCTTTTAGTCTTCTGGCCAATAGAAATCAGGCAAGCCATTGGATTGTTGGATGCTCATTGGACCCCTTGGTAGATGTGGGACAAGAGTCTAATCTCACTCCTATCGTATTGCAGATGTAGCGAGAACCACGATTAAAATGTCAATCCATGGGACGAAGCTGACTCGACTAGTGCATAGAGGCTACAAGAGGCTCTCAATCTCTTGGAAAACAGTAAACAACTTGCATCTAACTCAGGCTACACTCAAGTGACTGAAGTCACCAAAAGCCAATCGCTCATCGGCAAACAAATCACATCCGTTACAGCATCAAAATGACATCCAAACGTAACGAAACTTCTAGGACATGCTTATAAGACCTAAGCACACATGCTTATGGTCTCAAATCCTACTTTAGGTCAAGTGCAAAAATCGTGATTATTAACACCAGTGAATTTTTGACCTGGTCATTTTTGACCCATAATGCATCTAAATGCTTAGCAATGATGCCCCAATACCCCGCCTATGCTTAGTTTTTTATTTTGAAGTGTAAATTTCTACTTATCATGAAATTAGGCCGCATGTAGGAGATGCCAAAAGCTACAAAATATCGTGAAATGCTTACATCAATGCGTAGAGCTCTTGCCTGCAGTTGCAAGGCAACAGACGCGACTACAATCTGACAACCGGGGAGGGAGTAGGAAGCGTGAGGAGAGAAGTGAGTGTCGCTAGCTCATGCTGTGTATTTCATTATCCAAAACTTAATAATAACTTACAAAAATTGGCTTTTATACCTTAGCTAAGGTTTTTGGTGGTCAAAACTAATAATATGGGAGCTCTAACTAAAGACAGGTTGATACAATTTGGAAGCTTGTAGCCCCGGCTCATCAATTACAAAGTCTATCCGAAAAATAGGAGTTACAATATTTCCAATTCATCAAAATAATAAATGTTTTTACAAAAAGAGCTTCGAAAAATGGTATCTGGGTTAGCTTGCAGCTAACATTCCCCCCCTCCTCGCCTGTCTCGTCCCTTGACACAGCTTTATGGGTTGAAATAATCTTTGGGTTGACGGCTAGCGAGGTGGTCTTTAAGTGCATGTAAAGCTTTCTCATATCTGATCTTTCTTTCTTTGTCTGAAACCTGCAAAAATTGCATGGTGACTCTGTTCTTGAGCTCGATGCTGGAGTAGCCTATGAATCTGGAAGTTTTAGGTTGTTGATCATTGGCCCAGAAATCTTCGTTCGCCAAGTGAAAAAACTTGTGTAGAATGCTTCCTCAAACGCCAACATATTATGAGATGGCAAGGACATGCAGCGGGCATAGAAGCCAAAAGGACTTCTTCGAAAGGTTGGCTGCTTAGGTCGTAGCATAGACCCTTTTTGCCCCCAAGGAACGATATCCACGGTGCTCCTGCTTGCTCTGGCTCGTGAAAGGCTTCAATGCATGTGAGCAGCATTCGGGAAATTTTGTACATCATAGCACATGAGAGATCAGGGAGACTTTTGAAGAATTCCATGGCGCTGGTTATTCCTCTGTCGGCGTTCCCTTTTCTGGAGCTGGCAATCTAGGATAATTCAGCCATGGAGGCCGCTTCTTTGTCATTGCCTCATGTGCTTTCCATGTCCTTACTCTTTGTTGGACGGATACGCCGCGACGGACGTTAGCACAGCGAGAACTCACCTAACAAGTAATGTCAGCTAAGGACGAAGCTCGACCCGCAGGCGCGTGGAAGCAAGCATAAGGTGTCAACTTACACTCGACCGACTCCAAACTAGTTCCTACAGAGGCCCCTACCAATTTTCTAAGTCACAGTCTTCAAGAGAACAAAAGAATATGCTTCCTACAACGCTTGCTAGAGCCGAACACCTATCAAACACTTCCGAAACACCACAGAACTTGAAGGAGACCCTACGAATACCTATAGGCCACTCTCCCTAAGGTCTGTGAACCAAAGTCATGACCCAAAACACCCGGTGCAGAAACACGTAGGATGTCTGGCCGAAATCTGCAGGTCTTCGTTTCCAAAATCTGAAGTGCCTAATGTGTGGTTCTACTCAATGTGAACGTGTGGATATGCTGCAATGAAAAATCGGACAACGTATGCTCACCCAAACAACCGATGAAGCTCGTAGAAGAAGCTCCCGAAAGCCGGACCGTATGCGCGCAATGTTGGTATCGGCTCGTAGCTCTAGTCGGGGGCAACATGCTGCACTTCTCCGCACTCGATTTCGACCACCGTAGCACACGTAGCGTCAAGACAAAGCTCACACTCTCTCTCACGTACACAGTACGCTCACTCACAAACTTAAACTTGTTTAAAATGACAAAAGGTCCTTCATTAAGGTCAAAAAGTGATATATATACCTTACAACTTCTCAAACCCTAAAGTTCCAAAATCATCCATCTACTCCTTCTAACTATCAAAACTGGGATACAATCTGGAAACTTCTGTAAGTCCCAATATTTACAAGGTGAAAAACCGGGTTTTCCTCAATGAATGACTAATTACAAAAAATAATAATCCGCCGAGTAGTTAGATGCCGTGGGGTGTGTCCAGCTTCTAACATCCCCCCCCTCCTTGTTCATGTCATCCCCGACATGGCCTTGATCTTTTTGCTTCACCTTATGGTCTCCCGCATCTTTAGTAGCGATTCGTACCGTGCATGTAGATTCAGCATTGTTGGCCCAAAGATGTCTGTATGCATGGTAAAGAATCCCGTGTAGAAAGCTTCTTCAAACGCCTGGAGGTGATAAGATGGGAGAAACATGATTCTTTGATATAATGCATGTATCACCTCCTTGGAAGGTTGACCTGACATCTCATACGCACATCTGTATGTGTCCTGGAAGAAGAATATGCTGTCAGTCACCTGTCCTGGCTTGAAGGTTTTAAACACTGCTAGGATGGTCCTGCAGATCTTTCTCATCATGATGCATGTAAGGTCAGGTGAGCCAGTGAACAACTTTATGGCGCCCGTTAGGGTTTTCACCATGTATTGTACACTTATTCTCTCACCTGCCTTCATGCTTGGCAGCTTTGGGTAGTTCAGCCAAGTGGGTTGGGTTCTCTGCAAGATTTCGTGTGCTTTCCACGTCCTAACCCTTGGTAGAGGGCAGAAGCTGATATTGTCCCTGATGTGTTTAGGTGCCTCTACCAAGTGTATTAGGTACTGCGGGTACTTGGTAAGCCAAGCTTTCCTCCACTTGGGCTGAGAATCTACTATCAACCTTACTCCTTCTGGCCTCGAGGTGTCCTCGTTGTAGAGAGGGACCGTTGGTTCTTCTCTGATCCGCTGGTTTATTGTTGCCGCTTCATATTTAAGCAATGGATATGGGAGAGAGGGTTGTATCCATTCACGCTTGAGATTGCTGGCGTCGATTTTGTGAATTGTCATTGATTTGAAAACCCTCTGTTCCCATTCCAAGGCCTCTTTGGTGCTCTCTCTGAGCTCTGCCTCTATTGCTTTCCGCAATTTTTCCTCTTCTTCTTGTGTTAGATCCTGGGGCTCTTGAGAGGAGCCTGCTATGCTTTCCTCTGGCATGGGTGTGTCCACAGGATCCGACACATTGTCGAGGTCGATCCCCTCATTGGCAGCTGGCCCTGAGCTCTCTGGTTCTTCTTGTTGTCGGCTTTTCAACTCCTCTATTTGCGTGAGGAGTGTCTGCTTCTCCGCTTCTGCTTCGTCGCCCATAGTCACGACGAGGTCATTGAGTTCAGCATTTACTTTTTCTACCTCCTCGAGCTTTATCTTGATGCTCGTCAATTCTTCTTGTAGGGCCTTTTGGCTATCCTCCAATCTGGTTTGCATTGCAATAGAACCTTCAGCCATGATCACCCTCTACTTCTTCTCGAGAGTCAACTGCTTTTGGAGTTCTTGCATTTGCTCTTCATACATTTGACTCTCCGAAATAATTTGAGTTGAGCTTGTAGCTCTAACTCGCGCAGGTGATGCTCTCAGCCTCTGGATGGTTTGATCTTTGACTTTTGATTGGTCCTTGAGCTCAAGGACTTCATCCAGGCTTGCTTCTTGTTCTATTTCCGCCTTCTCCTTAGCATTCCTCAAGGCCTCTACTTCTTTTGTTTCTTCTGCTAGTTGGAGTGTCAGATTATCCCTTTCTTTTTCTGCATCTCGCAATGACTTGCTGAGTTGCAGGCACTCCTCTTCAGCTGCTTGCAATTTCTTTGTCGCTGCCTCATTTGCTTCTTCCTTTGTTTGGCAGTTTTGTAGAGCAGTGGCTAGGCTGGCCTGGAGGTCAGCTTCTCTTTCTTTGTGTCCTTGGCTTTTTGCCTGCAGTAGATCTCTTTCCATTTTGGTCTTTACTTCAGTGGCTCTTAGAGTTATCAACTCTTCGTCTGATGCCACAGATTGTGCCCTTATTCCAGCTAGCATTGTCATCACCACATCCCAATCATTCGAGGGCGGGTGCAGGTCTACCGTGTCGGTAGCAATCTCCTTAAGTTCAACTAGCCGGATGCCTGGCAGCTGTTCTTCACTTCGTGTCCTTGCCAAGTTGAATGCGCCTGTGGCGGCTTCTTCCTTTGAATAGCCTGCAGCTAGCAGCTCCAAAAATGCATAGTATTCTTCCTCGAGCTTTTTTTGTTCAGATGCAGGCTTGGCTTCTTCTTTGTGTTGAGATTCTGTCCTGTGCTCTTGCTCTTCATCCTGGTGTTCTTCTTGCTTTTCTCCAGCCTTCTGATCTTCTGGAGGAGGGCTGCTAGGAGGTGGTGATGGTGGTGGGCTAGGTTTAGGGCTACCTGGTAACGCTATAGGTTTGCCCTTGAAATCCCTATATGCTTTCGTCTTTCTTTCTCTTTCCTTGTTTTCTTATTCATCTAGCAACGTTTTCCGTATTTGCTCCACTTCTTCCTCGGTGAAAGGGATGTGTGGAATGTTTTCCGCCGCAGCATCAAGAATCTCGAAATTCTTGATATAGTCTTCGAAGCAGTCCATCTGCACTCTTCTTGAGGATCCGGACATCGACTCAAGGGATGGATTCCATAATTCGTTTAGATCGCCCTTGAGGGCTCTTTCTGCTCGGAAACTCTCCATTAGCCTCTCGAGTCTAGCCGCTTTTTGTGATCAAGTCTCTTTGGCTGGCACTTGAGCAAATTCTTTTTTGCCTTTCTTCTGCTCAGGTTGCTCTTCTTCCACTGGCTCCAGTCGTCTCTTCAACCTTGTAGCCACCCTTGGTGCTCATTGTGGCTCGTCTTCTTTGTCTTCCTTTATCCTTAGCCAGTCATTCTGAGATGGGGGGTCAGGCCACCTTCCCTTGGCATGTAGTGCTGCATAAACTACCTTGGTTATCATCTCTCCTGGCACTATGTAGGTTGGATTTTTGTTTCCAATCTTTACCAGGCTGTCTTGTATGTATGCTGCATAATTGATTATCTTTGGGGTGCCCTTCGTCATAGCCCAAGTAAAGGTTGTGGCAATTGCACCTGGCGGCATCCTGTACTTTTGCGGCCTCTTCGTGCACATGTGGAAGTATTGGTTGTACAATTGGCTCATGATCGCCACCTTTGGGTTGGCGATGTCTTCAAAAGTGTAATTAGCCTTTTTCTCTTTGTACACCTTTACTTCATCCCTTCTCTTTGTCACATTGTCTCCCTGATTGGAGAGATCTAGTGCATGGGCGACAACCCTTTCCGTAATAATGATCTTTGTGTTGGGTCTGCCATGCAAATCCATCACCTTGGCCACTCCATCTTCTCTAATGTTGGTCACAAACTCCCATACTCTTTTGACGTCCACCCCTGCTGGGAGGTCAATTTTCTCCAAGTAGTCGGCCATTTTGCTCCGGACAAATTCATTGAGCTCCCTTGGCAGCATTGGCAGCTCTATTATATTTCCGTCATTGTCCTTGAATACTCCTTGGTAGATTTTTAGGTCGTTTGACTCTAGTAGATCTTCCTGTATCCAGGTGCTTGTAGGCTTTAATGTTCCCTATGGAATGACAAATGGTTCCACCTCGTCCAGATAGTCTTTGATTGTCATTCTCTTCTTCTTTGCCGGTGACTTCGAGGCTGCCATAGACCCTGTTGTACTCAGCAATCCAAAGTTTAGCGTTTTTTTTTTTTTCATATCAGCTGCTAAACTGAGTTTTACTTATCCAAATGACTTGAAAATTGAAATCATAGCTCAAAAGGAACTTGTGAAGCTGTGCATGTGCTCACAGTGCAAATTTGACAAAAAAAAATCCATCTAGACATCTTCAGAGTGGTTCATACTTGACTTGTAGGTAGTGTAAGGCTCATGGAACATGGTTATAAGCTTGGATTTGAATTTGGATGTCAAAAAGTGGATTTTTGGGCTGATTTAGGCTTTAAGTCACAATTTTGGTAGATTGTCCATCATGGGAAGCAATTGATGTCCAAATGGGTTGAAACTTGGTATATGGGCTCAATGCATCATGGTATTAGCTCCTATGATGTCATTTCTTGCACAGAAGTCTAAATCTAAGCATAAGACATCCTACGCGTAGGATGTCTTTTTCTTCAGAACTGCATGAAACTTGATCAGTGGGTTGTCCTTGACCTGTGGAACATAGCCATGTTCTTGGATTTGTATTTGGATAATATTTGATGCCTGTAGGGCTCTATGAGGTGTTTTTGGGCTCAATAAATGTATCTTGAAGGTGTTGGGGGTCAAAAGTGATTAGAAGGGCTTCAAGCTTGACATATGGGCTCTTGTTGATGAGGTTATTACTTCTGAAATCACAAAACTTCTCCTTCATGCCCAAAAGGTCCATTAGACATCCTACGCGTAGGATGTCTTTTTCTTCATTTTTGCTCCCAGACCACACAGAAAGTTAGCTGATGTGTATGTGAATGTGTTGTGCAAATTTCATGAGATTTGGAAAATATTTGGTAGGTTAATGGCCCTTTAGTGCCTTTATGCCCTATCTTTGTGTTTTTCCATGCATATGAGGTCCAATCTCTTCCAAAGGTGATGAAATTTGGTGTAGGGCTTGTGAATGTCATTCACAAGCCCTATCTTTGCGTTTTTCCATGCATATGAGGTCCAATCTCTTCCAAAGGTGATGAAATTTGGTGTAGGGCTTGTGAATGTCATTCAGAACATGTGCATGGTAAGAATTGTTGGGTTTTGTGCCAAGAATTGCCCTTGAGACATCCTACGCGTAGGATGTCTCTTGGTGATTTTTCTCTTGTTAGTGCTCCCAGTGCTTGCCCTTTGCTCCCCTAAGTCCCTTTTAAGCCTAATTTCAACAAAAAAGTCAATTGGGTAAGTAAAAACTCCCTGTGTGGACTTCGGAGCCTCTGAGCCGTTTTCTAACTTTTGGAGTGCTTTTTGGCGATGAAATTCCTCGATGTTGGTCTTCATAGCTTCCAAATCCTTTGGGGATCCTTGCTGTATGATTTTTGTCGACTTTGGCTTCATCGGAGCTCCATTTGGCAATTTGTCGCTCTAGAAGCACCCGTGGAGGCGTTTACATACCTTTGATGATTTGTGGTGGTCCACCACCATAGGACTTGGTTGTTGATGGTCTAGGAAAGCCGCTCGTGAAGTTTGGTGGCAAACGGACTTGCGGTTTGGTCACAAGTGCATTTTGACGCTTTGTCTGTCTGATGTCGTTTTTAAGGTTTAGTGCCGCTTTGGGTCACTTTTTGGTCATGCGGGTCATATGGACTTGTCGAGCATGTCGATATGCTCCTACCCGTAAATTTTGGTAGCATTTGATCGTCGTTTCGCCGATTTCCCATTTGGCGGCCTCTTGCGGGTTTCTCGGAATTAGGGTTTTTCTCGATGTTTTCCCACTGCCATTGGCTATCCAGGAAGGGTCTCCTAGACTAGGGTAAGCTGCTGATGAAGTCTTGTTGCTTTCGGGTTAGCCGTTAGGCCGTCATTTCTACTTGTAGGTCTCTACCGCTCGCTTTGTGTGTGACCTCTACGCTAGTTTCGCGACAGAATGACAAACATGCGCGAAAAGCTCAAGGTGGTGAGCCTACCTCTCATGTCTGGAGCTGGTCGGGTAGACGTGCGCGTCGTAGAAGCTGCTGGAAGGTCGATCCGCTCTAGGTGGCAGAAGCTCTCTCCACAAGGTCAATAGAGAGAATGAGCTAAAAATGGGGTGAAAATTTCTTATAATGGAGGTCCCTGAACCAGTTTTCATGAAATTTGACATGTGCTCCTATCTTTCTACAAGATGCGGTTTAGGCTCAAAAAATTCTTGATTTGGACTCCATTTGCTCTGTTTACCAAAAATTTGTCATTTCGGCCAAAACCTTGCCAAAACACACTTTCCGCTTCAGTCTCATAATTGCACCCCCACTGTACCGTAGGTTGTTCTTTAGTCACTGGTCATCCCCATATTTTTTGTTTTTCATTACGACTGTTTTTCACCTGCTTTTTGTATTTTTGAAGTTTTTCTGCCAAAAATTAGCAAAATTAAAAGGAAAATAGCAAATCAAACCCAAAAAATCCCCATAATTCATAATAGATCACAAACATCACCGCAACACATTATATACACTCTCATGCAATTTTTGTGGCCAGATTTCTCTGTTTTACTAATATTTTGCCTGAAAAATGGCTATTTCTACATATATACACACACCTATGGGCTTAATTTGGCGTTTGGCCCCATATTCCTGTAGCTTCATGCTGTATAAGGGCATATATACTTGGGTTACTCCAGAAAATTTCGCAATCAAACGTCAACCCTGAAAATAGTCGAAAATTGTGCCCTTATTTGCTATTTCTGTTATTGGTTCCGCATTGAGAATGCCTCCCCCCCTCCTAGTCGGAGTCCTCCCGGACGACAAGGTTTCGCCTCGGAGTATGTGCCGTTCATAGGTTGAAAAAGTCGTGCTAATGCGTGGCCGATTAATGTGGCCCTATTTTATGCATACTCGGTCAATGCATGGAAAAATTAATGTTGTGTAAGAGAAGGGAATAAGCAAGATGCTTATTGGCATTCGCCGTCGAGGTTTCCTGTTTTCTTGGCAAGTAGCAGCTGTAACTCTACTGCTCTTTGTTTAATGGTCTTTTTGGTCAGAGGCAACTGCGTTGCCGACACTATGTGATAGTGTCGTAGCTATTTTGGAGGATGTGATAGCTATGGGCCGTATGGCCTTGGCTTTCCATTGGTAGTGTGGTGCGGCCAACTTTTCCCCTTGTTGGTTTGTCATCGGCACCCACTTATATTTGTTTGCCCGGTTGACCTGTAGATGTCTACTTTCCATCGTTGCTTGTACCATAGGTATTTGCTTTGTCTTTTGCTTTGGTATCCAAATGTGAGTGACATGAGGGTTTTGGCTAAGCATTTTCTTTGGAATCCATATCTGCTTGGTTACCTTGGTTTTTGGTTGCACCATCTGCTTTGTTAGAATTCGGTTGTCACATTGTGTTTTCCCCCTCATGGGGTTTCTATCCTTCCGCATCCATACTTGTTTACCTTGTTGTGGTAGTCTAGATTTTTGCAGTGTAGTCGGTGATTTCAGCTGTCTGTGATGAGCATGGTTGGTCGTTAGCTGGTAGTTGGTCTCAGGTTTCGTGTTGATCATTGAGGGTATTTGTTCTTTGGTATTTGTTTCTAGTGATTGCATGGCTTGCATTTGATCCGGATGTTCCTTTTGAGCAAAAGCTACCACCTGCTGTTCGTTTTCGTGCTGGATTTTGACTGCATGTGCTTTCCAGTCTATTTGGACATTGTATGCTTTTTGCCAAGGTTGCCCTAGCAGCATTGGTTGTTGTGTGCTTTCATCTGTCACCACATAGAATTTGTGTGGGTAAATATATTGATGTAACTGTATATGCAATATAATCCACCCTAATGTTTTCAATGGATGTGATGTGCTACTTTCCAGCACTTGGGGAGTAGGATGAAGTTGATCTGCGGCTTGGAGCTATTGGTATAATCCGTAAGAGATCAAATTTGCTTGAGCACCCGAATCGAGCAAGGCTGGTGATTCAACTTGATCATTGCCCACCTTGACTATAATTATTGGCTCGACTGTGTCTTCTTCCAAGTTCATGAGTCGAATGGCATTGATTCTCAATGGTGGTTTACTTTGTTGTTGTTGTCGCAGAAGCCGTCTTTTTGCAATGCGTTCTTGTGCTTCGGTTTGAGCTTCCTCCCGTACTCTCTCTTTTTCTTTCATTCTTTGCTTTCCTTGATGAATTTGTTGGAGCATCTCCTGTGTGAGTGGAAGGTGATATCTCCTTAGTCGACACCCACTAATCCAGTTTGGCATTTCTTTACCTGCTAATGTAGCAAGCTTGACGGCCCCACTTTGTGATAGATCATGAATCACAAATGGTCCCATCCCTCGCTTTTTCAGTTTCTTGCCATGTTGCTTCAATGTATAAACAAGTACGTAATCTCCTGTTTTAAACTCTTTGGTACGCACATATTTATCAAAAAACTCCTTTTGCCTTCTCTTTTTAGCATAGATCGAAGCGACCGCTCATAAGCGGCGTTTATCTAGCTTTTCAAGATCATTAATTCTTGAAGAGAGTTCATGCCCTATCCATTCCAAGTTTGTTGCTACGCGTAGAGTTGGGATTAAAAACTCTATGGGTAGTATAGCATTTAGCCCAAACACCATGTTGTATGGTGTTGTTCCTATTGAGGTTTTGTAAGCTACCCTGTATGCCCATAGTGTTGAGTGTAGCTGCTGATCCCAGTCGGTCCTTGAATGTGACACTATTTTAGTGAGGACCGTGCATAGTGTTTTATTTGTGGCCTCCGCTTGCCCATTGGCCTGTGGATGGTATGGTGCTGATTTTCGATGTATGACCATGAAATCCTCTAGTAGATATTCAATGGCTTCATTGAGGAAGTGTGTTCCACGGTCACTGACAATTTCTATCGGTAACCCGTAACGTACAAAAACATTCTCATACAAAAATTGAGCCGTGGTGCGTGCATCAACTTTTTGTGTTGCTTTGGCTTCGACCCACTTTGTGAGATAATCCGTAGCCACAATGATATATTGGGTATGGGTGCGATATGCAGGGGGTGATATAGGTCCCACAAAATCAATCCCCCACTTTGCAAATGCCCTTGCCCCCATCATTGGCCTTAATGGCATCTCATCTCTTTTGATTGGTACCTTGGTGCGTTGACATGCATCACAACGTTTGACAAACTCTTCGGCATCCATGTGCAATGTAGGCCACCAGATTCCTGCAGTTAAGACAATTTTTGCCGTCTTATCGCCCGAAAAACGGCCTCCACTTACTCCGCTATGTGCATGTTCTAGAATCAGCAGGTATTCGCTTTCACTTGCACAGATTCGAAGTTGGTTGTCCTTGCCCCGCTTATAGAGTTGATTTCCAATTAACTGAAAGTCACGAGCTTCCAGCTCTATAGCTTTCTCCCGTGCTCTTGTAGTGTTCTTAGGGAACGTCCTGGTGGTTAGAAAGTCAATGATATATTGACTCCATGCAGGTGCTATGTTCACCCAAAACAATGTTGCGTGATCCACTGGTCGCTTGGCACTACATACTGTACAATTGGTAACGTAAGAATGTGTATCCGCATACATAGTTGGCCAATAAACTCCTAATTGTTTCCGTCTTTGGTGTGTTTTCACTTTTGAACAATGAAATGCACAACCCTGGACATGAGCCTCTTCCAGGTAGCACTTGAATTCTTCCGGATTTATACATAATCGTAGGATTAGGTCAGATTCAAGATGATATAGCCGTCCTGCTATCAACTGGAAGTTTTTTGTTTGTAGAATTGTTCGATGTTTGTTTCTACATCCTATATTATCAAACTCACTTCCAAAGGATAGAATGCTAACTATTTCCTGAGACCATTTGGGTACCATTTCGATGTTGAAAAGATAAGCATCTGGTATGTCATCATCTACCCCTTGAGGGGCTTCCCCGTTGTGTATTCTTGAAAGATGATCAGCTCGCAGATGAGTTTTCCCCTTTTTTACCACCACTGTGAAGTCAAATTCTAGCAATATAATAAACCAACGTACGATTCTCCCTGTATTGCAAGGTTTATTTACTAGGTATAAAAAAACTTGATGATCCGTGAAGAACACAAATTTGTTTGCAAGCAAATAATGCCGAAATTTCTTCACAGCATAAATCATTCCTAACCCTTCCCTTTCGGTGGTTGTGTAGTTCTTTTCTGCACTGTTTAACTGTCGGCTCGCATAGCAAACTGGAAAATCCATTGTTCCGTCTCCAGGTTGAGCTAGAATGCTACCAATGACATATGCCGAAGCATCAATGTGCACATGGAATATCTTGTCCCAATCTGGTGCCTTTAGCACAGGTGCGGATATAAGGTTTTCTTTCAGCCTTTGGAATGAAGTCTCACACTCATTGGTCCATTCGAAATTGACTAGCAAACGATACAAAGGTTGTGCGATAACCGCATACATGTATATGAATCTTCGATAATATCCACAGTGCCCCATGAAGGATTGCACTTCTTTTGCATTAGTAGGCCTGGGTAGGTCTACAATGACTTTGACTTTGTCCAGGTCTGTGGTTATGCCGTTTCTTGAGACAATGTGTCCTAAGATTCGTCCTTGCTTAACCATAAATACACACTTTTCCGAGTTTAGACAGATTCGATATGTTAAGCACTTTTCAAAGACTTTTTGCAAATGGTCAATATGTTCTTCTCGCAGAAGAGAGTGTACACATAGGTCATCCATGTAAATTTCTAAGAATATTCTTAGGTATTCCTTGAAAGCGTGAGTCATTAACCTCTGGAAAGTGGCTGGTGCATTTGTTAGGCCAAATGGCATAACTCGATATGCATAAATCCCCCATTCTGTGGAAAAAGTTGTTTTGTGTTGATCCTCCCTTGTTATTCTGTATGTTCAATTTCATAGATGAACTCTGCGTCCATCAACTTATCAATCTCTTCTTTGATTCGTTTGGCAAATGTGTCATTATATGTATAAGGACGTTGTTTGCTAGGTTTTGCATCTGATTTTAAAGGAATTGTATGTTGGCATATTAATGGATCAACTCCTTTAAGGTCTTTATAGGACCAAGCAAACACATCTTTATATTTCGTTAGAAGTTGTGTAAGATGTGCTTCCTCCTCAGGCTCTAAATCATTAGCTATATACACCGGCTGAGGGTTTTCACCTGGTTCTGCGAGGTCTATTCTTTTTGCGTTTTTAGGCCCGTCGTAAGATTCTTGGTTGGTTCTCTCCCTGATTGGTGGTGTCAAGATGATTTTTCTTTCCTCGATAGTAAATTTCCTATAGTGAGGTGGTACGTTCATGTTGCCCTTTTCTGACTCCCCTTTACCATCACTATCCTCTTCAGTGGTCCAGATCTCCCTCAAAGACCGTTTCAGTTCTTGGTATTTCTATTTACGCTCTAGTTTGGTCCACTCTTGGTATTTTGTTGGTTCTTTTTTTGTTTTTTCAGATTTTTGTGATTTTGTTTGAGCCCGAGCTTTTCTTTCCCGATTCGCTTGTTCTCGCGTTCGTTCTTTTCGATTTTCTGAGAATTTTCCTGATATTTGATCTTTCACACAATCCTCTGCTTTTACAAGCATCAAATAGTGAGTTTTTCCTTTTATCCTGGGCATCAAGTTCTGTCTCACTTTATTTTCGGCTCTTTTGTTCCTATAGCGTTCTTGGCGTCTAGGGTGTTGATTAGCAAAATCATAAAACTTGATATTCTCTGCTTCATTCCCACGCTCACTGGAGGTGTCCGAACACTCATTATCTGTCTCATCATTTACTTCCACTTGCTCAGAAGAGTTGTAAAACTCTTCTTGTTCTGGAGGTGCTACCGTCTCTTTTTCTTTCATCACGCTTACCATGTAATAGGGTAGCACATCGTAACCGTCCTTATCGCAAAATTTTGTTGTTGGACTGTCGGTAATGGTACATACATCTAACGTTGCCAGTATGTGTTCCCATTCTAGAGGATCCAAGGCATCTTCAGGGAATGGCTCCGGAATATACTCTTTGTCTTCAATTGCTCTTTCTAAGATGCAATCCTCTTTCCTTAAGCTTCCACAATGTGAAGCTCCGCACATCCATAGCTCTTTTGGTTGGCCCAACCATGCTGGTAGTTCTGATCCTGCTATTGTAGCCAAATCAAACTCTTCCACAGGTGTTTGGTTTACATCCTTGTAACTATGGTCTTTCAAGTGTGTTTTAGTTTTCGTCTCGCCATGTCTGAGGTATATGTGGTCATAACCCCAATCTTGGACCATCTTCAGTTGTCGCATGAATGGTCGTCCCAAGATTATCTCATAATTGTTCTTTTTGTCGAAATCGACTATTGCAAATGTATGCTCATACTCAATCCGGAACGAAGTGACAATTACCTTTTCCAAGAGTCCGAGAGGCTTCTCCATGAAACCATGTGCCAACTGCAGCTTCATTCGGGTACCCCTCAGAGCTGGTTTTCCCCATTTTTTCCAGACTTCCTTCGTGGCGATAGCAACTCCCGCTCCACTGTCAAGAATAGCTTTGGAAACCACTCCTTGGAATTCTATAGGTAGCGTTGTGTTTCCGTCTTCTCCCTCACAATATTCTCCAACCTTATTCAATGGTACCGGCCTAGTGTTTAGATTAGGCCTGTCCAACTCCCTGATTCCTTCTTGTAGTTTCAAGGTGGGGTCTTTTACTCCAAATTTTTCCAGGCATTTTCCTACTGTGGTCCACATGTTTGGCCTTAGCTTTAGGAGTTCTGCTAACGTGATTGTGCATGCCACCGGGGTGGCTAACAGCTCAATCAATCCTTGTGAGTCCATCACCTTGTTAGAAGAAAATCTTTGAGATGCCCTCACTTTCAACTTAGCTTCGTATTCTCCTAGGTAAGAGGGTAAAGTTCTCAAAGAGTCTGGTTGGCTGTGTCCCGAACTAATAGATCCTTGGTCTCCCCCTTGTGAATGCACCTCAAAGTTTATTTGTGATCTTGCCTCAAATTCTTCAATAGGAGGTAGGATCACATTCTTTCCTTTTCTCGTGCTATTCATGTGGTCATTCATTCTATTAGCCTCGTTGGCCTCTCTGATTTGCTTCCACAGATCATCTAGACCATTACCGTCCTTTCCCATCTCTGCCGATATTCTAGGACGGACCCCGTCACTTGCCCCTTCGGTGGTATTGGGCACTATGATAGGCTCTCCTCTGGACTCATATTCATTAGTGAGTCTTTCCTTTGTTTCCTCATGTTTCTCTATTGTTGGTTAGCTAGGGGTTGGAACTGGCACATCATGGCAATTTGCCGGTTTTCCCAACGGGTCTTCCATCAATGATTGAGCCGTCTCGATCATCTTTTTACACATATCCAACCTTTGTTTTTCTATTTCCGCATGTGGATATGTCATCCATCTTTGCTCCTGGGTCTGGTTTTTTTAAAGCCGAGCTTCATAAGCTCTTAGAAGCGCATCCAGCTGCTCGTTTACTTTGTCTGCTAGCACAGATCCTCCTGATCCTGCACTTTTGGGCTCAGCTATTTCCTTTGGTGCTATGGCTGCTGTGGTGTGTGAGCTTAAGTTGGCTAGATCTTCTAACCGCTCCAACCTGTTCTTTGTATGTTTCAACTCATCGGATAGGGCGGTTTGCTCTCGTTCTTTCCTGGCTTTCCTACGCGCCTTTCTTGCCTTCCAAGTGCTTCTCGGATTTTTCGTTTCTAAACTTTGGGCATCCGTCTTTGGTTCTTCTATTATGGGTTCATTCGTCCTTCTTTGGGCTTGGGCCCGTGTCACCACCTGAATAGGTATGACTGTTTCACTTTCTGATACTCCACTAGAAGGTACTATTTCCAACAGGTTCAAGGTGGTTTTTGCTCCTTTACTCGGGTTTTTAGGGCAATCGGGAATCAAATGAGTAATTCCACATTCTGGGCAATACGCATTGACTCTAATGATTTCATCATGGGGACAGTCTCTCAGCCAGTGGTCTCCGCCACACTTGTAACAGGGGCCCTTGGGTTGTTGAGGTGCTCCTTGAGCCCCCCGTTGCTGGTAAGTCTATCTCTGTCCACCCATGCCTCCATTGGCTATGAACAACAATGTTCGTTCATCTAAGTTATATCTTCCTTCTCCTGCGGCCTGTATAGCAGTTGGAGGTCCTTGATTCCCCATCATGCTCCATGGATCTGGTGTCGAGGGTTCCTCCGATGGATAATAGATAGGGTTTGCCGCATATCCATCGGGATCCTCATAGTATGCATGCATAGGCACCAAAGCCTTTTCTTCTGGTTCAGTTACCGTTGCGATGTATCTTACACCAACTGGTCGTAATCCTGGTAGGGGTGGTTGTTGCCCCAACACCGGTTGTGGTCTCTCTACACCTACAGGTTCTGGCAAGTTGCCTGCTTGATGTTTAGGCATAGGTGGAACTTGAGGGGAAGCTACAGGAGCTTGGGGAGCATAAGGTCTCTCCCTCACATATCCCTTGTTATAGTAACATTCCTCGGTCCCATGGTTTGTCCATTTTTGTTCAATAGCACACCACTTGGGCGGTTTAGCTTGGGGTTTGGCGTACAAGCTGATCTTTTTTAGCACTTCGTCTACAAGCTGTTCTTGGTTTACCGCTATTTCTCCTTTCAGTGTTGTCTTGGAGGACTTGCTCCCACTTTGCTGTGAAGATGAATCGTCATCAAGGTCCTTGAACTCCCCTTCTTTGTAAACCGCACAATTGTCCACAAGGTACAAGGCTTCCTTGGTCAACTCATTCAACGTAGTGCTCCTCTTCATATGTAAGTCTTTTTGGAGATCTGCATTCCTTAGTCCTTGGATGAATATCAGCATAAGTCTGGACTGAGTTGGCAGTTCTTCAACAGGACAGAACTTAACATATCTCTTTAGTCTTAGGGCTGCCTTCCGTACAGATTCTCCATCTTTTTGTTTGAATTTATGGATTTGTGAGACAGTATTATGAGCTATTCCCCTTTGAGAGAATTCCTCAATAAACTCGTCAAACACTTCCTCCATCAACTCAAAGTCTCTACGCTCTACAGAGTCAAACCAAGTTGCAGCATCATCCTCTAGGGTTAGTCCAAACCCTGCGAATTGGGTAGGAAAGTCTAACACCTCTTCAGCTCTAATCACACGTACAAAGGCTGCTACATGATCTCTTGGGTCTCTGTTTCCTGTGTATTTTCTGTTTACCCATTTTTGCACTTGAGAAGGTCTAATTCTGCGATGGTCTACAAACCTCATCATGGGATCACCCCTTCCAAGTCTATACTCCTCCTCAGGCCTTCTGTAATAGGCTGGTTCCTCGTCCAACGGTGCTCCTAAGTCATAATTTCTAAAGGTTCTCACCGGAGGTGGTCCTTCTCTTCGAACTCGTTCGATGGGTGGTCCTCCAAGTTCGGTCGACCCTTGTGTCTTTGGCTTACTCTCTGCTTGATACCTTGAATAGTGTGGTGGTTCTTGCAAATCCCTGAGCCCTCGAGCCACTGGATAACCCTCTCGGTTTCTGTCTGGTTCCATTGTCGCACTTTGTCTAAGCCATGCCTGCAATGATGGCTGGTTTACTGGTTGGTCTTGGTTGTTGAATGCTCGCGGTCTGGGGGAATGTGATGTAGCGTCATACTCATCTGAGAATGGATTCGTTGACTTGCTTGGGGTGTGGACGGCTCTCGGCATTTCCTCAGGGGCATATGCTGATGCTCCTGGACCTGTTGCTCTTTCTACTTCCTCTGGGAGAATACGTTGGTATTCTCGCCCATATCTATCAACAAAAACTATGCCCTTCCCCGTAGCAGTTTCATAAGAGAATAAGTAAAGAACTTTGTCTTTGCTTAGTTCGTCTACGTATGGTTCTTTACTGCGAAAGTAAGAGACAATACCCTCGCTCTCGTGTTTGTAGATTCCCACATTCTCGTTATAAGTTGGAACCCTGATTGTTTTCTTATCGTACATGAAAATAGCTCCATGCCGATCAATGTTTGGTGGAGGCTCTTGAGTTTCTGAAATCATTTTCCCTTTAGCCACGTTGTCTCCATATCTGTTGTAATCTTCAGGGTTGCTAACTATTAAATAGTGGTTTTCCTTTTCGTCTCGGAATCTATCTCCATCATCATACACGTGGATTATCTCCAATCTTTGTGCTGGCCTCTCTTCAATACAAATGCACTTGTGACCTCGACAGTCAGAATAGACTAGGGCTCCTCTTGAGTTTGTTCCCTCCAAGAAGATCACAGTAAGCCTGGAATCATTCGAAGGATTTTAGGAGGTACTTCCTCCTCGCATAGGTCCCTCATAGGCGAAACTTCCTGGCTGTTGGCTCCCCATCATGAAGAAAGATTTGTCTGACAACGTGTTAGTATCACTACCTTCCTCAATAATCGGTGCTAGCGGATCTAACCTTGCCTGAGTTACACTCTCTTCAGTGGACACTACGCTAACTTAGTCACTTGCCACTTTCCGGTCTCTAACAATGTATCTTCCTGATCTTAAATTCATCAAACTTATCAATGCAACTTATCACAAGTTCAACCACTAACCTGGCAATGGATCAGTTTCTGCATAACGTCTTGCTTTGTTGCTGAATATACCTGTACACAAGAGTTTTAATTTCGGCAATTGGATCAACGCATTTATCTTTTGGAGGTGATCTTAGTAATGATTGGTATAACTGGAGAGTTAATCTCAACCACTATTGTATTCTATACACTGTTGATGTTCCTGATTAGGTTGCTAATCTGAAACAGTACCCTTCCTTGATGTTGGCCAATTTACATGAAAAAGCTTGAATTCAGTATTTGCTTTGTCAAATGGGCAATCACGATCCAATTTTACCTCTGAAAGAAGTTCTAGAGCCCTTAAGCCAAATAGAACCTCACTATCTAGGCCAAGTCAAATTTTCTCTCCAGAATGCCCCAATAGACATCCTACGCGTAGGATGTCTCATGCTGCATTTAGCCTGGATTTTTGCACTGTATTTTCCCCTCGTTGTGCTGAGCTTACAGCTGTTTTTACTTTTTGATTTGGACTTCTAGAAGCTGGTCAATGAGTCAGAAATCTGTTATGCCAGCCTGATGATGGTGTTGATCAGTCTAATCAACTCCAAATTGGACCAAAATTGACTAGCAGGATTGCCTTAGGCTATATAACCCATGAGAAAGCTCAAAGTCCAATTATGGTTTCACTTTCTTGCATTAGACATACTACGTGTAGAATGTCTTTTTCTTCAAAATGGCTTTAAACTCAAGACTTCAGCTCTTATTGAGCTGCTGATCATCTTGGTATACTCAAATTTCAGTTTGGAGTCCTAAATCACTCAGTAGACATCCTACGCGTAGAATGTCTTTTTGGCCTGCTTGACCCCAGATTTGTTCCACAGCTTCCCCCTGATGTCAGTATCCTAGTGGTATGCTTAGATCTCAGTTTGGATGTCAAAAGTCTCAAACTTCTGCTGTTTTTCTTCTTTCAGTCAAAAGTGCTAAAGTCCACTTTGAACCCAATTTTCTTACCCGAATGAGGTGAAGACCCTTTCAGTCACTCAATATATCATGCAAGGCACACTCATGCAGCCATCTTAAGGTTTTGGTTTCAAGTTGATGCTTTTGCACTAATTGGGTAGGATGTCTAGCAGTTTCAGTCTATCTGGCCTTATCCTGTCAAGAGATGGCCAAATTTCCCCTTTGCATTTGAAATTAGGGTAAACCCTACCTTCAGAACACACTGGTCACCTCAAAATTCCAAAATTCCTCCCAGATTGGTGGCCTGTAGACATACTACGCGTAGGATGTCTCATGGCTTAAAATTAAAGTTTTTCCTGACAGGAATGTTGCTGATGCTCTTTAGGCCTATCAAAAACACTCACAGTATTCTTTGGACTTCGATTAGGCTTTCAACCACACTTTTGCGTCTTTTACAAACTTGTAATGATTCTACCAAACAAGTATACATGCATGAAATGCTCTAGATCTGAATCATGATGTTCTACTTACTCTACTCCTACCTACCATGAAGAAATGGTGATAATTGGTGTTTTTGGTTGCCTTTTGGCCTCTCCGGACTCTCAAGCTCTCTTCACACCGCTTCTCCCACTCCCTGTTCCTACTCTAGAACTCGACTACTAACTAAAAAACTTCCTAAGTGTACCTCCTCTACCTCAGTCAAAGGATCTAGGCCAGACACACACTTCCTAGACTCCCTCTAAGACCTAGAGAGTCCTCCACCCTCTGATCCTATCTAAATGTAAAGCGAGACTCTTAGCAAGCCAAAAATCCCAATCCTCAAGGATTAGTCTCGGTCACCTACCTAAGGTTTTCGTCCCCAGCAGCGGCGCCAATGTTGGACGGATACGCCGCGACGGACGTCAGCACAGCGAGAACTCACCTAACAAGTAATGTCAGCTAAGGACGAAGCTCGACCCACAGGCGCGTGGAAGCAAGCATAAGGTGTCAACTTACACTCGACCGACTCCTAACTAGTTCCTACAGAGGCCCCTACCAATTGTCTAAGTCACAGTCTTCAAGAGAACAAAAGAATATGCTTCCTACAACGCTTGCTAGAGCCGAACACCTATCAAACACTTCCGAAACACCACAGAACTTGAAGGAGACCCTACGAATACCTATAGGCCACTCTCCCTAAGGTCTGTGAACCAAAGTCACGACCCAAAACACCCGATGTAGAAACACGTAGGATGTCTGGCCGAAATCTGCAGGTCTTCGTTTGCAAAATCTGAAGTGCCTAATGTGTGGTTCTACTCAATGTGAACGTGTGGATATGCTGCAATGCAAAATCGGACAACGTATGCTCACCCAAACAACCGATGAAGCTCGTAGAAGAAGCTCCCGAAGCCGTATGCGCGCAATGTTGGTATCGGCTCGTAGCTCTAGTCGGGGGCAACACGCTGCACTTCTTCGCACTCGATTCCGACCACCGTAGCACACGTAGCGTCAAGACAAAGCTCACACTCTCTCTCACGTACACAGTACGCTCACTCACAAACTTAAACTTGTTTAAAATGACAAAAGGTCCTTCATTAAGGTCAAAAAGTGATATATATACCTTACAACTTCTCAAACCCTAAAGTTCCAAAATCATCCATCTATTCCTTCTAACTATCAAAACTGGGATACAATCTGGAAACTTCTGTAAGTCCCAATATTTACAAGGTGAAAAATCGGGTTTTCCTCAATGAATGACTAATTACAAAAAATAATAATCCGCCGAGTAGTTAGATGCCGTGGGGTGTGTCCAGCTTCTAACACTCTTGGTACAGGACAAAAATTTGGGTCTCTTTGAAGTGCTACAGGTGCTCTTGTGAACAGAATCAAGTATCTCGGATTCTTGTTCAGCCAAATCTTTCTCCACTTGGGGTGGACTTCATCTGCGCCTTCTACTTGCATGTCTTTATATAGTCGTTCCTTAACCTGTAGCAGCTCTACCTTGATCAAGGGATATGGTAGTGATTTTTGATGCCATTGTGCATTGATTTGGTTGGGAGTGAGTTGAGTAACATTAATTAAATGGAGAACTCTCAACTCCCAATCCATTGCTGCTTTCCATTGCTCATCCGTCTCTTGAGCAACCTGCTCCTTAAGTGCATCTTCTTCAGCTTTTTACAGCTAGACCATTGGCACTTGATCGGCATCTGTTATTGGTACCTGAAATTCTTCGCCTCCACCTAGCCCTCCTGCCGGCTGTGTTTCCATCTCAACAAAAGAGACTGAGGGAACTTCAACGTGGGGTTGTTTTGATGTACCTTCTTCTTCCTACGTCTCTTGATGTCCGTCTTGTGGTAGCTGATTAACTCTCCTCAGCTTTGATATCTCCTTGAGCAACTCTTCTTCTCTTTGTACCCACATTAATGCAAGGTCTCTACGTTGTGACTTCTCTAGCTTAAGCTCAAGCTCGAGATCTTTATTCTTCTTTTCCGGTGTTTATACACTTCGTTTGTACCTTTGATGGAGGCAAATGCGGGATTTTCTCTTATTTGTCGTAAGAAGGTTGCCTGATCGTTGATCCTTTGCTCTGAATATTGCAGTGAAGCATTTGCTACGTCGAGCTGCACTTGGATCTTTTGAATTGATAGAGTTGTAGTTAAGAGTTCGTTGGTAACCTTTGCCAGTTGTTCGTCTTTGGTCTTACACGCATCTGCTAACTTCGTGAGAAGTTCACCTAATTCCTCCATTTTCTTTTGTTGTTTCTCTTTTGCTAGCTGGTCTTGTTTAGCTTCAGCTCTGAGCTCTCGGATTTGTCTTTGCAAGTCCGTGATGACATTCATTCTGTCCTCTAGCTCTTGTTGGAGAGCGTCGATAACCATCTCCAGCTCTCTAGCCTTAGCACTACGACTAAGTGCGGTTGTTCGCATTTTTCTGTTATTTTCTGCATTTGCTTGGCATATTCATTTACTTGGAGAATTGCTTCATCATTTGTCTGCCAGTCTTCAGGTTCTGTGGGCTGCCTAGATGTTTCAGCAGTCTCTTGTGGCTCCTTGGGTGGGGATGTAGCAGTTATTGGTTGCTGCGGGGCTTCTACCTCTATTTGTGGCTGTGTGGTTGCCTCTACTACTTTATCTTCTTGAGGCTTTGTGGATGCCTCCGCCATTTCCTTTTGGGCGGTTGTAGACAGTGTGGTTTTTGGTTCTTGTGTCTTTGGTTGCTCAAAACTAGCAATTTCTTGTGGTTCAGGACTTGTTGTTCTTTGCGGTTTTGGCTCTTTTGCTTTGGATTTCTCTGAAGTAGTTGCTGCCTATTATTCAGATCCTACTGCTTCTTTTGGTTCAATCTCCTTTCCCTTGGCTCTCCCTTAGTGGGTCTAAGTGTTGGTGAAGGTGGAGGGATTGGCATGGGGTGGTATTGTTGTTCCATAGCAGGAGAGCTAGGTTTAGGAGACATCTCTTCTTGATCGTGTTGTGTCTCTCCTTGTTATGTTGCCTCTTCTCTAGCTTTTCTCTCAACCTCTTGAGCTTCTTTTAGTTTGAGGGCTTCTGCCTCTGCATACATTCTTTTCAAAAAATCAATGGGATCCTATGCCTCTTGCCTTGCAGGGTTCTTTGTTCTAGGTCCCTTTATCTCTTTTGGTACCCACTTTGTCGGGTCCTCTCCTGCATCTTGGAGGCTTCTTTCGTAGGTTTGTTTTTCCCTTTCAAGCCTCGCCTTTTTCTGTTGAGGTTCTTCATGATGTGCAGTCACTAACTTCTTCTTCATCTCCTCTCTTTTGTCTCTCTTCTCTTCATTGTCTAAGCTTTTGTTGTTATGTGCCTCATGAGAGCTTTCTGCATACTCTTCATCAGATTTGTAAACTCTCTTTGACGGGTGGGTGGTTCTTGGAGATAGATGTGCCAACACAATCCATGTGTTCTAATCTGGGGCAGGCGGAAAATTGTCTGCCATGCCGACAGCATGGTATGCTATTCTTGTGAGTACCTCAAGTGCTCCCATATAGGTTATCTTGCCCTCTTTCTTGGTACCCTTCAGCGTGGATAGCACATAATGTGCATGATCAATGGGTTGCCTAGTTGTCGACTTCAACACTTGTGTGAAGGTAGTCGCAACTGCATAATTGGGTGTTGTGTACCTTGGCGGTCTTTTGGCTAGAAAGTGGAAGTGTTGGTGATATAATCGTGTTGGTTCTTCCACTTGCTTCTAGATTAGATCAACCACAATGTTGCCGCAGCAGTCTCTTTGGTGAAATTTCCTGCTATTTTTCTGTCTCTAGCCCTCATGGTCATCCCTTCGGTCGGCAATTTGAGAGCCTCGGCCACTATTTCTTTCGTAATTACCACTTCTACCTTCTTCCCTTGCTGGTCAGTAATCTGGGCTATTCCGTCTTCTTTTATTGTAGACAAAAGCTCATAGGCTTTCTGAAAATCTACACCACATGGTTCTTGGTCGTAGGATTCTCTGAGTCCAAGCCTTCTGTTAGCTTCTTTCATTTTGGGCTTTGCCGCGACATCATAGACCTCTTTTGGCAGAAGTTGTAGTTCTACCTGATGTCCTTCTTTGCTTTTAAATTTGCCTGTGAAAACCGTTGTGTTGTTCTCCTCAAGCTGTTCTTTGACAAATATGTTACCTTGGTTGTCTTTACTGAACTGGGGTCAGTCCAGTTGATGGGGTGGCATCTCTTGCAACTTCTCTTTTTGAGTAACCCTCTTCTTGGCCTTCTCCATAGCTTGCATTGCTCCTGTTAAGTGAATAGAGTGCCAAAGTTAGAAAAATTATCATATTTCGCTCTGAAATGTCTGAATTGCTGACAAATTGAGTCCAATTTGCTTCAAATCAATTTTGAACATGCATAGATGCATAAAAACATGTAAAGATCAAAATCATAAAATCCATGCAAAAATTTGCAACAAAAGTAAATAATGAGGATTATTTACAGCTGATGAATTTTTTCAACATTTTGCAATTTTGGCATCATGGGCTTGAAATATATATTAATTAGAGACTCTGAGTGAAGTGTGGGCTCATTTGAGTGCACAGGGTGAGAATGGTGCCAGATGTAGGCTTTCAGTCTCTGAAACAGTAGATATAAAAGAATTTTGAGATTTTGAGCTCCAAATTTGTTCAAACTTGTTAGTGGGCTTAGGACATCATGTGCCTTGGTCCCATGAAGGCCGAGTTCCAATTTTCCCCCATATTCGCCTTTTTCATCAAAATGGACAGTTTTTGGTGCAATTTGGTTCTAGGCATGATGTAGACCCTCTGTATGAGATATGAGGTGATTTGGATCAAAAATGTGATCGATAACTCAAAAATTGGTTTAAAAGGACTTCTTTGCATTTTTTGACAATTTTCCAAGTTATCCTTGATCATTTTGGCTCATACTTAAAATGTGGCATGTAATAAGTGGGTGTACAAGTGATAGGTGAGGTGATGGTACCATTTTCAAGCCAAAATATTGCAAAAGTAAATAATCATGATTATTTACAACAGTCAACTTTTTTTTACAAAACTTGAAAATTTTGACCTAAACATATTCTATACACCTAAAACAAGTCCTAAATTGAATTTGATAAAGTTTTGTCTTGCCGGCATCATTTCGTGCTTTGTTGACTCTGAAGTCACCGGTTTGTGACTACATGGCCCGTGGAGTTGGTTAGTCACTTTTGAGGCTATAGACTTGTCCGCTACATAGTCCTGAAGCAACTCATCCAATTTCGGCCCATTTAGAGTCAGTTTGACTTCGTATGTCAAATTTGACGCTTTGTAGCCTTCGAGTGATTTTCTGCTTTCCAAGGGCTTGCCTTGATTGATTTTATGAAACCAACCATATACATTGTGTATATATCCCCTGAATTCTAAAGTTGGTGGTCCTTCTTTTGCTGCCATATCTAGAATTATACTATTTGCCTCTAATCCCCACTTGTCTATCACGTCAGGGTTTTCAACTTGTAAATATTGAATTCCGTTTCTATCCATGTACATTTTTCCTTGTTTGTTTGCCCTGATTTCCTCTTCAAACTCAAAACCATGGTCATCAATGTGAATAGCGTACTCTTCATTAGGATCCAGGTAAACCTGAGCTCCATGACGATTAGTCTTATAAAAAGAGAGTATATGCTTATAATGCACTATCATTCCGATTTCTGAGTGAGTCAAATAGAAAGACATTTCATATGTTGATTCTGAAAAAGTGTCTAAGAGTTCTTTAAGGATAGTGTGCAAGGGATTGCCTTGATTCACACTTTCTTCCGTGGATACTCTACTGGAGGTTTCTCCAAATATGCCTTGGTTTCCTAGTATAGGACCAAATCTAAGGTTCATAAAGACTTGTGAAGCCCTGGATAGAGTACTTACCGTCGGATTGACTTGTTGTCAATTTCTTCCTCTTGACTTGATTGCAACTTCTGTCAAGCTGTCAATTCCTTGTCTATAACCTGATTCCTGTATCAATTTTGATCAAGTTAGCTATTCTTTCATAAAGACTATACACTTCTTGCTAACTATTGTGACTCGTCTATGTGTATCACTTCAAATCAAGCTAAGTGAGTCAACAGTTGAGACTTTCAGATTCCACTTTTGCAAAAATCCAAATGACTAATCTGCAACCTGAAAACTGAGTGAACATGTACCAATTTGGATCCGATTGAACCCAAAATTTCCCGGTGGCCTTGTATTATGTTGGTCTAACATTGTACAATTTCAAAAGTCAAAAATGGTGTCTCTGTGTAGCAGTAGTAAATAACCGTGATTATTTACTTTTCTTGGTTTTTTACATTTTTTGGCTTGATTTGCCAAGTATACAACATGTTAAAGTCCCTAGACAATTTTCACTAAGTTCGAACAAAATTTGCTCAAGTTTATCAACTATTTTGTGTCCGCAGACTCGGTTTCAAGAATCTGGTGTAAGTCTCACTTTTGTGATCCAAATTTCACCAAAGTTGTTTTGTGTGGTGTAGTTGATATGCTTGACCTTGTGGTATACGCAAATGTGCAAGATTATCAATTTTTGTAGCAGATGTAAATAATTATGATTATTTACTCCATCTATTTTTTTGCAAGTTTTTGTCCCGATCTTGACACAGATCTGTTAAGTATCTCAACTTAAGCTCCCTAGCTAGGTTTCATCAAGTTTGGACAATTTTTGTTCAAATGTTCATCAGTTTTGTATCTGCAGACTGACTTTACAAATTTGGCCACAATTTTCAATCCAGTGATCCAAATCTCACCAACTTTAGTTTGTGGGCTTAATACAACATGGTAAAGCTAGTGGTGTGCTAACTTGATCAAAAAAGTTGAAAAATGGGACAAATGTACATAATCAAGATTATTTATTTCTGATAAATTTTTGCATCTTTTTTGTCAAGTGAGCATGTACACATGTCTATTACATCAATATAAGCTTATGAATCAAGTTTCATTGAGTTTGAACAAAAAAATTTCCAATTTACACTCAAGTTCCCGAAAGTCAGTACAGACTTTAATTTTTACCCAGTTTTTGGTCAATTTGGTGATCCAAATTCTATGGTCCTTTACAAGAGTTGTTTGTACACATGCATAGAGTCTTTGGTATCAACCTTGGTCAGTTTTGAGCGGAAAGTAAATAATTGCAATTATTTACTTTAGACCTAAAATGAACATTTTTTTGTACTTTTTCACTAGACAGTCTTTTCATGAGTTATTTTAAGCCTCTGAGTCAAGTCAAAACTTAATATGGCCTAAAATATCAAGAAAAAGTAAATAATCTGATTTTTTGCGAACTCTTGAAATTTTTACCTCAATGTGTCCTTGAGCTTACCCACTGGTTCATACAACTTTTAAGCATACTCTCCAGCCGGATTGAGTGGTTGACAGTCTTCTGGTGCTATTTCTAGCCGTAGACCTGAAATTCTACAACTTCACATAACAACTCACAATCGATTCTTTGGGAGAGAGCAATGTCTTGAGATCCACATCGGATTCTACTTACCCTACTCCTAGGTTCTACTGCAATGGGTTGTGGAAAGTGTCCACAAACACTGGTTTTCTTGTTTTTTATGGTTTTCTGAGCCTTGATCAATCATTCTCAAAATCCTAATCTAATCCTACAATCCTAAAGGCACTTGGCAAAGTACGATTACTTCCAAGTTACCTCTACACAGCAAAAGACGACAATCTTAAGCTATGCGGTTTAAAAGAAAGTTTTTACTCTAGAAGATCCTAGAGGAGTTAAAGGATAACTTTACATAATGCTCATGTTTTTTTCTAGTTTAGGTCTCTTCAATCCCCGGCAAGGGAGCCAAATGCGGGACGGGTGTCTAACCTCACTCATATCTTATTACAGATGTAGCGAGAACCACGATTAAATTGTCAATCCATGGGACGAAGCTGACTCGACTAGTGCATAGAGGCTACAAGAGGTTCTCAATCTCTTGGAAAACAACAAACAACTTGCATCTAACTCAGGCTACACTCAAGTGACTAAAATCACCAAAAGCCAATCGCTCATCGACAAACAAATCACATCCGTTACAGCATCAAATGACATCTAAACGTAATGAAACTTCTAAGAAATGTTTATAAGACCTAAGCACATATGCTTATGGTCTCAAATCCTACTTTAGGTCAAGTGCAAAAATCACGATTATTAACAGCATTGGATTTTTGACCTAGTCGTTGCGACCCAGAATGTATCTAATTGCTTAGCAATGATGCCCCAATACCCCGTCTATGCTTAGTTTTTTATTTTGAAGTGTAAATTCCTACTTATGATGAAATTAGGCCATGGGTAGGCGATGCCAAAAGCTACGAAATATCGTGAAATGCTCACATCAATGCGTAGAGCTCTTACCTGCGGTTGCAACGCAACAAACGCGATTGCAATGTGACAACCGAGAAGAGAGTAGGAAGCATGAGAAGGAGAGAAGTGAGCGCCGTTAGCTCACGCTGTGTATTTTATTATCCAAAACTTAATAATAGCTTACAAAAATTGGCTTTTATACCTTAGCCAAGATTTTTGGTGGTCAAAACTAATAATCTAGGAGCTCTAACTAAAGACAGGTTGATACAATCTGAAATCTTGTAGCCCCGGCTCATCAATTACAAAGTTTATACGAAAAATAGGAGTTACAATATTCCCGATTCATCAAAATAATAAATTTTTTTACAAAGAGAGCTCCAAAAAATGGTACCCAGGTTAGCTTGATGCTAACAGTAGATTGTCCAATAGTCTTCTAGGAAGCTTAATTTCTATTGGTTCTTTTATCAAGCATTTTTAAATTGATTATACTAATTTAACTCTAGCCTAATTCTCATTGGTCCATCTTTAAGGCCATCCAATAGGATTTGAGGAAAATTTTGGGGCAACTGGCCTAGGAGCCTGCCATGTGTCCATTCTTCCCTTTGGGGAGAGCTTGGGAGTGTGTGTGTGTGTGTGTGTGTGTGTGTGTGTGTGTGTGTGTGTGTGTGTGTGTGTGTGTGTGTTTCTCTCTCATCCCGTACTCTTAGGGCTCGCCCCCTCCTTGATAGGGATGGATGTGGGAAGACTTTTGAGTCTTCCCTCCACCATCCAATTTTCTCATCTTTGACCATTTGGACTTTCCAATTAAAGTTTTGGAACCTTAGCCTATGGAAGTCTTAATGGAGCTGAACCTTAGGTCTTTTAAGCCCCATTGAAGCACATTTCTCTTTTGCAGATTGTCCCCCTTTGGATCCCTATTTTTTCCTTTGGATCCTTAACAGAGGCCGGTCTGGCAGCCTTACCAATATTCTAGCTTTTACTCCCCTGGTACCTCCCCATATTAAACGATCAGTTTAACATGAGAAAATCATTTGGGAGAATTAGATATTAGTTTTTAGGACATTACCTCTCTCTTGTAATCATAGACATCCTCGACTATGAGGTAGAGAAGATAAAGCCTAGTCATCAGTCCATTTGCTAGCAGGTAGAGGATCCCTATTTTACCCTACAACACCGTTCCAGAATGGATGACTAGTCCATTTGGTGCTTGAGAGCCTTAGCTGCCACAAGCATGTCTGCACTTTAGTCTGTATCAATCTTCCATAGTAGCGTGATAAGCTCTACTTGGTGTTCAGGAGACGTCATCTCCGTAAACATGATCCTAAGCATGCATACTTATTAACATTTGTGCACAATAAAGAAAAAGAGAGTCTTATAAGACAAAACACTTTGTTCATTTAAACATTCTTACATTTGCTTACTCTAGGGAATAATTGTAAGCATTGACAAGGTTTAGGTTATCCTTTAATTGTATGCCTTGCATCCATCTAGCATCTTCAAAGGATAATTTTTAAACTTGATAAGATATCGTCGGATAGTCTTACCGCCTCTCAATACCTTGTCTTCATGTCCGAATGGACTTGGGTTGCAGCACCGCTTCTTAGTCCTTGATCTCTAGTGGGTCTTCAATAATTGCTTCTTGAGGTGTCTCTCCTTTGTAAGGCTTTAGTAGGCTCACGTGGAAAGCATTGTGTATGAGCCAATGGTTGGGCAACTTGAGTTGATAGGTCATCTCATTAATTTGCATAAGAACCTGAAAGGGACCATAGTACCTTTTTGCTAACTTAGCATAGTACTTTTGATGTCCCGTAGGATTCTTGCATGTCGTGTGCCTTAATCAAGCCTTGGGAAACTTAAGCAAGACCCAGTCATTTTGTTTAAATGCAAGGGCTCTTCTTTGCTTATCAATAGTAGTCTTTTGCCTTTGCTGAGAGATGGATATAGCATCTTCAATCTTTTGAAAAGATTCTTGCACGCCTCGGCTATATTCATCTGCAGCGAAGATCTTCCTATGTACCTTGAGTAACAGAAGACTTTTTTATCTTCCCTCTATCACCTCAAAAGGTGATTTTCCCATGGAAGTATGTACAGTTTTATTGTAAGCATGTTCCACTAAGGGTAAGTACTTTTCCCATTGGGACTTTTGATTACTTCTGTAACATAGGCTTTTAGTAGATCAAGACTTTTTAGGTTATCTATTTCACTTTGGCCATCCATTTGGGGATGATAGGCCAAAGTGAAGTTTAGCCTTGAACCTAAATTCTCAAAGAGACCCTTCCAAAAATTAATGGTCATTCTAGGATCTCTATCCAACACTATAGACATTGGCAAGCCATGGTATTTGAAGATTTATGATATAAAGAGGGTTGCCATTTGATGGGCCTTGATAGTCTTTTTGATAGGTATGAAATGTGCTTGTTTGCTAAACCTATCTACTATCGTCCATATTGTATTCCCATGGATAGACTTGGGCAATCCAAAGATAAAATCCATGGATATGCTCTTCCATGGTGAATTAGGGATTGGCAAAGGTTGAAGCAATCCAGGTTGCTTCCCTCTATCAAACTTCGTCTTTTGGCATACCACACATTTTGAAACATACTCTTGTATGTTTGCTTTCATATAGAAATATGTTTCTATCCCTTTTAGGGTAGACTAAATCCCTCTATGCCCCGCATAAGGAGGAGCATGAGATTCATACATTACTTTCTCAT
Organism: Adiantum capillus-veneris; assembly: GCF_014529385.1. Taxonomy (NCBI): domain Eukaryota; kingdom Viridiplantae; phylum Streptophyta; class Polypodiopsida; order Polypodiales; family Pteridaceae; genus Adiantum; species Adiantum capillus-veneris. The sequence goes on along the minus strand of NC_140932.1, from coordinate 107,299,679 downwards.
GTACTGAGTTAGTAACGCATAGTCTATTGCCATAAAAAAGATAACCATCTTGTACGGTAAATGGTTCTTCCTTCTTCCCTAGTGCAAGGCTTGAAATCACATCACTAAAACTGGGATCGATAGCGTACTCATCAATTATAGAAAATAGATCATTGTGAGTTGCTATGAATACCGCATTCACCCTCGATGGTCTTGAGAGTGCATCGGCCACTTGATTATGCTTGCCAGCAATGTGAGCAATATGAAAATGAAATTTCCAAAGGAAATTTTCCCACCTCATATGTTTGTCGGAGAGCTTGGTCTACGTCATGAAGTACTTAAGGCTTTGGTGATCCGTTCGCAGAATGAAAGGACTCCCCAGTAAATAGTGCTTCCACGAATCTAGAGCATGAAGAATTTCTAACAGTTCCTTCTCATATATGCCTAGAGCTTGTTGAACAGGTTCAAGCCTTCGACATTCATAGGCTATGGTGTGCCCTTCTTGGAGCAAAACAGCTCCAAGGAAATCACCACAAGCGTCGCATTGGACCTCAATGGCTTTGAGAGGTGCGGCAGTGTAAGCACAGGTTGAGAGATAAGATTTTTGAAAGCATTGTTCTCCTTGGTTGACCATATACGTTTTTCTTTGTTAGGTCATGTAATGCTCCCGTGATTTGTGAGAACTTTTCTATGAAGCGTCTATAGTATGCACACATACCTATAAAGCTTCTTAGTTCATGCAGATTCCTTGGATTAGGCCATCCTTTTATTACCTCTAGCTTTGATGGATCCATTTGGATGCCATCTTGAGAGATAATGTGACCTAAATATTGAAACTCTTGTAAGAAAAATTCACTTTTCTTTCGATTAATATAAAGTTTATTCTCTTGTAAAACTTGAAATATTACCTGGAGGTGTTTCTTGTGTTCGTCTAGTGAATTAGAGTAGATGATTATATCATCAAAGAGCACTCCAGTAAAGGTTCGGTGAGACCTAAATAGCTTCTCCATCAGACGGTTAAATGTGGTTGGTGCATTGGTCAAGCCAAAAGGCATGACAATGTACTCGTAAAGACCAAACGTAGTGTGAAATGTGATCTTTACACTGTCTTGATCAACTATCCTTATTTGATGGTAGCCACTTTTTAGGTCAATCCTACTGAAGTAGGATTGACCCCTGTAGCTTATTTGATGGTAGCCGCCACTTTTTAGGTCAATCCTACTAAAGTAGGTCGACCCCTGTAGCTTATCAAATAGGTCTTCTACCCGTGGAATGGGAAACCAATTCTTGATAGTGATCCTATTTAGTGCTCTATAGTCAACACACATATGATATATGGCATCTTTCTTTTGCACTAATAACATTGGTGAACAAAATGGAGATGAGCTAGGTCTAACCATGCCTTTCTCAACCAACTCATGCACTTGCCGCATAATCTCCTCTTGTTGAGCTTGGGAAACTCGATAAGAAGGTTTATTAGGCAGTGCTTCTTGGAAGAAGTTCAATTGCATGGTCGTCATCCCCTCGTTTGGGAGGTAGTTCACAAGAGATGTCGTCAATGAAAACATCTTGGAATCCCTTGAGAAACGTGGATAACTCTAATTTCTTTTGATTGGTTATATCTTCTTTTGCTAAAACATTAGGCTCATTTTGAGAATCTTTAACAAAAATCATGTACACAAAAATAGAGCTCTTTATTGACTTATTGAAAGCTTGCTTATGTACAATGGGTATCGTACTACCCAACTCCTTAGCATCTATGTACATATCTTTTTCCATGAACCTAAAGTAGATTTTTCTTTCACGGAATCTAACATTGGCAGCCATGCGATCAAACCATGGTGCCCCTAGGATTACATCCTCATGCTTGAGAGGAGAGATGAATAAATCCTCCTTGTCCACATAGCTTTGGACATGGAGCCTCAATTTCCCAATTAAGGGAGTGACTGAGGCTTCTTTCCCCTTGAAAGCACCATTGGTCGGTAGGACATCTCCCATCTCATAGGCTTGGATGACTAGCTTGGTGGCCAACTCTATGGATATGAAATTGTGAGTAGAACCAAGGTCAAAGAGAATGAAAGCATCATGTTCTCTTACCTTTCCCAAGCATGGCATAGAGGAGATCCTTTGTGATGAGCATCCTCTTCTTGAATTTCAACCAAGGTAGCTCTAGGAGGCTCATTACGTGTATTCTTGTAGGGACAAGCACGATAGGCATGCCCTTGCTCCCCGCACTTGAAACAACGGTTATCTTTATGATAACGCTTTAGCTCTTCACGAGAGAGTTTATTTCTGCCTTTATAAACTCCCTTCTCCTTAGCTTTGTTGTTGTTGGTGTTGCCTTTGGGAGACTTTTGGACGTTGTCCTTCTGCTTAGGCTCGTTACGGTCCTTGTTTTCCGTGGGCTTAATATTTCTCTAAGCCCCTTGTTGGAAGTTGATTCTTGAAGACACCATGGTATGATGTATGACCACAAATATTGTGTGTGGCCTTTGGAAGTTAACATACTCCGGCATATCCTCAGTTAAGCCCGCACAAAATTGTTGTTTTTGCTCTCCAAAATCCATCTTTTTGAAGACAGTGGCTTTGAGATGTAATCCCAAAACTTGTCTACATATTTGTGGATAGATTCCTAGGGAGAGAGCTTCAACCTTCTCCATTCGGTGAGTACTTTGTCTTTGGCATCGGTAGCCAAAAACTGCTTCATGATGGAAGCTCTTAAAGCTTTCCATGTTCGTGGAGCTTCACCGTTTGCTTGTAGGCTAGACCACCATTGCCTGGTCGACTTTTGAAATGCATGGCTACATGACGTAGCTTAGAGAACTCCATGAAGCCCTCATATCCAAATGCCGCATCGAATTGTTGGATAAAGGCTAAGACTTTGTCCGTAGCACCAAAAGTGCCATTGTAGGTAAGGAAAGAGATGTTCTTTCCTCCCTCGTTGAACTTTTTGAGCTTGGACGACCTCTTCCAGGCGGCATAGGATTTCCTATGGCCTCTTGTTTTAGGTGGTTCGAGAGCTGCACCATCACTTTCTTCAGAAGAGGAAGAGTATGAGGAGGATGGAGAAGAGGGTGACCTCTTTCTCGCCTTTTTCTTCCCTTGTTCCTCCTTGTCTGCACCATCACTTTCTTCAGAAGAGGAAGAGAATGAAGAAGATGGAGAAGAGGGTGATCTCTTTCTCGCGTTTTTCTTCTCTTGTTTTCTCTCTTCCCTCTTTGAATTATGGTGTAGAGAAGTATGCGATGGTCTTCTCCGTTAGGGGGTGTTGGAGAGCGTTATGCCCTCCGTCTTCGTGGAGCCATCTCCGTTGAGGTGGCAAGAGACTCACTTCTTTCTCGTTCTTTCGGTGCGGGCTCTACCGTTGAAACTTGGGTTCTCCTTTGAGAGGGAGATGCCTCATCAAGTAGTAAGTTTTTGAGCCCTTCGTACGGATCCTCCTCTTCTTCCCTTATCGGAGAGATTCCTCTTTTGGAAGTCTCACCAAGAGCTTTCCTAGATACTCTCTCTTCATGGTGGGGATTTTGGAGAATACCATGGGTGCGCAATTGTTGTAGCACTTCTCCTTGGAGGTATGGGTTGCCCAAGGCTTGTTGAAGCCTAGAAACAAGATAGTTTACAAGCATAGGGGCATCACTAGTTGCTCTTTCATTAGCAAAATCAAAGCTATCAACATTCATTTCAATCTCTTTTCCCTTGTCAGCCATACTACCAAATTTTAGTGTAAATTTTTACTTGTACTTTGGCACTTCAAGCCCTGGTTGCTACTCCTCTTTACCGTCAAAGATAAGCACGCAAGCATCTATACTTGTGGCTCCAATATTATTAATTGCAAGGAATAGAAGAGAGGGTTCAACAAAGCCAAGACAGCACCGATTCCTCTCAAGCTTCTAATAGCTCAATAATGGTTAAGACATAGGCAAGCTATTCTACTTACTCTTTTGCAATTAATAACACCAACCATTTGTAGCAAGCTTGAGGACCTCTCTTCTTGAGCAAGAAAAGAGAAACCAATAGCTCTGATACCAATGTCACATTTGATGCACTAGTAACTTGTGTGTAGCGGAAATTGATAACATAGTGAGCATTTCATTAAGAACAAGTTCCTAATGAGCATAGAGAGAGTACTTAATTTGAGAAAACAACATAGCAATTTACACCTAGCTAATTTGGCATTGAAAATACTTGAAAAGAGAGAGAAATAGAACAATTGACTTCAGTTGAGAACCGGATTTACATGGAGCTGGTCTCCCCTCCATAAAGGCTTTGTATTATAGCTTATCCCATCAAAGGAAACTTTTGTACAATAAAATCTTTGTGTTCCTTGACAAAAATAGTTGGTGCAATGAAGATGGAAGCTTCGTGCACCATATTATTCTTGAAAAACACACCTAGTGTCCCTAGCCTCAGTCCCAAGACCTCACACACCTTCAAGAATGGTGAGAGCTAGCAAGGAATGAGGATAGATTGAGAGGAAGAAGATGTATCTTAGGAGAAAGAAGTATTCTCCTCACATAATCACTCTAATAGCATAGCTTAGCTTAATAATTAGCATGGGAGAGGAGATGAGCATGCATTGAACCTTGGCTCTTGGTTGGATTTGCATTCCATAGCCAAGAGTTGTTGGTGTAGGCCTTTACCTCTCAATGCTTGGAGAAGGAGATGGGGTTCTTCTTGCACACATGAGTTGTGTCTGTGTGTATAGCAATGTGTTAGACTAAAATGTAGCCTTCTCTCTCTTCTTGGTTGACCCCTCTTGCAATTTACTCATGCTGGCTTCCCATTGGTCCCTGTAGAGCTTAGCCAATCACAAATTAGAAGCATAATTGATAGCCTTCTGACATGTGTCCCCCTTTCCCCTTTTGTGAGAGCTTTAGGTAATGAAATAATTCATTAAAACTCTCATTGGACCTTTTAATCTTCTGGCCAATAGAAATCAGGCAAGCCATTGGGCCGTTGGATGCTCATTGGACCCCTTGGTAGACTGTCCAATAGTCTTCTAGGGAGCTTAATTTTTATTGGTTCTTTTATCAAGCATTTTTAAATTGATTAAACTAATTTTACTCTAGCCTAATTCTCATTGGTCCACCTCTATGGCCATCCAATAGGATTTGAGGGGAAATTGGGGGCAACTGGCCTAGGAGCCTGCCATGTGTCCATTCTTCCCTTTGGGGAGAGCTTGGGAGTGTGTGTGGGTGTGTTTCTCTCTCATCCCCTATTGTTAGGGCTCCCCCTCCTTGATAGGGATGTGGGAAGACTTTTGAGTCTTCCCTCCACCATCGAATTTTTCCAGCTTTGACCATTTGGACTTTCAATTGAAGTTTTGGAACCTTAGCCTATGGAAGTCTTAATGGAGTTGAAACCTTAGGTCTTTGAAGCCCCATTGAAGCACATTGCTCTTTTGCAGACTGTCCCCCTTGGATCTCTATTTTCCCTCCTTTGGATCCCTAACAGAGCCCGGTCTGGAAGCCTTACCAATATTCTATCTTTTACTCCCCTTGTCCTTCCCCATATTAAATGATCGGTTTAACATGAGAAAATCATTTGGGAGAATTAGATATTAGTTTTTATGGCAGTTTAATGATTGTACAAGCTATTGTTATGGCATATATTCAAATTTTTTGGCCATTGATAATGTAGAGAAAAGTTGACATAGATAGTTTTATGTCTTCGGCCATGGATATTACTTTGGAAAACTAAGCATGCTAAAAAGGGCCTTCATCTTATGTCTGTCAAGAGGCTTTGTTCTTTGAAATAGCCTAGTGGTTTGAATAATATTAACATACAATTTCATGCATTGGCACGAGAGACCTCTTTGCTACTCGAGTTTGTACTTCAAAAACAGCCTTGGGCTATTGTATTAGCACATATGTGCATTAAGATGTCTTCAACATCTTTTGGCACTTGGACGATTTCACAATGGGATTCTCCACTTTTCACAAAGTTGATTGTATATCATTTTTTCATTGGACTCCACGATTGATTAATGTTTTTTATTTGTTTGGTTTGGAAAGTATTCATTGGAGCACAGTTTTTCCTGAACCAATGGCTATTTAGGAGCGTAGGAGGGCTTATTTCCTTGCAAAGGTGTATACTACATTGATCATATATTGGATGATAGAGGTTAAGGGCTATCTTTTGTAGATGCTTGTGCTAAATTGGCCTAAGTGATCCTTATCATCCAAAAGATTCAAAATTTGTTGGTACCTTTTGAGCCTATTCCTCCTCTAGATGAGTCTGAAAGACTGGTGGATTGAAGCCTATATCGGCCACCCAGCTGGTGGTCCTTTGTCTCTACCTCAAATTTTGCCACATTTAGTTTACACTTTCCTCTTTCTTAGACCACGGGTTCATGATTATGCAAATAGCATTTGGAAAATACATAAGCCTTTGTCTTATTAGAAGAAATGACTCGAGACTATACAAAACAGTAAGATGCCCTTAAAATGTCAATTTTTCTATGGCTCTGCTTGCTTGTAGTTCTTCTAGTTGGTCTTTTCTAGCAACGCGCCATGTGCACCCTCTCTTTGTTACATTTATGGTGCGTCTATTGACACAATTCATCATCTATTATGAAATCGTATTGCCTTTTGCAATTTGTTGGATCATATAGTGGGGCTTCTTGGAGCTCGTTTCCCTTCTATGTCTTTAGGGGAACATTTTCAGTTGTGTGGCATTCTTGCTCTAGCTCTCAAACACTAAAGAGCTTTTTTTTATTGGCTCTAGAGAGAGAGAGAGAGAGAGAGAGAGAGAGAGAGAGAGAGAGAGTTCATGGTTTGAGACTAGTAGCATTATACACAAGAAGTTTTGGACAAATTCTCACAATATTTCCCACATTTGACTTACCTCAACATCATGAGCTTCTATGAGGGAGGCGCCTGTACCTAGCTAGGTATGCGGTGCCTCTCGAGCAGAAGCTCATGATGTTATGCATTGTATGAAAAACACCGAGAAAGACTCCGTTTTCCTACATGAGAAAATTTCTTAATCTTCTTGTGATACTCCTTCAAGTTTTATGAGGACAATCTTCGACCCTCGACTGTGCCAAAAAGCACCGCTACAAGGGAAGACTGTGATCACAGGGCACCCTCAACCACGCATACACAAAAATGCAAAAAATCAGAGACTCGCATAGCAAAAGATTTGGGAATGATTCAACAGATTTCAGTCTGAAGTAGCTACCCATTTGGGAACTTGGCATAAAATATGTAGAAGGTGGGGCGATCATGCCAACACTGCCTGTTAATTTAGAGCTAGACGACCCTAAGACCCAAGTAGATATTAGGTGGGTTAACAAGCTCAAGTGAGTAGGATGATGCCTTCAACAGGGGGTTAGCCCCGATTGCTGTCCTACAAACCAAACTTTATCGCATTATCACATGGAGACAGACTACGATACTCTAAACTAGGTCCCCCAATCTGTACCCCATACAAGTGGATGTCACCTAGGTATCAAACAACCATAGCTTAGTGTGGGGCTCCGAAAACTGAACCACAAGCACAGGAAGGGTTGCATATCCTCATGGGAGTCTTGAAGCTATTGCCTCTTATAGAGAAAGAGGGACATGTAACTAGTGTGCCATAACTATCTCGTAGAGAACGATTCAATAAGTCACTTTCATGAAGTAAATCACCATTGAGTATGCTGCAATGTACCTGTATTTTGAGTCGAGAATTGATCCCAAAGTGGTATATATACAAGTTATCAATCATCCACCAACCCTTGCAAGAATAAAAACTTAGACGTCAATAGATGTTGTGGCAGTAAAAAGATTATAGACATGAGTTCATAAGATCGTGTCGATGCACTATGTGATCACATGCTCTAAAAAGAAGGAAAAACCATATGTAAGTAAAGTAGGGAGGTGGCATCGTCTTCACCAAGCTATTATAAACCATAGGAAACATGCCCTTCCTCCGTATTCCTCCTCCAGTGTTGAAGGGTTACAATATGCATCTCCTCCAAAGTTGGTCATGTTTGTTGATTATAGGAGAGTCACCTGTTTTTTCTTCACCATCAACGCGGGGAAGGAAGTAGGGAGAAACTATACACATATCATGTATTTACAACTGCACATTGTTGCACATTACACCCTCGAGGGGCAATGCATCAAGAGGAATTCATTACCTTCAAAAGTTTTCAAAAAAAGTGGTGTCACAATGATCCTACTGTAAAATGATATGTGGATACAGATATTGTGTCTTGGGTAGCAGGTTCCAACTCTTTGATTCTCTTGGCACAAGATGACTCAGACAGGAGAATCATATCCTTCAATGAGTAATTTGCTAGATCAGCCCCTTCAACTGCAATCTTCTGATTTTACATTGTTCTTGTCCTGTAATCGACCTTGCGATTTGGAGTTGGCCTTGACCATCTTGCGTATATCCTGCAATTAGTGCATTCTAGGGGAAAATGTTGCAAGGAGGAGCTAGTCTAGGACACTTTGCACCTAGCAAAGAGCACAACACGTCTCTTTTTTAGCACCTATCTGGTTCTGATCGCAGTCAAGAGTAGCAAGTATTATGGCAATGAACGGTCTAGTTGTACCAAGTTTTGCTCATAGCATGGTCAACACCTTGCTTTACCCTGCATCACAGTCTCGTCATGGATTAATTGCAATCCTATGTTAATTTGTCCAAACATAGCATAGCCTTTGGCAAGCATGAGCAGTCGTCATTGACCCTTCGATTTTGCCCCTCCTTGTCAATTACTCCGGAGGTCATAGCATGCACTTGAGAGACCGCATGCGGAGCAGTAAGCTCATCAAGAACATTTTACATCTTGTGCACCCATGTGGAGAGAAGGCCTCACTCCTCATCAGGAGAAAACTTAAAGCATCTTGGCCTTTCCTCTGTTGCATATGTGTGGCTGCAAGCTCACTGCTTGCTGGTCTTGCCGCATGTTCGTGGCTCCAAATTGTTGTGCGTGAAGGGCACAATAAAATGGGAGTATAATCAGCTCTGGAACATTGGGTCCCAACCCCTTCTCTCTCATACAAGATCTGGCATGTTGTATCAATTTCTTCCTGTCCTATTAAAAAGAGAAGGATATCACCTACTGGTTCACTAAATGTATCTGCATAACAGTAATAAGTACATCATCTACATAGCCACTCACTGGTTGCTTCGCAGACAGAGTCTCGAGAGGAAACATTCTTCCTGGAATAGTGAAAACAGTTCATCCAAAAAAGTACCCAGAAAACTTGTAAATGTCGAGTGTAGCTAAGGTGACTATAAGCCGCAGATCTTTTTGTAGCCTTCCTAGGTTATTGAGCAGCCCAAAGAAGAAATCGGTGTATATTGTTCTTTCATGCACTTCATCAAGCACCATAATAGAATCCGTTGAGAGATGGCTATCCACAAGCATTTCTTTTAGAAGCATTCCATCTGTCATATACTTGACTTTCGTGTCAGGTCTTACAATGATGATCGTTGCACAAAGGCTACAAAGTGCTCATGCCTCCACCTTGTTGCCTCCTACTCTTGGCCAGCTGTATGCCGCATAGGTGATTGCATTTGAAGAAAGGTTGTCTTCAATTCCCATCTGCTCAAAAGCCCCAGAGCAAGAACTTTCTGTGCTTTGGCATACAAGTCAACCAAAGCAATCCAAAGCAAGACATGGTTCTGCAATAGCCCTCAACTCGGAATCTCATCCTGAATTCGCTCACATATCAACATTTTGGGCAATGCTACATGCCTTCAAGGTGCGTGCATAGGTGATTGCATCTGAGAAAAGGTCTTTTGATTAGCATCTTCTCAGAATGGCCCAAAGATTCCTTGCCAGAACCATGTTGGACTTATCTTGCAATCAGCATGCTCCAAGAGATGACATCCTGTACACGGATGTCGTAGTCAACAGCAACAGACAGGCTCTCTTCCGCTCGCTCTCCCGAATTCTCTCGCCCATGCCAACATCTTGCGCAATGCCACAAGCCTTCAAAGTGCATACAAAGGTGATTGCATTTCGAAAAAAAAAATCTTCGCTTTGCATCTACCAAAAGAGCCCAAAGCTTTTTTGCCACAAGCATGTTGGACTTGTTTTGCATTCAGTACACTCCAAGAGACGACATCCTGGACAGGAATGTCGTACTCAATAGCAACGGACAAGCTTTCTTTAGCTCAAGCACGGCAAACCAAATGACAATCAGATAATGGCATTGTTTTCATTTCTCCCCTAGCTTTGTCCGTATGCCTTGCAAACCCAAAAAGATCGAGCATGCAATTGAGGTGCTCCTCATCATATTGCCATACTTTTCCCTTATGATATCAAAAAACATTCAGCCATCATCCACTAGACTTGAATGAATACATGCACTGAGCACATTAGCAAAAGTGATTGCAGTTGGGGAGGTGCTCTCTTGTTGCATACGACAAAAACACTTTGCAACAGCATCTGGAATTCTCTCAGTCATGTCAACATGTTGGGCAATGCCACATGGCTTGAAGGTGTATGCATAGGTGACTGCATTTGAGAAAAGGTCTTCGACTCACATCTGCTTAGAAGATCCCAAAGATTACATGCCACAACCATGTTGAACTTATCTTGCAATCTCATACAGGAGCATTGTAGTCAACAACAACAGAGGCATTTTAGGGCATGAGTCTCACGAATCCAGTGAGAGGGCCGAGGCTGCTTCTCCGCTACTGTTGCTTGTTTTTAGCTGCCTACGCTTTCAACTCCAGTGAGAGGACAGTGGCCCAAGCCCCGGCTGCTTCCATGCTACCATCACTTGTCATAGCCTTGCATTCTGTTTTTAGCTGCTCTTTGTTTAGGAGCTTTTTTTTGAGAGAATGACATGGAACATTGTGACTGCAGCTTTCCTCGAAGATCATGGTAAAAATGACTCCCAAATATGTGCACTACATACTCCACCAATTCCTGACCATAAGTAAATATTGGTGCCAATGCCCTCCCCCACTATGCTGTGGTGTTAAATACCATTATCTTAGTCTGGCCAAGGTTCATAGACAAATCTCTTTTCTGTGTATAGCTCCGTAATGCATCTAAATTTCTTGGTAGCCTCTCAGGCGAGTCAGCAATGAAAACAATATCATCCACATAATGCAATCAGGGAAACCAAGTGCCTGTTAACTGTACACCTCTATCGCTCTCTTTGTCAATATACTGTGATGGCATTTCAAGTGGCCAGAACGAGACAAACAGAACCTTTAGCAAAGCACACACCATGCATTCTAAGTAAATTGTATGTCGTCATCCACTTTACCTTGGTAGTTCCTGAATTCAAACTTTTCAACCAGCACAGGGGATATCCTAGTGTCAGAATGCTTCCCAAGACGGTACTTGTTGTGAATCAGACCACTTTGCAAGAGTTTTTACAAGCATAACAAAACATGGATGTTTTCTCTTGTGAATGACGGCAAGAAAACTGACAGAGATGCCAAGAGTACCCAGCACGGTAAAAATCCGTACCTCGTCAAGAATTGGTGTGTAGATGGATTGGGAAATATATCTTACCCATAAACCTACAAATATATGATTCAGGATCGAATCTTTGGAAATTAGCAACAAAACTGACAGTTTCCAATGATTTCTTGGCTAATTCTTAGACATAAATTTCCTTAAAAGCCATTTAAAAATAGCGGTTGGGCTAAAAAAAGACCCAAATTTATTCCTCAGTTCCGAAGAGGTCAAAGATGATCTAGTATCATAGCTATTCTGTGCTTATAATGCATGCACACGCAAACCACTTTAAGCATATCCATTGACTAAATGACATTCCCCATATCCCTGTACTATTCAGCCAACTACCTTGCATTAGATAAAGACTAATTGTCCACAAGACAGCATAACCCATCAAAACATCATGCTAGTGCTGACTAAATACTAGGACATCCCTACTTACACCAGCATGGCATAGTGGGTTTTTAACATTGCCATAATACGTGTAGAAAATATTTGGCGTAGAGCTTGTAGAAAAAAAAAGCTTAACATGTCGGTCACATGCAACATCACCAAAAGAAAATATATTATTTGAGTTCAACAAGCACATAGACCAGTAAGTAACATTCAAGAACTTTATTCTCTTCATCAACACCCTTCTCAATGATGATTTCACGAAGAAATGTTACAATGAACCAGGTGAACGGCTTATCATTGGAAGCATGTGCACACTTGTCGAGAGAGATACAAGGGAATACCACCAAGAATCGATAGGAGTAGTGAGTAGGATGGTACGTGGGCGGTACTGATAATGAAGAATGTGCATGACTTTTTTCCTTCAAGAAGTCAACATGTACCGAGCACCAAGGCTTATCTCTCTCCAAATGCACCGATGGGTGTCTGTGTGTGCATTGTATATTGGCCCAACAGGTGGCACATCATGTCAAGACAGCCTTGTTGGCAAAAAATTGAGTCGAGGAGCTAACTCTACACTGCAATCATTTTGGTATTTGGAGTGTTAGGTTGGCGGGAAAAATTTGTGGAGGTTAAATGGCAGCGAGTAGAACTCTTCACTGCGAATGTCGCCTTTGAATGTTCGAAACCTTGCCCACCAAGGCATGCCCCGATCAATTTTCGACTTTCTCACTTGATAAGAACAATCTAGAAGAACCGCCACAATCAATGCCACAGTTGCTTCCGAAGAGAAGAGAACATCCAAGATGTCATCGAACTGCAAAAGTGATACATATGAAAAAGGTCTTACGTCACACCAAGGTATCTAGGGCTTGAACATTATATATATATATTTAGTTAATCAAATGATTGGTGCAAATTCTTGGGGGAATCAGACAGAATGCTCAAGGGAAGGACAAAAACCCTTACCCATCTAGCACCGGAGCGAACAGGCCCATAACCAGCCGTTGCTGTGTATTCATTGAAGTATTGGGGTATAGACAGACCCAAAAACAAAGAGACTCCCACAATAAATAATGACCGCAATGAATTCAAATTCGTAAACTGGAGGAACGAAATTCCTGTGGCAGCTGCACAAAGAAAGGAATCCCATGAGATGGGCTTTTTGCAAAATAATTGCATTCATTTCAATCATACAAACTCCTGCATACATACTACTGTCAAACAATAAACTAACTTGTAACATTATCAAATGCAGGGTAGCAAATGTCAGCAATAGGAATATTTTCAGTGAATGGGCAATTACGCGAGCTAGAGAGAGAGAGAGAGAGAGAGAGAGAGAGAGAGAGAGAGAGAGTCCTGTGAATATTTTGTTTTTGTTACTAAGTTTACATCACCATGGTCCCCATTCTCAGCCTTGGGCCTTGCCTGAGTCCTCACAAACCAACCTTGCGGAAGCATAGAGCAATGGGGAGAATACACGAGAGAGAGAGAGAGAGAGAGAGAGAGAGAGAGAGAGAGAGAGATACTGCTGAACTAACCAACCTTGGGAATGAATTGATGATAATACAATGGGGCAAGGTGTACTTATATAGTCACCTTAGCAAATTACCCTACCCAGACTTTGACAAATAAGTAAAATAAATACCTAAAAACCAAAATAAATAATGGGATCACATTGGGCAGTTCACTTGAGATGCCTTTACTTTAACACCCTCTCTGCAGCTCATAGTGGACATAAATAGTGAGACCCAGTCGATGAAGAACCTACCATGGACACCCCAATAGTTGATCAATCTACTAGATACATCTTGGTTATGCCATCCTCAACTTTGTACCTTAGAAGACTGCCATCTTGAGCATCGGTTGCCTTGTTAAAAATTGAAATGTAGACCACACTACATTCAAGAATACCCATTCGTGAACTGTGCACATATCACGTCCAAATACTCTTAGATAATGAACTTTGAAACACATCATGTCCATAATCCAACCAGCAACAATGGATTGGTGCACTCATCCATAGTATTTTAGATATGTATGATTGGTTCCCTACCAGATGCATGTGCCTTGAACTCCGGCCCACAAGTTCAAACACCGATAACTTGAACTCCAACATAAGGTCCAAATTAATTGTAGGGAGCACTACTTGCCCCTCTCTGCCACTCACAAGCCTCTCTCTGGCTGAAGCGAGTGGCGGCAACCGCCTTCTGACTAGAAATCTGGCATCGTGGCCACTAGCCGCCGCCACATGTGCCATGCCGATCTCTTATGTCAATTTTGTATCACCGTTATCTCTGTCCAGCTTGCCTTTGCCTCTGTCCTCTAGCGAACTCGTCCATTTGCTTTTGGCTTCACAATCCCGAGCCAAACAATTTTTCAATTTCCTTGAGAACTACGCCCTCGCATAGGCCGCTAACTGGGAACTGATCAATCCACCTTCCATAGCCAGGTCTTGGTTTTGACTCATCTTCATTGATGTCATGGCTCCGTGGGAACATCTATTGGCTTTGTCCTTCCCTTCACCTTTGGGACTTGTCCATGCCACGTGCTTCAAAACGCTATCGAATGCTTGCTCCAAAGCACTCCAAAGAAGGCCTCGACCATGGCATTTCAAAACGCAGTAGAGCAAGGCCATATCCATGTAGTATTTCAAGATGCACGCAACAATAGGTCCACCGCAAATGCTGCCTCTCAAAACTGCCGCAATATCTGAAGCATTCTAGAACGCTGTTGATGGACACCATTGGCTAACAGGGTGTGTCTCAGAACGCTGCAAAGCCTAGGTGAGAAATTTGCGACTTGCTCTATCGGCGTTTCAAAATGCCGACGACTAGACTATTGTCACCTCTTTTGGCTTTAGCATTTTAGAATGCTGCGATAGAGACTGTCCGCCTACCTTTTTGCCTTGCGTTTTAAGATGCTTTCACGCACAGCTCCCGGAGCTACCAAAACGTAAGTCAAAGATGCCCTTTCCGAGAGCGTTCTAAAACGCTACCGATAAAGCCCTAAAACGTTGCAAGATATTTTCTTCTTCTTTTCCTCTTCTCCACGCACGAATGCTTGTTTTCGCCCAAGGTTACGGAGCCTTTAGCTCTAATACCATGTCAAAGTCGACGATGCGGAAGCGTAGAGCAATGGGGAGAATACGAGAGAGAGAGAGAGAGAGAGAGAGAGAGAGAGAGAGAGAGAGAGAGAGAGAGAGAGAGAGAGAGAGAGAGAGTTGAACCAACCAACCTTGGCAATGAATTGATGATAAGGGGACAAGGTGTACTTATATAGTTACCTTAGCAAATTGCCCTACCAAGACTTTGACAAAAGTAAACTAAATACCTAAAAGCCCAACTAAATAATGGGATCACATTGGGCAATTCACTTGAGATGCCTTAACTTTAACGGGGGGGGACAATAGGTCTCTTGAGTAGTACAATGTCCGACTATGATGATGATGACAATATCATCAAACTAGGACAATCACTCCTCATAGGATTAGCTATATATGATACAAATAAGATTAAAAAAAAAAGACTTCATAGTCTCTTGCCAATCAATTGATGGAGGTAAAATAAACTAAGGTTTGGAAAATGTACTAGTATTAGGTAGTAGACTCTAGGTTGTCGACAGGTGTTGCCCACTGTTCACTATCTCGAATCTCCGGATGAAGATGAAGAATGATTTAGATTTATCTATCGAGTATTTATTGTTTGCTTCTAGTTTGCACCATTGCAGTTTTCAATAGTGTGTTTCTTGAGCCTTGCAATTTATGTCATTGATCATTCGATGGTTGTAATTCAACACTATTCAGTATTCATATGAATTCTGAAGCAATATGCAAAATGGTACCGTGGATGGTTGAAAAGTCTTGTCGTGTGCTAGTGTTCACTATATAGTGCAATATGCAAAATGGTACCATTAAATGGTTGAAGGGCCTTGTCTTGTGCTAGTGTTCACTATTTAGTGCTAATCTATGCATTGAGGTCATTGTGTAATAGATACATGATTGATGTGTTTATAAAAATGTGTAAAATATGTTTCTGAAAAATGGTGTACCTTAAAATATACTTGTAAATACAAAAATATGTATTGAATCCGTACCGTACACTATGTACCTTTCCACCTAGAAGTTTACCAAACAAAGCATGCATAAGGATAGCTCAAGCCATCTCTACGATCGTCCCGTGCTTCTACTCGACACCTTCATTCTGCAATGGAGTGTAAATAGTAGTCAACTAGCAATGAATGCCCTCTGACTTGCACAATTGTGCAAGCTCCTTGGAAGTGACCTCACCTCCTTTGTCTATGCAAAGAGTAACAACCTTGAGAACCTTCTCTCTTAACCATAGTCCTATTATCTATAGTCTGTTAAGTAGGTAAAACCTCCCACTTGATCTTCATGAAGTAAACCCAAATGTACTTGCTAAAGTCATCCACAAGCATCAACATGAACAACGATCCATTGACGGAAGGAGACCACATAGATCAGCATGAACGAGAGCAAGTGGCTTCAAAGCATGATTCTGGGCCTCCTTTAGAAAGGCCTCTGTGTGTTGCTTGTCCAACTGACAAGAGATGCAAACGCGTGACTGAGAGCAAATGTTGGGCAATTTGTTCACACAAGACTCCCTAGCTGCCTTCTATAGCTCTTCATAGTCCAAGCGACTAAATTTCGCATGATATAATGAAAAAGATCCTACTCCATGGGAAAGAAAGGTTGTATGTGCCCCCTAGGAATCCAGGCTAGCCACAGAGAGTAGGTTGAAGGCCATGTTTGGAACATAAAGTGCCTCTGCTATACTGTAGTTTGGATCAGTCAAAGAATTGAAAATGACTAGCTTGCCTGCACAAGATACGGCTTCTCGTACCAAGCACGCGAAATTACCTTAATTGCACCAATCTAGAGGAAAATCTGTAGCATACAAATCTCGAAGAGAGTGCCCAGCAACCACGTGGGTAATTTGGTCCATTTGCCTCGTCACAAACTACTCAAGTGTCGCGTCACTAAAGACCCAAAGGGTTAGGACTCCCTAGTCCCTAACCGTAGCCAACCTGCGAATCTCGGCTCAAGGGAAACCCTAGCAAAAGCAAAAGCAGAAGAAGATGAAGTCCTCACCAACTTACAAATTCTCGCCGAGTGGCCCAATTGTAACAAACTTGGCCACCCCAAGTCTAGATTCTACCGCGACGCAACAAAGATTCACTTCAAAACAGTTCACAAAAGACGACACGGCCCAACACAGTTCCGTGCCAAGAGGTATTGGTCCCCAAAGACTGGCGCCCCTTTCAGCATTTCTTTTTATATTAATCTGTGTGCAAAGTACAAGAGAGTCCGCGGGAACTCACACTCAGACTCTGCTTCCAGATGTTCTGAGTAATGAGGCCCAAAAGACTTATTTATTGTTACAAGGGATGCCCAAAAGAAGAGCACCAAAAATCTCAAACTCAAAAGTTTCTCAACTCAAAAGGATTATGCCCAAAAATTGGCCAACATAATTTTCGAAAATCCGTATGTACGGCCGCGTCAGCAACTCAGTGCGTTTTCCGGAGACCTTGCCACGTCAACAGTAGGCGGATTTTGCGAAAATCTGTGCGACACTGCCACGTCAGCCTATCCACGTGTTTTCCGAGGCTGTGCCAACAAGGTGTGTGTCACAAAGTGATGACGTGGCTACGGACAAACCCTAATTTCAGGCTAAAACCCTAAAATCCCTGCAAACCCTAAAAACTGCCAGAAACCCTAATTTGCAGCAAACTCTAATTTATGTCAGCAAATCCTAATTTCTGCCAGGGGTGCCACGTGGCAGCAGCAGTACGGAATTCCGTGATTTGCGACGGAATCTGCGTTGAAGAAAAGCAGCTTTCTGGCCTACGCAATTGAGAAAGAGAGAGGATGCTTTTGCTTTCAGTGAAACTCTTTAAAAGAGAGAGAGAGAGAGAGAGAGAGAGAGAGAGAGAGAGAGAGAGAGAGAGCGAGAGAGAGAGAGAGAGAGAGAGAGAAAAGGCCTTTTTGCTTTTTCTTTGGGACTCTGCTTTTGGGCTTTCAGAGCTTTTGATTTTGAATCTTCTGGGGCTCTGCTTTTGGGCATCCCTTATAACCTTTAAATAAGTGGTGAGGGCTTCACTTCTCAGAGCATCTGGACGCAGAGTCTGAGAGTGAAACCCTAGCCACTCTCTTGTACTTTGATCTGATTAATATAAAAAGAAATACCGAAAGGGGCGCCAATCTTTGGAGCCAATATCTCTAGGCACAGAACTCCGTCGGGCCAGTGCAAATCTATTGTGATCTGTGAATTGTTTTGAAGTGGTTATTTGGTGCTGTCGCGGTTGATTCTTGACTTGGAATGTACAAGTCTGTTACAGTAATATCAAAGCACGGGTGATTTCTCTTCTACGGGAAATCCGATCCCCGAATTTTTTTTCCACGGCACCTATGGCTTCAGGCAATGATAAGTCGACTCCCTCTGCATCTGGAGATGCGGACAGGGATCACAACGAAGATTCTGGCACAGAGTATGGCCCGCCTGGGCCTACTCCGGCGGAGCAGCGAGAGATGGAGCGTCGTAAATTGATTGATGATGCAACAAAGATGATGCTTAATTTTGCCAGGGACCCGAAGATGGCAAAATATATGAACCAGACCTCTTTGGAAGAGGTACAGACGGAGTGGCAGAGAACCACAACACAACTCCCGAAACCCGCTCTCAAGAAACCTTCTGCCTCCAAGAAATATACGGAGAAGGAACTCGAGAACGTGGTTGATGCACGGATTGCTCAGCTTTTCGACATACAAAAGAAAGACAAAAAGCAGAAGAAAGGCACTGACTTCCCGGGATATTTGGGTCGTCGGTCGACATTCGACAAGGCAAAGAAACTGAAGAAGCGTGTCAAGTTTGAAGGCTTACCTAGTTTTTCTTCTTCTTCTTCTGACAGTTCTTCTAGCTCTTCAAACTCGAGCAAAGAAGACAGAAAAAGCAAAAAGCGAAGCAAGAAACAATGCTTCGAAAAGGGCAAGAAAAAGGCAAAGAAGTCTAAGTCTCGCCCAGTGAGTGACACTTCTACAGAGGACTCGTCTACGGACAATTCAGACTTTGACAATGGAAACTTTTATGCGAACAAGAAGAATTTTTACAAAGCCAACCAGTATGACTTTCTCGAAGATAAAAGCAAGAAAGTCCGAGAGTTTAAGGAAGGTGGCCAAGCACTCAAGTTTGATACTTTTTTGGGATACTCCGATGCTTTGAAGGCTTTGTCTTTTATACAACAGTTTGACATCGCTTTCGCGGGAGGACACTATTCAGAGCACTCCAAGATTCGGAGAGCTGCCTCTTATTTTAAGGGGAATGCTCGCACTTGGTGGTCCACGCTTCTATTAAGCAAGACTGTGCCAGTTACATGGCTGAAATTCAAGAGGCTTTTTATTTCTTCTTGGTTGACTCAAGAGTTTGAACGAGATATACGAGCTGCTTGGAACCATCTCTGGATGACCAAGAGCGATACAGTGAATTCTTACTGTGAAAGATTCTAGAGCTCTTTTCTACCCGCCTCTTCATTCAAGAAGATCTCGTTCAGAGAACAGATTGAGTGGTTTACCTTGGGTCTACCTACAGAGATCCGAGATCACTGCTTGGAACAGAAGTCAACTTCTATTCAGAAGTTGATGAGTCATGCGAAGCCAGGCTTTGCAATTCGCTATGGCAGTCTAACTTACCCCACAGATGAGGTCACGACAAAACGACCCAGACAGACTTCTGGGAATGAAAGTAGAAAGAGAAAGAGCAACCCAAAGAGAAAGGATGCACGACCCAAGCTTACTCCTCAGGGAGGGGAAGTGCTTTGGATGCGGGGAACTGGGACATATCTCCGCGAAGTGCCCTAAAAAGGCACAGAACGAACGAAATGACAAGGACGACGAAAGGCTTGAGAGTTCGAGGGCAGCTAAGGACCGCGTACGAAAAGGCAAGATGAAAACAGGACTGGTTTCAGATTGTGTGGGTACTGATCCCGACACCATGGATGAGAGTACAGAACTTTGCCGAGCTTGGAGCAAAGTGAAAGATCAAGAGGCCCTGACTTTCTTTGATAGAAGAGACAAGGCCAACTTCATTTCACTGGAATTGGCGGCGCGGCTCGAGATTACTCCTGATCGGATGGGACCACTTGCAGAGGTAGTTCTAGCGGCACCCGGCAAGGACGTAGCCATTACACTTGTCATTGGCAAACTTCGGTTGCATTGTCAAGGGTATTTGGGGCATAAGGACTTCTTCATAATGCCTTTGGAGGGTTGTGATGTTCTCTTAGGGATTCCCTGGTACCACAAGAACAACGCCGTGGCCGATTATTGGGCGAGAAAAGCGACTTTGACAACAGAAAAGGACAGAACAATTGTACTTGATATTAAACTGAAGGGCGAGTCTGTCCCTATTGTATTAGCTTCGGCCATTTCAAAATTAATGAAATCCAGTCTGTTTGTTTACTCGATCTTTATGAAAGAGTTGAGTGATGATGATAGGACAAATATGTCTAAACTTGATAAAGAACGCCAAGATTTTCTACACTCGCGCCAATTGCTTCTCAGAAGGCCTGCCAGGTGAGTTACCACCTGCTCGTCCGGAAGATCATACCATTGATCTGATACTTGGAAGTACACCACCGAACCGGCCACCCTACCGTGTGAGCCGAGCACAGAATGAAGAGATTATGAACCAAGTGAAAGACCTCTTGCAAAAGGGTCTTGTCCAGCCTGGTACTTCACCGTACTACCCTCCACTGTTGTTGGATTTGAAGAAAGACGGATCTTGGAGAATGTGCATTGATTATAGAGCTCTCAACAAAATCACCATCAAGAACAGATTTCCGATTCCTAGGATCGATGATATACTCGACAAGTTACAGGGATCCTCGTGCTTTAGCAGGATTGACTTGAAGAGTGGATATCATCAGATCAGGATAGCGCCGGGAGACGTCTACAAGACAGCTTTTCAGATGGCTTTTGGGTTATTTGAGTTTTTGGTGATGCCTTTTGGCTTAACCAATGCTCCTGCGACATTTAACCGGATGATGGACAGGATTTTTCGAGAGTACAGGCTATTTGTTGGCACTTTCTTTGACGACATCATTGTTTTCTCCAAGAATGAGGTAGAACACAGAGATCATCTGCTTCAGGTCTTTCAAGCATTACGAGATCACAAGTTAGTGATTAATGCAAAGAAAAGTGAATTTTTCCTACCCGAGATACACTTTTCGGGAGACATTGTGTCAGCAGCAGGAGTGCAAATGGACTCGACCAAGATAGAGACTATCCGTGATTGGCCCGATTTGAGGAATGTCCATGAAGTTAGAAGCTTCTTGGGACTATGTTCGTACTATAGACGTTTCATACAAAAGTTTGCAGAGGTTCCTTCCCCTATATCTTGACACAGAAAGGAGTACCTTTCTTGTGGGGACCCACAAAGGTGACTGCCTTTCAAACATTGAAAGAGAAATTGACTATAGGACCTATTTTGACTTTGCGGGACTTGCAAAAGTCATTTGAAGTATATTGTGATGCTTGTGGTCGTGTCTGGGTGCGGTCTTGATGCAAGAAGACCATGTCATAGCTTACGAGAGTCGTTTGTTCTCTAGGCCGGAGATGACAGCACAGATTTATGAGAAAGAGCTTTTGGCGGTTATCCATGCTCTTACTCAGTGGCGGCATTACCTACTCGGAGCGCATTTTACTGTCTTTACAAACCATCAGAGTTTGCGCTACTTCTTGTCAGAGAAGCAGCTTTCGGAAAAGCAGATGCAGTGGTGTCATGTGACACATCCAACCCTATGTGTCCGTGGACAAGCTACACCATAGCAGGGTTCCCGTCAGTCGAGTCAATTAGATTAGCAGTGATCTGGCACTTTTGTGAGTCTATTCGTAGACCGTGCATCCCAGTCACTTAGCTTAGATGCATATCCTCCGGTTGCACACAGCATGATCATCGGAATTCCCATCAAAATCCATTAGCATCAACTAGGGGAATTTTCCAATGCATTTAGCCTATTTTCCTATTTTTGGTTATTTTCACTTATTATTTTTAAGTGACTTTCCAACAAAAGTAGGTAGGGCAATTTTGCTAAGTTAATATATAAGCAAACCCAAGTTAGCACTTTCTGGCAGAAGAGGCAGCAAGAGCTTCCCGCTCAACAGGTAACTTCTCAGCAATACCCCCTCAGACACTCGGACCCTCTAGCGTTTTTGGGATCACCCTCTCTAGCAGACTTGGCGTTTTCTTCATAGCAAGCCATCGCCATTCCCCCCAGCTTCCTGGCGTTTCCTTACCCAACCACCCTCGCCAAAAAGTATCAAGGCCTAGCATTTTTCTCCTAATCCTCATCAGCGATTTCAGCCATTAACTAACGCCAGCAACAGCAGCAGATTCAGCGTTTTTTAGCATTGAATTCAGAAGAGCATCATCAGGCACATCAGCGTTTTTGCTTTGCAGAGTCAGATCAGCCTCGAATGCATCAGATACATCAGCGTTTTGGGATTGCAGATGCAGATCAACCTAGCGTTTTGGCAAAGGATAGATTCAGCCAGCGTTTTGGTTTTCAGCCCTAACCCACATCAGATCCACACAGTTTCAGCCCTATGACACAGTAGCAAAACTCCCCCAAGTCGGTTGCAGATGTTCTCCCATTTTCAGCCATAAAAACGCAGCCAAAACAGTCATTTTCAGCCACCGAAACAGCCCTGAAAAACAGCAGTTAGAAGATCTCAGTTTTCAGCCATCAAGTCATCCTCGTCATCACCGTCGTCGTCGTCGGCATAGTCCCATTGCATCAATCCATTGCATACACATTGTACACCTTTGTGCAATCAAAGTAGACCACTCTCGCCGACGAGAGTGGGGCCTTCGGAGGAGGGTTTTACAACCTCTCGGGTGTTGTATCTCTTCTCTCTTCTTCTCTCAGTCTCATTCACTTGCACGCACAATATCCACTCACTTTGTTCGTGATCATAGCACTCTCCATAAGACGGAAAGCTCTCTCTTTCCCTAAGAACTAAAAGGAACCTTGAGCAATAAAGATCGCTAATCTTGAGAAAATACAACATTCATTCCGCTGCACCTTACATTGGTATCAGAGCTTTGGAAGTGTTCTGCATTACTCAAGGAAAGAACCACAAGAATTTTTTTTGCTTGTTGCGGTCGCACGAACCCAAGTTTACTTGGGCGTGGCGATTCCTAATCATGTTTTGTTGAAGAGTGACAGGAATCCCAAGAAAGAAGGGCTTGTCCAACCTCCCCTTGTGTCTCTTTTCACTCATTGAGAGCGGACCGTGCACTTAGCGGCCGGCCAATCGACGTGAGGTGGGAAAAAGCAACCTTGGTGTGAGTGCAAGGCCGCCAAGGCCCGCCCGCAGAAAGGAGTAGAACTCGGGTGAAGAGAAGATCCTTCTCAACGCGATTTGCAAGCGAAAGAAAACCCCAAGAACCCAAGACCCTCAAACCTCAAGAACCTCAAGAACCCAAGATTCTCACGAATCAAGGACCTCAAAAACCTCAAGATCCTCAAGACCCAAGTTCCTCGCGAGCTTAAGACCCCAGATCATAGTGCATGGTCGTCACTCGAAGCGGAATGGATACTTCGCATACAGATGATGAGCATGAGAGAGGAGACGAAGACTCATCCCCACCTGGAGATGATTTCTTAAACCCTCCCCCTTCACCATCTACGCCACCAAGTGCACCAAACCCTATGGAGGAAATGGTCAAGCAAATGATGGCCATGATGGATAGACAAGAAGCAAATCGCCTTGCTCAAGAACGTGAGCGCGATGAAAGAAACGCAAAACTTGCCGCAATGCAAGAAGAAAATCGACTTGCTCTCGAACGCGAGCGCGATGAACGAAATGAACGCAAAGCAGAAAGGGATGCCGAGCGAGAAGCTCAAAGGGAAATTCGTAATCAAGAATTTATTTCCCAAGTCCTAGCCTCGAAGACCGAACCACCCAAAGATCGTGGGAGTTCGTCAAGTGGCGCAAGCCACGATGCGGATTCCAACCATCAAGTTACAGAAAAGTTGACTTTCGATACGTATGACGGTAAGATGGAAGCTACGGTTATTCATTCTTGGTTGCATCAATTTAATGCTTATTTTGCGACAACTAAGAAGACAAGAAATAGCAAAGTTTTGACGGCAGCTATGTACCTTGCTGGTGATGCCATCAATTGGTACCACGCATAGCAAGAGGCACAGCTAGCCGCGCACCTAGAGGCAGCCGATGATTTCACGCCCCCCTCTTTTAGTTGGGCTCATTTCCAAGACAAGCTCAAGGTACGGTTTATGCCACCTCAGTACCTTGCACGATTGAAGGACGATTGACGCACTCTCAAGCAAAATGGTATGCCGGTTATGTCTTTTTCTAATCGTGTTTTGCAGCTAGGTACCCAACTACGCATGTCGGATGATGAGCGCAAAGAGGCTTTTCTCTTTGGATTGGACGAGTATATCAAGTACGATGTCGAGGTATTTGATCCAATCGATCTCAACAAGGCGGTAGCGATTGCTCTCGCACAGGAGATGAAGCACAACAAGGGAAAGCCTAAGGAGAACAAGACTTCCACAAGTACCTCGCAAACTTCTCAGAACCCTCAGAACGGTAAGAATGATAACTCTTCTAACCAATCTTCCAACAGTCTCTCATCAAATAATTCTTCCAATGAATCTAAGGGTAAGGCTAACACAACTGCTAAACCTAAGCTTACTCAGATGAAAAGGTAGCACAAGGAATTGTAGGAGGATACATCACGTCGGAAGAACAAAGCACTTATTCTAAGGAAGGTCCTTGTTTTCATTGTCACATTAAGGGTCACATAAAAAGAGCATGTCCTAAGCTTGAATCGAATGAATCTAAAGAACCCACAGCACCCACTACATCTATCAATGCAATGAATGATAACACGGATGTGCCCAAAGTTTCTCAAGACCCTCCCATTGATGATTCTCTCATTAAATGTTATGGTCATACATCGAGGCAACGTTTTGTCATATTGTTTGACCCAGGTAGTATGCATGATGAGATCAGTCCCTCTCTTGTTGAGAGAGCCCGCCTCGAAGTTAGTCCGAGATCTCCTATGGAAGTCTCTGGCTTTCTTTCCGATATGGACGCTCTCATCACGGAGGAATGCCTTGATGTGTTGTTTGCAATTCAAAAAGCTGCCTTCACTAGAGATTTGTTGTTTCTCCTCTCTCAGGATGTGATATGATTTTGGGCATTCGATGGTTTCGTGATAATAACCCTCTCATTGATTGGACGACTAACATCTTCACTCTCAATGCCAAAAGTGATTCTCCCATTGTCATTCATGGAGAGGACATTGTTCATTCTCCATCTCTCATTGCTAATATGCAGGACAAGGTTGAAAGGATTCGGAATAAGGAGATTCTCTCAATCTCTTTTTCTCCACAGCATGACACACAGGATTTGCATGATTATGAGAAGCATGATGATTTGATGGATAATGATTTGGATGACAATGACAAGCATGATGATTTGCATGAAGAGGATGTGATTGTTCACAAAGATGATGTGTTAGTTGATGCTTTTTCTAGAGAAGCTAACCTTGTTGTAGATTCGATCCATCACCAAGAATCGATCTTGGTTTTCGAGTTGAGGTCCACAGATCCCCCACAAGAAGATTCGATAGATCCCGAAGAAGCGATCTTGGCTCTCGAGCCTTGGTCCAAAGAACCCTCACAGGAAGTATTATGTGTTCGCATGATTGACACGCACGCAGTGTTCGAGTGTTTCATTCGTGACGGTTTCTTGTATTTTAGTCAGCATCGTTATGTGATCCCTTTTACTAGGCATGACATATTGATCCCTTTTACAGGTCACCGCGGCATTGCTACCACCATGAAAGGGGTAGAGAGATACTTTTTTTGGCCGAGACTCAAGAAGGATGTGGAAGAGTTTGTGCGCAGTTGCTTGGTATGCTAGAAGGTCAAGTTTTACAGGCATAAGGCACAGGGATTGTTACAGCCTTTACCCATACCCACCCGCCCTTGGGAAAGTATAGCGATGGATTTCATTTTTTATCTCCCGAGAACACAGAGTGGCCACGATGGTATCTGGATTGTTATTGACAGATTTAGCAAACAGGCTCATTTCATTCCAGTGAAGAAAATAGTCAAGCCGGATCACTTAGCGAGACTATTTGTGGCCCAGATTTTCAGATTACATGGCATGCCTGAGACGATTGTCTCCGACAGAGACCTCAACTTTACGAGTTTGTTTTGGAAGGCAATTTGGGAGAACATTGGCACGCGGTTGCAGTTCTCGTAATCGTTCCACCCACGGACTGACGGGCAATCCAAGATTGCCAATTCAGTGGTTGTAGAT
Organism: Adiantum capillus-veneris; assembly: GCF_014529385.1. Classification (NCBI taxonomy): domain Eukaryota; kingdom Viridiplantae; phylum Streptophyta; class Polypodiopsida; order Polypodiales; family Pteridaceae; genus Adiantum; species Adiantum capillus-veneris. The sequence continues at coordinate 107,273,514 of NC_140932.1, read as the reverse complement.
GTTGAGCGCGCGACGGTGTGTGCAAGTGAAACAGCACGCGAGGAAGTGCATTGTATGTGCAGAGAGGGGTGGCGAAAACCAACAGGAGAGGAAGCGCTAGCAGAAGAAGAGGGAGAGAGAGAGAGCTCACGTATTTGGGGAAAACTCAATAATTGAGTTTTGGGTTTTTCCACTTTTATTATAAGTGACCTTTAAAAAATGTGTCCAGGTTCATATTGAACCTGGACAAAGTATAAAAATGTACAAAAAGGGGTTATTTAGGCCTTTAACCCAACAGTAGATTTATTGAAGTCATATATCTCAGATCAGAAGACTCAATGGGAAAGATATTTACCTTTGGTGGAATTTGCCTATAATAACACGATACACTCTTCGACGGGGAAGGCGCCATTTGAGATTGTTGAAGGTGTTGCGAAGGTTCCACCCTTCTTGAGCACGAAAGATAAGATGTCACAAAGTGATGACGTGGCGGACAACAGAAACCCTAATTTCTGCCAGAAACCCTAAAATTCTTGCAAACCCTAATTTTTGCCAAAAACCCTAAATTCCGGAAATCGCAGAGGCGGATTATTAAAAAAAAAAAATTTAACAAACTTGGACACTCCAAGTCAAGAATCAACCGCGACAACACCAAATAACCACTTCAAAACAATTCACAGATCACAATAGATTTGCACTGGCCCGGCGGAGTTCCGTGCCTAGAGATATTGGCCCCAAAGACTGGCGCCCCTTTCTGTATTTCTTTTTATATTAATCAATCATCAAAGTACAAGAGAGCGGTTAGGGTTTCACTCTCAGACTCTGCGTCCAAATGCTCTGAGAAGTGAGGCCCTCACCACTAATTTAAAGGTTACAAGGGATGCCCAAAAGCAGAGCCCCAAAAGCTTTTAAAATCAAAAGCATCAGTTCTCTCTCACTTAGAGAGTCTTTTCTTTTTTTTTATAAAAAAAAAAAAGCAAAAGCAAAATTCGCGTTGCTCATCATTTTCCAAAAAAAAAAAAAAAAAATTAATAATCCGCCTCCACGATTTCCGGAATTTAGGGTTTTTGGCAAAAATTAGGGTTTGCAGGAATTTTAGGGTTTCTGGCAAAAATTAGGGTTTCTGCTATCCGCCACGTCATCACTTTGTGACATACCCCCCTCTTGAAAGCATTGTAATCGACCGCGATTACGCCTGCAAAACCGACAAAAGCCATAAATCGTCTTAGCAGACACTGACTGTTAGTACCTACGTACTAGGAACACACATCTAGCACATGTACAAAATCGACAGTCACATCACAGGACATCACAGGACATCACATGACATTCAACATTCATTCGGATCTTAGACCATGATTTATCGACAATGTAGCTAGCAATCACATCTAGGTCCAATCGGGACCTCATCGATGTCCGATTGACTAACCCCTATTGCAACCATGTCTATTCGAGATCAATCAGACCAAAATGCTGCAGTCATTTCGGCTATCAGTTCCTGCACTCACAAGAAGTCAAGAACAAATCAGTATCATTATCAGGAATTCCATTTCATAAAGTCATCCAGCAGAATACTGTCAACTCTCAGTATCCTTGAAGCTCAAAGAGACATCAGTGACTTTAGTATCAAAATCGAGGCATCTGTTGACAAAGGAGTGGAGTAACTCCCCTCTTGTGCATCCCACTGCACCATATCTTCGGCCAAGCTGAGTTCTGGGTTCCGTTTGGAGTAGACTATGCTAAACCAAAACATCGAGGTAAAGTTTCACAATCCGAGGAGTATCTGCTAGGTCCTCCTCCTCCACCCACTTCGCATCAAATGCAGGAAAGTTCTTGAACTTAACCAAGAACCGCCTTCAGACTTTACCTTTCTTCGTATCATTATGTGCCAAAATCTGTTCAGGAACAAGGATCTCCTCGTTTTCTTCCACTTTGGGTTGCTCATCAGGCTCCCCATCATCAGGCACATCACCTTAACAGGTTTCAAGAGACTCACATGCAATGCATTGTGAATCCTCCAAGTATCTCGCAGTTTCAATCGGAAGGAGATATCATTCATCTTTTCTGTAATCTGGAAAGGTCCTTAGTATCACATACTAAGCTTTGGAAAAAGCCTCTTCTTTCCTTTTTTCTTTCTTAGGCGTGCCTTCTCAAAAGTAAGAGCACCCAATCATCCTCCTTCAGTTTCAAGTCGCGACGATGGCGATCCGCTGCCTTTTTCTGTCGTTCTTGAGACTCCTGCAAAGTCTCGCGAACCTTGGCAAAAGCCGTATCCAAATCTCGCCAATATTCATCCGCTTCAAATTTCTGATCTTTCGTGCTCAAGAAGGATGGAACCTTCGCAGCAGTTTCAACAATCTCTCATGGCGTCTTCCCCGTCGAAGAGTGTATCGTGTTATTGTAGGCAAATTCCACCAAAGGTAAGTTCTTTTCCCATTGAGTCTTCTGATGCGAGATACAAGACTTCAATAAATCTAAAATCACTGAATTGGCAATCTCAGATTGCCCGTCAGTCTGCAAGTGGAACGATGACGAGAACTGCAACCGCGTGCCAATGTTCTTCCAAATTGCCTTCCAAAACAAACTCATAAATCTGGGGTCTCTGTCGGAGACAATCGTCTCAGGCGTGCCATGTAATCGGAAAATCATCGTGATCATTCTGTATTCTCGGGAGATCAAAAAAATGAAATCCATTTCAATATTTTCCCAGGGGCGGGTGGGTATGGGTAAAGGCTGTAACAATCCCTGTGCCTTATGCCTGTCAAACTTGACCTTTTGGCATACCAAGCAACTGCGCACAAACTCTTCCACATCTTTCTTCAGTCTCCGCCAAAAGAAATCTCTCTCTACCCCTTTCATGGTGGTAGCAATGCCGCGGTGACCCGTAAAAGATGGACAGTGGCAATCAGTCATAACCTTTTCCCTCAACGGCCGTGTAACGCACAACATAGTCTTTTTCATCAAGTAGCCTTCCCGAAGGGAGTATCCAGCTACTGTCTCCCCATCCCGTATCCGTGTGAAAATATCTGCAAAATCTGTATCTGTGGCACACTGATCGACCATATCCTCGAAGCTCCTATGATGTATCGCGGAAATAGCCAGAACCAACGGTTTTCGAGACAAAGCATCTGCCACCACATTCTTCTGTCCCTGCACATGGACAATCTGGAAGTGGAACTGTGACAAGATGTTCACCCACCGCATCTGCTTTTCCGAAAGCTGCTTCTGTGACAAGAAGTAGCGCAAACTCTAATGGTCTGTAAAGATAGTAAAATCCGCTCCGAGTAGGTAATGCCGCCACTAAGTAAGAGCGTGGATAACCGCCAAAAGCTCTTTTCCATAGATCTGTGCTGTCATCTCCAGCCTAGAGAACAAACGGCTCTCGTAAGCTATCCAGACTACGACCACAAGCATCACAATATACTTCAAATGACTTCTGCAAGTCCGGCAAAGTCAAATCTGGTCCTGTAGTGAATTTCTCTTTCAATGTCTGAAAGGCAGTCACCTCTGTGGGTCCCCACGAAAAAGGTACTCCTTTCTGAGTCAAGGTATGCAAAGGGGAAGCAACCTATGCAAACTTTCGTATGAACCGCCTGTAGTACGAACACAGTCCCAAGAAGCTTCTAACTTCATGGACATTCCTCAAATCGGGCCAATCACGGATAGTCTCTATCTTGGCCGGGTCCATTTGCACTCCTGCTGTGCTGCTGACACAATGTGTCCCAAAAAGTGTATCTCTGGTAGGAAAAATTCACTTTTCTTAGCATTAATCACTAATGTGTGATCTTGTAATGCCTGAAAGACTTGAAGCAGATGATCTCTGTGTTGTGCCTCATTCTTGGAGAAAACAATGATGTCGTCAAAGAAAGTGCCAACAAATAGCCTGTACTCTCGAAAAATCCTGTCCATCATCCGGTTAAATGTCGCAGGAGCATTGGTTAAGCCAAAAGGCATCACCAAAAACTCAAATAACTCAAAAGTCGTCCGAAAAGCTGTCTTGTAGACATCTCCTTGCGCTATCCTGATCTGATGATATCCACTCTTCAAGTCAATCCTGCTAAAGCACGAGGATCCCTGTAACCTGTCGAGTATATCATCCATCCTAGGAATCGGAAATCTGTTCTTGATGGTGATTTCGTTGAGAGTGCTATAATCGATGCACATTCTCCAAGATCCGTCTTTCTTCAAAACCAACAACACTGGAGAGCAATACGGTGAAGTACTAGGCTGGACAAGACCCTTTTCCAAGAGGTCTTTCACTGAGTTCATAATCTTTTCATTCTGTACTCGGCTCACACGATAAGGTGGCCGATTTGGTGGCGTGCTTCCAGATATCAGATCAATGGTATGATCTTCAGACCCTCTCAAAAGCAATCGGCATGAGCGTGGAGAAAAAAAATCTTGGCGTTCTTTTCTTCAGGTCAAAACATATTCAACCTTTATCCATCGTTCAGTTCTCCCAAAAGAATGAGTAAGAAAACTGAAGTTCATCAAGTACAATCTCTAAGCCCTTCATTTATCAAAGTCGCTTTCTCGGCCCGGTAGTCAACCACGGCGTAGTTCTTGTGGTACCAAGGGATCCCGAGTAGAACGTCACTCGCATGCCCTGAACACCCCTGTCATTGCAAACAAAGTTTGCCAATGCTCGGTGTAATGGCAACATCCCATCCGGGTGCCAGTGGAACTACCTCCGCCTGTGGCGTCAATCTGTCGGGCGTAGTTCCAAATCGAGCCGCCAATTCCAAGTGAAAAGAAGTTGGCCTTGGCTCCTTCAAAAGAGCTTCCTGATCCTTGACTTTGCCCCGAAAGCGGCAAAGTTTGTACTTTCATTCATTAGATTCGGTGCAGGTCCCACGCCATGTGGTACCAGTTCTGCTTTTCTATCTGCCTTTTCTGCCACATTCCTCAGCTGCTCTCAAACTCTCAGACCCGTCGTCGTCTTTATCATTCTGTTCTTTCTGTGCCTTTTTAGGACACTTCGTGGAGATATGTCCATGTTCCCCGCATCCAAAGCACTTCCCCTCTCTGATGAAGCGAGCTCTCTCTCCTCAGGAGTAAGCTTGGGTCGTGCATCATTTTTCTTTGGGTTGCTCTTTTTCTTTCTACTTTCATTCCCAGAAGTCTGTTCGGCTCGTTGTGTCATGGCCTCATCTGTGGGGTAGGTCAGACTGCCAGAGTGAATGACAACGCCCCGCTTCGCATGACTCATCAACTCCTGAATAGAAGCTGACTTCTGTTCCAAGCAGTGATCTCGGATCTCTGTAGGTAGACCCAAGGTAAACCGCTCAATCTGTTCTCTGAACGATCTTCTTGAATGAAGAGGCGGGTAGAAAAGAGCTCCAGAATCTTTCACAATAAGCATTGATTGTATCTTTCTTGGTCATCCGAAGATAGTTCCAAGTAGCTCGTACATCTCGTTATATTCTTGCGGCAACCAAGAAGAAATAAAAAGCTTCTTAAATTTCAGTCATGTAACTGGCACAGTCTTGCTTAATAGAAGCGTGGACCACCAAGTGCGAGCATTCCCCTTAGAGTAAGAGGCAGCTCTCCGAATCTTGGAGTGCTCTGAATAGCGTCCTCCCGCGAAAGCGATGTCAAAGACACAGCCTTCGAAGCATCTGAGTCTCCTGAAAAGTATCAAACTTGATCGAGTGGCCACCTTCCTTAAACTATCGGACTTTCTTGCTTTTATCTTCGAGAAAGTCATACTGGTTGGCTTTGTAAAAATTCTTCTTGTTCGCATAAAACTTTCCGTCATCGGAACTTGAGCGTTCTGTAGACGAGTCCTCAATAGAACTGTCAGTCTCTGGGCGAGATTTAGCCTTCTTTGCCTTTTTCTTGCCCTTTCTAAAGCTTTGTTTCTTGCTTCGCTTTTTGCTTTTCATGTCTTCTTCGCTCGAATCCGAGGAGCTAGAAGAACTGTCAGAAGAAGAAGAAGAAGAAGAAGAACTGGGTAGGTCTTCAAACTTGACGCCCTTCTTCAATTTCTTTGCCTTGTCAAATGTCGACCGACGATCCAAATATCCCGGGAAGTCAGTGCCTTTCTTCTGCTTTTTGCCGTGCTTTTTGGCTTTCTTTTGCGTGTCAAAAAGCTGAGCAATCCGTGCATCAACCACGTTCTCCAGTTCCTTCTCCGTATATTTCTTGGAGGCAGAAGGTTTCTTGAGAGCGGGTTTCGGGAGTGATGTTGTGGTTCTCTGCCACTCCATCTGTACCTCTTCCAAAGAGGTCTGGTTCATATATTTTGCCATCTTCGGATCGTTGGCAAAATTGAGTATCTTTATTACATCGCCGATCAACTGGCGACGCTCTATCTCTCGCCGCTTCGCCTAAGTAGGCCAAGGCGGGCCATACTCTCTGCCTGAATCTTCGTTGTGATCCCAGCCTGCATCTCCAAATGCAGAGGGAGTCGACTGATCATTGCCTGAAGCAATAGGTGCTGCGGAAAAAAAATTCGGGGATCGGATTTCCCGTAGAAGAGAAATCGGCCGTGCTCTGATACCACTGTAACAAACTTGGACACTCCAAGTCAAGAATCAACCGCGACAGCACCAAATAACCACTTCAAAACAATTCATAGATCACAATAGATTTGCACTGGCCCGGCGGAGTTCCGTGCCTAGAGATATTGGCCCCAAAGACTGGCGCCCCTTTCGGTATTTCTTTTTATATTAATCAATCATCAAAGTACAAGAGAGCGGTTAGGGTTTCACTCTCAGACTCTGCGTCCAGATGCTCTGAGAAGTGAGGCCCTCACCACTAATTTAAAGGTTACAAGGGATGCCCAAAAGCAGAGCCCCAAAAGCTTTTAAAATCAAAAGCATCAGTTCTCTCTCTCTTAGAGAGTCTTTTCTTTTTTTTTTTTTTTTAAAAAGCAAAAGCAAAATTCGCGTTGCTCATCATTTTCCAAAAAAAATTTTAAAAAAAATAATAATCCGCCTCCGCAATTTCCGGAATTTAGGGTTTTTGGCAAAAATTAGGGTTTGCAGGAATTTTAGGGTTTTTGGCAGAAATTAGGGTTTTTGCTGTCCGCCACGTCATCACTTTGTGACATAAGATCTTTGAAGCAGATAAATATACGCCAGATCTGGATACGGCTTTTGCCAAGGTTCGCAAGACTTTGCAGAAGTCTCAAGAACGATAGAAAAAGGCAACGGATCGCCATCGTCACGACATGAAATTGAAGGAGGATGATTGGTTGCTATTACGTTTTGAGAAGGCACGCCTACAAAAGAAAAAGGGAAAGGAGAGGCTTTTTCCAAAGCTTAGTATGCAATACTACAGCCCTTTCCAGATTACTGAAAAGATAATGATGTCTCCTTCCGATTGAAACTGCCAGATACTTGGAGGATTCACAATGCATTTCATGTGAGTCTCTTGAAACCTTTTAAAGGTGATGTGCCTGATGATGGGGAGCCTGATGAGCAACCCGAAGTGGAAGAAAACGAGGAGATCATTGTTCCTGAACAGATTTTGGCACATTAGGATACGAAGAATAAGGGTAAAGTCCGAAGGCGGTTCTTGGTTAAGTCCAAGAATTATCGTGCACTTGATGCGAAGTGGATGGAGGAGGAGGACCTAGCAGATACTCCTCGGATTGTGAAACTTTACCTCGATGCTTTTGGTTTAGCATAGTCTACTCCAAACGGAACCTAGAATTCAGCTTGGCCGGAGATCTAGTGCAGTGGGATGCACAAGAGAGGAGTCACTCCACTCCTTTGTCAACAAATGCCTGGATTTAGATACTAGAGTCACTGATGTCTCTTTGAGCTTCAGGGATACAGAGAGCTGACAGTATTTTGCTGTATGACTTTATGAAATAGAATTCCTGATAATGATACTGATTTGTTCTTGACTTCTTTTGAGTGCAGGAACTGATAGCCAAAATGACTGCAGCATTTTGGTCTGATTGATCTCGAATAGACATGGTTGCAATAGGGGTTAGTCAATCGGACATCGGTGAGGTCCCGATTGGACCTAGATGTGATTGCTAGCTACATTGCCGATAAATCATGGTCTAAGATTCGAATGAATGTTGAATGTCATGTGATGTCTTGTGATGTCGTGTGATGTGACTGTCGATTTGGTACATGTGCTAGATGTGTGTTTCTAGTACGTAGGTACTAACAGTCAGTGTTTGCTAAGACGGTTTATGGCTTTTGTCGGTTTTGCAGGCGTAATCGCAATCGATTACAATGCTTTCAAGAGGGGGGTATGTCACAAAGTGATGACGTGGCTACGGACAAACCCTAATTTCAGACTGAAACCCTAAAATCCCTGCAAACTCTAAAAACTGCCAAGAACTCTAATTTGCAGCAAACCCTAAATTCTGGCTGAAACCCTAATTTCTGTCAGCAAACGCTAATTTCTGCCGGGGGTGCCACGTGGCAACAGCAGTACAGAATTCCGTGATTTGCGACGGAATCTGCGCTGAAGAAAAGCAGCGTTCTGGCCTACGCAATTGAGAAAGAGAGAGGATGCTTTTGCTTTCAGTGAGACTCTTAAAAAGAGAGAGAGAAAAAGCCTTTTTGCTTTTCCTTTGGGACTCTCAAAGAGAGAGAGAAAGAGCAGATGCTTTTGGGCTTTCAGAGCTTTTGATTTTGAAGCTTTTGGGGCTCTGCTTTTGGGCATCCCTTGTAACCTTTAAATAAGTGGTGAGGGCTTCACTTCTCAGAGCATTTGGACGCAGAGTCTGAGAGTGAAACCCTAGCCACTCTCTTGTACTTTGATCTGATTAATATAAAAAGAAATACCGAAAGGGGCGCCAGTCTTTGGAGCCAATATCTCTAGGAACGGAACTCCGCCGGGCCAGTGCAAATCTATTGTGATCCGTGAATTGTTTTGAAGTGGTTATTTGGTGCTATCGCGGTTGATTCTTGACTTGGAGTGTCCAAGTCTGTTACAATGTGTGTCCAAGGGCCAGCCACGTCACCAATTTGTGACATATCCCCCTCTTGAAAGAATTGTAATTGCCCTCGATAACGCCTGCAAAAAAGACAGAGGCCATAAACTGTCTTAATAGACACTGACTGTTAGTACCGACGCACTAGACACAACACATCTAGCACTTGTACAAGACGACAGTCACATCACCGGACATCACAAGACATCACATGACCAATCACATACAAATTCATTCCAAATCTCAGCCCATGATCAATCGGTAAGGTATTTAGTAATCGCATCTAGATCCATTCGGGACCTCACGGATGCCCGATTAACTAATCCTTATTGCAATCATGTCTATAGAGATTTATGAGACCGAAATGCTGTAGTCATTTCGTCTTTTAGTTCATGCACTCAAACAATTCAAGTGCAAATCAATCATTTTCATTTTCGGGAGTTCCAGTTATAAAGTCATACAGCAGAATACTATTCAGCCCTTTAGTATCTCTAAAACCCAAAGGGGACATCAGTGACTCTATTCCAAAATCGGGGTAATCCGTTGACAAAGGAGCGGAGTGACTCCCCTTTTGTGCAAACCTGCTGCACTAGATTCACCCTTGCTGAAATCGGGATTCTATCGGAGTAGACTATGCTAAACCGAATGCTTCAAGGTAAAATTTCAAAATCTGAGGAGTATTTGCTAGGTCCTCCTCCTCCATCCACTTCGCATCCAATGCAAGATAGTTCTTGAACTTAACCAAGAACCGCCTAATCACTTTACCTTTTATTTTTCTGTCTTTATATGCCAATATCTGTTCTGGAACGAGTATCTCCTTGCTTTCCTCCACTTCGGGTTGCTCATTTGGCTCCCATCATCGTGCACATCGCCTTTAAAAGGCTTCAATAGACTCGCATGAAATGCATTGTGAATCTTCCAAGTATAGGGCATCAGTCTAATAGAGATGTAAGGTGAAGCGAAAGTGAATGTTGAACTTTGCTCAAGATGAGTGCTCCGAATTGTGCTCAAGGGTTCCTTTTACTTACGGAAGGGAGAGCCTTCCGTTCCTTTAATGAGAGAGTGCAAGTGATCACAAACAAAGTGAATGACACTGTGAATGAAGGTGTTGAGACTGAGACACACACACACACACACACACACAGAGAAGAGAAGAGAATACAACACCAGAATGTTGTCAAACCCTCCCCCAAGGACCCCACCCTCTATGGCGAGAGAGGTCTATACTATTGATTGCACAAATCTGGTACAATGGTCTAGATGCAATGGACTTGCCGACGATGTTGACAACAATGATGATGATGACGAGACGGGCTGAAATCTGAAAACGCTAGGGACTGAAATCTGCAAATCTTCTAACTGCTGAATTCTGACTCTATGTCAGCGAGGATGGCGATCATGACGACGCGACGATGATGCACTGAAAACGCAGATGCTGAAATCTGCGAACAGCGGTAACCCCCGACGCGATTCGGATCTGATGATATCCACTCTTCAAATCAATCCTGCTGAAACAAGAGGATCCATGTAGTCGGTCTAGAATATCATCGATCCTAGGAATCGGAAATCCATTCTTGATGGTGATTTTGTTGAGAGCTCTATAGTCAATGCACATTCTCCAAGATCCGTCTTTCTTCAAAACTAACAACACCGGAGAGCAGTAAGGTGAAGTACTCGACTAGATAAGACCCTTTTCCAAGAGGTCTTTCACGTGGTTCATAATTTCTTCATTTTGAGCTTGGCTCACACGGTGAGGTGGCCGGTTCGGTGGTGTGCTTCCAGGTATCAGATCAATGGTATGATCCTCAGGACAAGCTGGTGGTAACTCGCCTGGCAAGCCCTCAAAAAAGCAATCAACATGAGTGTGGAGAAAATCTTGGCGTTCTTTTTCTAGATCAGACATATTTGTCCTATGATCATCATTCAACTCTTTCAAAAAGATCAAGCAAACAAACAGACTGGATTGCATTAATTTTGAAACGGCCGAAGCCGATACAATAGGGACAGACTCGCCCTTAAGCTTTACATCAAGCACAATGATTTGGCCCTTTTCTGTGGTAAGTGTCGCTTTCTTTGCTTGATAGTCGACCACGGCATTGTTCTTATGGTACCAAGGGACTCCCAAGAGAACATCACAACCTTCCAAGGGCATTATGCAACCAAAGTTTGCCAATGACAAGTATAATGGCACGTCCTTGCCGGGTGCCGCTAGAACTACCTCTGCTTGTGGTCCCATCTGATCAGGTGTAATCTCGAGCCGAGCCGCCAATTCACGTGAAATGAAGTTGGCCTTGGCTCCTCCATCAAAGAAAATTAGGGCTTCTTGATCTTTCACTTTGCTCCAAGCTCAGCAAAGTTCTGTACTCTCATCAATCGTGCTTGGGTCAGTACCCATGCAATCTGGAACCAGTCCTGCTTTCATCTTGCCTTTCCGTCCACGTTCCTCAGCTGCTTTTGAACTCTCTCGCATGTCTTTATCTTGTTCTTTCTATGCCTTTTCAGGGCACTTCACGGAGATGTGTCCTTGTTCCTCGCATCCAAACACTTCCCCTCTTTGATGTAGTTGGCTCTCTCCCGAGGAGTGAGCCGGGGTCGTGCATCCTTATCTTTCTGATCTTGGGGGCTCTTCTTCCTTCTACTTTCATTTTTAGAAGTCTGTTCTGTTTTCTGCGTTATGATCTCATATGTGGGGTAGGTCAAATTGCCTGAGTGTATGGCAAAGCCCCGTGTCGCATGACTCATCAATTCTTGAATAGAATCTGACTTTTACTCTAAGCAGTGATCTCGGATCTCGTTAGGAAGTCCCAAGGTAAACCGCTCAATCTGTTCTTTAAACGAGATCTTCTTAAATGAAGAAGCGGGTAGAAAAGGACACTCCAAGTCGAGAATCTACCACGACAGCTCAAATAATCACTTCAAAACAGTTCACAGTTCACAATTGATTCGACACTGGGCAGGCGGAGTTCCATGCCTAGAGATATTGGCCCCAAAGACTGGCGCCCCTTTCGGCATTTCTTTTTGTATTAATCTGTGTTCAAAGTACAAGAGTGTAGGCAGGCGCTCACTCTCAGACTCTGCGTCCAGATGCTCTGAGTTGTGAGAGGCCTACCCGCTTATTCAAAGATTACAAGGGATGCTAAAAGCAGAGCCCAAAAGCTGAAAATCAAAAGCTCTTCATAAAATAAAGCAGAAGAGATTTCTCTCTCAAGCTCTCTCTCTCTCTCTCTCTCTCTCTCTCTCTCTCTCTCTCTCTCTCTCTTGAGCCCCAAAAATAAAGCAAGAGCTTCTCTCTCTCTCCCATCTCTTGCGTAGGAAAAAGCAATGTCCAAAAGCTGCCGCTTGCTTTTTCTCCCTGCTTCCGCAAAACACGGACGTCCATACAACCAGCCACGAGTCAGCCCGGAAGTCACGCCGCAAAACACGAAAGCTGCCACGTCAGCTTTTCAGCCTGTCTGCATTTCCCCGGCTTGTCCATGCAGGTGTGTGTACACATGGGCAGCCATGTCATCACATTTTGTGACAACAACTTTTACAATGCCGCCCTACTTTCAAAGCTTTTCGCTCGACAACATCCCTCTTAAATTGGTGGTATATTGCCTTTCCTTGCTTTAGCTTATTGCTTTCCCATTGTTGAAGAACCTAATAGGGCTTCGCCCCTTTGTTACATGGTCTGCAAAGTATTTTTACATTTTGCACATTCCTATGACTTCCGATGCCCTTGGCTAATCTGTTATGCCAAAGGGAGGGAATACAACATTGCTCAGGTAATTGACAAACTATTGCTCAAACCAACAAGGCCCTTCACAAGCAAGTCCTCTTACAACCTATACGATTGGTTTGCTCACATGCCTTCTAGAATTGTATCGAATGTAATTCATCACATAACATATGAAAACAACCAACAAGTACCACCAATTTGACAAGAGATACAATAGCCCTTGACTTGTCATGTAGCTTATTGAGGGTGAAGTTGAATCTAAGAATATAAATCATACAAAGTCGCCAAAACAAGAAGAAATGATTCTTACCTACGATACCAAAAAGTACACAGTAGATGGCTGCAAATATTGGAAAAGGTATTGACGCAAAAAAGGCACCAAATTTGCCTGCAAAAAACACAAAATTAAAAAGTGAAGAATTTATACTATATACTAGGCTACTAATGGCTCTATTCTTGAAAAATAAATTAACTTGTTAGATGATACCCTCTACCCAATGGCTTACATTTAAATCACACCAAACACCTTAGGAATGTAAATATCTGAGAGAGAGAGAGAGAGAGAGAGAGAGAGAGAGAGAGAGAGAGGAGGGGAGAGAAATGTAAATGAAAAGGTTTATGGCGTGTAAGATTTTCCTTTTATAGGCTATTGAGACTTCTCATTTCATCTCCTCTTTGACTTTTCATGTTTTCACCTTCATCTCCTCTATACTCTTAACTTCCACATCCTTTACACTCTTGACTTTCCACTTGAGCCCATCTATTTTCTTGAGAAGACTTACATTTTGCAAAGTATTTTTCCTCTAAGGTTTCAAAAAGTTGGTCATTCACTTCTAAAGAATTCTACAATTGAAATGAATTGGGGCAGCACCTACAACAAACAGTGTTGCTCTCTGGTCTTATCAGCATCGTTTCGTTAAAACAAAGAGAATGATTACCATCCAGTCACTTAACCATCTTAAGTAGTACACTTGATAGCAGATCTGACCTAGAATAGAGAAGAATATCATGAAACCCGCAGCAATTTGTAAAACTCTGCGACTTCCAACACGCGTGATTCCTAGAAGCCCTGTATTTTCACTGAGATGCGAGAAGCAATCCTGAAACCATCAAAATGGGGCAAGCGAACACGCAAACAATTCACAACAAAGAGCTTCAGAACACTTACACGGATACTGTAGAGCCAGTTGAGGTTCCAAACAATCCATCAAGCAAAATCCCGACACCCTGGAACAACTCTCAAAAGATGATCAGAGCAAATAAAGTGTACCACCTAGCGAGCAGAGGGAGAATCATTCATGTTTCAGAGATACATGGATTATTTCCTATGGGGTCTTAGAAACCATTAGTGCATGTCATATCACGAACAAAATCTGGCCATTACAAACCCTACGTATATATAAAGAGAAAACAACATGAAGTACTTTACCTGCCAGCCGATGCCGCGGCTCAAGACAAAAGCAGGCGGTGGTGTTGCACTGGCAAGTCGAGACACAGCAAGGAAGGCTCCTGTTGACTGAAATGCAACCACAAGTGGCATGGTAAGGACAATTCACTTGCCTTCAGCTTTCAAAGTGGAAAAGAATATCTTTGCATGCAGTCATGCAGGCACTTGAAAAAGTGTTCAGTTGTACAGATAATTCTCATATGGGAAAACTACCTCCACAAGTGAGACGAAAACTGACGCCATCATGGCAAAGGTATGACCCGCATCAAACGAGGGAGCTCCCCATTGTAAAGGGTAGGGAATCTTTATCCTGTATGACACACCACATAGAAGATGAAACAACCGCACAGACAATGGACAAAATTTCAATAGCAAGGCAACTGACAGCACCTAAGGTTGAATAAAACATAAATTAATCCCTTAAGAGCCAAACTGGTGGAGACATAATTACCATTGCCGACACGTATGCCAAGTTTTTAGGATAAAAGCAGTGACTATCACAAAACATTGCAAGCTGTAGTGAAAGTGCAAGGTGCTAGCTTACCATGGTGCGGTGGATATCAAATCAGCTTGGTCGGTTCGGCAATGCACCTTGGTTTTGTGTGAAACATGTCTATAGGCTCCACTAAGAGTAAGAAGGTAGGCGAATGCCCAAATAACCACCACTGACAGAAGAATCGGAAATCTCTCAAATAACGGCTTATGTGCCACTCTGAATTGACTGAGATACTGCAAACAAGAAGTTCTGAAGAAACTGTTAAAGAGTCTAATACAGGCAAACAGAAAATTTATTTAACATCTACTTAAGAGCTGTATGTAGATGTGAACTGGCTGATTGATTTGAAGAGAGCTTTAAACATTGACAATCCAACAAGGAACATGTATACAAATGTTGTTTTTCTCAAAATATTATCAAGTTGTTTTCCTCACGGTCTGTTATGGAAGTTCATGAATAGACTAACAAGCAAAAAATTATTTTAAATCATAGTACATGATTGCAAACCATCTGTACGCTGCTTAACCGAATAGATTTAGGTCCTACTTACCAGAGCAATAAAGACCATGAGAATCAGCTCCAACAGCCCAATTTCTATACACTTGGCCACCTGAAAAACGAGCTCTCTCTCTCTCTCTCTCTCTCTCTCTCTCTCTCTCTCTCTCAGAAAAAGGCTGGTTTCTATCACTTGGAAAACCCTTGGAATGTGCAAATGGTGCCAATTCTGAGGGCAAAGTACATCACTTATTAAAAAGCAAGCCCGAAGGCGACAATCTGAAAACTGTGAAAACTGGATATAACTAGCCACATGGAAAACTGTAGAAAATTGAAAGCCAGGGTAAAAATGTGAGTGCGCGCGTGTGCAGAAGCGAGAGAGAGAGAGAGAGAGAGAGAGAGAGAGAGAGAGAGAGCCGGGGGGGGGGGGGGGGGGGGGGGGGGGGGGGGGGGGGCGATGAGCCCCCCACTGACTACCAAAGCAGAAGACCCTCAATACAATAACAAGATGAGATCTATGATCTGTGGAAGTTAACCCCCCTGGCCCCATAAATAGGTGCCCAAGGGGAGGTAGGGCAATGCAGAGAAAATGTCCCGCACCACCTAGCAAAGAAAAATAAATATAGGGTGCCCATACAAGGTGGGCGGCCGGACAATGCAATGGGTGGCCAGCCCAAAGACATACTAGACGTACATGTATGCCCTAGACCTGAGTGTAGCAGCAGAGTGGCGTAAATCTAGCACCCCCTCTCAACACCTGATGCTAAACAAACCGCGTGAAGCCGAACATGTGAGGTAAATGATGAAGATGTCTACTACAACGTCCACTGCCTGAGGTGTCCCAACCGCCAAGAAATCTCCATGGTAAAGTGCCGTCACGAGCAGTGTAGCGAACTGTTGTACTCCGCTAATGCAATGTGAAGGTACTGCGTGAAGGTCCCGAACTGAGTGTGAAAACAACTTTTTGTCGTAAAAGAAGTGCCAATAGACATGCAAGTGTCCTGCCCAATAGGATATGTGGTGTTTGTAGTCAAACCGTCTGGACAAAATCGAGAAAGCCCAGGAACCGTCATGAGAATGACCGAAAGCCTGTCAATGCATAAACCTGCAGCCCAATGTGGCCAAGTGACTAAGCTGTGTAAAACTCCAGGAAGGCCAGATGTAGCAATTTGCGTCGTAAACGTCCTCCGAATCAAGGAAAGCCAGATTAAACAGTCTGCACTGTAGAAGTTGGATGGTGTCCTATCAGTAGGTAGGGTAATCCAAGATGAGGGAAAAGGAAGACTCACCACTTTGCATTGTAAAGGGTCTGGTCAGACCAAGCTGTCTGTACCGTAATCATCTTGTATGAAGAAGGGAAGCCATACTAAGCAGTTTGCGCTGTGAAGATCTTTGAGAAGAGGAAAGGCCAAACCAATCTCTCTGTGCCGTCTTGCATGTATCTCCTGCCTCCAATCCTCCGGTGTCAACCAAAACAGAATCCACACCAACAATGCCACCAAACTGCATCTTGGTGTGGCTCTCAATGTGAATGAGCTGGGAGTGGCCTACTGCGCAGATCAAGGGATAAGTCTAGTGTAAGGTTACCGCGGGTGAGTGTAAGCAACTCTGAAGGTAGCAATCCAAATGATCGGGAGTGTAGAAGAGTAACTGCACTACCATCCAAGCCAAGCTCTGGGTGACTCCGGATGTAGTCGCGGAATGATGACTGATCTCCCGCATCTCGTGGGTAAACTCTCCAAGAGAGACCAAAGCACTGAAGTCCCACTCCAATCTGTAGATCCAAGCAATAAACCTGTCCAAGAAGAGATCCAAGATCCTCTCCTTAAGTCTATGTAGATGCTCCTATGTAAGCAAGTGATCTGACGTGTCGAGATCAAGTGGTAAGTGTCTATCCACCAAAGATAGTGGTGTCTTCTCTATGAATGTCGGAATCCAATATGCCATGAGCATGGCTATATCTCGAGTGAACTTGTAAGGTGCAGCGAAATGTATGTTTGAACTTTGCTCAAGATGAGTGCTCCGAACTATGCTCAAGGTTCCTTTTTGTTCTTACGGAAGGGAGAGCCTGCCGTTCTTAATGAGAGAGTGCTATGATCACGAACAAAGTGAGTGGACACTGTGCGTGCAAGTGTATGAGACTGAGAGACAGAGAGAGAAGAGAGATACGACACCAGAGACGACGTAAAACCCTCCTCCGAAGGCCCCACTCTCGTCGGCGAGAGTGGTCTACTTATGATTGCACAAACTGGTACAAACTGAATGCATGTGACTGATGCAAGTATAGGCTATGTCGACAATGACGACGGGGATGGCGACACCGATCTAAGGGCTGAAATCTGCAATCTTTTATCTGCTGTCCCAAAACGCTATGGGCTGAAATCTACTACAATCCAAAAGGCTGGTTTTGGGGCTGATTATGTAGGTCTTTGTCGCTGAACTTCTGTAGGTCTTAGGGCTAAAAAATTGATGGTCTTTTATGGCTGAAAATCACCTACTGAAAATGTCCAGAGGCTGAAAACTGGAGCTGCTTTTGCTAGGATCAAAAACGTTAGGCATGGGGGGTTCTGTCGCGATGGCAATGGCTGAAAACGCTGATGTGTTGCAGCTTTGCCGGAGATGCTGAAACTGAAAATGCTATGCATGAGGAAAAACGCCAGGCATGGGGATTGCTTGCGGTGACTACCTATTGCAAAAACGCTAGTTGAGGGAACTCCTAGCGATGATGCTAGATGTGAAAACGCTAGGGAAGAGAAGGTCCTTGCTTGGAGGAAAATCCACCAAGTGTCTTGCTTGAGAAGTTGCCTACTGAGCTTGGCTCCCTTTGCCTCTTCTGCCATTTAGTGCTAGTCTAGGTTTGCTTATATACAAACTTACTCAATTTGCCCTACCTACTTTCCAACAAAAGTCACTTAAAAATAATAAGTGAAAAATGTCAAAAATAGGGAAAATAGGCTAAATGCACTGGAAAATTTCCCTAATGGATTTTGATGGATCCTGATGGGAATGCTTATGATCATGCTATGTGCAACCAGAGGATATGCATCTACACTAAGTGACTGGACATGCACGGTCTACGAATAGACTCACAAAAGTGCCAGATCACTTCTAAATCTAGACTGACTGGACTGACTAAACCCTTGTCGTGTTGTAGCTTGTCCACGGACACATAGGGTTGGATTTGTCACGTGACAGAACTCCTCTGATGAGTGCATAGGTGTGTCCATAACAGACCACAAGTCATCACCCCTTTGGAGTGCGCAACCGCCGAACGATGGCTCGAATGAATGGATCTCCCAAGGATCGTACGCCCGTAGATGATCAAGCCGATGTCGAAAATACCGTGTACTGCAACAGTCACTGAGAGATCGCATGGACCACCACAAGATGGTGTCCTAGCAGGAGGTAACTTCATCCTCTTTAAAAACAAAAGCCAAGAGGCTGCTCTCTATCCAAAACGCAACTGCGAGGTGATGAAACGCTGTTGTAAAGCGATTTTTCACGTGCTCATACGCTCCCGACAGATCTGTAGGGTCCAGGCGAGGGAATAGAGTCCAGACAAGTGTAGGCCGCTCCCGCACGGTGCAAGGGCTTAGCATTTTCAGAAAACGAAGCAACCACTGAAAAACGCAGCAAGGTTACAAAAATGAAAGTTGTACCAAAAAAGGCAGATCTGGCCTAAAAACGCTAGGCAGATCTAGTGCGAATTGTTGCAAAGGGGGGTGCCTTTGGTAGAAGATGCAGACCTGCGACGCAGAGCCAAAAATGCTAGCCTGATCTGCAACAACACTGCCCGGTGAAAAACGCTAGGCTGAAAATCTGCACTTTTCACGATAAAATGCTGTAGAAGTGCTAGCGCTAGGCCTCAGAAGCTGGATCGCTGGCTGATCTTCGCCTTGAGAGGAGTACCCGATGCAAAAGGTGCGCCCGGACCATGGAGAGCCTGAAGCTATTGATACAATGTGAGTGCGCGTGTGCGAGCGCGAGAGAGAGAGAGAGAGAGAGAGAGAGAGAGAGAGAGAGAGAGAGAGAGAGAGAGAGAGAGAGAGATGGTGAAGAGGGGGCAATTAGCCCCCCACTGACTACCAACGCAGAAGACCCTTAATACAATAACCAGATGAGATCTGTGATCTGTGGAAGTGGGTACCCCCCGCCCCATAAATAGGTGCCGAAGGGGAGGTAGGGCAATGCAGAGAAGATGCCTCACAACCCAGCAAGGAAAAATAAATATAGGGTGCCCATACAAGGTGGGCAACCGGCCCAGAAGTGGGCGGTCGGACAATGCGTTGGGTGAGACATACTAGCCGTACATGTATGCCCTAGACATGACTGAAGCAATAGAGTGGTGTAAATCTAACAACAAAAACTCTCCTAAAGAGAGGAAAAAGTGCCTTGGCAAGCTAAGAGGATAGCAACCCCTGAAAGATAGGCACTTCCACCAAAAGAATACTCTGCTACTGTAAATCAAAAACCTGAACCATCAAAAGCCACCAGCAGTTAAAAGGAAAAAGCCTTTCGCAAACCTGTTGTAGAGACCTGGTAGAACGAGCATAAGCAAAGCAACGAGCCAACAACAGCAAACCCAAAACAACACAATGCGAAAAACACAAGAAGTCAAGGAAGACAAGGAACACAGTGAAAGAAAACAAAGAAATAAAGAAACCAATGAAATCAAGCGAAAAAAATATGCTCTCTCTCTCTCTCTCTCTCTCTCTCTCTCTCTCTCTCTCTCTCTCTCTCTCTCTCTCTCTCTCTCTCTCTCTCTCTATCTATTTATCTATCTATCTAAAATTGGAGCTATATATTGTGGACAAAGGATCCTTGGGGCCGCAACATGCTCACTAGGGCCTACTCCCAACTAAAGTACAAGCATGTTCTTGTCCATAAGCTCACCAACAACAATGGATTGTGTGCATAACATCCATAGTGTTTGGTATATGTCACGTTGGTTCCTAGAAGATGCAATGAGCTTTGAACTCCTAACACACAGGTCCAAACACCGATGACTTGAACTTCGTCCAATTCAAGTATTGGGAGCACCACTTGCCCCTCTCTCCCACTCATGTGGCTTAGGACATCTTTGTTAGTTTGCAATGTAACATGTGCCAACTCATCACTTTTGAACCTAGCCTTGGCAAAGTAAGACAACTTCCTCCTAGTTGAGAAAAGAGTTGAGATCATCAGCAACTAACTGAGTACTAGTCAATGCACTATCCATAGTCGAGACTTGATCATGGATAACCTTTGTCTTCATAAAAATTGACTACATGGAAGTCAACGCTTCAAAGAGTGAAAGTAACTACCCAAGAAGGATAACCACTCACATCGAAGAGCCTTGATCAAACATATCTCCAAGCTTTGAGCACACCGACAATTTTCAAAGTCTGTACCACGGGAAAGATTCCTTCGTGATTACCTAAACAATGGCAGACATGGCCTTCGCATTACTCACATCTCAGTCGACGCAAGATTGAAGAAACTTGTTATCCTCAAGTCAAGTCCACCTATTGTTGTTGGACAGCACGAGTCTTGTCTCAAAGCCATCAACAATGTCCCATGGGCCTTAACGTAGAAACCACAACCGCAAATCCATTGAGCACAGCTATCTCCAATAAGCTTGTCGCTAGCATTCAACACGATGGAGCCATTGGCATCGAAGTCTCGTGGGAAGTGACTGTAGTAACCAAGAGGTAAAGAGTCTGCCTTCATCGTGTCGGAACAAGGGCTAAGAGGGAGGAGTATAATGAAAGATTGATAGACAGCCCAAATTCAACACCTAGCAAGAGAAATGCGCTTGGCAACTCCAGAAGGTGAACCACGCAGGTGTAACATAAGACACGAACGCACACATGCTATGCAATGTTTGTTCCTATGCTCCTTGCGTTTTCCGGTTGTTCTCTCACCATTGGATAATCCTCCTTTGTGTTGGCTACACAACAAGCTTTTCCTCCTTGTTGGCCCTCCCATTCGCACTCGAACTCTTCTACCATATCAAAGTATACGATGTTGAAGCGCAGAGAGAGAGAGAGAGAGAGAGAGAGAGAGAGAGAGAGAGAGAGAGAGAGAGAGAGAGAGAGAAATGAAATGAAATGAAATGTTATATTAACGTCTTCAAAAGGCCAAAATGAACTATGAGACCAATCTGTTACAAAATAATGAATCCGATACAAAATAATGAATCCGATACCATGTCTGGGTACAAAAGAACTAGAACAGCACACACAAAGAGAGAGGTCCACCGAACCAACGCACTTGGCAATGCATCATCATATAATAACTACGATGGGGGCTGGGATTTCTTAAATACCCCTTGAGTGAATTGCCCAACCCAATTCTCCTGTCAAAAAAGTTGAAAAACAAAACCCCAAAGAATGCACTTGGCTACATGACTCCATCTCTAGTTCTTTTTGTGGTTATGCTCTTCAATATGCGCTCTAATAGAATTGTCAGTATGACCTACGAGATATTTAAACCTCCAATAAGGAAATTCCTGATGAGACAATGCAGTCTGGAAATACTCTTTGAATGTAGAATCCAACATGAAGCTATGAGCCAAGCTGTAGCCAAAAGCACCTGGTTGGCCACCAAAGCACGATCTGCCAATGACAAATGTGACGATGCCTAATGATGCATCTTGCAACCAATAAACTACACAACCCTGGCCAAAACTGATGATGAGGAGAGACATCAATCCCAATGTGAAAGCCCAAATTTCAATATGTCTGCCTTGATGCGAGCCAACAAAAAGCATCTGCTTGCCCCCACTGGTACTCATCCTGCACTCCAATGCAGTCCCATGCGACTTGCTCCAATTGATGAGAGCACCACTAGCCACACGAAATCTGACTAAGGACTGGCGCAAAGAATCCAAGACTGGCAAGGATTACTCAACAAAAGGATAGTATCACCCGCATACTCCTAATCAACCTCTGGGAGGGGCAAACTGAGTACTCTAATTTGTAGAGCATGCATCTCAAATAAGAGGACATGGTCTCAGCAAAGAACAAGAATGGGTTTGGAAACGAGGACAACCCTACGATCATGAAAACACAAAAGACTCCCCGCTCGTTTAAAACACAAAAGACTCCCCACTCGTAAACGCATTACTGCCAGATGGGTATAATGCTCAAACACCACGAATCCATCATGCTGAAAAGCCCATTATATGTAAAGTGCCCTCCAAAAAGTTCAGTCCACTTTGTCATACGCCTTCTCACAGTCGAGGAGGATTGCCAAAGACCATCCTGGCTGTCTAGCATATACCACTCCCTCATAAAATGAGAAGACGTTGTTTAGAACGTGCATCAATCCGGCACAAAACCCATCTGAGATGCACATATCAAATCTGTAAGAAAGTCCAGAGGCTAGCACTGATTATACAAGCAAAAATATTCGACATTGAAGAAAGGAGAGTGATGGGACGCCACTGACGAAGCAGTGTGATCTCCCTTCTTCAGCATAAGCGTAATGAAGGCAGAGGTAAGCGAGAAAGGCATCTAACCAACGTCAAAAATATGCTGGGAACTCTGGAGAAGAGGCATGTACAAGACACTCGAATAGTCAAAGGTAAAAACAGCCTCTCTGAGTGTTGTGCGCTTATCCTTAAGGGGAATATCTATTCACCCCAAGCATCAATCTTGTCCAATAAATTTTTCTATCAAGGGACCTCAAGTGTAGCATGTATGCTCATCACACAGTATGTTCACCATACGTGCACACAGTTTACATACTTCTCCTTACAGCACCATCTGCACCGTTTTCCATACACATGCAAATTTGACAAATATAGGGCATGAGCATTCACACATAATCAAGCTCAAGTAAATGCTTAAAAAAGGATTCCAAGGCATCGATTTAATTCAGCATAATGAATGCAAAGCGAAAAAAGACACATACCCCTGGAAAGCCTAACTCGAAAAGACCAAGGCCAACCAGCGCAATCGATGGTGCTGCCCCCAGTGGGCTGAGAAAACTGCTCAGTTCAAATATATACCATATACAGTAGTTAGCAATAAGTATGTGCACTTGCGCACATTCACAAAATAATTATCAGTAAATCATGTTCCAGGAGCCCCTTCACATGCACATAACAACCAGCGAGCACAGCTTCCATCTTTATGAATCATAAACTCAATCCAGGGAAAGAGATGTAAATAACTTCACGCACCGTGAAAAGATTCCCCATAACCCGCTGTAGCCAAGAATTATTTGTAGACTTGACGAAGCAATCAAAGCACCTTGTATCGCTCTCATTGTCCGCAAGAATCTCTGCTCAAGGAGCCCAAGATACAACATATGTTGACAAACAATCATCAGAAACTCAAATTGCAAAAGGTCCAAGATACCAGAAAGCATTCTTTTAGAAGCGTCATACCTCCTCATTGTCGTTGATCCTTTGCAATGATTCTGAATTAATGATTGTCATGATAGGTATAAGGAAAGCATAAGAGCCACCAATGACTGCTGGTAGTCGTGTGCCAAATAACGTTTGCAGTAGTGTGTTTATACCCGCTACAAACAATAAAGTCTGGATCACACGAACTTTGTCCCCCTAGAAGTCCTCAAGAAAACAATAAACAAAGTTAGCACCTGTATAGTAGCAGAGATGTCGTATCTATGCATTGTACAAAAATAACTTCATAAGAACAGAGGTCGCATACATCAGTTCCTCCCATCTGAGGTACGAGCAGAGTGGGTATCATAACTGTCGTACCAAGCATTAATATGTAATGCTGGAAGCCAAGAAGAATGGCCTCCGCTGCAAAAATGAAAGAGTGGACAACCTACGGTAAGAGAACATTGAATGTACCTCCACATCAAGAGACTGAGCTCCTACAAGAGCATTCGTATCAATTGCATCCAGACTAAGTATTAACACAACAATGAGCAACGATTAAGAGCCTAAGCTACAGCAAGTGTGTAAAAACCACTGAAGAATGGAAATCAAAGATGGTTACCAAGCCAAAATCAGAATGATAAACAAGACCCAAAAGTATATAAACCCAAACTAATTATGCAAAATTACGCAGAATCTAAGATATAGGATGACACGTTCTCCATAAATTACAAATGCAAGCTTATAACAAGTGGAAATTCTTTAGGGAGTGTCCATATCCGCGAGCATTAGAGCATTAGACAATCATTAAGGTGCTATGAGGGATCACACATTGCATTATAATGAATCTGTACAAAGGATCTGTCCAAACACATGACAAGGATTTCTGGACTGGTGCAATGTTGATAGACAGGAGAGCATACGCCATGGTGGATTTGAGTCGATGCAGTACTCGAATCCGAGGAGCTGCTCTGCAGGAGGGTGGGAAATTTCCTCAACTTTGGCGGCCATTGTAAGAACCTGATGAGTTAGTGCCCACTTAGTACCTTGGATGCTACTTTTGTTCCAAAAAATGGGATCTTGAGAGTGATTTCGTTTTGGTCAAGGTGCGCACAACAGCAGTTAGGTCCCCGTTGTTGCAAGAGTGTAGTCTAGCTAGAGAGAAGCCCCTGTTTTTTAGAATGGTGCTGATGGAGGCTGAAGTTGATCGTCTGCTTCAGCTTGAAAACTGTAAGGCGTAGAGCACCATGAGAAGCTCACCATCAAAGAAATGTATTCTCAGAAGGGTTCAAGAATTCCTGCTTCGGTAGGTTTCAAATGAGTTTAAGGTTCTTCAGCTAGCTTGCCTGAGAGGAGTGCAAAATTTGGGCTCTAAATAACGTACCCAAAGTGCTTGAGGGGTTAGAAAGCCATAAAAAGCAGAGTGAAGAGCCTCGAATAAAACTCCGTTGAAACAGAGCAAAGAAGCCTCCCTGGAAGAAAGGGAGAGAGGCCGCCCCACTGCAGGAGTGGCATTACGCAGAAGCTGGAAAAAGGAGAACAACAATATGTTGTCTATGATCTCCGAAGAAAGAATGGCGAATCCTGCTGCAGCTCCTCCAACGAGGCAGGGGACGGGAGCTGCGTAGCCGAAATGCAAGAGGCGGCAGTAGGACGCAAGGTAGGGGCGCGGGGGGGGGGGGGGAGAGAGAGAGAGAGAGAGAATGTATTACAGAAACATGAGATGGTTTCGATGGAAAGAAACAAACCAGCTACTCTCGCATTACTGTCTAGCAATACGAAATTGATAAGAGAGAGAAAGAGCGGGACAGCAAGAGGAAGAGAGAGAGAGCAAATTCAAGCAGGAGAGTGATGAAAGATATAGAGAGAGAATGTGTGTGCGGATGTGTGAAAAACCTCTTGGGTAAAAAAGAATCTTGCGTCTCGGTGAGTAGTACACTGTAGAGCGAGAGTATGATGCAAGGGACTGGCAATAACGTGTTTGTGTGTGTATAATTAGAGAGAGGGTATGCATGCATGTGTGACATTGTATGTGCATGGCCACATGTTATCAGAAAGAGGGGGAGGAGGAAGGTGCAAAATACACATTGAGGAGGGGACAATGTGAGTGGTTATGGCGAGGTGGGTTCTGGGTGTAGGCTACTAGGAGGTGATTTTGGCTTGAGATGGTGAGAGAAGCTCAAATTTCAATAGTTAGTGGACTTTGCTATAGAGAGAGAGAGAGAGAGAATACCTTTCAAGTCTCAAGCTTCACCGTTAGAGGTATCTAGTCTAGGTCTAAAAGGAAAGGGAGACATATAGGTATCCATAAAGCAAAAGATATCAAAGAGAAAAGGAGGGGGTGAGGAATCGGGATGGGCAGAGAATGTTTGGGTATAGAGTAATTTTATGCAAATTGTATGGCTGTGTTCTCTCATGGAACTTCCTTGAATAATATATGGGACACTTCCATGCTCTACAACCCTCAAAGAGACAAAGAAACTATAGATGCATCTTGTAGAGGGACAAAAATTTGGATAACGACGAAATGTGGACGTATGTATCCGTCTCATCATTGTAAAATGTTTGGCTATGGTGAGCTTGTTGGAATCCATGTCGAGAGCATTCTGTTGACATTGGTGTTGATTCTCGAAGCTACGTAGAAAAGATTATGGCATTATTTTCATAACCATGAGTAACAAATTTAGGCTCCATTTAGGAGACTCTCCATGGGCCAAAAGAAACAAAATGCTTCTAAAAGGTTATTGCATGATTTTCATAACCATGAACAACAAAATTGGGCTCCATTTCACCCATGGCTTCTACAAAGGTTTGAACCATCGGCATGTTCAATCAAACCGCTTGATTGTAAGGGCTAGCCTTTTGATCGCGTAAGTCTCACTAAAATGCTAGTCAAAGAGTGTTCCTATATTGGGGGAGAGTCCACAACTTGCTAGCAAAGTCACTCCACTTATTGGCTCCTCTACATTATATGTTCACTCTCGGCGAGTGGATCTACTGCACTCTTTTGAAGGGGATCGGGGAGCACCACAGACGAAGAGTGAGCGAGAGAGAAGGAGACACACACACGATGTGGGTGGGGAGACTCAAAAGAGTGAGCAGCCCCCTATACACTTATGCTATGTATAAGGTATACAAGTCAGTGGGCGCCCAAACTCTGGGCGGCCAGGCAAGGCACACGCGCCTATACCCCAACAACCTCCCACTTAAAGGCGATTGTGCCTTTAAGCAAGAGAACCTAGTCTAAAGACTACAAAAGGCGAGAGAAAACCACTCTCAACCGATGCCCACTGGCTGGCTGTGATCGTGTGCATCCGGTTGTCCTGCTCCTGTGTAAGTCCATACACCACCAAACGTACCGCACACGTACTGCAAGTATGTACGCAATACCTGCATATCTCCCTCGTGCACTATGCCATCATCAGTCAACAAACGACTGACAACCCCAACTGCAAATGCTCCCACTGCAGCTGCGATATCCGGTCTCAAGATCAACATCTCATACATGAGACCACCGAATGCCAATGCAATGCTAGCGGGCCCTGCTAGCTCTACGGAGCATCTCCCTGGCAATAGGCATCTCTGACTGACAAGGCGTGTCAGCCACATGCATCTCCTGACTGTCCACAAAAGACGCATCAACCTGTCGTGCAACCTCATAGCAAACCAGCTGCTCTAGGTGTCTGCTGAAAGACATATCCTGCACAACTATATCCCCATGCTCACTGTCGAGCATAGAAAGGAATGAATGCATAATCGCTGACATCTCAGCCTCCTCTGCAATCATCCACTGCAAACATGACCACTCAATCTGTTGTGACTCACTAGAGCTCTCATGCTCTAACTCCGTATGCATAGACTCTTGCACAACGTCCTCCTGTCGTGACTCACTAGAGCAAGACCGCTCTACCTGTCTATCCTGCATAGAAGTATCTCGCACAACTGACTCTCTGCTTTGCTCAGTCACTAGCAAAGCATGCATGTCTGACTCTGTCACCTCTCTGTGTGACTGCTCAAGTCGTGCCCCAACTGTGTGCACAACGAACTCACTACTCTGCACTCCATGCAAAGTACCCTGCAACCCATGAGCAAAAGAGACTCGCTTGCTCTCTCGCTCTCTACCTGGCTGCATGATCACAGAGACAACACCGTCTCTCGCGTGATCCACATGCAATGGGTAACCTGTACCACTCCTGGCACCTCTCGCAATCACTAGCGAACCCAAATGCATCACAAAATCTCGCTCTCGTAGCGAAATCTGACATCCACTATCCCGTAACTGTCTGACTGAGATCAAATCCCGTCTCAGATCTGGCACATAACGCACATGACGCAGGGTAAATCTCATACCACTGGGCAAGGACAAACATACGTCTCCTGTACCCTCAATGTCATACACAGCACCATCAGCCATGTGCACAGAACCAAGTCTCCCACTAGAAAACGTGCTAAACCACTCACGATGCGACATGACATGGAAAGTAGCATCTGAATCTAGTAACCAATGTGAAGACAATGTGCAATCCGATATGCAATCCGTAGACATAAGATCGTCTGAAGACAAGATAGATGTAAATGTGACATCGCCGTCACAAGCATACTCAGTAACCACCGTACTGATCTCACTAGCATCTATCGTGCCCAAATCTACATCACGCATCTGTCGCCTCCGTTGTCTCAAACGCCTGAAACATCGACGCCTAATGTACACTACAATCTGTGAGCTAATCACCAAGCCCACACTGTGCGGTATCGATGCATACACACACACAAATCTCCCACTTGCAGAGAACACCGCACGCAAATGCTGAGTGCAACCCGCAATCTCTACCTAGATCGCATAAATGATGCGCATAAAACTCCTGGGAAAATTTCGCCAGAGTTTCGACGCACAATGGCTATCAACACAAAATAACCATTGTCCTGCAAGCTCAATACAACGAGCAATCAATGCGCATCAAACTACACTCAACATACATGCATAAGCTCTGATACCAATTGAAGGGGATCGGGGAGCACCACAGACGGAGAGTGAGAGAGAGAGAAGGAGACACACACACGATGTGGGTGGGGAGACTCAAAAGAGTGAGCAGCCCCCTATACACTTATGCTATGTATAAGGTATACAAGTCAGTGGGCGCCCAGACTCTGGGCGGCTGGGCAAGGCACACGCGCCTATACCCCAACATCTTTGTGGTGAAATTGCTACACTTTTGTGATAACATCACTTGCGTCTCTTGCTAATTGCCTCTACCCTTCGGTGGAATTATCGATTCGAAACACCTATGCACACAATTGACATTAGTTAGCACATTAACATAGCTTGTAGGGTAAATGGAAAACTTTCCATGTGTACATTGATGTCAAGGGCATGCCTATTGGACTTTGTGAGTGTACGGCCATGGTAGTATAGCGTGCACACTAACCAACTAAATATGTCAATCCGGAAAACAAGGAAGCTTAGTTTAGCGTAAAGCGCAGAAGCTATCTACACACCACTACATTGGTGGTCTCGAAAGATGTAAAGTGTGTAAACAAGCTCTACCATTTCTACTCATTGACCTACTTACTTGGAACTATATGGTTGCCCTTTCCTACTTGTGCAATGCTCAATAGCTCAAATGCTTAATGAACTTTTACTCAATGCAACATTGAGTGATATAGCTACTCCATGTGTGCGCACCAAGAAGATGATGTGTGTGAAAAGAATGAAGCACCAATCATGCCACCTACTCTACACTTATTTGAACGCACAACCTAGAGAGCACGATTGGTGATTCAAAGAGCACAACACAAGGATCAAGCACTCAAATTTGCATGCAATCTTGATTAGTAACTTCAAACACAACTGCACAAAGCGAAAATAGGAAAAAGCATTGGTTCTATTCAAAAGCTCAACAGTCATGCATGAAGGAGTCTATGGGAGGAGAAGAATATAGGCAGATAGATCCCTTATGAGGATATAGAAGTTATGGACCTCCTTGGCATTCTCAAAGCTTACAAACTTCATCTAACTAGCTCCTCAAATTTGGAACCCTCAAAATGAAGCAAAAAAGGCTATTTCTCATATTAGGGTTCACATTAGACCAGCCAAAATCGGTTGATTATTGTCCCCACACATAATTTTTGGGCTCTATGAGCGCCATTGACTACAGAAAAAATCTCCAAGCTTCATGATCATCTCCTAAGGCTATTTACGCCAAAAAATGGACGTTACATATTCCAAATTACATGGGTCCTCAATAAATAGGGGTAAATTGAGTACAACCACATAGTGGCTTTATGGGCAAAATGATACAAAATTGGTGGCTCTCCTTGGTCCTCTATTGTTCCTCTTGAGTCTTTCTTCTCCTCTTTGGTTCTCACTTTAATTTTTTGTCACCATTCCATAGCTTTGACATACACTTCTAGCAGGTGTGCACTCACGGATACACAACTCTCCCTTGAGTCGGCACTCCATCCTCTGATGTCATCAGTCCTTACAGTGGAGGTGAAGTGTCTTGAACCTTGTGCTTGCGAGTCCTCCTTTTGGAGCTTGTTTCGGTTTTTGGTTCTAGTGTTGGCTGTGGAAGTGGGAATGGACCAACGATTGGGGTTTGAGGTCACTTTGGGTGGAGGAGGTGGTGGTATGGCTAACATCTTTGGCTTTTTGTTGGATTGGGTCTCAACAGCAGTTGGCTTTGAAGACAGTTTAGTCGACACACCAAACAGCCCATGTGAGCTTTGTGCTTCAAGTGGCTTTGAATCTTTTGAGATAAATCTGTATGGACTTGGGCAAGGGGTATACTTTGAACTTCAAGGGCCACCAAGGCTCGATGGATTTCATCATAATAGCACTTGCAAGCTTCATTTCCCTTCCGCTATGGGTAAAGTGATCATTGATTGCCATAGTGCTTCCAGGTGATGCATAGGCATGGAATCTCTAGCATGAGAACCAAAGTATTGGAAGAAACTCGTTTGCACCGTTTCTTAAATGGCAGGAGATAATTCCTAGGGAAGAACTATGCCCTTGCAAAAAAAAGCCCTACACAATGCGTTCTTCTAGAAAAAGATCATTTGGCTCGAAGTCCATGCCATGCTACACTTAATTTGTACTTCATGGGGTGCATCAAGGTGAGTTCATTGCCATCCTTAATAAGCCTTGTAAGTAGATGCAATGACTTCATCATGAGCTATACAACAAACACCGGCATTACTATACATTCTCATCATATCTGTAGCAACATCCAAGAGCCATTCCTCGTACCAACATATTGTCCGGAAGAAAATAAGGGAACTTGGGGAAATTTTCAGTTGAATGCCCAATTTCCTTCTCAAGACTTACATTTCATCCTAAGTGTATTTGTGTGGAGTGGGGCAATAGATGGAGTCCACCCCTTTGTTCCCTTGAAGAGTCATAGTAGATCCTTTCAAATTCAAGAAATCTCTTGAAACAATCCGTTCGCTAGTGTGGTTGCCCATCTGTGAACTCTTTAGTGAACATTTAGTTGCGTTATCAGGGAGCCCGTAAATCTCCACGCTCGAGTCGCCGTAGGTAGGAGTGGTGTGCTCAATTTCACAATCTTCCCACTGTCTATTGGTTTTATTCCGAAGAATTTTCATGGGCAGGCAAAGTGCATCATCTTCTAGTGGGTAGAGGCTAGATCTTTCGTTGTATCTCCCATTTTGGTTGCCTCTACCACTTGTCTTTTCTGAGCAATAGGAGGGGATTCAAACGCGATACACGATGTCGATTGTTATTTGCTTCTATCGTTCTTCAATATTGTTCACCCTTCCAAGTTTTCCTCAATAAAGTTTTAACGAGCTTCTTTCCATCTTTCTCTCAGTTGAAGCTTTTCGTTTTGAATGATAGCCATCTCCTTTTGAGTGGATAGCAAGGCTACCTTGTTGATATACTTGTTTACTGCTAATCTTAATAGCTCTCTTTGTTGGTGACCTCTCTCTTAAATCCACATCCAATGTTGGAAGCTCTCATTGATTAACTTGGTTGCTCTAGCTAGTCCTAGGTCAACTACATCTTTAGTCATGCTAAAAGTAAAAAAGAACTTCTCAAGCTCTTTGGGTTGCTGAATATTTGTGGCTGGATGGGACTAGGTTATACCAACTCAAGTTGAGCATAGGAAAGTACTCTTTTGATTATGGGACATGTGCCAATGGAGAATGGCCTTACTTTTCTGGCTTCAACATCTATTGCTCACTTCTTGAATGGTGGTCCTTGGAAGCCTTGCCCTTTCCATTTCTTCAATCTCTTGATCTCTTTGCATTGCAGTCCCTTGACTTTTAGCTCTAAATGGAAAGGAAATTAAAAGCTTCCTCTATAATTCTAGTAGGTGTTTGAGCCATTTTTTTCGTCTCCAACTCTATTTCTTCTGCAATGCTTTTATGTTGCATTTTTTGCTTTTGTTTTGCTTTATCTAACTCCTTAAGCATTGGAGTGCTAGTCATTGAGACTCTGATTGATATGTCTTCATGTTGAGCCATGTCTTGAGTTATTTCAGGCAGCACTTGTGGAGGGGTATCCTCAAATGGTGCATGTGTTGGGGTAAAGGCCAACACGGGCATGCCTCCTACACTTGCTAACTCTTGATGCTAACCCATTAATTCATTCTTGCATATAATGAAGAATAAGGTGTGAGAAACAGTAAGTCTCTCATAGCTCCACCCCAAACCCTATCTCTCTCCTCTTCTCACACCACACACATGTATCATGCACAACCACTCTACAACTGCTATTAGAGCTTGGGTATCTTGATTGTGTGCGTGAAAACAAGGAGCTACGTTCTCAGATTTGCATATGAGGAAGCAAAGGGGGGGCTTTTGGAATCATGTGCAAGTGCATTCAAGCCTTGAAGCAACATTGAGGTAAAGCTTGGAAAATAATGCAGTTTCAATCTTAGAAAAGCAGCTTGGTAGTTTGCCACAATAGAAAGCTTGAGGTTTTTGAAGGCATCACTTATTACTCCACAAGTAAATGCAATCAAATCAAATCCATAAGGTGGCACTAAATCAAGATTGCAAACAGACATTGTGTTACCATATATGTGGTAGTGATATGTGTGAACACGCTTAGGACCACCTGGGCACTTTTCCCCTCACTAGGAGGTTCCCCCCCCCCCCCCCCCCCCCCCCCCCCCCCATGCATTGCATATACGCCCATCACTCTAGGGCTAACTTATCTTTCTATTTGTGCAATTAGCAATATATTATCTATTGTGTGCCTTGAGCTTCATCGTCTTCTTCAAGTTGTGTGTGCATCCTTGTAACCCTAAATCCAACAATGTCCTCTTGGGCATATTTTCTAGCGTTGCCAACACTCTCTTGCTCATGTTCTTTGAATTGGGTGAGATTTCGTGAGTGTTAGTAGGTCGAGTAATACTTTAGGGTATCTCATAGATCTAGGTGTACTTAGAATTTTTATTCGAGCTCATTTCGGCCTTTGTTTCCGTTAGAGGTAGTACTACGCATGCAATTTCACCCTTTTGTGCAAATTTTTTTGTCAGTGCAATTTGTTGCAGACTCGGTCCCTTACAACCCTCTTCAGGATGTGTTACATAACACATGCTAGTCCTACTTCATTTTTCCTCTTTTGAAGTAGTTTTCACATCAGGTGCAGCCACTCGCCATGGCTGACAACACCACATATGTTTTCAAGATGTTTGTTGTTGAGGACAAATTGGATGGGGACAACTACCCAATGTGGGCTCACATGATAACGCATGTTCTTGTATCAAAGGGAATTCG
Source organism: Adiantum capillus-veneris (assembly GCF_014529385.1). NCBI lineage: Eukaryota > Viridiplantae > Streptophyta > Polypodiopsida > Polypodiales > Pteridaceae > Adiantum > Adiantum capillus-veneris. The sequence continues at coordinate 107,240,401 of NC_140932.1, read as the reverse complement.
GAATGTTGTACAGGGTATTGATGTGCATTCACCTTCTATAAATGCAAGCTATGTTGAGGACATTGGAGGTTCTAGCAGGTCTATTATTGCTAGAGTTGTTTTGTCTACAACTGAGCAATCTCGTTGGGGTGTTAGAGATGTGTAGACTCATGCATTGGTTGCATTATCTGTGAAGCGCACTATTACTCCTCACATTCACTCAACAAAACCAACAAAATAAGATTGGAATACTCTGGTTGGTCTTTATGCAAGTCACAATGGGGCTTGCATTGCTGCATAAAGAGTTGGAGTCAAAGATTATGCAAGAGGAAGACAACATGGACACTTTTATTGCCGGTATCAAGGATATCATTTTTGCAGGCGAAGTTAATTTTTACAACTCACTTGTGGAGACTGTTTTTGATGTGTTGCTAGACTTTTGCTAGTACTTGAAGACTTACGACCCAAGGAAACCCTTGAGTCGTCAAGTTTGATACATTATGAACATTGCTCTTAGAGGAGTCACTTTCAAGAAAGAATAGGGCTAAACATCATGCAGTTGAACATGTTTTTGTTGCTACTCAAAGAAAAGGTGGTAATAGCAATGCAACCGCTTCTCATGGTTCTTCAGTGAATAGCGGATCACTCACATCTAATGCTTCTAATGGCAACAACTCGTCTAGGAATTCTAGTGAAAAAGGCAAGAAGAAAATGTGTAGCCATTTTTACAAGGCTAATGATCACTTGATAAAGCAGTGTCAAAAGAAAGTGGTTGGATCCACTACCAAATGCAACTATTGTAGAATCTTTTGGAAATGGAGATTGTGTTGTTGATGTAGATGCAGAGTGGGCATTTAGTGCAGACTGTACTTATGATCCTTCTTCCCATGATGTATGTATGTCAGTTGCTACAAATTCACATGTTTGATACTTTGATAGTGGTGCTACAAAGCACATTACTTTGCATCGTGACTTATTTACCTCTTTCAAGGATGTCCTCCACAAGAATACAATCACTTGTACCAACAGTGCCTCTTATCCGATCAATTGAGTTGGAAAGATTCTACTAACTAATGCAAATATCGATTCTTTCGCACTTGTTGATGCACTTTATGTATGAGGGATCAAAAAGAGCCTTTTGTTTGTTTCTGCACTCGCAAGAGTTGGTCTTGTTGTCAAATTTGTGGATGATAGCTGTACAATTCACGATCTCAATTTTGGTGGTAAAATTGTTGCATTTGGCATTTTGTGTCGTGGGCTATATAAGCTCACTTTGTATGATAAGTGAGTGCAAAATTTTTCAAATGTAGTTGTGGATTCAAAGGCTATTTCAGATGCCAAACTTTAGCATGCACGTTTTGGGCTTCTGAATTTTGCAAGTTTACTGCATCTGTAGAAATTTGATATGCTTGCTTCTTTGCCGTCTCTTGAAGCACCTTCTAAGCATGTTTGTGAAGGCTATATTTTGGGTAAGATGCAACATAAAAAGTTTTCAAAGGATGGTTTAGTAGAGGCTACATGCAGGTTGAAACTTATTCATAGTGATAGTTGTGGTATGCAAACTCTATCCATGGGTAATTACTTGTACTTCATGATTTTCATTGATGATTACTCCCGGCATGCATGGGTGTATCCGCTTAAAGCCAAGTCAGAGTGTTCATGTGTTTCAAACAACTTTTGGTTATGGCTAAAAAATGTCTCTAAATGTACTATGGGCACCCTCTGTTTATATCGAGGGGGGGAGTATATGTGTATGAATTTCATGCATTTCTGGCTAGCCGTGGGATAAAACACCAATGCATAGTGCTATATACACCTCAGCAAAATGGTGTTGGCTTGAGGCTGTCATGTGTGCTACTTATGTACTTAATAGGTGTACTACCAAAGCCTTGCAGTCTATGACTCCTTATGAAGCATGGCATAATAAGAATCCATCTATTGATCACATGCATGTTTTTGGTTGTTTAGCTTATGCTTTGGTGCCACAAAGGGAGTGCAAAAAGTTGGATGATAAGGTTTCAAATGCATTTTTGTTGGTTAAAATCCTAGAATTAAAGGTTACAAGTTATACCATCCACACAAAAATGTATCTTAGTTTCACGAGATGTATTTCTGGAAGATTCTATTCAACCTTTGCTAGAGGTAGTAATGTAAGCTCACATGATATTTATGACATCTTGCTACCTCTTCTTAGTGGTGAAAACTTAAATGTAATTTCCAATGAGGCAAATGTACAACCTATGGGGGTTTTCAAAAATGTCACATATCAGCCTATTATTGATGCAGATGTACTTGATGTGGAAGGGCTGAGAATGAAGAGGCTAGACCGGTGCATACTTTGCTAGACATTAAATTGGATGTACCTATGTCTAATGGTACTTGCTCAGGTTTTTTCCATGCATCATATGCATCCGATTGTTATGCTTTGGTTGTTTCTAGTTTGTGTGATGAAGAGGAACCACTTTCTTTTGATGAATCACGAAAATTGGATGGCTGCTATGCAATTAGAATATGATGCACTTATAGAGAATGATACACGGACTTTGTGTGATTTGTCTTTTGACAAACAGGCCATTGGTACACAATGGGTCTATAAGTTGAAACGTAAGCTGGATGGTGAGATTGATCGCTACAAGACTAAACTCGTTGCAAAAAGTTATGCACAACAAAAAGGCATCGACTACTATGAAGAGACTTTTGCTCCCACTCTTTGTATGACTATTGTTCATTTTCTATGTGCATTGGTAGCTCATTTTGGATGGAATGTACATCAATTAGACATTTTTATTGCTTTCCTGAATGGTGATATATTTGAGGAAGTATATGTAATGTACCCTTGCGATTTTGTCAAGAAAGGACAAGAAACACTACTATGTAAGTTTGGACTTGAGGATTGCAAACCCATTCCTTGTCCAATGGAAACATGTTTAAACCTAAGTCTTTATGATGCTGGAGATCTTGCTAATGTCACTCTTTATGGATGCCTTATTTATGTATGCAATATGTGGATGGATATTCTCCTTGCACTCTCACACGTTAGAAGGTTAATGCATAGCCCGAGGTCTAAGAATTGGCAAGCTGTTAAAAGGATATTTCGCTACTCGAGTGGCACTTTACATCTTTGGTTGTTATCCCAAGGGGGGATCATTGCTATAAATTTTGCATGCTTCTTTGGACTCAAATCGGGTTGGTTGTTATGATGCATGAGTGTCCACAATTGGTTCTTGTTTCATGCTCGATAGTTCATGCATATCATTGTTCAGCAAGAAGCAACTATTGTAGCCAGTTCCAGTTGTGAAGCTGAGTACAGGGCAGTTCTCATAGCTATGGCTGAGTGTGTATGACTCAGACGCCTTATGGTTGATTTGGGTGTTGGACGGGACACTGCCACAATCATAGTCAACACATTTGCTTCCCTTTGTGGATTGATCATGTTCTTAGGCCATGGCACTTCCTATACACTATGTGTTAGATCTTGTTCATTGCATCACCCCCAGAGGGGGGATTTGTTACTATATATGTGGTAGTGATGTGTGTGAACACAATTAGGACCATAGGTGCCATAAAATCTAATATCTAACTTTCCCAGATTGATTTTCTTATATTAAACTAGCCATTTAACATGGAAAGATAAAGAAAGCAGGAGTTAAAATATTAATATGTGCTACTGGACTTATTTCAATAGGGGTCCAAGAGGAGAAATAGTCTATCAAAGACCATTGTGAGCTCGATATAGATTTGAATGGCCTTAAGGTAAGCTTCATTAAGCCTCCAAAGGGTAGTGCTAGATTCCATTGGGCTTAGGATTAATGGGGAAGTCTATTGCCAGCTCTAGGTATTTTAGACCATTCAATATGATCTCTAAGGTTGCTATGGACCTTCAAGTGGCCACATTGCACCTCCCACTTGCATAGGATGAGCCCCTCTTGTAGGGAGATGAGAGAGAAGACACACACACACACACACACACACACACTTTAGAACTCACCCCTTTCACTTAAGGTATAAATGACACATGTCAAGCACCTAGTTATGTTTCCCCCAAGCAAGCCTGGTCCTATTGGATATTCATCTTGAAGAAACAACGAGAATTAAGCATTCCTTGAACAAGCTTAGATCTCACTGCATAGCCTACAAAGAGAACCAATAAGAATAGAGTTCCCCATGAGCAAGCTTTGATCCTATTGGGTAGCCTACCTTGAGATTTAATGAGAATTTAGCTTTATTTAACTAAAGAATTAAGCTCTCTTCTCAAAGAGGAAATAAAGGACACTTGCTTGAAATGAAGTGAGCCCTTCATTGGCTAGGCCACAGTAAGGTTTAATAGCCTTTAAGCATGCCAAGAATGGGGGGTCAATGGGTCTCTCTCTCTCTCTTGCACCTCAAGAAAGTTCATTCTAACAATGTGAAAACTCCTTCTCAAGTCTAAGAGAAGTGGAGAAGCCTACACCAACAACACTTGACCATGGAATGCAAATCCAAGCAAGTGCCAAGCTTACAATCATGTTCATCTCCTTATTCGTCTCCATTACTATGCTATGCTATGATTTATGAGTGAACTAATGTGAGAACAATACTTCTCCCTTGTAAGAATACTTCTTCTTCTTCTTCTTCTTCTCTTTCCTCACTCCCCGATAGCTCTCTCCACCTTTGAAGGTGTTTGAGGTCTTGGGATTGAGGCCCTACCATGTGTAATTTTGGTGCATGAAGCTTTCCATCTTCATGGCATCAAAACTGGGCTTTGAAGAACACAAAAATTGTATTGTAAACAAGTTTCTTTCTGAATGGGAGAAGATAAAATACAAAGTCCTTTTGGAGGGGGGACCGGCTCCAAGTAAATCATGTCCTCAAGTGTTGTTGGTCTTAATCTGTCTCTCTTTTTCAAGTTATTTTGTATGCAAAGCTAACAAGTTATGTTGTTTCTTGTTATAGACTCCAACCAAGCACTTTTCTTTTGCTCCTAATGAATCTCCTTAATGAAACACTCTCTCTTGTTAACATAATTTTGCTACAATTAAGGAAACTAGCTTAATTATGTCACAATCGGAGCACTTTTTCCCTCATTACAAGGTTTTTTCCCTCGTATGTTTTATACGTGTCCATCACTGTAGGGCTTACTTTTCTTTCTATTTGTGCACTAATAAATATATTCTCTGTTGTGTTCCTTCAACTTCCTCATCTTCTCCAAGTTGTGTGTGCATCCCTGCAACCCTAAATCAAACATATTGTTGAAGTAAAGAAGCAAGGCAACGCTAGAAACTTAGCGGAATCAAAGCAAGGACAAGCTTTAAAAATTGACGCAAGCTAGAAGAAGCAATAGTGCAAACAAAAAGACAAGGTAGGGTTGGAAGGTGATGAAGCCAAAAATAATAGTGCAACAAGGGGGTGTGCGAGAGAAAGTAACCTTGGAAGGTTTGTGTACTTAAAACACACACACACATCTCCCACTTTGGCACTTGGATCCACACACAATTCGAGAGAAAGAGAGAGATTGGGCTTCTTCTTTAGCTTTGGAGAAGGATAAGTGGTGTGTGTGTACTACCTTGGAAGGTGTGTGTACTTGACATGTGCACACACACACAAAATTACATGAGGTCTTTCACTTGACTCATCTCTTAAATTTGACAAAAAGCCTGACTGATAAGTATTTTGGGATCCCTTCATCTACATCTCTATTAAGCCACCCATTACATGATCACACAAACAGTTGTCGTAGTAAAAACATGTGTTTGGATGCTCAGCTAAAGGTAAGATACGAGTCGCCAAGACTACCCCATACTCCCGGGTGCGTGGAGTACTGTTAAAATATCCTCTTAGTGGATGACCATAACTACGATACAAAAAAATCTTATGAGGTGGTAGGAACTGGGCTAGCAGGTATAACCGCTCAGAAAAACCTAGCTTCAGTGAATGTTCTATGTAATAATATTGTGGCCCTAGGCCTAGAGCCTCAGTTACCATCGCCAATCTGATATTGTTCCTAAAATGCTCGCAACCCCAAAGGGTCACACGAGTCACTCGGTCCTGATATGTCCACCATTTAGTTTGGGAAATAGAGGTTTCTAATTGCGGGAATAGATGAAGTTCATAACGGAGTGAAGTTGCTCTCCGAGTAGATTCACTTGATTGATGAAGATGAGCTATTGCTATGGCAAAAACCGGTTCTTGATTGTAAGCCATAATAGGATAGATACACCTGAGGAGCAAATAAACTGATATCTTAAACTCGGGAATGTTACTCCATACTGATACTATGGACTTGGTTGTGTAAAAATGTCATCTGTCTTTTATAGACCCACCTTATGACTTCGAGACAAAATTGGAAATAATAAATGATTACCTAAAATTGTCGTCTCTAAGTAGAGTAACTCACACTGTTAAGATCGGGGCATGTATACTTTACCCTAGTGAATAGCTGTATGACATAAGCTCATTGTAGGGTTCTGTTGAATAGATAACGGGTTGTGCATGATCAACCTGGGCTAGGTACAATAAGCACGTAAGGGTTTACGAACCGAATATCGACCGTGTGAGCGGTTTATTATCGGTTGCCAGGGTGTAACTTGGGACAATATGACTTGACCTTGCATTTAACTTAAAAATATCTCTGCTGTATACACATAAGAATATTGAGTAGCATTTAAAGTCTTCTTTGCATTTAGTTTCGTGCTTCCTGCTGCATGCCACCGCCTGTGTGCTAGGGTTTGGTTTGCAGGTGAATGCAACAGCAAATGTGGTGCGACTTGGTCTGGAACAACCGGATCTTTAGCTGGGGACAATCCCTGAGAATATGGCCCGTATGGGCGACCTCGAGTGTGGGTAACCTGTTCGAGTTTGTGGCGTATCTTCTTCTGATAGTCATCAACAAATATAAAAGCCTTTTAAAGGTGAGTACTCATACTCACTTAGCATTGTGCTGTGTATTCACCTGTGTGTGCATTCTAAAAAGTGTGTTCACCTGTGTGTGCATTCTAAACTGTGTGAGTTAGAAGCTATTTACTACTATTTGCTCAACATGCCGAAAAAGAATGGGAAGGAGATTGTGGAGGCTTCTTCGTCTCCTAATCTACAGGTTAACAAAAAGTCTTTCTTGCTCTCGAGACTGTCAAAAGATACTGTGAAGCTATGCTGAAAGTGTTTTGAAAGGCTTTGAAAAACCAGTAATTAGACTTTTTATTTATAAAAACCCTGTTCTGGAAACTGCTCTTTCTGGTTTATGGGGTGAAATGTGAGTGGTAGTATATGTTTGCTTTAGGACAGATGGAAGTTGTGATTCTCTTTGACTAATGATGTAGGGTTCCGTCAAATAAGCGGATTGTGGAAACAAAAACCAGGTTCTGTAAACCAGTTGTTTTGGATGTGATAACTTTGACCCTATCGGCTAAGAAATGCCAGGTCTCGAGTATTTCTAAATGTATGGCTGTATTGAGTATTGGACTACATTATGTTTAATACGAAAAGGTAAGGCTATCTGGTGGATGATACTAATTTTTTTAAAAAATCTACTTGATAGCAGGAATGTACGTGTGAATATGATATCGCAGGTCTTTGAATAGAGCCGGAAATTCACAAAAATTTAAAAAAAGCTCAAAACTGTGAGAAGTAATGGTCGGATACCTGGGTAAGTTGTAATACTAGTAGTTCAGAGTACTCTGGGTACATTGGCTGACCTTAGACTGATTCAGTTCATAGTACAGGTACCTAATTTTTTGAATTGTCTAAAGAGACTTTGAATGCACTAAAATCTGATTTCAGATGTGTTTCCATATCGACTGACACTCTGTAGGTATTTAGTGGCATCACATACCCTATTATGGTGGTAAATAGCTTTTCTTACTCGCTTGTTTTTACCATATTACATCACAAGATTGGAAGATTAGTGAAAGGTTTTTGTGGCTAATCACTGATTGAGCATATCGATAGATTTCTGCTAGCCATGGCTGGTTTGACCCCAAGTAATTCAATAAAATAAGCTTGACATCATTTTGCTTGCTTCATATTCTCTTTCTAATATATATGAACATTTCTTTGCCTACTATCTTGCAATATATACAAAGAAAAGTTTCTAGGTGATTGGTTTAAAAGTGTCTCGATAATGTAAAGAATGTCATCAATTTCCCTTAAGTTGATCTTGGCTGGTTACTCTTACTTCTATTCTATCTTGGAAGCTGTCTGGGTTGGCTCTATGAACTGAGTTTTCTAAGATATTATACTATGAAATCTGGTTTATAACTGGCTTGTACAAAAGTATGTCAGTCATGACATAATAACAGAGGTACTATTTGGTAAAGGTTGTGAATATAACTAGAAAGGGCTCTAGTTTGAAAATCAGTAATTAATCAAATGTTGTTGGGATATCTCAATTTTTTTTATAAATATATATATATATAAATTTTTTTGGAGTAGGAACTGGTCCAAAAGTTTGATTTTTCTATACTTCAAATTACAAAAGAGGGGTTGTCCTTAATAAACTGATATTTGGCTCGAGATGGCGTATAGAATGAAGTTCTCTCTTATCTGATTAAGGAAGTAGTTCTTTTCAGCTTTGATAATCTTCCTAAAAAACTACTTAAAACTAAGGTTGGGCAAGGAAAATTTTATAAAGTTAATCGAGAAATAAACAGTTATATAGCTTCTCTATGGGGATTTCACTTTCCTTATCGGATTGGCAATAATCCAAGGAACATTTTTTCTTAAAAAAACAAGATACAAGTTAAGAACTGTGTGTTTTTTTTACTGTGACATGGATAACAACCGGGATGCCCAGCATCACCTGTGTACAGTCACGTGCTAACGAATTGTTTTCTTGTGGCTATGGGTGCAGGTGAGGGCTACCTTCTTTGATTAAAACATTCTGTACTTAACAAATGGCGGATCTCTTAACGTGAAGCAAAATGTCCCAGACTTTGGGATTGCGGTTTCCCGCAATATATTATGTTATCTTCATTACCTTGTACATAATTTATTTTCAACTGCAATTAAATTAATGTACAAATCCATTGTATTATTCTATAATTGTTGGTCTGTGAACAGGTAGTGTTCGTTTGCGTATATATATAGATTTAGAACTGCTACACACACGTCTCCCACTTCAACATCGACATCAATGACATCGGCATTGACAATTTGACATCCCTCATTAACGTTCTACTTCAGATTTAGATTTAATAATGGTCTATTCAAGAGTGGCATCAGCTCTCCTCGCAAGCCTTCGACATTGGCGTTCAAGTTTTGACATCGTCTTTGGTAGTGTGCTCGCATACGCACACATAGAGGTACTTTGACCATCGACATCAAGTTTGTTTTGGCATTGATGTTTTGGATCTACACTGACATATAACTTTTGGTACTTGTTCGATGAATGCATTACTTTCAAATTTGTGTTGTTTTTGTGCATGCACAACTCTTTGGCTTCAACTTTTGGCATCGGTGAACTCTTAGCATTCGGATTTGGCACTTTGCCATTGACGAGGTGTCTACACTAACATGCAAGCTTCTTTTGCAAGCTCACATGTTTACAAGAAGCATAGTCTGTGTATGCATTACTATGGATTATAGGTTCTCTGCATTTTTCAGAGAGGTTATGTTATGCCATATGTGTCTAGCATTTGATGTATGACATTTGTGGTCAATTTTTATATTTGAGACTTCGAGTCTTTGATCTAAATGCATACATCCTAATTGGCTTATTATAGACACAAATTTATAAGTATTTTGTAGGATACATGTCTACAAAGGCAAATTTGAATTGGTTTGCAATTTTTTTATGTTGAGACAGATGTGTTTTCTGTGAGCACTTGAAGTGATACGTGCTCTTTTGAGAGCAAGTATCCCCACAGGTATTTTGCCTACACTTCTTGCATCAACTTGATACATGTTTACATGTTGATCACTTCTGTATGTTGAGTTGCAAACATTGCCCTTGTATAACACTTGTGGAGCCATTTTAGTATTTTGGAGTCCTAATCGTTTTTGAAACTCGATCAAAAGTTTGTAATTATTGAGCTCCACTATAGTCATGCTGGCTGAGCCTTTGTAGGGTCATGGGGAGGTTTTCTTTGAGCTAGGGTATTCTCAAATGTTGAAATACCTTTGGTGATATAGGTTTACTGGAGATCCCCTTTTACAAGGCCTCACCATAGGCTATGTATAGAGAAGGCTAGGTGCATTTGACATCATGTTGGTGGTCTATTTGGATCAGTTTTGACTTGTTTTATACACAATTTATCTTCTTGTTAGTCTGTGGTTGATTTTATACGTTATTTGGGTTGAGAGTTTGTTCTCGTGCGGAGGAGACTCTATTGGAGTTTTCCGGTGAGTTTAGTTTATGCGTTTTATGGAATTTCACTCTTGTTACAGAGGATATTTTGTCAAAATTTCCCCAAGTTTCTCACCATAGTCTCTTCATCTTCTTGCCATATATTCAAGTCATATAGCTATGGCCTGTTCTTCTAAAAAAACATTTACAACATAATGAAGTTTGATGGCACGCACTTTTATATATGAAAAGAGTAGATTCAGAAACATGTTAATCCAAAAAGGTCAATTGGAGCCATTGTTTGAGCACCCAAAGGAAAATGGCTACACGACTGCACAATGGAAAATGCTTAATGCCAAAGCTAAGTCAACTATTTGTCTACACCTCACAAAGTTTGTGTACATTCACTATCATCAATGAAGCTACTGCTAAAACCTCATGGGAAAAGTTGTGCAATACGTATAAGAGCAAAAGCGGAGTAACAAGGTTTAATCGATGAAGAAGATATTCGATCTTTGCATGAAATTAGGTGACATAGTTTTTGAACACGTAAATGCGTTTAAGTACTTTTCAATTAATTGACGTCACAAAAACATTCACAAAAAACCTATAATTAGTTACAATGCACTTGTTGCATTTTGGTTTTTACTTGTGATTTTTTTCTACAATTCCACAAAACTACAAATTTTTTCATAGTTGCTATAAATTGTATAGCCCAAATTTTTTTATTTGTTTGATTAATGTTCTTTTGTAACATTGCATCACAAGGACTTGATTTTGATGAAGAGGTGCAATCTATCTCCTTGTTGTGCTCACTACCTTCCTCATGGGACATTTTTTACAGAGCCATAAGCAACTCTGCACCTAAGGGAAAATTGGTCTATTATGACGTGGTTTTCAATCTGCTTAGTGAAGAGATTTCTAGGAAATCTATGGAGCCTACTAGCAAGGTGATGTGTATGTTGCTAGTGGCAAAGGATAGAGGGGATACACCCATAGTCGTGCAAAAATCAAGAATTATGAAAACTCTTGTAGTAAATCTAGAGGTTCTTTGCACAATGTTGAGTGCTATCATTGCCACAAGAAAGGGCATCTAAAGAAAGATTGTTGTGCATGGCAAAGAGACGAGAAAAAGTCTCAAGACAATAAGAATTTGACAATGATGGGAAGGAAAAAGGTAAGATTGAGGAGCTCATCATGGTAGCGTCTCCTAAGACTCTAGATGTGCCCGAGGTCCTACCTCCCTCAAATGTTATAGTCTTTACTTTAGATTTTAGCCTAGATGCTCTTGTTTCAAAAGATGCCAGCTTTAATCAAGATCAAGTCATAGATTATGGAGTTAGTTTCCATGTGATACCTCACAGGGAGTGGTTCTCTACTTATGAAGATATACATATAAACTTGAGATACACGATGTTGGAGACATTAAGCTAGTTTTGCAAAATGGCATGGAGTTCATACTGAAGAATGCCAGACATGTCCCCAAGTTAGCAAAGAGTTTTATACCTATTGCTCAACTTGACGACTTGGGCTACATGACAAACTTTGGGAATGGTTCATGGATGATCATGAAGGGAAACCTTATTATTCTCAGAGGTTAAAGGCACGAAACACTCTATTCTATGTGTGTGTGTAGAAGAGGATTTTATATCCACAGCCGAGTTGCTATCTACTGAGTTGTGGCATAGCCAATTAGGCCATATGAGCAAACTAGGCTTACTTATATGCCATGGATAAAGAGATAGGGAGCCTCTAGACTTGGTATATAGTGACCTATGTGGGCCTATGTTGCACTATATATCCTAAAGCTCATAGATGACTCTACTTGGAAGGTGTGGGCCTACCTAATCAAGAGGAAAGACAAAGTCTTTGCTACTTCCTAGAAACTCCTTGTGTTGGTTGAGAACCAGTAAAGCAAGAATCTTAAGGCTTTACTCACTAACAATGGGGGAGAATATGTCTCCACAGAGTTCAAAGATGTCTAGAGCGAATGAGGCATTAGATGATAGTACATTGGACCATACATACCTGTTCAAAATGGTGTAGGTATAAATAGAACCATATAGGAGTGAGTCACATCATGCTATATATGGAAAACTTACCCAAAAAGTTTTTTGGAGAGGTTGTTCTTACATTGGTTTACATTATCAACATATTGCCTAGTATGCCATCAAATTACAAGATTCCACAGGAGATGTGGACTAGCAAGAATCCAAACTATGACAAACTTTGTGTATATAGGTGTGAGGCATTCTCACATGCGCCTAAAGATCTATGCAGAAATCTAAATCCCAAATCACACAAAATGCATCTTCATTGGTTATTATGTCAATGGAGAAATGGGATACCATCTTTGGCATCAAAAATCTTGATGAGTAATTCAAAGCTCGGATGTTATCTTCAATGAATCAAAGATGCACAAGAAACCTATCAAACAAAGAGGTGGAATATTGAAAAGTTAGACTCAAAGAGGTAGCCTCAACTAGCATTAGACTGACAGCTCAAATCTATTGGTGATGTTCCTACCACTCGTAGTGCTCCAAAGTAAGTGTGTTGGGGTTTTAGGGCAACTACATCGGACACCCACTAGCATAATTCACTTATTGGTTTGATAGAACAATAAGGAGTGGATGAGTATTCTTCTCATCCTGCACTCCACCACATGTTGTGTGTTTTCTCCTTTTTGCATTCACCGCATGCGTGCTCCGCACACACTCACGTGCCTTGCATTTTTGACATTTTTATTGTTATAATTTTGATAAGAAATGCCATGAGGGTTTTAATTTGAGGCAAGAGGAGAAACTTGTGCATTTCTCTTGGTGATGGAAGCTTGAACCAACTATGCCTTCAAAAATGTCCACCACTAGGAGAGCTCCTTGCAATCTGGTGGCATGGAAGAGGGAGGCAAAGCTATGGATAATCCCTTGTCGCTCCTTGACAAAATCAATAGACATTAAAGGTATAGTTGGAGCTTTTTATTGCAAAGATGTTAACAATCTCAAGTCAAACTTTTGATCTTCATATCCATTTCCATATGTTGGTCACGAATAATTTGTAGCATTATGAGGTCTTAAAATACAATTGTCTTCCACCTATCAAAACTCACAACACTCATATTATTATCTAAGAGAAACATAGTTTATGGCCAATACCTTTCAATTTATAGTGCTTACAAAAACCTTTGGCTATTGCATGTAAATGTCCTCATGGAGATCATCATGTAAGCATGATGTCTCAACATCCATTTGGACTAACTCCATGTCCTCCTTGGCAACCAAAGCAAGTACTGTCTACAAGGTAGTCATTTTGACAAGTGAAGAAAATCTCGTGCAAATCTATGCCCTAATTTTGCTTGAAACCTTTAGCAACCAATATAGCCTTTTACATTGGCTTCCCATCCTTTGGTGTGATCTTCAACTTGTAGACCCATTTACATGGATATTAAGTCCCAAGTGTGATTCTTATTCAAAGACTCCATCTCTAATTGCACGACTTATCCCAATTAAGCTTGTCATCTCATAACATACCCTCATCATAGCAAGAGGACTCTTTGAAAGCAATCAACGTAATGTAGCCTAGGCTTGGTTTAGGTAGCCTAAAATCTCTCATTGAACTTTGCAATGCAGTAAGGTTTGCACTACTATGAATGACCTTATGAGAGAATAGGTCCCACAAGTGATAACCGATTTCACCACTTTCTCCATAGCCAATGAAAATGCACTTTGTAGACTTTGGGTATAGTTTCTTTCTAAGCTCCTTGGGTGCATGAAAAAATGGCTCACAACCATAGACTTGCAATGATTATATGATGGCTTACATCCACTCCATGCTTATTTTGGAATGCCACCATCAAGTGTCTTCTATGGTGATCACTTGATAAAATGATTTGGGGGCTTAAAAGCCTCAACCCAAAAGCCATTTGACAACTTAGTGTGAGATACCATGCTATAAATTTGATCTATAATCATGTGATTCATTCTCTCAACAACTCTATCTTGGGTAGGTGTGTGAGGAGTGGTAAGCTCTCTCCTAATGCCATTTGTATCACAAAGAATTTGGAAAGTGTTGGGCATACTCTCCACCATTATTAGTTTATAAGCACTTAAGCTTCTTCTTTGAATAATTTTTTACAAATGAAAACCATTTTGGGAGTGATACCATCTTTATGCTTTATTGGACATGCCCAAACCTTGCAACTTGCATCATGTATAAAGTGATGAAAAAGTCAAGCATGCACCTGCAAACAATAAAGATAGATAGGAAACAAAAACTTCTATCAATGGCCACCATCTCTCAAGGATGGAAAGTTTTGGAGGGGGCAAGATCCTTTGGAAGGTGTAAATAGATAATGGAATCTTTACCTCAAAAGCTCACTTCACCTCTCTAAGTTAGCACCATGAAATGTCTAGAAGAAACCCTAATCCTTTGTGCATTTCACTTTTATAGATTCATAGATTTCTCCAATAATGATTTGGTGACAAAATCCATTAAAGTGGTCATTCTCCCAATGATTAATTACAAAATTGTGGAAAGTACAACTCTTACAATTGATAGGGTAGAAATAACGTCAAAGGAGAAGTCACTTGAGAGTAGCACATATCCAGACAAGAAAGACGATGAACTCTTTTGTTGCAAAAAAAAGGCCACATTATGAAAGATGATTGAATTTCAAAGTGAAAGAAGAAAGAAAATAAGATAAGCATGATGATGGCAAGAAAGAGAACAAAGGTAAGCCTAAAGTTGGAAACACTTGTAATGAAAATGGTGTTTTGATTTCCTCTTAAGTATCGCATGTATTTTTTATTAGTGGCTCATTTACCCAAGATTGGATTTCGGACTCTGATGGATTATATGGATTATTTCATGTGACTCTACACATGGAGTGTTGAAATATCAAGCTCTATGTTTGGTTGATTGTTGTTGCACATCATTCATCACTAGAACATGTGAGCTATTATGAGGATCTTTGCCAATGATATGAAAATTGGACTACATCGACTCATTCTACCTACCAAGAGTGATAGCTTATCCTCCACTCACTCACTAGTGGCTACTCACTACGACGACTTGTACAAAGTCCTTTTTTCATGTTATGTCACTTATGCTTTGTAGACCTTATCTTTGATTCTAGTAGTGAAGAAGAAGAATAAGCTTGGAAGGCTCCATCTCTATGTGTCTCTCTTCTCTTTATGTATGTGTGCTTACAACGTCTTGAGCTCTCTTCTCTTTTATTTCTCGTCATTGCATCAGAGACTGGTTGCCTTTGAGAGAGTAGAGACAAACGCATGAAGCCATACAAGGGCAAGAAGTAGCCACCTTCTTCTGTGTGTGCTCGTATGACACTCACCCTTGGGATCCTTGGGAAGCATCGGTAAGAATCTTCAATTTTGACAATTTTTTTGGGAAATTGTGTGGACCAAGATTCTATGTAGTCTTTAGGATTGTATTTTTGTGGCCAGATTTCAAATTTAGGTGTGGTTCAAGCTTCATTTTTGAGTTGGAATGCGCTTGCATGCATATTATCATTATGTAGCAATTTTGTAAATCTCAGTTGGAATGCACTTGCATGCATATTCTCATTCTGTAAACCTCTAGTTCATGGCAAAAATTTCAAGTTGTGCAACAAACAATCTAGTTATTGTACAAGGGTGAAAAGAAATTTTTGGGGTGTATGTATGCATACTGTGGACGAGTCTATGATAGACTTTGTGTTATTTGGTACCACTATAGGTTTTGTGCACATTTTTGTTTTTTCGCAAAAAATGGAAAATTCAAAAGGAAACATGTAGGTTGTTAGTGAGAAGTGGACGAAGGACAACTTCCATGCTTGGAAGTTTAGAATCACTAACTAGTTGAAGGACAAAGGCTGTTGGGACTACAACAAGGGTGCTAATAAAGCACCCATGAGATTGTGAGAGAGCAGTGCTATCGTTGAGCAACAAAGTCACTAATGGATCGGCATCAAGGATCTATCAAGGTGATGTATTGGCTATCTACCAATGTATTAGATAGCATTGTTGGTCACATATAGGATATAGATTCCCCCAAGGAAGCATGGATCTACCTTATTGCATTCAACATTAACAATATAAGAGTGAGGAACATACTACACATGGATGAGTTGAACACTATAAAGCGAGGTGATATGTCTGTGAATGACTATACCTTGATGATCAAACGTCTATGTGAGTCCCTACATCCATTGGTGTCACAATGGATGATGATGACAAGGCAAAGGCATGTTTGCATGGTCTTGGAAATGCTTGCAAATAGTTCAAGACTAGTATTTGAATTTGAGAGAACATCTTGAACTTCTTGAATGTCATTGCTAGTTGTTAAGAAAAAGAGTCTCGTTGATGATGGAGCTCTCCAGTCGGGCCATAATAACGTTGAACATGCTCTTTACACATCCGCAAGAAGAGGCAGAGATCGTAGTGCATATTGAAGTGATTGTGGTAATCAAGGCAGGCCAACAACAACATCAACATCAAAACTAGTAGTAACAAATTGATGGGTAGAGGTCTCTGCATGGTAGAGGAATTTATTGAGGCACTAGCAGTCCTCGAGGATGTCACAGAGAAATGATGCACAAAAATGGCAACAAAAATTCATGATGGAGATGTAGAAGGACATGATATTATGCATGGACTATACATGGAGCAGAGGCAACAAGAGAAGGCAATAGAACAACTATGCATCCACCCAAAAAAAGGGTTGTTTGTCATGCAATATATATCAAACATTATCATGTGATGATAATGTATGGTGTGTGGATTCTGTTGCATTGAACCATATGACCTATCATGGTGAATGGTTCAAGAATATGCATAATGCAACATGCTAGTTATGTAGAAACTAGGGATGATACAATGCATCCTATTTATCATACAAGTGACATGCCATTATCTATGAAAAATGAAAAAGTTAAATACCTATATGATGTGCTCCATGTGCGAAACATAACATAGAAATTGTTATTTGTTGGGCAAATGAAATAAATGTCTCCATGTTTGCACAAGGTTCAAGTGTTGTCACAGATTTAGAAAAATATATTTGATTTAAAAAAAAAACATAAATTCATCTCTCATCCATTTCAATTAATTCCATTTCTTTAGTTCACCTATGGTGTGGATCTTGAGGTTCCAAAGCTAGGATTTCAATTTAAAGAAAGAAACGTAAGCATATCTCTCACCCATTTCAATTAATTCCTTATTGTCTATTTCCTCAAAAGAATATGGGGCTAAGCTTGAGTTTTTTGTCTACCTAAGCTAAACCATGTGAAAAATAAGCATATGAAGGAACATCTAGGATTAGCTAAGCACGCATGTATGTGGGTTTATTGTGGGCACATGCTAGGAAGTGATCCTAAATAAACGGATGCATATAGTTTGCACTAGAGTCGTATTCATATTTAATTTATGAATGGTTTATAAATACATCTCCTTGTTGTAACAACAACCATTTGGTTGTGATTGATTCTAGTAATACACCCTTTTATCATCTCTGTGTACTGCGTGAGAGAGATGGCCCCACCAAGGAAGAGAAAGTGAAGCTCCAATGTTGTGCATGAACCTCTAGTGAATCCTCAACCTGTGGTGTCAGTGAATGAGGTTGTTGGAGGACATCCTCAACAGCAAGTTGTTGTTGTACCCGCTCCTAATTTGGTAAGTCAATTGTCAATTTTTGCATCATTCATTCATAAGGTGACCTTAGTACAAGAAGCCTAAGATGTCCTAAACTGACCAAGAATGTGATTATCATCACAAGAGACAAGCATGTGTTTTCATAAATTAAGTTGAAAGAATTGTTTAGCAAAAGAATTTTTTGATATAGGGTAAACTTATTTGATCACTATGGAAAGCTATCCCTAGAAAAAGAAGTTACTGATATGGAATACTCTTGCCAAATAATGCTCGCAATTAGTGAGAAATACTATGACTTGCGGAGAATAAGCTATGGTTAGCAACACTTTCATCTCACTGTGAGCTAGTATCCGTAGTAGTTAGCAATAGGGAAAGTTTTGATTGTCGGCTTTGCGGTTAGCGAATAAGAAAACCTTTGCAAAGTCTCTATTGGTCAGACAAAAAAATTATGCGGGTAGCGGCAAACCCATATAATTGGATAATTCTTTTTGTTAAAACGTAGGACTGTTTTCACTATACCCTGTTTGAGAAAGAATTGTTTGGGTGATATTTAAGGGCTGCATGAAAGAGCCTTATGTGTAAAACTAATGAAGAAACCCTAATTGTACATGTAAAACAATGTGGTAGTAATTAAAAAACACAAGGAACGGTGTGGAAAGTGGGAGACTAGTATTCAAACGAAACTATGTCTATAGATGGGTGGACCCAATTAGTTAGGCATTTTTCACAGGTCTGCTTGTTGGTTAATGATAAGTCTCATGTAACATCTAGGACTTTATGAATGGCAGTCATGCCTCTTAAACGTGGAAAAAAGGCATCGTTTATAGATCTTAGGTATGTAAATGAGACTTTATTTTAGCCATATAGTAATTAACTCCCATTATAACCTTTGATTTATTGACCAAGCTTGTGGTGTATGACCCTTACATCCATGACCGTGAAGGATAGAGGACTTGCTCTCTTCTATTGCTCGTATCTTTGCTTCTTTGAATATGAGTAAGCTGTTGTCGATGGAACTTGAGAATAAAGGAAGGCCAGCTATCAAGTCACCCCAATCACTAGGATGGGGACCTTACATTTAATGAGCCTGCATGTAATTTACTTTATGAACATGCCATGCTCATGGCAGACTTATGCATCTAGACACAAATCTTGGGGCATTCACTCTATGTAAAACTACTATATCATATGAATTTAAGAGTATTATAAAACTCACTTATTAGTGAATTTTTCACAATTAAACATATCCTTTTTCTATTAAATTTGAAGTTCTTTTAATGATACCCCTCTATTAAAAAAAATGTGACAATATTGGAAATTAAAATGGCTTTCTATTGAACCCACATGATAAATACATATACCTCCCCCTCCCGCCCCCCCCGCCCCCCCCCTCCCTCCCTCCCTGCATGCCGAAATAGTCAATTGTGCAAATGAGGGATGCAAAAGCCTAGTAGCAATGAAAAATTGTACAAAAGATAGCTAGGGCACAAAACAAACCTCAACTCCAAAGGAGGACCTCTTGTATTGCATGTGAGCCACTAAATTTGAGGCAAAGTGCATCTTTGCTTGGATCCCATTTGAGGAGGAGCACAGTCAAACAAAAATTCTACTCCAATTTCTATGTCGATGGATTTTTTTGCTGAAGAGGAAGCACAATGTGAAAATTTGTGAAACCCCAAAAGATATCTAGGGCACAAAACAAACCTCAACTCCAAAGGAGGACCTCTTGGATTTCATGTGAGCCACTAAATTTGAGGCAAAGTGCATCTTTGATTGGATCCCATTTGAGGAGGAGCACAGTCAAACAAAAATTCTACTCCAATTTCTATGTAGATGGATTTTTTTGCTGAAGAGGAAGCACAATGTGAAAATTTGTGAAACCCCAACCTTCCCAATCTTTTTCTTAGAAACATTAGTGCACAAACACCAATGTAAACTCATAGTAGTCCAAAGACAAAGTTAAGGGAAAGCCAATTTCTGGATATGTTTGCAAGCTTATTGTACAAAGAGTTTCCAACAATGATGAGTGTATATATTTGCAAATGAATAATGAGAGTATGGTCTAATGAAAAATCTCTAAACTAGCTGAATTTGGGTAGGCTTGGGTTACAAGATTTTACATACATGAGAGCTTAGGCAAATCATCTAGCTTTTAATACTTTGATGAGTAGGCACGTGAATACTTACGGTTGCCCCAAGTTATGGGTCCTCTTTCAAAATTCTAAGAAACTTTTCCATCTAAATTATCACTTCCATAGTTACTTTTCACATTTGAATATGGGTGATAGGAGGACACACATGTATATTGGTATACCCACTCCTACTAATGTATATTGTTATACCTACTCCTACATGTCCAACTATTTATGACCCAATAATTCATCTTATTGGTAGTTCCAAGTACGAGAGTGCCTAAGTAAGACCAATAGTTTATAGTAAGGCTCAAGTGCCAAGAGGTAGTGCTATGAGCATCTACACGTTAATGTAGCTTAAACAAGATAGATTAATACATAGGGATATTTGATTGTTCCACTTGAAGAAAGCGTGTAGATGTTTTAATGGGATACATCACACTTATGTTCATAAGGGTCACCTTGATGGGTAGGTCACCCTTATGTTCACAAGAAAGTTAAAGACCCACACATAGTCATCCAAAGTCTTGGACTGACCCTATAGGAAACTATTGCATCTTGGTTCCAAACTTGGCAATTAAGTATCCTCTATGATTATGTGGTTTTGGCATTAGATTTCATTAAACCCCATTCAAAAATGGGGATCAATTATAATTCCCTCGCTATGATCTTGAATTTGAAGCAAGAAGAGAAAGAAATAGTGAGGTAAAGCATTGCTAGAATAAGGAATTGCATTGCAAGTTAAGATTCAAATAAGATGCCCTTGATAGAGCACAAAAGTTCATGTTTCCTATAAGGTGGAGGGATAATAAATTGCATGTCCATCTTGGGCATGTTGGGTGAGTGCAAGATCAAGTGTGCCCACTTTGTAGATTGCTGAATGTGGCATTTAACATGCCCCAAACATTTGCTAGCATGGAATCTGCACTATATATGCTTGGATAGTCAACTATGATTGAGAGGCTAGCAAAAAAAATGCATGACATAAAAATGTCAAATTCCTAGATTTGGCACATTGAAAACCTCAGGATCTACACGATAGGTGAACTAAAGAAATTTTAGATTGATAGCTCGCATGAGAGTGATCTACGACCCGGAGAAGCATACAACGATTTTAGTACAAATTAGGTTTTATTTAAAGGACCATTCTCCAAAAAAAGCCTTGGCTAGAAAGTGCATTACAAAATATTTGTGTGTGTGTGTGTGTGTGTGTCTATCTCTCTGTCTCTCTCACACACACACAAAGATGCATGCAACACACACACACACACACACACACACACACACACACACACACACACACACACACATATTAAAGAGTACCCGCATAACATTGCAGTCACTATTTTGAAAGAACTAGACACATAGGCTTAGAAAAAAATGACTAGATCCATTATTTTTTAGTTTTGCTACACACTTCTATAAGTTTCACGCACAAGGAAATTCATATGATGGTTTTTCTAATAATGTGAAGTTGTGAGGGTTCGGCATTACATTTTGTGCATTCATTTTTATACAATCGAAAAACATGTTTTTGATGCAAATTTTTGTTTTTATAAGCCTACATACACTTACTCTATCTTCTTGGCACATACGACAGTAAGTTTGAATGTTTTTATAAGTTACAATCTAACATGGATTTAATATTTGCGTGATCACTCAAAAATTTTACGTGATCACAAAGTGTTAATTAATGTTAACAACCACATAAATTGGAGTTTTTCAAAATTGGTTTCTTCCCCCTTCATCCAATAGTATAAATGCATGAATTTGTCAACGTTAACAAAAGATTCACCTTAGCAATTAGATGTTCACTCTAATGTCATTTTGAGTGATTACGTGAATTTTAAATCCCTGGTTACAAATAGTGGATTATTTCACGATTTCAAAACTGCACTTTCATTTATAATTTTCAAGAAATGAACGATATAATTGCTAATAAACTCAAAATTTCTCTTGAATGTCAACCAAATACATCAGAATACATTTGATGAACACAATTGAGACACTAAAATCCTTACATTTTGGTTGTCAAGGAGAATTTTATATTTTCAAGAAATTTTGAACACTATAAAATTAAGAAAGGAATCAAAATACCAAGATTTATGTGAGTTTGAAATCCCAAAAAGTATGTAGTTTCTTGGTTTTAACCTATATACTCAATTTCAACCATAAAATTTCACTAAAGTATGCTCAAGTTTAATAGGGGGCCTTTGGAAGGCCAAATTTTGCCTCTATGTCAACATTTTTCAATTACAATGTTTTTTAAATAACTTGCAATGGGCTTAGAAACTAAGCTTTGAATATTAATACTTTGTTTGGTAATGTTAATATCTACCAAATCACATTTACACACATTTAAAACATAAAAGCTACAAGAAGTTATAAGCATTTTTAAGAGATTTTTGACAAAACAACTCAATCAATGATATTTTCAAATTAGAACTTATGATTCATCTTTGAATATAGAAAGTAATTGGGCATGGAGAAAAATCTCTCATGTTTTTTGCCTCATAATCTGCCTATGGTAGAAGAAATGGGTCAAAATCTCTTTTGTAGCTTCACAAAAAAATTCCCAAACTTGGTAGAAAAATTGGACACTTGAATGTTCAAATACAAACCTAGTGTTAACCAAAATGACCAAGTTTATTGCCACAAAGAAAGCAGTTAAAATATCAGAGTTGGCAAAACTCTTTATTGAACATCTCTACAAGCTATATGGCCTACCTACAGATATAGTGTCATATAGAGATAGGAAGATCAATAGTCATTTTTGGAGGGAAGCCTTTAAAAACGTGGATACTACTATGAGTATGAGTATAGTAGATCGTCGTAGTCAAATGGTACCGAAAGTGCTAACCAAATCCTAGAGTACATGTTGTGTTCTTATGTAAGTAAGAAGCAATGTAAATGGGAAGAGTACTTACCCATTTTGGAATTTTCTTATAACAATTTCAAATATGTAGCAATTGGATTTACACCATTCATGTCGATGTATGGTTTCCATCCAGGATCTCTTATGGTTGTAGGCCTAGAGAAGGAGAAGATTCAATCCATCAAGGATTTCCTTAAAGCTATGAATGATATATTGAAAGCAGAAAAGGAACGCATCTACATTGCACACGATCGTGCTAAGACATATGTTGATAAAGGATGAAGAAAAGTTACCTTTGTAGAAGGTGACCTTGTATTCCTAAACGTTCCTG
The DNA here is from genome assembly GCF_014529385.1 of Adiantum capillus-veneris. Lineage (NCBI taxonomy): Eukaryota > Viridiplantae > Streptophyta > Polypodiopsida > Polypodiales > Pteridaceae > Adiantum > Adiantum capillus-veneris. The sequence continues at coordinate 107,217,183 of NC_140932.1, read as the reverse complement.
CAAAGTCGAAACCCATGAAAACGAGTAAGCGCGACAAACTTTCTCCTAGATACTATGGGACCCCCTTTAAATTACTAAAAAGATTGGGGATGTTGCATATAAACTTGATTTATCGGAGAGTTCTCAAGTTCACCCTGTCTTCCACGTCAGTAAATTGAACAAATCAGTTTACGATTTAAAGAACGTATAGTTTCTCCAGAGATATTGGTTGACTTGATAGAACCACCAAAGGTATTGCATGAATTGAAAAGGATTCTAGGGTGTTGAGATAGAAAAACACGTCATATAGTGTACTAGGAGGTACTAGTTAAGCGGAGAGACTTAGACGATGAAGCAGTAGGGGAGGCCGCCTGAGCGTAGTGCCTGAGCGAGTGGACCAATGTGGATAGGTAGACCACACTATAAGTAGCAGTATGGGTATGATGGAAACTCATTCTTCTTATGAATGTGTGGTGAGCTATCGACCAAACCCTCTCTTGGGTAGTTGCTCATAGCGGCACTATAACAACATAACAATCCCAACTTATATTCTAAGCCTTGATGATTTTGCCGAGGCTCTTATTTTTTGCTGATATTTTGATATTTTGTACCTTGAGGATATACACCCATGTTGGCTCTTATCTCTAATTGAATTTTGTTAAAAAAAATTCGAGCATCTTTGGATTTTCTCATTGGCTATGGATGCTTTGATGCCTCTTTTTGGTATGTGATTTAAGACTCAACTCGTGATAAGAAATCTGGTGGATTCTAGCCTTGAGATACTTCTATGCTAGCATAAGGGCCTTGCTTAGGTTTTGGTAGTTGCCTCATACTGGTTCTTGATCATTTACTTACCCACTTTAGTTGAATTACTCCAGACATCCTAGTCACTACTTATGGATTGATTACCTCAGTGGAATCTTCATGTATTTTCATGTTTTAATTCGTCTTGCTAATATGGCTTTAACAATTCACTGGTTTTTGATAGATAGGGTCACTGCTTGATCTTAGTGCTCATAAAATCTTTTATTGACTAAAGACTTACATTGAAATCTGCTGACATAAGTGGCTTTTATTTTTATCCCTCATTTATGTAAAACCAAGTTGATATAATCCTCCAAAGCTGCTTGTTTGCCTCTTACTAGCTTTTAACTTATTTTTTCTATTACTGAGTATTCAATTGGTTCCTAAGAAATACCTATGGCTTACTCATAACTGAGCCCTGTATAGTTTTGATAGATGCTTTTGACCTGGTTTTTTGATTACTCACTTTCCCGCTTTGTTGGTCCTAAGATATTGACTATGTTTTTGTGATTAACTTTTCTCTTTGATTATACTAAGTAATTGTTTTTTTGTTATTGATTGAAGGGCATGATTTTGTTCTCCTAACTTGAACTAAGTTTTCAACCACTTCCTCAGGCTGATTAGCATGGTCTTTTGCTATTAAGATGGCTCTATTCTTGTTACTTATTCTATTGAGAGGCTTTGAACTGTTCTCTAATCTAAAAAACCATAATGTCTCTGGAATCGGTAGGGTCATTAAGTCTTTACTACCTTTCATTTTTCCTAAAGTGTTGAATCTATAGTAATGAGAAACTATTTGCTATGTCATTTATGACTCAGAAGAATGTTCACAATATACTTCATATGGAAAAACCTAGATTCTGGTATTTTAGGTTGCCTTCCTTTAAGTGAGTAATTTCAAGCTTTTGATAAAGATAAAACTAGTATTGGCTACATGACACACCTGTTCTTGACCTTGAGATTGATGCATTTATCCCCTTGGGGAAAATAAATCTAAGCTCGACAAGGAACAATACAATAAAATTTGGATGCTAATCTAGATTACTTTTTTGAATGTTTGGCTCATTGGATCGTCGAAGAGTAATAAGTTTTTATTGGAATTTTCTTGAGATGGTGCTCATCTATAATGCTGTACACATTTACAAGCTAGTAATACTAGAGTCACATTTGGGAATGGTAAATTTGTTTTCCCAATGTGATAACACCAGGAAGGTTTGCCATATGAAAGTATATGGAGGTGTCACTTGGTGAAAGCTTTAATGGATGGTTTAAAAGAATAATATTTTGTTCCCTACATACAAAAGGAGTAATGACCTTTTGTTAAGTTATATAGTGTTTTAAAAAGAGGTTTCTTTTTCATCTAATGTGCTTCACATACTCGAAAGATCGTTGTTAAATTAATAATTTTTAAGTATGACATGGATAATAACGGATAGGTTCTGTGACACCTCCCATATGTAACCAAGTAACATAATATGTTCTTTTGTCTATATCACACACACACACACACACACACACACACACACACACACACACACACACACACACACACACACACACATAACCAAGTAACATTTGTCTATATCTCACTCACACACACGCACGCACACACACACACACACACAAACAATTGGTCACTTTGCTTTACTAGGGCTGCTTATTCATAAATTCACGCACATATTAACTTTTGCTTTGGTCTCAAATGTGTGATCTGATGGTTATACTGTCTTGTATTGTGCCGACTTCCTATTGGGAGCATCAGAGGTTAGAAAAATTTATGGCTTGCCAGTGGGCAAACCCCCCTTTTTTGTCTTATAGCCCTTTTTGGTTTATATGGATCAGGTGGGATCTAAGTCATGTGTGTTGGTTGGTCGTGGGTTGATGTCACCCCCGTACATATCTGTATAACCTTTCTATTGTCTTAGATCATCTTGCTTGTGTACATCTGATGGAACTCATCCCTAAACTACATTTGACTGAATTGCCAAGACTCGTGGGGGAGAACAATACCCTAAACCGGCTTTTAATGGGTTTATTATCCCTGGCATCATTTTGTGCACACTCTTAAAGGCAGTCTCTCATCCCAAGCGTGAGCTGATTTTGATGCAAGATGTTGACCCTGCCTGTTGCATGAAAACTCTTTTCCTAGTCCCCCTCTTCCTTCTTCCCTTTTCTCTCTTCTCTCCCCCACCTTCGCCATCACGGTGTATTTGCATACTACACATGGAGATGCAATCTCGGTCTTGCACTTGATCTTGTATATGAAGACTTATGGAATTTTTTATGCGTTAAACAGACCGGGTGGGCTTTTATTTCCTACGACTCATTAAGGAGAGGATTGAATCTCCTTAGTGATGTGCTGATTCTTGGAGCAGAGCCAACAATCGTCGCCAGCCTTATGCAACTGATGGAAATTCTTTACAAAGGTGAGGGATCCTCTCATCCCTCACTTAGCCGTGCATCTCGTCTGGTCTTGCATAATGTGAAGTGAAAAGTGTGGTTTGCTTATTACTAGCTTATTGTTTGCATTGAGGAAATCATTGATGCCTAGTTACTGCTGATTTTCATATCCTTAACTGTTACATTTTGGGGCTCACACAACGTAACTCAACCACTCTAGTTGGTGCCGTACTAATGTTGTTAGTGAAAACATTTATAACTTGTCTCGTCTCTTGCTTTGGCCGTGAATTGGTTACAACGTTGATGTATGCATTAAATGATTTTGGACTGTGGCATTGGAATAAATCTGTTGGGTTTAACAAAGGTTAAAATTAGAGTATATGGTTGCCTAAGGTGTTCTTAATGGCTGCGCCGAACCAGATTTTGCGATGCTTTTGGCTATGGGTTTTTTTGAGTTGTACTCCGACGTGGATCTACTGGCTAGGTGTCCCCCCCCCCCCCCCCCCCCCCCCCCCCCCCCCCCCCCCCCCACTTTGTCATGAATCATGGTATTACTTTGTATGGGACAGGGTCGTTGGTTTTGCTTGCTTACTTGCAATATGATATGGGTGAGAATCTGATGGTTTCACATCATATTGAAAGTACTGATGCTGACGTAGTATTCACTATGGTCGACTACATGACGTTGAAAATACTTGGTTTGTTTAGGAAAGCTACCTTTACTGAAAATGGTTTTTCTTGACCACTTCTTTGACTCAATTTAGCCTCGAACTTTGAATATATTGTTTTATTGGATTTCATTGGTTAATGGATTGGGTAGTTCACATACTAGCCCACCCTATGTTGCTGGTTAATACTTTACAAGTTGATGACTTAGCCTTGAATATACTGTATTTTTGGGTATCATTTGTTAAATGGATTGTGGAGTTCACCTACTGGCCCACACTATGTTGCTGGTCAATGCGTTGCAGGTCAATGATGTAATACTGTTATCATTTTTTTAACATATAGATGACTAAATCTGCATGTTGGTGGTCGCTTTTCTTCAATTTGGAGTTGGAGGAGATAGACTGAGGCTTTGCAAGGATCAGCCGGATGGTGTTAAAACTTGCATTAAGTACATGATGACTGTAAAAAAAATATTGCTTCTTGATATGGTATACCACATGGTCTCAATACATCATATATATATTTTTGGATCAGGTTCATAATATTTTGGATTTTAAAAAAAAAACTACGATTCATAATTTTTGGGGAAGCTTTCTCTACTACCTCCTTGTACCTCTGGACGTAGTTGGCTTCTAAAAAAATTTGATTTTTTTGGCTCGGGTTTTGTGTCTTGGCTTGGCAATATTGCCTTGATGATACTTTTTTAGATTAGGTATACCAGTATAAGTGTTATAGTGTCTTGACCCATGCATTTTGGATAGGTCTAAACAACATTCCACTTTTGGTTGCTGACTGTTAGCTGGCTTGGAATGTTTCATCTCTTAAGGCTAGTTAGTTGTATTACATGGATAAAACCATTTCTTAGGAAGTGATTAAGCTTATACTAAACTTCATGCCTTCAAAACCAGCCCGTTGTATGGTTTTGACAGTTAGTGAGTAAACCATAGATGGTTTAGACTTACATAATATGTTGTTTTGTCTATATCACTCTCTCTCTCTCTCTCTCTCTCTCTCTCTCTCTCTCTCTCTCTCTCTCTCTCTCTCTCTCTCTCTCTCTCTTAAACATGACAATTTCTTTTTACCCTCTATAGATGGAAGCTTTTTGTCTTATTCCAAATTCTTGTTCAAAATCCCTATCCAGTATTTTCATTATGAATATCCTTGACAAGGATTGGTACCCCTTACCCGTTTCCGTTCTTGGTCCATGTTCACACTTTTCGCCGATGGATCTTTTGACACAGATACTGAAATTCTCTATCCTTATCTACTCCTCTTGCCACATTGTCCGACAGTAGGGATCACATTCATGCTGTTTATCCCAAACCGTGCTCATGACACCTCTTAAATTACGTGTAAATCATGATATACTTGTACAAATACACATGGTGTGAACCTGCACTGAACTCATTGCATATGCACTCCTTTCTTGATCATTTGACATATGAACACTGGAGGCCAATACTCTGCCGATTTTAGAATCTCTCTTACCCACCGTATTTACCTCCCGTGGATGCCTTCATCACTGGCACATGCACATTTGATGCCGTGTTTCTGTTGCAATTACCTCACCTACCTTCCTCTCAGTCCCAGTTGTCTAAGGCCTTTTTTGGCACTTGGAAGAAAAAAACAAGGGCTCATTTGCTTCGTATAGTGCATGTATCTACACACACATATCCTCCACATGGCGTGCAATAAGGAACTTAAAATATTGAACTCACTTTTTCTCCCCTTATTCATGTTATAATCCATATCATGAGCATTTTTTGCACATGCTCATACTTTTAGCAAACAACGTGTTTTGGCTGGAGCTGTGCTTGTCCCTCTCTGCTCAACCATCCAGTGTGTTTCTTGATCACTTTCTATTTCTTCTTCTCGATCCCTTTCTCACACACACATACGATGCGTTATCTGAATCTCTCTCTCTTTCTTTCTCTATCGTGTACACACACACACACACACACACACACACACACACAAGGATCGGCTCTTTGTGCGGAGTTCATGATATCATTGCTCATGAATAACATTGATGATATCAAAGTGTCTCCTCAAAAGAGGGATTGATCTACATCAAAGCCCACAGATTCGCTTTCTCTCATACCACTCAAGATGCGTACCGCCAACAACATGTTGAAACTATGGACACATGGTCATGCTTGATTGCATCGTGCTCGATCTGAGCATAACCAGTACTATACTAATGTGGAAGCTTGAATTTTCATCGCTCCATGAAGGGATACAATACCTTGCCTCCAGAGATCGACGACATGATGAACCACGTACACATACTCAACAAGAATTACACGATGACCCTTGGCCACATCTGGATCAACATACAGGTAGGTGCCTTTGCACCTACTCAACATATTTAGAAGTTCTCTTTTTGCTAAAGTATTGCTCTCCTTCAATATTCTACCTATGCGTAGATGCATGAAGACCTTTTCCCTTTGGTTGATTGCGTTTATCTGTCCACCTTCCTCTCCATAGATCAGATTGACACATCATTAACACATTAATAACTTGGGTTCTTATGGACATACTCACAGAGCTTGTGCAGTACAGATTGATAATGTAATCATAAGATATTCTTTCATCAATTTTTTCTATATGCATAAAACAAAGTACACTAATGATCAAAAAGTTGAACTAGTAGTGTATGTTGAAGCTTATATTATATGTCAAATTTGGGTTGTTGCTTCTGATTAATCTGTACACTGAAAATAACGTACATGGTTATGGCTTCCTCATGCATGCACATCATGTTGTTCCTTAAGACATACCTACTCGTTTTTGGCTTCAATAATGTATAACCTGAATAGATATTGACAGGCTCAGTAAGATATTGATACTGGTCTTTTTCGTGAATTTGTCATCGGCTATGTTCTGGATCACGTCTACAGAAAATGGGTTGTTTTATATATATTCGAGTCTCAAGTAGGAGGTATGCTTACTAGTCCTTTTTGACATGTTGTCGATAAAAGAAACGCGATGCCGAAATCTTTTTTGGAATCTAGCTCATCAGCTGTTTTTTGGAAAAAAATTGCTTCTTTTTTGCACTTGTATGTATGTGCATGAACATTATGTTTTATAATATAACTTACCGCTGCAAACCTTGGACATATCTTCACCAGATCATGTTTATGTAGCATCGTGATTTGCATACATGTAGGTGCTTGGGCACCTACTCAGGTGGTTTAGACTTTTTTACTTGCATATATATGAGAATTTTCTCGTTTGTAGTACTTTTTCAGTTTTTATGGGGTATGGTTATGGGTTCACCAGTACGATAACTCTAAACCACATCAATAGTGGTGTAATAATAGAAAATATGGGTATACTTAGCTTTTACAACATGTAGATACATTTATCACACTGAACATACACTCGAGTACATGCATTGAATGGTTACCAGTATGTTTGAAATCTAAGATCTGTTATATTAAGATTAATTTACTGACCCTTTTGAAGGTTTCTCGTCCTTATATAACGACCAGTTAGCTAGATTGTTTGCTCGTCAGCTAGACTGTTTGATCAACTTGATGACTACTCATGCTTGACTACATAATATTACAAATATATCTTTGAGGCATAATTTCTCTCGGTTTGTGATGATCTCACCTATCCCTTTTGGAGTAACAGTGGTGTTAACCATAGAGATATATCTTTATACGCAAGAACTCACTTTTGATGAAGATAAGTATATAGTGGTGAATTCACAATTGTAAAGTACTTTTGATGCTATCCTTTCTTGGTGGATAAATGCATAATTTTAAAAACAAATGTCTGTTTTGAAATTTGTCCAAAGATGGTTAAAAGAGCTTTAATTCTCAAGTGGGGGTCTAGGATGAGATGGCATTAGACTGAATTTTTTAGAAATGATCCAATTTAAAAAGGAGACGCTGTTCGTTTTTTTTTTGAAATTAAATGATGTAAATATTATCGTAAATAAATGACTCATTCTCTAAACATAATATTTGATTTATGATACGCTGTTAGTTTTTGTTGTAAATTTTTTTGGAATTAAATTATGTAAATATTATCGTAAATAAAGGACTCATTCTCTAAACATAATATGTGATCTATGATACACTGTTAGTTTTCGTTGTAATTTTTGACACTGATAATAAGGGGAGAGAGTTGTTGACACCTGTCTTCCCAAGTAATGCCAATTCTGACGGTCTTGTGTTTCTTGGATGGTGACAGGTAAGAGATTCTTCCTTGAGATTACAACGACAACAGCAGCAATAACAGAAGATCATCCACTGTTCGATTATCAATTTTAGTGATAGATAACCCTTGTATATGATTCTTTGGTAATAACATGTAATACACTATATGTCAGTATCAAGTCTAAATGTCAATTGTAGTCTTAACTTTATCTACTTGTTATCTAATGTATACATAAGGTTTGGTTATTTACACTTTGACTGGTCTCTAGTCCCATTGTATGGTTCAATAATTTGTGAAATAAAACTATTGTTAGATAAATCATTCTTAAACACAAACACACACATATATTGGTGTAGACTAAGGTTTCTATCTTCCTATGCACGTAGTTCATTGGGAGTTAACTTGTCTCCTACCTCGAGTACTAGGTCGCTTAGGAATTGTTAGTCACGAACAATAGAGAATGCTTTGCCAAAATTAAACTAAACAAGCATGCAAGAGTGACTAGCAAGGGGGGCTAGTTGCATCTATTAGCGAATAGTTGTCATGTATGTTGTAAGACTCTAGAACTTGTAGCTGCACATTCCTGTGTAATGATCTTTGACATGCTTGCTCCGTGTGCAACCAAGACATAACCAAAGACCAACCAAGTAGTTGTTGGGTTGTCAATAAGTTGGCAACTTGCCAAGTGATGTGAACTTCACATGAGAACACCTCATTGATCTATTGAATTAGGGAAATAATCATGCTATCGTGTTAACTTTAGGAATTGTTTATTCTCTCTCTCTCTCTCTCTCTCTCTCACACTCACTCACTCACACACTCACACACACACACACACACACACACACACACACACACACAAAGCATTTTGTGAGTTCAATTTCTTTGGGTTTGTTCGTAAGGCATAAAAAAATGTCCTTTCTTGTTTTTGCTCCATCCTATGGAGTTTTGCTAGGTCTTGAGTTCAAGAGTCATCGGGTTGATCTTTGAGGATCCGTTACTACGAAGTTAAAAGTTCTTTTCTTCTTCTTCTCTCCCTTTGTGCAAATAACAATCACAAGAAGGTTTGGACAAATTCTCACAATAATTCCCACATTGCGACTTATCTCAACATCATGAGCTTCTGTGAGGGAGGCACCGCATACCTAGCTAGGTACGATTGGGGGGCAGGGGACCGCCGGCCCGGTGGGGGGGTCGGCGGTCCCCTGTCCCCCAATCGTACCAAGCTAGGTATGCGGTGTATCTCGAGCAGAAGCTCATGATGTTATGCATTGTATGAAAAGCACTGAAAAAGACTCCGTTTTGCTACATAAGAAAAATTCTAAGTGAGCATGTATCACTTTCAAGGACCCCCTCTAAAAGGTGCGAGATAAGGAAATGATGCCAAACGCGATGGGTTATAACTTAGGCAAAGGAGGGAATATTTGGTGAGGTGATAGATCATAGGGGGGGCACCAAATAATTATAAAAGCCAAAGGATATAAAATACAAGGGACTTTTATTAATCGAAACCAGCCAAAGGAATGCTGGCGCAAGGACTCGAGGCAGCTGGTCCGTACGCCGGATCGCTAGTAGTGACGGCGCTGACGTAGGCTGACCTGCGAAGGATGTAGACACGTCACACACGGCTCGCGAGTCGCTCTTGCGGCTTGCCTTTCCTTTTCTCCAGATTTTGACCTGCCTACGTATCGATTATTTTTGACCTTTCCTGCCCTTTCCACTTGGCAGTTATTCCAGTGTTCGAACCTTATGAAATGATAAATCCCATTGTATTATCTAAATTTTTGGAAACCAATCGGAAAGGAAAATTCAAAACATGGGCATTTTTAATCAACTTTCAAGCATCTCTGCCAAAGCCAAGGTGGGGATTTTCCCTTCCCTTTTCCTCTCTCAACTAGACTCTAGCCTTGCCTTAGATTCTCACTTAATGCGATTTTACCAGTTCGCCAACCGTCATGCAATTTTGAGAGAGAGAGAGAGAGAGAGAGAGAGAGACCACCTTCTTGCTTCAATATTTGGAAGTCGATTACATACGCTATCTCTCAATCCAGTTTTGACAACACTGTGGTAACACACTATGCTCCATGTAATGCAAGCATGAGCACAATAAGTTGCACTGTTTGCACCCTACACAAACAATTTGCACCTGTCTAGCGCAACACTTCAAGGTAATCACACCATTATGTCTGTGGCTCCCTCTATTATACTCATGCCTCACAATGTGTCTCTAGCTAGTTGCACCCACATATTTTCAGGCCATCCTCACCGTAGCTCACAATCTACGTGAGCTAAGCGAGAAGAACGTCGCCTCTTCCACATGGTAAGAAGTTTGAACATCTATATCATTTGTTGAGTGAGTGAGTGTGTGTCTTTGTGTGTAGCATGCATGTGTGTGCGTAGAGAGAGAGAGAGAGAGAGAGAGAGAGAGAGAGAGAGAGAGAGAGAGAGAGAGAGAGAGAGAGAGAGAGAGAGAGAGATTTAGCAGTAAAGGTCCAGTCTCTTATATCATGCAAAACATGCTCCACAAATTCAAGTGGTTGGCAGTTGTGTGGTCACTGTCACTTTATGCCTTAGACTCAAAGGCTCTAAATACCCTTGTAATGTTTCCATTTTAAAGTAGATTTATTATTCACATCGAGTTTTTCACCTCTCCCTACCACACTTGTATCCTTCGGGATGATCATTAACTAGCGGGTTTGGACTACCATGAATTTTTGTGGGGGTAAGGACTCTCCATGTTGGGTGTTGATTCCTCTCAGCTAAGTGATTATTTTTTGAAGACTGAAAAAATGAGGACGTATTTGTGATGGTTTTTTCAAATCTTGTTGGTTGCAAGTGAAGGGAAATATGGTGTTATTCCTTTTCGTAATATATGGGCCCACATGCTCATACTGCTATTATGAATAGCATAAAATTGGCTCATTCATGGATGTACAAACATGCTAACTTTGATCGTTTTGGCAACACAAATAGGAAGTTGAATTTGTTTTGCAGATGTTTCATAGTTGTGTCTTTGTTGGGTGCATCGACTCATTATCATCTCTTTGCTAGGTTTTCAAGATCCTTCCCAAAGCTTGGGATGATAAAGATGGGTGATTCCTTTTGCCTAAGCTAAAGACCAAGGATGGCTTTGTGTGAAAAATTGTTAATCCACGCAGGAAATTATTCACCATAAGTGGTTTCTCAAGATTTTGTTTGTTTCGAGAAAACATACAAGGAAGTTTTTTTTCCCAAAAAATAAAAATGCTTAAAGAAAAGAATACTCTTACCTTAAAGGTTCCTTGAGCATGTATGGAACAATTGTGGGATAAGCATTCATCATTTTAGAAAGGTAAAGACTTATGCATGATTGCATTGACGAATCATGAAGCAATGAAAGCAGATGGGGCAAGTGACTCCAAGGAGAATGAGACAACTACAAGTACTGGGGGGAGCATGGGCAGATATCAAGGGGGTATTGCCCGAGGTAGACACAGAGGTGACTTTGGGAAAAGGAGTTTGAACTGCTATACTTGTGGGAAATATGGTCTCTTTGCAGCTTAATGCCTGGAGGTTGCCAAACCAGAAGGATGTGAACAGGAAGCACCTAAACCACTGCCAGTAATGGCAGTGACTAGACATTGAGGAAATCCCAAAAGAACGGGAGAAGAAGCAAAATGCTGAAACCAAGAAGTGGGATCGTCAGAGAACACATGGAAGGCAAAAGGCAAAGAAAAAGTAGTTGGTGACTAACAAGAACAATGAGAGTTGGCAACCAAGATTACGAAGAATTTAACAAAGAAGATGCTAAAAGAGCCAGAGTGTTCAGATGCTTGGACAATTCAGAAACAATAGCCTCAACCTTCAAAAGCTCAGGAAGAGAAGGAGCTCATGCAATCAACTGAGGAGAAAGAAGCATTTGGATTGGACGAATCCATGATAGTTGCAGTTTAGAGTCAGGTTGAAGAAGTAAGGCAAGTCAGATCAGACTTGACCGAGGCTGGAGGAACTAAACTGGTGAAGGACCAGGTAGAGAGTCCATCACAGGATGATCAACCAGCTACCATACAGAGAAAGTCAGCTTAGTGGAAGTGTGAAGATAGCCAATTGAAGGAACGATCTTCTAGTTCAGACATTAGCTCTGTAATGAGCAAGATGAGATATATGTCAAAGTCTGTGAAAGAATTCAAAAGTTGATTATAGAGCTGGATGATATCAGACGTACATTACCAAAAGATGCTAAAGTTATCACACAGAAGCGAAAAAACAAAGCTAAAGCAAGAGCAATGGACTTGGCAGTCATACGGGATGACGGGGTTCCAATTATTTAAGTCGATTACAAGCTAAGAAAGCAGTGGGAACCATTATCAGGTTTTATATTGGATAAGGGAACTTGAGTTAGCATCCTTGGAGAGCATTTGAGGCAAAAATTGGGGATTCAAGATTTAAAATGAGCACCATTTAGAATAAGAATGGTTAACCACAAGGTAGTCCAGGCCACATGACTTATTGACGATATGCAAATCAGAGTGGGTAAAGAGAAATTTTAAGCCGGGTTCTTAGTTTTGCATGTACAGGGAGCATGTGGAATGCTCCCTGTACATCCCTGAGTTAGCATCCTTGGAGAGCATTTGAGGCAAAAATTGGGGATTCAAGATTTAAAATGAGCACCATTTAGAATAAGAATGGTTAACCACAAGGTAGTCCAGGCCACATGACTTATTGACGATATGCAAATCAGAGTGGGTAAAGAGAAATTTTAAGCCGGGTTCTTAGTTTTGCATGTACAGGGAGCATGTGGAATGCTTCTAGGTGGAGCATGGCTCAGAACTGACGGTGCAGTGCATGATTATGCCAACCAAACACTGACAATCCAGGGGTCTAGCAGGAGAATCCAGATCAAAGAGTTGGAAAAAGGCTCTCAGACCATAGGAACTTTGTGATAAATATGGAACAAAGAAATTTGAGAGGATATTAGCCTCAATGAACATTTTTCCTTGACAGAAATAGACACCAGAATGCTGTTTTGATGGACAAAGAGTAGGTTGAGAGGCAGAGAAATCAGCACCTAGATTAGTTTATAGAGTCAAACATTGGGAAAAGTACAGTACAGCTGATGGGCGTCTACCAGACTAGTCAAGACAAAAGAAGTTTGATTTCAGATTAGCAGTAGTGACCAGTCAGATAAATACAGAGAGTTTAGAACTAGCTGCTAAAATAACAAAGATGGAGCCTAAGACTGGTAGAGCTAGGTGACCAATTTAATGAATATGCAACATAAATTTGTATAGAAAAGGAAGCAAAATCATTAGCCAAAAGAAAGGGAGGAGGTCCAAATTGGTTGCTCCCAAATGATCAAGAGGTAGAAGAATGGAATTTCGACACAAATGAGAATCCTAGAATGGTTAAGATCAATAAGCATATGAATCCAGAGATTAAGGAAAAGCAAGAGCATTTAAAAACAAATACAAGGGTGTATTTTCTTGGGAACACACGGACCTAAAAGCCATTAATCCTAAAGTGTGTCAGCATAGGATACCACTAAAGCCCGATGCTAGACCAATGCGACTACAAAGATACGAAATATGCCAATTATGCTAAGAAGGTCAAGGAAGAGATTGATAATCTCTTCAAGGCAGGGTTCATCGCTAAGGTTGCAAGCAGTGATGACCGGCCATTTCCAATACTAGTGGTTCCCAAGAAAAATGGGAAGTTAAGGGTATGTGTGGACTACAAGAAGCTGAATGCTCAAACCATTAAAGACCCCTTTCCACTCCCATTTACAAATATGCTACTCGACAAAATTGCAGGCCACGAGATATATAGCTTTATGGATGGCTATAGTGGCTACAATCAACTCAAAATTGCACTTGAAGACATTACTTAGAATGCTAACATGGTTTACAAAACATAAGTAGGGAAATACAATTTAGTCTTGACAACATGGTTTACAAAACATAAGTAGGGAAATACAACCTAATTGTGATATTTTTGGACATTAAGACAAAGAAAATAATTGAACGAGTGGCAACAATGCTTCATTATGAAGATGACTACGACACACGTGTATCCTCATGCAAAGGCTATAATTATCCTCTTGGCAAGTAGTCAAGTCACTGTGAACAATCAAACACCAAGGTAACTTCATAGCAAGAATTCTATGATGAAGTTCATATTCCATTAACCTTGTGGATAAGCAAGCACCACCTTGTTGCAATTGTGGTGACAATCATTTGCTCAAAAACTACCCATATGATGAGCCAAGTGTTGATTGATCTTGAATGATATGTATAGGCAAGGATAGTCTTAAAAGACCTCTAAGACAAGTTTGAGGATTGGCTCAAACAATAATCAAAAGCCACCACGGATTGAGGCATGTGCACTTGGGTCAGTGGTGTTAGTATATTTGCAATGCCCACTTGTCCATCTTGCCCACCACAATGTATGTTGCACAATTTGTAAGGCCCCCATATGAGGAGAAACCAATACTGCACATATATTTGGTGGATTTCAACTTGCACGTTGATGAGGTCTTTATTTGTGATCGTAGATGGTACGGAGAAATTCAAGAGCCCTTGGCTAGTCTTTATTTGCCAGAATATTCCTTGTCATCGGAATATGTTGACCGATAGGTGGCCGAAAAGTGATAAAAAAACGGCTAGCCGGTGGTCGATAAGTCAATGGCCGGTGTCCAGATGGCCGATGCTCTGTGGTCTTTGAATGATGGCCAATGGAAGAATTTCAATAGCTGATGGCTGGCATCAATGGCCGATGGTCGAGTTCTACTTGGACTTGGCTACACAAGCGCGACTACACATGGACACATGACCAAGTTCTACTTGGACTTGGCTACACAAAGGCGGCTACACATGGATGCATAGAGGCTCCCTTACATCTATATAAGGAGGCCTTCTCTATGAGCCATTATGCACACACACACACACGTCCTTATTTAAGAATAGCCAACCCCTTGTATTCCTACTTGCTCTAAGCTCTACCTTGAGAGCGCATGGGTGGATGACACCATCACTTTTGAATATGTGCAAATCAATTTTTTTGATTTTCCACTAATCTACTTTACATTATATCTTGCTCTACTCTCCTTACTACAAGATCCTATTGTGTTCCACATTTCTTACAAATTGTTGAGCCTCACATGACCTTGCGTTTGACTTAGAGGATAGATATTCCCCCCTATGTTGTAATATTATACAAAATTAGCAAAAAGTTTCCACATGAAGATATCCTTAGATTAAGTTGAGATGCAAAACAACACTTAGAGAAATGCATGGGGGGGTCTTATTTCATGTAATAAGTGCATATACAATGTTTGAACCCATTTTGTATGCATATATAATACATGACAAGGAGAAACCACATGGGAAAAAATCTTTGGTTTTATTTGTGCAAATGCAAAAATAGAAAACTAAATTTATGAGATGAAAAATCTAGAAAATCGTGTTAAGTATGGAGCCTGATTAGCCAGAATATTCCTTTTCGTCGAAATATTATGGCCAGCCGGCGGTCGAAAAGTGGTCGAAAACAATCGATCGGTTGGCTGGTTGACCGATGGCCGGTAGTCAATGGCCGGTGGCCGGTGGTTGGAAGTCAATGGCTGGTGGCAAAATTCAAAAGCGGACTTGTCTTCTCAAGGGCGGCCACACATGGGCGGATTGGAGGGTCCGATTTGGACTTATCTACACAAGGGCGGCTACACATGGCTGCCTCTCATGAGAAAGGACAGCTCTTTTGGCCTATGAAAGGAGGCCATTTCTACACACATTTGATAGTGTGAAGTTGATGCAACAAGGTGGATGTGAGGTGGTGAGAGTGAAGCAAGGCAGGAGCTCTATTAAGGGTATAATCCCTTTGTAAACTACTTCTTGTTTTGAAGTACTAAAGCCATTGAGTGGCTGCTTTCCCGTGGACGTAGCCCACATTGGGTGAACCACGTATATCGTGTGTACTCTCTCTCTCTCTCTCTCTCTCTCTCTCTCTCTCTCTCTCTCTCTCTCTCTCTCTCTCTCTCTCTACTCTATAATCTCTTTGTTAAGGCGGTTACGCCGCTAGCGGAAGCTAAATAGAGAGAACTCAACGAACAACAGAATTTGTCAGACGAGGACGGAGCTTGACCCGCAGGCGCATGGAAACAACTAGGTGGGTGTCAAATCACCTACTCGACCTTCTAATGACAATCACTACTAAGGAAATCAAATCTAAGTTCTAAAATACGCAAGTGACTGAAATCCATACTACGAACAAATGCTATACGAAACAGGATCTAGAGTCATTGAATCGATCTCAAACTCAAGGGGAAGTCTATACACTAGGTAAGAACAACACCCTAAAGACTTGAACTGCAAAATAAACCTATAACCACTCCGTGCGGCAAACGCGTATGAAGATAGGCCGAAAAATACAGGTGATCGAAACTTGACCCCGATGGTACTAATGCGTAGCTCTACTTGTTGTGGTTCTATAGATATGCTGCACGCTCTATTCCGACACACAAGTTGGAAGAGAACTCACACCGAAGCTCGTAGGAACTTACCACACATAGAAGCCAATAGCGCGCACTCTTGGTATTAGTGCGTAGCTCTCGCCGTTGCTAACACAATGGCGGTGTCGCTTCTCCAATGGCGGCCCCGTAGCTCGCGTAGCAAGTAGATAAGACTCTCTCTCTCTCTCACTCTCTCTCAGACACAGTCACGGCGCTCAAAAACTCACTTTGATTAATAATCTGAATCTCTTTAGGTTACAAAAACTTTGGCTTATATACCTCAGCCTTGGAGGTGAGAACATCTCTAACTAATTACATCAGCAAGTGAAATTACTTCGGGATTACAAGCTGGAAACTCAATTGAGTCCCGTTACTTAATGAATGGCTCAATTCAAAATCAATGTCGGAAAGACATTTATTACAATCAATGGTTATGAAAATGATGAGTGTGAGCAAAAATGTGGGTGTGATCCTCTGCTGGCTCGCTCAACACTCCCCCCCTCCGCGTTCATGTCGTCCCTGACATGACCTTTATGCTTGGTCAATAAAGTCCTGTCGTCTTGAGTATCTGCAAATGTGACTCGTATCGCAGGCTGTCGATGGTCAAGGTTGGGCCGAATATTTTGCTTTCGTGGGTGAAAAAGCCGGTGTAGAAAGCTTCTTCGAATGTTTGCATGTGGAAGCTAGGCAAAAACATAATCCTTTGGTATAGGAGGTGCAACACTTTTGGAGAAGGCTGAAATGAAAGATCATACATCATATCAGTCACTGTGTCTGCCGTCGATAGTAGACTCGAGGTCGTGGCTTTATCTGGTGCGAACACTTCAATGCAAGCTAAGAGAGTCCTGCAAATTTTCTTGAGCATCTGACATGAAAGGTCAGGAGAGCCAGTAAAGAGCTTGATGGTGCCCGTTAGGGTTTTTACCATGTAGGCTTTACCTATTCTCTCTCCTGCCTTTGGTCCTGACATCCTGGGGTAATTAAGCCAATTTGGCTTCTTTTCTGCAATCCTGCCATGCTCTTTCCAGCTTCTGACTCTTGGCACCGGGCAGAAGGTTGCATCCTCCCGAATCTCCTTTGGTGCCTCTACCAAGTAGATGAGGTAGGCTGGGTATTTGTTCAACCAACCTTTCCTCCATCTAGGCTGCGAATCTACAATCTTCTTTGATTGTTCCTCTTTTGTGATGTCGCCTTCGTAAAGAGCGACATACTGCTCCTCCTCTATTCTCTTTTTCGTTTTTATCACTTCAAACTTCATCAAAGGGAAAGGCAGGCTGGGTTGCATCCACTCTTCATGGAGCACTTTTGTGTCTAATCCCTGAAGTCTAATGGAGATTAGGAGTCTCCTCTCCCATTCCATTTCTGCCTTGGCACTCTCTTCTGTTGACTTTTCTATTTGGTCATGGAGCCTTTGTTCTTCTTCTTCAGAGATTCCTGAAGTTGAGGCCACCTCTTGAACTGGGGCTGGATCTTCAATTGTGGTTGCCTCTCCAGTTTCTGGTAGCTCTATGGCTGCTCCACCTGATCCTTCTTGTGGTGTCTCTGTCTCTCTTCTTTGTTGCTCTTGTAGATCTTGGAGCTGTTTGCGGAGGGTCTCATTCTCTGTTCTTAGTGTTTGATTTTCTAAAGTGAGCCTCTCCTCTGCTGCCAATGATCCCTCCGCAATGTGCAACCTTTGCACTTGCTCTAATCTTAGCTCTCTTTGTAAGCTTCGGACCTGGTCTTCCAGAGCTGGTACAAGAGCTCCCTCTTGTTCGGTTCCTGCTCTGCTAGCTCTAGGGGTAGTCCTGAGTCTAGTGATTGTTCTTTCTTGGAGCTCAACTCTTTCCCTTAGCTCAATGAGCTCATCTTTAGCTGCCTCCAAGTCGTCTTCCATCCGCTCCCTTGCTTCCTGTGCACTTGTTACTTCTCTTGAAGCCTCGGCTAGCTGGAGTATCAAGCCATCTCTCTCGTTTTTCGCATCGTAGAGTGATGCTTTATGACTTTCAGATTCAGTCATAGCATCCTCTAATTTCCTCTGCAACTCGGCTTCCCTTTGTTTGGCTGTCTCAATTTCCACTTCCTTTGCCTTGGATCTTTCTTTGATCTTGTTGAGCAGTTCATGCACCATGTGCATGTCTTTTTCATCTTCATCTGTCAACTCTAAAGCTTTTTTGGCCACCACCTCCACTGGCTTCGGCTCTTCTAGTACGTTCTGCTCGTCCAGTTTTTCATCACTTTCTTTTGTACTCTTTGTATTTTCCTCTGTCCCTCTCCGATCATCTCGTTTTTGTAGGGTGATCCCATAAACCGCCTCAAGGGCCTCTTCTTCAGTGTACCCTATCGCTACCAGATCCTCATAATTGTTTTTCTTTTGCTGAATTGGATCTATCTCCTTTTCCTTGGTCCCGGCCTCCGACTTTTCCATACCAGCCGTGTCCATCTCTACTGTGGTCTCTTCCACAATGATTTCCGTCTTCTTCGGGCTGGGTACATCAGTAAAGGAGGGATGATTGTCCTCAGTCATCTTGGCTTTCCCTTTGTTTGCTTGCCTGTCTTTCTCTTGAGGTTCAGTAGACTCATCTACTTTCTTCTTCCCCTTGTCGTCCTTTTTCAGCTCAGCTTTTAAAAGCTGTACTTCCTCTTCAGTGTATGGCTCGACAGGTTGTTGCTCCAGTATAGCCTCTGACTCTTCATAAGCTCTAATATATTGATCATATTGATCAACATGTGGCCTGGCTGAGCTAGTTCCGACTTTAGTGGGGTATGGAACCCACTTTTCTTCAAAGTCCCCCTTTAGAGCTCTTTCCGCTCTAAACTGCTCCACCAGTCTTTCCATTCTTGCCGCTTTTTGACTTTTGGTTTGCTTGGGAGCAACCTTCTTCTTTGCTTTCTTCATAATCGGCTCATCCACATTCTCTTCAGGTTCTGAAACTATTTCTAGTTTCCTGCGTGCTCTTGTGGACGCCCTCTTGGATACTTCAGGCTGTTCTTCCTCCTCATCGGCTTCTCTAAGCCACTCATTCTGGGAGGGAACCTTTGGCCATTGATCTCTGGCTCCAATAGCTTCATAAGCTATTCTTGTCAGAACTTCAGCTCCTCCTATATACTTTGGCTTCTCGTTGTGCATGGCAATTACTTGCTCGTGGATGTGTTGAGCGTAATTCACCTCTTTTGGCATATTGCTCTTCAATGCCCATGTGATGGTAGTTGCAATGGCATGGGGCGGTGTCGTATACTTTTGCGGTTCTGTACTGCAAATATGGAGAAATTGGTTGTACAGTCGGCAAAGGGTTGCTGCTCTTTGGTCTGCCATATCTCCATAAGTTGCATTCTGTTTCTTGGACCCATAAACCTCTATAGCCTCCCTTCTTTCCTTGACAGAGCTCCCTTTGTTGTTCAGCTTCAATGCATCTGCAATGAGCTGTGGAGTGATCTGTACCTCTACTTTCTCTCCATCTATTGTTGTCAATGTGGCTTTCCCATCCTTCTGAATGGAGGTTGCCAACTCATACACTCTTCTTGTATCTACACCTGATGGTCTCGAGGTGAAGAATCTGTGCAAGTCTGCCCTTTCCAAGTACCTGCTGATGTTTTCTGACCTGCTATAATCCACCAATTCTTGTGGGATCATCGGTATATCCACCGCTTGCCCTTGAGGATCTCGGAAAGTCCCCTGGTAGATCTTTATTCCCTCTTGTTCCAGTACTGCTTCCTCCACCCAAGTTTTGGTTGGCTTGAGGGTTTCTGCTGGAATGTCAAAGGGTTCTGCTTTTGCAAGAGCATCTTTGATTGTCGGTCTTTTTCTCTTCGTTGCTGATAACTTGGCGGAATCCATGGATCTTGTAACTCCAATTTCAGAAGTTAGCATCTTTTTAGTACTGAAAGCCGAAATGAAGCTTTTAACTATTCAAATGACTTGAAAATTGAAACATGAGCTATTCAGGGCCTAAGGATGCAGGGTAGGTGAAAAAATATGCAAACTGGGCTCAGAATCATGCTGGAGACATCATACGCGTATGATGTCTTTTGTGTCAAAATGACTTCATATTGGTTGTGCTTGTAGCTAATAGTGTATACATGAGTATCATATGCTTGGATTTGAGTTTGGATCCCATTTGGTCAAGTTTTGGCCAGTTTAGTCCAGTTCAGGCTCTTGGCAAAATTTTGAAAGGGAATTGGATTTTATGATCCAAATTGGATAAAACTTGGTGGTTCACCTTCAAATGGCATGTAGATACTTCTGTTTGGTGGTTGAAGCCCTGAGGTGCCAAAATCACTTAGTGAAACATCATACGCGTATGATGTCTTTTAGTGTATTTTTGGACCAAATTTCTCTATAAGCTTGGATATGGCTTTACTAGATAGGCTTATTCAGTGGATTTATGAATTTTGGATAGATTTTGGGCTAAAAATGGCTCTGGAGACATCATACGCGTATGATGTCTTTTTCATCCATTTTTCATGGGATTGATTCTGTGGACTCCCCATGTACTAGTGAAGGACTGTCTCTACTCAAATCTTGGTTTGGACTTGAGTATGTTGAATTTGGGCTAAAATAGGCTTTGGATGAAGGATTTTTCCCTCAATTGGGCTAATGGGATGATCCACTTGACCAAATGGTTCCAAACTTCATATGTAGCATGTATTAGATATATATAATGGATGTATGATGTCAAATGAGCAGTTTTGGCTCTGTAAGTGCAAATAGACATCATACGCGTATGATGTCTTTTGTGTCAAAATGGCGCTTTTTGGTTCCAGATAGCTTATAGATGTGTTAATCAACAATCCTACAAAGTTTCAATGAGTTTGGAGTTATTTTGACAAAATTAGGACCAAAAATCAATTTTATGGCCTACTTTGCGTCTTTTTGGTTTTCCTTGGGTTTTCTAACTCCAATTCTCATGATACTTGGTTCATAGGATGTGATTAACATGTGGAATGAGGCTATGCACTCAAATGTTGAAATGGATGTGAAAATCATGCTGTGAGACATCATACGCGTATGATGTCTTTTCTTGAAATGTTGGTCTTTTTGTGCAAAGAATGCTTTGTGCTAGTGCCCTAAGCCCTGCTAACTAGTTTTCAACTTAAAAAGTCATTAGTTTAGCTAAAAAGCCCCCTTATAGGCATTTCAGTCTCCGAAGTCGTCTTTTTGCCTTGGAGTTGAATTTCTTCAACTTTTCTTCTCGAGAGTTGCATTTCCAGCTCATTGGATATGTTGTGAAGCCACCTATTTGGTTGAACTTGACTTTGGCTCCCCGTTCTCCATCTTTCTCCATTTGGTTGCCCGAAAGCGTCTTTTTCACCATCGGTAAGTGAATCAGCTTTCTTTTGGGTTTTGCTTGCAAACATAAGTCATCCATGTATATTTGAAGCTGCTTGTGAAATTTCATGTCATTTCGTCGTCAATTTTAGCCGTTATGCCAAAATGACGCTTTGTGTGTCCACAGCCGAATCGGTTGTTCCGACCTACTTTTGGTGATCCAAACCCGGAGATACTCCATGGTTGCATTGCCCTCGATGTTGTTAAGCTTCCTGAAAAGTTTTGTGTCGTTTCGACAACTTTTTTCTGTTTGCCTCTTGCAGGCTCTGTTGACCTAGGGTTTTTCAAGTCGTTCTTTCTCGAGCTTTGAGTGTTAGAAACCCATCTTCTATGTTAGGGTAACCCACCTCTAAGTTCTTGCAAGGTTTGGTTAGGCGGTTGTGCCCCTACCTAGCGTTCCTCCCCATTCCCCGTATGCTCTTGTTTCTTGGTTTTGGTCAGTTTTCGCGACAAAAGTTAACGATAAGCATCAAAAGCTTATGGCAAGGAGTCTACCTCTCATGTCTGGTGTCCTCTGAGCTCTCGTAGCAGTCGTAGAAGGCGGTAGAAGGTCGGATGCTCCTGTGTGCTCTTTGCTCTCTCCAAGAAGGTAATAGTGGAAATGAGCTTGAAAGTGAAGTGAAAAATACTTAACTTCGGACTTCCCGGATCACTTGTTACCAAATTTGACATGTGCTCCTATCTCGTCGTGAAATGCACTTTAGGATTTGAAATTTCTCAATTTGGACTCCGTTTGACCTGTTTCTGAGAAATCTGTCCACTTTGCCAAAATTCTGTCATTTCGGGCTTTCCGCAACTTTTTCAGAATTGTACCCAATTTTTACCATGGGTTGCCCTTGTCATTAGGACCATCACCGTCTATTCTTTTCTTTTTTCCGATCTCATTTCACCTGCTTTTTTATTTTTCTTTTACTTTTATCAAGAAAATCACAAAAAATAAAGAAAAATAGCAAATTGAAGCCAAAAAATTCCAAACATACACGATAAATAGCTGGTAACCCTGTGTATATGAATATACACTTATTTGTGATTTCTGGACTTGGATTACCACTTTTTTTCACTTTTTTGCTCCAAAAACACTCTTATTTAGTGATATTTACATGTCTAGAGACCCAAATTCATCATTTGATCTCTTCTTGTTGCAAAACAAGGTATATAAGGGCATAAATATTATCAATATCCGCAATCAAACATAAAAATTGCAAAATCATGTAAGACACTGTCCTTGTAATATAATTTTTGTTTTTCTTTGTTTTTGGCACTTGTAGCTGCTTTGTAACTCCTATATACCTGTATACCTCCCCCCCTCCTAGTCTGAGTCCTCCCGGAAGACTATGAAGTGTCTGTGGGCGAAGCATTGTAGTTGTTTTGGTCATAAGTTCCCAATGCAATTGCAGAGCGATGATACAACAGCCTTTCCAATAAAGCTGCTCTTTGTTTGATTGAAGGATTGGTGGTCGGGTTTTGGGTTGGTGATACTTCGGTAGTAGAATCAGTAGATGGATTCATCTTTACCTTGTTGTTCTTTTGCACAATCGAAATCTGCTTCCGCTTCGCTTGTGCTTGCCACAAACTCTTTGCGACCCAAACCTGCTTTGTCCTTTGTGGTGATTTCCTCGCCTTGAAATACCTAGGAGTTTCCGTTGATTGTACTGAAGGGAGTTCCTGTTTACAAATCTTTGGGATCCAAATTTGCTTGTTATAGCTTTGTGCCGTCATGAACTTCTTTGGAATCCAGATCTGTTTCACTCTTCTTGATTGTCTGGAATCACTCTGTTGTCTGGTATTGAAGACTCTCTTTTCCACCTTTTTGTTCTCTGGCACAACCTTTTTTGGTCTCCATACCAATTTTGACTCCGTTTTTTCCCAAGGTTGAGCTGTTATATTATTGCTTGTCTTCCTTATCCAATGTTGAGAGTTCCTCGTCGAAGAGCAATCCAGTTGTGTAGAAACTTTTGGTTGCCATTGCTTCTTCTTTTTCTCTGGTTGTTGTTTGCCTTTGTCTTTGGATTCGTCCTTTGGTGAACTTAACTGATTGACTTTCACCTTCGTATTTGATAAGCACTGATTTAGAACTCCAGTCAATCATTGCATTGTATTGTTTCTGCCATGGTTGTCCTAGCAATAATGGATGTTGTGTAGCTTGGTCTTCAACCACGTAAAACATATGAGGATACACATATTGGTTAATCTGTATATGTAAAACTGTGCATCCGACAGTTTTGATTGAATTCTCAGAGTAACTCTTTAACTCTTGCTTGGCAGTTTGTAGTTTAGTGTCATTTGTCAATTGTCTATACAAACTGAGTGAAAGTAGGTTAGCTTGAGCTCCTGAATCCAATAGTGCTTTGGCTTTGATTTGGTTGGTTCCTACTTTGCATTCAATGATGGGTTCTTCTTTGTCATTATCCATTTCTGTTATACTGACTGCGTTTATTCGTATTGCTCCTTCATTGCGCTGTTTCTGACGCAGTAGTCTTCTTTTCTCCATTCTTTCCTTCGCCTCGGCTTGCGCTTCCTCCACAATCTTTTTCTTTTTCTGGACACGCAGCTCTTCTTGATGTATTTGAGAAGCATGTCTTGGGTTAGCGGCAAAAGATACTTTTTCACTCTGCATCCACTAATCCAATTGGGCATTTCTTCTCCGTCTAATGTAGCAAGCTTGACGGCTCCACTTGGTGATAGATCTTTAATCACCAGAGGTCCCATCCCTCGCTTTTTAAGCTTCTTAGCATGCTGTTTCAGAGTGTAAACTAGGACATAGTCCCCAACCTTAAACTCTTTAGTCCGCACATGCTTATCAAAAAATTCCTTTTGTCGCCTTTTTTGAGCGTAGATAGAAGCTACTGCTTTTAGGCGAAGCTCATCTAGCTTTTCCAGGTCATCTATTCTATCAGAAAGCTCGTGCCCTGTCCACTCTAGATCCTTAGCCACCCTTAAGGTTGAAATCAAGAATTCTATTGGTAAGATAGCATTTAGCCCAAAAACCATGTTATATGGGGTCGTTCCTATTGATGTTTTATATGCTACCCTATATGCCCATAATGTTGAATGCAACTTCTGGTCCCAGTCAGTTCTCGACTCAGATACAATCTTCGCAAGGACCGTGCATATGGTTTTGTTTGTTGCTTCAGCTTGTCCGTTTGCTTGTGGATGATACGGGGCTGATTTCCTATGGATTACCATGAATTCATCTAGAAGGATCTTTATCACTTCATTTATAAAATGTGTGCCTCGATCACTCACAATTTCTATTGGCAATCCATATCGTACAAAGACGTATTCATACAGAAATTGTGCCGTGGTCCTGGCATCTACTTTTTGAGTTGCCTTTGCTTCGACCCACTTTGTTAGATAGTCTGTAGCCACAATGATGTATTGTGCATGAGTCTTATATGCAGGAGGTGAAATGGGTCCGACATAATCAATCCCCCATTTTGCAAAAGCTCTTGCCCCCATCATTGGTCTAAGCGGCATATCATATCTTTTAAGTGGTACTTTGGTCCGTTGACAGTCATCACACCGTTTAACGTATTCCTCACGTCCATATGTAATGTTGGCCACCATATTCCTGCGGCTAAGACAAGTTTTGCTGTTTTATCACCTGAGAAATGGCCTCCACCTACTCCTCCATGAGCTTGCTCCAGGATTATCACATACTCAGACTCTGATGCGCAAATCCTAAGCTGGTTGTCTTTACCTCTCTTATAGAGTTGATCTCCTATTAAAGCGTAATCTCTAGCTTCTATCTCTACTAATTTCTGACGAGCTTTTGACGTTCCTTTTGGGAAAGTTCTATTTGTGAGATATTCAACAATATACTGACTCCATTCTGGAGCGATCATTATCTGATATAATGTCGAATACTCTGCTGGCGGTTTTGATGAACATACAATACATACAGTGACATATTCATGTACGCTTTCTTTCATTCCTGGCCAATAGACTCCCAATTGTAACAAATTCCTATATGTGTTCCTTCTTGAACAATGAAATGCACATTCCTGAACATGTGCTTCACGCATATATTATTATATTCCTCAGGATTGATGCATAGTCGTAAAACATGATCATTTCCCAATTGATACAACCTTCCTGCAACCAATTGAAGATTCTTGGATTGCTAAATAGCAATATGTTTCAGGTTGTATTCTCTTCTATCGAACTCTCCTCCATAGGTTAATAGGTTAACGACATTTTGAGACCACTTCGGTATTATTTCTATGTTGAACAAGTACGCGTCTGGCATGTCGTCATCTACTCCTATAGGGTCTTCTCCATTCGTCAATCGCGAAAGATGATCAGCTCTAAGATGTGTTTTTCCTTTCTTTACTACTACCGTGAAGTCGAATTCCAGTAAGATAATGAACCATCTCACTATTCTCCCGGTATTGCATGGTTTATTCACTAGGTAGAGCAAGGCTTGGTGATCCGTAAAAAACACAAACTTGTTGGCTAGAAGATAATGCCGAAATTTCTTCACAGCATATATCATTCCTAATCCTTCTTGCTCTGTTGTGGTGTAATTCTTCTCTGCATTGTTGAGCTGTCGACTGGCGTAACAGATAGGAAAATCCATGTTTCCTTCTTCTGGCTGAGCCAGAATGCAGCCTATTGCATATGCCGAAGAATCTATATGCACATGGAATATCTTCTTCCAATCTGGTGATTTCAAGACTGGAGCAGTAATGAGTGTCTCTTTCAATTTCTTGAACGATTTCTCACACTCCTCTGTCCATTCAAAGTTCACTATTAGCCCGTAAAGTGGTTGGCCTATTATAGCGTACATGTAAATGAATCGTCTATAATATCCGCAATGTCCCATAAAGCTCTGTACTTGTTTCGCATTGGTTGGTCTAGGCCTATCCACTATAGCTTTTATCTTCTCTAAATCCGTGGATATCCCGTTTTGTGAGACAATATGTCCCAGAATTCTGTCCTGTCGGACCATAAACACACATTTCTCAGGATTAAGACAAATGCGATATGTCCTACATTTCTCAAATACTTTTCTTAGGTGTTCTAGATGCTCATCTCTCAGAAGAGAATGTACACTTATATCATCCATGTATATTTCTAGAAACAACCTTAAGTATTCTTTGAAAGCATGCGTCATCAGCTTCTGGAAGGTTGGAGCATTGGTTAGACCAAAAGGCATAACCCTATAAGCATAAATTCCCCACTCCGTTGCAAAAGCTGTTTTATGTTGATCTTCCAGTGCTATGGCTAGCTGGTTATATCCTGAAAAACCATCAAGAAAAGAGTATGCTGTTTTCCCTGATACACGCTCTAGAACATGATCAGTTATCGGCAAGGGATAATTGTCCCTGATTGTTGCAGCATTCACTTTCTTTAAGTTGACACACACTCGGAGTTTTCCATTCTTCTTGGGTACCACCACAATTGGAGATACCTAATCGGTGTGTTCAATCTCGTATATGAATTCAGCTTCCATTAGCTTATCTATCTCTTCTTTGATTCGCTTAGCAAAAGTATCATTATATGTGTATGGTCTCTGTCTGCTAGGCTTTGCGTCTTGTTTCAGTGGGATTGTGTGTTGGCATATCGATGGGTCAACTCCCTTTAAGTCCTTATAAGACCATGCAAACACATCCCTATACTCTCTGAGAAGACTCAAAAGTCTCTCTTCCTCGCCTGGAGACAAATCTGTGGCTATGTACACCGGTCTAGGTGGCTCACCTGGAGCTGCTAAATCAACTTTTTTTGCATCCTCCGGTCCGTCATAAGATTCGTTCTCCTTTCTCTCTCGAATAGGTTGGGTTAATACCACCTTCCTATCCTCTATTGTGAATTTCCTATAGTGAGAGGGAACATCCATGTTTTCCTTGATTTTGACGTTTTCGTCCTCTCCACTCTCAATTTTTGTCGTCCAAACTTCTTTCAGAGTTTTCTTGAGCTCTCTGTACTTGTTTCTACGTTCTAGCTTGGACTCCGTGTGTTCTCTGTTGCGCTTGTTCTTTTCTGATTTTTCAGTTTCAGTTTTCGTTCCATTCCTTTGAACTTGATTTCTTGAGCCTTTGTTATTTTTTCGTAAGCTCTTTTGATCATTGCCTCTCATTCTTCCAGAAACCTTGTCCTTAACACAATCTTCCGCCTTTACTAGCATTAAGAATTGATTTTTTCCTCTTATTCTAGGCATCGGATTGGTTCTAACCCCCTTTGTTTTTCTCTTTGCTCTATAGCGTTTCTGGCGTTGTTTAGTTTGGTTCGGAAAATCATAAAATCGGACATCCGTTATAGTTTCTTCGTTTTCGCTTGAATTGTCCGTTGACTCGCTGTCTGCTTCATTTCCCCACTCAGGATGATCGGGAATGTCGTGAAACACCTCCTCTTCATCTTCCTTTTCCAGTGTATCGTTCTTTTCAGTTTCTTTTTCGAGTACAATTCTCAACATGAAGTACGGAACCACGTCATACCCGTCCTTGTCGCAAAATTTCGTTGTGGGACCATCCGGAATTGCACAAACATCTAGGGTTGCTAGAATGTGTGTCCATTCTAATGGTTCAAGCGTGTCCTCTGGAAAGGGTTCTCCTATATAAGCTTCGTCTTCGATAGCCCTTTCTAAAACACATTCTTCTCGTTTCAGACTTCCACATTGCGAAGCTACACACATCCATAACTCCTTGGGTTTACCTAACCAAGCTGGAAATTCGGATCCCGCCAAAGTAGCTGAATCAAACTCCTCCACCGGTGTTCGGTTCACATCTTTGTAGCTATGGTCTTTCAGGTTCACACGTGTAGTGGTTTCCATATTTCTCAGGTATATGTGATCGTAGCCCCAATCCTGGACCATTTTCAACTGTCTCATGAATGGTCTTCCCAGTATGATATCATAGTTATTCTCCTTGCCAAAATCGACAATAGCAAAAGTATGTTCGTATTCAATGCCGCAAGAAGTCACTACAACTTTCTCTAATAACCCCATAGGTTTCTCCATGTGTCC
The DNA here is from genome assembly GCF_014529385.1 of Adiantum capillus-veneris. NCBI lineage: Eukaryota > Viridiplantae > Streptophyta > Polypodiopsida > Polypodiales > Pteridaceae > Adiantum > Adiantum capillus-veneris. The sequence goes on along the minus strand of NC_140932.1, from coordinate 107,188,410 downwards.
ATCTGCTAATTGGAGTTTCAACCTAGTCTTCCTTATTGCTGGTTTCCCCCATTTTTTCCAGATTTCTTTTGTAGCAATGGCTACCCCAGCTCCGCTGTCTAGTATTGCCATTGTGTTTACTCCTTGGAATTCAACTGGTAAGGTTGTATTCCCCTCTTCACCTTCGCAATACTCTCCGACCTTGTTTAAGGGTACAGGCTTAGCGTTCTTTTGTGGTTTACTCAGCTCTTGTATACCCTCTTGCAGTCTCGATGTTGGGTCTTTTACCCCAAATTTCTCCAAGCATTTTTCTACAGTGGTCCACATATGTGGTCTTAACCTCAAAAGCTCAGCTAGAGAGATAGTGCATGTCACTGGTGTTGACAAGATCTCTATCAATCCTTGCGAGTCCATGAATTTTTCTGATGAGATTCTTCGTGAGGGAAGTGCTCTAGTCTCGGATTTTGCTTCATACTCTCCTAAGTATGAAGGTAAGGTATTCAGTGAATGAGGTTTGCTCTCCATTGTTCTAACAGAGCCCCCATCTCCCCAGTAAGATTGCAGATCCAAGTCCACTTGAGATCCTGCCTCAAATTCCACTATGGGAGGATTCCTGATGTCCTTTTCCCAATTTGTCTGATTAGCTTGGCAACTTAGCTCGTTTGCAAAGTTTGCCTCTCTCACTTGTTTCCAAAATTCATTGTAATCATCATCTCTTCCGTAAGATCTCTGTATAACTGGATGAAAACTCTCTATCTCCTGATCGGTTGTGTTCAACACTATGCGGTCATCCTTGTGTGTATTTTCAGGCTTTTGTGCACTGGGAGTCTTTTCAGCTACTCGTGAAACAATAGTCTCTTCCTGAATTGGGTTTTCCGTTCCACAATTCATTGTTTCTTTTGGTGGTTCTAATAAGGCTTGTGCAGTCTCGATCATTCTCTGGCACATTTCAAGTCTTTGCTTTTTCAGTTCCGCATTTGGGTATGTCATCCACCTCTGTTCTTGTGTTTGGTTGTTCTTTAACCTAGCTTCGTAAGCTCTCATCAGTGCGTCCAATGGTTCGTGTACTTTGTCGACTAGCACTGATCCCCCTGAGCTTAAGCTCGTTGTTTCTTTGATACTCTTTTGTTTCGTTCTTTCCGGGCTCATATCTCGTTTCCCGTTTTGACTCTCAAGTTTTTCTAATCTATCTTTAGTTCGCTTTAGTTCCTCAGCTAGAATAGCGTCTTCACGTTCTTTTCTCAACTTCATGCGTGCTTTTCTAGATTTCCATGTGTTTTTCTGACTCCGCGGTCCTGGACTAACCATTTCAGTCGCTAACTTTCCATTCTTAGGTTCTCTAGTGGTTTTCTTAGCTTGATCTCTAGTAACAACTTGCGTTGGTATCAGAGTTTCATTTTCAGACCCACTGCTGGTAGGAATAGTTTCTAGCATATTCAATGTCGTCTTTTGCACTTTGTTTGGATTCTTTGAACAATCCTCAATGAAGTGAGTAACCCCACACTCAGTGCAATAAGCGTTAATTCTAATGATTTCCGTATGTGGGCAAACATTCATCAGATGGTCACCTCCACACTTGTAACAGGGTCCTAGTGCTGGTCTTGGTCCCATTTGATTCGTCCTTTGTGGATAGGATGGTCTTTGTCCTGTTAACCCTCCATGAGCTATGAACATCAATGTTCTTGCGTCCAAATTGTATCTCTCTTCATCAGAAGCACTTGTAATTGTTGGTATTCCAACATTCCCAATCATGCCCCATGGTTCTGGTTGATTTGGGTTCTTCTGGTGGGTAATACACAGTTGGAGACATGTGTGCACCGATTCTTCATAATAGGCTTGAACAGGCACTAGGGCTTGTTCTTCCTGATTCTCTAAGGTTGGTGCATATCTAATGCCTACTGGTCTTGCTCCTGGTAAAGGTGGTTGTTGTCCCAATACCGGTTGCGGTCTTTCTATCCCCATAGGTCCTGGTACATTTCCCGTTGGGTATCGAGGTATGGATGTACTTGAGGTGGTGCTAATTGAGCAGGAGGTGCATACTGACGCTCCCTTACATACCCTTTGTTGTAATAGCACTCCTCTGTTGGATGGTTTGTCCATTTTTGTTCAATAGCACACCATTTCAGTGTTTTTGGCAATGGTTTTTGGTATGGTGCCATCCTTTTTAGAGCATCTTCTATCATTTGCTCTACATTTGGCATGGTTGTTGTTTGAACATTCTTTTTAGTGGTAGTCTCGCTCGCTACGGAGGAAGAGCTACTGGATGCAAAATCTGTATCCGCTGACACCTCTCCATAAACCGTACAGTTATCCACTAAGTACAATGCTTCTCTCGTCACTTGCTCGAAACTTGTACAAGCTTTCAAGTGCAAGTCCTTCTTGAGAGTGTCATTCCTCAGTCCCTCAATAAAGAGAACAGATAGTCTGTCATCTTGTGGTCGTTCACGTACTGGACATCTCTCAATGTATTGTTTGAAGCGAAGTGAAGCTTCCTTCACTTTTTCGTGTTCTCTCTGTTTAAAAGCATATATTTGTGAGACCGTATTGTGCTTAATCCCTCGTTTTGAGAATTCCTCAGCAAACTCTCTTAGCAAATGGTCAATGTCATGGAATCCCCCTATGTTCAGTGGTTGAAACCATGTCAATGCCGTACCTTCTAGAGTAAGACCAAATCCCTCGTATTGTGTATGGAAATCTGTTATCTGCTCAGCTCTTAAGACTTGCTTAAAGAGTGACACATGTGCATACGGATCTCCCGAACCACCATACTTCTTTGGCATACACTTCGCTACTTGAGATGGTCTCATACGTCTATGGTCTGCTACCAATCTCATTGCTCCTGTGTCCCGGCTAAAGCTTTCTCTAGCATCATGGACTTCATGGGTTACCCTTGTCGGTTCCCCTGCCCTGAATCTACTACTAGGAGGTAAATGTGATGGTTCCGCTTCGAACCTTGGACCTGGAGTGGTATACGTGGGGATTGGAACTGCACTACCTCGATTTGTATCCATTGACTCTCTGGAATGTAATGATCCCATTGGTCTGGGCTTCGAGTACTGAGGTTGACTGAAAGAGTCAGCATCCTGAGTTCTTTGTCCTCCTGTCGTCATTGGGTTTTGCCCTCCATTTGTTGGTGCTGGTCTTTGTGAGCTAGAAGTAACATAATACTGATGTAGTGGTCCCCCAAAGTATGTATATCCTTCTAATTCTTTCTTGCCCATTGTTGAGTATTGCCTGCCATACTTGTCGTAAGCGGCAATTTTCACTTCCGATCCCTTTGTGTAGGTAAAGACATAAAGTCTTTTTTGGTCTGTCAACTCTCCGGTGTAGGGTTCTTCACATCTATAATAGAGATCTTGCTCCCCATTATTATATTTGTATAGCCCCACATAGATGTTATCAGTGTTGATCCTTGTAGTTTCATTCTCTCTTCTTAACCTCGCATCAGGGAAGTTCATTATTGGTGCTTTCTCCTCAAGTTCTTCATCTACTTTGGCTTTGGTGCCCATCAATCCCCACTTGTCCACAATGTTAGGGTTTAGGACTACCAAGTACATGGTACCCTCGTCATCTAGATATCTATCTCCGCTATAGCTCACAGGCACTAAGTCCTTGAACTCACTAGGTCTATCTTCTATCTTCACACAATAGCGGTCCATTCCATCCTTGTAGATCTTGGCACCTTGCTCATTGTCGTACTGATATTTTATGAACAATAGCTTCATTGTGGCGGAAAGGCTTGATGATCCTGCTGCCATACTTTTTCTGTTGTTCAAGTTCAGGTGTTCCAAGTGTTCGGTGAAAATCTCGTAAGATCTCTCCGAAGAAGTATGAGAGACACTTCCTTCAAAGATCGGCTCTAATGGTTGCACCCAACTTTGGTTTACACTTCCCTCGATTGATATGACACTTGCTGGTTCCCCTTGTTTTGGTTGGTTATTCTGGAGGTTCCTGCCCGATTCTCAAATTCATCAATTCCCCTAAAGGACTTTAACTTTTCCGTCTCGGCAATTTGTTTTCCCCAAGTTTTTGTGGTTAGAATTGATCCAAACTGATTGATACTTGGTCAATTGTTTAATCTTGTCAGTTGGACAACTTCTGTTTCATCAAGTGAGAATTTTGTTGCAGTTATGCTGAAAAAGACATTATACGCGTATGATGTCTTTTTTCACAGATTTAGACTATTTTGGTTATGCTCACTCTCAGTAGGCCCCTTATGCTCTTTCCACTCACAAAATTCAGTTTGAACTCTGTTTGAGCAAGTTATGGCTAATTTAGGCTTTTCTTGGCAATTTTCCGCTTTTGACTTGTTTTTTGGGTCAATTGTGATCCAAATGGGATGAAACTTGAAATATAACCTCTAGACAACTATTACAATGGATCTGTGTTAGCAAAGTATCAAAATATGTCCAAAATTAGGTCAAAGACATCATACGCGTATGATGTCTTTTTCATCAATTTGGGTCAAAACTTGATATTTATGCTTCCTACAGTGCTTGTAACAATCTTGTCAGGTCAGATATCAAAAATAAGCAGTGGATGTGCCAAAAGACAATATACGCGTATGATGTCTTTTGTCCCAGATTTTGACTATTTTTGGTTTTAAGCCTTCTCCAATGTTTATAATTGAGTTTCAAGTGTTTTTGTCAGGTTTGAATGTAAAAACAATATCTGAATCCAAAATTTCCTATTCTTTGCGTTTCTTGGACTCCGACTTGTCTTTTCGGGTTTCTTTGAGTGTTAATGCTCTTGTTTTAAGTTGAAATTAGGGTATAACCCCCCTTTTGAACACTTTGGTAAAGTCAAAATTTCTGTTTTGGTCTCTGTTTGGTCATTTAGACATCATACGCGTATGATGTCTAAAGTTGCAGATTTCCAGTTTTTTGGCACAGAATCCTTCCTAAAGCTTTCTCAAGTGCTCAGCAACTCCCATATACACAGAAAATTTCTCTGACTTTTGTTTATTGCAAGTTTCACTACTAACTCGACGGTTTAGTGATCTAACATGCAATCAACCATATCAAGCGAATACTCCAATGGTTATTAGCTCTAGATCAGGATCAAATGAAGTCCTACCTAAGCTATTCCTAATCATAAAATGGGTTTGGTAATTGTGACTTTAAAGATATCCACTGTCACTCACGGACTAGCAAATTCTTCTTCTATCAACAACTACTCAACACCAACAAAACAACAAACAAATCTAAGCTAAACTAAAAATACTGTCAACACGGAAGACCCAGGAATACCCCACTTCCTAGTATCTCTCGAGATCTTCGGAGTCCACCACTCCTAGATCTTTTCTAACTAAAGTATACAAAGTAGTTTATACGACTCACCTCGTAGGATTAGTCTAAGGTCACCTACTTAGGGCTCTCGTCCCCGGCAGCGGCGCCAAATGTTAAGGCGGTTACGCTGCTAGCGGAAGCTAAATAGCGAGAACTCAACCAACAACAGAATTTGTCAGACGAGGACGGAGCTTGACCCGCAGGCGCATGGAAACAACTAGGTGGGTGTCAAATCACCTACTCGACCTTCTAATGACAATCACTACTAAGGAAATCAAATCTAAGTTCTAAAATACGCAAGTGACTCAAATCCGTACTACGAACAAATGCTATACGAAACAAGATCTAGAGTCATTGAATCGATCTCAAACTCAAGGGGAAGTCTATACACTAGGTAAGAACAACACCCTAAAGACTTGAACTGCAAAATCAACCTATAACCACTCCGTGCGGCAAACGCGTATGAAGACAGGCCGAAAAATACAGGTGATCGAAACTTGACCCCGATGGTACTAATGCGTAGCTCTACTCGTTGTGGTTCTATAGATATACTGCACGCTCTATTCCGACACACGAGTTGGAAGAGAACTCACACCGAAGCTCGTAGGAACTTACCACACATAGAAGCCAATAGCGCGCACTCTTGGTATCAGTGCGTAGCTCTCGCCGTTGCTAACACAATGGCGGTGTCGCTTCTCCAATGGCGGCCCCGTAGCTCGCGTAGCAAGTAGATAAGACTCTCTCTCTCTCTCTCACTCTCTCTCAGACACAGTCACGGCGCTCAAAAACTCACTTTGATTAATAATCTGAATCTCTTTAGGTTACAAAAACTTTGGCTTATATACCTCAGCCTTGGAGGTGAGAACATCTCTAACTAATTACATCAGCAAGTGAAATTACTTCGGGATTACAAGCTGGAAACTCAATTGAGTCCCGTTACTTAATGAATGGCTCAATTCAAAATCAATGTCGGAAAGACATTTATTACAATCAATGGTTACAAAAATGATGAGTGTGAGCAAAAATGTGGGTGTGATCCTCTGCTGGCTCGCTCAACACTCTTGTGTGTGAAATCTATCTCTCTCCATTAAGTAATCTACTCAAATATCTATTTAGCTATGTCATATTTCCTAACAAATCCATGGTCCTCACTATCGAGTGAGTCTTCTATAACTTGCATGGAATTTCTCTGTACAGGTGTTGTTTTCTTGTTCAGTGTGTAGAAACAAGTTGAGCATGATGCTGTTTTTTTTGCTTCTTTAGCGTTTTGAAAGAAAGGTAACTTTTGACCAAGCCGCTTGCAATATGTCCATCTTTTGACTTTGCCCTTTGTAAGAAAAGCTTTTGGAGAAGGGTCAACATTTGACGTCTTTCTCTCATCTTCTTCCACCAAAATAGCACTCATCTCCTCATGTGGCATCTCTCTGGCCACTCTAACTGTTTTTATGAATTTTTCATCATTAGCGAGAATGTTCAAAAGTACAACCGTTTTGTCATCATCATCTAGAGGAGCCTTAAGAGTAGCAAGTTATTGCGATAGAAGGCTTAGAGCATCTAAATGCTTCTTAAGTGTATCACCTCATTAAAAGGTGGAATTGTATAGCTACAACCTGATAAATAACTTATAATTATTGATAATACCTCCAAAAGTGGACTTAAGGTGTCCAAATTTCCTAACTACCTTTGTGAGATTGAGATGCCAAAGAAGATTATTTGCCAAGCCAAGATCAATGAGGCAAGGCCCGAATCATTTTTCTCTACCCAGACCAAATGTTGGGAATGGTCAGTATAAACATGATATGGCTCATCTTGAGTATGATCTTCCAATTAGTTCTCTCCTTAAGCAATTGTAACCTTATATTCCATTGTGGGAAACTGGTTCCAAAGAAACTCTCAATGGTGATTTGATATTTGGGCAAACCAATGTTTTCCAGAATGGAAAATACTGAAGGAACTTGGCAATGGTGTGAACAAATTCTAAGCCCAAAATATAGCAAAAGTTTTGCAAGCCTTGGCCCGTAAACTGCCATGAAGGTTGATGAAGTTGAAGATTGGCAAATGAGCAGAAGATTTTGTCGTGTTGGTTGACTGCCAATAAGGGCCGTAGGAGCTTGATGAAGCCTAGATCAAGGGTATGCAGAAGGTGATGCTTAACATACTAGAAGATGCCAAGTTTGCCTCTTATGGTAAGCTTGCAAAGGTTTGCTAGTATAAGACCCACATGCTACCAACTTTGTAGGATTCCAAAGTAATGAAAGTCAAAACGCTCATGGTCACTTTTTTAGGAAGTTTTAACACTCTATTTGCAGGTGTCAAAGCAAGGCCAACATTTTATTTTGTTGATGTTGCCTTGCTTAAAAATGCAAGAGCCTCGCAAGAGCTTGCTTGTGAGAAAGCATAAGCGGCACTATATTTATTATAGCTAGCTATTAATAGGTTGAAAGTGGCCACTATTGTAGGCTCACATGTGATTCTCTTGATGATTGTATATTATGAGAGCTCTTCTTAATGATCCATTTATTGACCACTTGTTGGAACTAGTGAGGATTATGGTTAAGTGCTATTAGGGGGAATGCTCATGAAAAAATATCCATGCCTCGCTTGAGTTCTGGCTCATGGATAGCTTGTACAACTCCTCCTCTAGTCGAGCAAGATAAGTCCTCTTCTTCCGTATCACTAGAAGTTGAAAGGCTATTTGAAACTGTCTATGGAGTAATGGCTTCCAAGAGAACCTCTCTTTGAAGTGTGGCTCTTGTCTCTCTACACTCGTCATCTTACCAACTATTTTGGGGCATACCCGAACGTCATCTGTGCCCGATTCTAACCATAGTAAAGAAGAGATTTCATGATGATCTTTATGAATACAAGATTAACAAATATTTAGAGAATTTAACCTTCGACCATGATCGGATACAAGGTAGGAACCATGGAGAGAGAGAGAGAGAGAGAGAGAGAGAGAGAGAGAGAGAGAGAGAGAGAGAGAGAGAGAGAGAGAGAGAGAGAGAGACTAATACAAATGAGAATCACTAACTCATCAATCTTGAAAGAATGTACAAGAGAAGGGCTTATTATTATATAGCCCAAATGAAAGTGCAAATGACGTAATAACTTCATTCATATTGTAGGATGACCTCATAGCTTAAGTCATAGAATAGAATGCAAGCACGGAAAGAGTTCTTACCACTAATAGCTAAGTAGATCAAGCTACCCACAATCTTCCTATACACGGTGTTAATATCAAGATATTTACCTGCATTAGATCTCATTTTCACATTTTGGTCCAAAATTGTAGTAATATGATTACAATCAACCATACCATTCTCTGACAACATTTCTAGTGCATATTGCCTTTGAGACAACTAAATCCTTCATGTTGATTCTTGCTGTAAGAACATGCTCAACTTCAGCCTTTTTGCCTCTACTAATCAAGCATCCACACAGATGCATACAAATAGAATTTCTAAAATTCTACCCGTTGTCTCCTACGTACAATGAATGATCTGCATCAACCATACAAAAATCTACATACATTGAGTGATATGCATTAGTCATACAAAAACCAAGAATACTCCAATCCTTTCATACCAAGATCTAGGTGCTTGATTTAGCCCATAAAATGCTGTTTATCTCTTACATTATATTTGGAGATACTTCATCCATGTATCCCTGTGGGTGCTCCATATGCACCTCTTCTTGCAAGTCATTATACAAGAACTCATTCTTAATATCTATCATTGACCCGGTCACTTTATAATTGCATGAATGGTAGCCATCTTTGCCATGGGGCTGAAAGTCTCCTCATAATTAGTGCCATAAGTCCATGCATAACCTTTTTCTACCAATCTAGCCTTGTACACAGTCATTGTATTGTTTGCATTATGCTTTAGCTTGTAAACCAACTTATAGATATTTTTTTTTTGTTTGCCTATTGTCAATGGAAAAAATTCCAAATTTAATTGCATAAAGATCAACCATTCCTCATTGTTAGCTTTCTCCCACTTATGTGTTTCCAATAGCATACTCAATATAGGTGGCTCTACATCTATTCTAATCTTTTTTAGATATGCACAAAGGAAATCCACACAATAGTTATGTTTCTACACAAGATTTATCACTCTTGAAGGTCTATGTGGTTTATGATTAATACTAGGTGCGTTATTATTTACCTGCATCCTCCTTGCCAAAAGTCTTCATAAAGGGCACACCAAACTCCTCATCAAGCCTTTTCTATGAGCCATTTAGGTCTCCTTTATCCTAACATGCACTCAAAATTTTTATCCTTGGGGCAACATCAACGTTTTCTTTCCCTTTCCTTGATGCATTTGATGAAATAGCAAGACTCACTCTATCACATGCCTGCCACCACAATGCATTGTTAACCTGACTTGAACTAGCCAACCCTTGTAGTCCACTCAAAACTTGTGATTGCACAAGGCATATTTTTAGGCCTTTGGATCAAGCTTAGTTTGCAACTCAGCCCACACATGCTCATATGCAATACATCAAAAACTTTAAGGTGTGACAAATTAATTTCAATTTTGAGGTAATACCACTTCAATTTTATTCTTTTTTTCACAAGAATCTTGAGAGATTTCCTCTCTCTCCACTTGCCTTTCTCTTTCTCTCTCATATTCTTGTTAACTATGTTGGAGAGTGGGAACCCGAAAACACACTAGTTCGCCTCTCTATAGCCTAGGGTGCTCACATCACCCCACTCCTATCAAAAATACTTTTAAAACTTCACATTTTCATAAGAAAAACGCCACTTGCACATACACCAATGCACACAGGCTCTGTCGGACCACCACACAATAGCATACATCCCAATTTGGCCCGCCGACTACAGCACTTTCATAACACACAACACCTCTCTCTCTCTCTCTCTCACACACACACACACACACACACACACACACACACACACACACACACACACACACACACACACACACACACACACACACCGATGGCCCGGGGGGTGCACATGCTCACACACAACGGCACCACACACACAAGAGATAAGCAGAGAAGAAAGGGGAGAAGGGGGAAAAATGGTACCAAAACATCGAAAATGATTGCTTTAGTTCCATTCAGAAGACACATATACAACCTCCATACGCACCTCTTTGGGTCGCACCATGGCCATCTCCTTCAGAATAAGGGGCAAAAACATCCCTCATGACTTAGCTCCATCGGCACACATCTTGATGAGCAGCCCTCCTTCTCAGCTTCCTGCAGTCTTCTACATAGCTGCTGCCCAAATCGGCAAAAGAGGGGGCCTTATTTGGGCAAAATTTTCCTTCTTAGCAAACTCACTCTCATTTGGACACTTGTTCGGTTTCTTTTTTTTGCATGCTCACACTTCTATCTTTGCATGTTCTCACGGGCCCCCCTATATACGAGAAGTGCCTGGTACCCTCGGGGGGTTCATCATTCAGTACCCCCTATATAACGTGCGTTCTAGGGGTATTAAAAACCCCAGTATATGTCTCATGAATTCAATGCATTTATGGCTAGTCGTGGGATAAAATGCCAATGTATAGCACCACATACGCCTCAGCAACATGGTGCTACTGAAAGAAAGAACATGTCGTTTATGGAGATGGCAAGATATATGGTAAAAAGTCAAGCTTTGCCACATTCATTTTGGCTTGAGGCCATAATGTGTGCCACTTATGTACTCAATGGGTGTCCTACGAAAAATTTGCAGTCTATGAATCCATATGAAGCATGGCACAATAGAAAGCCATCTGTTGATCACATGCATACTTTTGGGTGTTTGGCTTATGCCCTGGTGCCACAAACGCAACACAAAAAATTGGATGATAAGGTTTCCAAGTGCATTTTTGTTGGTTATAGTGATGAAAGAAAATGTTACAGGTTGTACCACCTGCAAACACATTGTATCTAAATTTCAGGGGATGTTGTGTTCGTGGAAGATTCTATTCATCCCTTGCTATTATTTACTAGAGATAGTAATGTAAGATCACAGGACATTTATGAGAGTTTCTTGCCTCTTTTTAGTGGTGGAAGTTTGAATGTAAATTCAAATGAGGCAAATGTAAAGCCTATGGGGGTTTTTCAAAATGATACAGATCAGCCTATTACTGATGCAGATGTACATGATGTACTTGATGAGGAAAGGGTCAAGAATGAGCAAGCTAGAGGTATGCCAAAATGGATGGTGCATACCTTACATTATAGTAAATTGGATGCACTTTTGTCTAGTCGTACCCATTCAGGTTGTTGCCATGCATCTTGTGCATCAGATTGTTATGCTTTGGCTGTTACTAGCTTATGTGATGTTGAGGAACCTCTCTCTTTTGATGAAGCACAAAATTCAAAAAATTGGATCGCTGCCATGCAATCAGAATATGATGCACTTATAGAAAATGACACATGGACTTTATGTGATTTGCCTCATGGCAAAAAGGCCATTGGTACAAAGTGGGTTTACAAGTTGAAATGCAAGCCAGATGGTGACATTGATCGCTATAAGGCTCGACTTGTTGCAAAAAGTTATGCACACTAGAAAGGCATAGATTATGAAGAAACTTTTTCTCCCACTTGTTGTATGACTACTGTGCGTTTTCTATGTGCATTGGAAGCTCATTTTGGTTGGGATGTACATCAATCAGACATTGTTACTACTTTCTTGAATGATGACATATTTGAGGAAGTTTATGTAACCTAGTCTTGCGGTTTTGTCAAGAAAAGACAAGAGGATAAAGTGTGCACATGTAAGAAAGCTTTGTATGGGCTAAAGAAATCTCCTTGTGCTTGGTATGAGAAAGCCAACACTCATTTGGTCCAACCAGGATTTTGTAATAGTCCAACAGAAAGCACTTTGTAAAGCGTGAGGGTGATGTACTTCTCATTGTTGTTCTAAATGTGGATGATTTGCTGATTGCTGGTCCAAATGAGACACATATTACTGAATTTAAGGCTGATTTGGATACTAATTTCAAGATGAAAGATTTGGGGCTATTGCATCATTACTTGGGCATACAATTTAAGCAATGTGATGGTGGTATTGCCTTGTGTCAGACAAGTTACATAAAGACATTGCTATGTAAGTTTGGACTTGAGGATTGCAAACCTATTGCCACTCCCATGGAAACAAGTTTGAAATTGAGTCTTCATGATGTTGGTGATCCTACTGATGTCACTCTTTACCAAACCTCTATTGGATGCCTTATTTATGTATACAATACGAGGTTGGACATTCAATTTGCAGTCTCATAGGTTAGCAAATTTATGCATAGCTCAGGGTCTAAGCATTGACAGGCTTTCAAGAGGATCTTTTGCTACTTGAGTGGCACTTTACATCTTGACTTGTTTTATCCCAATGGGGGATCATTGCCACTAAATTTACATGCTGTTTTGGACTCAAATTGGGCTGGTTGTTTTGACATGTGAGTGTCCACAAGTGGCTTTTGTTTCATGCTTGACATTTCATGTATCTCATGGTTGAGCAAGAAGCAACCTACTATGACCACTTCTACTTATGAGACTGAGTACATGGTAGTCTTCCAACAACTATGATTGAGTACGTATGGCTCAGACGCCTTATGGCTACTTTGGGTGTTGGACAGGACACTACCAACACCATCTACACTAATAGTCAAAGCACATTGGTAGTTGCCAGGAACCCAATTTTTCATGCTCGCACAAAGCACATTGAGGTGCACTACCACTATGTCAGGGAGTGGCTCTCAACAAGAGATATCAACTTGGCTTATGTGCCAATAGAGGAAAACCTTGGAGATCTTTTCACAAAGGCATTGTCTCGTGAGAAATTCTAAGCGTTCTACAAAGCTTTGGGCTTACTCCCCTTTGTGGATTGCTCATGTCCTCATGGAACGACACTTCCTTTTACTCTATGTGCCAAGCTCTCGTTCATCGCATCACTCCTAGGGGGGTTTTGTTACCATATACATGTGGTAGTGATGTGTGTGAACACATTTAGGACCGCAAAGGCATTTTTTCCTTCACTAGGTGGGTTCCCCCCCGTGCATTGTATATACGTCCATCACTATAGGGCTAACTGATCTTTCCATTGCACACTAAGTAATACACTCTCTGTTGTGTGCCTTGAGCTTCCTTCATCTTCTCCAAGTTGTGTGTGTTTCCGTGCAACCGTAATTCCAACACTTAATTGAGAATGAAGTGGGTTTGAGACATTATATATACCATGGATTTTCTAGTTATGGCACCCCTTTTCGGTTTTGTTCCACTACCACATGGTTCCGTGTACACGCCTTGGTGTTAAAAAACAACCTCACCAAATTTCCAAAAAATCAATTTTTGGTAACAAATTTTGCCACCCCCTGTCTCTTGCTCACTTGTAAGATTGGCACCTTGTAAAATCCCATTAGAAGCCCATCTTTTTGGATTTGGCCACTTTCATTGGCTCTGCATTTTGGACCTCCCATGCCCATTGAACGACGCGCCGTAAAAAGGGAAAAAACCTCCTGGTCCTTCATCACCGCAATCATTTACCAATTTTGACGGAGTGTAACTTGAGACCCACTACTTTGATTGACATGCCATCACTTCTAGTGGGCTTCACATGCTGCATTCCCCCTTTACAAACCATGGCAAGCTCAAAAAAATCCATGATAGCACACTTACCAAGGCGACCGATCTGGCTCAAACCTAGCCCTCGACAAACCTTTAAATGCCTATAACCTGGCCGTTTGAACTTTGATTGTCGATCTAAAAAGACCAACCTGCACCATAAGCCAAGCAATTTTGGCCCATACACTTACATCCTCTCTAACCAACCATATGAAACAATTCAATCTGACAGGGATCTGCAAACCACTTTTACCTTCAAACTGCCATAACTTACACTCTGTAGCTCCAATTAAGGAGCCATCTAGACCAACTCAAAAAACACTTCAAGGACCACCTCCAGGACTTCCATTTATACACTTTGAACACTTTGACCAACCATCTTTGATAGGCACCACAACAGAGAGTACCTTGGCCCAAAAAACCACATAAATCATACACACCAACTACTCTTTGCTTGACCTTGACCTTCATATCTGTCTTACCACTTTAGCATGCACCTGTAGAAACCCTCTTCATAGCATCGAACAAATTTAGCTGCACCATCATTGCCCAACCTCCTTGTTGAACATTCATTTTCAGCCATAAACATGTTTATTGCCCTTTGGAAACTATAAAACTAGAAAACACTGTGAGCAAAACAAAAAACCGCTACCATATGTATAAAGTCTTATTCCTACTTCATGCCACCTCTTCTCAAGTGGGGTTTCCCAGACCCCTGCTTAGTCAAACCACTTGGATTAAACACTTGGCATTGAGTGCATGCATCCATGTGCAACCACCTCCAATAATGTTGCACCCAAGCACATAACCAACCATGCATATAAAAGGCCCACAACATACCTTCATCGCTTCAAGCACCAACCTACATCCACCCTATATCCCACCTGCTTCAAAGAGAGAACCACCGTGCACACCATCCTGCTCCATATACATAAATGACCCTCCCTCTAATCCATGTAAGTAGAGTTCTCCTCAATAGAACCATGTAACTAGTGGACAATCCATTGCACAATTGCACTCATAAACATTTCCTTCAACCATGCACGTACCTCTTTTGAAATCTTGGACAAAGCGACATCGTGATATTCCCTTCGTCCACCATAGAACCCGCCTACTTCATTGGAAACTCCTCCCCCATCAACTTCTTTACCATGACTAGCTCCATGCTTGCCTCCATGCCTGTAGTCCCCTCAATCCCAAAATCATCAAGCCCTTCCATATCGACTGGATCAGAAAGGTCAACCAACACCTCTTGCATTTTGACTCCATCATCTTGCTCCTCAAGCACCTACTCTACTAACACTTCTTCAAATAAATAAGTAAGAAAATCATTCCATACCGCATTATCCAAGAGCATAACACTAAATGGGGAGCATTCATGTCCTTAATCATGGCATTTGGACTCTGTAATGCTCCAGCCACAATTTAGAGGTGTATAATGAAAATATTCAATGAATTTTTGAGCAAATTCCTCGCAATGTTTATGGATGATTCCAGTGGACAAAGTAGCATATACATAATTTAGTTAGCATGGCTGACAATAATAAAGAGAGTAGAATGAATATTGACGACTTTGATTTTGCACATGAAGATGCTACTAATGATGCCCCCATGTTTGTGAACTATCTTGTTACTAGGTTGCAACAAGCGATGGGCAACCCTGCTTTACAAGCCAAAGTTGCCAACAACTTCGCACCCATGGGATTCTCCAAACGCCCCAAGAAGAGAGAGAGCTTAAGAAGCCTCTTGTAGAGACTCCCAAAAGAAGACTCTCTCCGGTGAGAGAAGAGGAAGAATCCTATGAAAGAGAAAGAATTGAATCTCCAAGTTTTTCTAAAGATGTGGCTCCGCGAAGACGGCGAAAAGACGATCCCCAGATCCTCCTAAGAGAAAAAGATCGTCATCTAATCCTTCTCCTTGTTATTCTGAGAAGGAAGAGAGAAATCAAAAGAAGAAAAAGGCGAGGAAGAGGTCACCCTTTTCTCCATCTTCATCATCTTCCTCCTCTTTCGATGAAAGCAACAGTTTTTCTCCTAGAGAGTACAAGAGGAGAGGACATTACAAATCCTATGCTGATTGGAAAAGGTTCTACAAGCTTAAGAAGTTCAAGGAGGGAGGAAAGATCATCTCTTTTCTCACCTATGATGGCACCTTTGGTGCTACAGACAAAGTTTTGGCCTTCACCCAACAATTTGATGAGTCCTTTGGAGATGAGGGCTTCATAGATTCCTCTAAGCTATGCCATGTAGCTATGAATTTCCAAAAATCTGCTAGACAATGGCGGGCTAGTCTACAAGGTAATGGCGAAGCTCCAAAGACATGAAAAACTCTACGAGTTTCCATAATGAAGCAGTTTCTTGGAAGCGATGCCAAAGACAAAGTACTTATCGAATGGCGAAGTTTGAAGCTATCTCCCAATGAGTCTACCACAAGTATGTGGACAAATTTTGGGATTTACATCTCAAAGCTACAATCTACCAAAAGAAGGACTTCATCGGAAAAAAGCAACAATTTTGTGCGGGACTACCTGAAGATATGACCGAGTATGTCAACTCTCCAAGGCCTAGGACTATCACCGAAGTGATTCACCATATAATGGTTGCTTCACGAATCAATTTCCAAGAAGGGGCTAAAAGGAGATTTAAGCCCATGGAAACTAGAGACAAAATTAACTAAAAGGGAAGAACAATGCTCAAAATTCTTCCCAAGGCAATTCTAACAACAACAACAAAAAACAAGACCAAGGAGAAAGGAGTTTACAAAGGTAAAAATAAACTCTCTCCTGAAGGGTTAGAGGATTTTTGCAACGATCATAAATGTTTCAAGTGTGGGGATTAAGGACATGGCTATCGTTCTTGCCCCAAAAGAATTAACGCAATGAGACTCCTAGAGCTTCCATGGTTGAAGCTCCAAAAGAGGATACTCATTGCTGTTAGGAAATAAGACGTAGCTAAATAGATAATTGAGTAGATTACTTAATGGAGAGAGATAGATTTCACACACAAGAGATTATAGAGTAGAGAGAGAGAGAGAGAGTACACACGATATACGTGGTTCACCCAATGTGGGCTACGTCCACGGGAAAGCAGCCACTCAATAGCTTTAGCACTTCAAAAGAAGAAGTAGTTTACAAAGGGATTAAACCCTTGATAGAGCTCCCGCCTTGCTTCACTCTCACCACCTCACACTCACCTTGTTGCATCAACTTCACACTATGAAATGTGTGTAGAAATGGCCTCCTTTTATAGGCCAAAAGGGCTGCCCTCTCTTATGAGAGACAGCCATGTGTAGCCGCCCTTGTGCGAATAAGTCCAAATTGGACCCTCCAATCCGCCCATGTGTGGCCACCCTTGAGAAGACAAGTCCGCTTTTGAATTTGGCCACCGGCCATTGAATGCAGCCACCGGCCATTGACTTTCGACCACCGGCCACCGGCCATCGGCCATTGACTACCGGCCACCGGCCAACCGACCGGTTGTTTTCCGACCACTTTCCGGCCGCCGTTTGGCCATAATATTCCGGCGAAAAAGAATATTCCGACGAAAAAAAAGTCTCAGAGGCCTCCGCCCCCGAGGCCTTTAAAGTTGCCCCTGATTCTTGTCCGTGAAAATTTTGGTTTCCGGTGAGTGATTTTCCTTCACGCACGATGGCTTCTCCTCATAATGGGGGCCTTACAAATGTGCGCTTTTACCACAGAAAATTACGAGGGTAAATCAGGCTCCATACTTAACAATTGCAAAGGATCATCCCTTTCCTATGCTTGGGTAAAGGTGACGGAGCATGATGCCTTTGTCCTTTTTAACCCTGGCTCTACTCACAACTTCATATCAATGGAGTTGGCTATTAAGTTAGGCATACAAGCTCATGAGAAGGGAGACACCGTTAAGGCCGATGGAGCTTTCAAGGGACAAGAAGCCACATTTAATCCCTTGATTGGGAAATTGAGGCTTCATGTCCAAAGCTACGTCAACATAGAGGAATTTTTCATCCCCCCCCCCCCCCCCCCCCCCCCAAACATGAGGATGATATCCTAGGGGCACCATGGTTCAATTGCATGGCTTCCAATACGAAGTTTCCTAAAAGGAGAATTTATTTCAACTATAAGGAAAAGAACATGTACATAGATGCTAATGAGTCGGGTCGTACTATACCCCTTGTAAATATGCTCGCTTTTGATAAGTCAATGAAAAGTTTAGTTTCCACGTATATGATTTTTTTAAAAGAATCCATAAATGATCTTAATGTTTTATTCAATGGAAATGGTAGTAATCAAGAGGAATTAGAGTTGTCTAATTTCCTAAATGGATTCCAAGATGTTCTTATTGATGACATCCCTAGAGAGTTACCTCCAAAACGATGGGATGATGACCATAGAATAGAGCTTCTACCTGGGAGCTCACTGCTAATAAGCCTCTTTATTGAGTTTCCCAAGCTCAACAAGAGGAGATTATGAGCCAAGTACATGAGCTGGTGGATAAAGGGATGGTGAGGCCTAGCTCCTCTCCCTTTTGTTCACCAGTCCTTTTAGTGCAAAAGAAATATGGCACATACAATATGTGTGTTGACTATAAAGCACTAAATAGGATCACTATCAAAAGCAGATTTCTCGTGACATGGGTAGAAGATCTGTTTGATAAGCTACAAGGCTCTACATACTTCAATTGGATTGACCTTAAAAGTGGCTACCATCAAGTAAGGATAGTCAATGAAGATATTGTAAAGACCGCTTTTTGCACCACTTTTGGTCTTTATGAATATCTTGTCATGCCTTTTGGCTTGACAAATGCTCCGACCACATTCAACCACTTGATGGAGAAATTTTTTAGGCCCTACCGCAAGTTCACTGGAGTATTCTTTGATGATATCATCATCTTCTCCAATTCTCTAGAGGAGCATAAGCAACACCTCTAGGTAATCTTTCAAGCTTTGAGCGAGAATAAACTATTCATTAATCAAAAGAAGAGTGAATTTTTCCTTCAAGAGATTCAATACTTAGGTCACATTATCTCTCAAAAATGGTATTCGTATGGATCCAACAAAGTTAGAGGTAATAAAAGGATGGCTTAATCCAAGGAATCTACATAAGCTACATAGCTTTAATGGTATGTGTGCATACCATAGACGCTTCATAGAAAAATTCTCGCAAATAGCAGGACCATTACATGACTAAAAAAAAAAGAACGTTAAGTATACATGGACTGCAAAAGAGAAAAATGATTTTGAGAAACTCAAAGAAAAGCTTATCTCTCAACATGTGCTTACTTTATCGGATCTCTCAAAATCATTTCAGGTCCAATATGATGCTTGTGGAGATTGCCTTGGAGCAGTCTTGCTTCAAGAAGGGCATGCCGTAGCATATGAGAGTTGAAGACTCAATTCCGATGAGCGAGTGTTGGGCATATACAAAAAGGAGCTACTAGTTGTTCTACATGCCCTTGACACATGGAAGCACGATCTTTTGGGGACTCCATTCATCCTACAAACAGATCACCAAAGTCTTAAGTACTTCATGACGCAAACCAATCTTTTTAACAAACAAATGAGGTGGAAAAATTTTCTTTCGCAATTTAATTTTCATATTACTCATATTGTTGGTAGGCACAATCAAGTGGCCGATTCACTATCATGACAACAAAGAGTAAATGTAGTGTCTATAACAACTCACAATGATCTATCTTCTATGATAGATGAGCATGCTATTGATCCTGATTTCAAGGATATAATTTCAGCCCTTGCCTTAGGGAAGAAAAAAGAGCCGTTCACCTTGCACGATGGTTATCTTCTCCATGGCAATAGGCTATGTGTTACTAACTCCCTTTGTGAGAAAGTAATGTATGATTCCCATGCTCCTCCCTTTGCGGGGCATAGAGGGATTCAACCTACTCTTCAAGGAGTAGAGACATATTTCTATTGGCCTACCATGAAAGTAGACATACAAGAGTATGTTTCAAAATGCATGGTATGCCAAAAGATCAAGTATGATAGAGGGAAGCAACATGGATTACTCGAGCCATTGCCAATTCCTAATTCACCATGGGAGAGCATATCCATGGATTTTATATTTGGATTACCCAAGTCTATCCATAGGAATACGGGAATATGGAAAATAGTCGACATGTTTACCAACCAAGTACAATTTATACCTACCAAAAAGACTATTAAGGCACATCAAATGGCAACCCTCTTCATATCCCAGATTTTCAAACACCATGGCTTGCCAACATCCATAGTTTCAGATAGAGATCCTAGAATGACCAGTAATTTCTAGAAAGGTCTTTCAAAAATTTAGGAACAAGGTTAAATTTCTCTTCAGCCTATCACCCACAAACGGGTGGCCAAAGTGAAATAGCTAACGTTATGATTCTAGATCTACTCAAGATCTATGTTATAGGAGTAGATCAACGCTCACAATGGGAGAGGTACCTACCCCTTCTAGAGTATGCATACAATTACACTGTCCATATTACTACAAGGAAGGCACCTTTTGAGATCATTGAGGGAAGACCTAAAAGTCCCTTGCTACTTAAGGTACATGGGAAGATCTTCGTTGCTGATGAGTATAACCGAGACTTAAAAGAATATCTTCAAAAGATTAAGGAGGCTATATCCATATCATAATAAAGGCAAAAAGCTGCTACTAACAAGCACCGAATGGCCTTAACTTTTAAGGAAAATCATTGGGTCCTTCTCAAATTTCCCAAGGCTCGATTGAGGCAAACTACGGGCAAAAATCCTACGGGCCACCAAAAGTATTATGCTAAGCTAGCAAAAAGATACTATGGTCCTTTTCAAATCTTAAAACCAATCAACAAGATGGACTATCAACTAAAGTTTTCCAATCATTGGCTCATACACAATGCCTTTCATGTGAGCTTACTTAAGCCTTACAAAGGAGAGACACCAAGAGAACCAATAATTGAGGACCCACCTAAGATTGAAGATCAAGAAGAAGTGCTCCAACCCAAATCCATCCTTCAACATGGTAAGATTATCCGATGATATCCTATTAAATTCAAAAATTATCCTTTTGAAGATGCTAGATGGATGCAAGGAACACAGCTTAAGGATAGTATGCACCTTGTCAATGCTTATAATGCTACACTAGAGTAAGAAAACGTAAATGCTTTTTAAATGAACAATTCTTTTGTCTTATAAAACTAGTTCTCTTTTTATTGTGCATAAATTTAAGTAGTATGCATGCTTAGAATCATGTTTGTGATGACGACGTCTCCCAAACACCAAGTAGAATTTGTCACTCTACTTTGGGAGTATGATATGGACTAAAGAGCAGACATGCTTGCGGAAGCTAAGTCTTCCAAGACCAAGTGGACTAGTCATTCATTTTGGAATGACATTGTAGGGGAAAAAGGGATCCTCTACACGCTAAGAAACATAGACTAATGACTAAGGCTTTATCTTCTCTACCTCATAGTCGAGGACGACTATGGTTTCAAGAGAGAGGTAATGTCATAAAATCTAATATCTACCTATTCCAAATGATTTTCTCATATTGAGTTGATCATTTAATGCAGAAAAATGAATGGGAACAAGAGTT
Source organism: Adiantum capillus-veneris (assembly GCF_014529385.1). Classification (NCBI taxonomy): domain Eukaryota; kingdom Viridiplantae; phylum Streptophyta; class Polypodiopsida; order Polypodiales; family Pteridaceae; genus Adiantum; species Adiantum capillus-veneris. The sequence goes on along the minus strand of NC_140932.1, from coordinate 107,167,008 downwards.
AGAATATAGATATATGCTTTAGACTTATCTCAGTACGGGACAAAAGGGAGAGAAAGCTACATCTCATTGAGGGTCCAAAAAGGAGATGATGGTCTACCAAAGAGAAATAGAGCTTAAAAGACCTTAGGGTTAGCTTCATTAAAGACCTCCAATAGTTATTTTTAAAAGTCCTTAGACCTAGGACCTTTATGTACTTTAGACCTTAGGCAAGGTAGGCATGTGCTTGAGGTGCTTGTCGTGCTTAATGACTAAGGTGCTTGAGGTTCTTGTCATGCTTGACAACTAAGGTTCTTGTCATGCTTAATGAATAAGGTACTTGAGGTGTTTAAGTCAAAGATGATCCCTAAATCTAGGGACATGAGAGAGAACACTCACACATACACACTCAAGGCAAGCCCAAGACTCAAGAGGCATTAAGGCCACATGTCAAGCCCCTAGCAATATTGCCCTCATCATATGTGCTTGAATCCTATTGGATGACCTATAGGAAGGTCCAATGAGAATTTAGATTCAATTAAAAGTTAAGATCTTTCTCGTAAAGGGGGAAAGGAGGACATTTGTCCAAATGCTATAATTAAATAATTAAGATCTTTCTCTTAAAGGGGGAAAGGATGACACTTGCCCAAATGCTACAATTATATAAATTAAGATCTTTCTCTCAAAGGGGGAAAGGAGGAAACTTGTCTAAACTCTACACCCCTTGCTTGTTATGCTAAAGCCATCCATTGGCTAGCCCAAAGCTTGAGCCCATAGGCTTGTATCAAGAGTAAAGTAGTAAAATCAAACTCTCTCTCTCTCTCTCTCTCTCTCTCTCCCTCACACACACACACACACACACACACACACACACACACACACACACACACACACACACACACACATACTCCACAAGCCACACACACACACTCCTCCATTGTGTGTTGTGTGCACAAGTCATCTCCTTCTCCAAGCTTGAGAAGTGGAGAGCCTACACCAACACCCCTTGGCTATGGAGTCTGGACTGCAAATCCAACCAAGATTTATGCTCAAAGCAATGCTTATCAATCTCTCCATCTTCATTATCACTATGCTAAGCTATGCTCTATGAGTGATTATATATGAGGAGACTACTTCGTTCTCATAGGGATACATCTTCTTCTCTTCATCTCCCTCACTCCTTGCTAGTTCTCCTCACTCCCTGCTAGCTCTCTCCACCTTTGAAGGTGTTTGAGGTCTTGGGATCGAGACCGAGGACAAGTTAATGTTTTTGCAAGTTAGCTACGGTCATAATATTGGTGCATGAATCTTACCATCTTCATGGCATCAACAAGGTCTCAAGGAACACAAAGCATGTATAAGTCTCTCTTCAAGGGAGAATCTATAATACAAAAGCCTTTTGGAGGGGGGACTGGCTCCGAGTAAATCCTATGCTCAACTGTTTTCAATTTCTCTAATTCTCTCTCTCTCTGTATTGTTCATGCCAAGCTAACTAGGTATAATTTTTATTTTTCTACCTTCAATCAAGTACTCTCCTTATGTTCATTAAGAATCCTCTTAAGGAAATGCTCACTATTGCTATTTTAACTCCGCCACTATCCATGTTATGAGCCATATTGTGTTACAGAGAAGCACTTGGAATGGGTTTTTGTGCCACAAATTTCAGACACTTCTTGTTGGGAAAGCTATTCCACTTCTATATTGATCATAAGGCGCTCCTCTTTTTGATCAATAAAGCAATCATTTAGGGCAAGCTGATCAGGTAGATGATGTTTCTGATGGAATTTAAATTAAAGATCTTCCATAATCCGAGAAAGACACATTATGGTGCATATTTTCTTTTACAAAGTACAGAGGGCATATCAAACACATCATTGAGGGATGAACCAATAGATGTTGAACTCTTTGAGAAAGCAACAATGGAGGGATTTGATCTAGAGCGCCAGGAGGTATATGATTTCCTTCAATTGGGAGGATTTTCACAGGATTGGTCCTAGGCTAGAAAAAAGGCAATGATAATAAATTTTTTTGAAGTTCACCACCATCATTAGAGGAGCTCTATAGTACATGCTAAGTATTGATGGGGTACTTTGGAGATGTGTGTCAATGGAAGGAAGTATGTAGGTTATCACAAAGGCCCATAGTGGGGAGGTAGGAGGGAGCTTCTCTACTGATATTACCTACAAAAAAATCATACAGGAAAGCCCCTAGTGGCAAAGCGTGATGGCCGATGTCAGAGCGTTTTGTAAGACTGACAACTATTGACATGACACCTCTGACTCCAATACAACCAATGGGAGTGTTCATGAAGTGGGGACTGGAATTCATGGGACCATTTAAGAAGATCACTCCTAGGAAGAACATGTATATTATAATGGCTACTTGCTTTGTGAGTAAGTGGGTGGAAGCCAAGGCATTGCCAGATAATATGACCAGATCGACATAATTATTTTTGTATGAAAACATCATTTGCTAATATGGATGTCCTATAGAGATAGTGTCAGATCAAGGCACACACTTTATGAATGAAACAATTCAGATACTGATGACTGAGATATTTTCAGTGAAGCACCAAAAATCCACGCCTTACTATCCTAGGTGCAATGGACACACCGAACAATACCAAAACAATAAAGATAATCTTGACAAAGATAGAGCAATAGGAGCCACAACAAGACTTCAAAAAACATTATGGGCTTATAGGAGTGCTTACAAGGTCACCACTAGCATGACACCTTTGAGAATGATATATGGCTCATAGCTAGTAGTTCCAATGGAGTTTGCAATCCTAAGTCTGAGATAAGTATAGTGGAGCATGGAATGGACTTCAACAAGAATCTAAAACAAAGATTAGAGAAATTATTACGCTTGGATGAGATCAGGCAAATGAGCCATGCTCGAACAAGAAGTGGTTCAACAACAAAGGAAGCACGGGCATGATAGCAAGATTAAAACCAGTGAGTTCAAAAAGGGTAATCTAGCATTACTGTATAAGTCAAAGCTTGGGCCTAAGAAACCTAATCTAAAAATTGCATGGTAAGGACCCTATGAGGTAGTTTGGGTGTTTCCTAATGGCACATTAAGGTTGAGAGATCTATTAGGACTACTGTTGCTAGGTGTTTAAAGTGGGGCCAAGATCAAGCTTTATTATTCCATATCAGATGAGGTATCAACAACACTAGTGTCAGAAGCCATTTTAGAGTCAAATAATGAACCACTAGATTTGTTTCATGTCAGACCAGTGCGGGAGGGAACCAAGGACTTTCCAAAATACTACTTAGCTAAAGCTCTAGTTCAGACTCAGTACATGAATTGCCAGTAGAGTCTGAAAATTTTAATGGTCATTGGTATAATGTAAATGAAACAATCATGAGCAGAATCTCGTAGAAAATGATTAGGTAGCCTAACCAATGCATGGGTGCCATGTTGCAAGCGGCAGTCCTAAAACCAAGGAAGCAAGAGCGTGGAGCATTCATGGTGAGAATATGTATAACTATGCATAGAGTACACAATCCTGCACTTTACCCTCAAAGACTCGTGCGACTTGTACCTTGCCTTGTGGAGCTTTCTGTACCTTCACCTTCTACACAACCTCCAACATCCTCACCCTCTCCTTCCACTTCAATGACGTTTGCAACCAAGCCTAACACTCCTATCGTTTCCTCTGTTTACTGCTGAACTACCACAAGTGATTCTTATACCTCACATGATTGTTCATACGATTTCAAAATGGGCAAGACTAAGAAAACATCATAAAAGATGCAAGGAGACATGGATCAAGTGACAGAGCAAGTGGAGATAAAGCTCACTCAGGATTAGCAGGAATGCTATGTACCCCATAACGACCTCGTAAAATATGCCTTTCACCAAGCAAAAAGATCCCTTCTCAAGCTATGGGATTTAGAGGAGGTGTTGGAGGCCGATAGGATGAGTTTTGATGTTAGGATCATTCAACAAGTTGTTGATGCTTTTGATCCAGATATTGGTGCTGCCAAAGTCAATGGAAGGTCAATATAGGCCACAACATCTGCCCTCTCTCATGTTCTAAGACTGCCATATGTAATAAAGGCCAAACCATGCTTGTTTGAGTAAGTCAGCTAGCCAGTACTACCTGAAAGAAGATGCACAGGCTAAAAAGAGGCCATCAGTCTGAAAAATAACCCACATGTGTTTCAAACAACATGTTTGGTATGCTACTAGTTAGGCTCAAGAATTTGAGGGCAGAAAATTATTTAGGCACATTCTTGCATAGTAGCCTCATTTAGCAAAGAGCCAGGGTGAAGAACCAAAATGTCTTTAAAGCATGGTACACTTGACAATTTTTGTACTTGGAAACCTGCATTTCAACTCATCCCAATGCTTATAAAGTTTGGAATGAGGATTTGGGGAAAGCATCCGAGACTCAAAGCACTAAACAAGACAAAATTGAGGGACAACAAACAGAACAAGAGATTGAAGAACAAGGAAATGAAACGACAATAGTCACTACACTGGTGCAAAGAGAACGTCATCACAATCTGAAGCTGGTACATCTGGTGTTGGCATAGTAGGAGTCGCCAAACCACCAAAAAAGAAACAAAACACAATGGCTTTCCTGACACAATTAAGTCAAAATAGAGGACTCCGATAAATCCTATGGATGTTGGCCAGGACAAGGGCACTTTAGCAGATAAGTGCATTCAGTTGTCTCATCCATGGACTATTGAGAAAAAGAAGACTCATGAAAACAAATAGACTCCACTTGTTGACAACGGAAAGAAAAGTATATCTGAGACGCAGTTAGCTTTAGTCACTCACACCTCGGTACAACCAACTCGGATGGATAGGCTCCATAAGATACAAAAGAAGCCCCTTCATAGGAATGTGCTTTCAACAAGTAGATAACACACTTATGCCTTACCCTACTCCCTTGACATTGTACAAAAGCACCCAAGATGATGTGGACACTGTCATTGATGGGTGTGTCTATACAATTATGTATGGATGATGGAACACCATAGCTAATGCTATGGGACAATTAATGGATGCTCAAAAATCGGTTTCCAATTCAACATTAGTTGCTCTATAACAGGAACTTCAAGAAACGAAGACTGAACTAGAAAAGTCTAGAAGGAAAATAGATCAGCTTAAAAGCATGATGTTGAAACTCACGATCAGGCAAAACAATGATGCCAGAGTCATTACTACATAGCAAAAAAAGATTGAGACACTAAAAAACAACAATAAGTGTCTAGTGGAAGAAAAGCAAGTAGCTGTGGACTTATAAAACTTAGAAGAATCCATGAAGTCTGATCTAGAGGATAAAGTTGAGAGTACACAACAACACTAGTCAACCAATCATTGATGGACCATTTAAAGAACCAAGACCTCAATGACGATGACAAAGATGATGATGAAGACCAAGATCAGCAGGATGGAGCTAGAACAAGTCACCACAGTGATCATGATGAAGATGATGATGATGACAACCAATCTCCACCTCCACACTCAGCCAATGGTCGACGTAAGACTGACACTGGCACTGAGCTAGGCACTGGGCTAGACAACCAGAAGGATGGTGCGACAGAAAATCAACAATATCATCATTATCACACCTATTTTGATCAAAATTAGTAGCAACAATAAACTTAGCAAGGCACCCAACAAGCCATTGTTCTATCCAAGCCAACAAATTAGCTCAATGATAAGGGTAAATACATTGCAATTGACCCTAGTGTAGAGCCAAATTCAGACCAAAAGTACTCCACCAAATTGATCACACTTAACAAGAAACTAAGGAAGTAAAGGGCTCTCTAGATTCATGAATTTCTTCATGATGAAACTATCTACACTATTTGGAGAGGTTCCATATGCTTTTTGTAGGAGCCAGAAGAATGGTTCAGGAGTAAAAGCTTATGAAATATCATGATCAACAAGTTTGGCAACTGCCACCTCATCCCAGATGTGTCCAAGTCTTGGACCATGTGCCTGAGTGATTCCTCACAATTGAGGATGTTATGGTAAACCCACACTCAAGTTTCCATCCATAGTCAATCTCAAGAGTTTAGGGTTACAACTGAATATGCTACTAGGTGACACACCAATATACAAATGTATGAAAGACATCAAAACCCAGATCAAGGACATGCTTGCTAAATTGAAAATTGCAAGAGGAGTCCTTGATTAGAAAGTAACGATGTTATTGGAAGGCAGTACCACCAGCAACAAAGTACCCAAGATCGGGATGTCTCTTAGGGAGCAGGACGTCAACCTGAAAAGCCTATACCATCTAGTTTGAATCACTAGAAAAATGATGCAACAGGAGAACCAGATCTTCATGAACTTCATAGAATCTGTACCTAACTCCCCGATGTTGATGTATGCATTGCCTGCCAAAAAAGCTGAGCTACCCTGCTTCTTTCTAGCATTGCCCCCAAAACACACTGAGCATCTCTAGCTTGAGGCACTCATTAACACTCTCTTGTCTTATGTTACTACATATTGGATATTTTCTATCCCTATCTACTTATGGTTGGGACCAATGATGACCATGGTAAGGCTATGCATGTTGCAAATGTGGATGCCAACACACAATAATCCTTGCCACTTCTTAAGGTGAGGGTTACCTTTCCCTTAGTTAGCCTATGGACATTTTTTTCCTTATCTTCACAGTAAGAGAAAGTGAGAGTGAGAGGAAGAGGTCTTTGTGGTGCTACCATTTTGTAGCTTTTGGGGCTCTTTGGACTATACTCTTTTTTTCCTTTTAAGCAAGAAAGAAGGAAATTCTAAGTGAGCTTGAGGTATTGTCTTGTTGATTTTGGAAAACCCTTGGGCTTCTGTCATGTCTAGACTATATGTAGATGGTGGAAGGGACTCTTCCTCACAAGTCTTTTCTTTGAAAATGGATGTACTAATGGATTTGGTTTAGATTGTTACTTCTTACACTGGCTGTTTTACCTCAATTATTGGTTATGGCATATTGGTTATTTTGGTTACTATAATGCTTGATTGGTCTTGTTAATGATACTTAAAATCTAATTTTGGCATTTGGGATGGTACATACAATCTATTCATTTTTTACTTTTGAAAATATGTTGCTCTTGTTGAGTTAGAGCTCTGGTTGTTGGTCTTTGGTGTCTAATTTCTAAGTTCTTTTTTTTATTTTTGGTTTTGATGAGGAGGAAGACTCCACCTAGGTTAGTTGGGATCTTCCTTGCTCCTAGCTTCTAACTCCACTTGATGGATGGCCTGACTACGTACATTGGACTGAGTAATGAAACTTCATGATTCACTGCATCTGACCTAGTTATGGTTTGATCTTGGATTTGAGTAAATTGACTCATTTTTAGAATAAATTTGTGCTCTTGTTTACATGAAACCTTTGGGTTTGCTTATGAGGCTTGTTACTTATGTTATCAAACCCGATTTGGACATTCCTTATACCGTAAGGATTGATTGGTTTACTTGACCTCATTGCATGATGCTTTAATAGATTTCTTTTGTTCTTTGCTTAGATGGACTTGCTAGTTTAGTACAAAGAAGATATGCTTGATTTTAGTATTTAGCTTGGGTTGTTAAAATTAGACCCCTTTCACTAGTTTGAGCATACTGGTTATTCTCGCCATTGTATTGCTTGACTGACCTTGGTAAATCTACTTTAGACTCTTGAAATGGATTATAACCATTCACTTTTGAGAACTTGTTTCTCTTAGAGCCCTTGTAGCTTCGGCATCTAACTTCTAGGTAATTAATTGATAATTGGGTCCTAGGAGAAGAGAGTCTCTACCTATGTTTTGTTGAGATCTCACTTGATCCTTGCTTCTACTCCATTTGATGGATGGCTTGACACTAGATTGATTATTGGAATTATGCTTAGGTTTTGGAATTCTTTACAAACATGTAAATGGTTTCCCCTTCCTAACATCCTCATGGGTAGGGATACCCTCATTTTGTTTTCTTTCCAATGTCATTTGCAAACTAGTGAATTTATGTTTGTCAATACACCAATTGAATCATAGGCTGGGATTTATGGTCTTCCTTTGAGAACTTTCAAAAAATGACCTAGAATATTTTATTTTGATATGATTCATTCTAAAAAATATGAATAAGTATATCACTAAATTTGATGACAACGTTGGGTTCTACTTTTCTTCCTTTTTAAATCCTATCGGCTTGAAGCATAAAATGTGGGTATTGGATTAAACCCTAACGAGAGAATGCTTTGGTCAATTATAGTGTTGACCCCAACACTGCTACTGGGTCCTTGCTAGCATGAGATAACCTAATGATGATTGTCTTCTAGACATCTCACACTTGCTTGTTGAGCTCCTACTTAGTTCTAAGACTCATGCATCGGGTAATGATAATAGGGCATTTGGGAAATATAACTTGTTTTGTTCAGATTTGGACCTCTAGTTATGGTTATATGCATTTTTCTAATGTCTGTTATTTTAGCAAAGGGAATGCTCTCTTTTAGATAAAAATGCCCTTGAGCATTGCTTTTGGTTTTTATCTTGCTCACATTTGCCCCGATTTTTTATTTTTCCTAGGAGTGATGGTGTGTTCTGATCACTAAGACATCATTGATTGATGCATTATTGTATCTTCTTTAGTTTATTGTACTGGCATGATTATATCATTCAAAAAACATATGTTTTACTTTATTGGTCTCTAACTTTCTTCGTGTGAGATCGATAGACTCTCATATACGATCTTACTTCAAATACATTTTAAGCTAGAAACTACTATGGAATTTAGAGAAGATGTCCCAGCTTTATAGATGGATGAATATCTTAGGCTCTATAATATATGCAAGCTCTAAGATGCTTCTTATGATTGTCTAGATACTACTATCAGAGTGTGTAATGAAGGCTTGGTCTACTAAATCATGGAGACGTTTTTAAATGAAAACATTAAACACTAAAATAACAAAACATAAATGAGACTTTAGTTACAAAAAAATTCTTACCCATCACAAGGAAAGAGTGCCCTTGGATGGATATAAAGATTTTGAATAAATTTTTTGATTACAAAAGAAAAACTTTTTTTACTTCATAAACCTCTTAAATTATAAGATGGTAGCTAATCTAATAATTTTTAAGTATGACTTGGATCACACGTGATAGGTTCTTTGGCATATATAAAACATATCCAAACCTAACAAAACTATTTTTTTGTTTATATGGATGTAGGTGAGATTTCTATTTTTTCTTAAAAAGGTTTAAGGTTTCTATAGTCTCAAGATGCATCAGGAGGGAATCATTGCCTCTTGATGGCTTATCGTAAATAAAGTAGGTTTTATGCTCGACACATCATAACACAAAAGATCTGTATTGCTTAAGATAGTAGTTAGTTTAGGTGTTTTTAATTTTTACATGGATAACAATTGATAGACTCACCAACACCAATTAAACGTATTCGAAACTAGTCGCTTGATTGTTTTGTTTACATGGATCCAAGTGAGAGTTTTATCATTCCTTAAATGTGCTTAGTAACTTCTTGACATTAAAGATGAAAACCAACGACATCTACTTTTATAGTTTTATGTTCTTGATGTTTAGCAAAACTGAAATGCACCTCCATTCTTTGAAGTATAAATTTTAAAATAAAAAGAAGTTTTATACTCCGCTGTTTTGAGGCTGTCTTTTGAACATGTAAGACTATTTTTGTGTAAGTAATATAACTAATCCAAAACACATACACATGAATATGGAAACTTTGTTTCTTGTGCATATTCCCTACTTCTTTGGACGTATGATGTCCTAAAATTTATTTTACTTGTCATAGCTATTGAATACAAAATTTTCTTTTGTTACTTTTGATTCACTTCTCCCATCGCATATTAACTATTGGCTCCACTTCATACTTATTAGTAGATGGAATCTTTTTAGATTTCAAAATTTGAGTCCCTCAGCTTGTTTGCATCGCTGCCTCCTTCCCCTATGGCTGCCTCCTTCCTCCCTACCCCCCCCGTCCCTCCCTGTGCGCGTGGTCTCTACCACTTCCCCCTCTGTCAGCTGACCCCCATGCTGCCTCCTACCCACACAGCTGTCTTGTGTGCAAAATCTACCGTAAGTCACACCAGCTACATTAGATTGCGTTCGCAAGGCAACATGGCGAGAGAGAGAGAGAGAGAAACAACTTATTCTCTGCATGACACTTCCGGCTCCACCGTCCGTGGATCTATCTCTCCATCTCCTTTGAAGCGGACTCTACACAACAAAAAAATTCTCTCTCCCACTTGCCCTTTATAATTGCCAAAAGAATCTCTCTCTCTCTCTCTCTCTCTCTCTCTCTCTCTACGTGCCCTCCTCTCCCTTTTTTACTCAAAAGCCTTCCTTTCCCTTCCCGTTCCAACCGTTTTGCACTTCGTTGCAAAGTGGTTTCTTTTGAGATACATGTTAATGAGACATTGTGACCGACCTACTGAGTTTCTTTGGTTAAAATTTTGTCATGTAAATTGTTTCCTTCATTCTTTTTCCATTGCATCTCTAATGTAATTGTAGCCCATATGTTTCTTGTTGTTGGTTCCAATCAATGTTTGGGAACAAAGTGCTCGAACGTACAATCATGCCGGTTGGAAAATCTCAAATGTGGGTTATCATCAAGAGGAGCAACAGACATGCTACCTAATATTTGATGAAAGTAGTGTTGAAATGTGAAAAAAACCTCAATTTTTCTTTTCAAATTTCCTCTTAAAAAGGATCATAAGGCCGAGTGTATGGTAGGATGAAAACAACAGCTTAATCATGGCAGTTTTAGGCTCTGGCATGGCATGAGGGTTCTCATTTTGCAATAAACATGCATTGTGAGGAATACTTAGGTGCATAAAAATAGACTAAATCTAGCTTCAAGGACATTATCCATGAAAGCAATTAATTGATTATTGCCATGGAAAAAAAGAAGAATTCATACAAGTGGAGCAAGGCATCTCTAGCGATCATGACCTCTTGCAAAGAGTAAGGGTGCGTGGATAATGGCTCACCATTACTTGGCGCTGTGTAAGCCTTGTGATGTCTCAAATGGCCCCTCAAGGCTCGAATATGAGCTTGAGGCTACAATACATTTTTTGATGTTTAATACAATACATCTACTCACAATTGTGAGTCTGGGGGGAAAAAAAAAAAGACTAAGTGCTAGCCAAGGGATCACAACATAGGTGAAGGATCTTGTAAACTAAGAACTAGCCAAGGGATTGCAGGTGAAGGATCTTCTAAATCACACCAAGTAGGTGGAGAAGTATTAGTGAATTTGAATGATGAGTGAGCCTTGGGTGTCCTCGTGCAAAATAAGTACAAACTTTGTAAGTAAGGGGATGCCTACATGAGGAGAGGGTACCTATGAGTTACCCCCCTCCCCCTTAGATAATTGCACCTCAAAGAGGTACAACAATTAGCATATCCACAAATCCCCCCCCCCCCCCCCCCCCAACAAAAAAAAAAAAAAAAAAAAACAACGCACCGCGGGGTTGTGTGTGACATCCTATCGTATTAGTCAAATCCAAGGTTATATACAATTACCTAAGTAAAAAGAGGTTTGAGGAGAATCATCATCACATGATAGCTAGCTTAATAAGGTGCTCAAATGGTGTTCACAAGATTGAGGGGTTCAAGCATCGTGGAAACTACAAACTAAATTTCTTAGCATGTAGAGCGGGCACACAATTGGGAATCTAGATGTGCACGCCTATAGAGGTGCATCTACCCCCACAAGGAACGTGGGGATAGTGAAGCACCTGAAAACTCTTTTTGCACCAAGAACTTTTTATGACTTTTTTTGTTATACTCAAAGATATCAAACTCTAGAGGCAAGCAACCCGACTTCAAAGGCAAAGTAACCTTTTGAACTTTATTGATCTCAAAAGTTTGTTCTCTTTCCACAAATCAAGATTAGGAGTGCATTCCCTGGACCCTTACTATATTAAATTAAGTTTTGAAAAATGAGAAACTTGGAACCATTTTCAATGCATTGTAATTTTTATTGTATTGCTAGAGTCTTGGTTTCACACATTAGGGTTTTTACATCATTGTATCTCACATGTCAATTCCAATACTTAGTTTTGCATTGACTAATATTAGACAATATCTCCCCTTTCCAAATGTCACTGGGTGTTGAGGGGGATCTATGGTTGACATTAGGCATCGTCATAGCTTTGCAACGTGGTTGTGTCTAGGGGACAACACGGTGCAATGGTGTATTGCTCATGGTGCCGCGTGTGGGTGAGTGTGGAGAGAGAGAGAGAGAGAGAGAGAGAGAGAGAGAGAGAGAGAGAGACCCTTGGTAGTTCCAACATGCCCTAAGGTCCAATTTCTATATAACAAAGGTATCTCAATCATCGGATCAAGTTGGTAAATGTAGGTTGAACCAAGGTGGCCTAGTTTACTACTACTTCATCTTTCCTTCACTTTCGATTCACCAACTTCATACAACGATGGAGACTTCTCGCAATCCACAATGCCTAATCTCCATCATAAATTCTTGATGAAGGAGTTCCATGCCAATTAGGGGGGACAATGTTCTTTGGAACGTTGCCAAGAAAAAGGGTTTTGAATCTTACTTTTTTAATCTCACGTGATTTTGTACAAATTAGTGGAATCCACATTGTGCGTGCCAACTAGTGTAGTGTATATAAGTGTACATCCTTTTCAAATTCAAGGATTATACAATAAATAAAGAATCGATTAAAGCGTGTCATCTTTTCCTATGGGCATTCTAAAGTTGTTAAAGAATGCATCATACATAGTTTTATGCCAAGCAACATGCTAGAGCCTCCTCAACATAGTGCTTGATGAGTGTCACAAGATGTAAATACAACTTCTTAAAATAACCAAAGACTTGTGCACTTGACAATCTAAGATGTCAAACATCCCAATATGGCATGAGCCTTAGATGCATCTTATCTAGGTGGTGGACACGCTTGCCCGTTTCATTATGCAGGGCACTAGTAGAGAGCAATGTTGCATAGGCATATGCATAAAAAAGAGGGAAAACCCTTTAAAATGGAAAGAAATAGCCATATTGGTATATAAAATTAGGGGGGCCTGATGTGCTTCGTGTAGACATCATTTATTTTCATAGCCAGTGCAATTTGACTACCACAAGTACAGTAGAGGAAAAGGACAAACGAGCTTCCATGGTATTCCATTCTTCTATCTTGGGGATGCCTCTCAACCTTTGTATGATATTCATGATGGTAGATCACCAAAGCTATAATGGCTTTCATGGTCAGTCACATTATGGGTCAGGTTGAAGTAATCAAATTGTCCACTGAGATAAATGCTAGTGAATACAAAAAAAAAAAGATGCAATTTCCCCAAAGTTGTGCGTGATAAGAGACCTAGTGAATTTTAGGTGCTACAATTCCTTTTCTAACCTCCTATAATGCAATATAAGCTTTAGGCTTTGGATATATTTACTTCTTTAGAGCCTAGAGAGAGAGAGAGAGAGAGAGAGAGAGCTTTATGATGCCTAAATTGGGCCCCTAAACATAATAGGAAGGTCATGCTTGCACTCTAGTGGAGCTAGAATTTTTGTAATAACATTTCAAAGCCATTCAAAAGATGTCCATGTCATTCAAATCAATTACAACGTGATTTGGTTTGTCTAGGCTAGAGAGATTATTACTCTTAAGAGGCACCACATAACAATGGGACATGAGGAAGAAGGTGCCAACCTTGTTAGGGATCTTCAATGTATCATGGGAAAATTAAGGATATTGATGTGTTTTCTTACAATTGAAACGTCTTGAAATTGATCCCAAAGTTACATATGGCATCCAAACGATAAGGAAGCAAGGCTTCACCATTAGCTCATGCACCTTAAATAAGAATGGGTAGGACCTTTAAGAATGGGAAAATGTGGCTCTTTTGTGAGAGAGAAGTATGTCTGTTGGTTTTAACATTTTAAAATTTCTTATTGAATGAAAAATAGTATTACCTCTCTGTCTTTGGCCTTTTCTTGCTAGAAAGCATGATCAAGTGGCTATGAATTTCTACGTTATAAGTCACTCTAAAGCACTCTATTTCTCTCATATTCTTAAGAGAGTTGTTGGTAACCCAAAATGCTTCTTCGTTATGATTGTATACTGACAGTTTATGTACTTATATTTCACCCTCTGCAAAGGCTACTTGATTTGTAGAATCAAATGACTTTTGAGGATGAGGTTGGAAGGCAAATTCGACCTTTTGACAACGCAAATTGTGAAGTTTATAAGTCTTCATGGTCCTTAGTTAATCTCCAAAGAGCCACACAATTAATGCTTCTTCCCACGTGTAACTATGGATTCCAAGGCAACAATGAAGAATTACTTTTTTTTTGAAGGGGAGTGGGACTCAAAATGTTTGTCCCTCTACTTTGTGTCTCCTTTCAATTTTTTGAAGGGGAGTGGGACTCAAAATGTTTGTCCCTCTACTTTGTGTCTCCTTTCAATTTTTTGCACGTCTAATCAGGCCCTCTTGCAGCTTTGTAGCTATCATAAATAGTTAAGCTTGGTTTTAATTCAATTTCATTGGTATCAATGCATAGGTATTTTCTTCTTCTTGACGGAGGAACTACTTAGTCAAGGTAAATCATGAGACTGGAGTCTTACATAACATACTGGGTCGCATGTAAATAAAATCTATTAAGGAAGAATATTCGCTCTCATGGACCTCTCGTCTCGTGCCCTCCTTCTGCCTCGTGCCCCCTCCCATGCGCATGATTTTCTCCACTCCCTTGTGCACAAACGTCTACGCATCTGGTCTACGCAGCATCACCCGACTTAACGTCGGCCGCGACGAGTGTCCCCTCTTGTCCATCATCTCCACCTCAGTGAGGTGTTGAGAGAGAGAGAGAGAGAGAGAGAGAGAGAGAGAGAAGAAATGCATGAAATCCACGTGCCTTGCTCCCCCCTTCTCAATCCTCGCATTCCCACCCTTCCCATTTCCATTTCAAATTAATGCCAACATTTTTTGAATTTCCTCCAATTGGTACCTCCTACTACTCATAAACAAGTGGAAGGGTCACGACGGCTTTCAAAAACAATAAGAAAGTGATAAAATTGTTAGGTTGAATTAAACTGGTATTAGTGTTTGGAAAAGGATTGCCTTAGCTTAGTCTTGAGCCAATTGAAAATCGAGACTAGCTAACTGCAAACCATGGTAAACGGAAGAAAACCGATGAAATGTGTGAGAAATTCGTCCAAAAATTTTGCAAACCCCAAAATTTCTGCTAATATTTTTGATTTTCTTATTTGTGAGGAAAAAACTCGATCAATAGCCGCTTAATAAAAGGGACTTTCTCAAACGTTAACACTGACTGAAATCAAACTATAAAATGCAAGAAATGTAAAACCATGTGAAGTTGTGAAATGAAATGTGAAATAAAAAGAACTAATTAATATATATGTGTGTACAGAATTTATTAGAATTATGCAAAGTGAAGTTTCACTTTTGCATTTTAAAACAATAGAATGCAAAAAAAACATGTGTGTGTGTGTGTGTAAAATTTACTAAAATTTATGCTAGGTAAAGCTTCGCTTTAGCATTCTAAAATAATAGAATTCAAGAAAAGTAAAGACATGTCAAGATATAAAATGAAAGGTAAGTCTCCATCATGTCAGGATGTGAAATGAAAGGAGTCTCTCTAACCCAACACAACACTAAGGGTTTCTTTTAGAAAGCCAAAAAAGGTAAGAGAGATTGAAAGTTAGCGAGAGACACTCTAAGAGCTCACAATTTAGCTCTATGACTCTTTGAGGGTTGTCGGTGGTTTTAGTACCAGTGTTCACATGAGGTAAGCTTGCAAGAAGTGAGCTTCTAGGGGGACGGTTCTATTTTTCCATACTCCTCTAATCTCTATTATGATCAAGAACCACTTCAAGTCAAATTTCTTAAAGTTGTCGAGTTGATTTAAACAATGTAGATGATGAGGTTAGATACAGATAGGTTATTATATCTATTATATTAGATGTATTATATTTAAATAATATGTCAACTTTTGGATTCTCCTCGACTCTACTCTATATCTTAAGGAAGCAATGGCCTGTGTCTTAAAGTCAAGGAGTCAAAATACATTGTCAAGGAGCTTAGAAACAAACACTTAAATCACAAAATTAAGGATTTTCTCACATAGATGTCAATGATTTGGTGTCTTTATGTTTTCTATGCTAATCATCAATTGTAAAAGCACAAGTGTGCATGTCTAACTTCCCATGACCATTGCATTTGTGGATATTCAAGGCTGGATGCAAGATTATATAAAAACAAAGCATATGGCTACTCTATGGGCTCACCAAAGCCAAGAGAAACTACCATGGAACTTTTGGCATGTTTTGGAAGATTTGAGCTCTAGAGTAGGTCTTTCGAGGATCCATGGAGTGTCTCCTCTAGGGTAGGACCTTCAAGAATCTATCCATGCATGCATGGTGTGGTCTCTTTGGTAAGAATTCTCCCATTTTCACTCTTCCTCCTACGTAAAAGCTAAGGCAATGAAACCAACATCAAAAATCAACTTGTGGAAACGAAATCTCTGGTGTAGAGAATCCAAATATATTTAATTAGCTACATGTCTCCTACATATTTGTTATAGATGAAAGTAAACTACTAAGGCATCTTAAAAGAAGAACCAAGCCACTTCTTTTCACATTCTAAAATCAAGGGGAAACCCCCAATCCTTCTCTATGATGGGAATTAGGGAAGAGAGACTCAATCAATGATAAATGGTCCATTTCCCCTTTTCTTGAATTTAGGGATGCTTTGTTTCAACGAGTACATTGGTACCAAATTACCCTTTTTGAAGGTAGTCTACCTGTAGTACACAAGATGAAGACTACCTTGACTCAAGATGGTTGTTTTGCCTTCATACCTACAAGGTACAAGTAAAGAATGGTGGACTACACGAGTGGCTAAATGGTCACAATCAACTTGTTGACCCAAATGTTAAATTTACCTCATGCAAAATTTTAGCTCCATGCTTGAATGATAATATATTGGTGGTATAAAGCATCATTCAGATCACACTTTTTTTGAGAATTGAGAACTGAGAATGTAACTACTCAACTTTACAAGGAAAATCAAATCACAAGTAATGTCAGTATAAAATGCTTGCCATTCATGCACTACATCACAATTCAGATCCATTAAACCAAATGGATTATCAAAATTTAGATAGTGTTGTCGAGCACGGGACCCTGGAGGTTCAAAGAATCTTTTCACCAACATGCCTAAATTTATGGCAAAAATCTAGAGAAGAAGAATGAGAGACTGTAGAAATAACAATCTGGAAAGACACTATTTATCCATTCTAGGAAACTTCATTCAGGGCAATCCAAAACAAAGAAACAAGAACACCGCATTTTTGCTGAGGCTGGCTCATACACCGCCCGTGCTGTATGAGCCATCCTCAGGAAATGAGGCTGGAGGCTCTTTTCCCCTTGTCAACTTGCTGGCTCTAGCCCGAAATGACTGCTGCATGACGTATATCTTAAGAAAAAAGCATGCATGCATGAGTGTGTGCACAACATAGATACATAGATGAACACATAATAGATACCCTGTACAATATACGCTTATGCATGCATACATACTCAAAGCTATCCACTTCTGTAGAATATCACAACCATGGCTGGCATGTAAAACAAAATGAAATTGGAATTTGAATTTACAGCAAAATATGTGCATTTTTTGCCATCTTCCTATATCAATGCCTGTGAGCATGACCTTCCAGAGGCTCTATGGCATTCGTTTTGCATTCATTACATGAGGCTAGTGTCATCAATTACAGAGCCAAAGATTTTTCTGAACATAAGAAAGCATGGCGTCGTCTTTAGTTGCTTCTCAGCTTTACAAGAGCAAAAAAGTAGAATGCAACCATGGGAAAACCATTGCAACAAAGATGTGCCACTAACATTAATTGAATGTTCCGGAGATGCGGTCGACAAAATCCTCAAGTTTGCCGAAAAACTTTCCGACTGTAAGCTCCGGGTATTGAATATCTTGTGAAGAGATGTTCTTGTACTGAACTGGATCGATGCTTATTGCCTCATCTTCCTTGATGTAGCATCCTGCAATTTTGACGCATATAATTAGGCTGCTCAAAGCTCTCTCTCTCTCTCTCTCTCTCTCTCTCTCTCTCTCTCTCTCTCTCTCTCAGATTTGTATGGTCAGATTTGGATGGGATCAATCATGTATTTGTACATATTCTCAGTTTTAGCTTAGTTTTAGCTTTGTAGACTCAAACATCACTATGATGTTGAGTAGATCTTTTTTCTGTTTCAGTAGACGAGAGATCTATTACCAGATGTATAGTTTCTTGTCTCATGGGCCATTTTGGCTCTTTCGAGACGTTAATATATCTTTCTTTCTTCTTTCTCTCTCTCTCTCTCTCTCTCTCTCTCTCTCTCTCTCATAGACAGAGGACTCCGAGCAGCCCCAACAGCATAACAACACCAGAGGCACCAAAGGCACCAGAGGCATACTGCTTGATCGGGCGATAGAGTTGGGGCGATTTCGTCGCCCACGGATGAGGGGGCCCTCTCGACATTGACGCAGATTGCGATAGAGGATCCATACCATACTGGCGCGACATAGGAGCCGTCCTGACAGAGTGCCGACCTTGAAGGACATTGAATCTCTGTAGCCTTTTGGATATTGATGTATATGTATATGATGCCTCGACTGTCAGAAAGCTCCATTGTATCAACTCACCCTTTGTTTCCCTTTGTATCAGCTTTCACCACACCCCTAACCACTATTTTCTTTTCAGTTCTTTGTACTTCTTGTACCCAGACTTGGTATTAGATTCACCACATGTAATCGTTTGGTCTCATAGGTCATTTTGGCCTTTTGAAGACGTTAATATTACATTTCATTTCATTTCTCTTTCTCTCTCTCTCTCTCTCTCTCTCTCTCTCTCTCTCTCTCAACCTGAGAGGATTGGAGAAGATGTGCCCGCAGGTTCAGTTTCAAGAACCTCGAACAAAGCTCTGGCCGTTTGACACTCTAGTGGCTTCAGCTATGCTTTACGGGGTTCAAATTTGGGGACCCTCAGTGGACCACCATGGCAGACCTGGTAGCACCGATGGATGGAGATGTATGGAGAGGCCTCTAGTCTCTATGATCTCTTCGATGATTTTGGGCTAAGGCATCAGTGCCACATGAGATTATTGGAGCCGAGCTAGCTACCCCCCCTCTCGTGGTCGAGACACTTACTAGATCAGTATCCTTCATGCATAGCTTATGGGACCTCCCAAGAGACAGATATGCTCGGCTAGCCCTTGAGTCATCCCCACAGCTAGCGCTATAGGGGGATACAGCATGCTGGTATGGACAGATGACATCATGGTTTCAATCACATGGCCTCATGATGGATAGATTGCCTCCGTTCCAGTACTCCTTGGATGCACCCTCCCTATCTCTCACACATACAGAGATCACTAGACTCATACGTCAGGATTTGATTTAGCTAGATACCAGAAGCACATGGATACAAACGACATAGGAGTTGGGCACGGAGATGGCTTTCTATAGAGAGCATCTGCTCCAACTAACACAGGATGGGTATGTGATCAGACCTGCCTACATGGACACTCATTTATCCCATGGGATACGACGTGCTGTTGGTCAGATGCGCACATCATCGCATCAGATAGATTGAAACTGGCAGATTTAGGAGAGTACTGGTAGAGGCCAGGATTTGCCAATTGTGTCATATAGAGCCAGAGATAGAGTTACGTCACATTTGCCATTGTCCGGTATACTATGAGATACGAGGCTGGTTTCATTGTCTATTCAGAGGGCTTTGGACCGTTGACTAGAGTCATGAGATATCAAGATCACAGGTGCCTCGGGTTGTTTTTGCCAGAGCTGCGCAGACAAAGGGAGAGTCACTTGAGGAGATCAGGAACTGGGAGACATTCACAGAGAGAGATCACTGACTTCTTTAGAGCCGGGACTCAGCAGCCAGGTGAGCATGCTTTAGAGCAGACTTCAGAGCCCACCTATACCAGAGGTATATTAGTTGACAGAGCCATCGAGCCCGGGAGAGCTAGACGCCCATGTCTACGAGGGCGACCAGGGCATCGATGGAGGCTCCATCAGAGGATCAGGATTGTCCTAGCACAACATGGGAGGCGGCCAGTACAACATTTTACAGAGGCAGACATTGACGATGCTCTTCAACAACCGATGCAATACTTTCTCGGACAACGCCCAACGCCAGGCATCCTCAGGCAATGATGATGTTGATGATTTTAGTTTTCACTTTACTTCATTTTTATTTTGTACCCAGACATTGAATTAGATCCACCAAGATTGTATCGGTTTGGTCTCGTAGGTCATTTTGGCCTTTTAAAGACGTTTAATATAACATTTCATTTCTCACTCTCGGTCTCAGCTATGGTGGGCTCTCTTGAGGCAATGAGCTGCATGTGAAAGCATCCTTGCACACACAAGGGGGAGGAGCGATCTGCTCAGAATCCGATGGGGCCAAGTCCAATAGGGGCACCTTGGCGAGCCGAGGAAAATTCATTTCTTGGCGGCGCTCATCAGAGCAATAGAACCATCGCTACAGGCTTCTCCTCTCTCTCATATGCTGTCGTCGTCTGTGCAAGCCATAGCAAGCTTGTGTACACACTTGGCATCCCTCTTTAAGAATTAATTAAAAGGCTTTGGTTGGCCATCCCCTCCAAGGTGGTCTTTCCCATAGCACGTCTCAAGCTCATCCGGAGCTCGGAATTTTTGAGAGAGAGGCAGGGATTGTTTCAAGAGACATCCCAAGAGAGTAAGCAAGTCAATTCCGAAAGATTTCTAGTCTTCTTCTCAGTTTTTTGTAGAGATTAACCACAATCCAAGTTTCGTGGATCGTATCGAAAGGCAAGAGGGATTAAGCCTTCTTCTGAGGTTCCAAGGGCTACCTGCTAGAGTTACAAGCTCTTTAGAGCCCGTATTCCTTGGAGCTCGAGAACAAGAAGAGGCTTCGGTGTTTGCAAAGCAAGCAAGACAAGGTCTTCAAAGCTTCATTGAATTGCCCAAGGAGCACATTTTCGCACGATCATTCCATCATGTCATCGGACATCAGTATTCCAGAAGATCATACGTTTGATTTTCAAGATCCTCCACAACTGGGTCCAGATGCAGCTATGATGTGCAAGCAGTGGAGAATTGATTTTTTGCCCAGCAATGAAACAAAGAAGAATTGGAAGGCATGGGACAAATGTTACATGCACAATTCTACTATAACTAGTTATATCTCCAAATATCGCAAGATTGTTCTTAAGCTGGATGGATTAGACGAGTTCCACAAAGTTAGAGGTTTTCTTCGTGGTCTCCATCTTCATATCGAGGTATCACTTACTCATTTGCATCCAAAGGCATTGGAAAAAGCAATTGCAAAAACTTTGGTATATGAGCATGATGCAACAGACACTATGAATCTAAGATATTGAATCTCCTAGGAGGGGTATGCGTTGTACAAATTCTCTATCTGCTACTAACTTTGCACGAGCAAGGACAAAAAATTATGCGCTTCCATTGTTGATTGAATTCACATGCCGAAAGAGATTGCCCTCTACTGTCACAAAGTGATGATGTGGCATGGCCTAAAGGACGGAAGGAGGGGCCAAAACCCTAGCAAAGAGGCAGAAGATGTTTTTCAACTTACAGAAATCTTCTGAGTGGCCCAGAAGGGGTTAAAGAGTTCCCAACTTATGGTATGCCCGGCTGAGGGGCCTAAACCCTTAAAAACAAAGCAGAACCCCAAAAATTATGCAGCGAGCTGATGATGTGGCAGGTTGTACAGACGTCTGCGATTTGCGTTGCAAATCACACTGACAAGCTGACGTGGCATATTGTATGGACAACCCAAAGGGTGCTAGCTTTTGGTTACCGGATGCTTTTAGACTATTGCTTTTCATGTATTGCTTTTGGCCAAGGGCCTTTATAAGTGTGCCAAAGCCTCCTCCTCTTGCACTTTTGGGTGGTAGCAATGTAGAGAGAGCAAGGACCCTCCGACATTGTACTTGTTGAAGCTTAATAATTAAGAATACCGAGGAAGGGCGCCAGTCTTTGGGGCCAATACTTTTGGGCACGGAACTCCAACGTGCTATGTCGTCTCTCTCTCTCTCCGGTTTGTTCAGTTCTTTCAATTTCTCTTGCGTGTGTTGCACTAGATCTTCGTCTTGGGGTGTACAAGCCTATTACAATGGTATCAGAGCTTAGATAACTATTCTTCTACGGAGCATCCGATCCCTTTATTTGTAGCACCCATGGATTCAGTCGACGAATCCCACCAGGAGGAAACTATTGCACCCAACCATTCGGGTACAAGAGAAAACAATGGAGATTCGAACAGACATCGACCACCTTCCGATGATTCGAGAGAAGAGTATGATCCGTCTCCGTCCACAGAATACGAAAGAATGGAAATGTAGCGTCAACAACAGGTTGACACCTATGCTCGACAAATGCTTCAATACTCCAAGGATCCCCCGTACACGAAATTTTTGGTGAAGCACCCACTTGACAAGGTGCATTCCCGAGGGTGTGCCACCATCCATTCGCCTCTCAAGTCGGCTTTGAAGAAGAAATCTACACCGGCGGTACCAAGACAAAGGATATACTCAGAGGATGAATTTGCTGAAGCTGTAGAGCGATGAATGAGCAGACTCATGAAGACCAAGAGGCAGCCGTGGAAGAAGAGTCGGGTAGCAGACTATCCCAGCTACTTGGGTCGAAAGTCTACCTTTGAGGCCACCAGTACGCCAAAGAAACGTGTTCGATTTCAAGAAGTTTCTAATTCGTCCTCGTCCTCTTGTAACAGTTCAAAGAGTTCTTCTTCCTCTGACTCGAGCGATGAGGATAGAAAGAACAAGAAGAGAAGAAAGACTCAGAGAACAAAGGCAAGAAGAAGGCAAAGAAGAGCAGATCCTACACAAGATCTCGAAAGCACTTTGATAGTTCGGATGAGGACTCCTCGTCCTCCGAGAGCTCGGATTCTGATGAGCCAATGCACGCAACAAAGAGGAAGTATCGAGCCAACTAGTACGACCACCTGGAGGACGAGGGCAAGAAGCCCAAGGATTTCAAGGAGGGTGGGCGTGCTTTAAAGTTTGATACGTTTTTTGGCTTTAAGTATACCCACAAAGTCCTCGCTTTTATCCAACAGTTCGACAAAGATTTTTCGGGAGGGCGCTATTCCGAGCACTCCAAGGCACGAAGAGCGGCGTCCTATCTCAAAGGGAATGCCCAAACCTAGTGGTCTACCCTACACTGCTACACAGGGAAGCACCGACGAAGTGGCTACAATTCAAACGGGTTTTCACTTCTTCATGGCTCACTCAGGAATACGAACAAGATGTAATTACAGCTTGGAGTCATCTGAGGATGACCAAGGAAGATACACTAGATGCCTACTATCAAGAGATTTTGGGATACTTTTCTACCTGCCTCTTCTTTTAAGAAAATCACCTTCAAGCAACAAATTGAGCGATTCTGTTGTGGACTACCCAAAGAGATACGGAGTTATCGTTTGCAGAAGAAGTTCGAGTCCATGTAGCGGTTAATGGGACATGCCAAGCAAGGGTTTGCAATGCACACAAACATTCTTACTTACCCTACAGATAGGCTTGTGGCAATCTGGACCGGGCAAGAATCGAACAATGGTAATAGGAGGAAGGGAAACCAACAAAAAAGAAACCTTCGGGCCCTTGATTGTCAATGGAGTAGCACACCGTGTACTACAAAGAGGGTAAATGCTATAGATGCGGGGAACAAGGGTATGTCCTTGATAGGTGCCCCAACAAAGCGTCCAATGATTAGGCTCAGGACAAGCCAGAGAGTTCTAGAGTAGCAGAGGAGCGAGCAAAGAAAGGAAAGACAAAAGCAAGACTGGCAACGGATCTTATGGGGATCGACTTCGGCCATTTCAAATTTAATAAAATCTAATTGTTTGTTTACTCGATCTACTTAAATGAGTTAGATGACAATAAAACATCAAATTTGTTTGACCTTGAGAAGAAACGACAAGATTTTTAGCAAGCTCAAGCTGATTGTTTCTCTGAAGGCTTACTTGGAGAGATAATTCCCTAGCGTTTTGAAGATCACAACATTGAATTGATTCCTGGCAACACACCGCCGAACCGGTCACCTTATCAAGTTAGCAAAGCCCAAACAAGGAAATTATGAATCGAGTGAAAGAGCTTCTAGAGAAGGGTCTCATTCAAACCAATACATCACATTACTGTTCACCAGTGTTATTAGTATTAAAGAAAGATGAATCTTGGAGAATGTGCATTGACTACAGAGCTCTTAACAAAACCACCATCAAGAACAGGTTTCCAATACCCATGATCGATGATATACTGGACACGCTACAGGGCTCTACATGTTTGTGGAGAATCGACCTGAAAAGTGGCTATCATCATATCAGGATCGCTCCGGGAGATGTATACAAGACCACGTTCAGGACCTCCTTTGGATTGCACAAGTATTCGGTGATGCATTCCAGTCTCACGAATGCTCCTCCAATGTTCAATAGGATGATGGACAGGATTTTTAGAGATTACAGGTCATTTGTGGGCACTTTCTTCGACAACATCATCGTATTCTCCAAGAGTGAGGCAGAGGACATACACCATCTATTACACGTTTTCCAAGCATTGCGGAAACATTGAGAAAAAGAGCGAGTTTTTCTTGCCAGAGATACATTTTTTGCGACACATTGTCTCTGCAGAGGGTGCAAAAATGGACCCGACCAAAGTTAAAACCAATTGAGATTGGCCAGATTTGAAGAATGTACCTGAAGTTCAAAGTTTTTTGGGTTTATGCTCGTACTACCGGCGGTTTATTCAAAAGATTGCAGAGGATGCTTTCTCCGTTACACATTCTGACACAGAAAGGGCTTCTTTTTTCTTGGGGACCATCTGAGATTGCAGCATTTAAGACTCTAAAAGAGAAGTTGACAATTGGCCCATTGTGGTTCTACCAAATTTGCAAAAGCCATTTGAGGTTTACTGCAACCAGACTGCGTGTGGTCGGCGGTCGCAATCTGGGAGCGGTCTTAATGCAAGAAGGCCATGTTGTAGCTAATGAGAGCAAAATGTTTCCGCACCCAGAGCGGGTTGCATAGATTTATGAGAAAGAGCTATTGGCAATCATCCATGCTCTTACTCAATGGCGCCATTTTCTACTCGAAGCCGATTTTATAGTGCGCCGACCACCAAAGTTTGCGATTGTAAAGTGCAGCGGAAGTGAATGTTGAACTTTGCTCAAGATGAGTGCTCCAAACTGTGCTCAAGGTTCCTTTTACTTACGGAAGGGAGAGCCTTCCGTTCCTTTGATGAGAGAGGGCAATGGACACAAACAAAGTGGATGAACACTGTGAATGAAGGTGCTGAGACTGAGAGATAGAGAGAGAAGAGAATACGACACCTGAATGTTGTCAAACCCTCCTCCGAAGGCCCCACTCTCTATGGTGAGAGCGGTCTACTTATGATTGCACAAATCTCTATAGTGCTTGGACTTGCCGACGATGAGGACGACGACGAAACGGGCTGAAATCTACAAATCTTTATCTGCTGAATTCTGACTCTATGGTGGTGACGATGTTGATGGCGACGATGCGACGACGACGCGCTGAAAACGTAGATGCTGAAATCTGCGTCTTCCGGGCTGAAATTGCAAACTTCACGGGATCTGACCGTGCGACGAGGATCTACTGTGGGAAGGTGAGATCTGTGAGGTTCGGGGGTTCTACTGCAGGTGCTAACTGCTGAAAACACTGGTCTTCTTGTTGCCTTGTCGTGCCGGAACTGCAAAAACGTTGAGGTCCAGGCTGATCCAAAAACGCTAGGGCTCGTTTCTGTCTTTTGCTGCTGCCGGTTGTCTTGCGATGCAAAATGCTAGGCTGATCTGCTGTGGTTCTGTCGCCAGGCTGATGCAGAAGCAAAAACGCTGGCTGATCTGAGTTCTTGTCCAAAAAACGCTAGCCCATCTGCTGTGAAACAAAAACGCTAGGTATCTTGGGGTCCTACTGAGAAGTTGCCTGTGAACACACTGGTTCCTGCTGCCTCTTCTGCCAGAAAGTGCTAGCTCTGTTTTCCTTATATATTTCATTAGCAAAATTGCCCTACCTAGTTCCCAACAAAAGTCGCTTAATAAATAAGTAAAAAATGTCAAAAAATAGGGAAAATAGGTCTATGCACTGTAAAAATGCTACTGATGGGATCTGACTGGAATCTGATGACCATGTTGTGTGCAACCAGAGGATATGCATCTATTTTAAGTGTCTGGACATGCACGGTCTGCAAACAGACTCACAAAAGTGCCAGATTACTTCCTATCCTAGACTGACTTGACTGAACTGAACCCTGGTCATGCTGTAGCTTGTCCACGGACACATAGGGTTGGATGTGTCACGTGACAGCGATACTTCTTGTCCCAGAAACGGATATCAGACAAACAAATGAGATGGACAAATATTTTGTCGCAGTTTCACTTTCAGATCGTTCATGTGAAGGGAAAGAAGAACTTGGTGGCAGGTGCGTTGTCTCGAAAGCCATGAATTTCGGCTATTTCGGCGATTCACCATCTAAACTTCGAGATTATGGTAGATCAATAGGCCACCAATCCAGATTTTGCAAACATCTTTGATCGGTTATAGAGTGGAGAGACCATTGCAGGCTATTCTCTAAAGGCATGCTACTTGATGCGGAAAACTATGTTGTGTGTTACTCAACCGTTGAAGAAACAAGGTTTTAACAGAGTGCCACTGTCCAATTCTTTTTGGACCATCGCGGCACAGACACCACCTTGATAGGTGTGGAGAAGTACTACTGGCGAGGCTCAAAAAGGATGTGGACAAGTTTGTTCGCAGCTGCTTAGTATGCCCAAAGGTCAAGTTTGACAGGCTTAAGGCACCAAGTCTTCTACAACCTCTACCTATTCCTAGCCGACCTTAAGAAAGTATAGCAATGGACTTCCTTTTTTATCTTCCCAAGAATCAGAGTAGACATGATGACATTTGGACAATCATCGACCAATTCACCAAGCAAGCTCACTTCATTCCGGTAAAGATGACAGTTAAAGCTGACCATTTGGCTAAGCTGTTTGTCTCGCAAATTTTTCGATTACATGGTATGCTGAGTCTATAGTTTCAGATAGAGATCCCCGTTTTACGAGTTTGTTTTGGAGGGCAATTGTAAAAGACTTAGGCACCCCAAGTCGAGAATCTAGCATGACACACCAGAGAATCACTTAAAAATACTTCACACTTTAATCACAGTTCAATTGAGTCGACACGGCCCGGCGTAGCTCTGTGCCTAGAGAGATTGGCCTCATAGATTGGCTGCTGGCGCCCCTTTCGGTATTTATTTTTATATTAATGCTTGAGCAAAGTTACAATGCCCGCAGTCCTCTCTGCTCGAAGGCTGGTCAATAATCTAAGCCAAAGAGTCGCCTTGGGGTCTTATTTAAAGGCCCTTGGCCATGGAAAAGCAGTTACATGAAAATCTTCAAACTCAAAAGCTATTTGCCCCAAAAGCTAGCAGTGTGAAACGTGGAAATCCGTACATTGTACCACGTCAGCACTGTCAGCACAATTTGCAAAAATTCCGTACCAAATGCCACGTCAACTTAATTTGCGATGTCCGTACAGCCTGCCCGCCAGCTTTTTTTAAAAAAATTCTTAATGTCGCTAGGGCCCCATCGAACGGGACCCTATAAGTTGGACAACTTATACTTTTCATCCTGTCAATTGGGCATGCCACGTCATAATTTTGTGACATACCCCACTCTTGAAAGAATTGTAATCGCCCTCGACCATGCCTGCAAAAACAAACATAAGCCATAAACCAATTCAATAGACACTGACTCTAAGTACAGACGCACTAGACGATGCAAATCTAGCACTTACTCAAAGATGACTAAGTCAGTGCGCATTTAGACCGTATCCACATCAAATCACATAAAATTCCATCCAGATCTAAGACCATGATTCCTGGCAACGTATTTAGCAATCGCATCTAGATCCACACCGGACCTCACTGGTGTCGGATTAACCAATTCTTATTGCGATCATATCTATAGTATCTCAAGACCGAAATGTTGCACTCATTTCACCTTTCGATCCTGCACTCAAAAAAAATCACATGAGAGAGTACACATCAATCACATTCAATTTCGGAAATTCCCATTTTCAATTTCCTGTTCCATAAAGTCATACAACAAAATAATGTCAGCACATCAATATCCCTGAAATCCAAAGGAAAATCAGTGACTTTATTCCATCTAGGTAATCTGTGATAACGGAGCGGAGTTAACTCCCCTCTCGTGCAGTCCCGTCTGCACCAGACTCAACCTTGCTGATCTCCGAGATCTTTCCAAGTAGACGCAGCCGAGCCAAAAGGCTGAAGGTAAAGTTTCAATATCTAAGGAGTATCTGCTAGATCCTCCTCCTCCATCCACTTTGCATCCAATCTGTGATAACGGAGCGGAGTAACTTCCCTCTCGTGCAGTCTCGTCTGCACCAGACTCAACCATGCTGATTTGCGAGATCTTTCGGAGTAGAAGCAGCTAAGCCAAAAGCCTGAAGGTAAAGTTCCAATATCTGAGGAGTATCTGCTAAGTCCTTCTCCTCAATCCACTTCGCATCCAATGCCAGATAGTTCTTGAATTTCACTAAGAACCGCCGAATCACTTTACCTTTCACTTTCCTTTCTTTGTGAGCCTGTATCTATTTTGGAACGAGTATCTCCTCGCTCTCTTCCACTTCAAGTTGCTCATCAGGCTTCCTGTCAACTGGCACCTCACTCTTAAAAGGTATATATATATATATATATATATATATATACCTAGATGAATCCAGGATAAAAGCATTGTGAATCTTCCAAGTGTCTGCCAACTTGAGTCTTAACGATACATCATTTACCTTTTCTTGAATCTAGAAAGCGCCATAATACCTCATGCTGAGCTTTGGAAAAAGCCGCTCCTTTCCCTTCGTTTCCTTAGGCATGCCTTCTCAAAGTGTAAGAGCACCTAGTCATCCTCCTTCAGCTTCAAGTCGCATCTATGCTTATCTGCTGCCTTCTTATGCTGTGCTTGAGACTTCTCTAGAGTCTCGCGAACCTTGGCAAAAGCAGTGTCC
Source organism: Adiantum capillus-veneris (assembly GCF_014529385.1). Classification (NCBI taxonomy): domain Eukaryota; kingdom Viridiplantae; phylum Streptophyta; class Polypodiopsida; order Polypodiales; family Pteridaceae; genus Adiantum; species Adiantum capillus-veneris. Next base: position 107,137,938 of record NC_140932.1, on the reverse strand, counting down.
AAATCCCTCGTGTACTGATCCGCTTCAAAAATCTTGACTTTGGTGCTTAGAAAGAGAGGAACTTTCTTAGCACCTTCGATTACCTCAAATGGCGCCTCCCCGTCAAAGAGTGAAACGTGTTGGTGTAGGAAAATTCCACCAACGGCAAGTACTTTTCCCATTGAGTCTTCTAATCCGAAATGTAAGACTTCAATAAATCCAAAACCATTAAATTGGCTATCTCACATTGCCCATCTATCTGTGGGTGGAATGAGGATGAGAACTGTAACCGCGTGTCAATGTTCTCCCAAATTGCCCTCCAAAACAAACTCATGAATCGGGGATCTCTGTCCGAGACTATCAAGTCTGGTCTTCTTTACCGGAATAAAATGAGCATGCCATGTGACAAAAAATATGTGAAATGAACAGTCTCGCCAAATGATCAGGCTTAACCGTCTTCTTTACCAAAATCAAATGAGCTTGCTTGCTAAATTCGTATGCCCAAATGCCATCACGGCCACTTTGAGTCTTGGAAAGATAAAAAATGAAATCCATAGCAATGCTTTCCCGGGGCGCGAGAGAATGGGTAAAGACTGTAGAAGTCATGGTGCCTTATGCCTGTCAAACTTGACCTTTTGGCATACCAAGCAACTGCGAACAAAGTCATCCACATCCTTTTTGAGCCTGGGCCAATAGAAGTAACGCTCAACACCCTTCAAGGTGGTATCTATGCCGCGGTGGCCTCAAAAAGGTGGACAGTGGCACTCTGTCAAAACCTTTTTCCTCAACGGATGTATAGCACACAACATCGTTTTCCGCATCAAGTAGCCGTCCCGTATAGAATAGCTTGTAACTATCTCCCCACTCTGTATCCGGCTAAAGATGTCTACAAAGTCAAGATCTGTTGCATATTGATCTACCATGTCCTCAAAACTTCAATGATGGATCGCGGAAATAGCCAGAACCAAGGACTTCCAAGACAACGCATCTGCCACTACGTTCTTATGTCCCTGTACATGGACTATCTAGAAATGGAACTGTGATAACTTATTAGCCCATCTCGTCTGCTTTTTTGAAAGTTGCTTCTGCGACAAGAAGTAGCGTAAACTCTGATGATCCATAAAGACTGTAAAATCAGCTCCAAGTAAATAGTGTTGCCACTGCGTAAGAGCATAGATAACTGCCAATAGCTCTTTTCCATAAATTTGTGTTACCATCTCGGGACGTGAAAACATCCTACTCTCGTAAGCAATGACATGGCCTTCTTGCATCAAAACTGCTCCTAGACTGGGACCACAAGTATCACAATAAACTTCGAATGGCTTTTGCAAGTTTGGCAAGGCCAACACTGGTCATGTAGTCAATTTCTCTTTGAGAGTCTGAAAAGCGGTAATCTTTGTCAATCCTCACGAGAAAGAGACTCCTTTCTGAGTCAATAAATGCAAAGGAGAAGCTATCTCTGCAAATTTTCGAATGAACCGCCAATAATAAGAGCACAGGCCCAAAAAGCTTTGAACTTCATGAACATTCTTTAAGTTAGTCCAATCGCGAATAGTCTCAATTTTGGCCGGGTCCATCTGTACTCCTTTTGTTGAGACGATGTGCCCCAATAAATGTATCTCGAAAAGAAAAATTCATTCTTTTTCACATTGATAACCAATCTATGCTTCTGCAATGCTTGAAAGACCTATAGCAGATGATGTCTGTATTCTGCTTCATTCTTGGAAAAAACTATAATGTAGTAAAAAAAAGTGCCCACAAAAGATCGATACTCTTTGAAAATCCTATCCATCATTCGGTTGAAAGTTGTTGGAGCATTTGTAAGTCCAAAAGGCATAACCAAATATTCGTACAAACCAAAGGTTGTCCGCAAAGTTGTCTTGTAGACATCCCCCAGAGCAATTCGGATATGATGATATCCACTCTTTAGATCAATTCTGCTAAAACAAGAGGATCCTTGTAGTCTGTCGAGAATATCATCGATCCTTGAAATAGGGAATCTATTCTTGATGGTGATTTTATTGAGAGCTCTATAGTCAATGCACATCCTCCAAGATCCGTCTTTCTTTAATAATAGCAATATTGGAGCGAAGAAAGGTGAAGTGCTAGGTTGGATGAGACACTTTTCTAGAAGTTCTTTTACTTGGTTGATTATTTCTTCATTTTGGCTCAGCTAACTCGATAAGGTGGCCAGTTTGGTGGTGTACTTCCCGGAATCAAATCAATTGTATGGTCCTCAAGATGAGGAGGTAACTCACCTAGTAGGCCTTTAGAGAAACAATCAACCTGTGTGTGCAGAATTTCTTGTCGTTCCTTTTCCAATTAAAACATATTTGTTGTTCATTATTCAATTCTTTCAAGAAGATCAAGTAAACAAAAAGACTGGATTTCGTTAATTTGGAAACTGCCAAAGCCGATACAAGTGGGACGGACTCGCCGTTCAATTTTACATCAAGTACAATTTCTTTGCCCTTCTCATTCTTCAAAGTTGCTTTCCTAGCCCTACAATACCACTGCACTGTTTTCGTGGAACCAAGCGATTCTTAGGAGGACGTCACACCCTTCTAAAGGCATGATGTAAAAGTCCTTGTGCCCTAAATACCCCTGACAATGGCTCGTACTCCTGAGTGAGCTTAAATTTAAGCTACTTGGTCGATGCTTATTTTCGTAAGAGAAGAGTTGACCACCATGTCCGAGCATTTTCTTTTAGATAAGAGGCCGCCCTTCTAATCTTTGGGTGGTCTGAGTAGCGCCCTCCAGAAAAAGCTATGACAAACTACTGAATGAAAGCAAGGGCTTTGTGGGCATCTCGAAATCTGAAAAGGTATCAAATTTGACTGCTTGTCCACCTTCCTTGAATTCTTTGGTCTTCTTATTCTTGTCTTCGAGAAAGTCATATTAATTTGCTTTGTAAAAATGCTTTCTCTTCGAATAAAACATTCGGTCCTCGAAGTCCAAACTCTAAGAAAAGGATGAATCCTCGTCAAAACTGTCAAAAAAGTGTCGAGATCTGCAATAGGATCTGTTTTCTTGGCCTTCTCCTTGTTCTTTCCCAATCTCTGGTTCTTTCGTCGTTTCTTGCCCTTTCCATCCTTCGAAGCATACATGCTTCTTCTATTTTCTTGGCCTTCTTCTTATTCTTTCCCAATCTCTGGTTCTTTCGTCGTTTCTTGCCCTTTCCATCCTTCAAAGCGTACATGCTTCTTCTGTTTTCTTGCATTCGCAAAAGAAGATTGACAGCCCAAATAACCAGGGTGGTCAATTCCCTTATTACGTTTCTTCGGTTGCTTCTTCGCCCCCAAAAGTTGGTTGACTTGTCTTTCGACAACATCATCAAGTTCATCTTCAATAAACATCCACTGGATAGGAGGTTTCTTGAGGGCGGACTTTATTGGGGAATTGATGGCTTTCTGCCATCGGGTATGTACTTCATCGATCGGGTGCCAAGTCAAAAATTTGGCATACTCGGGATCCTTTGAAAACTGGAGCATTTGCGCAATCATCAACATGCTATTGACGTTCCATCTCCATTAGTTGATACACCGTAGGCCGAGGTGGCCCGTATTCTTTATATGCTGTTTCATTTCAATTTTCCGTGCTGCCTCCCGTTGTCGAGAAGTTGGGCGCGCTAGCTGGGAAGACACGAGGTCCTTGGCTGTGGGAGTTCGTAGCTCAGAATAAAGAGAGAAAGAAAGTATTTAAAACCATTTAGGCAGTAGTAGATATATACAACAACTAAAATATACAAATCTTGATGGAGGCCCATTGATCCTTGAACATGCGGAATGTACTAGATGGGGTGTACTAAGCTATCTGTATGAAACTTCACTCTTGCTTGGTTGCCATAGCTTAAATATCTGGCCTTTTATGTTCAGCTCCTCATGCTGCTCACAAGTACTCGCCAGACAAGCAAGTGCCTCCCAAAAGGAGCAGCTGCCATTTCCCCTCTATTCTTGACAGATGCAGACTTGTAGAAGTGGCGACCAATGGAAGGGCCACTATCACGGTGGATGTTGACATTTGTGTAGAGGCTTCACAAGATCAGCAGAAGCAGTCTGCAAGGAGAAGAAGCACGACAAGATGGTGCACAATAAGGATCAAAACTTCCCCCATTGCTGCCCTCCCAGATGCAAGTAGTCCATCCCCCAATTTTCCACACACCCCCCCTCCATCCAAAATCACCGCAAGGCCGCCCCTATCCTCTGGCTTTTCTTTCCGAACTCGCCCCCCTTCACTTCACATGGGTTTCCATTCCCACCACACAATCCAGCTTCAGCAGGCCTCCTCCTTTCATTTGTTTTCATTTCTATTAATTAGTTTGCTCAATATTGCGGCTTGTTCCCACCTTGCTCATTATTGGCATGCCTCCTTTGTATGTTCTCATGGCTTTGATGTTTACCGCCTTCTCTGCTATGCCAGTCTTTGCATAATATTTGCCATCAGAACATAAGATTTCAATTGCTTTTATCGGGCTATATTGCCCGTTCAAAGGTCCCATCTTCCCACATTGACATCTGCTCTTTTTATGATAAGCACCAAAGTGGATATACCCAATTGTGGAATATTCAAAAGATGGCATATCCTAGATCAGTCTTACTGCCTTACAATAATCTTTGCATACGCTAAGACTGATCAACTTTATAAATGTAGCACTTTAGTCTCGGAGCCACACCATAGTCAATGCCCATATCCACAAAAAGTGTTTGGCCCACTTCTGGTAGACCTTGGTAACTGCCTACATTAAGCACATAAGCAAATGTTATTGCATATGTAAGGACATGCATCCAAACCCATGACACTGGCAGTTGCCCATGTATCTAAAACCGTTTGAGTTAGTCACTAAGCATGCTTTCTCGGCATAGACGTGCCACAGCATGACATCCACCCCCTCTGAACCTGCACATCCTCCGGTATGTGCCAACCGCGTCGGATCAAGCATTCTCACTATCCTCAGCCTTTGTTTCTTTGATGCCTGTGCAAAGGTTCATGAACTCACAACATCTAGAAAAACACCATGGTCTTGCATCTGCTCATCAAATTTTAGATCCTCTTCACCATATCCAAGGTCAGCATACTTCAAAATCAAAATGTTCCATGAAAGGACATCTCAAAAAAGGAAGCTGCTCAAACACTCGATATCCTCTGTCAAGCATACCATAAGTAGCATACATATTAATAACGCTACTTAACACGAGGCTTTTACCCAAAAATCCCTATCTTTTTATTTGGCATACAATTCCCTGACCTTGTCTAGACACTTGCGTAGGATCATGACTTGACCAAAATACATCTAGTAGTTGCTCATATGTAATCAGATCGGGCCTGAATTTAATCTCTACAGCTTTTGCCTGGTCACAAAATGTTACGTTACTCTGGATTGGCTTAAGAGCCACTGGTGTATCCAGTATTAGTTCTGAGAGCACCATTCAGGCACCCAAAGATAGCCTCATTGCACCAAAAGCTACCCAAAGCAAAAATGGCAGTTCTACCCTTTTCCAATCATGCATTTATGAGTATCATATGATTCCACAAACAGGATCATTAACTCTGTGCAATTTGCCATAGATTTGAATTGCATCTCAAAAAATTGTCGACCATTTGATCTATTTCTCTTTTCATCAAGACTGAGCACATTCCAATTGCATATACATTCAGGCGGGTTCCCAAAGGAGACGACGAGAAACCTTCTTCTATTCCTGTACTTGCAAGCAGCTCAAATATTGACACAAGCTTTCAAACAGCAAGCAAGTGTCAATGCATCAGTGGAATGCCCTCTGTTGAAAGTAACTTAATGGCTTACTCATCATTTCCAAGTTGAGCGTACCCTGCAATCAGCCCATCCCAGGCTACTATATCTTGACCTAGCATTTCCTCAAACACTTCTAGTGCTCTTCCGAGCATGCCACATTTACTGTGCATATCTAACAATGCAGTGACAAGAATACTGTCTACTAAAACCGCTGTCCACAATCTGAGCGTGGATTGCTCGACCCATCACTGAGGCTCCTACACTACCACATGCTCTCAAGATGCAAGCAAAAGTTACAGCATTTGGGAAGAGAGCCCCACGTTGCATGAGATCAAGACAATTCAATGCTTCCTCACCTTGGCCATGGTGCGCATATCCCCCAATTAACGTAGACCAGGAAACGGTAGTCCGAACGGGAAGTTCCTGAAGAATATGTTGAGCTTTAACTATAGCAGCACATTTTGCATACATACTGACAAGGGAGTTAGCTACGGAGGAGCTTGCTTCAAGCAAGACTCTTTTTATGATGTCCGCATGTAGCCTGATGCCCATGTATAGATCTTTCTTGTTGGCGCAAGCCCTTAATGAGGTTATGAAAGCAGAAGCATCTGTATTCAAGTGATTACTACTGCACAGAGATGCTTTGTAGTCATCTTTCCATCATCTGCACTCACCATCCTGCCTTGTTACCCTCTTTGGAGCAAAGGACGCTCATCACAAATAGGCTCTGTTGGAAACAGAAAAAACTGAAGTTGGAAAGAGTGCCTTTTTTTTTTTTTTTTTTATAAGTTTTGCGTCCATGATTTTGGTCCATTGTACGCTACACATTTGACTATATACGGCAGCACATTTTGAACTCATTTGTTTGCTCTCCATCAGCGTGGATGTGAGGGGAGTCCAAGTGTCCATGACTCCATGAGATAATGTGGAGGCAGGTAGGGAGCTCTCGCAATGGGACTGAGAAGATCTCCACCTTCACGAGACCACAAGTAAGGCCTCCCAGACAAGCCTCCTTACACTGCCCAAGCTTTGCATATCCTCCAATCAAATCAGTCCATGATACCACATTTTGATCTCCAATCCTGTTAAAGACTTTTTGTGCTTCTTCAAGTGAGTTGGTGTACATATCCACCAGAGTAGTGCCCACAATCATATCATGATCGAGTAAATCAAATTTCAATACATAATCATGAACTTCATGTCCCTTTTCTAGCATTTTGATGCTGCCAGAAGCTTTCAGAACATAAGTGAAGGTTACAGCATTTGAAGAGATGCCCCTCATAGGCATTTTCTTGAAAATCTGAAATGCGTTCCCACTATGACCACACTCCACAAATACAACTACGAGTGCATTCCATTGAGCCATATTTTGAATCTGAATACTGAAAAACACTTTCCATGCATGCATAAGTGGACCACACTTAACAAACATATCAACAAGGGAGCTGCCAATAAAGGCATCCACCTCAAACAACCCTGCATAAACTTTCAACATCCCCAAAATCAGCCCAGTAATTGACCAATTGTCGTATCTTTTAGGGCTCTTATCTTAGCTTTGGATTCCACCTGGATCAAAAGGTATCAGAAGTATCTTCTTTACCTCATAACCCTCACTGGTTCCTATTGCATCAAAAGGCATACACAGTAACCTGGCATCTATTAACTTGCATTCATCTTTGGCCAGAAAGCTTATAAATTGTATATCAAACTCATATACTGCATTTGGAATACCCTCATGATTCAAACCCTCTTTAGCTTGGTTTTGCAAGCTACCTTGGCATAGCTCAGGAACTTTGAACACAGGCTTTCCAACATCCTCGGCAACTTGCATGTTCCTGTACTCGTAGATACCCTGGTTGATGTCAACCATGTCTACATTATATGGCTTCCCATATATGTCATCAAGTATGCCCTCATCTACTAATTGCACCTGCTTATTCTGTTGTCGTTCACACTTATCTATTGTAGTGTCAACTGTTTGCAGAAAAGGTTTATGATTTGTATGCTCTAGTGAGACCTGTAAACTTTCAACAATCGGCTCATTAAGTCGAGCATCTGGGATGGCACCGTGAATCTTCTCCAAGACTCCTTGAATCATGTGATTGAAACTGGAGATCTTGCTCCAAAATCTCAGGCGAATACTCATGTTTGAGAGCTGCTTGAAAGTCATGCCCATGTTTTACCTGAATCTCTCGAACATAGACACTCATTTCTGGCACCACCAATTTCTCAAACACTTCAATCATCTTACTTTCTGAAACATTGTGACGTCCCATCTCTTGCACATAGACCTCGAGATATCCAAATACGTCATACCCATCGAACAAGTTCCTCTCATCATACACAAGCTGCATAGCTATATTCATTGCTTCTTCAATCTGCTCATCTTCAAGTCGTGCTACCTGCTCATGCATTCGACTAAAAACTTGTTGAAGCATCTGTATAATCTTCCCTTTGGCTATTGAGTCACTGTCCACCCCATATGCCAAAATTGCTTCAATCTGATCCAAAACACTATCTCCTACTGTAGTCGGCATCGCTCCCACCCCAGCTCTTTCGCGTCGGGTTCACCAGAAATGTCAAGAAGTTGGGTGCGCTAGCCGGGAAGACACGAGGTCCTTGGCTGTGGGAGTTCGTAGCTCAGAATAAAGAGAGAAAGAAAGTATTTAAAACCATTTAGGCAGTAGCAGATATATACAACAGCTAAAATATACAAATCTTGATGGAGGCCCATTGATCCTTGAACATGCGGAATGTACTAGATGGGGTGTACTAAGCTCTCTGTATGAAACTTCACTCTTGCTTGGTTGCCATAGCTTAAATATCTGGCCTTTTATGTTCAGCTCCTCATGCTGCTCACAAGTACTTGTCAGACAAGCAAGTGCCTCCCAAAAGGAGCAGCTGCCATTTCCCCTCTATTCTTGACAGATGCAGACTTGTAGAAGTGGCGGCCAATGGAAGGGCCACTATCACGGTGGATGTTGACATTTGTGTAGAGGCTTCACAAGATCAGCAGAAGCAGTCTGCAAGGAGAAGAAGCACGACAAGATGGTGCACAGTAAGGATCAAAACCTCCCCCATTGCTGCCCTCCCAGATGCAAGTAGTCCATCCCCCAATTTTCCACACACCCCCCCTCCATCCAAAATCACCGCAAGGCCGCCCCTATCCTCTGGCTTTTCTTTCCGAACTCGCCCCCTTCAGTTCACGTGGGTTTCCATTCCCACCACACAATCCAGCTTCAGCAGGCCTCCTCCTTTCATTTGTTTTCATTTCTATTAATTAGTTTGCTCAATATTGCGGCTTGTTCCCACCTTGCTCATTATTGGCATGCCTCCTTTGTATGTTCTCATGGCTTTGATGTTTACTGCCTTCTCTGCTATGCCAGTCTTTGCATAATATTTGCCATCAGAACATAAGATTTCAATTGCTTTTATCCAACTATATTGCCCGTTCAAAGGTCCCATCTTCCCACATTGACATCTGCTCTTTTTATGATAAGCACCAAAGTGGATATACCCAATTGTGGAATATTCAAAAGATGGCATATCCTAGATCAGTCTTACTGCCTTACAATAATCTTTGCATATGCTAAGACTGATCAACTTTATAAATGTAGCACTTTAGTCTCGGAGCCACACCATAGTCAATGCCCATATCCACAAAAAGTGTTTGGCCCACTTCTGGTAGACCTTGGTAACTGCCTACATTAAGCACATAAGCAAATGTTATTGCATATGTAAGGACATGCATCCAAACCCATGACACTGGCAGTTGCCCATGTATCTAAAACCGTTTGAGTTAAGTCACTGAGCATGCTTTCTCGGCATAGACGTGCCACAGCATGACACCGTTCCAGAAGTGTCGGGAGGGTTCGTCTGATTCTTGTGAGAATCATCACCAAAATCCATGTGTGTCGTGGAAAAAGGGATCTGATTTCCCAGTAGAAGAGAAATCGGCTCAGCTCTGATACCACTATAACAAACTTGGGCGCCCCAAGTCAAGAATCTAGCACGACACACGAGAGAATCACTTAAAAATACTTCGCATTTAAATCACAATTCAATTGAGTTGACACGGCCCGGCGTAGTTCCATGCCTAGAGGGATTGGCCCCAAAGATTGGCGCCCCTTTCGGTATTCATTTTTATATTAAAAAATTTCAATGTCCGCAGGTCCTCTATGCTCGAAGGCTCGTCAGCAATCTAAGCCAGAGAGTGGCCTTGGGGTCTTATTTAAAGGCCCTGGCCATGGAAAAGCAGTTACATGAAAATCTTCAAACTCAAAAGCAATTTACCCCAAAAGCTGGTAGCGTGAAACGCGAAAATCCGTATGTTGTGCCACATCAGCACTGTTAGTGCAATTGGCGGACATTCCGTACAAAATGCCACGTCAGCCTGTCAACGTAATTTGTGGCGTCCGTACAGCTTGCCCGCCAGCCTTTTTTTTTTAATTCCTAATGTCCCTAGGGCCCCATCGGAACAGGACCCTATAAGTTGGAACTACTTTTGGTCCTATCAATTGGGCATGCCACGTCATAATTTTGTGACAAGTTACAACAATCTGGGAGAATATTGGCACATGGCTACAATTCTCAAACTCATTCCACCCCAGACAGATGGGCAATTGGAGATAGCCAATTTAGTGGTATCGGACTAGTTGAAGTCGCACATCTCTGATTAGAAGACTCAATGGGAGAAGTATTTGCCCTTGGTGGAGTTTTCCTCTAACAACATGATTCATACGTCTACGAGGAAGACATTATTTGAGATTATCAAGGGTGTCAAGAAAAGTTCCACCGATTCTGAGCACCAAAGATAAGATTTTTGAAGCATACCAGTACACATAGGATCTCGCCCATTGCTTTTGCCAAGGTACGGGAGGCTCCGGAGAAGTCTCAAGCACGGCATAAGAAGGCAGCAGACAAGCATCGACATCACTTGCAGCCGAAGGAGGATGATTGGGTGCTATTATGGTTTGAGAAGGCACACTTACGGAAACGGAAGGGTAAGGAGCAGCTTTTCCCAAAACTAAGTATGTGATACTATGACCCTTTCCAGATTCAAAAGAAGATCAATGATGTATCCTTCACGCTCAAATTACCAGATGCTTGGAACATTTACAACGCATTCATGTGAGTCTATTGAGACCTTTCAAAGGTGAAGTGCCATGCCAATGGACGGGGAGCTAGAAGAGCAGCACGAAGTGGAAGAGACAAAGAAGATTCGCATTCCAAAACAGGTCCTGGCTCACAAGGAAAGTGAAGCTTAGACACCGGTATTTAGTCAAGTTCAGGAACTACCCGGCTGTGGATGCCAAGTGGATGGAGGAGGAGGACCCAGCAGACACACCTCAAGTTTTAGAGCTTTACCTTGAAGCTTTTGATTTAGCACCGACTATTCCAAAAGTTACCGATGAATCAGCAAGTTGAATTTGGTGCGGTGCGGACTGCACAAAAGGGGAGTTACCCCGCTGCTTTGCTTACCTCAATGAAATAAAGTCATTGTTATCTTTTTGAGATTTCATGGATACCGACGGGCTAACAGTATTCTATTGAATGACTTTATGTAAAGAAGTACTTTGAATTGGGAATTTCTAAAATGAATCAATTACATGTGCTCTCTCTTCTGTATATGGTCTGAGTGCATGTTTAAAAGACGAAATGATTGCAACATTTTTGTCTTGTTCACCTGAGGGGTGATGTGGATATGATAGTAACGAGATTTAGTCAATGAAGACATCCGTCAGAGATAAGTATGGTGTGGGTGTGATTGCTAAGTAAGTTAGAATGATCATGATTCTCATCTAACATCTTGACGGGGATAGTGATATGAATGTGATGTAAATGCTCAGTTATTGTCGTCTTCGTGCAAGTGTTGGATATATGTGGTCTAGTACGTCGGCACTTAGAGTCAGTGTCTGTTGGACTAGTTTTTGTCATGTCTGTTTTGTAGGCGTAATCGAGGGCGATTACAATTCTTTCAAGAGGGGGTAATGTCACAAAGTGATGACGTGGCATGGCCTAACGCACGGAAGGAGGGGCCAAAATCCTAGCAAAGAGGCAAAAGATGTTTTACCAACTTACAAAACTCTTTCGAGTGGCCCAGAAGGGGTTAGATTTAAAAACCTAAACCCAAAAGACTTCCCAAATTATGGGACCCCTGGTTGAAGGGCCTAAAAACTTAAAAATAAAGCATAACCCCAGAAATTGTGCAACAAGCTGATGACGTGGCAAGCTATACGGATGTTTGAGTTGCGCCACAAATCACACTAACAGGTTGATGTGGCATGTTGTACGAACAGCCCAGAGGGTGCTAGCTTTTGGTTATCTAATGCTTTTAGACTACTGCTTTTCATGTGTTTCTATTGGCCAAGGGCCTTTATAAGTGTGCAAGGGCCTCCTTCTCTTGCAGTTTTGCATGGGAGCACTTCAGAGAGAGGGAGCAAGTTCCCTCGGACATTGTACTTGTTGAAGCTTAATAATAAAGAAATATCGAGAAGGGGTGCCAGTCTTTCGGGCCAATACTTCTTGGCACAAAACTCTGCTGTGTCGAGTCGTCTCTCTCTCTGTTTTGTTCAAATCTTTCAATTTCACTCATGTGTGTTGCACTAGATCTTTGGCTTGGGGTGTCCAAGTCTATTACTTCTACTCCGAGCAACAGAGCAAGATGACGCTCAGAGCACAAATCATCAAGTAGAATACACTGAAAGTTTACAGTAGATGTGTTTCCACTTCATTTTTTAGCACCAATATTACGTTTTCAAAATATTATGTTGCTTGGCAAGGACGAAATTGTTCCACCTACTCGCATGAGTGAGGAAACCAACGGAGGATATATTGGGAGTCGGCCTCTTTCCGAGGAATCGGGGACAAAGCACGGTCCATTCCCACCAATTGACCTCGACAGGATGGAGTTTCAACGTCAACTGCAGGTTGACACTTGTGCTAATCAAATGCTCGAGACTCCAAGGATCCACAGCAAGCAAAGTTTCTAAAGAATCACCCACTTGACGACCTTCATTCACAATGGCAGGCTGCCATTCACTCACCTCTCAAGTCGGCCATGAAACAGAAAGCAAAGCAGAGTGCAAACAAGCAAAAGCTATGCTCATTTGACAATGTTGTTGAGCAACAGGTCAATAAATTGATGAAGACTACGAAGAGCTCCTGGAAGAAGAATCGGTTAGCAGATTATCCCAGCTGTTTGGGTCCAAAGCCTACTTTTCAAGGTAGCTAGCAAGTCCAAGAAGCGTGTTCGCTTTGTGGATGACCCCAATTCATCGTCACCTTCTGATAGCTCGAAGAGTTCCTCTTTCTACGACTCCAACGAGGAGGACGCGAGCTACCGGAAGCGGAGAAAGACTCAAAAGAGCAAGAAGAGCAAGTAAACCAAGAAAAGCAGATGCCACAAGAAATCTCGGAAGCATCGGAAACACTATAACAGTTCTGACGAGGACACCTCTTCCTCTAGCGGTTCTAACCCAGACGAGTCAATGTTTGGAAAGAAGAGAAGACACCGGTATCATTTAAACGGTATGACCATCTCGAGAAGAAAGGAGGGAAGGCCAAGGATTTTGAAGAAGGTGGGCAAGCACTCAAGCTTGATACGTTTTCAGGCTATAAGGATACCCACTAAGCTCTTGCATTCATACAGCAATTCGATGTCATCTTTTTGGGAGGACATTTTTCAAAACACTCCAAAGTACAATGAGCGTTGTTTTATCTGAAAGGGAATGCCCAGACATGGCGGTCTACCCTACTATTATGCAAGGAAGCACCTACAAAGTGGTTAAAAATTCAAACGTGTCTTCACTTCCGTCTAGCTTATGGAAGAATACGAAGAGAATGTCATCACAGCCTAGAATCATCTAAGGATGACCAAAGAAGACGCCTTAGACTACTAGTGCCAAAGGTTTTGGGGTACTTTTCTATGTGCCTCTTCTTTTAAGAAAATTACCTTCAAGCAACAAGTTGAGCAATTTTTTGCAGTTTACCCAAAGAGATACGACGATATTGTTCACAAAAGAAGTCTGACTCCATTCAGAGACTATGGATCATGCCAAATAGGGTTTTGTTATGCATGCCGGCACACTAACATACCCTTCGAAAAGCCAATATCCGCTCAAAAGGGGCAAGCTTTGTTCAACGATAACAAGAAGAAGGGTGAATAGCAGAAGAAGAAACCAACCGGCCCAAAACTGTCACTAGAGCAACGTGCTGAGTACTACAAAGAGGGCAAGTGCTACAATTGCGGAGAGCACGAGCACATTCTTGCGAAGTGTCCTAACAAAGCATCAAAGGATCAAGCAGAGGACAAACCAAAGAGTTCCAAAGCGGCAGAGGAGCTTGCAAAGAAAGGGAAAACAAAGGCAGGACTCGTTCCGGATTTTGTGGAGACAAACCAAGAACAGATAGACGAGAGTACAGAGCTCTGCAGAGCAAGGGGCAAAGTATGTAATCAAGAAGTCCTTATATTCTTCGACGAAGGAGCAAGGACAACTTCATCTTGACTGAATTGGTGGCTCAACTTGGAATTACGCCTCAAGAAATGGGACCACCAATGGAGACAGTTCTAGCAGCACCAAGGCAAGATGTTTCCATTACACCTGTCATAGGTAAACTTTGGTTGCATTGCCAGGGGTATTTAGGGAGGGAGGACTTTCACATCATGCCTCTCTGGAGGGGTGAAACATCCTTTTGGGGATCCCTTGGTACCACAAGAACAACGTCGTGGTCGATTATCGGGCAAGAAAGGCCACTTTGAAGAATGAGAAAGACACACAAATTACTCTTGATGTAAAATTAAAGGGCGGTTCGTTCGAAAGTTTGCAAAGATTGCGTCTCCATTGCACATACTGACTCAAAAAGGGGTTCCCTTTGTCTCGGGACCATCTGAAGTTGCACCATTCAAGACTCTTAAGGAAAGGTTGACAACTGGTCCTACGCTGATTTTACCACATTTGCAGAAACGTTTTAAGGTTTACTATGATGTGAAACAGCTTTCGGATAAGCAAATGAAATGGGCGCACACTTTGTCGCAATTTCACTTTTAGATTGTTCATATTACGAGAAAGAAGAATTCAGTGGCAGACGCGTTGTCCCGAAAGCCACAGGTATCGGCCATCTCGGCGATACATCCTCAGAATTTTGAAGATATGATTGATCAATGCGCTACAGATCCAAATTTCATAGACATCTTTAACCAGTTGCGGAGTGGGGAGACAATTGCAGGCTATGCTTTAAAGGAAGGTTATTTGATTGAAAAGACCATGTTGTGTGTGACACGGGGGTTGAGGAAAAAAGTGTTGACAGATTGCCATAGTCAAACCTTTTGCTGGACATATAGACATCTAGAGTACCTTAAAAGGAGTGGGCAAGTACTTCTACTAGCCTAGGCTCAGAAAGGATGTGAATGAGTTTGTACGCACTTGTTTGGTGTGTCAAAAGGTCAAGTTCGACAGACATAAGGCACCAGGTCGACTACAGCCTTTCCCTATTCCAAAGCGACCTTGGGAGAGTATAGCAATGGACTTTATCTTTGATTTTACGAAGACTAAGAGTGGGCATGATAGCGTTTGGACAATCATCGACAGATTCAATAAACAAGCTCACTTCCTTCCGGTAAAGAAGACAATGAAAGACGACCATTTGGCCAAGCCATCACGAGCTCAAAGATCTTCTCCTTGGACATCCCTATGCCTGCTGCCAAACAGTGAAATAGCTATCCCCCATGTTGCTGCTCTAGGCTGCAGACGTTGGGTTCTAAAACATCAACCACGCCTTCTTTGATGATTGCACAAACCCAAGCTCAGAAAATATTTGGCCACTGAGAAATTAGTAATTATTAGAAAGGGAGCAACATTCTTGTAGAAGCGTAGAGAACGACCCAAATTAACTCACGAAGGGAGTAGCGTTCATGCAGAATCATAGAAAGATGTAACAAAATTATGTTTACAATTTACTAACAAGGTGCTCATAAGAAAAGGAGTGCCAATTACCAGCTTCCTTGAAGACAAGAAGAATCTGTTTTTTCATGTCAATCACAATTGGTATAAAGGCCTCGTCATCTATCTCCAAATGTCTGATAGAATCAAGCAGAAAGTCAACTGCCTCATCAACCTCATATCTTCTGGCAGCAACATTTGATTTGACATCACCATCTCCTGCAGACTTCTCAAATATATGATCTTGCTTTACAGAGTCCAGTCCCTCCATTTCCTGAATAAGTGAAGAAATCAGTAATTTCATATACATTGGATGAAAGAAAATTGATTTCAAGGCTTGTAATCCTTTGGATAAAGTGTGCAGGAGGGGAGAAAAATTAATGTTCTAGGACTGAATAGAAAAACGTTTGCTTGCAACCCTTACTAGTAAAAAGTGCTGGCAAACTCAAAAACCTTGAGAAATAATTACGCTAACTAGAAATACATTCAGCGTCCCATGAAGCATTCACCAACATTCTTCACAAAAGTTCCAATCAATGTTTATGCATACATAAGTACCTCTGATTAGGATGCCACGTCACCCACAGGCAGACACACCACCCGAGCCCCTAAAAACAGACAACCTTCCTATCCAAATTGAAGCCTTGCAAACCTACCTTGAGAAGATCATTCATTTCTTTGAAAAGTTGTGCGTTCTGTTTCTGTAAACCCAGAATACTTGGTAAAGCTTCAGCAGCATTATTTACTTTCAAGGTATCCTGGGTGTTTGCAAAAGCCTTTATCTCAACCCATCTTCTGTAATAACCACCTGTTTTCTTTCGCATGGTATAATGGGTCGTCGTAAATCTTCTCATAAGCTGCTCAGTTTTCCGCTTTTTCTGATGAAATAAACATCAACACTCAGGAGAAACATTCGCATGAAACAAAACAAATAGGACCTTTATAGTACGCACTCTACCTGTCACAATCTCATAAAGTGCCAAGATACCACATTTATTCTCACTTGGAACACGCAATTCATACAATCTAGCAGCAATCTTTCTCTACGGTATCGAAAGCTTCGCCAAAATCCACAAAGCAGAAATAGATTTGATGTCCATGTGCTCAACCCTCAGTAATGATAGCTCCAAGTGTCAATATATAATAAAACGTAGACAATCCCTCTCCTGAATCCAGCCTGTCCCCGTGCCCTGACACCTCCTCTCTCTCTCTCTCTCTTTGCCGAGCGACTGAGCTCATGCTTAAGCACAAAAGCATTAAGCTTGGCCAATCTGTGGCCTGATTTACTAGAAAGAGAGAGAGAGAGAGAGAGAGAGAGAGAGAGAGAGATGAAATGAAATGAAATGTTATATTAACGTCTTCAAAAGGCCAAAATGACCTATGAGACCAAAGCGTTACAATGTGGTGAATCTAATACAAAGTCAGAGTAACAAAATGAAATGACAAAATAATAAAATGATAAAATAAGAGTACTATGGGATCCTGAACTAGTAGGTATTAACTAAGCAGCTAGCTGGGATAGCTAAACCACAAGTCATAGGAGATCCAGCATCGGTCGCTGGCGGATCTCATCAATCTCTTCCATGGTCAGCAGTCTGAGCGGGCGTTGTGCCTGTCGGGCCAAAGTGATCCGAATCCTTTGATGTAGCCTCCATCGATGTTGTGTAGTCCTCCGCAATTGTGGGCATCTAGATCTCCCCAGCTCAGTCGCTCGATCGATCAGTGTGCCTCTGGTGTGAGGCGACAAGATTTGCTGTGGTAGTAGCTCCTCCAGGTGTCCAGTGTCTGCTCTAAAGAAGTCTGTGACGTGTCTCTGAGACTGGCTAGCCCCTGTAGCAGGGCTACAGTGTCACTTTATAGGACATAGAGTTGGACAGTGGGTTACATTGGGACTGGTTCACACTAGACGGACCCTCTGGACGGACGTCTGGTCTGGGAGTGACACGTGGCAGGGTACCTACCGACGACCGACGGTGGCCTAGTGGACCTCGTGGCCAGGTCACCACATGGCTGACATTTATGAGCCGTTGGTGGCTCTTTACGGTGGTACATATGAGTAGTCGTTTGGGGCAATTCCATTATCTTGTACGTAGTCGTCTAGAGAGTCTTACACAGAGCACTGCTTCACCATCCCTGCACATCTGAGCCTCGACACCCCATTTGTACCTGTGAGTCCTGGGCTGGAGTGGAGTGTGCTGCCACGCCAGAGTCTGTACATGGTTCTTGGAGCTAGTCGAGTCCACATGTTCTGGTCCACTGTTGTGTCTCTGTTGTTATCCATTGTTTCTGTGTTGTTATCCGTTGTTTCTGTGTTTCATTCTGTTTGAGAGAGTTTTCATTTGTTTGAGTGAGATTGTCACGCTCATTGCACTGACGGGCACCCACACTGTAGAGAGCACGACGCATTATCCGCGCTACAGCCCCTCCTCTCATCAAGCTCTCTCTGTGTTTGCGAGCTCAAGCAGAAACAAACCCAGGCATCTCTGATCCTCGTACCTCATAACTTTGGAGAGTGGTCCAAAGCCCTCTCTGAACAAGCAGTGGAGGCGGCTTCGTATCTCGTAGTAGACGGGGCAGTGGCATGTGTAGTGTAACTCTATCTCAGGCTCCATGTCACACAAGGGGCATGTCCTGGCCTCTACTGGTACTCCGCTAGAGTATTTTAATGTCATAGGAAACTATCCCAAGAGACCTTAAAGATCTATCCGACAAGGCGACTTGAACTCAAGACCTGTTATTCAAGAGGGAAATGGCATAACCAATCTACCACACTTAGAGAGAGAGAGAGAGAGAGAGAGAGATGAAATGAAATGAAATGATATATTAACGTCTTCAAAAGGCCAAAATGACCTATGAGACCAATCCGTTACAAAACTGGTGAATCTGATACCATGTCGGTGTACAAAAAAAGAGATATTAAAATGAGAGAAAAGAAAGAAAGAAAGAAAGATTTTTAACGTCTATGTCAGGCCGAAATCGGCCTATGAGACAAATCAAATGTACATGGTGTGTATGTCATCTGTCTATCGGAAAGACAAATGAAACAAAAACTGATACAAAACTGAACTGAGTGTAGGTAGTGGGGTATCTGAGAAGGGATGGAGCTCTATCTCTAGGGGTATATGCATGTCTATATGCTCAAGGTAGTACAATCATGAGAATGCATCAAGCTATCTAGCTCCATCTTGTACTAATGGGGGGATGTAAGATGTGGTACATGGGCGGGTCTGGTGCCAAGGCTGCCGAGAGAGAGGGGGGGGGGGGGGGGGGGGGGGGGGGGCTTAAGGTACACATAATTATTTAAAGTTTTCAAACATCATAATTTCAGCATGGTTCAAACAAACTTCTCGTTCAGAATATTACATTTAACGTTTTTTCTTTTGTTGCATCATCCATGGCATCTTTCTTGATATCATCTTCATTGTGTCTAGTTCCAAAAGCAGCAATGGCACTAGATGATAATTCAGCCAAGGCAAAGGGTTCTTGAGTTGCCCAGCCCTCCATATCCAACCACTGAGAATAGTTATGTTTAGAATCCGCCATCTCAAGAAGGTCTTGCATTGTGACCGAAACCAAAAACTTAAATTTAGAATAGTTACTATCTCACATTTTTAAATTGCTGCAACTAGGCAAACAAAGCTGTGAAGTCGTTAAACTTCTGTTTCAGTTGTATTGTGCAATGTGATGCATTGGCTGAAGACCAAAAGTACCTCACAAAATATGTTTTCAACTAGATGCAAAAAGATCTCACAAACCTGAACTCTGCACAAAAGTAAAACACGAACCTGATATTTCTTCTTGGTATTCATTTCTATCTGCATACATGCCTTCCATATTTGCAATGCATTGTTGAATATCTTGCTCCACCTCATGTAGCTCCTTGTTAAGCTTTTGATAAATGTTGTCATAAAACTTTTGCTCCTCTCTAAGTTGTGACATTCTCCCCTTGAGCATCTTTATATGACCTTTAACAATGTTGTTATCCACTGTCGTCTGCAAAAACAACCAAGCAAAACAACCTTATGCTCCCATTTTGTAAACTACATGCGTTTCAGAAGGAATAGTGGGATTTATCAATTAACTGAATGACATTGTAAGGAAGTAACTGGAAAATCTTATCATAGGAGTTAACGTAGCTAAAACCCACTCCTTTTACAAAAATTGAAGTTGTGCACACCCTCACACAACTGTCATATTCAATATCTGCTGTTCAAATCTATAGAAACCTAGGAATCATTCTGTAGCAAAACCACAATCACCAAAACTTTTGAAAACGAGAAGAAAACGCAATTGAAGGACACAAAAATTGTGGAGTAACTGCTTTCAGATAACTACTTTGTTGTAGTATTTAAAGAGGACGAGGTGTGTTCCAAAACTCAAAAGAAATTACCATGGCACAATTTGCATAAATGTAATGAGTTCTGAAATTGCTTACAGATTGAAGAATATGGTGTTCTTGAGGGCCTACGTCGTATCATTGACCCACGTAGCTTGCTACTTCAGACTATAAACTGTGAGCCTCCTCTATTAGCCTCTTGTAGTCTTACCCACGGTCTCGAATCTACTTCGTTGTTTTAATGCTCATGCCATTCTATAAAAATATTAGCACCATTTGCCTTCATTTTCTGATTGTGAAATCACCACCCACCTTGTCTGAATAAACAAAATACCAGTACTTCTCTACCCTTCAACATCAAGTCCTAGCAATAAATAATGTTTGCTGGCTCATACACAGGTGACTGGCTCATACACAGGTGACTGGCTCATACACAGGTGAATAGGCACAATAAATGTGGTAGATAAAGTGTGAGCAAATACATTGGACAACATGAGTCATCATATCCAGCAGGAAAAATCCATCAAGTACAAAAAACACAAATAACTGTACAAACCAATAAATACATGAAAAAGTATGTACAATATTTGCAGATGCATTCAACTGTTTTAAGATAGAAAAAGGTATTTGTAGCAGGACTATAGTGTCACAGACACTGGACAGGCAGTTAGTTGCAATTGGGCTGGGGTTCACAATGGACGGACTTTCACCTGGGTAGTGACACGTGGCAGACATACAGGGGGTAGTCTAGCTGATGCGGGGCCAGATCACCACAACCACAATTTATGGATAGACTTAGCTAGATTGGATATTTGGGAGCCGTTGGTGGCTCTTTATGGTTGTATATATCCGTAGCTGTTTGGCGTTATGCGGATCATCATCTACTTTGTATGGTCGTTGGTGAGTCTAGCATTTTTGAGTTCATGCACATGCATGTCTGCACCATCCCTCCACAATTGAGCCTTGACACCCCCATTGTACCCGTGGGTTATGGGCTGGAGCTGAGTGTGCTGCCATGCCAGAGTCTGTACTGGTTTTCTTAAGTTAGTCGATGTTCATGTTGTTCAGGTTCCAGTGTTGGGTCGTGGTGTTGTTGCTCTGTTATTCATTGGCTTCTATGTTTTCATTCTATTGGAGTGAGATCTCACGCACATTGCATCGAGGAGCACCCACTGTATAGAGAGCACGACACATTATCCCGCTACAGGTGCTCTCATTTTTGGCACGCCCAGTGGGACATCAACTGAAGTCTCACTCCATCAAAAGCCGAGTCGAGGAGCTACCTGGTTTAAGCTCTATGTATCAGTCGGTTGGTTTCGATTTGGTCTTGGCATGCTTCAGCTTGGTCCCATCTAGTTTCCTCTGACCTGCTTAGTTCTTGACCTGCTTGTCTAGTCTCTCGTCCTGTTCTAGTAGTCTCTCGGCTTGGTCTAGTCCTCTCTCGTCCAGGTCTAGCCAAGTGGTCTAGTCACTCGCCCAGGTCTAGGGGAGTCTGGACCGGTGTTCAATAAGTTAAAGGTCTTCGTGCCCAAAGCTTAGGTGGGCTTTTTGGTTATTGCATGACACATACAAGGCAGTCAAAAGAGTGACAAAGCCCACTACTAAGTCCTTTGAAGTACTACCATAGAAAGCGTTAACCCTTCGTGCCAAGTAGAAGTCCACTAGTCCCATTACCCCTACCTTCCCCCGCAGCTACCTCCATTTCCTCACCCAGTTCTACACCTCCCAATCACCCCCCTCAGTAAAGTTCTCACCCACTGTGTTACAACAAGCTCTTGAGCAACAGCTCCTGCACAAACAGCCATGGAGGAGCTCACAAGCGTTCTGGCTAAGGTGAATATCAAGTTTCCAACTTTCAAGGGTCTCTCCACAGAGGATGCCGACGACCATGCCTGGAGATTTGTTTCCCTCTGCGGGGTTCGTGGCCTCAACCGAGAAGACGCCTACTTAGTACTCTTCCCATCCACCTTGGATGGCTAGCAGACAAATGGTACAGTCAATTTGCAGAAAACCACTTTACTACTTGGGCCACATTAAGACAACAGTTCTGTGAAGCTTTCAGACCAGGGGACTTCCAAGAGAAGGTTCTCGATGAGTTGGCCAACCTGATGCTCCAGCCCAAAGAGACTTTTGCAGAGCTCATGACCAGAACAAAGTCTCTGGTCACCAAGCTTCCTCAGCAACCAGGTAAATTCATGGTTAAGAAGTGGGTGGAGAAAGCTCTTCCCAAAATGTCTCAACAAAAACTCCAAGAGAATCTCCGACCTGACACCACTCTGGAGGAGTTTGTCGCAGCTGTCACTCGGATAGAAGGAGCTAGAAAGCTGTTCACCGACTCTCCTCAGGTAGAGACCACCTCACTCTTTTTCGAAAGTCCCTCTGATCCTTTAACGAAGCCCTGAAGTTACAACGAGCTCTTCAAGAGGAGAGATCATTCTCTCTTCGGCAAGAGAAGCTTCCACATCAAGAAGCTTTGGACAATATCAAGCACGAGCTGGAGGAGCTCAAAGCTCATCAGGAGACTAAAGCTATGGTTTGGTGTACCTCCTACTGTTCTCCCGAGCATCCTCCGCAAGTATGCCTGCTTCGAACTTACTGTCACTTATGTGAGAAGTCTGGCCATGATGACAAGGAGTGTTATTATTTGAAGGGACTGTGACAATTACAACAGAGCCTTGCCCCGACGCTTCAACAAGGCTTGGCTCCTACATCCCATATGGTTTCTCCTTATGGTCAACCAAACCAAATGCCACCCTTGCTAACAACCACTCCTATGCCAGTTATGCAAGGTATGCAAAGCACCTTTCCATCTCAAATTTTTTATCATGCTAGTGCTCCCTCAGGTCCTCAGAGCTTCTACACCTCAGACTAGCGCTCCTTTAAAGATGTTTTTGCCTGGTTGAAGAGGCTAAGCTAGTTAGAGACCAAGCTTACAAGCTCAACCCTAAGTATACATAAGCTGTCAAGAACGAGCTAGAAAAAATGCAAGAAGCAAGGATCATTGTACCAGTGGATCACTCTGAGTGGCTATCACCCATGGTCATAGCGCCTAAGAAGCAATCCAAAAAAATCCGTGTGTGCGTAGACTACCGCGCTCTGAACAAGGTAACTATCCCAAATGGTTTTCCTACACCCTTCATTGTGCGTGTGCTCGAAGATGTGGCAGGGCACGTACTTTACAGTTTCATGGATGGCTTCAGTGGCTATAATCAATTGGGCATCCATCCAGGTGGTCAGATCAAGACGGGTATTTTCATTTGCGCCAGAATGTCTTTTGGATTGAAAAATGCTCCTCCTTCTTTCAATCGTACAGTATATCTCATCTTTTGTCCTTTGCTCACGAATCATCTTCGCATCTTCATGGACGATTTTTCAACCTTCTCGGGTGCTCAATTTTCGACCCCAGTGGAGAATCTAGAGGAGCACCTCGCTCAACTCTCTGTCATCTTCCTCAGGTGCAAGGAGGCACGTTTGAAGCTCAATCCAAACAAATGTCATTTTTTGGTCACTGACGGTACATTGTTAGGCCATGTGGTGTCTGCTTAAGGGTTAGCGCATGATCAAAGAAGATAGTCGCCATCTTGAAGTTGCCTCCTCCCATCAATCCTAGAGGTGTTCAGAGTTTTGTAGGCCTCACAGGCTATCATCGCAAGTTCATCCATATGTATGCACAAGTGGCTCAACCATAGACACGTCCCACTAGTGCTACTGTATCCTTTCAATGGTCAAAGCCCGAGGCTGAAGCATTTGCCTAGCTCAAAAAACGCCTAATGGAAGCACCTATTCTAGTTGCCTCCGATTGGTCTCTCCCTTTTCATGTGCATACGGATGCCAGTTGGCTGTGAGTGTTGTGCTGACTCAACCTAGCAAGGAGTTCAACCTGGATTGACCAATTCACTATGCAAGTCGACTGCTCACTAAAGCAGAGCGCAACTATAGCACGACAGAAAGGGAAGGTTTGGCTACTGTTTATGCTCCACAAAAATTTCGTTCACTATTTATTAGGGGTCCAGTTCATAGGTTAGTATAGATCACCATGCTCTACGCTATCTGCTTAACAAGCCGCAAGTTGCAGGTCGAGTGTGATAGTGGTACTCCTCTTTCAGGAGTTTGAATTCGAAGTGGTCCTCCGTCCTGGCAAGCATCATGTTATGGCTGACCATCTCTCTTGCATTCATACAGGTGAGGAAGCTACAAGGGTTGCAGACAACTTTCCAGATAGCAGTCTCTTTAAGGTGGATACAACTCCGAAATGGTACTATGAGGACATCTTGCATCTACTATCCACTGCCTGTACCCAAAAAATGCGTCTCCACTACAGAAGAGAAGATTGTTATTAAAGTCTAGACCGTTCACTCTGATTGGAGGCCAGCTCTACAAGTCGGGACCAAATGGTATTCTGAGGCGGTGTGTCTCTCCCCATGAAGTTGAGCATATTTTAGAGGATGCCCACAATGGTCCCACTGGTGACCATTACCTTGGTCACATCACCACCCACAAGATACTACAGAACGATCTGTGGTGGCCCTATATTTTTTGGGATGCAGGAGCCTATGTGAAAGTCTGTGATGTGTGTCAACGTTGTGGACTGAAAGCAAGCAAGCAGTCCAACCGTCCTCTGCAGGTCTCTATGGCATGGCTGCCCTTTGAGAAATGGGGCTTGAATTTCGTGGGTCCAATTTCTCCCCCGGCCCAACCACGTAATCGAAGTATTTGCTGGTATGGATTATGCAACCAAGTGGGCAGAGCTATTGGCGACAACTGATTGCACTCGCAATACTGTAGCCAAGTTTTTGTATAAAAATATATTATGCAAGTTTGGATGTCCCTTGGAGATCTCCCTTGATCGGGGCAGTCACTTTGTCAATGAGATAATTTCAACTTTGCTAGCCAACTACAAGATTTTTCATCGCAAATCTTGTGCTTATTACCCTAGAGCCAATGAACAGGCTGAGAGCACAAACAAGGATCGCCCTCTTGCAGAAAGCATGTCATCTCCATCCGGTGTCTTGGGCTCAAGCTATCCACGGCACCCTCTGGGCATAGAGCACTTCTTTCAAGGCAACAACGAATCACACGCCATTTCAACTCGCCTTCGGCTTGGAAGCCATAGCTCCATTCGAATTCAACTCAGGATCTCCTCGAGTAGGCAGTCTACATGCCAATTGGGGTATGGAATTTGCCTCTGTCTCTCGTCTCTCCCTGTTGGAAAAAAGTCGCAGATTGGCTTCTAGGGCTCTGCAAGCAAAGTCGTTTCGTCGCAAAGAATGGCATGATCGCCATCTTCGTAAGCCAAAAAATAATGCAAGGATCACTAGTGCTCCTTTATCAAGCTCGATGTCAGAAAAAAGCCAAGAAGTTGGTCACAGCTTCGCAAGGGCCATACATGGTACAGGATATTTTGCCACAAGGTGCGGTACAATTAGTGTCTTTGGGAGGTGTTCCCTGCCGCTGGTAAAGGGCTCCAGGATCAAATGCTACTACCCTTCCCATAAGCCATAAGTCGCTATTCTCTCCCACTTGTACTCTAACCTGCAACGTGCCTTCTCCCTCACTCAGTCTGACGTTAGCCACTGCTCAGTAGGACGTTAGTCAACGCCTTGTGCTCCCTACCACCCTGCCACCTATTCAGCTCACTTCTCTCGTTTGTCTTCATCACAGTCTTTGCCTCACCTTCACCCACTATTAGACAATGTTCTTCCCGAAAACTACCTCTATCTTCTGTTCCCAAGTTCTTCAATTGATTCCGCTGCATAATGAACGAAGTGTGTTCTTTCATTAAACATTCTCCTATTTGGTTTATTGCATCCGTATCTTTATTCAGTTGCCCTGAGTTCTCGATCTGTCCACTTGGATACTTCTCCTAGAGCTTTCTCATTTTAAACTTCCCTTCCTCGTGTTCCCTTTTTCATAGTATCCCTAGCCGCTGTTGTACTCTTCTTTTCTAATTGCGGTCTTCATCTCATAGGTGGAATTAAGTTGCTGTTTGTTTGTTAGCCCTTGTAAACATAGCAATATCTGTCTACTTTGCCAAAGTTTTACAAAACCATCTCTCCCTCCTAGTAAGTTCTATCCTCACCAACAATCAAGTATTCACAACCAGTGTTGTATTCATCTTTTACACCCTCAGTAGCAGCCTTGGGCGAGGAGTTCTCACACCAAACGTAATGTGTAACGTGTTCTCACATCATTGCTTTCGCATGCGTAGTGATGCTTTGTGATGCAACCTTTCCTTCTTATCAGATTCTCGTAACAAGCATTTTAATTGTACCTTGATCTTGAGCTTACCTAACTGCAGAGCTGCCAAAGCGCCCATACACTCCCCCTCTCACCCCTCGCCCCTACCCTCCACCCTCTCGCCCCTATACACTCTCCCTCGCCCCTACCCTATCCTCTCGCCCCTATACACTCTCCCTCACCCCTACCCTCCACCCTCTCGCCCCTATACACTCTTCCTCGCCCCTACCCTACCTTCTCACCCCTATACACTCTCCCTTGCCCCTACCCTATCCTCTCGTCCCTACCCTACCCTCTTGTCCCTACCCAACTGCCATGCCCTACCTACTTCCCTCGTCCCTACCCTCCCTCTCATCCCTACCCACCCTAGCCCTCGCCCCTCACCATCCCGCAACAGTTCCTCGCCGCACGGTCAGTTTCCGCAAGGTTTACAGTTTCAGCCCAGAAAACGCAGATTTCAGCATTCGCGTTTTCAGTGCGTCGTCGTCGCATCGTCGCCATCGACATCGTCACCGACACAGAGTCAGAATTCAGCAGTAGAAAGATTGCAGGTTTCAACCCTTAGGTCGACTTCGTCATCACCGTCGTCATCGTCGACATAGCCTAGACTTGCATCAGTCACTTGCATTCATTTGTACCAGATTGTGCAATCAATAAGCAGACCACTATCGCCGACGAGAGTGGGGCCTTCGGAGGAGGGTTTTACAACCTCTCTGGTGTCGTATCTCTCTTCTCTCTCTATCTCTCAGTCTCATACACTTGCATGCACAGTGTCCATTCACTTTGTTGTGATCATCGCACTTTCCATTAAGAACGGAAGGCTCTTCCTTCCATAAGAACTAAAAGGAACCTTGAGCTCAGTCCGGAGCACTCATCTTGAGCAAAGCGCAAACAATCATTCCGCTGCACCTAACATTGGTATCAGAGCTTTGGCAGTGTTCTGTATCACTCAAGGAAGGAACCACAAGAACCACAAGAATTTTTTTGCTTCTTGCGATCGCACGAACCCAAGTTCGCTTAGGCGTGTCGATTCCTAATCGTGTTTGTTGAAGAGTGACAGGAATCCCAAGAAAGAAGGGCTTGTCCAGCCTCCCCTTGTGTCTCTTTTCACGCATTGAGAACGGACCGGGCACTTAGCGGCCGGCCAATCGACGTGAGGTGGGAAAAAGCAACCTTGGTGTGAGCACAAGGCTGCCAAGGGGTGCGCCCGTGGAAAGGAGTAGAACTTGGGTGAAGAGAAAATCCTTCTCAAACATGGTTTGCAAGCGAAAGAAAACCTCAAGAACCTCAAGAACCAAGAACCCCAAGAACCCAAGTTCCTCGTGAACTTAAGAACCAAGACCCCCAAGAACCCAAGTTCCTCGTGAACTTAAGAACCCAAGACCACAAGAACCCACAAGAACCACGACTTCAGAATGGTCATCACTCGAAGCGGAATGGATACTTCGCTTGGAGGTGATGTTCCCACCAGGAGGTGTTTTTGACCCTCCCCCTTCCACATCTACGTCAAGGATTGCACTAACTCCTATGGAGGCTTTGGAGCAATTGTTTCTGAAACAGAATTTAGAACGCGAAGCAAGAAATGCAGTAAGAATGGCAGAAATGAAACGCAGACACACACAAGACAAAGTAGAAAGAAAGACAAGACAAGAACAGCACGACCGACACACGCAAGAGTTCTTGCGACTCTTGTCTCCAGTGCCGGCATCGATGCAAGAGATCGGAAAAAGGAGACTCTCTCAGTCTCTTCTTCGCCAACGCAGGATACACAAGATTTGCATGATTGTGTGAAGCATGATGATGATTTGACTGACAAGCATGATGAATTAAATGACAATGATTTGCATGATGATGATTTGATTGACAATGATCAGCATGATGATTGGATGATAAAGACAAGCATGATGAATTGCATGATCATGATGTGATTTCTCACAAGCATGATGATTTGCCTAATCACGATGTGATTTCTCACAAGCATGACGAGTTGCATGAAGATGATGTGATTGTTCACAAAGATGATGTGTTAGTGGATGCTTTTTCTAGCGAGGCTAACCTCGTTGTAGATTCGATCAGTCACGAAGAACCGATCTTGGCTTTCCAGTCGAGGTCCAAAGAACCCCCACAAGACGATTCGATCATTCAAGAAGAAGCGATCTTGGCTCTCGAGCCTAGGTTCAAAGAACCCTCACAGGAAGTATTATGTGTTCGCATGATTGATACACACGCACTGTTCGAATGTTTCATTCGTGATCATTTCCTGTATTTTAGTCAACATCGTTATGTGATCCCTTTTCCTAGGCATGACATATTGTATGTTGAACACGTTTCTCTCATGGATGAGCACGAATGTATGCGGATTTTTCATGAAAAGCTGAAAAGTATGCATTCAAGGAAGTCACATTCCATGTCTCTTCCTTAGCATGACACATTGGTAGAACGAGCACATGAAAGTATGAACACGAAGCATGGGCATTTCCGTTGTGAATTGCCACAGTTGATTGCTCTAGATCCAAAGAGAAAGATTCGATCTCATTGTTTGCGTGTATGTAGTGAACGGTTTGGCACTCCGTCTATTGGTTCATCTACATTGCATGTACAGTCTTTGAGAAAGACAAGATTTTTTCCACTCACTTTACATGGAATGGGTATGTTCATGTTTTTGTGTTGGAAGTGGTTTCAGGAATTTTCAGCCGTGGAGATTCTTGAAGAAGAAAGAAGCATGACTCTCGACAAAGTTGAAGCATCAAACGAGCCTCAAAAGACTTTGTGTTGCTTTCGGCGCGGCCCAAAGAAGCAAGCGTTGCAGACCTTTATGAAGTTCAAGTACCGCACGACCCACACATCAGAGTGGGCCGGCGAAGAGTCCCTTCTAGGATTCCGGATGCTATTGGCGATCTCCCTCGACGCCATACAGTTCGGTACCAGTACCTCACTTTGAAAAGGAGGGAATGTCACGTGACACATCCAACCCTATGTGTCCGTGGACAAGCTACAGCATGATCAGGGTTCAGTCAGTCCAGTCAGTCTAGATTAGAAGTGATCTGGCACTTTTGTGAGTCTATTCGTAGACCGTGCATGCCCAGTCACTTAGTGTAGATGCATATCCTCTGGTTGCACACAGCATGATCATAAGCATTCCCATCAGAATCCATCAGAACCAATCAGGGGAATTTTTCCAGTGATTTTAGCCTATTTTCCTTATTTTTGACATTTTTCACTTATTAATTTAAGTGACTTCCTAACAAAAGTAGGTAGGGCAATTTTGCTAAGAAAATATATAAGCAAACCCAAGTTAGCACTAAATGGCAGAAGAGATAGCAGGAGCTCCACGCTCAACAGGCAACTTCTCAGCAGAACCCCTAGGAGACCTAGCATTTTTGGAGCAGAAGCCTAAAGCTAGCGTTTTGGGATCAGATCAGCCCTGGCGCCATCGCTACACAACAGATCAGCCTAGCGTTTTTGCATTTGCAGAACCACGGCGACAGAAAGACCAATTTCAGCCCCTAGCGTTTTTTATTTGCAGCACCACCTCAGCGTTTTTGCAAATCATCGCGACGGAAAGTCAAGGAACATCAGCGTTTTCAGTTTTCAGCAGTTAGTACCCACAGATCAAGTCCCGAACCTCACAGATATCACCATCCCGTAGCAGTTCCTCGCCGCACGGTCAGTTTCCGCAAGGTTTACATTTTCAGCCCGGAAAACGCAGATTTCAGCATCTGCGTTTTCAGTGCGTCGTCGTCGCATCGTCGCCATGGACATCGTCATCGACATAGAGTCAGAATTCAGCAGTAGAAAGATTGCAGATTTCAGCCCTTAGGTCGACTTCGTCATCACCGTCGTCATCGTCGACATAGCCTAGACTTGCATCAGTCACTTGCATTCATTTGTACCAGATTGTGCAATCAATAAGTAGACCACTCTCGCCGACGAGAGTGGGGCCTTCGGAGGAGGGTTTTACAATCTCTCTGGTGTCATATCTCTCTGCTCTCTCTATCTCTCAGTCTCATAAACTTGTACGAACAGTGTCCATTCACTTTGTTGTGATCATCACACTTTCCATTAAGAACGGAAGGCTCTCCCTTCCATAAGAACTAAAAGGAACCTTGAGCACAGTTTGGAGCACTCATCTTGAGCAAAGCACAAACAATCATTCCGCTGCACCTAACAAGTTACCCTCGCCCCTCTCAAGATGCTCCGTCCCTACCCACTTCTCTCGCCCTTCTACCCTAACTCTCGTTCGTACCCCCATACCGTCGCCCTCCTCATAAAACCCCTTGCCTATACCCACCCATCGTCCCTGCCCTACATGAACAACTCAGCGCAACTTTATGCCTACATCGTCTTAAGCCCCTCGTTCCTACCCTATCCGATGTAGGCTTATCCACCCTATACATGCAGCGAGTCTGCGTCCACCAACAACGTTCCCATCTTCTGCAGAGCTTCAATTCTACACATGACTTCACAAGAATCCAAAGGGCTATATATGTACGATCATGTGGCAATTGGAAACTTGCATGTTAGCTATTGTGGGTTAGAAGGCTAACAAGTTAGTTTGCAGAGTGTGACTGTCAATATGGCGGGTAGTAGGCAAATGCGACGAGAGGTCTTGCGCAAAAAGCCTGCTCGTTTGGACAGATGGAGTAGTTCTCAGGAGGATGCTGCATAAGGTGAAAGCATTCATGATGTTACTGAGATGACTTCCAGTGAAGGAAGTGATGAAAGCTACAGAGTACCTTCTACCAGGGTCGACTCTGATTCCAGCTCAGAGTCCCGACCTTCCAACACACAGGGAGCAGGGGAGCAGCTCCAAAGGCAAAAAAAAGGGGGAGCATCAACTGTTAAGTCATGAAATCAACAGGCTTGCTACATCTAAAAGTCGGGCCAAATTCACATTGAACTTTCACCTGCAATTACCCCATCCTTCTCTCAAAGATCTGCTTTCCCAAGATCAACTGCAGAAGCTAGGTCTTACTACATTAGCGGATGCAGATTTACCCATTGATGTGCCTGTGGCCATGGTTCACGAGCTTTTGAACCGTTTTCCCAAAGTGCGGGGTCACACCCTTATTGCTACACAGATTGGTCATGCACTGGGGATGACCACCTTTCTGTCATTACAGCCGGCCACACGCACATTCTCTCAGCTTTCCAAAGATGCCACCATTCAGGCTTGTCAAGAGTTGCTCCATCTTGATCATCCAAACTATGCGAAGAATAAAGAGTTGTTAGCTGTCTTTAATTATTACTTTTTGCTCAGAGACGCCAAACAATCAAAGAAGAGTTGCAAGGTGCCCACAATGTTTTCCTTTTGTAATGGCCTCTACTATCTAATCCACACTATCCCTTGTGGCTTTCACCAAATTCTATACACATCCCTACAGTCCCGGGCCAAAAGATTTCGAGCGCAAGTACAATCTGTCCAGTCGAGCTTTCAGTGTTTTGCAACGTAGGTGTTGGCTTGGGTAATCAATATCCATGTTAGCCCTGTGGATGTGGATGCTGATATGGAGGCACTCAAAAGAAAAAGGCAAATTTGTGGCCAATACGGCCGACCCAATACTTCAGAAGAAAAAGAAGAAAAGGGCTAAACTGGTGAAGGACACAAAAGAATCCCTAATATCATTGCCAATATCAGAGAGTCAACAGCTTCGAGTGTAGCACCCTGTCCGACGCTCATTATCTACTTCCGCTACTTGTCCTGCTCAACCGGTGGTATGCTCGGGTGTTTCAGATCACACTATGCATGTCCCAGCTGGGCTTCTCCAGTGTGTGTCCCTCTCCCTACTTCTATCATTTGCACTCCTACCACAGTGGCTAGCTCCCACACACCGCCTGCAGTTGTCTCTTCCCCTATAACCATCTCAATTACACACACTCCACCTGTCTCAACTAGACCTACTAGCCATCCTGCCAGTTCACCAGTTGTACCACCTGGGAGCCCTGTCCCACCAGACACCACTGTAGGATCCTCAGGAATGGAGGACTCTACCTCACTCTTTCGGCTATTTGAAGAAATATAATGGAGTCCAGACAGGCTATTGCTACCATTGAGCTGGGCGCAGCACAATTGGTTGCTACTCACCAATGCCATTCAACCACTTATGTAGCTATGGAAGGGTCTCTGCGTGTCGCAAGGGAAGGGGATACAGGTACAGACTCTTGTTGGGTATGCACAGCCAACTCTACCAAGTACCTCTACACATTTCATGGGACCCTCTACACAGACTCCTGTAGGGTATGTTCAACCTCAACAGTTCCCGTTCTACCCTGAGGGGTTTCAACAGTCGGCTTCCTTACCACAATACAGTCGACACACTTCCCCCTTGCGACAGCCTTGCTGGTGCACACCGTCATGCTGTGTTAGTAGACGGCTTGAGTATTCTTCAGGCCAGGTGCTTCCATCCATTGCGCAGCAGATGGCTGCTCCAGTCCTCATAGGGAGCCACTTTTTCCATAGCAACAGAGTTCAGCAACAGCAGCCTCCCACCATCGATTTGATGGCTCCTCCAGAGGCGGATAATTCTGGTGCAGCAGTGGCGACGACTCTTTCTCTGGGTGACAGGACCACACTGCTCTACTCAGCTTTCTTTTATAAGTATGCAGTGACTTCTGGGTTCTCTTTGCAGTATAGTGTTCCTCTCCCCGAGACGGTGAGTGGTCTTGTGGAGGGCAACCTGTAGCACGGCTACAATGTCACAAACACTAGACAGGCAGTTAGTTGCAATTGGGCTGGGGTTCACAATGGATGGACTTTCGCCTGGGGAGTGACACATGGCAGACATATGGGTGGTAGTCTAGCTGACGCAAGGCCAGATCACCATGACCATAGTTTATGGATAGACTTAGCTAGATTGGATATTTGGGA
This sequence comes from Adiantum capillus-veneris, assembly GCF_014529385.1. NCBI lineage: Eukaryota > Viridiplantae > Streptophyta > Polypodiopsida > Polypodiales > Pteridaceae > Adiantum > Adiantum capillus-veneris. The sequence goes on along the minus strand of NC_140932.1, from coordinate 107,104,828 downwards.
GCCGTTGGTGGCTCTTTATGGTTGTATATATCCGTAGCTGTTTGGCGTTATGCGGATCATCATGTACTTTGTATGGTCGTGGATTTTGACTCTAGCATTATTGAGTTCATGCACATGCACGTTTGCACCACCCTTGCACAGTTGAGCCTCGACACCCCCATTGTACCTGTGAGTTCTGGGTTGGAGCTAAGTGTGTTGCCATGCCAGAGTCTGTACTGGTTTCCTTGAGTTAGTCGATGTTCATGTTGTTCAGGTTCCAATGTTGAGTCGTGGTCTTGTTGCTTTGTTATTCATTGGCTTCTGTGTTTTCATTCTGTTGGAGTGAGATCTAACACACATTGCACCGAGGAGCACCCGCTGTAGAGAGCACGACACATTATCCCCGCTACAGTATTTTCCATCTAAGAGGCAATGCATTTCCCAATCGAGCGTGCTTGTAACCCACTGTTATTTTTAAATGAATTTGTTCGTGCCTATTAAAAATGCTCACAATTCTTGATCTACAGGCTACAATATGGATTCAAAGTACTCCCAACGTTCACATCATGACTCTTCTATACTCAATCGAATCTAGATGTTTACCTTCTGAAGCCTATTTTCATCTTGCTGAATATGAATCTGGGTTGTACGGTGTTTTGTCCAACCAGCCGTGTACCCGCCCATTCTGGTTTTGCAATCAAGCTCTTTGGCATCCAAGGCTTGAACCATGCCTTCCAAATTATGCAGCTTCTTGGTCTCTGACTCAATCAATCCAGTAAACCTGTTTGCTTCTTCCAAGCATAGAGCCATCTGCTTTCTGTAATCCTAGTAAAAGTTCAAAGCACCAATCAATTTGAAGCTCTGATTCTCATTGCTTTAAGGAAAAACAACTTATAGAAATTGTGTACCTTTATAACGTAAGTGTCAACCATCTCCTGAAGCGAATCATTTTCAGATTTCAAATTGTCAAGCAGTGCTTGTTGGCGCCGCATCAAACTTTCAGTATCAACATGATAAAATCTTTTCACTCTTTCAATCTTTCTGTATGAGTGATGAGCGGCCTGCAACTGCATCAACCAAACCCTTTCCTGGGTGAAGGAAAAATAGAAGGAGAAAGCAAAGAAGAAAGGGTGCAATGCTTACAAGATATATGCATCATGGCAAGTATGCTATATAACTTAACGACAATCATAAACTGCTTTATATATTTTGTTCTTAACTCCATACAGCATGGGAAAACCAAAGGATGCATGGCTTAAGCTTATCTTCAACGTTGAAAGCATTATCGTAAGTTGTGTAGCAGTACAAGTTTGAGATGCTCTATAAAATAGTCGTGTGTCGATATAAGTCTCATTCTTATTTTCATACTTATTTTCTGTCCCTGAGCAGAAATCAGAAACAACGTGAACATTCTTTACTATTTCTAGCCAAACTAAATAAAAATTTGAGAGAAGAAGCTTCATTAGAGAAAGAGTATGAAGCCCTTTTAGCAGTGCTACAAGTGCCCAAAAGTGTCATCATCCATGACACTGACCCATAGTGGGACACATGCATGACAAGTTTGAAGACTTCATATTACATTTTCTATGACTACTTAACCTCAAAAGCGCCCATCCCTTGTAACGGCCCCCAAGAAGGTCATTTTCATTCACTCAAAAATAAGGACTATAGAGCAAATCAAGGGCAAAAAAACCGAAGGGCAAAGGAATCGAATTATCCCCAGTAAGGGAAAAAAAAGCCGAATCAATTGAAAATGTCTCTTGGGTCTAAATGCCAGGCCTATGCCTTGTGTGAGGGAGTCTTAATTTCCTAGCATATGTTTAGAGAGTCTCTACTCTCAAACTTGAGTGCACTATTTCCTGTCCGAGGGAAACACGGTTCCTTAGAGTGTTACAAGCTTGGACGGTCCAAGCGACAAATCAATAGCAACACACGAACGGAAACTCCAAAATCACTCAACTTGACGAGAGAGAGAAAAGGAGAGTCTACACAGCACGGTGAAGTTCCGAGCCAAGACGCACTGGCCCCAAAGACTGGCGCCCCTTTCAGTATTTCTTTATTATTATGCTCGCAAAGTACAACTCCCAAGTGTCCAGCTTCCTCCAAGACTTTGCGTCCACATGCTCTCCGGAAGAGTGGCCCAAAGGGCACTTATAGACAGTACAAGAGATGCCCAAAAGCATCAGTTCAAAAGCATTGCACCCCAAAAGCATCTGCTCTAAAAAGCTCCACGCAAAACTGATGAAATCTGCCACTGCAAATGATGAGAATCCGTACAATTGTGCCACGTCAGCAATCAGTGCAAATCACAAAATTCCATATAGTTTGCCACGTTAGCATGTCAGTGCGAATTGCGGAAATCAATCCCAAACTGCAAGCTTTCGATACTTTGGGTTTAGGCCTCTCGGCCAGTGCTCCATACGTTCTTTAGATTGTAGGGGGTTGGTTTTCAAAACCCTAGCCCCTTAGGCCCCATCGACCATCTTCTAGGTTCACTTTCTCTTGTCCACTTGGCCATTTCTCTTCCAATTGGGTATGCCACGCCATCACTTTGCGACATTCGACCCTCTTGAAGAATTGTAATTGCCCTCGATTACGCCTACAAAAGCATCCACAGGACAAAAACTTTCTTTCATAGACACTGACTCTATGTACTCATGTGCCAGACTCCACCAATCCAACACTTCTACAAAGACATCAGTCACTGATCAATCACATCATTTCTGTCGAGGGTCTCATATACAAATCATGATCATTGTAACCTATTTAGTAATCACATCCAGACTGTGCTGATCTTTTCACGGATGTTTTGATCTACTAAATCTTGTTACTATCAGATTCATATCCTTTCTTTTCACATTTTAATCACACAAACCATGCCCATGACCATCCCCACCAGACAGTACATCCGCATAGCATGCAGTTCACAAAACCACACACTTAGTTCACATTGAACACCGTGTATCAATCATTCAATCTAGCCATCTCATTCCGTCCATAATTCTTAATGCACCTAGATTATTGTGCAACCATCTCATCCTTCCGAAACTCTTGATGCACTCACGACAATATCTAAGCATCTCATCCAAATAGACATCTTATTGCACTAGAATCATTCACTTAGCCATCACATCTAGATCTCGCTGATCTCTAACAGATGTCTAGATGCACACATTTCATCTTTCTCTACATGTCTCTAACAATACACACGTGAAAGAGCACATGTTTTCATTTCAATCAAGGAAATTTCCAATTCAATGTATATATATTCATACAGTCATTCCGCAAATACTGTCAGCTTGTCAGTATCCCTAAAATCTCAAAGAGAAATTAGTGACTTTATTCAATATAGGCAATCTGTGACAAAGGAGTGTGGAGTGGCTACCCTCTTGTGGAGTCCGCACCGCACCAGATTCAACCTGCTGATCGATAACTTTTGGCATAGACACTGCTAATATTCCAAAAGCCTCAAGATACAGCTCTCTCTAAAGAGAATTTTCCATGTTCTCCTCCTCCATCCACTTTGCATCAAGGGCCAAAAAGTTCCCTTGACCAAATTATCCGGTGGACCTAGTTTACCTTTCTTTTCTTTTCTTGTGCTCTCTAACCTGTTGATAGCCCTGCTGGCCTCCATCCTTGGCACTCAATCTAGATCTTTGGTATTCTCTGATCTACCAACTAGTTCCCTTTATGTTCTTTTCTTATGCCCTGGGACCTGTTGGTAGCCGCACTGACCTCCCCTATCTACTACCACTTCAATTTCGATCGTCAAAATCCTCCGATGCACTATCATCTGCTTCCCTTTCTTCTCTGGAATCCTCTGATGAACTTGCGTTTGGTGCTCTTAGTTCATCGAAACCCTCGGATGCACTATCATCTGATGCCCTTACTCCTCTGGAATGCTCTCGTGGTTCATTCTCTCCACTACAAGACAAACTCTTGCCTTGTTGAGGTGGACACTAGCCTGTCCATAGGATAAGTCAATAAGCGGCATGCATTCCCTTGCTTGGCATGTCTCATAAGTCTCTGAATAGAGTCGAGACTTCTGTTGCAGATAATACTGTCAAATCTCTTTTGGCAAACCACAACAAAACCACACAATCCGGTCCCTCAAAGTGACCCTCCGAAACAAGACACTGGCAAAAAGGTATCCCAAAACCTCTGGCAGTAGTCATCCAACGTGTCTTTCTTAGTCATTCTCAAATGATGCAAAGCCGTAATGATATCTTCTCATATTCTTTTGATATTTAAGTTGACGTGAAAATTGTCACAAAGTGATGACGTGTCTGCCTGAGAGCATGCGAGAAACCCTAACCCTGATTGTTGTTGAAAACCCTAATTCTGCAAACCCTAACCCTAAAACCTGCAAACCCTAAAATCTGCCAAAAACCCTAACCCTAACCCTAGCAGCAAGAGCACATGTCCGTGAAATGCATTGAGCATGATGACATGGCACCGTACGCCCTGCCCGCTTTTTGCGGCGGAAATTACGAAAAGGGCTAGCTTTTGAGCGACGGCAGTTTGCTTCTTTTTTCCACGCAAAATGTATGAGAGAGAGAGAGAGAAATTGAAATGTTGTATTAATGTCTTCAAAAGGCCAAAATGACCTATGAGACCAGAAAGTTACAATGCGGTGTATCTGATACAAGGTCAAATTAACAAAATAAATTAAACTAGGATAACAAAATATAAATATAAATACTGCGGGATCCTAAACTAAGCAGTACAATGTGAAGACAATATGGGAGGGGAGTAGAGATCCATCTTCATCTGCACTCTGGACGACGAAAGAGTATGGCTTGAATCTTTTTCCATAGCCTCCTTCAAAATTGTGTAGCTCCTCTCCTCCCTCGGGGTCGTCTAGATCTCCCTAGCTCCAAAGCTCGGTCTATGAGAATGCCAGTAGTGCGGGTAGACCTCTCCACCGTCTCTGGTTGCTCCTCTGTCTGTTCTTCTAGGTGTATAGTATCTAGTGTAAAGAAATCTGTGATCTGTCTCTAGGGATGTCTCTCTTCACCTCTCCTCAGTAAAGTTTCTCTATGCTTGTGTAACTCAAGTAGATAAAGCCCAAGACATCTTTGATCCTCATAACTCATGACCCTAGATAGAGGCCCAAAACCTTCGCTGAATAGACAGTGAAAACGACCTCCTATCTCATAGTACACTGTGCAATGACTTATGTAATGTACTTCTGTCTCTGGCTCTAGATGGCATAAGCGGCATATTTTGTTATTTGCTGGTGTCCCTCTGAATCCGCCAGTCTCAATCTCGAGCTAATGTGAGGACGTGCGTATCTGGCCAATGGCACAACGCAAACCATGCGAAAGATGCATGTCCATATAGCTAGGTAGAATTACAAACCCATCCCCCGTGAGGTGGAGAAGATGCTCTCTATAGAAAGCCATCTTTGTACCCAACTCTCAAGGTGGTAAGGTACATAAGGTACGGTACGTATTCGGTACGTCTTGTACGTAGTACCGAATGGATAGAGTTGTTAGGTACGTAAAATTCGTATGTTTTTTTTTTATAAAAGCCAAAAACCTACAATACGGTCCATACTTGATAAAAATTTCACGAGTATCACTTCAAGCATGTTAGTTCACTATTCTACAAACCAAGGGAAAGGTTTCATACAAATACCATAAGCAAGTCGCGACTCCTTGCTCGACATTCAATGAATCAACATTGAAGTGACAAGAACAGATACAACTCAAATATACACAACCTAAAATTTGCAGTTTCACAACAAACTAGTTACTGTAGAGAACTTGTAAGTTCACATTGATCATGATTTGCCAATTTGCACACAAAAAATTGATGGGCGAACTCAATTTTGCAGACCCGCTGTGGTTTTTTCCCCAACAAAAAAATGATTGTAGAGTACGGATCCGTACGGTACGGTACGGTACGGTACCGTACCGTATGGTAACGTACGTACGTACGGATCCTACCTTGCCAACTCTTGTAATGGCTCTATCCATGTCCTCCTCGTGTCCAACTGGATCAAATCCTGACGGATGAGTCTATTAATCTCTACCCGTGTCAGAGACCTCAAGGGTGCCTTAAAGAGAGTATTGAAAAGGAGGCAACCTGTCCATGGTGAAACCATGTGTCTGAAACCATGATGTCATATGAGCATACCAGCATGATGTATCCCCGTTAAGAGCTAATTGTCTGGAGGACTCTAGAGCCACCCTGGCATATCTGTCTCTGGTAGTATCCCACAGACTGTGTACAAAGGAGACTGATCTTGTGAGCGCCTCAATCTCCATAGGGGGGGCAGCTAATTCCGCTCGAATGATATCATGCGCTACAGAAACCTTGGCTCTAATCAGCCGAGAGATCGTAGATACCAAGGGCTTCTCCATACGCCTCCACCCATCCTGGCCTATAGAAGGTCCCCAAACCTGCACCCCATATAACATAGTAGAGGCAACCAAAGTATCAAAGAGCCATAACTTTGTCCTAGGTTCCTGGAACTGAACCTGTGAACACATCCTCTCCATTCCTCCTAGCGCCGCACCAGCTCTAGTTAGTCTAGTCTATGCTGCTCTTCTCAAGGAAAATCTCGGCCCAGTAAAGACTACCCCCAGGTAAGTGTATGCATCAGTATACTCCACAATCTCCTGACCATATTTGAAAGTGGGTACTGATCTCCTGACCCATTGCGGTGTGGTGTTAAACACCATAACCTTGGTTTTACCTAGGTTTACACACAATCCACTATCCTCTGCAAAATTGCGTAGTGCATCCAACTGTCGTTGCATACCTTCTGGTGAGTCAGATATCAGCACAATATCATCAGGATATAGCAACAATGGGATCCACGTCCCTGCCAGCTGTGCACCTCTGTCACCCTCTCTATCGATGTAATCAGACACCTCATCAACATACATACCAAATAGAGTAGGAGACAATGGGCAGCCCTGTTTCACTCCAATGGTAGAGTGAACTAAATCAGATACCCCTTCCGGAGTGCGTACCCGTCCCATCAGTGATTTGTACAAGGCCATACTCCCCCAAATCACCTCTATGGGCACCCCCATCTCCTGCAGTCTGCGCATCAATCGAGCTCTTGGTACCATGTCAAATGCTTTACGAAAGTCCACAAAGCTACAATATATTCGTCTCCCATGTGCTCTGCCCTCCTCAATGATGGCCCCGAGTGTCAGAATATGATCAAGAGTGGAGAAACCCCTCCTGAAGCCAGCTTGACCCTTTGCTCGTACCCCCTCGCCCTCTGCCCAATTACTCAAGTGTTGCTCCAGGATGGATGCATACAACCGTGCCAATGTGTGTCCAACCACGATAGTGCGGTAGTTCCCAGGCTCTGTAGGGTCACCAGCCTTGAACATGGGCACAATATTAGACAATCTCCAAGTCTCAGGTAATCCCTCACACATGGCACGATTGAACAACACTGCGAGAACCTCCATCAGCATATCCCTGGCATGTATAAAGTGCTCCGATACTAGACCGTCATGATCATATGCCTTCCCGGTCTTCATTCTATCGATGGCCCTTTGTACCATCTCAGGTGTGAAGAAAGTGCTCGTACCTGGGCAAGGCTTGGTAGGGTTTGGAAGAGGTTCCTGTCCAGGAACCGTATATAATGATGTCGCATATTGGCCCCACACCTCAGGTGAAGTAATCACTGGGGGAGGGGAGTGCTCATGGAAGAGAGGCCATGCCTCTCCTGAGTCCCTACTCAAGAACATCTGATACAAGTCTCGCTCCATTTGGGCTAGGTAAGCTCGCTTCTTCCGTCGCACAAGGCGTCGGAAAGCAATCCGAGACTGTCTGTAAGTGATGACTCCTAAAAGAAGATCCCTCTGAAGCTGGTCTCTCATCTCTCTGCACTCTTCATCATACCAACTATTCTGGGGCATGCTCCCAGAATGTCGTCTCTTGCCCGGCTGAGTGTGTGGGTATGCCACTGATGCAGCCCCGTGCAATGTCTCAGTCAGTAGCGTGGTGCACTCCTCCACTGAGAGACCTGTACCATTTGTGCCAGTTGTGCCTTCCAATAGACGGTCCCAAATCTCTTCTGAATAAACGAAATCAGTCTCTGGGGTAAATGTATAGCGGGTGTGTGACCTGGCTCCTGATGTTTGGGTTGTACTATACTGAAATTTAACGGATAGTGTCAAGAGAGCATGGTCTACTGCTATGCCCACTGGCCTGGCTCCCACTGTGAAATCCTGAATGCAAGGGATAAAACTCGGTTGTGTCATAACATAATCCACTGTACTGGCCCCATGTCTATGAGGAAAGCATGTGAAACCGGCTGCTCCAGGAAATCACTGTAAGCCATTAAGTATGGCTAATCCATGTGTAGTCGTCATTTCCATGAGGTATCTCCCATACTCCGTTTGCTCTCTGTCATCTGAGCATCTGTCAAGCCCCAACTCACCCACATTCAGCTCTCTAAGCATCTCATCTGAAGTGTCGTAGAAGACTATCTGCGAGTTGCCCGTCCGGGCATTGAAGTCCCCTAGGAGAATGATATCACCATCCCTAGAAAACTCCCAAATGTCATCATCTAGGATAGAGAAAGGCGCCTGCCCTCTGGATGCGGCATACATTGATGTATTGGGAGGAAAGTAACATATGGCAATATATAGTAATCGACCTGTGTCAGGTCTCAGTCTCACCCACATATATCTAGCCTGATCATCTCTTCGTACAATATGCAGTAGTGGTTGTAGTTCCTCTCTGAATAGCACTGCTACTCCTCCTGAACCTCTACTCCCGTGCTCAGATCTCGCATTTGTCCTGTGAGCTGTTTCCCATCTGTATCCCACCACATGTGGCATTACCTGCCCAGGGGCCTGATGAGTCTCTGAGAAGAACACAATATCCTTGTCTTTGAAACTCTCCTAAAATGTGCCCACGTCCAACCTCATAGACCCATTACAGTTCCAGGTAGCCATCTTCAGTGTGGTCCCATAGGTCTCGCACCGTCATGCAATACGCCGCTCTAAAATCACCACCCGTCCATCTCTGTAGAAGGCTATCTTTCCCTTCTCCCTTGCCGCTGTAATCTTTGGCATTACCTCTCTCATATGTGTGAGCTGTGAGAGAGTCAGGTCATCACCGAGGAAAATACCTGTCTTTTTGAGAGTAGGCCTCTTCCTCAAGAATTCCTTCTTCTCTTCCAACGAGGGGAAGCGTAGTATGAGAGCTCTCCCCTTTGAAGACTCACCCGTGCCATCACTTTTCTTACCTACCCTCCATGCCTTTGTGTGCAAAGGCTTTTCCATCCCCATCATGGATGTAAGGCTTGTGACCTCTTTCTCCACATTGTTTATGTCTTTGAGACCGGTCACTCTCACATGCAGTGCTCGCATCCGCCTTCTTTGTTCCTCTTTGAGAGTCATGTTGATAAGCGTCGGTGTACAAGGAGTTTCTCGACCTTTCCCTTTCTTGGCGACCTCAATCCATTTTTCAACCTCGTCCACCTTTTTCTGTGTCCTTGTTATCATCTCCGCCCATGAAGATGTCTTTGCCACACTCAATTTCTCTTCCTTTGTGATCATCCTTACATGTTCCTTAATTTCCTTGATTTCATCTATTACCGAGGGTTGAAATTCGCCTTCCTCTAGTCCATTGCTTACTCTATCAGCAAGCTCATGTTTAAGAGCTGAGACTTCTTTTTTGAGTACTCGTATCTCGGCGTTTGGGTTCTCCTATTTGAGGGTTGAGACTTCTTCTTTGAGTGTCCGTATTTCTGCGTTAAGGCTCTCTTTCTCCTTCTTCCACTGTGCGCCCTCATTGAAGACAATCTTAAGTAGGTTGGCCTTCTCCTTCCACCATCCTTCCATCTCTGTTTTCCACTCCTTCATTTCCCTCTCCATCTGTGCCATCCGCTTATTCGTGAGCACGAAGGTTGCCTTTGCTCGCGGCTTGCAAACAGGTGAGACATTGGCGGCTTCCGTGTCCTGTGCAAGGTCTTCTTCAAGTGGATCCCTTACGATGAGGCCCAAAGAATCAAGGTCTCCTTCAAGTGGATCCATTACGGTGAGGCCCAAAGAATCAGAGAGAGAGAGAGAGAGAGAGAGGTGCGATAGATAGGTTGGAGGAGGGGGGGGGGGGGGGGGGGGGGGGGGGGCGCCGCGATAGACAGATGGGGGGGAAAGGGGGGCGCGCGATAGACTGAAGAGGGAGGAGGAGGGGGCGCCGCGATAGACAGATGGGGGGGGGAAGGGGGGCGATAGACTGAGGAGGAGGGGGGGGGGGGGGGATAGATAGGGAGAGGGGGAATAGCTGGAAAACTTAAAAGTTTAAGCTAAGACAAATTTAAATGGGGGGGGGGGGGGGTTAAAACTAACATTAAATTAAAAATTAAAAACGGGGGGGGGGGGGGGGGCCACGATAGGCAGAGGAGGGGGGGCGCACGCGCGATAGACGTGCGGGGAGGGGGCAGCGAGAGAGAGAGAGAGAGAGAGAGAGAGAGAGAGAGAGAGAGAGAGAGAGAGAGAGAGAGAGAGAGAGAGAGAGAGAGAGAGAGGGGGGCGGGCAGCGCGAGAGAGAGAGGGAGCGAGGGAGCAGCAGGGGGTGCGGGAGCAGCAGGGGGGGGAGGTGGCAGCGCGACAGAGAGGGAGCAGCAGGGGGGGGGCGCGCGCGATAGACGGGGGGGAGGGGGGGGCGGGCAGCACGAGAGAGAGAGAGAGAGAGAGAGAGAGAGAGAGAGAGAGAGAGAGAGAGAGAGAGAGAGAGAGAGAGAGAGAGAGAGAGATTTGCTTAATTTTTGTGAAGTGCTCAAGAGAGCTTGAGAGAGGGAGATTTTGCTTTTGATTATGAAGCTTTTGGGGCTCTGCTTTTGGCATCCCTTGTAAACTTTAAATTAGCAGATTGGGCTCACTCTGCAAAGCATCTAGACATAGAGTCTGAGAGTGAAACTCTAACCGCTCTCTTGTACTTTGATCATTGATTAATACATAAAGAAATACCGAAAGGGGCGCCAAAGCGGAGCAACGAGAGATGAAGCGTCGTCAATTGATTGGCGATGCAACAAAGATGATGCTCAGTTTTGTGGAGGACCCGAAATTGGCAAAATATGAGCGAGACTTCTTTTCACGAAGTGTATGCGTAGTGGCAGAAAACCACAACACCACCCCCGAAACCCGCTCTCAAGAAACCTTTTGATCACAAACAATATTCAGAGAAGGAATTAGAAGAGGTGGTTGATGCACGGATTGCTCAGCTTTTTGACGCGCAACAGAAAGCCAAAAAGCACGGCAAAAAGCAGAAGAAAGGCACCGACTTCCCGAGGTATTTGGGTCATCAGTCGACATTTGATAAAGCAAAGAAACAGAAGAAGCGTGTTCGATTTGAAGGAGTACCCAGTTCTTCTTCTTCTTCTTCTTCTGACAGTTCTTCTAGCTCTTCAAATTCGAGCGGAAGAAGAAGACAGAAAAGGCAAAAAGCGAAGCAAGAAACAACGCTTCAGAAAGGGCAAGAAAAAGGCAAAGAAGTCTAAATCTTGCCCAGTGACTGACAGTTCTACAGAGGACTCGTTTACAGACAGTCCAGCCTCCGATGACGGAAAATTTTATGCGAACAAGAAGAATTTTTATAAAGCCAACCAGTATGACTTTCTAGAAGATAAAAGCAAGAAAGTCCGAGAGTTTAAGAAAGGTGGACAGTCGATCAAATTTGACAATTTCTCAGGATACTCAGATGCTTTGAAGGCTTTGTCTTTTATACAGCAGTTTGACATCGCTTTCGCGGAAGGACACTACTCAAAGCACTCCAAGATTGGGAGAGTTGCCTCTTACTTTAAGGGGAATGCTCGAACTTGGTGATCCACGCTTCTTTTAAACAAGACTGCGCCAGTGAAATGGCTGAAATTTAAGAAGCTTTTTACTTCTTCTTGGTTGATGCAAGAGTATGAACACAATATACGAGCTGCTTGGAACCATCTTCGGATGACCAAGAGAGATACAGTGAATGCTTACTGTGAGAGGTTCTAGAGCTCTTTTCTACCCGCCTCTTCATTTAAGAAGATCTCGTTCAGAGAACATATTGAGCGGTTCACCTTGGGTCTACCTATAGAGATCCGAGATCACTGCTTGGAACAAAAGTCGGCTTCTATTCACGAGTTGATGAGTCATGCGAAGCGGGACTTTGCCATACACTCTAGCAGTCTGACCTACCCCACCGATGAGGTCCTGACACAACGAGCCAAACAAACTTCTGGGAATGAAAGTAGAAAGAGAAAGAGCAACCCAGAGAAGAAGGATGCACGACCCAAGCTTAGTCCTCAAGAGCGAGCTCGCTTCATCAGGGAGGGGAAGTGCTTTGGATGCGGGGAACATGGACATATCTCCGCGAAGTGCCCTAAAAAGGCACCGAAAGAACAGAATCATAAGGACGACGACAGGCCTGAGAGTTCGAGAGCAACTGAGGAACGTGGAAGAAAAGGCAAGATGAAAACAGGACTCGTTCCAGATTGTGTGGGTACCGATCCCAACACCATGGACGAGAGTACAGAACTTTGCCGAGCTTGGGGCAAAGTGAAAGATCAAGAGGCCTTGATCTTCTTTGATGGAGGAGCCAAGGCCAACTTCATTTCACCGGAATTGGTGGCGCGCCTCGAGATCACTCCCGATCGGATGGGACCACTTGCGGAGGCTGTGCTAGCAGCACCCGGCACGGACGTAGCCATTACACCTGTCATTGGCAAACTTCGGTTGCATTGTCAAGGGTATTTGGGACATGAGGACTTTTTCATAATGCCTTTGGAAGGTTGTGATGTTCTCTTAGGGATTCCCTGGTACCACAAGAACAACGTCGTGGTCGATTATCGGGCAAGGAAAGCAACATTGACTATAGAGAAGGGCAGAACCATTGTACTTGATATTAAATTGAAGGGCGAGTCTGTCCCTTTTGTATCGGCTTCGACCATTTCTAAATTAATGAAATCCAATCTGTTTGTTTACTCGATCTTTATGAAAGAATTGAGCGATAAGGATATGACAAATATGTCTAAACCTGAAAAAGAACGCCAAGATTTTCTCCACTCTCAAGCCGATTGCTTCTCAGAGGGCCTACCAAGCGAGTTACCACTTGCTCATCCTGAAGATCATACCATTGATCTGATACCTCGAAGCACACCACCGAACCGGCCACCTTACCGTATGGGCCGAGCACAGAATGAAGAGATTATGAACCAAGTGAAAGACCTCTTGGAAAAGGGTCTTGTCCAGCCTAGTACTTCACCGTATTGCACTCCAATGTTGTTGGTTTTGAAGAAAGACAGATCTTGGATAATGTGTATCGATTATAGAGCTCTCAACAAAATCACCATCAAGAAAGATTCCTAGGATCGATGATATACTCGACAGATTACAGGAATCCTCGTGCTTTAGAAGGATTGATATGAAGAGTGGATATCATCAGATCAGGATCGCATCGGGAGACGTCTACAAGACAGCTTTTCGAACGACTTTTGGGTTACTTGAGTTTTTGGTGATGCCTTTTGGCTTAACCAATGCTCCTGCAACATTTAACCGGATGATGGACAGGATATTTCGAGACTACAAGCTATTTGTTGGCACTTTCTTTGACGACATCATTGTTTTCTCCAAGAATGAGGCAGAACACAGAGATCGTCTGCTTCAGGTCTTTCAGGCATTACGAGATCACAAGTTATGGATTAATGCAAAGAAAAGTGAATTTTTCCTACCAGAGATACACTTTTTGGGACACATTGTCTCAGCACAGCAGGAGTGCAAATGGATCCGGCCAAGATAGAGACTATCCGTGATTGGCCCGATTTGAAGAATGTCCATGAAGTTAGAAGCTTCTTGGGACTGTGTTCGTACTATAGACGGTTCATTCGAAAGTTTGCAGAGGTTGCTTCCCCTTTGCATATCTTGACACAGAAAGGAGTCCCTTTCTCGTGAGGATCCACAGAGGTGACTGCCTTTCAGACATTGAAAGAGAAATTGACTACATGACCAGTCTTGACTTTGCCGATCTTGCAAAAGTCATTTGAAGTATATTGTGATGCTTGTGGTCGTAGTCTGGGTGTGGTCTTAATGCAAGAAGGCCATGTCATTGCTTACGTTGTTCTCAAGGCCGGAAATGACAACACAGAATTATGAGAAAGAACTTTTGGCAGCTATCCATGCTCTTAGTCAGTGGCGGCATTACCTACTCGGACCGGATTTTACTGTCTTTACAGACCATCAGAGTTTGCACTACTTCTTGTCACAAAAGCCGCTTTCGGAAAAGCAGATGCGGTGGGCGAACATCTTGTCACAGTTTCACTTCTAGATTGTCCATGTTCAGGGACAGAAGACTGTGGTGGCAGATGCTTTGTCTCGGAAGCCGTTGGTTCTGGCCATTTCCGCGATACAGCATAGGAGCTTCGAGGATATGGTCGACCAGTATGCCACAGATACAGATTTTGCAGACGTTTTCACACGGATATGGGATGGGGAGACAGTAGCGGGATATTCCATTCGGGATGGCTACTTGATGAGAAAAACCATGTTGTGCGTTACACAGCCGTTGAGGGAAAAGGTTATGACTGAATGCCACTGTCCACCTTTTACGGGTCACCGCGGCATTGCTACCACCATGAAAGGGGTAGAGAGATACTTCTTTTGGCCGAGACTCAAAAAGGATGTGGAAGAGTTTGTGCGCAGTTGCTTAGTATGCCAAAAGCTCAAGTTTGACAGGCATAAAGCACAGGGATTGTTGTTACAGCCTTTACCCATACCCACCCGCCCCTGGGAAAGTATTGCAATGGATTTTATTTTTGATCTCCCGAGAACATAGTGGTCACGATGGTATTTGGACTGTTATTAACAGATTTAGCAAACAAGCTCATTTCATTCCAATGAAGAAAACAGTCAAGCTGGATCACTTAGCGAGACTGTTTGTGGCCCAAATCTTCAGATTACATGGCATGCCTGAGACGATTGCCTCCAACAGAGACCCCAGATTTACGAGTTTGTTTTGGAAGGCAATTTGGGAGAACATTGGCACGCGGTTGCAGTTCTCGTCATCGTTCCACCTGCAGACTGATGGGCAATCTGAGATTGCAAATTCAGTGTGGTTCTAGATTTACTAAAGTCTTATATCTCAAATCAGAAGACTCAATGGGAAAAGTACCTACGTTTGGTGGAATTTGCCTACAATAACACGATACACTCTTCGACCGAGAAGGCGCCATTTCAGATTGTTGAAGGTGCTGCGAAGGTTCCACCCTTCCTAAGCACGAAAGATAAGATTTTTGAAGCGGATGAATATACGCGAGACTTAGATACGGCTTTTGCCAAGGTTCGCGAGACTTTGCAGAAGTCTCAAGAACGACAGAAAAAGGCAGTGGATCGCCATCGTCGCGACTTGAAATTGAAGGAGGATGATTGGGTGCTCTTACGTTTTGAGAAGGCACGCCTGAGAAAGAAAAAGGGAAAGGAGAGGCTTTTTCCAAAGCTTAGTATGCGATACTACGGACCTTTTCAGATCACTGATGTCTCCTTCCGACTGAAACTGCTTGATACTTGGAGGATTCACAATGCATTTCATGTGAGTCTCTTGAAACCTTTTAAAGATGATGTGCTTGATGATGGGGAGCCTCATGAGCAACCCGAAGTGGAAGAAAACGAGGAGATCCTTGTTCCTGAACAGATTTTGGCACATAAGGATACGAAGAATGAAGGTAAAGTCTGAAGGCGGTTCTTGGTTAAGTTCAAGAACTATCCTGCATTGGATGCGAAGTGGATGGAGGAGGAGGACCTAGCAGATACTCCTCAAATTGTGAAACTTTACCTCGATGCTTTTGGTTTAGCATAGTCTACTCCAAATGGGACCCAGAATTCAGCTTGGCCGGAGATCTGGTGCAGTGGGATGCACAAAAGGGGAGTCACTCTGCTCCTTTGTCAACAGATGTCTTGATTTAGATACTAGAGTCATTGATGTCTCTTTGAGCTTCAAGGATACTGAAAGCTGACAGTATTCTGTTGGATGACTTTATAAAATGGAATTCTTGATAATGATACTCATTTGTTCTTGACTTCTTGTGAGTGCAGGAACTGATAGACGAAATGACTGCAGCATTTTGGTCTAATTGATCTCGAATAGACATGGTTGCAATAGGGGTTAGTCAATCAGACATCGATGAGGTCCCGATTGGATCTAGATGCGATTGCTAGCTACATTGCCGATAAATCATGGTCTAAGATCCGAATGAATGTTGAATGTCATGTGATGTCCTGTGATGTCTAGTGATGTCCTGTGATGTTGTGTGATGTGACTGTCGATTGGTACATGTGCTAGATGTGTGTTCCTAGTACATAGGTACTAACAGTCACTGTCTGCTAAGACGGTTTATGGCTTCTGTCTATTTTGCAGGAATAATCGAGGGCGATTACAATGCTTTCAAGAGGGGGTATGTCACAAAGTGATGACGTGTTTGCCCGAGAGCATGCGGGAAACCCTAACCCCGATTGCTGCTGAAAACCCTAATTCTGCAAACCCTAACCCTAAAACTTACAAACCCTAAAATCTGCCAAAAACCCTAACCCTAACCCTAGCAGCAGGAGCACATGTCCGTGAAATGCGCTGAGCATGATGACATGGCACCGTAGGCCCTGCCCGCTTTTTGCGGCGGAAATTACAAAAAGGGCCAGCTTTTGAGCGACGGCAGTTTGCTGCTTTTCTCCACGCAAAATGTGTGTGTGTGTGTGTGTGTGTGTGTGTGTGTGTGTGTGTGTGTGAGAGAGAGAGAGAGAGAGAGAGAGAGAGAGAGAGAGAGAGAGAGAGAGAGAGAGAGAGAGATTTTTGCTTTATTTTTGTAAAGTGCTCAAGAGAGCTTGAGAGAGGGAGATTTTGCTTTTGATTCTGAAGCTTTTGGGGCTTTGCTTTTGGCATCCCTTGTAAACTTTAAATTAGCAGTTTGGGCTCACTCTACAGAGCATTTGGACGCAGAGTCTAAGAGTGAAACCCTAACCGCTCCCTTGTACTGTGAACATTGATTAATACATAAAGAAATACCGAAAGGGGCGCTAGTCTTTGGGGCCAATATCTCTAGGCACAGAACTCCGCCGGGCCAGTGCAAATTTATTGTGAACTGTGAATTGTTTTGAAGTGGTTATTTGGTGTTGTCGTGATTGATTCTTGACTTGGAGTGTCCAAGTCTGTTACAAAATTTTCTTGAAATTTACCCACGTCGTAGGTGCTCCTTTGCGTAACAACACAGTAGACCACCATGTCTGTAACAGACTTGGACACTCCAAGTCAAGAATCAACCGCGACAGCACCAAATAACCACTTCAAAACAACTCACAGATCACAATAGATTTGCACTGGCCCGGCGGAGTTCCGTGCCTAGAGATATTGGCCCCAAAGACTGGTGCCCCTTTCGGTATTTCTTTTTATATTAATCAATCATCAAAGTACAAGAGAGCGGTTAGGGTTTCACTCTCAGACTCTGCGTCCAGATGCTCTGAGAAGTGAGGCCCTCACCACTAATTTAAAGGTTACAAGGGATGCCCAAAAGCAGAGCCCCAAAAGCTTTTAAAATCAAAAGCATTAGTTCTCTCTCTCTCTCTTAGAGAGTCTTTTCTCTTTTTTTTAATAAAAAAAAAGCAAAAGCAAAATTCGCGTCGCTCATCATTTTCCAAAAAAAAAAAAAAAAAAATTTCTTATAATAATCCGCCTCCGCGATTTCCGGAAATTAGGGTTTGCAGGAATTTTAGGGTTTCTGGCAGAAATCAGGGTTTCTGCTGTCCGCCACGTCATCACTTTGTGACAATGTCTGTGCATTTCCTTTCAAGTAAGATGCCACCCTTCACACCTTGGAGCGTTCCAAGAACCGACCTCTCGAGAAGGCAACGTCTAACTGTTGTATAAATTCAAGGGCTTGATGCGTGTCCAGGTAGTTTGGAAATGTGTCAAACCTGGCCGCTTGACCCCCATCCTTGAACTCCTTGATCTTCTTGTCCATTTGGCATTTGTTCACTGTCAAAAGAGGACAATCTCTCCTTCTCTAAACTAGTAGATTGCCTACTATGCCTTCTAGACTTTTTCGAAAAACTGCTTTTCTGGGTTTTTCTCCGCTTCTTCCGCCTTTCCTCATCCTCTCTGGAACTAGAGGACGACAAATTGTCGGAACTTTCTGAAGACTAAGAAAAATCTGGGTCATCCTCGAAACGAACATGCTATCTGCTTACCACCTCAAAAGTCGACTTTCGGCCCAAATAACCGGGGAAATCCGTTGATTTCCTCTTCTTTCTGCTTTTCTTTAAAGCTTCCTTCCCGCTTGAAAGGAGAATCTACAATCTCGAGTGAATCTCATCAATCGGGTAATTCTTCAGATGCTTCACATCTTTCGGGTTTCTGGAGTACTTGATCAACCTTTTTACACACATGTCAACCTGCAATTGACGTTTGTACTCCGCTCTGGCAATTTTCCCCGCTAGAAAATCACCTAAATCTCCATTATTTTCTTCAGTTCCCGGACTGGGTTTCAACTTTTTTTGGTTTCCCCGCAGAAGAGTGTCATCTCTATCTATTTCTCCGTGAGAACCCATGTGCCGCAAATAGGATCGGATCCTCCGTAGAAGAAGCATCGTTCTAAGCTCTAATACCATTGTTAAAGGCTTGGACACTAAACTGAGAAATCAATAGCAACACACAAACAAAAACTACAAAGTCACTAAACTTAATGAGGGAGAGAAAAGGGGAATCGAATCGACACGGCACTGCAGAGTTCCGAGCCAAGACGCATTGGCCCCAAAGATTGGCCCTCCTTTTGCAAGTGCAAATTACGAAAATCTATACAGATATGCCACATCAACAATCAACGCAAATCACGAAATTCCGTACAGTCAGCCACGTCAGCATGTGAGCGCGAATTGCAAAAATGAGTCCCAAACTTCAAGCTTTCGATACTTTGGGTTTAGGCCCCTCGTTCGGTGCTCCATAAGTTCTTTAAGTTGCATGAGGTTAGGTTTTTAAAACCCTAACCCCTTACGCTCCATCGGCCATCTTCAAGGTTCAGTTTCTCTTCCACTTGGCCATTTCTCTTCCAGTTGGACACACCGCGTCATCACTATGTGACAAAGTGGCCTGAGTATAAGCTCACCAGCAAGAGGCTTACATTGCTACTCCTTGCCAATGAAGACTATTGTAACAGATCGACAAGAAACAAAGAGAAAAAAAAAACGACAACTTTGATTGTCCAATCTTAATGGCAAATCGCAAATCCACGCACCAAATCGTAACGAGTGAATTTCATTATTTGGATCGATCGCAAAGGATAGATGACATCTCAGGTCTAACCTATTGTAGTGATAACTGAACAAACAAGAGAGTGAAGGGAGATAAAGAAGATGATGTTCCTCATCTGGAATACTTTGTGGAGGCTCACGCTGAATCAATTTCAACTAAGAAACATAGAAGACATAACTCCTCAAGTCACTGTCACAAATTGATGACGTGGCAAACTGTCCCCGTACAGGTGATGTGGCAATTGTATGGCCCTCCATGATTTGCGCAAACATGACAGCTATAAGGATCGCCGCATCTTGCGCTGACATGCCACATGGACAACTGTATGGATTTCCGCCAATTGCGTTGGCTGCTTTTTGTGCAGTTTTTGGAGATTAGATGCTTTTGAGTTATTGTTTTGAGCTAAAGCTTTTGGGGCATCCCTTGTGGAAATTAATAAACCCTTGGGGCCTCACTCTGCAGAGCATCAGGACACAGAGTCTAAGAGCAGAGGACCCTCGAGAGTTGTAACTTTGCTCAAGCATTAATATAAAATAAATACCGCAAGGGGAGCCAGATTTTGGGGCCAATATCTCTAGGCACAGAATTACGCCGGGCAGTGTCGACTCCAATTATGAAAGTGTGATAAAATTGTGAAGTGTTTTAAGTGATTCTCTCGTGTGTTGTGCAAGATTCTCAACTTGGGGTGCCCAAGTCCCTTATAGTGGTATCAGAGCATCAAGCGTGTGCTTTTCTCAAAGCACACCCGTCCTATCAAAGAGCAGACAGGGCACTTGAGCACTTTGGAAAGGGCACTTTAGAAATTGTTATTGAAGAATCGTTGTGGCTCGACCCCGGACTTTTTAGTCACTCCCACCCTTACTTCATCGCGCATCGGGCGCGCTCCCGTCTTCATTACAGAGCATAAGCCATAAGGAATTCAAGATCACTTGCAAGAGAAAAAGGAGTTCGTTCTTGCCCTAAAAATGCTTTTTGACGCTTTTTAGTCTCTTCAATGGTTGAGAATTTGGATATGCGATAGAAGGCAAAGTTGATCCTCTCAACAAGCTCTACACATTGACACGAATAGATCTTATATCCAACAACTTTGGAAAATTAGAATTTTTGCAAAAAACTTCAATATATGTGTGAAATTAATGTTTTTGGAAGCTCTTGTTATCTATGTGCAGATAACTACTAGGAGCGAGGAATATGCATATGAGAGCATTTGGAAGCATGGAGCCGGACATTGACTCTTTTGCAACGAAGTGAACCATTTGCTTAAATTTTGCATGTTTTGTAGGTGAAATCGAGGATGACATGGCAAGGAATTTGCATCTGAAAGCAAAGCAACGGCAACTCAAGAATGAGTCCATCGATTCAAGATAAAAACGATGAATTTTGTTTTGAAATTTGAATGATGATGCATGAGGAATGATAAATGATGAAATAAGATTTTAGTACATCAAGATTCCCATATGAATGAGATGACTGGATATTGTGGTGAGCGCATCAAGAGTTCCTGCGGAATGAGATGGCTACACAAGGATCTAGGTGCATCAAGACTTGTAGACGGATGAGATGACTAGATGATTGAAACACTGTGTTCAGTATAAACTAAGTGTGTGATTTGTGAACTTTGAAATGGAAATTCCCCAAGATGAATCTGATTTATGTATGAAATTAACGTTTTTTGGAAGATCCTGAACAGATAACAGGTGAAATCTAGAATGAGATGATAACCAATTGGGAGCAGTGACAGCCCCAGAATGAACCCGATCACGATAAGAATCGTGATGATGAATGATTGAATGAAACTATCGTGCATGCATCAAGAGTTCCCAAGGGATGAGATGGCCACACAACGAAAAGATAACTAGAGTTGAATGATTGAAACACTATGTTCAGTATGAACTCAATGTCTGATTGATGGATTGGATTTCCCCGAAATGATTACTTACACATAATTGTGTTTGAGTGCAAATCGAATGATTGACGAAATGACTGCAACATTTCGGTCTTGAGAAATCTATGGACATGATCGCAATAAAGATTAGTTAATCCGACATCAGTGAGTCTGGTGTGGATCTAGATGTGATTGTTGAATATGTTGCCAAGAATCATGGTCCTAGATCAAAATGGATTCTCCATTCTATGTGATATGATTTGAATGTCATGTGAATGTGATCTGACTGTCGTCTTTGTACAAGTGTTGGATTTGTGTCATCTAGTGCGTCGATACTTAAGAGTCTGTGTCTACTAAACTGGTTTATGGCTTATGTCTGATTTTGCAAGCATAATCAAGGGCGATTACAATTCTTTCAAGAGGGGGATATGTCACAAATTGATGACGTGGCAGATTACCCCCGGACAGGTGACGTGGCAGCTGTACGGCCCTCCGTGATTTGCGCAGACCATAGTAACAAGGAATGGGCGACAGAACAGGGCCCTCCCGTTCCCAAAACGCGTTCCCAAGTCCGGCGCCTCCTCGAAACGGAAAAGGAATCAGAACGTCGTTCCCTTCCCAGGCATAGCCGGAATGGAGCCCAAAACGGCCCGAACGGCATCCGAAATGCACAACGCCAAAGTTTTAAAAAAAATGACAGTTTGAAATAGGTCTTTTAAACTTTTGGAGGGGTGTTATTTCCATCCTCTCCTATATAAAGAAGGGCTTTAAACCCTCTCTCTCAAGCTCTCTACCTCACCCTCTCCCTCTCCCTTTCCCTTAAGGCTACCATTCCCGTTCCGCCACCCCGAGGGCACCCCAAGGGCCCCCCTTTCCGGAAACGTCCTGGAGCCCCTCGTTCACGTTCGCGTTCCCGTTCCGTGTAACTATGGTGCAAACATGGCAGCTATACGGATCGCTGCATTTCGCGCTGACATGCCACGTGGACAGCTCTACGGATTTCCACTAGATACGCTGGCTACTTTTTGGGCAGTTTTTGGAGATTAGATGGTTTTGAGTTATTGCTTTTGAACTGAATGATTTTGGGGCATCCCTTGTAAGGATAAATAGACCCTTGAGGCCTCACAAGACGGGCACAAGTGCCAATAGAAAAGAACATATGAACAAACTTTTAGCACTTCAATAACAATTGAATTGCGAGAGAGAGAGACGATACGCGACACGGAGTGGCGGAATTCCACCCCAAAGAGTATTGGCCCCAAACATTGGCGCCCCTTTCGTATTTCTTTATATTGCATCAACACTATACAAGCCGGTACTCCAGACTCTGCACCTTCTCCAGGAAGCATGCCAGAGAATGAGCCCTAACCTCATATTTAAAGGCCCTTGGCCTAAAAAGCAATTCACAGTAAAAAGCCTTCAAACTTAAAAGCATCTGGTCCAAAAGCAAAGCCAAAAAGCTGCTAGCATAAATCACAAAAATCCATACAACCTACCACGTCATCATGTCAATGCAATTTTTCGAATTCTGCCACGTCATCAATTTGTGTGTGTGTGTGCGTATGTGCGTGTGTGCGCAGGTCCTGCTTTATTTTAATCCTTTGTCACTTGGGGCCCCATTGAATGGGGTCCCCATAAGTTGGTAGGACTTCTTCTTCTGTTACTTGTTCTTCTTAGGGTTTAGGCCCCTCGACCGACATCTGCAAGTTGGCTCCCTTCATCAAGGCTTTGACACGTCAACAGTTTGTTACATCTCCCCTTCTTGAAAGAGAGTAATCGTCCGCGATTACAGCATATCTGCAAAACAACTCAAGTTAGCTCAAAAATTTCCGAGGGACAATTAGTTTGCTCTTTTTATGAAGAAGTTAGCTTCTCCTTTCTGCTCTTTTGATCAAGGAGTTAGCTTCTCCTTTCGGCTATTTTGATCAAGGAGTTAGCTTCTCCGTTCTGCTCTTTTGATCAAGGAGTTAGCTTCTCCTTTCGGCTATTTTGATCAAGGAGTTAGCTTCTCCATTCTGCTCTTTTGATCAAGGAGTTAGCTTCTCCTTTCGTCCAGATCGGAACTCTTGATATTCCGGCGTAGTAAAATTGGCCATCACACCCAGACCGTACTGATCTTCCACGGGTGTCTTGATGCACTAAAAAAATACATACCCAGGCAATCTCATCCAATTAGGAATATTCAGTAATTGGCACATCACAATGCAACACAAATGCTCATATATGCATGTTACAAGACATAGAAACATAAAGTCGCTCATAAACACTCCTCCCGCATAACCTAACAAGGTCCGGGCCCAGAGATATTCAACGACTCCCTCATCACACCTCCCGCATAACCTAAAAAGGTCCGGGCCGAGAGATATAGAGGCCTTTTACAACCAAACGCCCCCCAGACCGCAACCTGCGTCGTTTGGAGGTGCTGAGAGTAACCACTGCTCAGACTTCTTAATACTCCTCCCACATAACCATCCAAGTCCGGGCCGGGAGTCACAACAACAATTATTTTACAAGCATGCAACTAAACGCTCCCCCGGCATCGGCCTACGTCATTCGGAGGTTTTCAAACAATACCAAAACAGTATTTCTCACTTCTTCACTCGGGAGTAAAATCACCAATCATTGAGATCAGTATTAAAACCAGAGTCAAAACAATTCAAATCGGCACCAAGACAAGTTCAAAACAAATACCATCCATTTCAAACAAATTCCAAACAGGATCACCAAACAAGTTCTCAAACAGATTTCAAACTCAAAAAGCAATCTCGACATCAGTCGAGCTCGAAAAGTCGAATGACTTTCCATCCTGAAACCTGCATCAAAAATTAGGGTTAGGTTCCTTCCATAAGGTCGTAGACAACCACAACATGGTCCATCAGCTCTTGGACAGAAAGTATTCGTCTGGCGACGATGGTAGTCCCAAGACATAACAATCGCACCGAACCTCCAAGGTTATCTGCTCGTGAAGAGACATCTACTGAGGGATGTCGAGAAATTTCAAGTTATAATCTGCTAGGGTTTCCATGGCAAGCATTTCAGGATACCCCACTCTGCCAGAAGTTGCACTCCGAAGGAAGATGTCAAAAACCATATAACTTTGGGCAAAATTTTTCTTGAAAGCTTGCCAAGTACTTGGAGTATGCTGCTTGGTAGCTGTAGACATCAACATCTGCATGGCATTGCTTCTGAGAAAAACAGTGACTTGAAACAAATCTGGATCCTTCTCTTGCAAGTGATCTTAATTGGCTTATGTCCTGTAAGACATGAGCGGTGAAGAAGGGAGCGTGCCCGATGCGCGATGAAGTAAGGGTGGGAGTGCCTTATAAGTCTGGGTTGGAGGGCGAAGGTACCTCCAAAAAATTCCAGAACTCTGCTCTTTTGTGGGACCGGTATGCTTTCAGAAAAGCACACGCCTGATGCTCTGATACCACTGTCACAAGACGGGCACCACGTGCCAATAGAAAAGAACTTACTGAACAGACTTTTAACACTTCAATAACAACTGAATTGAGAGAGAGAGAGAGAGAGAGACGACACTCGACACGGAGTGGCGGAATTCCACCCCAAAGAGTATTGGCCCCAAACCTTTGCGCCCCTTTCGTATTTCTTTATATTGCATCAACACTATACAAGCCGGTACTCCAGACTCTGCACCTTCTCCAGGAAGCATGCCAGAGAATGAGCCCTAACCTCATATTTAAAGGCCCTTGGCCTAAAAAGCAATTCACAGTAAAAAGCCTTCAAACTTAAGAGCATCTGGTCCAAAAGCAAAGCCAAAACGCTGCTAGCATAAATCACAAAAATCCATACAACCTACCACGTCATCATGTCAATGCAATTTTTCGAATTCTGCCACGTCATCAATTTGTGTGTGTGTGTGTGTGTGTGTGTGTGTGTGTGTGTGTGTGTGTGTGTGTGTGTGTGTGTGTGTGTGCAGGTTCTGCTTTATTTTAATCCTTTGCCACTTGGGGCCCCATCGAACGGGGTCCCCATAAGTTGGTAGGACTTCTTCTTCTGTTACTTGTTCTTCTTAGGGTTTAGGCCCCTCGGCCGACATCTGCAAGTTGGCTCCCTTCTTCAGGGCTTTGACACGTCAGCAGTTTGTTACAATCTGGATGCAGAGTCTGAGAACATAGGACCCTTGGGAGTTGTAACATTGCTCAAGTGTTAATATAAAATAAATATCGAAAGGGGCGCCCGATTTAGGGGCCAATACCTCTGGGCACGGGACTACGCCGAGCCGTGTCGACTCCAATTATTAAACTGTGATAAAGTTGTGATGTGTTTTAAGTGATTCTCTCGTGTGTCGTGTCAGATTCTCGACTTGGGGTGCCCGAGTCTATTACAATCACCCACCACATCTGGCGGAGGCCGATAGTCCCAGCTCAACAACTTCTTTCAAAGAGCTACTTCTGCACCCTCCATTACCAATCAAAGAGGAGTCTCACTACAGTAGGCAAAGCTTGTTTGGTCTCTTAGGTAGCATCAAGCACCCATGGAATTTGGACACGATATGATCCATAGTCATAGAGGACGCCCATTTTTGGGCTTCATGTCCCCACTTGCCGTCCCACCCTCTCTTACTAAAAATCCATTTGTCCCCTGTCCCTCGCCCCTCGTCCCCACTCCTCGGGGCACGTCCCTTGTGCTATGACAATATCAACATGCTACACGAGAGAGAGAGAGAGAGAGAGATGGTGCAGGAAAACGCTAGAGAAAAACGGGCGCACGGACAACGCTAGAGAATGAGAAACACTAGAGAGAGAGAGAGTGTATGCCCAAACGCTGGCTATCTGCAATGAGAAACGCTAGTGAGAGCGTATGTTCAAACATTGGCTATCTGCAATGAGAAACGCTAGAGAGAATTCGGATGCCCAAACGTTGGCTATCTGCAATGATCACAACATGCCAATGATACAGAGAGGGGGGCCCGGGGGGGGTGCTTGCCTATACAAGGCAATATAAAAAATTGCCCTACCTACTTGGAAAACCCCACGACCCAAAAAAAGGCCAAAAATACTAATAAATATGTCAACTCATCGAAAGTGACATATTTAGTAGCAGAATTGCAGAACACTAGAGACTTTGACCCCGAGAAACCCTAGGAACGGGGTCC
Source organism: Adiantum capillus-veneris (assembly GCF_014529385.1). Lineage (NCBI taxonomy): Eukaryota > Viridiplantae > Streptophyta > Polypodiopsida > Polypodiales > Pteridaceae > Adiantum > Adiantum capillus-veneris. The sequence goes on along the minus strand of NC_140932.1, from coordinate 107,078,600 downwards.
CGCGTCATGCCAGCCTATCGGGTGGACAACACCATGGGGTGCATTGCCGAGAAAAGGTATGTCTACCTCGCATACGGCCGGGCACAACCACAAAACAGCCCTCACTCCCTAATCTCCAGGGAGATACTGGAGCCGGCAGTTGTACGGACACCCGCCTTTCGTTGCAGGCTGCTGACATGGCACTATGGAATTCCGTGAAAAGCGTTGGCTGTTGTTTGCGCTAGCTTTTGAAGACCAAATGTTTTTGACTTGAAGCTTTTCATTGTAAACTGCTTTTCATGGCCTAGGGCCCATACTTGTGAGAGTGCGCGTGTGCAGAAGCGTGAGAGGAGAGAGAAATGAAATGTTATATTAACGTCTTCAAAAGGCCAAAATGACCGATGAGACCAAAAAGTTACAATTGGTGGATCTGATACCATGTCTGAGTACGGAAATTACAAAGTTACAAAGAACTAACACTAAGACGCTAAGGAGAAAGGAAATGGGGGGGGAGGGGTTGTGGTTTCAGATGAAATCTCTCATCGGTGGCTATCGGATCTCCTCGACCTCCTCCATGGTCAGTACTCTGGTTGGACGTCTTGCATGTCGAGCTAGAGTGATCTGTATCTTCTGTTGCAGCCTTCGTCGGTAGTGGGAGACCCCCCGAGGTCGTGGACGTCTAGATCTGCCAAGTTCCGTGGCTCGATCAAGCAGTGTACCTCTAGTATGAGTAGGCTCTGAGATCTGCTGTAATGACTGCTCCGTTGGCTCTCCTCTGGCTGGTGTAAAGAAATCTGTGATTCGTCTTTGAGACTGTCTTTTCTCTGTTGTTCTCAGCAAGCTCTCTACGAGTTTGCGCAGCTCTAGCAGGAACAATCCGAAGACACCTCTGATCCTTGTATCTCATGACTCTAGAAAAAGGTCCGAACCCTTCTCTGAACACGCAGTGGAAGCAACCGCGTATCTCATAGTATGCAGGGCAGTGACATGTGTAGTGCAGCTCTGTCTCTGGCTCTAAGTTGCATAGGTGACATATCCTAGCTCCTGCCGGTACCCCCCGAAATCGGCCAGTCTCGATTTGGAGCTGATGTGAGGATGTGCGTATCTGTCCAATAGCGCATCTTATCCCATGAGATAAGTGTGTGTCCATGTATGCAGGCCTAGTCACAAAGCCGTCCTCCGTGAGTTGGAGAAGATGCTCTCTATAGAAGGCCATCTTCGTGCCTAACTCCTGTGTCGGTTGTATCCATGTGCTCCTGGTATTTAGCTGAATCAGATCCTTACGTATGAGTCTGGTGATCTCTATCCGTGTGAGAGACAAGGAGGGTGCATCCAAGGAGTATTGAAGCGGAGGTAATCTGTCCATCTTGAGACCATGCGACTGAAACCATGTTGTCATCTGTCCGTACCAACATGCTGTATCGCCTTGTAGAGCTAGTTGTCGAGATGACTCCAAGGCAAGCCGAGCGTATCCCCTCTGGAGAGTCAGAAATCAGCACAATATCATCCAAGTGACACTACATCCCCTTTGGAGTGTCACGTGACACATCCAACCCTATGTGTCCGTGGAAAGCTACAGCATGACCACGGTTCAGTCAGTCAAGTCAGTCTAGAATAGGAAGTGATATGGCACTTTTGTGAGTCTGTTCGCAGACCGTGCATGACCAGACACTTAGAGTAGATGCATATCCTCCGGTTGCACACAGTATGATCATCAACATTCCCATAAGAATCCATCAGGGGAAATTTTCTAGTGCATTAAACCTATTTTCCCTATTTTTGACATTTTTCACTTATTTATTAAGTGACTTTTGTTGGGAACTAGGTAGGGCAATTTTGCTAAGATAATATATAAGCAAACCAAAGCTAGCACTTTCTGGTAGAAGAGGCAGCAGGAACTTCGCGTTCAACAGGCACCTTCTCAACAAGACCCCCATGGGCGGTAAAACCTTGCGTTTTCATCCATAGACCCAAGATCAGCCCAGCGTTTTTCATCAAGGACAGCCTGGCGACAGAAACACAGCAGATCAGCCCTAGCGTTAGTAGATTTCCACCGCAAGTCAAATTTTCAGCCCTAGAGTTTTTTGCATCTGCAAGACACCTCAGCGTTTTTGCAGATCTTCGCGACAAAATCAGCCCACAGACCAGCATTTTCAGTTTTCAGCAGTTAGAACCCGCAAAAGAAGTCCCGAACCTCACAGATCTCACCTTCCCGCAGCCGATCCTCGCCGCACGGTCAGATCCCGCATAGTTTGTAGATTCAGCCCGGAAAACGTAGATTTCAGCATCTGAGCGCGTCGTCATCGACATAGAGTCAGAATTCAGCAGATAAAGATTTGCAGATTTCAGCAGTTAGCATTTTCAGATTTCAACCCGTCTAGTCGTCATCCTCATCGTCGTCGACATCGTCGGTAGGTCCAAGCATTGTAGAGATTTGTGCAATCAATAGTAGACCGCTCTCGCCATAGAGAGTGGGGCCTTCGGAGGAGGTTTGACAACATCCTGGTGTCGTATTCTTCTCTCTCTATCTCTCAGTCTCAGCACCTTCACTCACAGTATTCATTCACTTTGTTTGTGTCCATTGCACTCTCTCACTAAAGGAACGGAAGGCTCTCCCTTCCCTAAGTAATAGGAACCCTTGAGCACAGTTCGGAGCACTCATCTTTAGCAAAGTTCAACAATTACTTCCGCTGCACCTTACATTGGTATCAAAGCTTTGGCAGTGTTCTGTATCACTCAAGGAAAGAACCAAAAGAACCACAGAAATATATTTTTTTTGCTTGTTGAGGTTGGACAAACCCCAAGTTCACTTGGGCGTGTCGATTCCTAATCGTGTTTTTGAAGAGTGATAGGAAACCCAAGAAAGAAGGGCTTGTCCAGCCTCCCCTTGATTCTCTTTTCGCTCATTGAGAGTGGACCGTGCACTTAGCGGCCGGCCAATCGACGTGACGTGGGAAAAAGCAACCTTGGTGTGAGCGCAAGGCCAGTTCTTAGTTGATACTTTCTCTAGTGAAGCTAACCTCATTGCAGATTCGATCAATCACGAAGAACCGATCTTGGCTCTCGAGTCGAGGTCGATTCTTCGTGATTGATCGAATCTGCAATGAGGTTAGCTTCACTAGAGGAAGTATCAACTAACACATCATCCTTGTGAACAATCACATCATCTTCATGCAAATCATCATGCTTGTGAGAAATCACATCTTAATCATCATGCAAATCATCATGCAAATCATCATGCAAATCATCATGCAAATCATTATCTTCAAATCATCATGCAAATCCTGTGTATCATGCTTTGGAGAAGAAGAGACTGAGAGAGTCTCTTTTTCCAGAATCTCTTGCATATGTGCCTACACTTGAGAAAAGAGTCGCAACATCTCTTGCATTCTTGCTTTGTTCTCGCAATCAAATCTTGCTAGTCTTTCTTTGTTCTTGCGCTCGTGCTCACGCTCTATGGCTTCCATTTTTGCGTCGTATTCACGATCTATGGCTGCCATACTTTCGTCGTAGGTCTTTCTTTCTGCTTCTCTTGCTTCGCGTTCGAACTTGTTGTCCATAAACAACTACGTCAACTCCTTCATAGGAGTTAGTGCAATCCTTGGCGTGGATGGGAAAGGAGGAGGGTCAGAAAAAGCAACCTTGTCTCCGGGTGAAGAGAAGATCCTTCTCTAGCACAGATTGCAAGTGAAAGAAGAACCTCAAGACACTCAAGAACCTCAAGAACTCAAGAACCCCAAGAACCCAAGTTCCTCGTGAACTTAAGAACCCAAGACTACAATAACCCAAGACTTCAGTGGATGGTCATCACTCAAAGCGGAATGGATACTTCGCTTGGAGGTGATGAGCATGAGAGAGGCGAAGAAGTATTTTCCCCACCAGGAGGTTTTTCCGACCCTCCCCCTTTCCCATCCACGCCAAGGATTGCATTAACTCCTATGAAGGAGTTGACGCAGTTGTTTATGGACAACAAGTTCGAATGCGAAGCAAGAGAAGCAGAAAGAAAGGCCTACGACGAAAGTACGGCAGCCATAGATCGTGAATACGACGCAAAAATGGAAGCCATAGAGCGTGAGCACGAGCGCAAGAACAAAGAAAGACTAGCAAGATTTGATCGCGAGAACAAAGCAAGAATGCAAGAGATGTTGCGGCTCTTTTCTTAAGTGCAGGCACAGATGCAAGAGATTCGGGAAAAGGAGACTCTCTCAGTCTCTTCTTCTCTAAGGCATGATACACAAGATTTGCATGATGATTTGAATGAAAATGATAAGCATGATGATTTGCATGATGATCAAGATGTGATTTCTCACAAGCATGATGATTTGCATGAAGATGATGTGATTGTTCACAAGGATGATGTGTTAGTTGATACTTTCTCTAGTGAAGTTAACCTCATTGCAAATTCGACGAATCATGAAGAACCGATCTTGGCTCTCGAGTCGAGGTCCGCAGCACCCCCAGATGAAGATTCAAAAGAACACGAAGAACCGATCTTGGCTCTCGAGCCTAGGTCCAAAGAACCCTTACAAGAAGTACTATGTGTTCGAATGATTACTCAGCACGCATTGTTCGATTGTTTCATTCGTGATCGTTTCCTATATTTTAGTCAGCATCTTTATGTGATCCCTTTTCATAGGCATGCCATATTGTACGTTGAGCACGATTCACTCATGAATGAGCACAGATGTATGGTGATTTCCCATGAAAAGTTGAAAAGTATGCACCCAAGGAATTCGCATTCCATGTCTCTTCCTAGCATGACACAGAATCAAAAAGAGCACAAGAAGGCTTGAGCATCAAGCATAGGCATTTCCATTGTGAATTGCCACAATTAATTGATTTAGATCAGAAAGAAAAGATTCAATCTCATTGTTTGCATGTGTTTGATGAACGGTTTGGCACTCCGTCTATTTGTTCATCTACATTGCATGCACAGTCTTTTAGGAAGACAAGATTTTTTCCAGTCACTTTACATGGAATAGGTATGTTCATGTTTGTGTTGGAGGTGGTTTCAGGAATTTTCAGACATGGAGATTCTTGAAGACGAAAGAAGCATGACTCTAGACGAAGTTGAAGCATTGAAGGAGACTCAGAAGACTTTGTGTCGCTTTCGGCCCAGCCCAAAGAAGCAAGCATTGCAGACCTTTATGAAATTCAAGTATCGCACAACCCACGCATCAGAGTGGACCGGTGAAGAGTCCTTCCCAGGATTCCAGACCCTGTTGGCGATCTCTCTCGACGCTATACAGTTCGGTACCAGTACCTCGCTTTGAAAAGGAGGGGATGTCACGTGACACATCCAACCCTATGTGTCCGTGAACAAGCTACAGCATGACAAGGGTTCAGTCAGTCAAGTCAGTCTAGAATAGGAAGTGATCTGGCACTTTTGTGAGTCTGTTCGCAGACCGTGCATTACCAGACACTTAGAGTAGATGCATATCCTCCGGTTGCACACAGTATGATCATCAGCATTCCCATAAGAATCCATCAGGGGAAATTTTCTAGTGCATTAAACCTATTTTCCCTATTTTTGACATTTTTCACTTATTTATTAAGTGACTTGTTGGGAACTAGCTAGGGCAATTTTGCTAAGATAATATATAAGCAAACCAAAGCTAGCACTTTCTGGCAGAAGAGGCAACAGGAACTTCGCGTTCAACAGGCAACTTCTCAACAAGACCCCCCATCGGCAGTAAAACCTTGCGTTTTTAGCCATAGACCCAAGATCAACCCAACGTTTTTCATCAAGGACAGCCTGGAGACAGAAACACAGCAAATCAGCCCTAGAGTTAGCAGATTTGTACAGCAACAACAGATCAGCCCTAGTGTTAGTAGATTTCCATCGCAAGTCAGATTTTCAGCCCTGGCGCTTTTGCATCTACAAGACACCTCAACGTTTTTGCAAATCTTCGCAACAGAATCAGCCCATAGACGAGCGTTTTCAGTTTTCAGTAGTTAGAACCCGCAGAAGAAGTCCCGAACCTCGCAGATCTCGCCTTCCCACAGCACATCCTCGCCGCACAGTCAGATCCCGCGTAGTTTGCAGATTCAACCCGAAAAACGAAGATTTCAGCATTCACTTCCGCTGCACCTTACATGGAGAGTCAGAAATCAGCACAATATCATCAGCATATAGTAACAGCGGAATCCATGTCTCTGCTAGCTGAGCCCCCCTGTCCCCCTAACGCTCTACATAGTCGGAAAACTCATCCACATACATCCCAAAAAGAGTCGGGGATAGGGGGCATCCCTGCTTTACTCCAATAGTGGAGAGGACCATGTTCGACATTCCCTCAGTGGTGCGTACCCGCCCCATCACTGTCCTGTATAGAGCCAGAATCCCCCAAATCAGCTCTGTAGGCACACCCATGTCCTGTAATCTGCGTATAAGTCTAGCTCTCGGCATTGTGTCGAAAGCTTTGCGGAAATCCACAAAGCTACAATAGATCCTCTTGCCATGGTGTCTACCCTCCTCAATAATAGCTCTGAGTGTCAGAATCTGGTCAAGAGTGGAGAAACCTCTCTTGAAACCCGCTTGCCCTGGTGCTCTTATGCCCTCTCGCTCTGCCCATCTACTCAGCTCTTGTTCAAGAATGGATGCATTCAGCCTAGCTAATGTGTGACCAACCATGATGGTGCAATAATTCCCAGGAATCATGGGATCTCCTGACTTGAAAATAGGCACAATCATGGACATACTCCAAGTCTCAGGGAAGCCTTCATACAAGGCTCGATTAAACATCATAGCCAAGAGCTCTACGAGCATATCTCTGGCATGGATGAAGTGCTCTGCTACCAGACCATCATGATCATGTGCTCTCCTTGTCTTCATCCTGTCAACAGCTTTCCTTACCCTCTTGGACGTAAAGAAAGAACATGTCTCCGAGCATGTCTCTAGAGGGTCCGATAGAGGTAGTTGTCCTGATGCTGTGTAGAGAGATGTGGCATATTCCCCTCATGTCTCAGTGGAGGTGACCGCTGGTGGTGGTGAATGTTCATGGAATAGCCTCCATGCTTCGACTGAGTCTTGACTTATAAATAACTGATACAGATCTTGCTCTAGCTAGGATAAATAAGCCCTTTTCTTTCGTCGCACTAGGCGGCGAAAGATAATCCGTGACTATCTATGTGTGGTAATACCCATGAGCACTTCCCTCTATAACTTGATCCTCATCTCTCTACACTCCTCATCATACCAACTATTCTGGGGCATTTTTCCAGATCATCTCCGTGTAGGCTGGTTGTGGGGGTATGCTTCTGATGCTGCATCATGGAGCGTCTTTGTCAGTATCTGAGTGAGTTCATCTAGTGGTCGTCCTAGCTCCTGGGTGCATAGCTTCCTGTATATCTCATCCATATACACAGAGTCCATCTCTCTCATGAAGATATACCGGATGTGTGTAGGGACCTCTCCTAATGGAGTTGTGCTGAACTGAAACGTCAGGGTGAAGGACAAGATAGCATGATCAACTGCTACTCCAACTGGCCTAGTGCCCACCATGAAATCTTGAAAGAATGGAATGAGACTTGGCTGGGCCATAACATAATCCACTGTGCTGGCACCATGTCAGTGTGGAAAGCAAGTAAAACCTCCGGCTGTCGAAAATCTTTGTAGGCCATTCAAAATGGCCAATCTATGTGCGGTTCCCATATCTATCAAGTATCTGCCATATTCCGCGTATTCCTCATCTTGTGATAATCTGGGTAGACCCATCTCTGTAATGATGTCTAGCTCCCTAAGCATTTCCTCGGAAGTATCATAAAATATTGTCTGGTGGTGGGCAGTCCTAGCATTGAAATCCCCTAGTATGATAACGTCACCATCCTTAGAAAACTCCTATATCCCTCTCCCTCTCCTGTGGCAGCCTTCCGACCATGAGGAAGCAAAATGGCAAAGATGACCCGGTGGAGGATGCCATCCAAAAATGCAAAGAAGAACTGAGCGAGTCAATCGACATGATCAACCGCCACCTCCTAGGTACTATCAACATACTCGACGCGCGTGTGGCAGCACAGGAAAGCACGATACATACACTCGAGGATCGCGTGAAGGCTCAAGATGAGGAAATCGCACTACTCAAGAAAGAGCTTGCAGAGGTGCGATCGCAGAATGTCCTCGAAGAGGGAGTGCTTCAACCCTCAGTAATTGAAGAGCTTAACACGATTAAGGAACAAGTGTGGGCCATCAAAGAAGGTGGGGAGCAACAAAAAGAAATGACAACCTCGTGGGTAGATGTCATCACAAAGACCCAACAAAAAGCAGAAAAGGCCGAAAAATGGATCAAGATTGTCAAGAAAGGGAAAGGCAAGGAAATAACCCCCACCCCCACACCAACCATCATCAACTTGACACTAGAAGAGGAGCGAAGGAGACGTGTGCGGGCCTTACACGTAAGGATATGTGGCCTCAAAGACCAAGATAATGTGGAGGAAGAGGTGAAAGAACTCATGACTCTGGTGGGGGTCAACGAGCAGACGCATACGAGGGCCTGGAGAGTGGGCACAAAGAAAAGTGGGAGCAACGGAGAAATCTCGAAGGAAAAGGCACTCATTCTCCGCTTCCCCTCCATGGAAGCGAAGAAGGATTTCCTGAAGAAGAGACCGACTCTAAAGAAGACTGGCATCTTTCTTGGAGATGACCTCACCCTCTCGGCGCTCGCAGATTGCTCATATGCAAGAAGTAATGCTGGAAATTAGAGCAGCAAGGGAAAAGGGAAAGATTGCTTTTTACAGAGATGGGAAGGTGGTGATATTGGAGCGACGTCCCGCATGACGGTGTGAGACCTATGGAACCACACTAAAGATGGCAACCTGGAATTGTAACGGTTCACTTCGTCTTGATGTAGGCGCATCAAGCCCCTTGGCAATCCATGCCACAGGTGAGCGGATATAGATGGGAGACAGCCCGTAGACAAGAGACCAGATCGGAGCATCAAGGACGAGGTTCAGGGGGAGTGGCAGTTCTATTCAAGGAGTTGCAGCCATTGATATATAAAGCGCACAAGGATGAGCAATAGGATCTGTGGTGTTTGTAGTTAACAAACCGTATGGAGAAAATGGGGAAGCCCAAGAACCGTCGTGAGAATGATCGGAAGCCTGTCATTTCATGAACCTCCAACCCAGTGTGGCCAGGTGGCTAAATTGTGTAAAACCCCAGGAGGGCCAGATGTAGCAATCTGCACCGTAAACGTCCTCCGAATCAAGGAAAGCCAGCCTAAGCAGTCTGCACTGTAGAAGCTACCGTTAGCTGCAGCAGTCACCGATAGACTGCACGGACCACCATCGGATGGTGTCCTGTCAGTAGGTAGGGTAATCCAAGATGAGGGGAAAGTGTCACAAAGTGATGACGTGGCGGACAGCAAAAACCCTAATTTCTGCCAGAAACCCTAAAATTCCTGCAAACCCTAATTTTTGCCAAAAACCCTAAATTCCGGAAATCGCGGAGGCAGATTTTTTTTTTTTTTTTTTTTTTTTTTAAATTTGGAAAATGATGAGCGACGCGAATTTTGCTTTTGCTTTTTTTTATTAAAAAAAAAGAGAAAAGACTCTCTAAGAGAGAGAGAGAACTGATGCTTTTGATTTTTAAAAGCTTTTGGGGCTCTGCTTTTGGGCATCCCTTGTAACCTTTAAATTAGTGGTGAGGGCCTCACTTCTCAGAGCATCTGGACGCAGAGTCTGAGAGTGAAACCCTAACCGCTCTCTTGTACTTTGATGATTGATTAATACAAAAAGAAATACCGAAAGGGGCGTCAGTCTTTGGGGCCAATATCTCTAGGCACGGAACTCCGTCGGGCCAGTGCAAATCTATTGTGATCTGTGAATTGTTTTGAAGTGGTTATTTGGTGCTGTCGCGGTTGATTCTTGACTTGGAGTGTCCAAGTTTGTTACAGTGGTATCAGAGCACGGCCGATTTCTCTTCTACGGGAAATCCGATCTCCGAATTTTTTTTCCGCGGCACCTATGGCTTCAGGCAATGATCAGTCGACTCCCTCTGCGTCTGGAGATGCGGGCTGGGATCACAACGAAGATTCAGACAGAGAGTATGGCCCGCCTCGGCCTACTCAGGCGGAGCAAACAGAGATGGAGCGTCGTCAATTGATTGGCGATGCAACAAAGATGATGCTCAATTTTGCCAAGGACCCGAAGATGGTAAAATATATGAACCAGACCTCTTTGAAAGAGGTACAGATGGAGTGGCAGAGAACCACAACACCACTCCCGAAACCCGCTCTCAAGAAACCTTTTGCCTCCAAGAAATATACGGAGAAGGAACTGGAGAACGTGGTTGATGCACGGATTGCTCAGCTTTTCGACGTGCAAAAGAAAGGCAAAAAGCACGGCAAAAAGCAGAACAAAGGTACTGACTTCCCGGGATATTTGGGTCGTCAGTCGACATTCGACAAAGCAAAGAAACGGAAGAAGCGTGTTCGATTTGAAGGAGTACCCAGTTCTTCTTCTTCTTCTTCTGACAGTTCTTCTAGCTCCTCGGATTAGAGCGAAGAAGACAGAAAAAAAGCAAAAAGCGAAGCAAGACACAAAGCTTCGGAACGGGCAAGAAAAAGGCAAAGAAGGCTACATCTCGCCCAGAGACTGACAGTTCTACTGAGGACTCGTCTACAGACAGCTCAGACTCCGATGACGGAAAGTTTTATGCGAACAAGAAGAATTTTTACAAAGCCAACCAGTATGACTTTCTCGAAGATAACAGCAAGAAAGTCCGAGAGTTTAAGGAAGGTGGCCACTCGATCAAGTTTGATACTTTTCAGGATACTCAGATGCTTCGAAGGCTTTGTCTCTTATACAGCAGTTTGACATCGCTTTCGCGGGAGGACGCTATTCAGAGCACTCCAAGATTCGGAGAGCTGCCTCTTACTCTGAGGGGAATGCTCGTACTTGGTGGTCCACGCTTCTATTAAGCAAGACTGTGCCAGTTACATGGCTGAAATTCAAGAGGCTTTTTATTTCTTCTTGGTTGACTCAAGAGTTTGAGCAAGATATACGAGCTGCTTGGAACCATCTCCGGATGACCAAGAGCGATACAGTGAATTCTTATTGTGAAAGATTCTGGAGCTCTTTTCTACCCGCCTCTTCATTCAAGAAGATCTCGTTCAGAGAACAAATTGAGCGGTTTACCTTGGGTCTACCTACAGAGATCCGAGATCACTGCTTGGAACAGAAGTCAGCTTCTATTCAGGAGTTGATGAGTCATGCGAAGCGGGGCTTTGCCATTCACTCTGGCAGTCTGACCTACCCCACAGATGAGGCCATGACACAACGAGCCAAACAGACTTCTGGAAATGAAAGTAGAATGAAAAAGAGCAACCCAGAGAAAAAAAAAGGATGCACGACCCAAGCTTACTCCTGAGGAGAGAGCTCGCTTCATCAGAGAGGGGAAGTGCTTTGGATGCGGGGAACATGGACATATTTCCGCGAAGTGCCCTGATACGGCACAGAAAGAACAGCATGATGAAAACGACGACAGGTCTGAGAGTTCGAGAGCAGCTGAGGAATGTGGCAGAAAAGGCAGATAGAAAAGCAGAACTGGTACCACATGGTGTGGGACCTGCACCGAATCTAATGAATGAAAGTACAAACTTTGCCGCTTTCGGGGCAAAGCGAAGGATCAGGAAGCTCTTTTGAAGGAGCCAAGGCCAACTTCTTTTCACTTGGAATTGGCGGCTCGATTTGGAACTACGCCCGACAGACTGACGCCACAGGCGGAGGTAGTTCCACTGGCACCCGGATGGGATGTTGCCATTACACCGAGCATTGGCAAACTTTGTTTGCAATGACAGGGGTGTTCAGGGCACGCGAGTGACGTTCTACTCGGGATCCCTTGGTACCACAAGAACTACGCCGTGGTTGACTACCGAGCCGAGAAAGCGACTTTGATAAATGAAGGGCTTAGAGATTGTACTTGATGAACTTCAGTTTTCTTACTCATTCTTTTGGGAGAACTGAACCATGGATAAAAGTTGAATATGTTTTGACCTGAAGAAAAGAACGCCAAGATTTTTTTCTCCACACTCATGCCGATTGCTTTTGAGAGGGCCTGAAGATCATACCATTGATCTGATATCTGGAAGCACACCACCGAATCGGCCACCTTATTGTGTGAGCCGAGTACAGAATGAAAAGATTATGAACCAAGTGAAAGACCTCTTGGAAAAGGGTCTTGTCCAGCCTAGTACTTCACCGTATTGCTCTCCAGTATTGTTGGTTTTGAAGAAAGACGGATCTTGGAGAATGTGCATCGATTATAGAGCTCTCAACAAAATCACCATCAAGAACAGATTTCCAATTCCTAGGATCGATGATATACTCGACAGGTTACAGGGATCCTCATGCTTTAGCAGGATTGACTTGAAGAGTGGATATCATCAGATCAGGATAGCACCAGGAGATGTCTACAAGACAGCTTTTCGGACGACTTTTGGGTTATTTTTTGGTGATGCCTTTTGGCTTAACCAATGCTCCTGCGACATTTAACCGGATGATGGATAGGATTTTTCGAGAGTACAGGCTATTTGTTGGCACTTTCTTTGACGACATCATTGTTTTCTCCAAGAATGAGGCAGAACACAGCGATCATCTGCTTCAAGTCTTTCAGGCATTACGAGATCACACATTAGTGATTAATGCTACGAAAAGTGAACTTTTCCTACCAGAGATACATTTTTTGGGACACATTGTGTCAACAACAGGAGTGCAAATGAACCCGGCCAAGATAGAGACTATCCGTGATTGGCCCGATTTGAAGAATGTCCATGAGGTTAGAAGCTTCTTGGGACTATGTTCGTACTACAGGCGGTTCATACGAAAGTTTGCAGAGGTTGCTTCCCCTTTGCATATCTTGACACAGAAAGGAGTACCTTTTTCGTGGGGACCCACAGAGGTGACTGCCTTTCAGACATTGAAAGAGAAATTGACTACGGGACCTATTTTGACTTTGCCGGACTTGCAGAAGTCATTTGAAGTATATTGTGATGCTTGTGGTCGTAGTCTGGGTGCGGTCTTGATGCAAGAAGGCCATGTCATAGCTTACGAGAGCCGTTTGTTCTCTAGGCCGGAGATGACAGCACAGATTTATGAGAAAGAGCTTTTGGCGGTTATCCATGCTCTTACTCAGTGGCGGCATTACCTACTCGGAGCGGATTTTACTGTCTTTACAGACCATCAGAGTTTGCGCTACTTCTTGTCACAGAAGCAGCTTTCGGAAAAACAGATGCGGTGGGCGAACATCTTGTCACAGTTCCACTTCCAGATTGTCCATGTGCAGGGACAGAAGAATGTGGTGGCAGATGCTTTGTCTCGGAAACCGTTGGTTCTGGCTATTTCCGCGATACATCATAGGAGCTTCGAGGATATGGTCGATCAGTATGCCACAGATACAGATTTTGCAGATATTTTCACACGGATACGGGAGGGGGAGATAGTAGCTGGATACTCCCTTCGGGAAGGCTACTTGATGAAAAAGACTATGTTGTGCGTTACACAGCCGTTGAGGGAAAAGGTTATGACTGAATGCCATTGTCCACCTTTTACGGGTCACCGCGGCATTGCTACCACCATGAAAGGGGTAGAGAGAGATTTCTTTTGGCGGAGACTGAAGAAGGATGTGGAAGAGTTTGTGCGCAGTTGCTTGGTATGCTAGAAGGTCAAGTTTGACAGGCATAAGGCACAGGGATTGTTACAGCCTTTACCCATACCCACCCACCCGCCCCTGGGAAAATATTGAAATGGATTTCATTTTTTTTTATCTCCCGAGAATACAGAATGATCACGATGATTTTCCGATTACATGGCACGCCTGAGACGATTGTCTCCGACAGAGACCCCAGATTTATGAGTTTGTTTTGGAAGGCAATTTGGGAGAACATTGGGACGCGGTTGCAGTTCTCGTCATCGTTCCACTTGCAGACTGACGGGCAATTTGAGATTGCCAATTCAGTGATTTTAGATTTATTGAAGTCTTGTATCTCGCATCAGAAGACTCAATGGGAAAAGAACTTACCTTTGGTGGAATTTGCCTACAATAACACGATACACTCTTCGACGGGGAAGACGCCATGAGAGATTGTTGAAACTGCTGCGAAGGTTCCATCCTTCCTGAGCACGAAAGATAAGATCTTTGAAGCGGATGAATATACGCGAGATCTGGATACGGCTTTTGCCAAGGTTCGCGAGACTTTGCAGAAGTCTCAAGAACGACAGAAAAAGGCAGCGGATCGCCATCGTCGCGACTGGAAACTGAAGGAGGATGATTGGGTGCTCTTACTTTTGAGAAGGCACGCCTAAGAAAAAAAAAAAGGGAAAGGAGAGGCTTTTTCCAAAGCTTAGTATGTGATACTACGGACCTTTCCAGATTACTGACAAGATAAATGATGTCTCCTTCCGATTGGACCTGCCAGATACTTGGAGGATTCATAATGCATTGCATGTGAGTCTCTTGAACCCTGTTAAGGGTGATGTGCCTGATGATGGGGAGCCTGATGAGCAACCCGAAGTGGAAGAAAACGAGGAGATCCTTGTTCCTAAACAGATTTTGGCACATAAGGATACGAAGAATAAGGGTAAAGTCCGAAGGCGGTTCTTGGTTAAGTTCAAGAACTTTCCCGCATTTGATGCGAAGTGGATGGAGGAGGAGGACCTAGCAGATACTCCTCGGATTGTGAAACTTTACCTCGATGTTTTGGTTTAGCATAGTCTACTCCAAACGGAACCCAGAAACTCAGCTTGGCCGAAGATCTGGTGCAGTGGGATGCACAAGAGGGGAGTCGCTCCACTCCTTTGTCAACAGATGCCTCGATTTTGATACTAAAGTCACTGATGTCTCTTTGAGCTTCAGGGATACTGAGAGCTGACAGTATTCTGCTGGATGACTTTATGAAATGGAATTCCTGATTATGATACTGATTTGTTCTTGACTTCTTGTGAGTACAGGAACTGATAGACGAAATGACTGCAGCATTTTGGTCTGATTGATCTCGAATAGACATGGTTGCAATAGGGGTTAGTCAATCGGACATCGATGAGGTCCCGATTGGACCTAGATGTGATTGCTAGCTACATTGCCGATAAATCATGGTCTAAGATCCGAATGAATGTTGAATGTCATGTGATGTCCTGTGATGTCTGGTGATGTCCTGTGATGTCATGTGATGTGACTGTCGATTTTGTACATGTGCTAGATGTGTGTTCCTAGTACGTAGGTACTAACAGTCAGTGTCTGCTAAGACGGTTTATGGCTTTTGTCGGTTTTGCAGGCGTAATCGCGGTCGATTACAATGCTTTCAAGAGGGGGGTATGTCACAAAGTGATGACGTGGCGGACAGCAAAAACCCTAATTTCTGCCAGAAACCCTAAAATTCCTGCAAACCCTAATTTTTGCCAAAAACCCTAAATTCCGGAAATCGCGGAGGCGGATTATTTATTTTTTTAAAAATTTATTTTATTTTTTTTTTTTGGAAAATGATGAGCGACGCGAATTTTGCTTTTGCTTTTTTTTATTAAAAAAAAAGAGAAAAGACTCTCTAAGAGAGAGAGAGAACTAATGCTTTTGATTTTTAAAAGCTTTTGGGGCTCTGCTTTTGGGCATCCCTTGTAACCTTTAAATTAGTGGTGAGGGCCTCACTTCTCAGAGCATCTGGACGCAGAGTCTGAGAGTGAAACCCTAACCGCTCTCTTGTACTTTGATGATTGATTAATACAAAAAGAAATACCGAAAGGGGCGCCAGTCTTTGGGGCCAATATCTCTAGGCACGGAACTCCGCCGGGCCAGTGCAAATCTATTGTGATCTGTGAATTGTTTTGAAGTGGTTATTTGGTGCTGTCGCGGTTGATTCTTGACTTGGAGTGTCCAAGTTTGTTACAGAAAGCGAGACTCGACAGTCTGCATTGTGAAAGGCCTCTAAGAAGAGGTGTGGTCAAACCAAGCTATCTACACCGTTGATCATCCTATAGAAGTAGGGGAGCCAGATTGAGAAGTCTGCGCTATGAAGATCCTCTGACACGAGGAAAGGCCAGACCGATATATATGCGCCGTCTTGCCTGTATCTTTGAGTGGAGAAGCCAAAGGCTGCAAGGAGAAGCACCATTGCTGAGACTGGACGAGAAAGTTGGCCGAGAGCAAGGCTCTCCGGTATCAACCAAGACAAAATCCGCGCCAACAATGCCACCAAATCACAACTCGTTGTGGCTCTCAATGTGAATGAGCTAGGAGTGGCCTACTGTCCAGGTCGGGGGATAAGTCTGTTGGAAGGTTACCGAGGGTGAGTCTATGCAACTCTGAAGGTAGCAATCCAAATGATCAGGAGTGTAGAAGAGCAATTGCACTACCATCCAAGCCGGGCTCTGGGTGACTCTGGATGTAGTCGCGGGATGCCTGATCTCCCGCATCTTGCCGGTACACTCTCCAAGAGAGTCCAAAGCACTGAAGTCCCACTCCAGTCTGTAGATCCAAGCAATAAACCTGTCCAAGAAGAGATCCAAGATCTTCTCCCTAAGTCCATGTAGATGCTCCTATGTAAGCAAGTGATCTGACGTGTCGAGGTCAAGTGGCAAGTGTCTGTCCAACCAAGATGGTGGTGTCCTCTCTGGGAATGTTGGAATCCCATATGCCATGAGGATAACATATCTCATGTGAACTCCTTTGATGAGTGCAAAGGTGTCCCCATAGCAAACCATAAGTCACCACCCCCTCTAGAGTGTGCAACCGCTGAATGATGGCTGGAATGAATGGATCTCCCAAGGATCGTACGCCCGTAGATGATCAAGCCGATGTCGAAGATACCGTGTACTGCAGCTGACACTGAGAGACCGCATGGACCACCATCCTGCTGTCCACCCAAAAACACAACTGCAAGGTGATGAAAACGCTGCTGTCCAGCGATTTTCAGCGTGCTCATACGCTCCCGGCAGGGTCCAGAGCGGTGCAAAGGGTGTAGGGAGGGCGGGGAATCAATGTCACAACCACAAGTGGGCTGAAAACAGAGAAAACAGCAGGTGTATGGCTGAAATCTGTAGCAGATTTGAAGAGGAACAAGACCAGCAAGGCACCGGATGCCGAGCCGGGTCGAGTAGGCAAGATCCAGGGTTGAAAAGCTGAGCGCTGCCCCCTTGCTGTCAAAATGCTGCAGCTGTCCACAAACGCCATATCTGGCCAAAAACGCAAGTGGAGGGAGGGATGTTCCGGCGACGAAAATGCCCCAAAGTTGTAGCGCTGGCAGCCAAAAGTAAAAACGCTCACCTGATTTGCAAAAACGCAGGTGGAGGGGGGTTCCTCCACGATGAAAAACTCCAGATTTTGTCGCTTGCCTGGCTTTTTGCAAAACGCTGGCAGATTTTCATAAAAACGCTGATTGTGTTGATCCCTTGGGAGGAAATCTGATGCAAATGGTGAAGCGCCCCTAACCATGAAGAGCCTGAACCTGCTCTGATATCATGAGAGAGAGAGAGAGAGAGAGAGAGAGAGAGAGAGAGAGAGAGACGAGATATGGTGAAGAGGGGGCGATCAGTCCCCCCATGACTACCAAAGCAAGAGACCCAATACACAATGATCAGTTGATGGAAGTGGCTACCCCCTGGCCCCATAAATAGGTGCCCAAGGGGAGGTAGGGCAATGCCATATAAAATCCCCCACAACCCAACAAGAAAAGAAATATATATGAGGGCGCCCAAACAAGGTGGGCGGCCGGCCCCAAACTCGAGCAGCCGGACCAAGTACAACCTAGACTACGAGTGGCCAGCCAAGAGACATACTAGCCGTACAAGTATGCCCTAGACCGGTGTGAAGCAGCAGAGTGGTGTACGTCTAACAATACTCTCGCAGTCTTCCGTGTGGAAGTGTAGAGCTAAGGGTTCCAGCATTGTACTGAGTTGAAGCAATATAAAGAAATACCGAAAGGGGTACCAGGGTTTGGGGCCAATGCTCTTTGAGAATGGAATTCCGCCACTCCGCGTCCCGTTACAAAAGGTCGGACAATTGAAATGTCAAGGGTCAAGGGCACTCAAAAGGCTAGGCTAGTACCTATATAAAGACTCCTTCAAAGGTATTTGAGGAAAATTGATCATCAATTTTTGGGCAATCTCTCTCTTTGAGCACTTGTGAAGACGACCAAGGCTTTGAGTTTTCTTGAAGATGACGAAGGCTTGAGCACTTGTGAAGATCAAAAAGGCCTTGAGCACTTGTGACAGCAACTTGTATTGGCCATCTTTTGCAATATAAAGAAATACCCTTTGGGGACACTCGTCTTGAGGGCCAACACAGAACTCCGCCTCTCTCTCTCTCTCTCTCTCTCTCTCTCTCTCTCTCTCTCTCTCTCTCTCCACATATATATATATATATATATATATATATATATATATATATAGATAGATAGATATAGATATATGATACCTCAGACTCCAGAGGCGTTGATGCGAGAGCTTGATATACAGAAATGGGCATGTCTAGATTATCACAAGATCGAGCACACTGAGTATGGCAGAATGGCCTACAAAGATTCCCTGCGCAGGTGGTTTTACATGCTTTCCACATCGGCATGATGCTAGTATAGTGGATTATGTTATGGCTCCGCAAGGACTCATTCCTTCCTTTCAAGATTTCATGGTGGGAACTAGGCCGGTTGGGTAGCGATCGATCGTGCTATCTTGTCTTTCACTCTATTGTTCCAGTTCAGCATAGCTCCATTGGGAGAGGTATCCACACATACTCGATATACCTTCACGAGGGAGACGGATCCCGTGTACACTAATAAGACATACACGCAACTATGCACTCAAGAGCCAGAACAACCACTAGATGAGCTCACCCAGATTCTGACAGAGACGCTCCATGATGCAACATCAGAGGTATATCCCCACAGCCAGCCTACGCGCAGACGATCTCGGACCATGCCTCAAAAAGTTGGTATGATGAGGACTGTAGAGAGACGAGGATCAGATTACAAAGAGAGGTGCTCATGGGTACTACTACACATAGACAGTCACGGATTATATTTCGCCGCCTAGTGCGACAAAAGAAGAGGGCTTACCTATCTCAGTTAGGGTGTGATCTGTATCAGCTAGGGTGTGATCTGTACTATTGGACATAGACAGTCACGAATTATCTTTCGCCACCTAGTGCGACGAAAGAAGAGGGCTTACCTATCTCAGTTAGAGTGTGATCTTTGTCAGTTGTTTATGAGTCAGGACTCTAGTGAGGCATAGAGGCTTTTCCATGAGCACTCTCCACCGCCAACCATCACTTCCACAAAGACATGGGGGGAATATGCTACATCTCTCTATACAGCATCGGGGCAGCCACCTTTGCTTGACCCTCTAGAGGCATGCCCAGAAACATGTACTTTCTTTATTGCTGAGAGGGTAAGGAAAGCCATTGACAGGATGAAGATAGGAAGAGCACAAGATCATGATGGTCTAGTAGCAGAGACCTTCATCCATGCCAGAGATACGCTTGCACAGCCTCTTGCTATGATGTTTAATAGAGCCATGTATGAGGGTTTCCTGAGACTTGGAGTATGTCTACAATTGTGCCTATCTTCAAGTCGGGAGACCCTATTCTTCCCGGGAATTACTGCACCATCATGGTTGTTCACACTCTGGCTAGGCTATATGCATCAATTCTTGAGCATGAGTTGAGTGGATGGGCAAAGAGAGAGGGCATACAGGCAGGAGGACAGGCAAGGTTCACGAGAGGTTTCTCCACTCTTGACCAGATTTTGACACTCGGAGCCATTATTGAAGAGGGTAGACACCACGGCAAGAGGATTTATTGTAGCTTTGTGGATTTCCGCAAAGCCTTTGATACAATGCCACGAGCAAGACTCATACGCAAATTGCAGGACATGGGGGTGCCCACAGAGCTGATTTGAGGGATCTTAACTTTATACAAGACAGTGGTAGGACGGGTACGCACTACTCAAGGCATGTCCGACATGGTTCACTCCACACTGGGGTGAAGCAGGGTTGTCCCCTATCGTTGGGATATATGTAGATGAGTTTTCAGATTATGTGGAGAAAGAGGGTGATAGAGGCTCAGCTTGCAGGGACATGGATTCCGTTGCTATTATATGCTGATGATATTGTGTTGATCTCAGATTCTCCAGAGAGGATGCAACGTCATTTGGATGCATTGTATGTATTTGCATTGAACAAACAGATTGTCTATGAACCTTGGTAAGACCAAGGTAATGGTGTTTAACACTACGGCGCAATGGGTAAGGAGGTCCGCCCCCACTTTCACATGGTCGAGAGACTGTGGAGTATGCAGATACATATACTTATCTTGGGGCGGTTTTCAGTGGTCCAATATTTTCCTTGAGGTGTGCAGCAGATACACGATTGACCAGACCTTGTGCAACATTGGGGAGACTTGAGAGGATATGTTCGCAGGTTCAGTTCCAGGAACCTCAGCGGCTCTTTGACACTTTGGTCACTTTGGCCATGCTGTACGGAGTGGAGATATAGGGCCCCTCAGTTGATCATCATAGCAGAATTGGCAATACTTATGGATGGAGATGTATGGAGAGGCCCTTGGTGTCTATGATTTCTCGGATGATTAGGGCCAAGGCCTCAGTACCACATGACATTGTTAGGGTGGAGCTCGCTGCTCCTCCATTGGTAGTGGAGGCACTCACTCGATCAGTTTCATTTATGCATAGCACCTGGGCTCTCCAGTCTCCCTAGAGACAGATATGCTCGATTAGCACTAGAGTCTTCGCGACATCTGGCATTGCAGGGAGATAGATCATGTTGATATGCGGAGATGGTATCTTGGTTTCAGTTACATGGCTTTAGTATGGATCGGCTACCCCCATTTCAGTACTCTGTGGATGCACCCTTCATCTCCCTCACTAGGGCAGAGATTACCAGGCTCATCAGACAAGACTTGATTCAGTTGGATACGAAGAGGACATGGATACAGCCTACACATAAGTTGGGTATGAAGATGGTTTTCTATAGAGAGCATCTTCTCCAGCTCACGGAGGATGGTTTTGTGATTAGACTAGGATACATGGATACTCATCTATCCCACAGGATACGATGTGCTATTGGTCAGATATGCACATCCTCACAGCAGCTGGAGATCGAGCCAGGCAGATTTAGAGGAGTACCTACTGAGTCCAAGATTTGTCAGGTGCACCAAATAGAGCCCGAGGCAGAGCTATATTACATGTCACTAGGCAGAGCTATATTACATGTCACTGCCCAGCAGCGTAACCGCGAAACGTTTCAAGGCCGAAACGTTTCACCTTGAAACGCGACGTTTCACCACGAAACGTTTCAGTCCAAAATGAGAGCATAGTGAAACGTAAGACCGAAACGTGTGTTTAGCGACTTTGAAACTAAAACTATGGTCACTTGTTGTTAGTGAAACGGCTCGTGTTTCAATTGGTGAGCGAAACGTTTCAAGGCTCGAAACATTTCACCTGTCCTGACCTGACGAAACGCGTTTCATGGTGACGCTACTGCCCAGTATACCATGAGATACAAGGCTGCTTTCACTATCTATTCAAAGAGGGTTTTGGACCACTTTCTAGAGTCATGAGATACTAGGATGAGAGATGCCTCGGATTATACTTACTGAAGATTTGCAAACACAAAGAGGACCTCTTGAAGAGGGGCACAATGAGAGAGATCCAGCAACAACGGCAGATTACAGATTCCTTTCAGTCACAGACAGAGGAGTTCGAGCAGCCCCCACAGCATAGCAGCACCAGAGGCACATTGCTTGATCGGGCAATGGAGTTGGGGCGGTCACGTCGTACACAGATGAGGGGGCCCACTCGACTTGGGCTGACCAATCACTACTGTCAAGGTGCTCAATAAAGTTCTTTGCCTTTGATGGTACTTTTTTTATGTTGTGTTTTGTGCTTCTTCCTCATGCTTTCTCTTTCTGTCCTTCGTTCTTTCACTTTTTTGCTTGTGTGGTGTATGTGTCGCTCCATGTTATACTAGAACTTCTGGATGGGCAGCTGTGTTTTTAAACGAGTTTTAGTGGGGATGTCATAATATTTAGTAATATGCATGATGGAGCTGATGTGATTACATTGTCTTGTGGATGAGTACTTGAGTCTATAGATTGCACTTTGCTTTATAGGTGAATCTGAACTTTTCCCAGAATCATCTCGGATATGTATGTTATTTGCTGGATTATCTTTGTTTGTGTCAAACAACGCCTTCAATATTGGAACACTGATTACGTTGTCTTGTGGATGAGGACTAGAGTCTATAATTTGCACTCTGCTTTAGGAAAAATCTGGGTTGTTCACCCAGATTGCGACAGAGGATCCATACCATACTGGCGCAACATAGGAGCCATCCCGACATAATGCTTACCTTGGAGGACACTGAACCTCTATAGCCTTTTGGATACTAATGTATATGTATATGATGCCTCTACTGTTAGAGAGCTCCAATGTATCAGCTCACCCTTTGTATTCCCTTCGTATCATCTTTCACCCCACCCCTACCCACTATTTTCTTTTCAGTTCTTTGTACTTTTTGTTCCCAGACCAGGTATTAGATTCACCACATGTAACCTTTTGGTCTCATAAGTCATTTTGGCCTTTTGATGACATTAATATTACATCATATTTCATTTCTCTCTTCAAGTAGAAGTGTCTTTTCAAGTAGAAGTTTCTGCTATTGTGAATCACCATCAATTCATAATGTATAGAAAGGTTCCAAATTCCAGCGAGAGATCTCGACAAGACTGAGTACCAACGTCAACTCCAAGTTGACATGTGCGTGAAAAGAATGTTCAAGTACTCCAAGGAAAAGAAATATATAAAGTACCTGCAGAATCATTCACTTGGCGAGGTTCACTCTAAATGGCGAGAAGCCACCTCTCATGTCGGCCATGAAGACAAAAGCAAAGCCGGGTGCAAAAAAGCAGAAACAGAAAATTGTACTCGCAAGAAGAGTTTGACGAAGCTCTTGATAAGAAGATCACTCAATTGATGAAAAGTACCAAGTACTTTAGAAAGAAAAGTTAGTCAAAGGATCACCCCAGTCATCTACGCCGGAAATCAACTTTTGAGATGGCTAGTGGATCCAAGATGCGCGTTCGTTTCGAGGATGACCCCAGTTCTTCTTTGTCTTCAAAGAGTTCCAACATTTCCTCTTCCTCTAGTTCCAGTGAGGATGAGAAGAAGCGAAAGAAGCACAGAAAGACCGAGAAAATCAAGAAAAGCAAGAAAAGCAAATCCAAGAGAAAGTCTAGAAAGCAATCTAGCAGTTTAGAGGAGGAGACCTCATCCTCTTCCGATAATTCAGACAGTAAGAACAAGAAAAAGGAAGAGTTCAAGGATGGGAGTCAAGTAGTAAAGTTTGACACTTTTTCAAGCTTCAAGGATGCTTGTCGAGCTCTTGCGTTCATACAGTAGTTTGACATCGCTTTTTCTAGAGGGCGTTTCTTTGAAGACTCCAAGGTACGAAAGGTGGCGTGACGCGTCTTTTCTGAAAGGTAATGCACAGACATAGTGGTCGACCCTACTATTGCACAAAGAAGCATCCAAGAAGTAGGTAAAGTTTAAAAGAATCTTCACTTCGGCATGGTTAACGAAAGAGTATAAAGAGGACATCATTACGGCTTGGCTCATTGCTAGAGGGATTAATTTTTCACAATAGCTTCTTTTCAGAAGAATACCTATAAGAAACACGTAGAGCGGTTTTGTTGTGGTTTTCGAAAGTGATCCGACAGTGTTACCTAAAGCAAAAGTCACAAATCATTCAGAGGCTTATGGGACACGCCAAAGAAGATTTTGTATCCATTCCGGCTCTTTGACCTATCCAACAACCAATATCCAAGTCAACAGGGAAGGAGTCTTCTAAGGAAAAGAAGAAAGGCAAGAATCAAAGGAAGAAATCCACAAGGCCCAAATTGACAGAAGAGCAACGTGCTGAGTACTTCAGAGAGGGCAAGTGCTATGGCTATGATGAACAAGGACATGTCTTCTCGAAATGTCCAAAGAAAGAACCAAGGGAACCAACTCTTGGTTCATCAGACAATTCCGACAATTTAGAATGATGTGCCGAAGGACAAGAGTCAAAGCAACAATCATCACTTCCACGGCACGAGAAGAAGAACAGAAGGATAAGCTAGGTCCACCGATAATTTGGTCAAGGGCAAGAACTTTCTAGCTCTCGATGCAAAGTGGATGGGGAGGGAGGACTTTGCAGATTCTCCTCAATTTTGAGTTGTACCTTTAAGCTTTTGGATTAATAGCAGTGTCTATTACTTAAGTGATCAACGGATTGAATCTAGTGTGGTGTGTGCTACACAAGAGGGGAACCACCCCTATCTCCATGTAATGTGAGAAAGAATGTGAAGTTGATAGTGACAAGATTTAGTAGATCGAGACATCCGTGTGCGGTCTAATGTGATTGCTAAATAAGTTACAATGATCGTGATTTGTAGTTAGAGATCTCGACAGAGATAATGATGTAATGTGATGTGATTGTTCAGTGATTGATGTCTTTGTCCAAGTGCTAGATGGTGCAGTCTGGTGCATGGGAGCATAGAGTCAGTGTCTATTGAGCTAGTTTTTGTCTTTGTCTGTTTTGTAGGCGTAGCACAATTATTGCCAATGAGGTGGAAACTGATCTCCAAAAAAAGTCAGAATGCATATTCAAACCCTGAAAAAATAAGTGTTTTAGTGGTGATGACGAGTAAAATTTTTCTACTGCAACATACAAGAGCCACTATCTTTCTGTCAAATTGCAGGGGGAGACCAAAAGATTAGATAGAAATAAATGCTCTTTGATATACCACTCTTTTATCGGCCTTGCTTTTATCAGAATCTTCATTGGCTTTCTCATGTATTCGATGGTGATACCTCTGGTTAGAGGATTTAGAACAAGATTGCCTCTTCTTCCTCTCATTTCAGAGATTATTTCATGGACATCATCTACCCGAGCTTGATGCAATGTCAAGGTAATTGGATGCACAAGCTGATGTGACTATGGCAAAGGCAATGGCTGTCATGCGTCTCATATTTCTGAAGAGGGAACCCAATTTCCATATGGATGATTCTTGATGAGTTTGCAAAAGAAAAGCCAATTTAGAGTTTTCTGACAATTGGGCAAAAGAAACGTATGGGATCTCAAAAACTAGGCCTGCGATTCACAGCTTACTTTTAACTTGCAGAAGTAAATGCCGAGAAACAAGCCGCAACACTCCGAGAAGCTGAAGATCAAGTGAGCAAGTTTTGGGAGTTACCTTGACCGCATTTTTGTGAGGTTGCTCAGCGGAGACTTCATCGAGGCGCAACGCGTCCTCGGGGAAAGGCTCGAGGGAATCAAACTCCTCTTCCATGTCTGCGCCTCAAACACAAAATGGATCACTGAGCTTTGAAAGTAGGTAGAAATGGCGGGATCTTGCGCTGCTTCCTGCATGGCCGAGGCGTTTTGAATCACATCGTCCCGGCTTTCCAAATTATTACATTAGATCTAAGTACGCGTGGCTTTGCCCTTTTCTGTCGAATCTCATAATATGGCTGAAGGGGGAGTAAAGATTCTCTCGAATCTAAACTAATAATATGGCGGAAGGGGGAGTCCTTTACACTGCTCGAAATCTGCGACATAAAGGTTAAACTCCAAAACTTAAAAAAACCTCCGTGCACGCGATAAAGAGGGAAAGAGAGAGAGAGAGAGAGAGAGAGGTCGCCTTCAACGACGACTGGCAAAACTAGTACAAATTAATGTTGGTAAACCTTTTTGGCCTACCCAAAGGCATATTTAGTGCTTCTAAACTAACATAATATGGCGGAAGGGAGAGTTCTTTACATGTGTTGAAATCTGTGACATGAGAGCTAAACTCCAAAACTTAGAGAAACCTCCGTGCACGCGATAAAGAGGGAAAGAGAAAGAGAAAGAGAGGCCGCCTTAGGCGGCCAACCGTACTAGTAAAAATTAATGTCGGCAAACCTTTTTGGCCTGCCCAAAGGGCATATTTAGTGCTGAGTACCCTTTTTGTCCTTAACTAAATATAGAGATTTTATTTTTTAATTTTATTGGCCTTACCCTTTGGCCTTCCCCAAAGGGTAAGGCCTTAGAGCCAAGTCCTCCTATGACTAATTGTTTTAGCGGTATTAAGCATTAAGAAGGAAAGTAATATGGTCTCACATAAACGTTGGAAACAAAAGTTAAGAAAGGAAACTTACTTAATATATTCTAATAGTGATCGTGCAAGTGTGAATCTTTCAAAATAATAGGTGGAGTCACATCCTCCCACCTTTTCCCCCTTTCTCTCCCCCATTCAAGAAGGCAACTCTCTTTTTCATTCGCTAGACTTCCAAAAGTCTCTCTAATACATAAGAAAGCGCCAAGATTAACAGCATTGCTACTTTTAAGGGTTTTGTTTCCTTGATGATATTAAAACAAAAAGTAACTAGTGTGACTAGCATATTGCACATTCTATTTAATATCATTATTACTTTAGATACATAGCGGGACTCGGATCTTAGTGATTCCTCCCCTTTTTGCTAATGGAAAAGGGAAAGTTATTTTAGAAACAAATTTTTTTATTTTTAAAAATTGTCTAGCTTTTGAAGACTTTAATGCGTCACTACTCCTAAAATGATGTGCGATAATTTATCACCATGCACATCTAAACCAAGCATATTTACAAACCCATTAATTAGTCTCTAAGTCTCTCAAATTCCTGTGTCGCTGACTCTACGCTTTGCTTCCCCACCTCTCCCTTCCCCTCACCATGCATGGCAGATGAGTCCTCTCTTCTTCTTCTTCTTCTTCTTTTTCTTCTTCTTCTTCTTCTTCTTCTTCTTCTTCTCTCTCTCTCTCTCTCTCTCTCTCTCTCTCTCTCTCTCTCTCTCTCATTGGCCTGATGATGGTATGACCTGCAACCAAAGGCGTCAAAGCGTAGCCGTGAGAGAGAGAGAGAGAGAGAGAGAGAAAGACTCTCAACAGCATCGCTACTGCATTATACAAGGTACACAAAAGATGTCAAGGCCTGGCCTACAATCAACGAAAAGAGAGACAACTCAAAATAGCATTAGCAACAAAACCAATCGACCTCAAAACTAGCAGCCAGCAAGTATCGCATCTTCTCCGATCGCTACTTGCAGCAAGCACATTGAAAGTCGAGCGGGCCTCTTGTCCCCAAACTTAGCCTTGAGTCAGTTGAAAAGTCAAAACATCCAATTGAAGAGAGGGGGAGAGGTAGAAAGTCCGCTTTGAAAATTTAAGAAAATAGAGTTTAAAGTGCAAAAAATGCCAAAAAAATCTCTTTGAATCTATCATTCTGTGTGTTTTCAAAATTGATTTTTCCCCGAACACTGAGTAGCTACGATTCCGGATGCTGCACTTTGCCTACAAGCATGGTCGCAATACGATTTTGTTGTGTTGTCAAGCTCCATGCGCCTTGCCTATGCCTTCACTTTTTGCTTCCATACCTTTTGCAAAGTGAGTATCTTTGTAGATTCCAATTAATGAAAATAATTTCAAAATTGAAGAGACCTAGTATTTGAGGCGTTGCCAATTTCTAGATGCAGAAATGAATGCTTGACCTACTATTCAAGTGTAATCATCATTCGAAGCTCGCCTAAATGGGATCAGCTGCCTTAGCAATATTGCAAGAGTTCACCTCTCACAAGACCTAGCCCTTAAGACTCACTGTCGAGTATTGATGTTATCTATGAATCTTTAACGAAAATGGTTTCAAAACCTATAGATTCCACTTAACGAAAATGGTTTCAAAATTGAAGAGACCTAGTATTTGAGGCATCGCCAATTTCTAGATGTAGAAACGAATGTTTGACTTACTATTCAAGTGTAATCATCATTCGAAGCTCGCCTGAATGTGACTAGCTGCCTTAGTAAGATTGCAAGAGTTCACCTCTCACAAGACCTAGCCCTTAAGATTAACTGTCGAGTATCGATGCTATCTATGACTCTGCTACTAGCAGTTGGCATTAGGGTTCACCCTCGATGTGTTCTCTATGATTCCGCTTTGCAGACTTGCTACCATGGCCAAGGCCAGTACCGCTAACTTTCTTTGTCTCTCCAATGGTATGAGGCGATGTCCTCCTAGCAATACTTGGGCGTGCTACCTGCTCGATCGTGAATCCCTTCTCCTTTTTGTTGGTGATGCTAGCTCTATCAATTTTGGGATCTAGATATTGACGGGTGCTCGTGGGAGGGCATTACCATCGATTACAACAGCATGAGTAATGTCCATAAATCTACAACGAGTCCGCTGTGACTACTTTCTTCAAGTAACCATTATATTGTCTATTTGTTTAATGAGAGAGTCCCCCATCGTGCAACCTTTTTGCCCCTCACCAATGTGGTGCTCGCATTTGTTGGAGGTTGTGATGAAGGTCACGAATTTTGAGCAACCCAGGTTATGAATCTAATTGTATGGGCACCCATCTCCCTGATCTCTTGTAGAGCATTGACTTGGAGTTGTTTATTGCAACTACTTGGGTCATCATCCTTGCCTCCTCTCTCTTCTCTCTAACCTACAATTTCTCTCTCTTAGTTACATGTGCATCAATTCTCAGTCCTTCCTTTCCATGTCCAACATCCCAAGTCTGATCGAATTAGAGCTTGAGCATGTGTCCCTTGCTCCTGACTTTTGGCTCAAACCTCACCTAATCTATGAAATTTCACTCAAGTGCTTTGTTTGACCCCTTCCTTTCTTCAACAACACACCTCTCTTGCAAAAGAGCACGCAACAAATGTTGCACGGATAGTGATGAATGTGCTATTGAGCAATGATGGTTGGACCATAGTTGGCAATGGCAAGGAGATGAAGTGTATCATGCAAGGAGTTGTTGTTGCAGCATGGGTAACACAATGCAAAAGCAATGCTACCACTGGTATATACTCTAGCCTTGGCTTGCTGGAAACATCAGTGCCCCTAGGCAACTAATGTTCCTCTCTCTTTAGACTGTTGAGGAAGGTACAAGCTCTCTGGCTACTCAAGTACGAGTGAGATGGGAAAAATTGAGTAATACAAACCTAGCACATATACAGTCGGAGTTTGTAGACTTGAGTTATATCAAGTGGGCGTTCATGAAATACCTTTCTCAAACTAAGGTTGACAAAATACCTTTCTCAAACTGAGATTGATGCATGCTCAATTCTATCAAAGTTACTTGCTACTTTTTGTGACCACTTTGGCTCTGTTGATTGTGTTTGGTGGTCTAAACAAGGTTGCTTGATAGCCTCCGGATGATCACAGTGTTAGTAAAGCTTCTTGTTACTTTAGTGCTCCAAGCTTATATAAGTGATTTTGATTTCTGTCACCCTCAAATGGAGTATACATTACCAATTCCTTTGTTTCAATACATTGTATTACAAGTAGGTCTCGTGATTTTATCACTTGTTTCTAAATGAAAACTTTTGTGATTGGATTCTAAAGTTAGAGGACAATTATTACATGGATCAAACTATAAAGGGAATGATCGTGGAGGCCCTTGGAGGTCTCAATATCATGATTCTTACTCAAGGTGCTCGCATTCTCTTTCTCTTATGCTCCTCTCTGAAGTTTGAAGCTGGTTCTACTCATCACCTGCTTGCTCGGCTCAATCCACACACACACACACACACACACACACACACACACACACACACACACATAGAGGCAACCTCCACTTGGAAAACCCTCAGGCGAGTGGCTTTGTGTGTGTGACAAGGCGAGAGAGACAGTGTGTCTTGTGTGCATTGCAATGCTAACAATATTGCACATTCGGTTTATTGCGTATGTACATGTTAAGGTGAATGTGAGGCAGAGACAAAGGTCGATTGCAAGCTTTGTGGTGCAATGAGCAATTAGAGAGAGAGAGAGAGAGAGAGAGAGAGAGAGGCCAAATCTGCAATGAGATGAATATCTTTTGTTTGGAGTTGAGCGCGTGCCACGGCTGGATATGTAATCAAGCTAATGCACACAACAGAAGCAAAGAAACTATCAGAGATAGGAATAGGTCCTGTCTCAAACTTGCATTCTGTAGGAGTGGAACCTTGAAATAGTACTAGTCCCTCCCTTCTGCCAACAATAGTGCAAGGCCATGGTTGTGTCTCAATACCCAAATTACAACATTCCTTACTATGACCCTTGGGAAGATCCTAACTTGGACATGCCCCCTACTAAAATGCTCAATAAAGGCGACCTGGCTGTTGGAATTAGGGTTGCAGAGAAACGCACACAACTTGGAGAAGACGAAGGAAGCTCAAGGCACACAATAGAGAGTGTGTTTCTTTGTAAGCAATGGAAAGATAGATAGCCCTAGAGTGATGGCCATATATACAATGCTCGGGGGGGGGGGGGGGGGGGGGGAACCTCCTAAAGAGGGAAAAAATGCCCCGGCGGTCCTAGTGTGTTCACACACATCACTACCACATGTATATGGTAACAACTCCTCCCTGGAGTGATGCGGTGAACGAGAGTTGGCACATGAGTAAAGGGAAGTGCCATGCCCTAAGAACATGATCAGTCCACAAAGGGGAGTAAGCCCAAAGCTTTGCGGAAAGCTTCAAGCTTCTCACGAGACAATGCCTTTGTGAAAAGATCTGCAAGGTTGTCCTGTGTTGGCACATAAGCCAAGCTGATCTCTCCTACTGAGAGCCTCTCCCTGACATAGAGGTAATGCACCTCAATGTGCTTTGTGCAAGCATGAAAAACTTGGTTCCTCGCAACTGCCAATGCGCTTTGACTGTAAGTGTAGATAGTGTTTCCAGTGTCCTGTCCAACACCCAAATCATCCATAAGGTGCCTGAGCCATACACACTCAACCGTAGCTATGAAGACTGCCCTGTACTCAACCTCACAACTCGAAGTGGCCACAGTAGGTTGCTTCTAGCTCAACCATGATATACATGAATTGCCAAGCATGAAACAAAAACCACTTGTGGACACTCACGTGTCAAAACAACCAACCCAATCTGAGTCCGAAAAAGCATGTAAGTCTGGCGGCAATGATCCCCCCTTGGGATAAAACAAGCCAAGATGTAAAGTGCCACTAAGGTAGCAGAAACTCCTCTTGACAGCCTGCCAATGCTTAGACCCTGGGCTATGCATAAATCTGTTGACCTGTGAGACTGCAAACTGAATATATGGCCTCGTGTTGCATACATAAATTAGGCAGCCAACAGCAGTTTGGTAAAGAGTGACATCAGTAGGATCGCTAGCATCATATAGACTCAACTTCAAACCTGTTTCCATGGGAGTGGCAGTAGGTTTGCAATCCTCGAGTCCAAACTTACATAGCAATGTTTCTATGTAACTTTTCTGACACAAAGCAATACCACCATCACACTGCTTAAACTGTATACCCAAGTAATGATGCAACAGCCCCAAATCTTTCATCTCGAAAGTAGCATTCAAATCAGCCTTAAATTCAGCAATATGTCTCTCATTTGGTCCAGTGATCAACAAATCATTGACATAAAGAACCACAATGAGAAGTACATCATCCTTATGCTTTACATACAATGTGCTTCCTGTTGGACTGTTACAAAAGCCTCGTTTCACCAAATGAGTGTCAGCTTTCTCATACCAAGCACGAGGAGATTGCTTCAACCCATACAAAGCCTTCTTACATCTGCACACTTTGTCCTCTTGTCCTTTTATGACAAAACCGCAAGGCTGCGTTACATAAACCTCTTCAAATATGTCACCATTCAAGAAAGCAGTAACAATATCTGATTGATGTACATCCCAACCAAAATGAGCTGCCAATGCACATAGAAAATGCACAGTAGTCATACGACAAGTGGGAGCAAAAGACTCTTCATAATCAATGCTTTTTGTTGTGCATAACCCTTTGCAACAAGTCGAGCCTTATGGCAATCAATCTCACCATCCGACTTGCGTTTCAACTTGTAAAACCACTTTGTACCAATGGCCTTTTTTCCAGGAGGCAAATCACATAAAGTCCATGTGTCATTTTCTATAAGTGCATCATATTCTGATTGCATGGCAGCCATCCAATTTTTTGAATTCTGTGCTTCATCAAAAGACAAAGGCTCCTCAACATCATGTAAACTAGACACAACCAAAGCATAACAATCTGATGCATAAGATGCATGGCGAGAGCCTGAACGAGTACGACTAGACAAAGGTGCATCCAATTTACTGTCACGCAAAGTGTGCACCAGCCATTTTGGCATACCTCTAGCCTGCTCATTTTCAGCCCTTTCCTCATCAAGTACATCATGTACATTTGCATCAGTAATAGGATGATCTAGAACATTTTCAGAAACCCCCATAGGCTGTACATTTTCCTCATTGGAACTTACATTCGTATTTCCACCACTGAAAAGAGGCAACAAAGAGTCATAAATGTCCCATGAGCTTACATTACTGTCTCTAGTACATGACAGCAAGGGCTGAACGGAATCTTCCACAAACACTACATCCCGAGAAACCAGAATACGTTTTGTTTGCGGATGATACAACCTGTAACCTTTGCTTTCAACACTATAACCAACAAAAATACATTTGACAACCTTATCATCCAATTTTTTGCGTTGCACTTGCGGCACCAAAGCATATGCCAAACAACCAAAAACACGCATGTGCTCAATAGAAGGCTTTCTATCATGCCATGCTTCATATGTAGTAATAGACTGCAAAGCTTTCGTAGGACACCTGTTAAGTACATAAGTGGCACACATGATGGCCTCAAGCCAAAAATAATGCGGCAAAGCTTGACTTTTGACCATACATCGTGCCATTTCCGTCAGTGACCTGTTTTTCCTCTCAGCAACACCATTTTGCTGAGGTGTATAAGGCACTGTACATTGGTGTTTTATCCCACGACTAGCCAGAAATGCATTAAATTCATGAGACATATACTCCCCCCCTCGATCGGAACAGAGGGTGCCCATAGTACATTTCGAGACATTTTCAGCCATAGCCAGAAATTGTTTGAAGCACTTAAAAACTTCGGACTTCGCTTTAAGCGAAAATACCCATGCATGCCTGGAGTAATCATCAATGAAAGTCATGAAGTACAGGTAATTGCCCAAGGACGGAGTTTGCATGGGCCCACAAACATCACTATGCACAAGCTGCAACCTGCATGTGGCCCGAATTGAACCATCCTTTGGAAATTTAGAATGTTGCATCTTACCCAAAATACAGCCTTCACAAACATGTTTGACAAGTGCTTCAAGAGGCGGCAAAGAAGCAACCATATCAAATTTTTGCAAACGCAGCAAACTGGCAAAATTCAGATGACCAAAACGTGCATGCCAAAGTTTTGCATCTGAAATAGCCCTTGAATCTGCAACAGCATTTGCAAAATTTTGTCCACACTTGTCATACAAAGTGAGCTTATACAACCCACGACACAAAAGCCCAGATGCAACAATTTCATAACCAAAACTGAGATCATGAACTGTACATCTGTCATCCACAAATTTGACTACAAGTCCAAGTCTAGAAAGTGCGGATACAGACAAGAGATTCTTCTTGATCCCAGGTACATAAAGTGCATCAACAAGTGTGAAGGAACTGCCATTAGCAGCAGTGAGCACAATCTTTCCAACTCCCTGAACTGGATAAGAGGCGTTGTTGGCACAAGTGACTGAATTCCCATGAGGGACTGACTCAAGAGAGGTAAACAATTTACGATGTGAGGTAATGTGCTTTGTAGCACCACTGTCGAAATACCAGACATGTGAATATGCAGCAACTGACAAGCATGCATCATGGACAGCAGGATTGTAAGTGCACTCTGCGCTAAAAGCCCATTCTGCATCAACATCAGCAACACAGTCTCCTTTCATAGAAGACTCAACAATGGTTGCATTTGTAGTGGAACCAGCATTTGCAATGGAACCACCCTCTTTCTTCTTAGCCTCTTTGGCCTTCAACTTAGGACACGACTTGATCAAGTGATCATTGGCTTTACAATAATGGCAATGCATCTTCTTTTTGCTCTTATCACCAGAATTTCCAGACGAATTGCTGCCAACAGAAGCATTAGGAACAGAATTTTTGCCACTCACAGCAGAACCATAAGAAGTGGTTGCATTGCTGTTACCACCCTTTCTTTGAGAAGCAATAAAAGCCTGTTCAACGATACGCTATCTAGTCCTATTTTTTCTGGAAAGTGACCCTTGCAACAGCAATGTGCATAATGCATCAAACTTGACAACTTCTGGATTTCCTTGGGTCATAAGTCTCCAAGTACTAGCAAAAGTCTGGTAAGAATCTAGTAAGGCATCAAGAATAGTCTGCACAAGGGAACTGTCTGAAATGACTTCTCCTGCAGAAATAAGTTGCTCATTGATATCCTTGACACTAGCAAGGAAAGTGTCCATATCATCTTCCTCATGCATAATCTTCGACTCCAGCTCTTTACGCAGCAAAGCAATTTTAGCCTCATTGCGACTTGCATAAAGACCAGTCAAAATATCCCAAGCCTGTTTTGCAGATTTCGCTGAACGGATGTGAGGAACAATGGTGCGCTTCATAGATAACGCAATCAATGCATGAGCCTGCGCATCCTTAACAACCCAACGAGCTTGTTCTTCCGTAGGCAAAACAACTCTAACAGCAGCAATCCTTGCAGCCAAACCTGCAACATCCTCAACATCGCCTATATCCTCAGAACCAGGACGTACATCAATGCCCTGCACAATGTTCGAGACGCCCTTTGACACAAGAACATGTTGCATCATATAAGCTCACATAGGGTAGTTGTCCCCATCCAACGTGTCCTCGGCAACAAACATCTTGAACACATCTGTGTTGTTGTTGTCAGCCATGGTAAATGTTGCACCTGATGTGAAAACTGCCCAAAAATAGGAGAAACGGAGTGGGAACAACACGTGCTATATAGCACAAACCGTAGAAGACTATAAGGCACCTGTTATGCAGAAAATGGCACTGACATAAATTCTGCACAAAATGACGAAATAGCTTGTGCAGTACTGCCTGTAGTGGAAACGGAGGCCGAACGCTCGCCAAAGCTCACTGAAATCGGAGAAAGTGAGCAGGCGTGTGCTGGAGCAGCTGGCGACTAAGCCCGGGAGGACGTGACCTGCTTTAATACCAATTGTTGGAATTAGGGTTGCAGAGAAATGCACACAGCTTGGAGAAGACGAAGGAAGCTCAAGGCACACAATAGAGAGTGTGTTTCTTAGTATGCAATGGAAAGATAGATAGACCTAGAGTGATGGACGTATATACAATGCTCGGGGGAAAAAAACCTCCTAAAGAGGGAAAAAATGCCCCGGCGGTCCTAGTGTGTTCACACACATCACTACCACATGTATATGGTAACACTGGCCACTTTCCAAGCAATCATGAAAGGTGTTATGCCAATTGGTTACTGGGTCACCATGACCAACGGCAATAAAGTATATATGCTTTGCACAGGACATTGTTTTTCTTGGTGGTCCAGGCATGCTTTGCAAGATCTTTAAACCATCGTGTGTAGTTTACACGTGGCAGCTCTGGCCGCAAAGTTTTGTCCCGCAAGGTTCTTAACCCTAGCAAACCAAACCCTCCTCCAAAGCTTCTTCCCAAGGACTTCCTCCCTTTGGGCAACTTGGCAATGCATAAATGGAGGCTCCAATAGCAGAATGACTCCTATATCTATAAAAATACAACACATCCGAGTAAGAGCTCATGTAGATGCTTCCTCTTTCCTTCAAGGTTTGAAATCACTGATTACAAGTCTTTCCTTGTAGCATTAATGTATACAGCTTGTCATTATCTGTATACTTTTTGTTAAAGTGTAAGATGTTCTATTAATCTTGAGACATGTATGACTCCCTGAATTGTTGTGAGAGGCTTCAAAGCTTGGCCATAGTCTGGTCGTGTGCTCTCTCTCCCTCATGCTCTTGAATATTCTCCTCTCTTCCTCTACTTGTCCAAAAGACCACATTCAATGGCATACCCTCCACTTTTTCACCCAACCATTTATCCCCTTTGTGAACCTTCGAGAGCCCTATTCACACTTGGCCGGTCCTCACTTGGATTAACCCTCGAGCCGGCATGCGTGATCTGCAGACTTCTCGACCAATTCGACCGGCCATCATAAACTACAAATGCCACCATCGTCTAGCATTCTCTCCCTCTGCAACAAGGTCATTGTCCTCGATAAGCAATGTAGGGAAGTGTTGACGAAATAAGTCCGCACGCTCCCAAGTAGCATTAGTAAGTGGAAGACCTTCCCAAGCAACTAGAAATTTTTGAAGGATATGATTTCTCAATTGTTTTCTAGTAGCTTGTCTCCACTATGGTCATACTCTTTTGATTCATATAAGTGGAAGACCTTTCCAAGCAACTGAAATTTTCAAAGGATATGATTTCTCAATTGTTTTTCTAGTAGCTTGTCTCGACTATGGTCATACTCTTTTGATTCATATATAAAACAATTCCATCAATTACGTTATCATCTTTTGAAATAAATCTTTTCAATTTACTAACATGAAACACTGGATGCACTCAACACTGTGGAGGTAACTTTGGTCATTAGGCTATATCACTAAGCTTTTGAATGATCTTCCATGGACCACAATATCTTGGTGAAAGCTTGTGACATCTACATGCCGACAAAGAAGTAGACTTTGAAGGAACTTGGAGAAACACTCGTTCTTCTTCTTCGAATGTCCTAACGTTTAACCCTATGAGCTACTTGCTGAACCCTTTCCTTGGCTAAAGGTAGCATGTTTTGCACCTTGGTAAGAAAACTTGCCGCAACAAAGCAAAGCCTAAAAACCTAAAATTCCTAGAGCTAGAGGGGTCATACCATAATTCATTTCAAATGGTGTGAATTTTGTAGCTCAATGTGGACGACTCTTATAAGAAAATTCCATCAAAGGAAGATAACTATCCCAATCTCTCAATATATCATATACATAGGCTCTTAACATATCTTAAAATTTGGTTCACTCTCTCGGTCTGACCATCTGACTCAGGGTGATCATCACTACTCATATTTAAAGTGACATTCGATTTAGTGAACACTTATCGCCAAAAATATCCTGTAAACTTTTGATTTCATCACAAATTATGGATTGAGGCAACCCATGAAGCCTGAAAATATTTTGAATAAACAAATATGCGACGTGTGGAGCGTCCACAATTGCTACTATAGGAATAAAATGAGCCATCTTGCTCAAACGATCAACCATGCTCTTCGAGTTATTGGTAGTGCCACTATGCAATCCATAGAAATACTTTGCCAATTAGATTCCAAAATGTATAATGGTTGTAACAACTCAAGCACCTTAACTCTTCCCGCTCTATTAACTTGATGTTGAAAACATTCTGTGACATTCATGTGGACGTCTTGATTGAGATTAGGCCACCAAAATGTTCGCTTTACTAAAAGTCTTGTTTATGCCAGGATGGCTTGCACAAGTTCTATCATGGCGATCTTGCAAAACTTTTGCTCTTCCTTCCAGTGCACAAAGATCGTAAATCTTCCCTTTCCATTTAAGAAATCCATTCTCCATTGAGAAATTTGAAAATGGACTTGGTTGAGAGCTACTTGATGAAGTAGACATAGTTGTCTCATTAAGAGCAATAAATTGTGGATCAATCCTAGACCTTATTGATTGCAAAGAAGGGTCTTCTTACCGTGCTTCTTTTATTTCTTGAAACAGAGTACGCCCATCTAGCTTAACAACCTCTCAAATCTGGCTAATCACAAAAGTACTTCAAGTTGTGATAGTCCATGTAAACTTTAATCTTTGCACCATAGGGTTCTCCTCATAGGAGTGGACCCTTGAATGGGTGCACAATATAAATTTAGTAAATACTCTGTTTAAACATTTGTATTCATAGCAATTCACAATATTTAGGACCCTTTTTGACAAAAATAAATGTATAAAAAATTATCCCCTTAAGGCATCCACTTAATCTCCATGGGATAAGACCCTTCACTAGGAGCTCGACCTTCTCTGGTAAAAACTACATGTAATTTGTTATCGACCCCCAAATGGGGCGCATGGCGTATTCATATTACATTTTTAAATGTTTGTTGGGGACTATGCAGTTTATAATACACTCCCTACCTCAAGCCTATGAGCCTCTATCTGCTATACATGCGAGCATCGGGCTCCATAGCCCTCTCCTACTGGAGCTTTCTTGGAAACTCATAAACCTCAGGATTATAACCTACTAATGACCAAGGGTGGAGTGGATCCTCCCTGCTGGTGCTATTATGTTCATCAATCAAATGTGCTACACTATTTAAATTGAGGTACTATTTAAATTGAGGCGAGGGTTGCTCTATGCCCCTCACCTAGCCTTGTCCTTTGCGTATAATGTGTGTATGTGAAAGAGAGTTTTTTTGAGGGCATCCTCTTCTTGACTATGTGCTGTGTAGCTATGGAATTGGTAGAAGATGGGGATACTTCTCAGGTCGGTACCTTATCGGAAATAGGCTTTGTTTTTTTCTCATTACACAGCACTATCTGGTTTTATAGGTTGGATGTTAATACATCATGGTTTGCAGAACCCATTTATAACCTGTGTGTAACAGAGAGATTGTGATTGGGTTTGGGATGTTTGGTATGGTGTTTTATTGGCCATGTGTAGATGACCAGCCCGTACAAAACGTTAATATTCATTGACTGGTTATCTCTGGCTTCTTACTATATTAGGCAAATTTTTCATATTGCATATGTTGTGTTGTACTCCAAGCAATGGGCTTGAGTAATTGTAGAAGGGCTAAAAGCACCTGGGGTTGGCTCTCGAGACTCCTGCAAGATTATTGTCCTAACTTTGAAATATGCCGCTTTGCTGGAAGCTAATGGCTTGTTACCTTGATTATCTCAGAGCAGTTTTGGAAACCTTGCAAGGAGAGTCAGTCCACCTGGCTTGTTTTCATTGGACATAGAATTTGGAAGAGGGATGGTGCAGAAATAGAGTGAGAAAAGGTATGGAAGCTATTTTTTTGAAAATAAAGCGGCTGGGTAATTAGCACTCAAAAAAATTACGGGCTTGAATTAGCCAAGTGAAGCATGTAGGTTTGTCAATGGTCGAATGTGCAAACATTGTGTATGCGTGTGCGCGCGTTTTTGTGTGTGTGTGTGTGTGTGTGTGTGTGTGTGTGTGTGTGTGTGTGAGAGAGAGAGAGAGAGAGAGAGAGAGAGAGAGAGAGAGAGAGAGAGAGAGAGAGAGAGAGAGAGATAGAGAAAGGTGCACTAATTACAAGAGATCTCAAGTTTTTACCTTGTAAATAGGATGACTCTATCTTTGCTCCAACATCAATTTAATGGCGGCTAAAAAAGCCTTCATGCATATTAATTCGTGTTTCAATATATGCTTGGTTAATGAGAAAAAATATACATAACTATGAATGTTGTAAGGAAACACTGTGAATTTTGGAAGGAAACGGCCAAAGTAGCCAAGAGCGTCATAGACAATTTGACATTGGTCATAACATTGGCCATATGTGTCGTTATCGCCTTATGTCAAAACCCCAATGCTGACAAAGCTAACCAATCGCTTGCCATTTCAATTGAAAGTTGTGTAATATAAACCTACCTCGAATCCTGCTATGCTGCATATCGACAGTAATGTACGCGTACCTGCTCCGTTCGCAAAGAATCTAAACGTTGGACTGATGTCAACTTCGAGGGTTCCTTGAATTAGATGCAACAAAGCCAAGGTAGAAAATTGTTGTCATTATCTTGATTTTACAAAAAAAAACTAGTCCCTCTAACACTAGAGGAAAAGCATAAGTCCCCCTTCATTTGATAAATGCGTCGGGGGAAGGGCACATTCCCTATATTATTATAAACAATGTGGAGAACTGTGCCAACTCCACACCATACGTACGTATGGTTTTTCTGTTATTGCCCCCCACAATACACAAGCATTCCGTGATGGTCCGGCAAAAAACACTAGCATTTTGCACGGTATAAAATGGTAACAAATAATTCCCTATTCTCGATGAACTCATAAAAAATTTGGTTATTCTTTTTTGAACAAGACTTATTTCCTTGAAACTCTATCATTATTCTGTGGTCTAGAGTGCTCGTCTATTGTGCAGTATTGCGATGTTGTTGTTGCAAATTCAGGGCTCAATTGATTGCTCATCTATTTTTCAGCACTGTAAATTTGTCATTGCAAGACCAGTGGTCTCTGCTATATGCATATCAGTTAAGGGTATTAAGGTAAAAACTAAAGTTTACTTTTATTGTTGAGTAGATGGGAAGGCATGTATGACTCTCTAGAAACGTGATTACTTCGACATCAATCGTCTTTTCAATTGGAAATGTCGTTGTCCCCCATTCACATACATTGTGGGCATCATCTCATTTGTAAACGCCCTGAGCCTAAATTGTAAAATTGAATTTATTTTTGTTGTAGAGTAGATGTAGAGACGTGTCTAACTCTCCAAAACTTGATTGTGTCAACATCAATCGTCTTTTTGATTGGAAATGCCGAGGTCTCCCATTTGCATACACATTGGCCCACCTCTGTAAATAGTTGTATTGGTTGTCTCCCATATCGTGCTAGATTAATCCTCATCCTCCAATGGAGGCTCCATCGATGTTGTGGTTGCCCTCGTAGAGAGAGAGAGAGAGAGAGAGAGAGAGGTATTACAAGAGATCTCAAATTTTTACCTTGTAAATAGGATGACTCTGTCTGCTCCAACATCAATTTAATGATTGATGGCCAGTCTTCATGCATATTAATTCATGTTTCAATATATGCTTGGTTAATGAGAAAAATTATGCATAACTATGAATAATATTGAAAGGAAACACTATGAATGTTGTAAGGAAACAATCAAAGTAGTCGAGTTGTAAGATTCTTACAGAGAAAGTGTCATAGACAATTTGACATCAGTCATAACATTGGCCATATCTGTGGTCATCGCCTTATCTCAAAACCCCGATGCCCACAAAGCTAACCAATTGCTTGCCTTTTCGATTGAAATTTGTGGAATAGAAACCCTACCTTGAATCGTGCTATGCTGAATATATCGACAGTAATGCACACGTACCTATTCTGTGCATAAAGAATCTAAATGTTGGACTCATGTCAACTTCCTGATTCCTTCCTGATTCCTTGAATCAGATGCAACAAAAAAAGGTAACAAATTGTCGTCATTATCTTGATTTTACAAAAAAAACTAGTCCCTCTAACACTAGAGGAAAAGCATAAGGCCCCCTTCAACACTAAAGAGGATAAATGTGACGTGGGAAGGGCACATTTCCTACGGAATTATATAAACAATGTGGAGAACTGTGCCAACTCCACACCATACGTATGTATGGTTTGTTTTTTCCACAATACAAGCATTCTATGAACAATGTTCCTGCAGAAAACACTAGCATTTTGCATGTGCATTGTGCCTTGTTGCACAATATCCCGGGGGATTCACTCTATATACAAAACAAGACGCCACCTACGAGCAGACAACTTTGATAAAACCCCTTTATATGACTCATAATAGGGAATATGACCCCCCTTTCTACACTTATACGACAATCAATGAAGAAAACTATCATACCCATATCTTACATATAAAATTTAGGTCTCACATGATCTAGCTAGGTAAAACTAGTTAAAGAATGTGTAGCATAATGACTAACAACCTACTAAGGAACCACTTGTGTTGATAACTACATGTACCCTCAATGTGTCTTAGTTTGACTTTAGAACTATGTGCCCGATCAACATGCACTCTAGCTACTCGTCCCCCAATTTTGACCCATCCAAAGCTGGTGTAAATCAACCCTTGACCTGCTCCAAATCAACCCTTATCTATGACCGGTTTGATGCAAAATTTGATGTGTGACCTGATAAAAAACTTTCCCAAAATTCATCCAAGTTCTAGTGCACACATGTGACTAATTGTTACAAGTAATCAACCCGGGTTAGGCCCCCCCCTTCCCCATAAATATGATACCCTCCTCCCTTATTTTTAAGCTTGGAGGTATATTGGGGGCCTGCCCCTAACTTATACGCTTATGTAAATTGTAGAAAAACCCCCCTCCCCTGCACTTACGTGGTGCGATAAGTTTTCCATGGTGAATCCCTTGGGCACAAATATGGCAACAAATAATTCCCTATTCTCGATGAACTCATAACATTTGGTTTTTGTTTTTTGAACATGACATATTTCCTTGAAATTTCACCATTATTTAGTGGTCCAGAGTGCTCATCTATTGTGCAGTATTGTGACGTTGTTGTTGCAAATTCATGGCTCAATTGATTGCTTGTCTATTTTTCAGTATTGTGAATTTTTCATTGCAAGATTAGTGGTATGTTGTATGCATATCAGTTAAGGGTATTAAGCTAAAAACTAAAGTTTACTTTTGATGTGTTTCGGTACCTCTGGATGGCAACAACGTGTACCTCTAGCATTCGCCTACTTTGCGCCATTCACGGCCTTCGCTAGCATGCTTTACCTCTACAAAACTTGGCAATCAAGGCATACTAGTTATGATTGATAACTAGTTATGACAAGGGTTTTGGCTTGGTTTAGTACCATGCTGCCGAAGTTGGTTAAAAAAAAGGGGGAGAGTCGGTATGATATACCCTGGATGTTTGCAAGCTAAACTATTGTGTAGGCATCATTAGATTCTCCCTGTCCAAAAGGTGCTAGTTACATATAATTTGGGTTTTTGGATTGGGGGTGTCTGCATACTATAGGCGTCATTCTCTTGTTTGCATACTATGGGTGGCTTTTGTTGCATCTCATACCGGTTAGGCTGCTACCGTAACGATGATGTAAATTTTGGAATATTGTACTGCTCATTGAGGCTCGAGTCCAATTGCAGGTTTCAATAACGATATAAAGGCTGAGCAGACTACATATTAAGGTTTTTTTCACATTAGGCATGGTGTCTTTACACTTGTTGATACAATCTCTGTTTTTTTGGGGTTTTGGTACCTCTTATTCAATCTAGTCTTGGCTTGATATGCTTAGCTGAGTTTGATGACTAAACCAAACAAGAGACATTCGTGGTTTTTCTTGAGAGGGTCGTATCTAATGCTGAAGATTAGGCTACTATGGTTTGCCTGATGGCTTTTTGGATGGAGGCGGAAAGAGCGATACCGTATACACTTGATTGATTTAGATGAGTTGTTTAACTGATTTTGCTACATTATGTAAGTGCAAGAATACCTTGCAAAATAATTTGTGGTGTTATATGGGTGAGGTATAGGTGCAAAATAACTTTGGGCTGATAATGGTATTAGGACACTTGGATCAGAAGGGGTGGTGACCTTCCGATCAGAATGATATGTATGTTACTATCTATTTAAGGTCGAATAAAAATAGGGATATATAAAAACCTTACATATAATTACTACCATAATTCAAAGGGATAATGACCTTTTTTACAAGCATTAATATGAACTTAAAAAAACACACACACGTTGTACTACAAAAGTGGAATACACGTACACTTTGGACGATTATTTTAAGTTAGGACATGGATAACAATTGATATAGTCCGTTGACACCTGTAAAACACATTCAAGGCTAACATATTTGTTGTCTTGTTTGGATGGATGCAGGTGAGGACTCTTTTCTTTTTTTGATTTTTGTTTGCTTAAAGAAAATCTCTGTCCTTGACATACCAGGCTCTTGCCATTTCATGGAACATACATTTTAGATCGACCACTATACTTCTACACTAGGATGAGACCTCATTCTTATAGCAATGTACAAAAAAAATTCTAATTTGTTTTTGTACTAATCATTGTCACTTGTCTAAAGCCATCTGCCTTTTGAACTAAAATGTTCATTTATATTGTATTATACACACACGTCCTATACATAAGGCTTTCCTAGTTCTCTAGGAAACAAGGACGCTAGCTTTAGGAGTTTGCTTGAATTATAGTGCTAAG
Organism: Adiantum capillus-veneris; assembly: GCF_014529385.1. Lineage (NCBI taxonomy): Eukaryota > Viridiplantae > Streptophyta > Polypodiopsida > Polypodiales > Pteridaceae > Adiantum > Adiantum capillus-veneris. Next base: position 107,034,811 of record NC_140932.1, on the reverse strand, counting down.
TTGGACCCACTATCTATAGTTCCTCTTTAGGTTGGTTGGTGTTAGGCGGTCCCTCTTAGACTATAATTTTGGATACCTGCTCACTGCTATCATAGTCTTTTTTACTTTGCCAGGGTTGCAGGTCCATCCTACAATACTAAACTAAACTTTGTATAAACTTTCAGGATCACACACACTATAAATTGATTGCTCGCATGAGAGTAATCCACGACCCGAAGAAGCATACAAGAATTTTAGAGCAAATGTAATTTTACTCAAAGGAGCATCCTCCAAAAAAAGCCATGGCCATTAGAACTAGAGCTTTTCTTGCTTGAAAGGCCAAGAGCATTGTTAACTCTTACCCTAAGTAATCTCTTGATAATTGATCGTTTTGTCTTTTGAAGACCCTTGCTCTTTTGCAAGAACTGGAATTAACTTCTGAACCTCTCTTTGTAGCAACCTCCCTTGTCCTCAGATGTATAAGCAGCTTGGATGCTTCTCAAGTTATTTATGAATCGACCTTAGCTACGAATAAAAAGCCTTCTATCTTGCACATTCTTTTAATGATTGGGTCAAAATCGTGGCAACTTTAGACAAGGACACCAAAGATGGGGTAGCTATGATTGCCTAGTACATTGCCCAACTACCCATACTTTCTTAAAATTACCAACAAGAGTTAGTTCAATTCTCTTCATCGAGGGCTAAGCTATCCACCTTTCTCAAGAAGTTATGTGGTTTCAACCCCACTTTCATCAATGCCCCCACTACTCCAGTTGTCCCTCAAACGGGGGGCATCTTTTGTAGAGATAGTGCTGCTTTGGAAGCCGTCAAGTAAGTTCAAAACAACCTATTCTCCCTCAGTGACTCTAACCTTTTAAAAATGGTGCCCAAAGTTTTTAAAGTTTTTCCTTTTTTACCAGTTAGACAAATTGAAGTTGAGTCCTTTGGTGTGGACCATTAGCTATGGATCCTCCCCAACAAAGCCTTTTTGTCACCGATCCTTAGTGAAACTTGGATTTATTTGGCTAATCTACCAGCATCCACTGTTGAAGATTTCAAACTAAGAATATTGAAAGGAGGATATTTTTAGACAAAGGAGAACTCATCAAAGCCCCTTAACTTTATTGAACATTCTAAGTGCTGCTCTAATGTAGGGTTATACATTTGTACAAAAGCTAACATGGAGTTTGCTAAAAGCAATCATGACTTCTACATTGAATCTATCTGGAATGTATTCCGGCCCTATCTAAAATGTGCCTGCAATTTTCTTGACCCCAGCATCATGTGGTTCGACCATGCTATCTGGTATATCCTCAACCACCTTGATCAACTCTTCCCCGAGAATCCGGTCTCTTACCTTTTTATCCTTACCTCTTTCAATGTATCTCATTGAGAATTGCTTGGAGTAGCATGGTTTTGATCTTGCAACATCTGTTTGAGGGGAGGTGCCTTACAGATTATCTCTTGGATAAGAGATGTGAAGTGTCTTTTGAATTACATATGTTTTTCTTGTCTTCTAGATTGGGGATGTTCTTTTGCTCTTGGATTGGAGTGTTTTCTTTCATTATGTCACTTGTCATAAATTAAACCCCAAGGGGAGGGTTGTTGGTATTTGTGGGTTTTAGCTTGTTTCTAGGTATGTACCATCCCTACTCTACTAGATATGCCTAGGTGGTAGGAATCATGTGCTAGCATTTGGAAAAGGTACCTGAGGTGTATATCTATCCATGTGGAGCATTTACTTAATCCACCCATGTGCTCTCAAGGTAGAGATGGTGATATAGACAACTAGAGCAAGAAGGAAAAAATATAAGGGGCTAGTTATTCTTCAATATGGATGTATAATGGTTTATGGAGAAGGCCTCCTTATATAAACATGAAGGAGCCATTATGGGTTTCCATCTCTCATGAGAGACAACCATCCATGCACCCATGTGTTGCCGTCCATGTATAGCCAATTCCACCTAGAAGACGGCTATCGGATGTCGAATGCCACCCATCGGCCACCGGCCAACGGCCACCGGCCAAGCACAGTAGTCTCTTTCATGAGAGATAGCCATCCATGCACCCATGTGTATTCGTACATGTGTAGACAAGTCCACCAACATGTCCACCTAGAAGTCGGCTATTGGCCGTTGAATTGCCCACCCCACGGGCTGGTTGTTTCTCGATCACTTTTCAGCCATTGTCGAGCCAAGGTATTCTAGCAAAAAAGAATATTCCGGCCCCAAGGTTGGGCTCCTAAATTTTTTATATACCACCCATGATCACAAATAAAGACCTACTCACTCGTACAAGCTGGAATCCACCAAATATATGTGCACTATTGGCTTCTCTTCATATGGGGGCATTACAAACTGTGCAATATACATTATGGTGGGCAAAATTGATAGGTGGCATTGCAGTATATTAACACCCCCTTCAATGAACACCCGAAGATGTTTTATGATGGCCATGTGCCAACTGCGAGTTGATGCTCTAGCTTGAGTAGGAAAATACTCTAGCTCTACAATCACATCCTTAATAAGCTCTCAAATATAATGATATTGAACCTAAATATGCTTTGTGAGTGCATGGAAGATAGGGTTCTTGGAAATCGCTATGAAACTCTGGTTGTCACATTGAAGTATTGTTGCTGAATCAATAAGAATACCTACGTCCATGAGAACTCTTTTGAGCCAAACTGCTTCCCAAGCTGCAAAACAAGCAGCTTTATACTCTGCTTTTGTTGAAGAAAAAGTGACGGTTAGATGCTTCTTGCTAATCCAAGAAAACACTCTAGAACCAAGTGAGAAACATTATCCAAAAATTGACTTCTATAATCACAATCTCCTACCCAATTGGAGTCACAATACCTACTTAGAGTATTTGTGCCAATGCCATAGAAAATGTTGTGGCCCAAATTACATTTAATATACTTTAGAGCACATATGACCACCTTCCAATGAGATTCCCTAGGATGGTTGGAAAAGCTGCTCAAAAGACCAACTATAAAACAAGTGGTTGGTCTAGTATCACAATAACATTAAACTTCCCACAAGCTTCTTGTACTTCTTAATGTCGACTAAGGGAGAAAAATCCTCCAAGGAGAGTTTCACATTGACTTCCATTGGAGTGCTCAGAGTTTTACAATCCCATCCCAAATGCTTTTAGGATTTTTGTTGCATACTTTTGCTGAGAGATATAGATGCCCTTTGTGGATTGCCAAATTTTAATCCCCCAATCAATAATGTAGAATTCCCAAGTCTGTCATTTCAAACTCGGAGCTCCAACTCTTTCAAGTTTGTTGAATGAGCTCTTCATGATCACATGTCATCCTTAAAGGTTAGGTTGACCTATGTGACCAAATATAACATGTAGCATGCTTGAAGACTATGGATATAATGGTTGCAACTAACAAATTGAATCCATGGAGTTTTTGGGAGACAAAGAAATGTAGGCCATGCTCCCGGCTAAAATGTAAGAAAAGTAAGTTTGATGTGATCAAAAGTTGAGCACTCAAGTAGGGTATGATGCTCATGCTCTAAAATTTTCAAGGGACATAATGTGTAGGTAAAAAGAGGCTCTCCTACACTGCCTCAATGTCCATTTTCACTTTTAAGGGAGTAGCAGCTAAGCTAAATTGGTTGCTATAGTATAGATTGTGCATATGGGAATGGGCTCAAGCATGTAAGTGGTTGAATACAATCTACTTTTTCAAAGAGAAACATGATTTTGTAATTTGGAGAGAGAGAGAGAGAGAGAGAGAGAGAGAGAGAGATCAATGCATTATTCTAGGTTACAGCCTCAATTTTACACCACATCCTTTAGTCCAAAACTCTTGCAAAAATAAATAATTGAGCAATCTTATTTTTCTTTCATTGTGCAAATGGCATGAAAGTATGCATGAACAAGTAGTGTGCATCTTATCTAAGTTGCTTATGCATTGTTGTAATTAGGTGATGATATACACAATTACAATCCCTATGCACAAAACATAGATAGAGATGCAAGCAAGTGAGGTTTCTAAAGAGCAACATAGATGGAAGGGTCAATCACATTCTTGATATTAAAAGAAAGCTCTTTGAAACTTGAAGCTCTCTTGGTACATTGGCGGAACCTATGAGCGCTTCATAGCTCCACCCTTAGACACAAAAAGTTTTATAATTACTCAGTGTAACAATTATGGACCTTCATCTTAAAAACTTGCTGATTTGTACTTCTAGACTTGATAGCACTTTTGCCAACCTTAGGTAGACCAAGTGTATATAGGAGGTTATAATGTGCACTACTACCATGTCTTGCTCACAAGAAAGACACAAGGATAGAAGCAAGTAAGAGAGTGGAGCAAAAACATTGAATCCAATTGTGTTCCTATTGTTGAAATTATTTTTAGAATCCAGTTCATTGAAAACCAAAGTTTTACGATTACATTGACTTCTCTCAGCTTTCATCTCTTCACACAATGCTAACTTATTTGATATGTATAATCAAGCCATGCTAACTTATATGATATATATAATCAAGCTTAGTAGCATTGTTAGACCAAAATATATCAAATGGAAGTCTCTCTCTCTCTCTCTCTCTCTCTCTCTCTCTCTCTCTCTCTCTACCCCAAGAGTAGTAGAGAACTCCTAGGTTTGTTGAACAAGGGCTAGCATCTCATGAAAAATAATTTCTACAAGAAGCTCCCAAGCTTGGTATCAAAGAATGCTTTGCAGCATCTTGCATATATTCATGTTTGTTAGAATCTATCAAGAGGTTGTGGCATGCATCACTTTTAGAAATGCAATAGACTATACATGTAGGAAGAGAGTATTGATGGTGTTCCACTTGGAAGAGAAGATGGACCTATGAGAATAGAGATTATGGTTCTTTGGCCGCACCAATGCGCTCGGGTCACATACTAGTACTATATCCTGACAAAGATTATGATTCACATTATTATGAATAACCAATAGTCTCTAAGTTGCAAGTAAATGGTTGTGCTTTGCAAAAAATATAGGAGAAAAAGTATCAATTTTTTCATGTTGGATTGATCAATAGTTGAAATATTAAAATCTAAAAGGCAATAAATAACATTCTATTAGCATACCTGTATAGATCGAGACTATTTTAGAGTAAGTACACTCGTTCACAACAAAAAATCATAGGAAAATTAGTACGAAGGCTCCTCCAAGGACCAAGAATAAACTATTTTCCAGCTCTGCACATGGTTGCTTGCTCATGTCCCCTCAAAATAACTTGACTCTACAAGTAAACACCAAATTTCATGAATACAAAGGGATAAAGATAAAATTGATATCATTCTAATAGTCTAGTGATAAAGTAGAAGGAGGTTCTAACAACTTTCCATAGTGGCTCACTTATCACTCCCTCATGAGGAGCTTCGCTTTCTTTTGATGATGACGGTGTGGAGCCCTATGTGTTAGAAGCCATAGAGAGATTGATTTTGTCCAACACAATAAGCTTATACATGGAGATGGTATCAAACTTTGAATATAGGCTAGAAAGATAGTTTTCTTATAATACTATCTTTATGTTGGAGGTGAACCCTTGCAACATCCATTCACTATTTACACCTCTTGTTGTTGTGGCATACAAGTCCCGTGAGCTCATCCTTTCACCACCTTGGGGAGTAGAGGCTCCCATGTAGTGAGAGTGAAGGAAAGTAGAAAGAGACAGAGCTTGCTTGGTGATGCAATAAAGGAGGGAGAGGGGGAAGATAAGAAGGAGGAACTTGCTTGGTGTTGAAATGCACGTTGGAGAAGGTTAGTAGAGGGAGAATGTTGGAGTGAAGGGTGAGTGTTATTGTTGCAGCAATAAAGATCTTGGAAAAGGGTTTCAAAGAGAGAAAATTGCTTTTAGATAAAGGATAGGTTTGGAGGGGACCTTAGAGAGTAAAAATTGGTGTTTTGAAAAAAAAATTCAATGTTTTGGGCTTTTAAGTGCACGTTTTTTTCATTTTTAGGGTTTTTTGATTCTTACCCACAAAGGGGGGGAAGGAGAAAGCCCCCCCCCCCCCACACACACCTTCTCACTAAATAAGATTCCATTAGGAGGTGTAAAACTACCTTTTTTCCTACTTTTTTAAGGGTAAAGAGTGTGTCCACGAACCTCATCCTATTGATTGTCCTCTAATTAATCTTAATCCCAAAGGCCCCCTAAAGAATTCATAATGTGAACTATGCACACCATTCTAGTATCTCATCAAGCCCTTCGCTACCTCCTAAAGCTTCTTTTTGGGTTTTGCTACTATAAATCTGTGGCGCGTTGTAAATGCAATGTCTGCTTGAGTCGCAATAATGACATACATTAAGAATCATCAAGCCCTCCGCTACCTCCTAATGCTTCATGTTGGGTTTTGCTACTACAAATCTGCTAACAACGCTTGTTGAGTCGCAATAATGACATACATTAAGAATCATTTCGTACTCAAAGGAGCCATGACCATCTCATCCACTATGGTACAATCATGTTTGGAAAATTTCACAATGGAGGCAATGGAGGACCTATTGACTTTCCCGTATTCATTACTTGGCATGCACTTTGTCTTCTTGGACTTGTCTTGCATACCACACATGCCAAGAATATGTTTTGGTTCAATTAAACCCTTTCAAGCCAGAGTTTTGATACATTTTTTTCCACAAACCTTTGAAGTCAAAGTTCTCATGCAACTTGAATGCATCTATCTCAAAGTTGTTCTTTCTAGCTATATTTATGTCATCGACATAAAGGATCAGGAATACAAGACTACCACATGTAGATTTCTTTGTGTGGGGGGAATTATCAACTTTTCTCTTAAGCAATTTTGAGGTGATTTTTAATTACATTGATGTGTAACGACAAGGGAAGGACAGGGGGGCATAGTCCCTTGGCAAGGTGAGCTAGGCATACCAATTTGGTGGATTGAACTCCACACAAGAAGATTTTTATGTACGCTTTTGCTACAACGCACGATAGTTGATGATTGACAAGGTCAATTATAATTAAGGTATGCAAGGCATGCACAACAAGCCAACAGATTTGTATTTTTTTTTCCCTATGGATTAGGATATCTTTTCCTAAGTATTTATTTTGCCTTGATGGACAAAGAATGGCTCATTTACGAGTGAGTTCTTTCATTATGATATGCAAGTAACATGTGTCCTTTGTATCGGTAAGTATGGTTATGAACCATAGCTCCCCATTTTAGGTCACATTTACTTTGCTGATTCTTAATCAATTTACAGCAAGATTAGGGTGAGTATGACTTACAATCATGAAGCCAGAGGCTTGTTCTTTAATATGTTTTATTTTTGCACAAATGCCATGGATTTTTTATTTTTTCTATAAGGACAAAATTTCCACAAGATTATTGGCTCTGATTATTGTTTATTACAACAAAGTGCTCATCGAAGATTTTGCAAGATTTTTAGGCCCTCTTGATGGATATTAGTTTTATGGTTTATTACCAATTTATGACTAAAGTAGTCTAAGAATGTTAGCCGACAACTACGGCTAAGAGCAAGTACAATGCATGCATTTAGTTTTGCTTTTTGGCAATGCTATTGCACTATATCTACAAGAGATATGGTGTATCTTGAGTGTAACACTTTGAGAAAGTACAAACCAAAATCCATTCCACTACATCAAGACGCTACGTGTCTATAGTAAATGTGTTCCCAGTTCATTTTTTAAATTAGTATTTCTTTTTGTGTATATTTTGAGCATATGTGGCTACAAAGAAGTAGAAAACATGACGCTATTTTGAATTTATCTTATTAGCATCACTATTTCAGAGCTTTATAATCGTGAAAGTTTATGCTAGCCTTGATCATATCTAAGATCATGTTTGGCTACTCAAGTTAGAAGCAAGGGTCAGTTGGAAGGGCACACAATTTGAAGCAAAGAGATGTACATGCAGATCTTGTGCAACCATGATTTGGCACACAACAACATCCATCAGATTGTGGAGTTAAGAATTTTGATCCCTTTCAGTTGACCAAAGATACTCCACAGAAGGATCTTCTTCTTTTACGAAGAGTTGTTCCATTTTGTGATTTACTCCGCATGTGGAGAGTGGACTTAAAACAGGGTGCTAACCTTTTGTTATGTGTTATAGGCAAGTTCAAATGCTCGCTTGATTGAGCTGCATTAGTATGTAGGCATTTCAATTTCTAAAAGAAATTGCTTCAGAAGTAGGAGCAATAAGTTTTGCTCAGTTAGAGCATCTTGCTTGAGGTGTCGTTCTACCATTAATCTGAGCTCCAACTAAAGGTTCCTTTGGGCAAAATCAATAGTCTCTTAAGAGGATATTAAATTCAATCATTCAATTTAGTTTTTTTTACAAGAAAATAGTTCCGCAATACCAGATTTGGTAATTACCAGTGGTTCAGTTGACCTCATACCGATTCAGAGAGGAAAACATTGATATTCTTACAAAGAGTTTTTCGTTAAGTTGACGTTTTTGAGGATGAAAACTCTTCTTTAAGGGGGAGTAAATATCAAGACAAGGGTAGGACCAAGGGAGGCATGGCCCTAGGCAAGGCCTATTAAGCATGCACAGCTCAAGGGCTCCTAAAGATAGGCTAGATGGTCTCTAAGAGGAGGTGGTTGGGTGGAGAAGAGCATGCAATTAGTGTGCGGACCTCACATGTTGTCCCTATCAAACTATATAAGTCTGTCTTGAGCTTCCATACCGAAGATTTATTTTCCTTCCATAGCAAAACCCTCTTGGAGCTAGATATAATTTTCCTCATGAACGTTACCATCATGCAAGAAAGCACTCATAACATCTATCTAAACAAGATCTTTCTCTAGCACCCAATGCAAGGGTTGTCTAAAGAGAAGTCATTTTGACCAAAAGACAAAATAACTCATGAACATCATCATGCAAGAAGGCGGTCCCCCTTTTTTTTGTCAATACTCACTCAAGTGAGTGTGAGTTCAAATAAATTAAACAAAACCATACACCTCCACGCTCAAGATGAGCCATGGAGCCCTAAAAAATTTACATCAGACTATAGCCAACTACCAAAGCAACCAACTAACAAAGCATCCTCCCAAGGCTTTTATAGGGAGCCCCCAAACCCAACCCATACACAACCAATCTAATAAACATCTTGATGCTGCCACAAAAACCTATAGGGTTGCCAACCCCAGAGGAAGTCCCCCCAAGATGTCCTTAAAACAATACCACAAAACGGAGCAGTTTGATACATACAGTAACAAGTTGTTAAGCGACCATCTTACAAGAGGAAAAACCTACCAAGCACATTCGCATAAGGGTGGAGTCTTCCTCCATCACCTCGACATCGAAAGCCATAGGACCATGCCAAGAAGAGCCAACTGAGCCACACCAACTCATGAGCCCAACACGTCACCAAATCAACCAGGCTATTGTTGGGGGAGCCATGCACCATCCACATGAAGACATGCATCGGGCATTGCCACCAAATACAGACTTCCTGTCACCCGTCCTTCACCTAACGTACAACACAGGTGAGATACCAAGCTGTTCTGGTTGTCGATCATCCTCCCGATGGGGGGGCAGGAGGGAAACCTCTCCCGAGAAGCAACAAATAGGGGGGGGGGGGGGTAGGACCAGAGGGCGGAGCTGCAAGACCCATCCACCCAACGAAAGCCCAAGCCCTCAGGACAAAACCATTGCCCCTCCACGCTGACTTGCCCAACACGAAGTGCCCACCCACTGCCCTGCCCGCAGACTCCCAAGGAGCCCCTAGCTCGCACGCATCTCGAAGGCACTCCCCACAACCCTGCAAGAAGGTAGTCTTAAAATCCATCCTAAGACAAATTTTATCCCTAGCAATCAACCTTTTTGCAACCAACTAGTTGTATACATTACCTTCGTATGTATCCTCTTCTTCTTCCCACATCAGAGAGAGGCCTCTTTTGGAAGTCTCACAAGGAGGCTTCCTAGGTACTCTCTCTTCATGGTGGGGAGTTTGGAGAATCCCATGAGCACGAAGCAGCCGTTGCACTTCACTTTGGATGGATGGATTGCCCATGGCTTGTTGAAGCCTAGAAACAAGGTAGTTAACAAGCATGGGGTTATCATTAGTAGCCTGCTCATTAGCAAAATCAAAGCTATCAACATTAATTTCACTCTCTTTACAATTGTTAGCCATTCTAAAAACTTTTAGATGTAAACATTTTTAGGCGTACTTTGGCACTTCAAGCCCTAGTTTTCTACTCCTCTTTACCCCTTTAGAAAATCACTCAAGCTCGTGTACCCGTGGCTCGAATATCATTAATTACAAGGAAAAGAAGAGAGGGTCTTTTAACACCAAAACAGTACCGGCTCCTGTCAAGCTTCTAATAGGTCAATAGTGGTTAAGCTGTAGGCAAGCCCCGTGGGAATTCACTATTAAGACCATAGCTCTCGACGGTGATGCCCCGTTATCTGCACGAAGTAGGCGCACTGTAAGGATGAAAAAATCCTTACTCAATTGCAATTAATAATACCAACCATTTATAGCTAGCTTGAGGACCTCCCTTCTTGAGCAAGAAAAGAGAAACCTTGGGCTATGATACCAATGTAACATTTATTGGCCTAGTAACTTTTGTGTAGCAAAAAATAGCATAAACATAGTGGGCATTTCATTAGAATAGATTCCTAATGATCACAACAAGAGTGCTTGGATGGAGAGAGAGCAGTAAAAAGCATAACACCTAGTTAGATAGGCATGAACAATACTTCAAAAGAGAGAGAAATTAAGCTATTGACAACAGTTGAGGGCCCGATTTACATGGAGCTGGTCCCCCCTCCAAAAGGCTTTGTATTATAGGTTTCCCCCATCAAAGAAGACATTTTACGATACAATACTTTGTGTTCTTTCAATAACTTGCTGGTGCAATGAAGATGGAAGCTTCAAGCACCATGCACACACTTATAAAATACAACATCAATCCCCTCACGGTCTCAGACCCAAGACCTCACACACCTTTGAAGATGGTGAGAGCTAGCGGGGTATGAGAGTAGGTTGAGAGGAAGAAGTATATCTTCTCACATAATCACTCATAAAAGCTTAGCATAGCTTAGTAATTAGCATGGTAGAGGAGATGAGCATGCATTGAAGCTTGGCTCTTGGTTGGATTTGCATCACAAAGCCAAGAGTTGTTGGTGTAGGCCTCCCTTCTCACAAGCTTGGAGTAGATGATGAGCTTTCCATTAAAGATTGAGAAGGAGAGAGAGAGAGTCTTCTTGCTTTATAGATGAGATTGTGTGAGTGTGTGTGTGATAATGCCTTGCCAAAATCAGCCCCCCCTCTCTCTTGGTCGACCCCTCTTGGATTTTACTCATGCTTGCACCCCATTGGAACCTGCAAAGCTTAGCCAATGATAATTGAGAATCATAAGTGATAGCCTTTTGACATGTGTCCCCCTTTCCCCTATTGTGAGAGCTTTAGGTAATTAGTTAATGCAATTAAACTCTCATTGGACCCCTTTGTCTTCTGGCCAATAGGAATCAGGCAAGCCATTGGGCTGCTGAATGCTCATTGGACTCCTTGGAAGACTGTCCAATAGTCTTCTAGAGGCTTAATTTCTATTGGTTCTTTTATCAAGTTTTTAAAAATGAATTAAACTAAATGTAATGTAGCCTAATTCTCATTGGTCCACCTCTATGGCCATCCAATAGGATTTAAATGCACCTTGGGGGCAACTGGGCTAGGGAGCTGACATGTGTCCCCTATTCCCTTTGTGTAAAGAGAGCCTGACTGTGTGTGTGTGTTTCTCTCTCATCCCCTACCTTTAGGGCTCCCCCCCTCCCATGTAGGGATCTAGGAAGACTTTGTGTATAATTACAAAGCATCCAATTTTACCTAGAGTTTGACTATTGGACATACCCTTTGAATTTTGGAACCTAAGCATTTTGGAAGTCTTAATGGGCTGAACCTTAGGGTCTTTGAAGCCCATTGTTGCACATTGCTCTTTTGTAGATGCCCCCCCCCCCTTTGGATCCCTATTTTGCCTCCTTTGGATCCCTTCTCTGGCCGATCTGCCAGCTTAACGAATATTCTAGCTTTTTCTCCCCTGATACTTCCCCATATTAAATGATCAGTTTAACATGAGAAAATCATTTAGGAGAATTAGATATTAGTTATTATGAATACACACACACACACACACACACACACACACACACACACACACACATACACACACACACACATACACACACACACACATATATATTGCCATACTCACAATTGTGAGTTGAGAGAAATTATATTAACTAAAAAAGAATACAATTTCCCTCAAGCACTACATGTGCCTTGGGGGGGGACTAGGGTTCCAACAGAGGCTTGTACATGTTAGGAAATAAGACGTAGCTAAATAGATAATTGAGTAGATTACTTAATGGAGAGAAACAGATTTATATACACGAGATTATAGAGTAGAGAGAGAGAGAGAGAGAGAGAGAGAGAGAGAGAGAGAGAGAGAGAGAGAGAGAGAGAGAGAGAGTACACACGATATATGTGGTTCACCCAATGTGGGCTACGTCCACGGGAAAGCAGCCACTCAATGGCTTTAGTACTTCAAAACAAGAAGTAGTTTACAAAGGGATTATACCCTTAATGGAGCTCTCGCCTTGCTTCACTCTCACCACCTCACACTCACCTTGTTGCATCAACTTCACACTATGAAATGTGTGTAGAAATGGCCTCCTTTTATAGGCCAAAAGGGCTGCCCTCTCTTATGAGAGACAACCATGTGTAGCCGCCCTTGTGCGAATAAGTCCAAATCGGACCCTCCAATCCGCCCATGTGTGGCCGCCCTTGAGAAGACAAGTCCGCTTTTGAATTCTGCCACCGGCCACCGGCCATTGACTTCCGACCACCGGCCATCGGCCATTGACTACCGGCCACCGGCCAACCGACCGGTTGTTTTCCGACCACTTTCCGGCCGCCGTCCGGCCATAATATTCCGGCGAAAAAAAAGTCTCGGGGGCCTCCGCCCCCGAGGCCTTTAAAGTTGCCCCTGATTCTTGTCCGTGAAAATTTTGGTTTTCGGTGAGTGATTTTCCTTCACGCACGATGGCTTCTCCTCATAATGGGGGCCTTACAAATGTGCGCTTTTACCACAGAAAATTACAAGGGTAAATCAGGCTCCATACTTAACAATCTCCCACTTGGAGACTGATCTCCAAACCAAACCTGTGACTGCTTTCCATTCTGGCTTCTTATCCTTGAATGCCGATTGAAGATGAGCAAAAGCTCAACTTCTCCTTGTTGACCACCTTTGTAAACATGTCTGCAGGATTTTCACTTGTATGCACCTTTCCTAGCTTTAGTTGTCCCTCTTCCAAAAGAGTGCGTATGAAGTGATATCTCACCTCAATGTGCTTTGTCCTTGAATGAAAGGCTGAGTTCTTCGCAAGATGGATAGCGCTTTGGCTATCACTGTACAAGACATAATTGTCTTGTTTGAATCCAAGCTCTTCTAAGAATCTGTGAAGCCACAGAATTTCTTTGCTTGCCTCCGTCATTGCTACATACTCTGCTTCCGTGGTAGAAAGTGAAGCCACTTTCTGCAGCTTTGAAGCCCAGCTTACTGCTGTGCCTCCAACCGTGAACACATAGCTAGTAGTGCTCCTTCGAGTATCTTTGTCACCTGCCATATCTGCATCAGCATACCCTTCTAGAAAAATATCGGTTCCTCCAAAATACAAAGCATTTGTTGTTGTCCCTTTTAGATACCTAAGCATCCACTTCACAGCTTGCCAATGCTCTTTACTTGGGTTGTCCATGAACCTACTCACAACTCCCACTGCATGTGCAATGTCTGGCCTTGTCCAGAGCATAGCATACATTAGAGAACCTACCGCTGCAGCATATGGAACTTTAGACATATAGGCTATCTCCTCTTGTGTCTTTGGACACATATCCTTCGTTAGTTTAAAATGACCAGCCAAAGGTGTAGAAACTGGTTTTGCATTTTGCATTGCAAACCTTTCTAGTACCTTCTTGATGTAATCTTCTTGAGATAGCTTTATTGTCTTCTTCGTCCTGTCCCTTGATATTTTCATACCAAGTATCCTCTTTGCAGCACCTAAATCTTTCATTGAAAAAGATTTGGACAGCTCCTCTTTTAGGTCTTTGATGTCCTACATGTTAGCACTTGCAATCAACATGTCATCAACATACAACATTAGGATGATGAATTTCCCATCTCCCAAATTCTCCGTGTAGACACAGTGATCCGAGTTGCATCTTGTGAATCCATGATCCAACATCCATCGATCAAACTTCAAGTACCATTGTCTTGATGCTTGCTTTAAACCATACAAGCTCTTCTTTAATCTGCAAACCATTTTCTCCTTACCTTTTACTTCATACCCCTTTGGTTGAAGCATGTAGATTTCCTCCTCTAAGTCACGTGAGGGAATGCCGTATTTACATCCATTTGCTCGAGATTTAGATCATGAGCAGCCACAAGGCTTAAGACAAGCTTAATTGAGTTCATTTTTACAACAGGAGAAAATATTTCATTGAAGTCAATACCTTTCTTTTGAGAAAAACCTTTTACCACAAGCCTAGACTTGTACCTTTTCTTCCCACCTTCTTCTTCCTTCAGCTTGTACACCCATTTGTTTTGAAGTGCCCGCTTACCTTTAGGCAACTCAACCAACTCCCATGTTTGGTTGCGATGTAGTGAGTCCATCTCCACTTGCATGCTCTTCGTCCATTCTTCTTTGGATTCATGTTGCATAGCTTCTTCGTATGATTCCGGCTCTCCAGAATCTGAAATCAAGAGATGGTTGAAGGAAGGAACAAACCTTTCTGGAGGTCTACTTGCTCTTGTAGATCTTCGGGGAATAGGTTGAGGCTCCTCATTTGGTTGACGTTGTTGCACATTGTCACCGTTTGCAGTCCTTGAGTCTTCACCGTCCTCAAGCTCCATGTACTCATCACCTGTTTCTTTTGTTTGTTTTCTTTCCAAGTAATCTTTGTACATATTTTGTTTGATAAAAATTACATCCCTACTCCTTAAGATTTTACCATCTTAAGGATTCCATAGGCGATACCCAAAGTCTCCTTCTCCATAGCCAATGAAGAAACACTTTTTGGACTTTGCATCTAACTTTGATCTTAGGCTTCTATCTATGTGCATGAAAGCCTCACACCCAAACACTTTGAGAAATGCATAATTCACCGGTTTGCCTATCCATGCCTCTTTTGGAACTCCCCCATCCAATGCCGTTGAGGGTGACCGATTGATTAAGTACACAGACATACTTACAGCTTCCGCCTAAAGCTCAAGCGGTAGGCCTGCATGTAGCCGTATGCTTCGTGCTCGCTCCATGATTGTCCTGTTCATCCTTTCCAAAATCCCATTTTGTTGAGGTGTCTTTGGGGTTGTCCTTTGCCTCCGAATGCCATTGCTAGCACAAAAGCTTTCAAAAGCTTGGCTGCAATATTCACCTCCATTGTCGGATCTGAGGCATTTAACCTTGGTACCTGTTTCATTCTCCACAAAGGCTTTCCACCTTTGAAATATGGAAACTACATCGGATTTATTCTTCATGACATAAACCCATGTTTTTCTAGTCGCATCGTCTATGAATGTTACATAGTACAATGAGCCACCAAGTGATGGTGTACTTGCAGGACCCCAAACATCAGAATGAACCAACTCAAGTTTTTTATTTTTTCTTTCATTTCCTGATTTTTGAAATTTTACCCTCTTTTGTTTACCATAAACACAATCTTCACAGAACTCTAAGTCCACTTCTTTCAAACCTGGTAGAAGCTTCTTTGTTTGAAGGATTTGCATTCCTTTGGCACTCATATGCCCAAGTCGGTAGTGCCACACCGCACTGTCAACTTCTGTAGTTGCTGCACAAGCTGAAGGTTGTGTG
Source organism: Adiantum capillus-veneris (assembly GCF_014529385.1). Taxonomy (NCBI): domain Eukaryota; kingdom Viridiplantae; phylum Streptophyta; class Polypodiopsida; order Polypodiales; family Pteridaceae; genus Adiantum; species Adiantum capillus-veneris. The sequence continues at coordinate 107,018,988 of NC_140932.1, read as the reverse complement.
CTAACAGTACACAAGTAAAGTGTACCGACTTTTTCTCCCTTGGCAACCACCAAAGATCCCTTTGAGATCTTCCACCGTTTGTTTCCGAATGCAATTTTGTGACCTTACAAGGGTAAATCAGGCTCCATACTTAACAGTACATAACCATAGAGGAAACACAACCATCGGTGAAGGTCCTACTCCCTCAAGTGTTCCAAGCAACTCATTGCATGAGTCCATTCTTCATCCTTGTCCGCGGACGCGGTGAAGATCCTACTCCCTCAACTGTTCCAAGCAACTCATTGCATGAGTTCATTCTTCATCCTTGTCCGCGGATCTTCTTCTTGCTCCAACAACATGGATGAGTTCAGTGCTCATGGGCTTGATATCATAAAAATGGGCCACGTCTAGTTTAGCCTCAACTAGTTTGCCTTGATTGCTTCACTATATTTATGGTAAATGGTAAGAAGTAAAAAAGTGATAGTGGTGTGGATTTTACCGCATGGCATAGCTCGTGACGATGGCTCCATAACATCTCTCTCAAAGCTTTCACCAAAAACTCTATGACCTCGCATCACAAATGAGATTTTGCATGAAAAGATTATGGATGTAAACATTTCCATACTATAATAAAAATGAAACGAGATGCATTTCGTGCATTTGTGATGCTTGTGCGCGTAAAAAGAAGGAAAAGACCATACGTACGTATGGTGTGGAGTTGGTACCGTTCTCCACATTTATAAAGATACGATAGGGAACGTACCCTTCCCCCGCCACTTTTATCCCCTCTAGTGTTGAAGGGGGACTTATGCTTCTCCTCCGGTGTCGTAGGGACCTTTTTATTGTAAAAATAGTTTAATTATACAAGGAAGAACTCATTATCGATGTTTTATAAAGACATGTATCATTCCACGTTGCCAGATACATTCCACGGTTCCATGTGTTGGTGTATTGTCCGTATGTCCCTTTGTTGGACATAACAAGTCTTTTCCACCTTCATCTGAAATCTTTTCAATAAAAATGATATAAATTCATTGCTTTATTGTATACAATATGTAATCTAAGAACTTTTGAGATCACATAGAGGAAATCAAAGCACAAAATATAAGTGTACCTTTGCTATTGGTCGTCTGCATTGAAGCACAATATTGGATGGATCGATTGCTAGACCTCCCTTGCATTGTTGCATCACCTTCCCACCAGTATGTGTTGTGTCATCATCATCCCTTCCGCAACTTCTGCCAACATGTCGATTGTCAGATTCAATTTTTCTATCATGCCTACCATTACCTGCATTATTGTGAAAATGGTGTGAATTAAAGAAGAGGAGCAGTGTTGTACCTTTCACCTCATATCATCTCTTATTATGGAGGCTTCGTAGCATTTCACCTCGAAGCTGTTACTAGAAGCTCCACAACCTCGCAAGACAAATGAAATACGCATAAACAGATGTGAGGAGAAGAAAACTTGCAAATAGTAAATTTTAAAGACGAAAGAAGATGCATTTCGTGCATACGGATGCTTATGTCCATATAAAAGAAAACCCATACATATGTAAGGTGTGGAGTTGGCACCGTTCTCCACATTTATAATAATACCGTAGAGAATGTGCCCTTCCCCCGTCACTTTTATCCCCTCCAGTGTTAAAGGGGGACTTATGCTTCTCCTCCAGTGTTGGAGGGACTTTCTTATTTCAAAAATCTTGCAGCTGCACGAGGAAGAACTCATTACCGTTGACATATGTCAGCTTGTGAAATTTTAAATTGCCATGCCGCGGTGTACTTTCGAAATGTCCCTTTGTTGAACGTCACAAAAGTTCTAGAGTCTTTGTCACCTTCATCTACAATATTCTTTTCAATAAATCTGATGTGTATCGACTGCTAAATGATCCTTTCTAAGCACTTTTTGTCCTTCTAAAGCGCACCACATTTGGCATACATATCAACCAAGGCAATGCTAAGCACGGCATGTTTTTTCAACAGTTCCTGACTAACAATATAATTGTGAATTTTTATGCTCATATCACATGCCTTCAAGATGCATGCATAAGTGGTTGCATCTGGAGGGAGCCCCTTGCTTCACATCTGCTGAAAACTTTCGGGCCTTGCCCCTATGGGGCAAATCCTGCAATCACTGTATTCCAAGAGTCCACAATCGAGACAGAAAGCTCCTCTAGCTTTGAACTTGTCAAACTCACCCATGAGATTTTGTTGTTATGATGAACCAACCTGTTAAACACGAGGAGCATCTAGAAAGCTTTCCACATAGGCACTCAGTAGTTGTCAAGAAATTTATGCATGTCCAACCAATTTTTGGGTAAGTTATGTAATTGAGAACCACAAATCTATAATTTTTGTCGAAAAGATCGGAGCTTATAAGCCATCTACTCAGAAGCACGAATATCGATCAATGTTTGGCTCCTCTTGGAAAACATCAATATGGTCCGCATGTCCATCTCCACAACAGTAGTCCTATCCAGCTTGTTGCTCCCATTTCCCACCACCATGGTTCATCCCTTTCTGTGTCCTCTATCTAATCAGAGTCAACAATGGTAGCAAGCCCATTCAAGACATGACGATGTCTCATACCTGCTATCTGCTGCGACATAGAATTGTTGTTTACATATCGCATGGCACTACCATAGTACCACCATTGCAATGCTTGTACCTGTTGTACTTTCATTAATTCACACCATTCATCCCTAGATGTGCCATCAAAACTCCCTCATTAAGCACCACAAAAGCACTTCTTATCCTGAGCCCCTCCTTCATCAAGGCTCACCTACCCTAATCGCCACAATGCCGGTGCCTTTATTTTGCGCTTGTTACCCTTTCTTTGCCACCTCACTAAAGGTAGAGAACATGTAGGGATGATAGAGCCTATCAAAGTCAAGTTGTTTTTTATTCATCCACATGGAAATCTGCATATGAAGTAGCTAGCTTGGATTGTGCTACTTGTGAAGGCAGCAACGCGTCATCAGATTCTTGAATTCTCTCATGAGAGAGCTACCCTCGATTATAATAGGGACGAATATGTTGTTGTCTCACATACAAAGGTCATATTATACACCTGATGGAAGAAGAAAAGGCTCCTCCTACGATGCCCGTGCGGCATACAAACACTGAAACCATAATTTTATTGATCATAAATTGGTCTAACTAGAGTGATCAAGTACAAGCATTTACATTTCTGCAGCTCTAAACAGTGGTCTCTTGAATTGGTCTTGTTCAAAGTCTCCATTAGAAACAACTGTTAAGTAGAGCCTGATTTACCCTTGTAATTTTCTTTGGTAAAAGCGCACATTTGTAAGGCCCCCATTATGAGGAGAAGCCATCGCGCGTGAAGGAAAATCACTCACCGGAAACCAAAATTTGCACGGCCAAAAAATCAGGGGCAACTTTAGGGGCCTCGGGGGCGGAAGTACCGGAGACTTTTTTTTCCTCTCCGGAATATTCCTTTTCGCCGGAATATTATGGCCGGAGGGCGATCGGAAAGTGGTCGGAAAACAACCGTCGGTTGGCCAGTGGTCGGAAGTCAATGGCCGGTGGCCGAATTCAAAAGCGGACTTGTCTTATCAAGGGCGGCCACACATGGGCGGATTGGAGGGTCCGATTTGGACTTATCTACACAAGGGCGGCTACACATGGTTGCCTCTCATGAGAGAGGGCAGCCCTTTTGGCCTATAAAAGGAGGCCATTTCTACACACATTTCATAGTGTGAAGTTGATGCAACAAGGTGAGTGTGAGGTGGTGAGAGTGAAGCAAGGCGGGAGCTCCATTAAGGGTATAATCCCTTTGTAAACTACTTCTTGTTTTGAAGTACTAAAGCCATTGAGTGGCTACTTTCCCGTGGACGTAGCCCACATTGGGTGAACCACGTATATCGTGTGTACTCTCTGTCTCTCCCTCTACTCTATAATCTTTTGTGTGTGAAATCTATCTTTCTCCATTAAGTAATCTACTCAAATATCTTTTTAGCTACGTGTTATTTCCTAACAACAACATGTACCTGCATATTCCTCCATGCATCTTCTGCCATATGGTATGCCAACACATCCATTGTGCTATCATAAGGATGATAGAGGCACTTAAAAAGATCACTTGTGCTCGCAGGTCAAAGAAGACTTGATCATGGGGGGTGATGCCACCTTCTATCCCTCCACTTATGGAATCAAAGACATCAAAGAGTACCTCAAGATTCATGTAGGATACCATACAATACTCGATCACCATCACATAATACCGGAAAGGGTCCTGATTGTCAATGGCCATGCTCATCTTAATGCCCAGTTTTGATCCGTGATCAGAGGGGAGGCTAGGGAGAAACTTCATGGAGCCTATGAAGAAGACGATCACACTCTCGCAAGTACATAGCTTTGACAAAGGTGCAAATGAGACCACGGATAGAGGCCATGCAATGGGTGGTGAGAAGATCTATGAAGGCTAGTCCAATCTGAACCACCAAGGTAGCATGACAATTTGGCATCAGCTAAAGGGATGCAAAAAGGGGAGCAGTAACGCTGGCTATAGCTGCTCCACCCAGTAAGGGAGAGAACACCTACCTGCTTGTTGGTCTTTTGAGAGCGCATCAAGAACCATGACTCCTTAGCCTTGTCTGAAGATGGCAGCAACTCTCCTGCCACCAAAACAAACCCCCCCCCCCCCCCCCCCAAGGCCTTGCACAAGCAATGGATCTGGCAAACCTCATGCACAGACAACCATGAGAAAACATGCTCGACTGCCACATCCAAAGGTGGTGGAAAGCTGGGCATGAGAAGATCCAATTGAGGCGCCCATCTTCTCTTCTTGGCCAGCCAGCGACAACAGCTTTCATCCCTCTTACCCTGCTCTTTCTGTGCTCATGCCTTTGCCTGCTCTAGGGAAGCCTCTCCTTGTCCATGTTTCTGTCCCTGTGGTGTCTACACGAGGTAAGCTTCTCATCGTGGCTCCTCCTATGTTGGACAATCTGCACCTGGCGCTACGACGCAACCATCTGGTTTTTTTTGGCTTTAAGCTTCCGTTCCATTTTCCAAACCAATCATTTTGTGCCAAGTGGCACTTCTCTCCTTCCTCCTTTCTCCAAATCGATCTTAGATAATCAAGGTAAAAACTCGAAGGTCTCTAGACTTCCAGACCTGGTTCAGTTAGCAAAATCTAGTAATCTGGATGCACCCCAAGATGGTATGGTAAAAACTTGAAGGTTTCTAGACTTCCAGACCTAGTTCAGTTAGCAAAATCTAGTAATCTGGATGCACCCGAAGATGGCATGGCTTTGGGATCTCCGACCTCCCAAGATTAGGTCATCAGTAAAGAAGATGATCTTCCAAGTCTTCCGTACCCATTTGCAAACCTTGTCGGCCAGCCCTCGTGAAGTAGGGCACCTAAAGAATAAATGAAGGAGGTCTTCAAAGGTTGACATACAACCAGAGCAGGTGTCAGAACCAAGTCCTCTTGCGTGCACCTTGATCCCAGTAGGCAATGCTCCCTAGAGCACCTTCCAGATGAATACCTTCATGTACTGCAGACATTTAGTCTCCCAAATGGCCTTAGTACTTTGTTTCCAATGCTCCTCTGTTAAGTTTTTCTTCTAGATTTTGATGAGTGGGACGAACCAATCCGCTTTGTATATTAGCACATTATAGATACTCTAGGCCTTGGGAAGTGAAAACACTCTTTTTTTTTTGCCAATGCCAGGCTCTCCAATCGATTTCTGATCCATTGACAGGCAGAGGTGAGGCTGTAAGCACTTTCAAAAGTCTACCAACCAGAAGCCTTTCATACATACCCAAGTTATGTTGCAACACTACGAGCTCTATATCCTTCCAGCAGAAGCTTTTGTCATCCCAAAGATGAGATAGTTTAGAGATACCTTTGTTGTTCACCAAGCGTGCCACTTCCCTCCAAAAGGGGTCTAAGGAACCCTTTCCAAGTTTGGAGAGCTAGGGGGACCAACTGAGAGAGGAATCCCTAAAGTATATGAAATTCTCCCCCCATTCCAGGGTTGAAGCTGCTTTTAAGATGACCCCACTATGTCTCCTAAAGAAAAGTTACATATTTATAGCTACCACCAAAGTAAAACAATGTAAGGAATTTGCACATTTTAAAGCCTGAGCTAGAATCACCCTCTGTAATCTTTTTGATGAGTATATTAATTTTAGATCTTTGGATGGATAAGTGTGCACATGAAACATGTGTATGTCCATGACATGTGCATGCATGCAAGAAATCACTATATAAAAATAATTATTCAATACAAGACTTGAATGCATGGATGAAAACATTGAGAATGAACTAGCTTCAACGAGCACTCTTATACCCTACTAGTAGGAGAAGCGATCGAAGGCTTCTCTCTCTCTCTCTCTCTCTCTCTCTCTCTCTCTCTCTCTCTCTCTCTCTCTCTTTCACTGCATCACTGTGCAGTCGGAGGTGCAAGGAACACCTGTCGGATCAAGGAGCTTTAGCCACGTGTGTGTGTGTGTGGGGGGGGGGGGGATCCCTCCCCCTTTTATAATATTATATATTTCTGCATGCAACCCTTGCAAGACTATGCAGGTGAAACACTTGTATGGATACAACATGTGTATGTATGCATGAATTGGTTATGAAATCATGAAAATTTAGAGCATATCTCCACTCCTTTAACTTTGAGAAGGGAGGAGGAGAAAGATCCAAGTACCACCTTCAAATGCAAGTGTGGGTATACCACAACTAGTCTTGCTTGGTGGGCCTTTGCCGTACATAATCTAATAGATTTTGGAGCACAGCTGGTTACTTGGTTAGCTGTTGTGATTGCTATCGGCTTGGGTTTTGTTGTGGTAACTCGAGAAAATGAGTAGAACCAATTGATAGGCACCAATAATAGCTCAACTTGGGACTTGATGAGCATTGGGAAGAAGCAAGTTGTGTCCCATAGTGCTCCATGTATGACAAAGGGCTACTAAAGAGGGTAATTGAATCGAGCAAAGGGTTGCAACTTAACCTACTTCGGTAGTTTTTTGCAGATTGTACCATTCAACCTAGTAATATCGACCATTTAGTCTCTAAACCGTGGAACCATCTTTGAGACACCCATCTTATTCTCAATCAAGCGTACTCAGTTTTTCTTTATTTCAATTATAGGTTGAATTACCAAATTGTGAGAAAAATGCATGTCTATTTGATATATAGATACGATGATCGAAATTGAGCATGCAACATAAGTGAGGAAAACATATGGCTAAACTAAACTTAAGGAAGGTTTACTCAAAGATATAGAAAGCATAAACAGACTATAAAAATTAAACTACACTACCGACTTGGTAATAGTGTACAAATGTCATCCAATTGTGCAATCCAGAGGACAATGTTTGAGTAAAGCTACAAAAAAGCAATGTGAATAGTTAAACATATCATCTTACAATGAAACGTCACAGACTGAAACTATAAAGTATACAGTGCACGTCATGCAAAGGTGCCATACAAAAGTATGGTGGAGAGCTAGCAATGTGGTCTCTCCAAAAATTATAAGAAATGGAAGCCGTGCCTTGCCCCGTAGCGTTTATGTGTTGCGCCAAGCAAACGCATATCATGGGGTGTCGGATACAGATAGAAAACCTTGTAGTGTTGTCGAGCTGGAGTTGCACTTGTGCAATTGAAACATTTAGTGTTGTGAATATATGTCCTCCCTGCCAGACACAAAACACACATTAAGACAAATACAAGAGATGTGGCATATTGATTAAACTTAAAGAGAAGTAGATCTAATTTTATATTCTATATCGAAGATTCACTACATAAAGAGTTATGGGTGCTTTTCGAAACATTTTTCCTCATTAAAATTGCACTATAACTCTCTGCTCGGCCGTCAACTCTTTCTCCTACCTTATGTTGTAGCTAGTTTCCTATTTGCAGTGTGTCCTCTCCTTGTAGACCAAGCAGGGCTTCTCCTCAGTCATGCAACTCATCAGCCGTGCAGTAGCATGCTATCATACGTAGGTCTGTCCTCAAGAAGTCTAGGAGCCTTTCCAATCTATTTGTGGGACCGGCTGATGCTTAAATCTGACCTTGGAAAGAGAACTCCATGTTGTCAACTTGCATTGGCCAAACAATACATTTTCCTGCTGCTTTCCCTATGTAAGGTCGCGCACGTGTTGAGTTCGGTCTCTACTTTCAAATTGCACACAAGTTCTATTACGCATTTGTATTTTTTTGAACCATCACTCCTTATTTAAGATATTCGAGTTCAAATTATGAATCGTAGGTTGAGAAAACCTAGAAATTAAAATTTACGCTACAAAATTCTGACATGTTTAGCTATATGAATCACTAACTAACTTATTACAAAACTTATTTACTGATTGTAGAATTTTCTTTTACTACTGTAAAGTTAATATAAGACTGTAAAGTTTAACTTAAAAATGTAAAGTAAATTATCATTAAGGAAATAAATAAAATAATTATAAAGACAAAAGAATACACAGGGATGACAAATGAAGGTACATGGATCACATAGGAGGGGACAAAGTGGGACACACTGTCACATGAAAAAGGAGAGGCTACTCTTGACTAATCTTAATGAGGGGGGGCTTGTGTGGCCTTATCTTTTGATGATAATGACAAAGTGGTCAAGCTCATGGGTACCACAAGGGTACCAAAAACGCGGGTATGATTTTTGGGGAATATATATATATATATATATATATTTTTTTTGAAAAAAAAATTAAAAAAAAATTTTGGTAAAAAAAGTTGGACGTTTTCTTTTCTGCTATAAATAGAGCATCCATGCTCACACCTTAGATATAGAGATTGCCTCTATAGTGCTCACGAAGTGGTGCCACTTCTCTTAGAGAGAAGGCGTCCACAAACCACTAAGAGAGCAAAAACTCTAGTGGACTAATAAGCGTGCTCGAACCCAAGGTGCTAATGATCATGAAGCTGGTACAAGTAACGATGGAATCCCTGCAGAAAATGCTATGTCTCCACCAATCGGACCAATCAAAGCTATGGTACAGGTTAGTATTGCAGTTTCAAGTTATGCATCATTGCATATGCGAGACCATATGAAAAGAAAACACGGACCGAAACCATGGGGCTTAACCCCAAGAAACTCGTCATATGTTGACAAGTAGGAAAGATTGTCTGGTTAAACTGGTTGCTATAGGAAAGAATGTTTGTCCAAAACCTTCGGTATGGTTTCTCTCAAGTCTCTCTACTTATTAGCGCTGGTATTATGTGGCAGTTGCCGAGGCGTGAGATGACGCCCAGGATGGCACCGCTGATGCTGTGGTGGGAGTACACCCAGATTAGCCCAGTTGGATACTGCAGTTTTGCTCTGCCGTGGCGTGAGGATGACGCCCAGATTGGCACCGTTGTTGCTGTGACGGGAGTACGTCCAGATTAGCACAACGAGTACTTGTCGAGCGGTATGGGATGCTCATGAGGACAAGGGTTTTTATGAATAATGTATACACCGATCGGACGTAATAGTGCCAGTAGAGATTCTTGAGTGAACTTAATCCAAGGGTTGTTGGTTTAAAATTGGACGACTTCTTGTTTGACTATTGTTTGTAATACTGTTTGAAGGGCTGTTTTTAACGAACCAGTATCATAAATAAAGTAAAGGAACATGTATGTTTAAACAGTGTGGTAGTAATTAAATAACAAAAGAAGGGTGAGTGTGGTGTGGAAATTGGGAGAATAATACCCCGATGGTATCATTCTATGGACGGGTGGACCTGATGATTCGGGTAACTTTCCAACGTTAGGATTTTTTTTATTAGTCATAAATCTTAAAAGAGATAAACCTTGGCGGCTGTGCTTCTGAAACATGGGGAAAAAAGCGCAAAGGTTGGTCACTCTAAGATTTATACTTTTAGGTATAATTGATTATAGATAGTTTTTAGATAGGGTTGTGGTGGTCACGCTCCGCCATAGCGAAATAGGACCAATCCTTCACTAACAGTTCATACTCGTGGCTACGTAGTAGCTAAGGCAATGTCCGTTGGTTTTCCCTTCTCAGGATTGGAGACCTATCAAAGGTACTCCGCTCCTCTCGACAAGGGGCAGGGACCTCACACTGGTATCAGAGCCTAGGTTAAAGCTTGGGGAGATTTTTAGATTGATGTTTGGATATTGAAGGATGCGAATGTTTGAAATAATAGAAGAACCTAGAAAAATTGTTTTAAGTTTTTATATGGTATTGAAGACTGAACTTTCCTGGTACAGAAAAATGTTCATTCAGCCTACCAGAAATTCCAGGTGTTCACCATCATGTTTGAAAATGCATGCCAATCACCAAATTATCAGTTTCGAAAAAGGGTGATGATGATTTTGGATAGGGTGTTTGCACCACCTATTCCAAGGGTGCATAGAGAATGGGGCATCAACTGGAGTCCATCTGGAGGAATCTATACCATCGATGCTGACAAGATATGGTGCATGGATACCAATCTCAAGAAACTTCAATGGGCAGAGGAGTTAAAAGTCATCGAAGTTTATCTTTTCATTGGTACTAAGAATCCGGATGCTACCATTACCTTGGGAGGAGAAAAGATATCTCAGACTCAATGGGTCTATAACCAAGTTACAAAAGTTATCCATGGTGGTAGGATTCGACCCATATGTGTATCTCGTAGCTTTCAAGGGTCAAAAGAAACTTATTATTTTGATCCTTTAGCCTATCCTTTTGTAGTCAGTAAACTCAAAATATAGAGACATTACAATCCTTGTATCTAAAGACTACCAACCTTGGTAGTAAATAATGTGTATATAAATAAAGTTTGGATTAATATTATCTTTCGTTTGTATTATTGTCTGATCAAGTCTTGCCTTAAAGTGGATTAAAGTTAGAGTATCCAATAAAGTTTCACTTAATCTATATTGCACAGAGTGCGGTGTACACATCTCTTCAAGAGAAAAAGCTACTTCTCAAGCAAGCTAAACTTCCCTCTTTCAAAGGGGAAGGAGCCCTAGTTGAGCGCGATGCTGAAGTGTGGCTCGAAGAGATGGAGGATTATTTTGCTGCTGCTGGTACTACTCCCGATAACCAGGCTATGTTGGCTATGTTTCGTCTCACGGGGGATGCCAAGCTTTGGTGGAAACAACACTGCAAAGATAATCAAGTAGCTCAAAACACTCAAACTTGGGAAGACATTAAGTATGCTGTCAAAGGACGTTATCTTCCACATGCACACGAATCCCTTAAGATGAATGAATTCTTTAACTTACGTCAGTTTCATCTTACAGTGGAAGAATACTACTCCAAATTTGTAACTCTTAGGCGCTATGCTCCGCCAATGACCGCAGATCAACAAGTAGCCCATTTCTGCCAAGGGCTAAATTCTCCTTTAAATACTCGTCTAGAAGCCATGAGGCCTGTAAATTTGCAAGATGCTCTTTTAAGAGCTAAACCCTTAGCTAAAGAGATGTCAAACTCTCAAAGGGTTGGAAATGGAAATTTAAGGAATGTTGGAAGGAGAGGACGGCCTATGATGTGGAACCAAAGGCAAGTTTACCCAGTTCACCAAACTCATCCAATAGTTGCAGCTTCAGCAAATGGAGCTCAAAATGCAGATCTTAGATGCTATGAATGCAATGAGCTAGGACATTTCAAGAATGTACGTCCTAGGCGAGTCTCCGCAACAAATACACCTAATCGAGCTAGAGGACGAGGACAAATAATAAATCGTGGAGGAAGAAATGGAGGACGAGGTCGAGGGCGCGGAATGGCTGCCAGAGTCAATGCTATCATAGGAGAACCAACATTGGGAGAAGAACAAGAGGAAAGAGCAACTCTACATGTTGCAATTGATAATCCAAGAGCAAGACAACAATATGCTGTCATTCAAACACCTGCAAATCACCAAGGTGAAAAATTTGAGCTTCTTATTGATTGTGGTAGTACTCATTCTTTCTTGTCACCTAAATGTTTAAGGAGGTTAGGACTTAATCAACATCCTACAAGAAAGATGAGAGTTGAATTAGCCAATGAAAAGGAGGTGTTATCTCAGTACACTGTGGGCAAAATAGATTTCAAGTTGGGAGAATACTCTACTTCTGCTACTTTTCGAACCTTACCCATAGGAATCTATGACGAAATTCTTGGAATGGATTGGTTAGCCAGTCATAATGCCAATATCCATTGTGCCCAAGGAAGTGTTACTTTTGTGGACAACCTAGGTCAAGAAGTCACTATTCAAGGCCAGAATGGACGACCAAAAGCTTACTTGGTCAAAGCTAATCGTCTTTTGAAAGGGTTATGCAAGGGTCAACAAATTTTTGTAGTTAAGCTAAACAAAGTAGAAAAATCTTCTTCCAACCTTGAACCAATGTGGCTAGAAGAATTTTCGGATGTTTTCCCTCTTGAATTTTGTGAACTACCACCACCTAGGGAGGTAGACCATGAAATCAAAATTTTTCCAGGTAGTGAACCAGTCTCAAGAGCGCCGTACAAGATGTCACTTCCAGTGGCTATAGAACTCAAGGAGCAGCTCAAACAGTTGATTGAGCAAGGTTTTATCCGACCTAGTACATCTCCATGGGGTGCACCGCACCTGTTCTCTTCCAAAAGAAAAAGGATGGCTCTCTTCGACTTTGCATAGATTATAGGGGCTTAAATCAGGTTACCATCAAGAATAAATATCCAATTCCTCGTATTGATGAGAGGTTGGACAAATTACATGGAGCCAAAATATTCACAAAGATCGATCTTCGATCTGGCTATCATCAAATTCGAATCCAAGAGGCTGATATCTCCAAAACAGCTTTCAACACTCGTTATGGTCATTACGAATTTACAGTGATGGCTTTCGGACTTACGAATGCTCCTGCAACTTTCAATCGTCTGATGCACGATATCGTTAGAGAATTCTTGGATGATTTTGTCCTAGTATTCTTTGACGATATCTTAATTTATTCCAAATCAGAGGAAGAGCATGAAGGACATGTTAGGAAATTGTTAGAGCTTTTATGCCGAAATAAGCTGTATGCAAAGAAAAGCAAATGTACCTTCTTTACCCCTAAGGTCTGTTACTTAGGGTTTATCATTTCACCTGAAGGAGTCTCTGTTGACCCTGACAAAGTCAAAGATATTGTGGAATGGCCTCAACCCACTTCACAAACCAAAGTCAGAGGGTTCTTAGGTATCACAGGCTGGTACAGGATCTTTGTAAAGGACTATGCTCTTAAAGCTGCACCACTAACTGACTTGCTAAAGAAAGGAGCTACGATACTTTGGGAAGAAAAACATGAATCTTGCTTCAAACAGCTGAAGGAGTATCTTGCTTCAGAACCTCTCTTAAAACTTCCAGATTTCACCCAAGAATTTGAGGTGATCACAGATGCTAGTAACCTTGCATTAGGAGGAGTCCTTACTCAAGAAGGAAGGCCTGTAGCTTATACTTCTTGGAAGCTTAGGATTCATGAAGTGAATTACGCTACACATGATTTAGAATTGCTAGTAGTTATTCATGCTCTCAAGCTATAGAGACATTATCTATTGGGACGCAAATTCCAATTGGTAACAGATCACAAGAGTCTTAAGTGGATTTTTACCCAACCTAACCTTAATATGAGACAGAGGAGATGCATAGAGCTCATGCACGAATATGATTTTGATATTAAATTTAGACCGGGTAAGGATAATGTTGTGGCAGATTCCCTAAGCCATAAAGCTTTTCTGGGGGCAATTTCCATGGCTAACAACCCTATTCTAGACAAGGTCTTGGATGCTGCTGTCAGAGATACAGATTACTAGATGCTTGCTAGTATCTACGTGAAGAGAGGGTATCATCAAATCAGCCTAAACCTCTACATTATTCCTTAGAAGATGGGAAAATTTACTACAGGAATCGACTATGCATACCTAAGGATTCTACCCTAAGGAATGCTATCCTATATGAAGCACATGATGGCCCAACTTCAGGACATCCAGGTTATGCCAAAACCATCAATGCAATTCGCAGAAGTTACTATTGGCAAGATATGAAGGGTGATGTCCTTCACTATGTCAAGCAGTGTTTGTCTTGTCAAAGGATTATGGCAGAGAGACTAAAGATGCCAGGTAAATTACATCCTTTAGATATTCCCCAAATGATGGGAATGTATCAGCATGGACTTTATCACCGGGTTTCCTTCTGTCCAAGCTGGATATGATTCAATCATGGTCATAGTCGACTTGCTTACTAAAGTGGCTCACTTAATCCCAGTCAAGACAACCTTTACAGCTTCAGATATTGCTCGTCTGCTTGTGAAGGAGGTTTTCAGAATTCATGGTTTACCCAAGAGGATTGTTAGTGATCGTGATGCCAAGTTTACTTCAAAGTTTTGGGTATCATTGTTTCAAGCTATTGGAACCCAGTTATGTTTTAGTACTGCTTATCATCCTCAAACTGATGGCCAAACTGAAAGAGTTAATCAAATAATTGAAGACATCCTCAGAGCCTACTGCAATAGAGAACCTCGCAAGTGGATAGCCGATACTAAACACAAACACACACACACACACACACACACACACACACACACACATACACACACACACACACACACACACACACATCCATCCAAAAATGTCGAGAGCAAGGCACGCATGAGAGACAAGGCAGCAAACGAGGGCTCGCGATATGCTCTCCTCCCCACGCACAGTGTTGCCATAGCCGGATTCAAAAAAAAAGGGAAAGGCGAGTTAGCATGGCAATGGCCTTTTCTGAGTAGGCCTCGTGCCCTTTCATTACATGTGCCCCTGCTCTCTGCTGATCGACAAAAACGGTTTCCATCTCTCTCTTAAAGAATGGCCAGAGACTTACCTGAAGAATATTGACCTACTAACTTTGCAAATCTTCATCTCCGAATTGATGCACATTTACAAACTTGCAAATTTTTGCCTTTGTGAACCTTCGAACTGGCACCTCTACGAACCTGTGACATTGCTTTTGTTTGCTTGCCAACCAGTGTCGCTTTTCGTGGCCTTTTTTATTAAATTTAATTTATATTTGAAGCTCTGATATGCCATGTGGTGGATTCTACAGCCAAATAGAGGCAAAAAGAGCCTTTGGCTCGCTAAGTAATAATCTTCCTAAGAAAATAACGCTGCCTTCTCTCTACTGCCTCTCGTCAGTTCTATGCGCCCTTTAACATGCTGCTCCAAGGCTCTAGATAAATATCGGCCTGCTAGCCGTGCTGTAGGTGAGTGTGTCATAAAATATAATATCTAACTTTACAAAATGATTTTCGCATATTAAACTGATCATTTAATGTGGGAGAATAAACGGGAACAAGAGTTAGAATAGAGACATGTGCTTCTAGACCCGTCTCAACACGGGACCAATAGGAGAGATGGTTGCATCTCAATAGAGGTCCAAAAGGAGATGGTCTATCAAAGAGAAATGTGCAACTAATGAAGCTCAAAAGACCTTAGGGTTAGCTTCATTAAAGACCTCCAATGGTTAGTGTTAAAAGTCCTTTGACCTTAAGCAAGCTAGGGCTGAGCTTGAGGTGGGAACCCGACCTAAACTTAAGCAAGCTAGGGCTGTGCTTGAGGTGGGAACCTTAAGCAAGCTAGGGTTGTGCTTGAGGTGGGAGCTCAACCTAAACTTAAGCAAGCTAGGGCTGTGCTTGATGTGGGAACCTGACCTAAACTTAAGCAAGCTAAGGTTGTGCTTGAGGTGGGAACCCCAACTAAGGTGCTTGTCATGCTTGATGACTAAGGTACTTAAGGTACTTGTCACATTTAATGAGGAAGTTGCTTGAGAAGCTTCCTATGCATGGGGGGTAAGATGCTTGAGTCAAAAAGAGAACCTAATCACTTAACGAGGAAGTTGCTTGAGAAACTTCTGTAAGGTCTCTACTTTCAAATTGCACACAAGTTCTATTACGTATTTGTATTTTTTTGAACCATCACTCCTTATTTAAGATATTCGAGTTCAAATTATGAATCGTAGGTTGAGAAAACCTAGAAATTAAAATTTACGCTACAAAATACTGACATGTTTAGCTATATGAATCACTAACTAACTTATTACAAGACTTATTTATTGATTGTAGAATTTTTTTTTACTACTGTAAAGTTAATATAAGACTGTAAAATTTAACTTAAAAATGTAAAGTAAATTATCATTAAAGAAATAAATAAAATAATTATAAAGACAAAAGAATACACAGGGATGACAAATGAAGGCACATGGATCACATAGGAGGGGACAAAGTGGGACACACTGTCACATGAAAAAGGAGAGGCTACTCTTGACTAATCTTAATGAGGGGGGGCTTGTGTGGCCTTATCTTTTGATGATAATGACAAAGTGGTCAAGCACATGGGTACCACAAGGGTACCAAAAACGCGGATATGATTTTTGGGATATATATATATATATATATGAAAAAAAAATTTAAAAAAATTTTTTGAAAAAAAAAGTTGGACGTTTTCTTTTCTGCTATAAATAGAGCATCCATGCTCACACTTTAGATATAGAGATTGCCTCTATAGTGCTCACGAAGTGGTGCCACTTCTCTTAGAGAGAAGGCGTCCACAAACCACTAAGAGAGCAAAAAATCTAGTGGACTAATAAGCGTGCTCGAACCCAAGGCGCTAATGATCATGAAGCTGGTACAAGTAACGATGGAATCCCTGCGGAAAATGCTATGTCTCCACCAATTGGACCAATCGGAGCTATGGTACAGGTTAGTATTGCAGTTTCAAGTTATGCATCATTGCATATGCGAGACCATAGGAATATATTATTTACCTTATTAAAAGAAAACACGGACCGAAACCACGGGGCTTAACCCCAAGAAACTCTTCATATGTTGACAAGTAGGAAAGATTGTCTGGTTAAACTGGTTGCTATAGGAAAGAATGTTTGTCCAAAACCTTCGGTATGGTTTCTCTCAAGTCTCTCTACTTATTAGTGCTGGTATTATGTGGCAGTTGCCGAGGCGTGAGATGACGCTCAGGATGGCACCGCTGATGCTGTGGTGGGAGTACACCCAGATTAGCCCAGATGGATACTGCAGTTTTGTTTTGCCGTGGCGTGAGGATGACGCCCAGATTGGCACCGTTGTTGCTGTGACGGGAGTACGTCCAGATTAGCACAACGAGTACTTGTCGAGCGGTATGGGACGCTCATGAGGACAAGGGTTTTTATGAATAATGTATACACCGATCAAACATAATAGTGCCAGTAGAGACTCTTGAGTGAACTTAATCCAAGGGTTGTTGGTTTAAAATTGGACGACTTCTTGTTTGACTATTGTTTGTAATACTGTTTGAAGGGCTGTTTTTAACGAACCAGTATCATAAATAAAGTAAAGGAACATGTATGTTTAAACAGTGTGGTAGTAATTAAATAAGAAAAGAAGGGTGAGTGTGGTGTGGAAAGTGGGAGAATGATACCCCGACGGTATCATTCTATGGACGGGTGGACCCGATGATTCGGGTAACTTTCCAACGCTAGGATTTTTTTTATTAGTCATATATCTTAAAAGAGATAAACCTTGGCGGCTGTGCTTCTGAAACATGGGGAAAAAAGCGCAAAGGTTGGTCACTCTAAGATTTATACTTTTAGGGGGACTGTTGTTGCAAGGCTTGAGAACAGGGTTGTGTGGCAACCAAAAGATGGTTGTCAAGTTGAATTGTAGAAGGGCATCAATAGCAGGTCGGAGTAGGGCGTTGGTTACATATCGGCTTGCATGCCTTCGTGGCAAGGCCGTCCAAGCCGGTTGCCCGTCAACTGCAACCGGCCAGCAAGGGTTGACTAAAAGGTTGAACGTTGAATGGACGCAGAGCTTTAAACCCTGCACCTCAACCTCACGAGGCCAATGCGCTACCACTCCACCTACATGCGTGTGTTAATGGACATGTGAGCCTAGCTTATTATAGCTAAGCACTTGCTGCACACCGACTGAAAACTTGGATGCCCGGCCCTGCCAGTCACACTTTGTAATGGAAATGGCCTATGAACTTTGAGAATAGCGGAGCAACCATGGTTTGGTCTTTGGTGATAGAACTAGGCCATTGAGAGTTGACATACTCGGCCATCTCTTTGGGTAGTCTCACACAAAATTGTTTCTTTTGCACGGCAAAGTATATCTTTGAAAGATAGTAGTCTTGAGATGTAAATCCCAAACTTGTCCACATATTTGTGGATAGACTCATGCGAGAGAAGCTTTAAACTTCACCATTTGGTAAGCACTTTGTCCTTTGCATCACTTGCAAGGAATTGCTTCATGATGGAAACTCGTAGAGTTTTCCATGTCTTTGGGGCTTTGCCGTTGCCACAAAGGCTAGCCCACCATTGATGAGCCGATTTTTGGAAGTGCATAGCTACATGGTGTAGCTTGGAGGACTCCGTGAAGCCCTCATTACAAGATAATTAACAAACATGGGGGCATCATCATTAGCACCTTCATGTGCAAAATCAAAGTTATCAATGTTCATTCTACTCTCTTAGTTATTGTCAGCCATGTTAATTGATCTTATGTGTTTACTTAGTATATGCTTTGGCAATTCAAAACCTTAGTTGCTACTCCTCTTAGCCTTTGAGAATAGGCACTTAAGTATCTACACCCACGGCTCGAATTGGTTAATTATAGAGAGTAGTGGAGTGAGTCTAACATAGCGGAGTTGCCGAGGGATAGCTCCTTTCAGACTTCTTATGGCTCAATAATGGTAAAGCCGTAGGCAAGTCTAAAAAGACTCCATTATTAAGACCAAAGCTCTTGAGGTGTGCACCATATCCCACATAGTGGGCTCAACAAAACTGATAATATATCCCAGTCCCACTTACCCTAATATCATTAACAAAATCAACCATTAATAGGCTACTTAAGGACCTCTCTTCTTAAGCAAGAAAAGAGAAACCTAATGCTCTGATACCAATGTAATGGAAATGGCCTATGAACTTTAAGAATAGCGGAATTAGGAAATTAGGTGAAGCACTTTTGAGAGATTACTTTGTGAGCATAGTGGGTGAACTTAATTGATGGTAGCAACATAAACATGGTACCTAGTTAACTTGGCATGAACATTACTTTTGCAAGAGAGAGAGTTTAGAGAACATGACAATAGTTGAGGACTGGATTCATATGGAGCCGGTCCCCCCTCCAATAGGCATTTGTATTATAGTTTCTCCCATCAAGAGAGACTTGGTACAATACAATCTTTGTGTTCCTTGTAACCTAGGTGATGCAATGAAGATGGAAAGCTTCATGCATCACAAGCATAACATAAACTTGAAGAAAGCATTAACTATCCCAAGCCTCAGTCCCAAGGCCTCAAACACCTTCGAAGGTGGAGAGAGCTAGCGGGGAATGAGGATAGGGAAGAGGAAGAAGAAACATTCCATAGGAGAAATAAATAGTTCCTCACTTATCATTACTCTTCTTGCTAGCATATATAATAGGCTATTGCATAGTAATGAAGATGAAGAAGATGGCAAGCTTAAACATTGAAGCATAGCTCTTGGTTGGATTTGCATTCCATAGCCAAGAGTGTAGGTGTAGGCTTTCACTCTCACAAGCTTGGAGAAGGAGGTGGTGTTCCTCAACTTTTACCAAGTGAGAATAGCCTTGCAAATGAGTGTGTGTGTGGAGTATATCCCCCTAGCACCCCCCTTCCTTGCTTTGGGTGAAAATTCTACTTGCTACAAGCTCATTGGACCCCTCTCCCCTTAGCCAATCACATGCAGTATATGGGTAGTCTTTTGACAAGTGTCCTCCTTACCCCTTAGAGAGAAAGAGCTTGAAAATATCTAGATATTTGTTAGATGGAAGTAGAATCTCATTGGACCCCTCTTTAGCCCAACCAATAGCATTCAAGCACACCATGTGGTTAAGCTTAGTGAGAGTCTGACATTTGTCTCATGTGCTCTTTTAGAATTCCCATAACTTTGAGATTTTTATGCATAGGAAGTTGTGAGGTCCCTGCCCCTTTGTCAAAATGGGATTTTTGCTCTTGATGGACCCCTCTCTCTTGGATGACTAAGCACCTCAATCATCGATCTCCTTCGTTATCTATGCCTTTGCCATACCGTTCATGTGCCGGATACTGCTTTTACGCTACCCTCCTCTATTACCTGCACATCGTGGATCCTCTAAAGATGGCACTCTTTCAAACCCCCTTCTTTGCTCACCATCCCCAATATGGTTGTGCAGTTCGTCAACCTCTGCAGCTGCACACTAATTTTCCCTGCCAATGCTTGCCATTTATTTTTCTCGCTTCTCCCTTATCAACAATTGATGAAGTGCTCATCGGGGATCCTCCAATCAATTCTTTGTTACCTCTAAAAGTCAATGCTCCCCTTCTACAACTCAATCAACTGCCCTTGTCAACTTCTGCAGCAGTTACTCACGTGACTCCTGCTCATGTTGCTGGGTCTTTGGTGGTCGCGCAACACCTCTTGGTCACCCTCGTCTTGACGCCATGCTCTACCACTGCAATGCTACTGCATCTCCTTGGAGCTACACATTAACCAACTACCGCGGACATCATATTCTGCGTTGAATTGGTCATGAGAGATGTTTCAGTTTGTCTGCAAATCGTTTTGAATTGCTTGCCTCATCAAATTTTCAGATAGGCTATCAATAGAGCTGGACGAGGAGTGCGACTGAAGCCGACGGCTCAATAGACCATGACTTGCACTAGTGGCAATATTCCCCAATGCCTTTCCCTCGACATTGAGTTGTCTGCCACTAATCCCCTCACACACTCTGTTAAAAGCGGAAGCAGCTAGTTGCACTAAAGCCGCTGGCTTAATTACTTGAGGATAACCATCATAAGCTTCGGTGCGATCGATCCTAAGCTTTTATGCCCTCATGTCCACTTTGACGTTTACTCGTTCCATTTCTTCGCCCTCCTACCATCTACATCGAACAAACTAATAGCATCAGTAGAAAAATGTGATGAACGGGCATGTGAAGGCAATGAGTTTCGTGATTCGACTCCAGATCAGGCCAACTGATCATCGATTGAAATCTGATATCTTCTGTTTCAATAGCACTAGAACAGACCTCTACCATGGGTTGATCACACAAAATAACTGATCTTTGAGAGTGCTCATCACGTTGGCAAGCATCCGAAGTACCCTCTAGCTTGATGATCTACGAAACAGAAGATCACGCAGAGTGCTTTTTGATTTTATTCACTTGGTAGCTTTTCATGGTTGAGTTTTTTTTAGAGCTTTTCATGGCAGCGATGCTTTACTTTTTTATATTTACATCTAATGCCATGTGGTGGCTTTTGCGTTGAGATACTGCAAAAGAGGCTTTCGCTCACCAAGTAATCACAAGAGAGGGGTGTTAAAGAGAAGTTTGGTGCCTTTATCCCTTCAAATCCAAGAGTATAGGTGCATCCAATCCACAAAGAGAAGTGGTGTAAAAGAGAGGGTTGGCATCTTTATCTTCTACAACATTCTTCTCTCTCTCTCTCTCTCACACACACACACTCACACACACGCACACGCACATGCACACACACACACACACACACACACACACACACACACACACCTAGATGGTATTTTTGCTACTTAAGCTTTTGGGGCATCCTTTAAGCAAAACGAGTACGGCCAGCCGCCGAAGGCGGCCTCTCTCTCTCTTCTTCGCTTCCCCTCTGAGCTCTCTCTCTCTCTTTTTCCCTCCCCCACTTTTGGCTTATAGCCTTCATCTTGCAGAACGTGACACGTGTAAAGGTAGACTCCCTCCACCATATTATGTTAGTAGATTCTTGGCATTCGATGAATTTGCGAGAAGAAAAAAGTGACAAATGCTTAGGGTAAAGGGCCCAGAAGGGGGACTCAACTAGCCCCTGGAATCCTGGATAAGTTCATTAGTGCGCTAATTGCATCTTGGCCGTTGGCAGATGAAGAGTTCAAACCTATGTGACACAACGGCCATCTTCTCGCCCCTCTGTGGTTCGCTTTCCACCCCAATTTTTGATACAAGCAGTTCACGTTTTGTTGCCATTCTGTGTCCGCCACGTTAAAATTTTTGTTACATGTAGAGCTTTCGAACGCACCTCTCCAAGTCGAAAACGGTGCGGCACCCTCTGAGCCTAGCCCTTGCAAAGTTATTGCTCAGGAAGAGTCTGGGCTATGGAGTAAAATGAATGTTGTTTTATAAGGCTTTGCTAGGAAAAAGTTGAACCTCATATTTGTTGGAAGAAGGTTGATAATATGTAAAGAAAGATTCACTCGTGCATGACCTTTTACAAGGATCTCACAAAGAGCAAGGGATGACATTTGGCTGGGCCTTCACTCTAGTGGATGGTCTTTTTTTCAAGTTTTGGATCTATTAATATCCTTGATATATGCAGTTAAACTTACAATACTCATTGCAACATGTGTGTAGGATAGAAGGTTCCTTTTCCATACCCTAATAGGTCTATGTCTAATAGCTCCGTTGTTCCCAATACATGTGGTGCATCAATTAGGTGGCCATGGTAATGCTTACGCGAGCCTCTTGCCCAATGGTACGTGGCCCTTGCCAGATGATGTTACATGGCTAATATTTTGGAAGGGATAAGCACCTCCCCTTGTGGGCCCTCTGGTGTGTTGTAAATTTTTTCATGTATTACTAATATAATGATCCTTACAAACTCATAAAGCTAAAGTAGATAGAAAAAGGATTTGGATAGTAGGTGTTTAACAGTAAATTTTTAATACAACTGAACATGATCATGAATGACCCACACCATTCTACACCCTCATGATGGCACCGAATGGATCTAGTTAGGTTATTCATATCATACTTGTATACCGGATGCCTATAGTCTACATTTCTAAATGCCACTAGTTATAGAGCTCTATCTCTCTTCTACATTATACCATACTATTGATCCCAACCATTTTACATTCCATTTACATTTTTCCTTTTTGGTATGACAAGGAGATACCTCATTTTGATTTGTCTCCTAAGCCAAGCTTAGCCTCTAGAAGACTTTAACTAGAGTGATTCATTAGCCGTATTCACATAGAATTGAGATTGAGCAAAGTATTGGAAATTGTTATGTCATTTCAACACTTCTCAAATGAGAAAATCGACAAGTTGTATTATTTGATGCTATTAATTATCTCTAAGATATTTATTAAGTGGGAGGAGAGACATCAAAATGAAGGGGAGAGAGAGAGAGAGAGAGAGAGAGAGAGAGAGAGAGAGAGAGACAGAGAGACGGTTTTCATCAAAGCGTGCAAGATTTTATTACCTTAAGAGTGTGTTTGGGATACCAATCGTCATGTTTCAGAGATGTACCTCGCAAAAAGCGACGAGGGTTAGAGTTTTGTCAAGCTCAATGTTCGTGATCATACAAGATGTCAACGTTATTAATTGTTTGTTGTTCCATTGTTTGTCAAGAGAAAATGAAGGAGAATAGAGAGAGAGAGAGAGAGAGAGAGAGAGAGAGAGAGAGAGTTTCATCAAAGCGTGCTAAATTTTTCTACTTGATAGTGTGTTTCGAAAATCGATCATCATGTTTCAGAGATGTACCTCGCAAAAAACCACAAAGAGGGTTAGAGTTTTGTCAAGCTCAATGTTCATGATCAAACATGCAAGTTTCCTTGCATGGGAGAGTATGCATAGTCCTCCCCAAATTATCATAATATGCCATTCCACGGGAGCATGCAATTTTCAGCGCATTCATTAACTGCTTACTCATCGCGTGATTGAATGTCTATCGCCGATGCACGCAGGTCACATTCAATCTTCAGTATGGCCGCACTGCTTGAAAAAAACATGATAGTGGAGGCATAGTGGACATTGCAAAGGTTGAAGCTGTGTTACCAAGCTTTGGTATGGAAGAGCCGAGACGGCTCTTTTACAGTGGTAGAGGACCATTTTGAGCGTGGTCAGTACATACTAGAGACGGGGTGGCGAGGGCGAAGGCTGAAGTTGCATCACCAAAGCTCTCGTATTATGGAAGAGTTGGGAGGTTGTTGTGCAGTGGTAGGAGACATATATGAGCACAGTAGGCGCATATGATATCCTGCAGAGCTAGATATGTTTGCCTTGCAGATACTTGATATCTTCATTAACAAATCATTCAGGCCTTCCACTTGCATCAACCAAGCAGCTATGAAGCAACTATGTCCTAGCTGCTTTCAAGCACCATTCTTGATCCTCTTGCATTCAAATTTTTGTGTCGTCTTTGACATGTCAGCAACAGCTGCATAAGAATCACTCATTAATACATATCAACCAAAGCACTATCAAGGATGACCTATCAAGCAAAGCACTGCCAAACATGACATCCTTCACCAAGAGCGTCGGACCAGGTATTTGCTCTCACCCATATCAACGGCTTGCATAATGTAGGAAATGTGAAGTACAATAAGGATCTAGTAGCAAGGAGAGTACAGAAAGATACAATACAAAGTAGATTAGTGGCAAATCAAAAACTTTAGATTAGCACACTATACAAAGTGATGGAGTCATCCACCCAAGTGCTTTCAAGTGAAGGAGTACGAGCGGAAGTGCGACGCGAGAGAGAGTGCGAGAAGAAGAGCACGACGATATGGTGAACTCGCTCTACTATAATGTGTAGAGCATAGTGAGTTCTTATTAGGTTTTTACAAAAGAATATGTGTACATACCTGGCGGCCCGCCCACTTACCTGGGCGACCGCATTGGGCTTTATACCCCAACAACCTCCCACTTAAAGTCCAATGTGGTACTTTAAGTGTGAGAGAAGCTACTATACAAGCTAATATACAAGAGATGTAGAGAAGTGATGTACTACCCTACACCTAACTTCTTGCGAAAATGCGCAAAGCTCTCTGAGGGAAGTCCTTTTGTAAGTAGATCAGCAGGATTTTCTGTGGTGTGAACTTTGACAAGCTGAAGTTGCTTATCCTCGAGCATTTCCCTGATGAAATGATACTTCACATCCACATGCTTTGTCTTTGAGTGATAAACTGGATTGCGAGCCAATTGTATAGCACTTTGACTATCACAACATAACACAGGCATCTCTTCTTTGATTCCCAAATCTGTTACTAGTCGATTAAGCCAAATTGATTCTTTGCATGCCTCTGATGCTGCAACATATTCAGCCTCTGTAGTAGACTGAGTAACACAATCTTGTAATCTAGAACGCCATGATACTGCTTACCAGCCAATGTAAAGACATACCCTGACGTAGACCTTCGGTTGTCTAAGTCACCTGCATAATCTGAGTCTGTAAAACCCTTTACACTTAGCTCCTGACACCCATAGCATATACGCATACTCTTTGTAGCTTTCAGGTATCTCAATATTCCTTTCACTGCCTCCCAATGTTTCTTGCCTGGGTTTGACATGTATCGACTTACTACTCCCACTGCAATGCAATGTCTGGGCAAGTAGCAATCATTGCATACATCAAACTACCCACTGCACACGCATATGGAATCTTATCCATTTCAGCCTGTTCTTCCTCAGACACAGGACAATCTTGTTTGCTAAGTTTCACATATGGTGGCAATGGAACACTCAGTGCCATCCCTTCTCCATATTGAAACGTTGCAAAACCTTGTCAATATACTCTGTTTGAGATAACCAAATCAACTTCTTTGATCTGTCTCTCTCAATGCGCATACCAAGGATATGACTTACCTCACCCATGTCTTTCATGTCAAACGATTTTGCCATCTTTGACTTCAAAGCTGAAATTTCTTCCAAGTGCTTGCCAGCAATCAACATGTCATCCACATACAAAATAAGGATCAGCCAACTACCATCCTTAGCCTTCTTTGTATATAGATAGTGATTGAACTCACTACGTTTGTAGCCTTGAGAAAGCATAAACTTGTGGAATTTATGGTACCATGCCCTCGGTGATTGTTTTAAGCCATAAAGACTCTTTAACAACTGGCATACCCAATATTCCTTGCCTTTCTCAACAAACCCTTCTGGCTGCTGCATGTAAATTTCCACATCTAAATCACCATGCAAGAACGCTGTCTTGATATCCATTTGGTGCAACACCAAATCTAATATAGCAACCAATGCAAGAAAGCATCTCAATGTAGTCATCTTGACCACCGGAGAGAAGACTTCATCAAAGTCAATGCCTTGTTCTTGCTTAAAGCCCTTGGCAACAAGTCTTGCTTTGTACTTTGGCTGACTATCATGAGCGGTGATTTTATACCTGTAAACCCATTTACAAGGTAGAGCCTTTTTGCCCTGTGGTAATTTAACTAGCTTCCATGTCTTGTTTTTATGCAGAGCTGTCATCTCTGACTGCATGGCCAATTGCCAATTCCCGGAGTCCTTCATTTGCACTGCTTCCTTGTAACATGAAGGCTCATTGCAATCAGTCAACATAACATAGTTCATAGATGGAACAAACCTATCAGGAGCCCTCTCTGGTTTAGAATGATATTTGGATTCATTAAAGTGAACATCATTGCTGCGGACAACCTTTCTGGATTCGGGATCCCAAAGTCTGTACCCCATCTCACCAGAATTACCATAGCCTAGAAAGATGCACTTTCTACTCTTTGGTTCAAGTTTGTTCCTAAATTCCTTTGGAACGTGAGTATATGCCTCACAGCCAAAGACTCTGAGATGCCTGTATGAGGGCATTTTGCCTGACCATACCATCTCTGGCACTGAATCCTTCTGCAAAACCTTGCTAGGAGATCTATTTACAAGATGAACAGCTGTTGATACAGCTTCAGCCCAAAACCCATTTGGCAGTTGTGCATTAGACAACATACTTCTGACCTTCTCTTGTATGGTCCTATTCATCCTCTCAGCAACACCATTTTGAGGAGGATTGTAAGGAGCAGTAAGTTCACGTTTTATACCTTTTGACTCACAAAACAACCTGAAAGGCCTTTGAAACATACTCTCCACCATTGTCAGTGCGTAAGCATTTAAGCTTCTTGCCTCTCTGATTCTCCACAAGTGTCACAAACGTTTTGAAAACACTAAACGCTTCATCCTTGTGCTTGAGAAAGTAAACCCATACTTTCCTCGAGTAATCATCTATAAATGTCATAAAGTAAGAAGCTCCCCCTAGAGATAGGTTAGGCATAGGTCCACACAAATCACTATGAACAAGTGCCAACTGTGTATCTCTTCTACTGCTTCTATGCTTATGTGGCTGTTGTGTTTGCTTACCATACAGACAATGTTCACAGAATTCAAAATCATTAAATGAAAAGCCAGGCAAATAACCAGAACGAGACAAGATTTCCATTCCCTTCTTGGACATATGTCCTAACCGGCTATGCCACAAAGAAATGTTCGGCTGCTCGGTTACATTGATTACATTTTTAGAGACATTTGATACATAAATCATGTAAAGTCCTCCAGACTTTACTCCATGTGCTACTGTCATAGAACCCTTGGATATCTTCCACATGTTCTGTCCAAAAGTGGTGACGTAGCCAGCATCATCAAGTAAACCTGTGCTGATCAAGCTCTTTGTAATTGCAGGAACATGTCTCACATTCTTCAGCGTGAAAGAAGAGCCATTCTGAAACTTCAATTGAACATCTCCAACACCTAAGATCTCACATGTCTGCCCATTGCCTAGCCGAACATGATCTTTAGTGGTCACATAAGAGGTAAACCACTCCTTGTTTGGAGACTGTCTCTCTAACACTGTAAGTTGTGGGTAAACCTGTCCTGCACCTGTACTGTCTATGACTGTCCTGTCATTGTCCTGTAAGCATAGACTGCGACGATGCCTCAACGGCAGTAAAGCAAAGATGCAATCCCAATTGTCTAACTCACAGTCAATACATCCTAGCTGCCTATCTAAGGGTGCTCGAGGGATCGCTCCAAGACTTGTATCACCGAAAGGATCTCAACATTCAAGAATCCCCCAGCTCAATAAAACCTCACTCGACCCTCAACAAAGGCTGCAGTAAATCTGACAGTACATAGACTTCCCACAAAGTCATACATCCACAAATTTCCCACTATATGCTGTAACCGCTGCGGCGGTTGTTTGCTGCGTGACTCACAGCCAGCAAACCCTCAACAGACATACATCATCTCTTACAATACATCCCATGTGGAAGTACCTGCAATGTCAGTATGAAATCTGGAATATCAAGCAGCAAACACAAGCTACCTGATGAACTAGTGGATGTCGCCTACAGTCTATGTGTAGATGCGTCCGTGTCGTATGTGACACGCCTCCAAGAACTGTGAGCCGTCCTTCGATGTGTAGACAGCCACAAATCAACACTCTGGGAGTGTCGATATCCTCAGCACCTGCAGTCGTAGGCCGAAAACCCCAAATTTGCAGAGTCGGATCTGCACCCGTTGAGACCACGTAGTCGAAAATGGCCTGCGCAGACCTTTGTCGAAGCCGAACGGTGGCCGAGATGATCTCAGAATGAAATTCTGACAACACCAAGCCCTTTGACGCTCTCCCACGAGATTTGGGGCCGTGTCTTCGCCTGTCGAATTTCACTCCAATCTGAGCTGGTGACTCTAGCCTCCTGCAGTGCTGCCCCGAGCCTCGATCTGAGCTCTGATACCAGTTGAAGGAGTACGAGCGGAAGTGCGACGCGAGAGAGACTGCGAGAAGAAGAGCATGACGATATGGTGAACTCGCTCTACTGTAATGTGTAGAGCATAGTGAGTTTTTATTAGGTTTTTACAAAAGAATATGTGTACATACCTAGCGGCCCGCCCACTTACCTGAGCGACCACATTGGGCTTTATACCCCAATATCAAGGTAGAGCTTAGATGACAATTTAGACAACTAGAGTAAGTAGAAAATATAAGGGGCTAACAATCCTTCAACAAGGATGTACGTGTGTGCATCAAGTGTACACACCTCTAGTGTGTAGTGCTGAAAATAAGACCTCCTTATATAGATGTAAGGGCGCCTCTAAAGGCCCATATGTAGCCACCCTTAGATAGCCAAGTCCAAGTAGGACTCTCGACTACTGACCGTTGAAATCCGACCACCGGCCTACCTGCCAAAGACTGGGGACCACCGGCCACCTGCCATCGGACGGATGTTTTTTGATTGTCCTCCGGTTGCCGTCCGACCAATATATTCCGGCGAAAAAAAAGTCTCGAGGGCTTCCGTCCCCGAGGCCCCCAAAGTTGGCCCTGAATTTGCTCCGTACCATCCACAATCACAAATAGAGATCTTATCAACATCTTGCAATTAGTGCATTCCAAGAGGCGACATTCCGAGCACGAAGCTCCTCAAAAGCACTTTTTGTGCTTTCTCAAGCGCACCACATTTGACATACATATCGACCAAGACAGTGCCAAGCACGACATCTTTTTTCAACAACCTCTGACTAACAATATAATTGTGAATTTTTGTGTCGATATCAACCTCTTGCAAAGAGCCACATGCCTTCAAGATGCATGCATACTCGAGAGAGACCCTCGCTTCACATACATTTTGACGAAGACAGTGTCAACCAGGACATCTTTTTTTAACAGCATTTAACTAACAATATAATTGTGAATTTTTGTGCCCATATCAGCATCTTACGTAGAGCCACATGCCTTCAAGATGCATGCATTGGTGATTGCATCTGGAGAGAGGCCCTCGTTTCTCATCTGCTGACAAACAGACTAGCGTTTTCTCCTCTGGGGAAAATCCTACAACCATCGCATTCCAAGAGTCCACACTCCGGATAGGCAGCTGAAAACAGCCTAGAGCTTTCTGGCCATGCTCCTGTTGTGTGTATCTTGCGACCAGAGCATTCCAAGAGACGTGGTTCCAAGTGATCCTGACATGAGGATATAGAGAGAGCTGCTGAGGCAGATGTTGGTGTCCTGCTAGAATTGTGAAAGTTCTGCGTGGACTAGGATTGCAGCTACGACTTTAGCAGAGGCTGTTTACGCGACGCTGACAGCCTTTGACTAACAATATAATTGTGCCCATATCAGCATCTTGCGTAGAGCCACATGCCTTCAAGATGCATGCATAGGTTATTGCATGTCCTCGATTCGCATCTGCTGAAAACTAGAGCTTTCTCGCCTTGCCCCTGTGGGGCAAATCTTCCAAGCAATGCATTCCAAGAGTCCACAAACACTTGCGTAGAGCCACATGCCTTCAAGATGTAAGCATAGCCTTCAAGACGAAAGTATAGGTGGTTGAATTTGGAGAGATACACTTGCTTTGCATCTGTTGAAAACAGCCGAGAGCTTTCTTGCCCTGCTCTTGTTGTGCGCAAGTGCATTCCAAGAGGCAACATTCCGGACAGGAATCTCTTTAAGCACTTTTTGTGCTTTCTCAAGCGCACCACATTTGGCATAAATATCGACCAAGACAGTGCCAAGCACGCATCTTTTTTCAACAGCCTCTGACTAACATTATAATTGTGAATTTTTGTGCCCATATCAGTTTCTTAAGTTAGCCAATGCCTTCAAGATGCATGCGTAGGTGATTGCATCTAGAGAGAGGGGCTTGCTTCGCATGCATTTCGACCAAGACTGTGCTAAGCATGACATCTTTTTTCAAGAGCATCTAACTAATAATATAATTGTTCATTGTACCCGTATCAGCATCTTGCGTAGAGCCACATGCCTTCAAGATGCATGTGTAGGTGATTGCATCTGGAGAGAGGCCCTCGCTTCGCATCTGCTGAAAACATACTAGAGCTCTCTCCTGTAGGACAAATCTTGCAATCATTGCATTCCAAGAGTCCACACTCGGACCCCTAGAGCTTTCTGGCATGCTCCGATTGTGCATATCCCATGACTAGTGCATTCCAAGAGACGCGACGCTGGCAGATTTAGCAGAGGCGGTTACACGGCATTACGTTTTTAATGGTGATGTTATGCTAACGAAGTAATAAAATCTCTCTCCCTCCTGAAAAGGTCGCATTTGCCTCCTCAACAATACCAAGGTATGGATTGCGGAAGAGCTTACCCTCTCATAGCTCAAAAACAAAGGAGAAGAGCTCAAGAAGGTGGCCAAGGCTCATGCAAAGAGTACGTGGGTGGTCTACAGTGGTGGACGGGCCATCATCTAGGAGTTTTGGACTCCTAGGCCCACGAGCGCCGCACCCAACACCACCCACCCCCCTTAGCTCCCCTCCTTCGTCCCTTCCTTAAGTTGCTCAGTCAAACCTCATGTATCCTCCAACCCTGCTAACCTTCTAGTCCCCTCGCCCTAATTGTATCAACCATTCTTCCATTCCTTTCTGTGAGAGGAGACACCTTTGTACACTCCTTTTTGGTCACATGATCTCTCTCTCTCTCTCTCTCTCTCTCTCTCTCTCTCTGGCACGCGCACGCACACACGAGGGGATCTCGTGAGAAATGACAACTTATTTGTAGGATTTTAAGAGAACTTGTCCTAAAGTGCATATGAAATAAAATCAACCGAGCAAATTATGCAAATGAGATGGTGAATGAAGCGGAGGGAGTTCCCAAAAAGAAAATCCCATCATGCTTTCTTTTAGAGAGACATTGTAACATTAATCATTATTTTGAGCTGAGAAAGAACTCACAAAAACTTATCATCACTTTGGATCAGGTAAAACATTTTAACCAAACACAAAATCCTTCCTTAGATGGGCCCAAAAAACTGAAGAAAATTGTTTGAGAGTGGAGAAAATCAAAGCACACAAGTGTAGCAAGCACAAGTGGCAGACCTAATTAATGGACAACATTCCTAGCTCCGCGTCGAAGGGATGGACGGATGATGTAGACAGAAAAAAATTGAATGAAAGTACTCAGTAATGTGATGTACATGTTAGCAAAAAATACATCTGTATATAGATATAAAAAGACACGCTGTGTCTTCGTCTCCATAAATAGAATGGACATTCCAAAATCATATTCTACAAAGGTTGAATGCCTCCTTTGTGATAAGATTGTCCACACAGCTCATAAAAGTAGCTACAATGTGCCGAGTAGAAATTTACAACATTCTTTGAATATGAAGCTGAGATGTGAATGGGAGGATCACTGCTATGGATGTGTTTCTTATCAAGGCTTACCTCAACTTATTCAGCATATGTACACATATCCGCACTAGACCAAGAGTTGTTCCCTTCAGAAAAAGTATATGGTGGTCCCTCAAGCTCTCACACCAATACGTCATGGCGATTGCCCCTCCCCAGTAAACACCTTCCCCTGAGCGAAACTCTGCACTCCTAAGAAACCCTCTTGCCTTCATGTGCTTTACTCACAACAACCATACGTACTCTTCTTCGCATGACACATTCATGGACCTTGGCAATGGCCAGTCTAGATTTGGCATTGCAGCCATTGCAAGGCGGGCACACAAAATCTCACTGGATCATTGAAATATGTCCCGAGGTTCTGCTTATGCTCCATAAGCATAGCTGAAGTGTCTAATAATAAGCTTCTGATTTCGACGTTCCAGCAGTGAATGATGAGAATAAACCTGCCGCTTGTGAAGGTAAAATGTCTCCAAACGTCGAGATTGCAGCAGCTGACCGGTCTTTGAGACGGCTTACTTGGCTCTCAGTCAGCATGGAGCCCAATTTGAGGGTTCCTTCTCCAAACCTGCTGCCGACCTGCATTACACCAGTTAAAGCAAAATTAAGCGCAGACCCTTTCACAGCCAATACTAACCACATGAACAGTTCAACTACCTGATTAAAGAGAGATTTCAGTAATGGCCTAGCACCAATCATTGATCCGCCCGAGTCATCTTCTAATGCTAATTTGGAAGCATGATCACTAGAAATCATGCTCCTCAGTTTTGACCCGCCTTCATCAAAAGCCATTTTCTTCGTTAAAGATGGAGTACTGCATTCAAAGAAAAACAAGCACCTTAAGAATCTACAATATAAAGCTACACAGACAGAATCAAAAAATAAAGTAACTACTTCCATGATCAGATTAATCATCATCACAAAATCATCCTTAATGCTTGAGCTCCGTATACATACAAACAATCAGAAAGATCTCTCTTTAGAGGTGCAGCATCCCTGACTAAGCTGTACGAGGAAGTTTTGGCACTTTCCTGAACTTTACAGAGTCAAGGGCATGGCATAAGCAGTTGATTACTTCTGCACTACCTTTCTTTATGTGCAACCATGCTTTTGTTTGATTGTTCCCAAGATGCCCAGCACCACATCTACCAGAATGATTTCAAAGCCTCCCTCAACATTCTTTTTTGATGGCATAAGCAACTACCTACTACTGATGACCTTACTGTCAGACCAGATGCTTAGCAAAGTCTTATTGATCAAATAGCAAGTTGAGTCCAAAGTCTTCTGTTTTTGCTCCCACGGGCCACATCAGTTAAACAGTGTCATGGGAGAGGGGGACTTTGCAAAGGATGGCCTTTCCTTCACAGTGGAACCCTTGTCGCATACCCAAAGCCACTACCACTCACTAGGATCCCAGACCAACTCTGCCAAGGGGACTCCATCCGAAACATAATCTCAAGAGAGCTGCCTCCTTTGTGAGGAAAACCGGATCAACACAAGGGTGCTTTGCCAAGAGAAGCCACTAATAGAATAGGCCGCTAGTGAACGTTTAGACGGTGATCAGGTGGTACCACACCATGAAAGACCGGCCACAATTAATGTCCATGATGACCAGTCTCCACAATGTTGAAAAAAAGAGTCCCATAACAAGCGACAATCGGCCGGCTGGAGGGAGCAAAGAATACCTACCATCCCTCAGGGGAAGGCAAGGTAGTGTGTTGGCAGACTAGTCGACAAGTAAAGCAGTATCAATCTCTATCATACGTGTAACAACCCCACTCCAAATCGCATACATACTGCGAATGAAATCCGAAACTAGCAAGGAGGCTTAGACCAACTATTTAGAGATGCTTTTGGACCACGCTCCAACTAGCCCAATCAATGTGAATTCTTTGGCCAAGTTGTCGACCCTTCTAGACCGTAACGTAAGTGTTAAAATCAAGGGCTTCCTCTCTAGCTCCTCCAAGCATCGCGGTCTCTATTGAATTGTTGCAGGACGCAGATCCTAGACAAGCAAGGCATGAAAGGTGACATACGAAACATTCAGGGAGCATCTATAAAAATAAAACGGATTGTTGTGCGCCAAGAGCCATCACTATCCAGAGACACAAAATGAGGAACGACACGAGATAAGGCATGGTACTGAAATTGCTTTCAAGGCGCAGCACCAGGAAACAAACCTTGGACTATGAGCTTGACAAGGGATGCGCCAATGTGCATTTCTCGATCAATAATGCCCAAACCTCCCTGCTCTCAAGGCATAATAATTGTGTGCCAGTGAACTCTAGGTCCCGTGTCTTTGGCGCCATTTGAGCCACCCGCACTAAGCGTCGCAACCGGGTCATAAATCTAGGGTGTAGAGTCAAGCAAGAGCATCAAGCGTGTGCTTTTCTGAAAGCATACCGGTCCTACAAAAGAGGAGACAGAGCTATTGGAATTTTACTTGAAGTATCTTTGGGACCCGACCCCGGACTTATTAGCCACTGCCACCCTTACCTGATATCGCATCAGGCGCGCTCCCGTCTTCTCGCTCTGTCTTACAGGGCATAAGCCATAAAGAATTCAGCAGAATATTTGTAGTTTCTGCTCAACGAGCTTCACGACATTCTTTCGCGGTATCCTCAATAGAATCTTCCAATGTTGCAAAGTTTTCAACAATTTTTGAACTACATATTACCCTCTCTGATGCCCCAGGTGGTACCTCCTCCTCTGGCATCAGAGAGTACGAGAGCTTCCAACCGGCAACCTTCACAACCATTTGTTCCGATCGGGGGAGTTTTCAGGAATATGGTGCAGCCATCTGACCTTGATCCAGTGCAACCGCCTTTGCCCCCACCTCCACCACCACCACCGCCACCAGGCTACAATGGTTGGAGCCCATATGGATACCCTTATTATCCATACCCTGGATATACGCCTAACCAACCCAAAGATTTCAAAGATGGCAGCACGATAGTCAAATTTTTCACTTTTTCCGGGGTGAAAGATCGCAAGAAAGCATTGCAGTTCCTACAGCAATTCGACAACATCTATGCTTTGGGGAACTATATAGAAGAATCCAAGATTTCTGGAGCAGCGGGATTTCTTAAAGATAATGCTATGCAATGGTGGAGTTCAATCGCGACACAACCGCATGTTCTAGGGACCTGGCAAGCTTTCAAGACAGTTTTTGCACGTAGTTACATGACTTCGATGTTTGAAGTCCGGATTTTGGCAGAGTGGGGCAACTTGAAAATGCTTGCCACCAAAACCATGGATGACTATAACTCAACGTGTACCTTCTGGTGTCCTTCTTTAAGTTCATTTCCTTGGAGGACCAATGCGAGCGCTACACCGTTGGACTACCACCACCATTGCAAGAATATTCTCTCTCCAAGCAAGTCTCTAACATGCAAGAGCTTATGGACCATGCGTCGGCTACAAGCTCATGAAGGGAAAGTTGGAGTTTACCACAGAAGAACCTCCGGCCATAACCAGAACTCACGGCAATAACAAACAAATTCTCGAGAATCCCGTGAAAACCAACCTCAACGGCCTCGTCTGACACATCGTCAACGAGACGCCTTGTTACAAGAAAACCGATGCTTCGAATGTTTCCAAACAGGGCATACATTCAATACATGTCCTGAGCGAGCCTCAACATCCTTAATGCAACCTTTTGCTGCCACGTCAAACAGATCCACGGGGCCATCTCCGGTCAAGAGGGCTAGACCTGCTATTGGACTAGTACCCGATATTTATGGTATACACCTCGAGAGTTTTAATGAATTATGCAGAGCTTATGGAAAAGTCAAGGCTTTAAAGCCCTTATTTTCTTTGACCCCGGAGCTATGGAGAACTTCATCCATCCAGAATTCTTGAAGCACATGCACTTTGATTATGATGCAGAGGGTGGAGAAATTGAAGCTGAGCTAGCCACGGGGCAAACTCAAAAAGTGGTACCGCTCATTGGTGCTCTTCCAGTGTGACTATACAAGATTATCATGGAAAAGCCGATTTCCACATTATGAAGTTGGGCAATTGCGACGTTCTCTTGGGCATACCCTGGCACGACAAGATTGATGTAACTCTCTAGGTTCGGAACCGAACCATCACCGTGATGCAAAAAGGCAAGCCAGTTGTCCTCCAAGTTCGGTTGCCCGAACAAAGCCCTAAATGACCTCTCTAGTTGTTTTCTAGTTAAATACTTTTGTTATTTGAGAAAGTATTGTTTAAAATTGAAATTGAAATGGATGCTATCTGTTTTAAGCCCGTCTTGGTGCCGATTTGAATTGTTTGACTTTGGTTTTAAATACTGGTTTCAATGATTGGTGATTTTACTCCCAGGTGGAGAAGTGAGAAATATTGTTTTGGTATTGTTTGAACCTCGGAACGATGCAGGCCAATGCCTGGGAAACGTTTCGTTGTATGTTTGAAAACCTCGAAACGACGTAGGCCAATGTCTGGGGAGCGTTCCGTTGTATGCTAGAAAACCTCCGAACGACGTAGGTCGATGCCTGGGGGGCGTTTGGTTGTATGCTTGAACCTCCAAGCGACGCAGACTGCGGTCTGGGGAGCGTTTGGTTGTACAATCCTCTGAGCTCATGGCCGGGACCTTTTTAGGTTATTTGCGTGGGGGGGGGGGGGGTGTGACGAGGTAGTCGTTGAGTAGCTTCATACCGTAGACCATTTGTCTCGGGGGAGTGCTCAACGGCGCTGTTTGTTGTGTCTTGTAACATGCATATGTAAGCAATTGTGTTGCATTGTGATGTGCCAACTACTAAATATTCCTAACTGGTTGAGATTGCCTGGTTATGTCACAAACGGGAGCGCATAACAATATAAAATACATTCGGATAAATAGGATTTATCACTTATTACTGAAGCCAGAGGATATAGAGAGAAATAAATAGAGAGAGAGATAGAGAGTGAGAAGATCGACACAGTACTGGGGACCACAAGATGGGCAAGTCCCCCCCCGTAATAGTATCTTTATTACTGGGGAGAAGTCTATACAAGCACTTGAACCGAACGTATTACCACGTTCGTTCTAGAATAAGACTTGATGGTTCCCGAAAGCCTCAGCTTCCGATTCCTAGGGCAAAACCCTATTCCAAGGAACTTTCGTTCCTTATTCCAATTCCTCGAGAATCAAGGTTCTCGCCTCTGGATCTCACCTTCCAGACTCAGGGCATGGCATCCCTGCAACTCTTTTCCAACTCTCTTTCCAGAGTCCTCTTCCCGCAGAACAACTCTGCTTTCCCGGACACGAAGTCCTTACTTGGGAATCCCAACTTCCGGATCACAACTTGAGAGACTACCTCTCTCCGATCTGTGGATCTACTTCCCAAACTCGGGTACGAAACCCTTGGGCTGATCTGGCTCTAGTTCCTCAGAGCGCTTTTCTCTTGCAAAGGCTCATGCTTTCCTCTGCTCCTACTCCCTCATATGAGGAAGTACACCTGCAAACAAATACTCAGAGTTCATAACATGAAAATCGTTACCTTCAAAGTCTCGACGCTCGAAACGCAACTCCGTTCTCGAAAAGCAATTCCCTGGAAGAGATCTCTCCATAGAAAATTCCTCTCTTCCAATCCTACACACAAAAGAGGTGTGTTCTTGGGTTCCTTCTCGTAAATCAGCCCCGTCTACGACGTTTCTGGGCTGAAAACAGAGAAAAGCAGCTTGTCGCGATGGAAACACGCTTCGTAGGCACTTCTTCGCGAGGGAACTCGCGCACTGTGTCTTGGCGACATCGGGTACACTTGGAACACCCATGGGCATCACTGGCAAACGTCTTCTTTGCGGGTGAACTTTGCAGCAGCATCTCTTTCTTGTAAAAACTGATCCTCTCTATGAGTGAGGGCATGTGATGCTTTTATAGTTCCTAGCCACGGGCATGTATAGCTGCTCGCGTAGAGATCGCGGCCGGTTTTTTTTTTTTTTCAATTTTTTTTAAAAAAAAATTCCGGTCTGCCAAAAAAAGAGAGAGAGAAAACGCTGGCTGATCTGTTGCCTTATTTATCAGATGGCTGCCCACTTATTAAGTGGACGACCGGCGTATTTTAAAAATAGTCTGAACCTGCCCAAAAACTCAATAAAACCTTATAAGTTAAAAACAATGCTTTCACAGCACTTCCCAGGCGTCCTTGGATGCAATCACATGCACAGTTCCAATGATGACATAGACTTCCTCGCGAGAAAGCATTTGCTTTCCCGAAAGGCAATCCCGCTTTCTCAAAAAGCATCTGTTTTTCCTCAAAGTTTCCTTTGAACCCATCTTCATTCAAGTGCTTGCGTTTTCCTTGTCCACAATTGTAACACAGTTCGGAATTTCCTCCCGACTATGGATATTCGCTTTCCGATGCACCCGTCACCCACCTTGTGACGCATCAGGAATACCCATCACCTAGTCCTTTCCTACCGAACTTACGGTACAATCTCCTTCACGATGCTCTATGTCACCCATCCTATGACGCATCAGAGATGTCCGTTCCCGGATGGTCGGATACTTCTTTCCGATGCTCCCTTTCACCCATCCGATGTGACGCATCAGAAGTACCCGTTCCTGGTGGCCTTACAGATATTCCCGTTCTCAGTGCTCCCGTCATTACTTTGAATGACGCACTAGGAATACTCTGTACTCGGATGTCTCCAGTGAGAAAAGCCCTCTCACTTCAATAAATCATTTAGAATTATTTTTCCTTGATGTTCCAAGCGAGAAAACCCTCTCACTTATAAATCCAATAATTCATTTAGAATTCTTTTTCTGTCAGATAAAGCCAATTTAGCAACAGGTTATGTAATTTTAATGCATCAAGACACCCGTGGAAGATCAATGCGATCTAGGTGTGATGGGTAATTTTACTACGCCACCATATCAAGAGTTTCCAACTGGACGAAAGGAGAAGCCAACTACTTGATCAAAAGAGCCGAAAGGAGAAGCCAACTCCTTGATCAAAAGAGTCGATAGGAGAAGCCAATTCCTTAACAAAAAAAAAAAAAGCAAACTGATTGTTCCTCGGAAATTTTTTTAAGCTAACTTTAGTTGTTTCCAGATATGTTGTAATCGCGTACAATTACTCTCTTTCAAGAAGGGGGGATGTCACAAACTGCTGACGTCTCAAGTCAATAAAGAGCAGAGCCAACCTTCAGATCACGGCCGCGGAGCCTAAACCCTAAGAAGAACAAGTAACACAAGAAGAAGTCCTACCAACTTATGGGGACCCCGTCTGATGGGGCCCCAGTGACAAAGGAATTAAAATAAAGCAAGACCACCAATACACAGGCCGGATTTTCCGCCGATGGTTGACGTGGCAAAACTATACAGATTTTTGCGTTTCATACTGACAGTGCTAACGTGGCAGATTTCCGCAAAACGCGCTGACACTGCTGACGTGGCAGTTATACGGATTTCCGCAAATCGCGCAGGCAGATTTTGGCGCTTTTTGGACCAGTTGCTTTTGAGTAAGAAGCTTTTCAATGTAACTGCTTTTCAGGCCAAGGGCCTTTAAATATGAGGTTAGGGCTCTTTCTTTGGCATGCTTCCTGAAGAAGGTGCAGAGTCTGAAGTACAGGCTTGTACTGTGTTGATGCAATATAAAGAAATACCGAAAGGGGCGCCAAGGTTTGGGGCCAATACTCTCTGGCGTGGAATTCCGCCACTCTGTGTCGCGTGTCGTCTCTCTCTCTCTCTCTCTCTCTCTCTCTCTCTCTCTCTCTCTCTCTCTCTCTCTCTCTCTCTCAGTTCAGTTGTTATTGAAGTGCTAAAAGTCTGTTCAATATGTTCTTTTCTATTGGCACGTGGTACCGTCTTGTGACAATCACAGAGCGAGCGAGATGAAATAGTCGTCCTACGTGACCTTTGATTTTAACCGCGCTAAAAGTAGAATAATAGAGACAGAAATTTAACTCTATTCAAAGACTAATGGGACATGCTAAGCAAGGATTTGGAATGCATGCCGGCTCATTGACTTATCCTACGGACAGACCAATATCCACCTCAATAGGGCAAGAGTCTTCCAATGCAGAGAATAAATAAGGAGAACTGGATGATAGCTCATCACATGGTTTCGGGGCAGTAATGGAATCAGATGGTAGCGCATCCGAGGGTTCCGACGAACTAAGGGAACCGGATGCAAGTTCATCAGAGGATTCTGAAAAAGAAAGGGGATTAGATGATAGTGTGTCTCAGCTTTCCAACGATTGAGGTTGACGTGCCAACGGACAAGGGAGGCCAACGAGGCTACCCACAGGACCCAGGGCACAAGGAAAGAAAGTAAAGGGAATCAGCTGATAGATTAGAGAATTCCAGAGATTCATATGGAGGTGCCAAGGACAAGGAGGCTAGTAGGGCTACCAACAGGTCACAGGGCATAAGAAAAGAAAAGGAAAGTAAGCTAGGTCCACTGGATAATTTAGAGTACTTTTTGACCCTCGATGCAAAGTGGATGGAGGAGGAGAACATAGCCACAACTCTTGTGTTGATCTCCTCAACAAGCTCTACGCATTGACACAAACATATCCAACAACTTTAGAAAATTAGGGTTTTTGCAGAAAATTTTAGTATGCGTGGAATTAATGTTTTTGGAAGCTCTCGTTATTTGTGTGTAGATAACTACTAGGAGCAGGGAACATGCATATGAAAGCATTTGAGAGCATGGAACCGGACATCGACTCTTTTGCAACGAGGTGCACCATTTGCTTGAAATTTTGCCTGTTTTGCAAGTGAAATCAAAAATGACATGGCAAGGAATTTGCATCTAAAAGCAATCGGAAGCAACGACAGCTCAGGAATGAATCCGTCAATTCAAGATAAAAATGATGAATTTTGTTTTAAAATTTGAATGTTGATGCATCAAGAATGATGAATGATGAAATAAGATTTTGGTACATCAAGATTCCCATATGAATGAGATGACTAGATACTGTGGTGAGCGCATCAAGCATTCCTTCGGGATGAGATGGCTACATAGGGATCTCGGTGCATCAAGACTTCTGGATGGATGAGATGACTAGACTGAATGATTGAAACCCTGTGTTCAGTATAAACTAAGTGTGTGAATGACGAACTTTGAAATAGGAATTTCAAAAGATGATTCTGATTTATATATGAAAATAATATTTTATGAAAGATCCTGCTATTTGTAAACAGATAACAGGTGAAAATCGAGATTGAAATGATGACAAATTCGAAGCAATGACAACTCCAGAATGAACCTGATAACAATAAGAATCATGAATTTTAAATCATGATGAATAATTGAATGGAACTGTGTGAGCGCATCAAGAGTTCCCGAGGAATGAGATGGCCACACATTGAAAAGATGACTAGAATTGAATGATTGAAACACTCTGTTCAGTATAAACTCAGTGTCTAATTGATGGATTGAAATTCCTGGAAATGATTACTCGCACATTACCGTATTTGAGTGCAAATGGAATGATTGACGAAATGAGTGCAGCATTTCGGTCTCGAGAAATCTATGGACATAATCACAATATAGAATTAGTTAATCGGACATCAGTGAGGTCCAGTGCGGATCTAGATGCGATTGCTAAATACATTGCCAAGAATCGTGGTTCTAGATCAGAATGGATTCTATGTGTATGATGTGAATGTGATGTGAATGTGATGTGACTGTCGTCTTTGTACAAGTGTTGGATTTGTGTCGTCTAGTGCGTCGGTACTTAGAGTCACTGTCTATTGAACTGGTTTATGGCTTATGTTTGATTTTGCAAGCGTAATCGAGGGCGATTACAATTCTTTCAAGAGGGGGGTATGTCACAAATTGATGACATAGCAGGACTATGTGGACAGTTGTACGAACAGATGTACGGACAGATGACGTGACAGGCTGAACGGCAAACCCGCGATTCGTGCTAGCATGTGCCATGTGTTAGGTGCAGCGGAATGAATGTTTGCGCTTTGCTCAAGATGAGTGCTCCGAACTGTGCTCAAGGCTCCTTTTGTTCTTATGAAAGGTAGAGCCTTCCGTTCTTAATGAGAGAATGCTATGATCATAAACAAAGTGAATGGACACTATGCGTGCAAGTGTATGAGACTGAGAGATAGAGAGAGAAGAGAGATACGACACCAGAGACGTTGTAAAACCCTCCTCCGAAGGCCCCACTCTCGTCGGTGAGAGTCGTCTACTTATGATTATTTGGTACAAATGGTATGCATGAGACTGATGCAAGTCTAGGCTATGTCGACGATGACGACGGTGATGACGACGACGTCCTAAGGGCTGAAATCTGCAATCTTTCTACTGCTGTACAAAAACGTTATGGGCTGAAATCTGCGGCTAGTCGTAAAACGCTGATTTTGGGGCTGAAAATCTGCAGGTTTAGGGCTGAGAAAACTGAGGTCTTTACCGGGCTGAATCTGCCACACTTTAGGTGAAAATTGCCGGTCTTTATCTGCTGCTGAAAACCAAAAGCGCCAGGGAATCTGATGATAAAAAACGCCAGCAGTTGTGGTCCTTGCGAAAACGCTAGGTGTTGGGTACTGTTGGCGATGCAGATCTGATGCAAAGACGCCAGGCTGGGGATGCTGTGTAAAAACGCTAGGTGAGGGAATCTACTGCTTGGAGGGGAAAGTCAACCAAGGTTCTTGTGAGAAGTTGCCTGCTGAGCTTGGCTCCTGTTGCCTCTTCTGCCATTTAGTGCTAACTTTGGTTTGCTTATATACAAACTTAGCAAAATTGCCCTACCTACTTTTGTTGGAAAGTCACTCAAATTAATAAGTGAAAAATGCCAAAAATAGATAAAATAGGCTAAATGCACCGAAAAATTTATGATCATGTTGTGTGCAACCAGAGGATATGCATCTACACTAAGTGATTGGGCATGCACAGTCTACGAATAGACTCACAAAAGTGCCAGATCACTTCTAATCTAGACTGACTGGATTGACTGAACCCTGATCATGTTGTAGCTTGTCCACGGACACATAGGGTTGGATGTGTCACGTGGCATCCCCTCCTTTTTAAAGTGAGGTACTGGTACAGAACTGTATGGCGTCAAGGGAGATCGCCAATAGCATCCGGAATCTTGGAAGGGACTCTTCGCCGGCCCACTCTGATGTGTGGGTCGTGCGGTACTTGAACTTCATAAAGGTCTGCAATGCTTGCTTCTTTGGGCCGCGCCGAAAACGACACAAAGTCTTATGTGGCTCCTTCGATGCGTCAACTTCGTCTAGAGTCCTGCTTCTTTCTTCTTCAAGAATCTCCACGGCTGAAAATTCCTGAAACCACTTCCAACACAAAAACATGAACATACCCATTCCATGTCAAGTGAGTGGAAAAAAACTTGTCTTCCTCAAAGACTGTGCATGCAATGTAGATGAACAAAGATACGGAGTGCTAAACCGTTCACCACACACACGCAAACAATGAGATCGAATCTTTCTCTTTTGATCTAAAGCAATCGACTGTGGCAATTCACAACGGAAATGCCCATGCTTGGTGCTCATACTTTCATGTGCTCTTTCTACAAATGTGTCATGCCAAGGAAGAGACATGGAATATGACTTCCTTGAATGCATACTTTTCAGCTTTTCATGAAAAATCCTCATACAGCGGTGATCATTCATGAGTGAAACGTGCTCACCGTACAATATGTCATGCCTAATAATAAAGACGCTGACTAAAATACAAGAAACGATCACGAATGAAACACTTGTACAATGCGTGCGTATCAATCATGCGAACACATAATACTTCCTATGAGGGTTCTTTGGACCTAGGCTCGAGAGCCAAGATCGGTTCTTCGGGATCTATCGAATCTTCTTGTGGGGGATCTCTGGACCTTGACTCGAAAGCCAAGATCGATTCTTCGTGATTCGATTCTTCGTGATTGATCGAATCTGTAACGATGTTAGCTTCGCTAGAAAAAGCATCAACTAACACATCATCCTTGTGAACAATCACTTCATCTTCATGCAACTCATCATGCTTGTGAGAAATCACATCTTGATCATGTAAATCATCATGCTCGTGAGAAATCACATCTTGATCATGCAAATCATTATCATTCAAATCATCATGCTTATCATTGTCATTCAAATCATCATGCTTATCATCATGCAAATCCTGTGTATCATGCTTGGGAGAAGAAGAGACTGAGAGAGTCTCCTTTTCCCCAAATCTATTGCATCTGTGCCTGAACTTGAGAATAGAGTCGCAAGAACTCTTGCATGTGTTGGTCGCTCTTTTCTTTGAGGGCTTTGTTCTCGCGATCAAATTCTGCTTGTCATGCTTTGTTCTCTCAATTAAATTTGGCTTCACTTTCTTTTTCTTCCAAGTCATACTGACCCTCTATGGCTTCCATTCTTGCATTGAATTCACGATCTATGGCTGCCCTTCTTTCTT
Source organism: Adiantum capillus-veneris (assembly GCF_014529385.1). Taxonomy (NCBI): domain Eukaryota; kingdom Viridiplantae; phylum Streptophyta; class Polypodiopsida; order Polypodiales; family Pteridaceae; genus Adiantum; species Adiantum capillus-veneris. Next base: position 106,974,808 of record NC_140932.1, on the reverse strand, counting down.
CGTAGTCACGATCTATGGCTGCCCTTCTTTCTTCGTAGTCGAACTTCCTGTCCATAAACAACTGCGGTAACTCCTTCATAGGAGTTAGTGCAATCCTTGTCATAGATGGGAAAGGGGGAGGGTCGGAAAAACCTCCTGGTGGGGAAAATTCTTCTTCGCCTCTCTCATGCTCATCACCTCCAAGCGAAGTATCCATTCCGCTTCGAGTGATGACCATCCACCGAAGTCGTGGGTTCTTGTGGTTCTTGGGGTCTTGGGTTCTTAAGTTCACGAGGAACTTGGGTTCTTGAGGGTCTTGAGGTTTCCTTTCGCTTGCAAACTGTGTTTGAAAAGGATCTTCTCTTCACCCGAGTTCTACTCCTTTCTGCGGGCGCACCCCTTGGCGGCCTTGCGCTCACACCAAGGTTGCTTTTTCCCACCTCACATCAATTGGCCGGTCGCTAAGTACACAGTCCGCTCTCAATGAGTGAAAAGAGGCACAAGGAGAGGCTGGACAAGCCCTTCTTTCTTGGGTTTCCTGTCACTCTTCAAAAACATGATTAGGAATCAACACGCCCAAGTGAACTTGGGTTCGTGCGACCTCAACAAGCAAAAAAAAATTATGTCGTTCTTGTGGTTCTTTCTTTGCGTGATACAGAACACTGCCAAAGCTCTGATACCAATGTTAGGTGCAGCGGGATGAATGTTTGCGCTTTGCTCAAGATAAGTGCTCTGAACTGTGCTGAAGACTCCTTTTGTTCTTATGGAAGGTAGTGTCACCAGCGTGTGACTACTATCTATCCTTTTTGTTGATTTCTTTCTTATTATTTATTTACTTTCACTTTTTGGAAACACCCCTCGGGAAATCTAACTACCCTGCATTGCATAGCTAGTGTGGAATTGTCCAGAGGGAGTCCAGGCCTGAGGGCAAGAGAGCACTAAGGTTTGACAAGAACTATGGTTAGCCAAAGTGGGGTCATTAACTAGCCATAGTGGAATCCTTTGCTACAGAGGCTACATTTCAATTCTGGGTGTGGCTGCAGTGTACAAAGGGGGTCAGATGACCTAGAAAGATACAATGGCAGCATCTCCTAAAATTTAGGGAACTACTATTTTGGGACCTGAAAATGTGTTCGCGTCATTATCTCCGGAATGACAAGAGGAACATTTTATTACTCTGCAGTGAAGTCAACCGGGCAACCGGTCGGGAGAATTTTAGGCGGCAACCCCGAAACGGGAAATAGCTTATAAATGTGCCAAGTGGCACATTTCTGTGCACTTTCCTCATGCAACAAGAAGTGGCGTTGAATTTATAGCTGGGAGGCTCATTTTGCAAGTTCCTGTCACAGGTTAAGAGCTATGGAGTGCTTCCTTTCCCTCCTATGTACAATGCGGTGCCAGGAGTGATGCCCTGCACGCTACGCATTGCCCTCTCTCTTCCCTATGGCAGTATGTTATGCCCCTCTAGTGGGCTTTTCAATTGACCAATGTACAGTTGTGTGGATTCATGCGCGATTGCCGAGGCAAGAGCCTCTTGCACAGGTACTGGATTAGCTAACGGCTAATCCCCCGCAAGTACAGGTGAATTCAGAGAGGTTTCACGCCAGAAATCTCATCCGTTTCAAAGGGCAAGTAGCCCTACAGGTGCGGGAGCTCGAGGACTTGCTACGGATGCGATCGGCACGCGAAACGGAGCCCGAAACAGTAAATTACAGCCTGCTGTGTATTTTTGCAGGTTTAGGGTTTTGGCCCTAAACGGTCCCTAATACCCCCAGGAAGTTCAGGGACGCGAGGGGACCGCTATGCAGGTGATCTGGCGCATTTTCGGGGCTGAAAACAGAGAATTCAGCGTGCTGCAGATTCTTGCCAGGTTTTGCAAAGTGCCCATATGCGTCGGGAAAGTCATTCAATGCGTGGGAATACTGACTGTGAAGGGTCCTAGTACAGTTATGCTCCCGAAATCGGGCCGGAATAGTTGAAATTCAGCCAAGCTTGTGCGGGGTAGCTTGTAGGGAACCACAGCGTTTATTCCCTCTTTTAAACAATAAAGAAATACCGAAAGGGGCGCCTAAGTTAGGGGCCAATCTGGTGTCGGTCTTCTCATACAGGTGCATTCTAGCAGCTTGTATCCCTTTCCCCTTTGTTGTGTCTTGAAAGTATAGGTAAAGTGGGCGACAAATTAAATGGGTGAAAGCAAATAAGGTTTAAGTCTAAGGTCTACCGCCCTTTTTGAAAGTACAGGCTGGTTTCATGGTTCCATCCCCGGGATTAAATCACTTTTTCCCATAGAAGTGAGCCTTGGTCAGTTTGGGCTTGAAGACACAGGGGATCATAGACCAGACATAGAAAATTACAATTATGGCTAATAGACCAGATGATGTGACTGAAGAGGTTTCCTCTTCACAGGGTCAACAGACACATGAAGTGGGTGAGTCTTCAAGACCACCACAGACGGATGATGATATATTCAAGACCCAGTTGGCTACTATTGTGGCTATGTTCACACAAGTAATGCAAAACCCGAGATTTTTAACCTTTCTGCAACCTTCTCTTCCCTCTCAGCAAGTTGGGTCACTGGATCATATTCAAAAGCCTGTTAAGGCTCGAGCACAGGTGATTCATACTGCAGAGTCAATGGAAACACCTATACACTTGACGGAGAACATGCAGTCTCCACAACCTGCGCCTAAGGCGCAAGAACAGGTGGCTGAGATGCCAATCTTTCAAGCTGTACCAGTTCAGCCAGCCACTTTTCAGCAGCCTATAGCTGGTTCTAATGGGCAGGGAAGCAACCTACAGGCTATGCAACAAGTCTTCCCACCACCTTCAGTACACCCTGGCTATTTTGGAGGTGGATCGGTATTCCAGAGCATGGCTGGTCATGCACCTTGAAATCAGTTTTACACGCCAGGAACAGTGTTCGGGGGTACTCAAACAATGATGCCCAACCCCATGTATGGTGTCACGGGCATGCTACTAGGGTTTCAAAGCACTCAGGGCCAATTTGGGATGCCATAGGCAAATTTTGGTATGGCTGGAATTACAAATCAGCAGCCAAATATGGCATTTCCAGTTCAACTTAATTGCGGTCAGGGAACACAAATGAACCCTAACAGTGTTCCCATGTTTCAGTCACTTCCATATGACAACTTAACGCCGCTGGAGAGGCCAACTCCGTAGAAAGAAGGTGGCAAAGGTGTGACATTCACGACCTTTACAGGATTTGATGACAGGAAGAAGGCTCTCTCATTCCTCCAGCAGTTTGACAAGGCCTATGCAGGGGGAAACTTTACAGAGGCTTCAAAGGTCCGCAAGGCAGCCACTTTCTTGACAAGGAATGCGGGACAATGGTGGACAACTTTATTGTTGCAAGGGCAAGCTCCGTCCACATGGATTTACTTCAAGCAGATTTTTGCAGCAGCATGGTTATCTGATGACTTTGAAGCAGATGTCATGACAAAATGGCACCAGCTTAATGCTGCCACTTGCAAGAATCTCGATGACTTCAATCGGAAGTTTTGGAAAGCTCTACTTCCAGTAACTTCCTATAGGTTTGTGCCATTGACAGAACAGATTGAAAAATACTGTTGTGGCCTACCCAAAGGATTGAGAGAGTACTGCACGAAGACCAAAGTCACTACTTTGACGTAGCTCATCGAGGTAGCAAACACTGGCAATGGTTTGCTCAAGGGAGAAGATTGTGAATTCAATACTGGCGTCAAGGAAGGATCAGCCAAGAAAAATTTAGCAAAGAAGTATGTTCCCAAGGAGGTTCCTAAGTGACTAAGGAGCCAGCCAACGCAGGGAAAGACAAAACTACGTCTGAATCAGAAAAGGGACCAGCGAAGAAATGGAAAAGACGTTTTCCTCACAAGTCGGAAGAGCAAAAGAAGGTCCTGAGGTCAGAGAACAAATGCTTCATCTGTGAGCAGCCTGGCAACATTGCTTACAATTGTCCTACAAAGAAAAGGCCAACTCATTTTGAAGACAAGGAGGACAAGAAAGGAAAGAAGCCCATGGCTGGTCTAGTGCCACATATGGTGGGCGACAAGCCAAATTCAGATGCAAGTGAGCTTTGCAGAGCATGGGGAAAGGTCAGGGATCAAACAGTGCTTATCTTCTTTGATCCAGGTGCCAAAGCCAACTTTATTTCCCCAGAATTGGCTTCAAAGTTGGGAATCAGACCTGAAGAGATGGGGTATACAGCAGAGGCAGGTTTGGCATGTCCTGGCCATACAGAGGCTGTGACTCCCATCATTGGAAAGTTGCGTCTACATATCCAGTCCTATGTAGATGCTGAAGAATTTTACATCATGCCACTGGACGGATGTGATGTGTTGTTAGGTATTCCTTGGTTGTTTCGTGTACAATCATGGATGCCTACAACAAAAAGATCACTGTACAGAGCAAGGAAAAGACTCACATTCTGGATGTAAAGCTTGAAGGGGAGTCTATTCCCACTGTATCAGCTTCTGCTATTACTTCTGTAATGAAAAAGCATCTTTCTGAGTACTTGGTTTTTGTACGTGAAGTGTCAGATTGTGATGAATCAAATTTATCTGTGCTAGATAAAGAAAGGTCAATGTTTTTACAACAGTATAGTGACTGTTTTTCCGATTCATTACCGTCTCAATTACCGCCAGAGAGACCCGAGGACCATGCGATAGATTTGGTGCCAGGCAGTAGCCCACCAAATAAGCCTCCGTACAGGGCTAGTGCGGCTTAGCAGAAAGAGATAATGGGCCAAGTACAGGAGCTGTTAGAAAAGGGGCTGAATTAGCCCAGTTCATCTCCATTCTGTTCTCCAGTGTTGTTGGTGCAGAAAAAGGATGGCTCATGGCGTAAGTGCATCTACTACCGTGCACTGAACAAGAATAGGTTCCCTATACCTAGAATTGATGATATTCTGGACAAATTAGGAGCAGCTATGTTTAGCAAGATAGATCTAAAGAGTGGGTACCATCAGATCCGCATTAGATCAGAGGATGTGCACAAGACTGCTTTTAGAACGACGTTTGGCCTTTACGAATTTTTAATGATGCCCTTTGGTCTCACAAATGCTCCTGCTACGTTCAATAGGATGATGGACAGAATTTTCCATCCACACCAGCAGTTTGTTGGTACATTCTTTGATGACATGATAGTCTACTCAAAGAATGAAGAGGAGCATAGGCATCACTTGGCCATTGTGTTCAAAGAGCTACGCAGTCATAGGTTGCTCACCAATGCAAAGAAAAGTGAATTTTTTCTGGAAGAGATTCACTTTCTGGGACACATTGTCTCAAAGGATGGTGTCAGAATGGATCCTGCAAAAGTTGAAGCGATCAAGTCATGGCCAGATTTGAAGACGGTGCACGATGTCCGAAGTTTCTTGGGACTATGCTCCTATTACAGAAGGTTTATCCGAAATTTCGATGAGATTGCTTCACCTTTGCATGCTCCTCAAAAGAAGGCAGTCACCGTCAGATGGACACACAAAGAGATTTCAGCTTTTAATCTCTTAATGGAAAACATGACTTCAGATCCAGTCATTGTGTTGCCAGATCTTAGGAAGTCATTTGTGGTCCAATGTGACGCCTGTGGTAGTAGCATTGGTGCAGTGCTAATGCAAGACGGCAGGGTAGTAGCCTATGAGAGTAGAATCTTGCAAGGGCCAGAAAGGTGAACTTGCAGAGTCACCAACTGTGTTATCACTTTACCTTGAAGCCTTCAATTTGCAACCTACCTTGATCCCTTGAGTCTCAAAGCTACATAGATTGTCAGTGTGACAATGTACATAAAAATGATGTACATGGTATTTAAAGTGAGCTCAAACGAAATACCTGTTACATGAATGTTAGAGTTGTACAGATTGTCAGTTTGGCAATTGCTCTTATGGAATGTCCAAAAGTTTGGTTAGTGTTATAGAAGTGAGTATTTCTTGTCAGTTTGTCAAGGATACAGTAATTGCTTCTATTAAAGGGTACATGTAACAGCATTCTTAAACTATCGGTTTGGGTATGCTCGAAAGTGTTACTGGGCCCAACGTGTACTGTAAGACAGTGGCAAAATGTGTGCCTACCATTTTGTCATTGGAAAGTTAGTGACTCAAAGCAATGGCAGAGTGAGAAGCTACCACTATGACATTGGGACAGGGTTCACACGCAGGCAATACATGTGTCGACGAGGTGTTGAATACACCACGGTTGACAATGAGCATGTATGTGTCGTACATATGTCGACAGGTGTTGAATACATCAGTGTTGACTGTGAGCATGTACGACATAGATGCAAACGAGGACGTTTGAGATTTCAAGAGGGGGGTATGTCACCAGCGTGTGACTACTATCTATCCTTTTTGTTGATTTCTTTCTTATTATTTATTTAATTTCACTTTTTGTGGAATTGTCCAGAGGGAGTCCAGGCCTGAGGGCAAGAGAGCAGTAAGGTTGGACAAGGACTATGGTTAACCAAAGTGAGGTCATTGACTACCAAAGTTGAATCCTTTGCTACAGAGGCTACATTTCAATTCTGGGTGTGGCTGCAGTGTACAAAGGGGGTCAGATGACCTCGAAAGATACAATGGCAGCATCTCCTAAAATTTAGGGAACTGCTATTTTGGGACCTGAAAATGTGTTCGCGTCATGACCTCCAGAATGACAAGGGGAACATTTTATTACTCTGCAGTGAAGTCAATCGGGCAACCGGTCGGGAGAATTTTAGGCGGCAACCCCGAAACGGGAAATAGCTTATAAATGTGCCAAGTGGCACATTTCTGTGCACTTTCCTCGTGCAACAAGAAGTGGCGCTGAATTTATAGCGGGGAGGCTCATTTTGCAAATTCCTGTCATCACAGGTTAAGAGCTATGGAGTGCTTCCTTTCCCTCCTACGTACAGTGCGGTGCCAGGAGTGATGCCCTGAACGCTACGCATTGCCCTCTCTCTTCCCTATGGCAGTATGTTATGCCCCTCTAGTGGGCTTTTCAATTGACCAATGTACAGTTGTGTGGGTTCATGCGCGATTGCCGAGGCAAGAGCCTCTTGCACAGGTACTGGATTAGCTAGCGACTAATCCCCCGCAGGTACAGGTGAATTCGGAGAGGTTTCACGCGAGAAATCTCGTCCGATTCAAAGGGCAAGTAGCCCTACAGGTGCGGGAGCTCGAGGACTTGCTACGGATGCGACCGGCACGTGAAACGGAGCCCGAAACAGTAAATTACAGCCTGCTGTGTATTTTTGCAGGTTTAGGGTTTTGGCCCTAAACGGTCCCTAATACCCCCAATAGGTTCAGGGACGCGAGGGGGCACAAGACCGTTGTGCAGGTGATCTGGCGCATTTTCGGGGCTGAAAATAGAGAATTCAGCGTGCTGCAGATTCTCACCAGGTTTTGCAAAGTGCCCGTATGCGTCGGGAAAGTCATTCAATGCGTGGGAATACTGACTGTGAAGGGTCCTAGTACAGTTATGCTCCCGAAATCGGGCCGGGATAGTTGAAATTCAGCCAAGCTTGTGGGGGGCAGCTTGTAGGGAACCACAACGTTTATTCCCTCTTTTAAACAATAAAGAAATACCGAAAGGGGCGCCTAAGTTAAGGGCCAATCTGGTGTCGGTCTTCTCATACAGGTGCATTCTAGCAGCCTGTATCCCTTTCCCCTTTGTTGTGTCTTGAAAGTACAAGTAAAGTGGGCAACAAATTACATGGGTGAAAGCAAATAAGGTTTAGGTCTAAGGTCTACCGCCCTTTTTGGAAGTACACGCCGGTTTCAGGTAGAGCCTTCTGTTCTTAATGAGAGAATGCTATAATCATAAACAAAGCGAATGGACACTGTACGTGCAAGTGTATGAGACTGAGAGATAGAGAGAGAAGAGAGATACGACACCAGAGGCGTTGTAAAACCCTCCTCCGAAGGCCCCACTCTCGTCGGCGAGAGTGGTCTACTTATGATTGCACAATCTGGTATAAATGGTATGCATGAGACTGGTGCAAGTCTAGGCTATGTCGACGATGACGACGGTGATGACGACGACGTCCTAAGGGCTGAAATCTGCAATCTTTCTATTGCTGTCCAAAAACGCTATGGGCTGAAATCTGCAGCTAGTCGTAAAACGCTGAATTTGGGACTGTTTTCTGATGGTCTTTGACGCTGAAAATCTGCAGGTTTAGGGCTGAAAACTGAGGTTCTTCATGGCTGAAAACTGAGGTCTTTACCGGGCTGAATCTACCACACTTTAGGTGAAAATTGCCGGTCTTTATCTGCTGCTGAAAACCAAAAACACCAGGGAATCTGATGATCAAAAACGCTAGCAGTTGTGGTCCTTGCAAAAACGCTAGGTGTTGGGTATTGTTGGCGATGCAGATCTGATGCAAAAACGCAAGGTTAGGAATGCTGTGTAAAAACGCTAGGTAAGGGAATCTACTGCTTGTAGGAGAAAGTCCACCAAGGTTCTTGTGAGAAGTTGCCTGCTGAGCTTGGCTCCTGTTGCCTCTTCTGCCATTAGTGCTAACTTTGGTTTGCTTATATACAAACTTAGCAAAATTGCCCTACCTACTTTTGTTGGAAAGTCACTTAAATTAATAAGTGAAAAATGCCAAAAATAGGTAAAATATGTTAAATGCACTAGAAAATTCCCCTGATGGAATCTGATGGATTCTAATGGGAATGCTTATGATCATGTTGTGTGCAACCAGAGGATATGCATCTACACTAAGTGATTGGGCATGCACGGTCTACGAATAGACTCACAATAGTGCCAGATCACTTCTAATCTAGACTGACTGGACGGACTGAACCCTGATCATGTTGTAGCTTGTCCACGGACACATAGGGTTGGATGTGTCACGTGACACCACGTGGCAGCAGTACGGATTTTCACATCATGCATTGACATGCTGATGTGGCTGCTATATGGATTTCTGCCAATTGCGCTGGCTGCTTTTTGGCAGTTTTTAGGCCAGATGCTTTTGGGATTGACTGTTTTTGAGTTGAATTGCTTTTGGGTCTCTACTTTTGGAGCATCCCTTGTAAGAATAAATAGACCCTTGGGGTCTGAGAGCAGAGGTCCCCCGCGTGTTGTACTTTGCTCAAGCTTTAATATAAAAATAAATACCGAAAGGGGTGCCAGATTTTCGGGGCCAATACCTCTGGGCACGGCACTACGCCGGGCCATGTCGACTCAAATTTTAAAGTTACGAAGTATTTTAAGTGATTCTCTCGTGTGTCGTGCTGCCAAAGTCTGTAACAATCACCTTCAGAGAATGGAGTTGTGGAGCAGAAGAATAGGACAATGGTAGAAATGGCATGGACCATGCTTGAGCATCGAGACTTGCCAAAGTCTTTATGGACAGAGGCAATTGCGACGACACTTCGATCTCCAATCTCTTCAATTCCTTGGAAGACCTTGTTTGAAGCCTATCTTCTTAAGAAGCCCTATGTCTCCCCTTTAGGATTTTTGGGAGCGATGCATATGTCCATGTATCAAAGTAGCAAAGGGGGAAGTTTGACCCCAAGTCCAGAAGAATGATTTTTGTCGGCTACAACTCTCTTTCCGAGGGCTATCGACTTTATGATCCAGAGAAGAAGGATGTTGTACTCAGCCATGATGTTGTCTTCGACGATTTTTTACCTTCAGAGGGGGCATTCCGCTCCCAAGTCTTCCACAACGACCCCTGATTTGCCGATACTTGGAGACCCAGATTTTGTTTTGCCTCTTGATGAACCCTCTTCTCCTACTCTTGTCCCTACGGCTTCGGAGGAGAATGCATCCATTCCAGATGATGCAGATGACAGTGGTTCTCATCATAGTGCAAAGTTGGAGCCGGATATACCCGTGGTCCGTAGCTCCTCCCCTGGGGAGCAAGTCAGACAAGTTGCCAAAGTGGCTACTGGAGGCTTTGCAAAATTCAACAACTTCAGATTTTCCACCTGATTGGCGTGAAGCCGGTACTACACAATGATCTCAGCGACTTCGATTTATTGAGGTAGATGGGACTTTGTTACAGGTGAACTATACTTTGATGTCTACAATGATAAGGACAAAGATCCTCAGACAGTTGAGGAGGCATTTTCATAACCAAAGTGAAAGTTGGCCATGCAGAAAGAACTTGATTCCAACAAGTGCAAAGTTGGAGCCGGATATACCCGTGGTCCGTAGCTCCTCCCCTGGGGAGCAAGTCAGACAAGTTGCCAAAGTGGCTACTGGAGGCTTTGCAAAATTCAACAACTTCAGATTTTCCACCTAATTGGCGTGAAGCCGGTACTACACAATGATCTCGGCGACTTCGATTTATTGAGGTAGATGGGACTTTGTTACAGGTGAACTATACTTTGATGTCTACAATGATAAGGACAAAGATCCTCAGACAGTTGAGGAGGCATTTTCATAACCAAAGTGAAAGTTGGCCATGCAGAAAGAACTTGATTCCAACAAGAACTTGATTCTGGACCGATGGAACCCAATCAGAAGTTGTCACAGTATGACCTCCCAGATGTGGCAGATGCTAAGAAGTATTGGAAACTAGTTGGTTCTCTTATTTGGGTTCTCAACACCCGCTTTGATGTCAAATTCCCGGTGGGACTTCTCAGTCCTTTCATGCAAAAACCTGCCAAGTCACATTTGGAGCAGGCTCTTCGAACTCTGCAGTATTTAAAGGCGACCAAGTCATCAGGTATTGACTATGCGGCTGGAGGTACAGACCATTCTACGAGGATGGAGTGATTCCGATCGAGGTGGAGATCCAATTAGATGACGGTCGACTACAAGTTACCCCTTTTCTTTTGACTCAGGATCAATTTCATGGAGTAGCAAGAAACAACCTACACTTGCCTTACCTTCCATAGAGAGAAAGTACCGAGCTGTTTGCAATGCTACATGTGAGTCAATGTGTTTTCGACGGCTACTTTTGAAGATGGGATTTCCCCGGCAGACGACCATCATGTACTCTGACAACTAGAGCTGTATAGCCATTGCGAGGAACTCGGTGTTCCATGCCCGGACCAAGCATATAGAGATACAATACCATTTTGATTGTGAGAAGACCAAGGATGACTCTAAACCTCTTCCACAGGCGACATTATCCTCTCATGCCAGCTCCCTTGGACTTGTTTCAGACAATACTATCGAATCTCTTTTGGCAAACCATAGCAAAACGGCTCAATATGGTCCCTGAATAATCTTTCAAAACAAGGACACTAGCAAATAAGTATCCCAAAACCTATGGCAGTAGTCATCCAACATGTCTTTTTCAGTTCGTCACATGATGCCAAGCCGTCATAACAACTTCTTCATATTTGTCTCAAATCCAAGTTGACGTGAAAATTCTCTTGAATTTTACCCACGTCGTAGGTGCTTCTCTGCTTAACAACAAAATAGACCACCATGTCTGTGCATTGCCTTTCAAGTAAGATGCCGCCCTTTGCACCTTGGAGCGTTTCGAGAACTGACCTCTTGAGAAGGCAACGTCAAATTGTTGTATAAACTCAAGAGCTCGATGGGTATCTTGGTGGCCTGAAAAAGTGTCAAACTTGACGGCTTGACCCATTTCCTTGAATTCCTTGGTCTTCTTTGTCACGATTGTGACTATGTTAACAGCAATACATCTACTCCTAGTTGCAGATACGCGAAGTGCCATGCCAAGGAGGACCCCTGCGCTTGAATGGTCACACCCCTTCGCCAAAAGGACGTGTCTCTTCGCCAAAATCCATACTCCTTCGACGACTGGTCACACCCCTTCGCTCTACGGGTGCGACTCTTCGCCCAATGGTTGCAGCTCTTCGCTGAAAGAATGTGTCTTTACGTCTAAAGTCGTGTCTCTTCACCAAGAGACGTGTCTTTTCATTTGTCTCTCTTCGTCTCCTATATAAGGAGCCCTTGTATCACACATTCAATCAATCAAACACAGAGTCTTCTAAGTCTTGTCTCGAGTACAATTCAAGTTTCTTAAGTCTTAATCATGAGTTTTAAGTACTTAATTAAGGATTAGCACCTAGAACCCTCACAGTGGTATCAAAGCAAATTTTTTCCCCGGACCCGAAGGTTGTGAGCCTCTCACCCTCACCGCTACCCTCTTCCCCCCCCCCCTTTCCCGGAGTTGTATGGGAGCTGAAGAAAGGTGGTACACGTGCATACAAGAATGAGGTAATTTGAAATTTATTATGATCCAATTATATACATAAAGGACAGAGGTGTGGGTGTGGGGGAGGTGCCACGTACCCAACCTCTTCATTGGGTGGTGTCCCTTCGGGATTGCAATCACACCTCTTTGTATGAAAGGACGGCACCTCTTCACCTTCGGCACCCTTCATGCGAAAGGCCACCACCTTATGTGCGATTGCACCCCTTCCTTCACCCGACATGCCCCTTGCGCACCCTTTCCCCAGGTAGTGTCAGGCTGAAATCTGAAATGCTTGAGACTCTCGAACGTTGGGTTGATCATGCTGAAAACGCTGGGCTGAAAAGGTGCACCCCTTCCCCAAGAGTTCCGCACATTGGAGTTACCTCTTTGCAAGCGCTGGCTGTTTTACGTTGCAAATAGACTTTCGCTGGACTCTTTTACGTCATTTGCAGGCAGCATAAGCGTATTAATCTTAGCATCTACCTTCATTTTAATTTGGCCGCCCAGCCCCAAATTTTTAAAAGCCCTCATGTGAACTTACCTTATACATTAACCCTTCCCCAAATTCACTTACGAGAAATAATGACGACCAGCAAGCAGCATTACAAATGGGCGCATGTTATTCTGCAAATTTCTCTCACCAACGCTGGCTCCCTGCATGTCCTTTGGACGCCATGGGAATCGCACCCATGGTAGACGATGCATTCGGGGTGCCCGTCCCTTATCTTTCATATATAGACGAAGTTCCCGAAGAAGCCGTACCGGCGAATCCTCTCCCTATAACGGAGCTTCCGCAAGTGCTTCCGTCCCTGAATTTGTTCCCGACCCAGCTCTTGCACCAGTTTGAGTTCCTTTTGAGACGTAACCATGCCAAATTCTCAGGACGGAGGTAGTCAATATGACGATGCCCTTACTCTTATTAAGGAGAAGATGGCCACACTTTCCATAAGCCTCGCATCACTTCACACTCATTTGGATGAGATGCACACGGAAAACACTTCTCGAAGACGACTTGTTGCTTCTCGGACCACACATGCTCATTCGACACCTTCTTGCGAAGCTTCAGTGGATGAACCAAACGAACCAGATCCAACTGAAGAGGTAGACAATCGCAAACTTCAATTACTTTATAAAAATTTTAATGCTGCACAAAAGAAGAAGCTTGATGTTAAACTGCCGGAACCGTACAATGGTCGCCACGACAAGCGCGTGCTGGACCATTGGCTGTTCAAAATGGAGGTTTACTTATCAAACACAGACCTTGTCGAAAGTAAAAAAGTTGCACTTGCTAGTTCTATGCTCAAAGACACAGCATTTCTTTGGTAGCAACGATGGGTTGCTGATGGTAAACACACACCTTCTTGGGATAAATTCCGGCGTGCTATTCGCAAGGCACTCGAACCTGCCAATGCGGATTTTCATACCCGGTCCTCTCTTCGCCGCCTGAGCCAGACAGGTTCCTTGGCCGCGTACATCACAGAGTTCCAAAGGCTAACTCTGGAGATAGAGACCCTTAGTCCCTCTGATAAATTTCAGAGTTTTATCGACGGACTCGAACCCAACCTGAAGGACGATGTGCACAAATACAACCCTACCACTTTGGATGCTACAATTGCCTACGTGGAGCGTCTTGGTGATAATCGCCGCCCTACACGGAATTTTCTCCCTGGTGACGGATCTTCAAACAGCGCTCGCTTTTCACAGAGCGATCGCAGAAACAGCTATAGCCAAAGTCAGCAACATCAGTCTCAGTTCAGACAGCAAGCAACGCAACCTTGTTCAACTTCAAGGTTCTATTCTCAAGATCGACAATCTGAAAGCAAATCTTCTATACATGTTCCTTCACTTGATCGTGGTAAAGGACGTGATTTTTCTCAAGATCGTCATTCCAATACTCAGCAAGGCTCTTCGTCAAATGGATCTTCGACTTCAAAGAAGGAAGGATTATGTACAATTTGCAGTGCTGACCATAGAGGGTATCAATGTCCAAAGAGACCAAATCTGTCTAATTCAAAAAGAAATTCCAATGCGGAAACATCATCGACTTTTGAACAACCAGACTCTGCTAAGGATAAAGGAAAATTTGTGGTCAATACGATTCGTGTTTCAGAAGATACAAGTATTCTTATGAAGCATGCTCAGTGCAATTCTTCAGTTTTGGAGCCTCTCTCAAAGCAAGTTTTGAGCCTTCTTAGAACACTCAATGGTCGCTCCATTAATATTTTGGTGGACAGCAGATGCTCATATAATTTCGTCAACACTCAGATAGTTCAACAGCTTGGCTTACCAACTCAGAAGACATCTCACTTATATGATGTGGAAATAGTAGATGGATCAATTTTGACTTGTGATCAGACAGTTCAACAGTTGCAATTCGAGATTCAAACTTATGCAGATCAACTAGATTTTGAAGTCATGCCTTTATCTTATTACGACATGATTCTTGGTTAGCATTGGTTATTCCAATATGATCCAGCAATTAGCTTTCGAGGACATACTATCAATTTGTTCAAAGATGGACGTGAATTGACTTTACACGGGCTTTCTCATGCGGAAAGAGTGATTCAAGCCTCACGTGTACAAGTCAAACATCATGATACAGTGGATTATGAAACGAATATGATCCCCGATGCAGATGCAGATATTATTATTAATGAATTTTTGAATTCATTAATTTCTCCTGAATCAATTGATGAAGACGAAGATAAAGATATAGTTGCAGATTCCGAGTCTGAAGACGACTATGCTTTCTTTGATTCTTTACTGGATGACGATATGCCAATTACTGGATGACGATATGCCAGTTACAAGTCGTGAAGTTACAGTTCCAGAAGATGATTCCGAAGAATTTTGGGATTCGTTATTGGAAGATGATTACAGTCTCAAGACAAAATCCTCTCCAGTGATTACTAAAGTTGAAGTTACCCCATCTGAAGAGTACCTTGAGAAGATTTCCTCTTTCCCAAATATTTTGCAGTTACTGGAAGATTTTGAACCAAAAATTTTACATCACACGAAGGATATTGAAGATCAACCTCTTGTTGCAGTCAACCTGATTATGCCAGATTCCTCTAAAAAGTCTTTGAATAATGCAATGACATGGGATTTAGCAGTCAAAGCAAAAAGGTTTCGTAAGAAGCAAAGGTTCAAGACAAAGGTTTCCGATAACTCAAAGATTGAAGATTTTCGAAGATTCAATGCTTTTCCAGAGTTCTATCAACATCAAAATTCATTTCTTTGACACAGGCTCTCATTTTAAGTGGGAGGAAATGTCACGATTGTGACTATGTTAACAGCAATACATCTACTCCTAGTTGCAGATACGCGAAGTGCCATGCCAAGGAGGACCCCTGCGCTTGGATTGTCACACCCCTTCGCCCAAAGGACGTGTCTCTTCACCAAAAGCCACACTCCTTCGACGACTGGTCACACCCCTTCGCTCTACGGGTGCGACTCTTCGCCCAATGGTTGCAGCTCTTCGCCGAAAGGATGTGTCTTTACGTCTAAAGTCGTGTCTCTTCACCAAGAGACGTGTCTTTTCATTTATATCTCTTCATCTCCTATATAAGAAGCCCTTGTATCACACATTCAATCAATCAAACACAGAGTCTTCTAAGTCTTGTCTCGAGTACAGTTCAAGTTTCTTAAGTCTTAATCATGAGTTTAAGTACTTAATTAGGATTAGCACCTAGAATCCTCACATTCTTGCTCGTTTGTTCACTGTCAAAAGAGGACAAGCTCTCCTTCTCCGAATTGATAGATTGCCTCCCATGCCTTCTAGGCTTTTTCAGAAATCTGTTTTGCCTGCTTTCCTTGCTTTTTCTCCGCTTCTTCTGTCTTTTCTCATCCTCACTAGCACTAGAGGACGGCGAATTGTCAGAGCTCTCTGAAGACGAAGGAAAATCGGGGTCATCCTCAAAATGAGCTCGCTTCTTGGATCTGCTTGCCACCTCAAAAGTTGACTTCCAGCCCAAATAACCAGGAAAATCTGCCGATTTCCTCTTCTTCCGAGAGTGCTTCAAGCCTTTCATAATCCGGTTCATCTTCTTTTCAAGAGCTCTTTCCAACTCTTTCTGCAAGTACAGTTTCCGCTATTCTACACTTGTCTGTCCTTTCAGCTTTCTTCCTGACGTAAGAGGAGAGTCTATGATCTCACGCCGTGTCGAGTGAGCTCATCAATCAGCTAATTCTTCACGTGTTTCACAAATTTCGAGTCTCTAGATACTTGATCAGTCTTTTAACACACGTGTCAACCTGCAGATGATGTTTGTACTCCGCTTTGGCAAACTTCCCCGCCAAAAATTTACCCAAATCTTCATTGATTTCTTCAGTTCCCGCAAGAGGTGTTGTCTATGTCAGATTCTCCACGAGAACCCGTGTGCACTGCAAAGGGGATCGGATCCTCCATAGAAGAATAATCTTTCAGTGCTCTAATACCATTGTTACACGCTTGGACATTCCAAGTGAGAAGTCAATAGTGACAAATGAACAGAAAGTGCACAATCACTGAACTTTACAGGAGAGAGAGAGAGAGAGAGAGAGAGAGAGAGAGAGTCGACACGGTACGGCGGAATTCCGCGTCCAGACGCATTGGCTTCAAAAACTGGCGCCCCTTCCAATATTTCTTTGTTATTATCTCGCTACAATACAGCTCCCGAGGGCCGAGGATCCTCTGCTCTCAGGCTTTGCGTCCAAATGCTCTGCAAAGTGAGGCCCGGGGACGATTATGAACAGTACAAGAGATGCCTAAAATCGGATCCCCCAAAAGCTCTTCCCCCAACAGCACTAAACCCCAAAAGCATCTGCTCCAAAATCTAGCGCTGGAAACTGCCAGCACAACTCGCAAAAAATCCGTATAATCCTTCCACATCATTGTCCGTAGTACGAACTACTACGTCAACATGTCCACGCGTTTTACGGAAATCAGCCTCAGACTTCAAGCTTTGGGATTTTTTGGGTTAGGCCCCTCGGCTGGAGCTCAAAAGTTCTTTAAGTTGGTCGGTTCAGTTTCCCTCGTCCACTCGGCCATTTTCTCTTCCACTTGGGTATGCCACGTCATCACTTTGAGACGGGCCGTTGTATGGCTATTGCGATTTCCCAGGTCACACACACTGTTTGAGGGTTCTCAAACGGATCTGGACTTCATGCTGTTTAGGTTACAGACCAGGCACTCTTGATATGCTTCCACGCAGTGTGCATCAGTTTGATCTACATCCACATTCCACACAACACAGTTTCAACCACATTACCTTATGGATTATGTGGAAGGCACACTGTGCAAGCCTTCCCAGACATCTACCACCTTGACAGCTATCTGGCCAGAGATGTTGCATACTCTACGCAGCCAGTGGGATACATCAGCAGGCTCCTCCAGGGCAGCAGAGCGGTGCGCAGTCTTCAGTATTATTCAGCCTCAATCAGGATCAGGGACATATTACTTGGTATTATGCACCTCCTTGGTGGTTCATACTGCATTCTTCCTATATGCCACCATGATATAGAGCTAGCACTCATACTGTACTCCTCCAGTTTGTACTTCCTCTGGGAGACAGGCCCATTGAGCATCCCCAGAGGTCTCTTATACCCAGTATATAGCTCACAATTCCCACAAAGAAAAGAAAGGTGAACCTTTAACACCCTCTTCTACGAAAATAACCTCTTTTTCATTGTCAAAACGAAAAAGAGCCCGTGATGGATTTGCGGCAGTAAACACTTTCATTCCATGACAGACACCTAATGTATTTGTATGGCAACAACAATAAAATCTACGACCACTCTATGTGCAGTCAGTGGTCCATGGATCAACCACATAGTATTCAAAGAGTTTCAAGCAAGCACAAGCCATTCCTTATGCTCTGCTCCACAACAAGACAACCCTGGATCAGATATCGATCTTGAGACTGGAATTGCAAAACTTGTCATAAGAGGTTGATAGAGATGAAGGCAGCATTCTTGATTCACTTGTCCTGACAATTCTGAGCTTACTTACAGTTCACCTGGGTTTCACTGAATTACCATCTTACCCCAAATTCCCTGACAGTATGATGCACCAAGTAAATTCCATATATTCTGACATGCATATGGCATAGACATGTATATGAGATTTTATACAGATCTGAGAATAATATACAAAGCCTAAGTACTACTGAAACAACAATCAAACCTGATTGGGAGATAGGTAAACCGAGGTATGGAAGAAGATACTTTCAGTGTGTTTGACTCCGCTGTCAATGGAGGTCTCTGGGCAGTGTTCTTATACAGACGTTTCAACTGAACCAAGAAACCAAAAATGACAGCACATCTTTGATATGACTGCTGCTCATTCTCCCATAGAGGTGGTTCGTACCTGCAAGCAGGATAACGATGTTGCAGCCTCACCGTCAAACAGAAAACCCCATAATAATGAGAGATACGTACGTAGCCCAGTCTATTGGATCGAGAAGATTAGAAAGCCTCTCCTCCAGACTAACACGCCATTTTTTTATTTGTAGATCAGTTCCACTGCCCTGCAATAGTATCTCTCTTACTCCAGCAAAATTTGAGCTGGAAAGTATAAAAGAGAGGTGGGCCTCTTCTTCAGAAAACACTGCTTGGTCAGGATAGGAACGTTCCCCTCCAGATAGCACGTCTCCAATAAAGCGCAGGTCAAAAAGAAGTTGCAACAAGCCTTTTTCTGAAACTCTGCTCCTAGAATCCTTGAGACTTCTACTAAATTTGTCGTAAACAAGCAAGACCTGCATATTTTGAAGTGTCCATGTCCACATGACTAGAGAAAACACTTCCAAAAGCAAGAACAAAAAGAATATGTACACACCTTCTCAAACAATCTTGAGACAAATAGATGAAGAACATGTTTGTCTAGGGCATGCCCACCCACACGATAAACTTCCTGACAGCTCTTGAAGAGAAAGGATATTACATATGGCGATGGCATAGCAGGTAGTGGTAGCTTCACTTCAATTTCATCCCCTTTCTCATTAAGTTGGGTTAAGGCAGTCTCCTCCCAGCCCTTCAATGATTTTACAAAGTTTTAGTGAACAAGAACAACTACAGAGTCCATTTTTGAGTAACAATCAGAGTGAATATACCTTGAGAGGTGAAGATGATGCAAGATCATCATCTTTTACCAAGTCTCTTGCAAGCACAGCGGTCAGCCTATCAACACTCCAAGAAACCCATATACTGTGAGCCACTAGACTGGCATATTTCAAAGCCACCTCAAGCTTAAGAAATTCTGACGTGCCATCTTTTTTTGAAGCAGCCTTGCCTAGCCCTGGATTTTTCTTGTCTGACGAAAAATCCTTGACCTCCAACCAAAAAGTTCTATGCTGTGAGGAAGGAAGCCATGGAAGAGAATTTTCAGACGCTGCTGCATCCTTCTTACACCATGCTTTTGACGGGTGTAGGATATGTGGAAGTGTCCATGAACGACTAGAGAATGCTATTAAAATGCGACCCAAAAAAAGAGCCTTCTCCACTAAAGGAGAAAGACCATCGCTATCTGACTCAAAAGCATCCAGTTGTCTCTTGAGGCTTCCCAACTTGTCCTTTCCTATTATGTGCTTTGTAAAGACCATTGCCTTGTCCAATTTTCCTACTATTTTACTACTATCACTTAAAATACCCAAAACTTTTGAAAGTAGTCTATTGATGATGTTTGCCATCCATATACAGCAGTGCTCCTGCAAGTATGGCCCAAGTTCTTCTGATCTATTTGCGTTTTGATGCGTATGTAAAAAGCTGACAAAATCTTCCAGTACATGTTTGAGATTCTTATTAACTCCCTCTTTCAGTTGGGATACATCAGAACCCAGATAGATGCTTGAGAGACCAAGGCTTTCTTCCTCTTGCACTCTGACCTGCAATCCTGACATCGAGTCAGATGGCTCATCAATCCTTTTCCCCACATCTATGCCAGTGTACCACATCAAATCTGTGGATGCAAGACCCAAGGGCCCAGAAACCACATTGCCAGCAGCTTGTGGCTGACTTGACATTGCTGAATTGATGGAGGCCAAAATATCATCAACCCTCTTGTCAACGTCTACTTCTGCCAATTTTGAAATAACTATCCCCTTGGCCCTCTCCATAAACATTGTTTCAAACAAAATGCTCCACAAATTCAACGGCTCCTTAAGCAGCAGTGCAATCACGTAGTCCCAAGGAGAGTCAATGGGCTTACCAAAAGCACTTTCTAACCATTCTAAACTCCCTTCAAGGGCTTTTCTACTATCGCATTCGCTTCTAATGAGGCGTTCCATTCTCTCCAAATTCTTGCCACTATCTACAGAGTCCATCAGCAACCTACCCTCGGCAACAAGATCAACCTGGCAAGTATGTATCCATGATCTACATTTAGCTGAAAGGAACTCCCCTGCCAAAGAACTCGTTCTGCTTTCAAGCTTCTCCCAGTGAAGCTTCCACAGCTTCACCTCATCCTCAGGATTAGGAATACCTCCAAACAGCTGGGAGCCTGGAGGGGAGCTCAGCACTGTGCTGAAAAAAAGGGGTGCGTCTCCATTTACCTCCAAAAAAAGCTGCCCAGCATGACACAAAGATATCTGTAGTGTGTTGGCTGCCTTGGAAAATATTGAAGCAATTTCATCAACATCTTCAAAACTATCTTTAACAGCCTCCTTTAAATTCCTGATTCTGCTCCAAGCAGCCGTGGCTGTGCTTAGATGACCTCTCAGCCATGCTCTTCTAGTCTCAAAGAAAAACGGTACAATCTGAGTAGGGTTTAGCTCATCGATAACAGCCACAGCTGCTAGAGCGACAGCATACTGTTTAACATCCAGACCAGAGTCCAAAAGGCGATCTCTGCTCCTCTGACTAATTTGTGCACGAAGAGCCTCCACAAGTGACCACTGGTGTAAGAGGAGAGGAAAATGGGACAAATTTTCACCTTTGGCTTCACTTTCAGTGAGGAGCGTTTGCACCTTGCGCGCACGAAAGTATCGCTGAGCACCTTCAAGATACATGTGCTCATCCAAGCAGCCCCATATCTTCTCTGGTGTATCAACAACATACTTGACTCGGCAACCAACCCCATAAAGCTTCTCTCTTTTCTTCTTCTCCATGTCCATCTGGTGAGGAGTAGAAGGTGGATGTGGGATGGCCAAGCTGTGCTTCAAGGATGCAAACCCTGATTCCATATGTTGAATATTGAGAGCTACATTGTGGCAGGAGTTCTTCATGTTTGCTATCGAGTCAGCTGATTCAATTAGGTCTCGGTAGCTAGCACCAACAAGCTGCCTTAGCTCCTCTTTCTTCTCTTCAATCTCCTTCCGTGTGTTTGCCTCAACTTCACGAATCTCCACAACGGTGCGGCTCTCAAAGAGAGCCTCTGCATTGCGCAAGGTTGCATCTTCACTCGTTTTCTGTTGGAATCTACCCCCCCTCATTGTTTTTGCAAATTAAAATTCAGCAATCAATCAAGCACGAAAACCTGCAGGGAACGGAGCTGAAGATGATGGTGATGGTGTTGGTTGAGAAGGTGTCATGTGAAGAAACCAGGAGCAAACAATGGATCCGAGCAAGGAACAAGAGAAGCGGAAGCAAGAACGTCGGCTGCAACACCGATCTTGCTCTGCAGACGAGATCCAACGCCAACACGAGATCCTCCAGCATTGGACGTTGTACACAAACGCGGAAGCATGTATGCAAGTCGGAAATTTACAAAGGCAAAATAGCTCTAATTTCGAGTGTTTGAAAAGGGAAAATGATGAAAGTTGACATGTAGACCTCGGCTAATAGCTCAAATTGCTTTCAAATAGAGTATTTTGAAAGGGAAAATGATGAAAGTTGGCATGTAGAGCTCTTCTTCTAGCCTAGTGGACCTCTTTTAACCCTTGGATAGGGACATCATGGCATTGCAAGATCCCCTCACCAATGGAATGGCACTAGAAGGACCTCCTCTTCCAGTGTCATCATAGGGGGCTACAAGTTGTATTACTAGTCCAAGAAGACTTTCCCCCAAACTAGCAACTCCTTGTGTTCAACAACAAGTGCAACTTCTCTCCTTTACTGCGATGGAAGATCTACAACACTTGGTAGTGTCATATATTAGGAGGAACTTTGATCATGCACAGCACGAACATCGTGATATCTCAACATTAGGAAACAAACAAGGTGCTTGAACCATATATCCTAATCATGAGAATGCATTGGGCTAGCAAGCCTTTACCCCTACCTTGCAACACCTCTTGCACCCCGTGGTTCCACCTATGATTGATAACCCTATCAATGTGAATAAACCAATACGAGAGGGTTCTCTTGCTAAAGGATGAATTCACATTCGGCATGAATACTTTGACGCAATTGAGGAAGGATCGAATGTTACAGGACAAACTTAGATAGATAGTTGGTTTAAGCTCCATCATGATAGAGTTGTCAATGGTGTGTGTCATGACCCTAGACCCCCTTTGGAAACCCTAAACAAACCATAAGTATATGCCTAGTAATTATTACCTTTTCTTTTTAGGAGATTCTCAAAGTGCATTGCATAATAAATCAAGGGTGGTGGCTTTTGAAAGATACAATCATTTCCTTTTGTAAATGGTTTAGAGGATTTGACCCCATAGGGGAGATACCTACCAAGGTCCTAGTTCATATTGATTTGCTGATATTTCTAGTAGAATATTACCCGTGTATAAAAGTTGTCAGCTCTTATTTGTGCAAAATTCTTAGCATGTTCTAAATAAGACCCTCATATGTTAATAAAAGTTTACTTTGCAAAAAGATCTTAGAGTGTTTGTACTTTTGAAGGACTCTAAGGGTAACTCCCAAAAAACTCATGCATTGGTACCTTCTCAATGCTTGTTTTCATTGCTTCAAACAAGGGCACCTAATTAGAGACTGCTCGGCCCTAAAGCAAAAGGAGGAGGAAGCAAGAAGAAGAACAAGCTTCTCAAGCATGGACTTCCATTGCTAGAAGAAATTCAAGTAGGAATTAAACCCTATAGATGGAACAATACCCCTAGACGAACAAACAAGTTTGTTCTCCTATTGGATGAAGTTTTTGACCTGACTACGATGGGAGCTTAGGAGGCACATATGGAGTCAAAGTACTCTAATGAGAACAAAGAAGAACCCATCCAACCCCCCCACCCCACCCCTCCACGCTCTACGGCCCTCAACCAAACTAAAGTTGAAGAGTCTACTACTTCATCCTCCGAAGGAAATTACTTGGAGTCACTTACCGACTCTTCAAAAACATGAGGATGATGTATGTCTCAGTAACCCAAGGAAGCTAAGGAGGACTTTTTAGTAGTTGACTCGAAGGATTAGAAGCAAAAGTCCAAACTCTCCTTTCCTACCAAATATATGGACATCATAATGCCTTCTTATTGTAGTAAAGCCTTTCTACCCTTGGAAAAAACCCTTGAAGGACAGTCAGAAACGAAGGACCTAACAAATCTCAAAGTTTTGTCTTTTAAGTGCAAGGGCCTCTCAAATCTTATTAGGCGTACACTACTCAAGAAACGGTCATGTGATCTTCAACTAACCTTCCATGTCATTTGCCAACAATAATTAAAGGTCGGGGGCTCCTCTTTCTAACCTTGGAAGGTCAACTCATAATGCCTTTTGTTCTATACTAAACACTCTAAAAAAGGAGGCGGTTTCGGAATTTGTGAGTCTTGCTCTAATATGCTACATTTCTAGCATTCAAAAGGACCCATAGCAGCAATGGGTGGATGTTTCCTTCTCCCCTCCATTTGATTTTACTATAGTATTTGTTGATTTTACTATGGTCTTTGTTTATGCTACCAACTCGAGTACTAGTGGAGCCCTTTGTTGGGACTCTCTTGGTCAATTTCCACAACCATTAGTGCTTGATGATGACCATGAGGAGGCTATAGGTAGATGGAAACAACTAGGATGCAGAGAGATGAAACCTTAATTAGCTTTAGCTTGCTTTAAGCACAAAGTCGCCTCAACATAGGTTACATTTTTATGTGCATAACCAAGCATCATTTCCACATACATATTCAAACTAGCATGCATTTGACCAAAATTAAGAAGAAGATTATTAACATGAGACGACACAAGACTAAGGTCCAAATTTCATAAGGTAATGAAATAGGAGGGAAATAGATAAATATGTATTCACTGCAATTGACAGGCGACAAAAGCTGTGGACTATGCAAAAGGATTCAAGTTTATTCACATTGTATTATTAAAGAGCTCGTTATGAGTTATGCTCACTTTATGTTTGGGCGAACAGCTTGTATTCATTTTGAGCATTCAAGAAATCTATAAATCAGTACGTGCAAGAGAAAAATGCTCACTCTTGCACAAGGGGAGATTGCACCCAATGTGTGTGTTCGTCTTCTCTCCTCTCCTCTCTCCTCTATGGCGGTGCTGGTGTAACATCTCTACTACCATTGCAATAGACGGAGAGTGAGGCATGCCTACAAAATATGTCATAATAATCAATATCTAATTCTCCTAAATGATTTTCTCATATTAAACTGATCATTTAATGTGGGGAAGTGCCAAGGGAGAAAAAGCTAGAATATTGGTTAAGTTAGCAGACCGGCCACAGTAGGGATCCAAAGGAGGGAAAATAGGGATCCAAAGGGGGGGCCATCTGCAAAAGAGCCATGTGAAACAATGGGCCAAAAAGACCCTAAGGTTCAGCCCATTAAGACTTCCAAAATGCTAAGGTTCCAAAATTCAAAGGTTGTGTCCAAAGGTCAACCCTTGGAAAAATTGGATGCTTAGTGTGTGCCCTAAAAGTCTTTGCATATCCCTACATGGGAGGGGGCGAGCCCCAAAGCTAGGGGATGAGAGAGCAAGCCACACACACACACACAGGCTCCCTTTGCACAAAGGGAATGAGGGACACATGTCAGCTCCCTAGGCCAGATGCCCACAAGGGGTGCCCAATTCCTATTGGAAGACCCTTGAAGTGGACCAATGAGAATTAAGCTAGAGTAAATCTAGTTTAATTAATTTAAAAACATTTAATAAAAGAAACCAATAAGAATTAAGTGTCCTAGAAGACTATTGGGCAGTCTCCCAAGGGGTCCAATGAGCATTCAGGAGCCCCATGGCTTGCCTGATTCCTATTGGCCAGGAGGCAAAGGGGTCCAATGAGAGTTTAGTTTAATTATTTAATTACCTAAAGCTCTCACAAAAGGGGAAAGGGGGACACATGTCAGAAGGCTATCACTTATGCTGCTTAATCCCTATTGGCTTGACCTGGGGAGGTCCAATGAGGCAAAAGCCAGACTTACTTAGCAGCTAGGGCTCGCCCAAGAGAGGGGGGGGGCTGATTTTTGCTTGGCATTGACACACACACTCTCACACTTGACCATGTGTGAAGGGAAAATACTCTATCTCCTCCCAAGCTTTAATGGAGAGCTCATCACCTACTCCAAGCTTGTGAGATAGAAGCCTACATCAACACTCTCTTGGCATGTGGATGCAAATCCAACCAAGAGCCAAGCTTCAATGCATGCTCATCTTCTCTACCAAGCTAATTACTAAGCTAAGCTATGCTAATATGAGTGATTATGTGAGGAGATGTACTTCTTTCTCGTAAGATACTTCTTTTTCCTCTCAATCTACTCTCATACCCTGCTAGCTCTCACCATCTTCGAAGGTGTGTGAGGTCTTGGGTCTAAGAACGGGGATAATTCAAGTTGTGTTTGATTAAGTGTTTTGCTTGGTGTATGAAGCTTCCATCTTCATTGCACTAGCTAGTCTTGAAGGAACACAAAGAATTGTATTGTACAATGTCTCTCTTGATGGGAGAAACCATAATACAAAGCCTTTTTGGAGGGGGGACCGGCTCCATGCAAATCCGGTCCTCAACTGTTGTCAATAGCTTAATATCTCTCTCTTTTGAAAGTATTGTCGATGCTATCTAACTAGGTGTTATGCTTTTTGTTGCTCTCTCCACCCAAGCACTCTTGTAATTCTCATTAGGAATCAACTCTAATGAAATGCCCACCATGTTCATGCTAAATTCCGCTACACAAAAGATTTTAGGCCCTTAAATGTTACATTGGTATCAGAGCTCAAGGTTTCTCTTTTCTTGCTCAAGAAGGGAGGTCCTCAAGCTAACTACAAATGGTTGGTATTATTAATTGCCTGTGAGTAAGTAGAATAGGGATTTTTCAGCCTTGCAGTGCGCCTGCCTTTGTGCAGTTAACGGGGCATCACCGTCGAGAGCTATGGTCTTAATAGTGGAGTCCTACGGGGCTTGCCTACGGCTTAACCACTATTGAGCTATTAGAATCTTGACAGGAGCCGGTGCTGTTTTTGGTGTCGAAAGACCCTCTCTTCTATTCCTTGCAATTAATGGTATTCGAGCTGCGGGTACAGTAGCTTGAGTGCTTTTTCTAAAGGGGTAAAGAGGAGTAGCAACTAGGGCTTGAAGTGCCAAAGTACACCTAAAAAGTTTACACCAAAAAGTTGTTAGAATGGCTGACAATATTAAAGAGAGTGAAATTAATGTTGATAACTTTGATTTTGCTCATGAGCAAGCTACTAATGATGCTTCAATGCTTGTTAATTATCTTGTTTCTAGGCTTCAACAAGCCATGGGCAATCCATCTCTCCAAAGTGAAGTGCAACGGCAGCTCCGTGCTCACGGGATTCTCCAAGCTCATCACCATGACGAGAGAACACCTAGGAAGCCTCCTTGTGAGACTACCAAAAGAGGTCTCTCTCCGATTCGGGAAGAAGAAGAGAATCCATATGAAGGGCTCAAGAACTTACTTCTGGATGATGCATCTCCTTCCCAAAGGAGAATTCAAGAGCCTCCACCGAAGGAACGAGAAAGAAGCGAGTCTCCCGCCACCTCGGCAGAGATGGCTCCACGAAGACGGCGGGCTAAACGCTCTCCATCACCACCAAAGCGGAGAAGACCATCACACTCTTCTCCACGCCATAATTCAAAGAGGGATGATAAAAATCAAGAGAAGAAAAAGGCGAGAAAGAGGACATCCTCTTCTCCATCTTCTTCATCCTCTTCCTCTTATGAAAGCTATCGTGAAGACGGCAAAGATCAAGACAAGAAAAAGGCGAGAAAGAGGTCACCCTCTTCTCCACCTTCTTCAAATTCTTCATCTTCTGAAGAAAGTGATGGTGCAACTTTTGAATCATCAAAAAGAAGAGGCCATAGGAAATCCTATGCCGCATGGAAGAGGTCGTCCAAGCTGAAGAAATTCAAAGAGGGAGGGAAGAGCATCTCTTTCCTTACCTATGATGGCACCTTCGGTGCTACAGACAAAGTTTTGGCCTTTATCCAGCAATTCGATGCGGCGTTTGGAGATGAGGGCTTCACGGAGTCCTCTAAGCTACGCCATGTAGCTATGCACTTTCAAAAGTCCGCCAGACAATGGTGGTCTAGCCTACGAGCCAACGGTGAAGCTCCACGAACATGGAAGACTTTAAGAGCTTCCATTATGAAGCAGTTTTTGGCCACCGATGCCAAAGACAAAGTACTCACCGAATGGTGAAGCTTAAAGCTCTCTCCCAATGAATCCATCCATAAATATGTAGACAAGTTTTGGGACCTACAACTCAAGGCCACTGTCTTCAAAAAGTTGGATTTTGGAGAGCAAAAGCAACAATTTTGTGCGGGCTTAACCAAAGAAATGGCGGAGTATGTCAACTCCCAAAGGCCACGTACCATATCGGCGGTAATACACCATACTATGGTGGCCTCGCGAATCAATTTCCAAACGGGGGGTAAAAGAAATAATAAGCCCCCGGAAAACAAGGGTTCCAATGAGCCTAAGGGGAAGGACAATGTCCAAAAGTCTCCTAAGGGCAATTCCAACAAAGCTAAAGAGAAGGGAGTTTACAAAGGAAAGAATAAACTCTCTCCTGAAGAGCTTGAGCGTTATCGTAAAGATAACCGGTGTTTCAAGTGCGGCGAACAAGGGCATGCGTACCGCGCTTGTCCCCAAAAGAACAACCGCCAAGATCCTCCTAGAGC
Organism: Adiantum capillus-veneris; assembly: GCF_014529385.1. Taxonomy (NCBI): domain Eukaryota; kingdom Viridiplantae; phylum Streptophyta; class Polypodiopsida; order Polypodiales; family Pteridaceae; genus Adiantum; species Adiantum capillus-veneris. The sequence goes on along the minus strand of NC_140932.1, from coordinate 106,946,784 downwards.
TTCTTTGGTTGAAATCCAAGAGGAGGAGATTCACCAAACTCACCACAAAGGATCTCCTCTATGCCATGCTTGGGGAAAGGTAAGAGAACATGATGCTTTTATTCTCTTTGACCCTGGTTCTACTCACAATTTCATATCTATGGAGTTAGCCACCAAGCTAGGCATACAATCCTACGAGATGGGAGATATCCTACCCGCAGACAGTGCCTTCAAGGGGCAAGAAGCTTCAGTCACTCCCTTAATCGGGAAATTGAGGCTTCATGTCCAAGGCTATGTGGACAAAGAGGACTTCTTTATCTCTCCTCTCAAGCATGAGGATGTAATCCTAGGGGCACCATGGTTTGACCGCCTGGCTGCCCATGTTAAATTTCCTGAAAGGAGAATCTCCTTTAAGTTCAGGGAAAAAGACATGTATATAGATGCTAAGGAGATGGGTAACACCATCCCCATTGTACATACACCAGCTTTCAACAAGTCAATAAAGAGCTCTATTTCCGTGTACATGATTTTTGTTAAAGATTCTCAAAATGAACCTAATGCTTTAGCAAAAGAAAATAAAAGCAACCAAAAGGAATTAGAGTTATCCAATTTTCTCAAGGGGTTTCAAGATGTCTTTATTGACGACATCCCTTGTGAGCTACCTCCTAAACGAGGTAATGACGACCATGCAATTGAACTTCTTCCAGGAAGTTCACCGCCTAACAAACCTCCTTATAGAGTTTCTCAAGCTCAACAAGAGGAGATTATGCGGCAAGTGCATGAGTTAATTGAGAAGGGCATGGTTAGGCCTAGCTCATCTCCATTTTGCTCACCTGTGCTATTAGTGCAAAAGAAAGACGGCACATATCGTATGTGTGTCGACTATAGGGCACTAAATAGGATCACTATCAAGAATAGGTTTCCCGTTCCACGGGTAGAAGACCTATTTGATAAGCTACAAGGATCGACCTACTTCAGTAGGATTGACCTAAAAAGTGGCTATCATCAAATAAGGATAGTTGATCAAGACATTGTAAAGACCGCATTTCGTACTACATTTGGTCTTTACGAATACATTGTCATGCCTTTTGGCTTGACTAATGCACCAGCCACATTTAACCGCTTGATGGAGAAGCTGTTCAGGCCTCATCGAACCTTCACTGGAGTGTTCTTTGATGATATTATCATCTACTCTAATTCATTGGAGGAACACAAGCAACACCTCCAGGTAATATTTCAAGTTTTAAGAGAGAATAAACTTTATGTTAATCGAAAGAAAAGTGAATTTTTCTTGCAAGAGATTCAATATTTAGGTCACATTATCTCTCAAGATGGAATCCAAATGGATCCATCCAAGTTAGAGGTAATAAAAGGATGGCCTAAACCAAGGAATCTTCATGAACTAAGAAGCTTTATAGGTATGTGTGCATACTATAGACGCTTCATAGAAAAGTTCTCACAAATTACGGGACCATTCCATGACCTAACAAAAAGAAATGTTAGGTATACGTGGTCTGCTAAGGAGAACAATGCTTTCGAAAAGCTTAAAGAAAAGCTTATCTCTCAACCTGTGCTTACACTACCGGATCTCTCAAAACCATTTGAGGTCCAATGTGATGCTTGTGGTGATTGCCTTGGGGCTGTTCTGCTCCAAGAAGGGCACGCCATAGGCTATGAGAGTCGAAGACTCGACCCTGTTGAGCAAGCTCTGGGCATATACGAAAAAGAACTCCTTGCAGTTCTACATGCCTTACACTCATGGAAGCACTATTTATTGGGGACTCCTTTCATTCTGCGAACGGATCACCAAAGTCTTAAGTACTTCATGACGCAGACCAAGCTCTCCGACAAACAAATGAGGTGGGCAAATTTCCTTTTGCAATTTCATTTTCATATTGCTCACATTGCTAGCAAGCATAATCAAGTAGCCGATGCACTCTCAAGACGACCGAGAGTGAATGCGGTTTCCATAGCAACTCACAATGATCTATCTTTAATGATAGATGAGTATGCTATTGATCCCGATTTTAGAGATGTGATTTCAGCCCTTGCATTAGGGAAGAAAGAAGAACCATTTACTTTACAAGATGGTTATCTTCTCTATGGCAATAGACTATGCGTTACTAACTCACTACGTGAGAAAGTAATGTATGAATCTCATGCTCCCCCATATGCGGGGCATAGAGGGATTCAGTCTACCCTAAAGGGAATTGAAACATATTTCTATTGGCCTACCATGAAAGTGAACATACATGAGTATGTTTCCAAATGTGTGGTATGTCAAAAGACAAAATTTGATAGAGGGAAGCAACTTGGATTGCTTCAACCCTTGCCAATCCCTAATTCACCGTGGGAGAGCATATCCATGGATTTTATCTTTGGATTGCCTAAGTCTATCCATGGGAATACGGGAATATGGACGATAGTAGACAGGTTCAGTAAACAAGCTCATTTTATACTTGTCAAAAAGACTATCAAAGCCCATCAAATGGCAACCCTCTTCATTTCACAAATTTTCAAGTACCATGGCTTGCCAATGTCCATAGTGTCGGATTGAGATCCTAGAATGACCAGTAATTTCTGGAAGGGTCTCTTTGAGAATTTAGGAACAAGGCTAAACTTCTCTTCGGCCTATCATCCACAAACTGATGGCCAAAGTGAAATAGCTAACCTAACTATTCTCGATCTACTAAAAGCCTATGTAACGGAAGTAGATCAAAGATCCCAATGGGAGAAGTACTTACCCTTAGTAGAGTATGCTTACAATAACACTGTACATACTTCTACAGGAAAAGCACCTTTCGAGGTAATTGAGGGAAGGTCAAAAAGTCCCTTGCTACTTAAGGTACATGGGAAGATCTTCGCTACAGATGAGTATAGCCGAGACCTACAAGAATCTTTCCAAAAGATTAAGGATGCTATCTCTGTCTCACAGCAAAGGCAAAAGGCTGCTGCTGACAAGCACAGAAGAGCCCAAGCCTTTAAAGAAAACGATTGGGTCTTGTTAAAGTTTCCTAAGGCTCGATTAAGGCACACTACGGGCAAGAATCCTACGGGCCACCAAAAGTACTATGCTAAACTAGCAAAAAGGTACTATGGTCCCTTCCAGATTCTTAGGCCAATCAATGAGATGGCCTATCAACTTAAGTTGCCCAATCATTGGCTCATACACAATGCTTTTCATGTGAGCCTCTTAAAGCCTTACAAAGGAGAGCCACCTCAAGAACCAACTATAGAAGACCCACCGGAGATCGAGGACCACGAGGAGGTGCTGCAGCCCGAGTCCATTCTCCGACATGAAGACAAGGTATTAAGAGGCGGTAAGACTATCAGAAGATATCTTATTAAGTTTAAGAATTATCCTTTTGAAGATGCTAGATGGATGCAAGGCATACAATTAAAGGATAACCTAAACCTTGTCAATGCTTACAATGCTTCCCAAGAGTAAGCAAATGTACAAAATGTTAAAAATGAACAAAAATTTTTTGTCTTATAAGACTCTCTTTTTCTTGATTTGTGCACAAAAATGAAGTAGTATGCATGCTTAGATCAAGTTTGCGGAGACGACGTCTCCCAAACACCAAGTAGAGCTTGTTACTCTACTATGGAAGACTGATAGGACTAATGTGCAGACATGCTTGCGGCAGCCTCAGGCTCTCAAGCGCCAAATGGACTAGTCATCCATTATGGAATGATGTCATAGGGTAACATAGGGATCCTCTACCCGCTAAGAAAAGGACTCATGCGTATGCTTTATCTTCTCTACACCATAGTCGAGGACGACTATGATTTCAAGAGAGAGGTAATGTCATAATAATCAATATCTAATTCTCCTAAATGATTTTCTCATATTAAACTGATCATTTAATGTGGGGAAGTGCCAAGGGAGAAAAAGCTAGAATATTGGTTAAGTTAGCAGACCGGCCACAGTAGGGATCCAAAGGAGGGAAAATAGGGATCCAAAGGGGGGGCCATCTGCAAAAGAGCCATGTGAAACAATGGGCCAAAAAGACCCTAAGGTTCAGCCCATTAAGACTTCCAAAATGCTAAGGTTCCAAAATTCAAAGGTTGTGTCCAAAGGTCAACCCTTGGAAAAATTGGATGCTTAGTGTGTGCCCTAAAAGTCTTTGCATATCCCTACATGGGAGGGGGCGAGCCCCAAAGCTAGGGGATGAGAGAGCAAGCCACACACACACACACAGGCTCCCTTTGCACAAAGGGAATGAGGGACACATGTCAGCTCCCTAGGCCAGATGCCCACAAGGGGTGCCCAATTCCTATTGGAAGACCCTTGAAGTGGACCAATGAGAATTAAGCTAGAGTAAATCTAGTTTAATTAATTTAAAAACATTTAATAAAAGAAACCAATAAGAATTAAGTGTCCTAGAAGACTATTGGGCAGTCTCCCAAGGGGTCCAATGAGCATTCAGGAGCCCCATGGCTTGCCTGATTCCTATTGGCCAGGAGGCAAAGGGGTCCAATGAGAGTTTAGTTTAATTATTTAATTACCTAAAGCTCTCACAAAAGGGGAAAGGGGGACACATGTCAGAAGGCTATCACTTATGCTGCTTAATCCCTATTGGCTTGACCTGGGGAGGTCCAATGAGGCAAAAGCCAGACTTACTTAGCAGCTAGGGCTCGCCCAAGAGAGGGGGGGGGCTGATTTTTGCTTGGCATTGACACACACACTCTCACACTTGACCATGTGTGAAGGGAAAATACTCTATCTCCTCCCAAGCTTTAATGGAGAGCTCATCACCTACTCCAAGCTTGTGAGATAGAAGCCTACATCAACACTCTCTTGGCATGTGGATACAAATCCAACCAAGAGCCAAGCTTCAATGCATGCTCATCTTCTCTACCAAGCTAATTACTAAGCTAAGCTATGCTAATATGAGTGATTATGTGAGGAGATGTACTTCTTTCTCGTAAGATACTTCTTTTTCCTCTCAATCTACTCTCATACCCTGCTAGCTCTCACCATCTTCGAAGGTGTGTGAGGTCTTGGGTCTAAGAACGGGGATAATTCAAGTTGTGTTTGATTAAGTGTTTTGCTTGGTGTATGAAGCTTCCATCTTCATTGCACTAGCTAGTCTTGAAGGAACACAAAGAATTGTATTGTACAATGTCTCTCTTGATGGGAGAAACCATAATACAAAGCCTTTTGGAGGGGGGACCGGCTCCATGCAAATCCGGTCCTCAACTGTTGTCAATAGCTTAATATCTCTCTCTTTTGAAAGTATTGTCGATGCTATCTAACTAGGTGTTATGCTTTTTGTTGCTCTCTCCACCCAAGCACTCTTGTAATTCTCATTAGGAATCAACTCTAATGAAATGCCCACTATGTTCATGCTAAATTCCGCTACACAAAAGATTTTAGGCCCTTAAATGTTACAAAATACATAAAACTACATACAACAACAAATAAATCTGTGCTATTTGTGTTTTTTCCAGGCCCTTTGCGCTTCGGCTATTGCAGTGGTATGGCAATAAACTTGAATCCTTTTGCATAGTCCATAGCTTTTGCCGCCTGTCAACTCCAATAAATACATATTTATCTATTTTCATTACACTTAGATCTCCATGACCCAGCAACTTAGAGGCTTCTTTGATCATCTTACATTGTTCTCCTCTTCTTCAAAGCATTAATGAATGATAATAATATAAGTATATAGTAGAGAAAAGGAGTGGAATCCATAGGGATTTGGTTATGAGATTGACAAGAATAAGCTCCATAGCATAGTATTATGTGGAATATTAGTAGAGGCTCCTGAAATTTCAGACAACCTCTGATAATTCCGTTAAATAACCTTTGTAATCTTAGAGTTAGCTTTTGGTTTCTTTGACAAAATTGTAGAGCTTGAAAAGAGATGAATTTTGATAAAATAATTTTCAATTCAACCTCATAGGCCTATCTCCTATTGCTGCATCCTCTCAATATTACTTGTTCTCCTGTCATTGAAACATCGAGTTATGTGAGGCGGTGTGGCTCATGCTAGTGTGCATGTGGGAAGGGGAAAAAGCAGGAGAGCATAGAGTGGGTGGAGCTCAAAGTGAGTTATCCTCATGCTCCTTATTCTATATTATGCAAAGAATAAGAGAGTTAGTGATAGGTTAGTAATGTGAAGCCAGCGGATGCGTCGCGAGTGCAAGTGCAGGAGAGTGAGTGCTCAGTTTGGGTGGAGCTAATGTGGATCAACCATCTACTACCCCTTATTATGTTTTGGTATTAAAAGAATAAGGCTAGACAAAGATGGGCGACGCCAGCCAATTTGGCGTGCACCCTTACAATCTCCCACTTGAAGGCCATAGTGGCCCAAGTGTCCTATGTTAGTACAAACCTATACAATTGTGAAGCATCATCATGAAGCTTCACCCCATGTCCATTGTTTCAATGCAATGTGGCTAACCGCTCCTGCTTCGTGGCTAAGCTCTTTGTAAGAGCATCTGCAGGGTTGTCATCTGTGTGAACTTACTCAATGTGTTTGCTAGCCAAAATATCTCTATATCACATGATACTTGACCTCGATGTGTTTCGACTTGGAATGAAACACAGGGTTCTTTGCTAACGCAATCGCACTTTGGCTATCACAATGTAACACAAGAGTTTGGTGTATACCAAGGTCTCCCACTAGACGAGATAACCATATAGATTCCTTTTGCTAGCACTAGAAACTACAACAAATTGAGCCTCAGTGGTGGAAGACGAAGTGAAATTTTGGAGACATGATCTCTAAGAGACTGTTGCTCGAGCAAATAAGAAAACGTAGCCAGATGTGGATCTCCTAGTATCTACACAACCTGCATTGTCCGAATCATGTATTTGACTATGGATGCATCATTATTTCCAAAGCGTAAGCACTTGCTGGCTGAACTCTTGATGTATCTCAAGATATGTTTCATTGCTTCCCAATGATTTCTGCCCGGATTTTCCATATACTTGTTGACCACTCCCACTACAAATGCATATATCTAGTCGCATGCTAATCATGGCAAACATGAGACTGCCAACTGCCGAAGAATATGGCACCTTTTCCATCTCTACCTTTTCAGCATCCGATTCAGGGCAATCATTCTTGCTAAGTTTTACATATGCAGCCATTGGGGTACTTAATGCTTTCCTCCCTTACATGTTAAAATTTTGCAAGACCTTGTGAATATACTCTTGCTATGATAGTTCAAGTATTCCATGCTTACGATGTCTCTTGATACGCATACCAAAAAAATGATGTGCATTACCCAAATCTTTCATGGCAAACTACTTGCTTAAGGCATCCTTGAGAAGTGCATTCTCATCTTTGGACTTCTCGGCTATAAGCATACCATCCACACACAAGATGATAATGATGAGGGAACCATCGTTCAACCTCTTTGTGTACAAGCAGTGATCCTCTTGTCTCCTCACATAACCTTGGGACTGAATGTACTTATCAAACTTGATGTACCACTACCTTGAGCCCTGCTTTAGTCCATACAAAGCTTTCTTGAGTCTACACACCAGTTCTATCCTTGTTGGCTTCTCAGGCTTGATCTCAAAACCTTCTGGCTGCTTTATGTAGACTTCTTTGTAACAAGTGGGCTCATCGCATTCAGTGACTAACACATAGTCCAATCCTGCTTGAAACTACTCAGGGGCACAAGATGCACGCATAAATCTCCTCAGTGTTGCCTGACCACTGGATTTTGCTCTCTCTGGCGCACTGCTAGTGGTAGGAACATCACCAGTTCATTGAGTTGGTTTTCCCAAATTTGTGGACGCTACATCCTCAAATCTGACTTTCTGATATTCGGCCTCTTTGACAGGTTGTCTATGCATTTTAAACTCATTGAATATCACTTGTGAGCTGCGAATAACCTCTCTAGATTCTGAGTGCCAAAGAAGATATCCCATCTCTCCATCTGCACCATAATCAATGAAGATGCACTTGTGTGATTTGGGATCTAGCTTTTGCCTAAGCTCTTTTGGCACATGTGAGAGTTCCTCACACCCAAATACACGTAATCTATCATAAGTTGGCTTCTTGCCAGTCTACATCTCCTGCAAAATCTTGAAATTCAACGGAGTACTAGGCAATCTATTTATGATGTATGCAACTATCATAACAGCCTCTCCCCTTAACTCAGGAGGTAAACTTGCCATAGATAACATGGATGTGACTCTTTCTTGAATCATGTGATTCATATGCTTAGCAATGCCATTCTAAGCAGGTGTGTACGAAGTAGTAAACTATCATTGAAACCCTCGTTTGCTATAGAAATTCTTGAACTCTGTGGAAACATACTCTCCACCATTGTCAATTCGAAGAGCTTTGAGCTTTCTAGAAGATTGGTTCTCAACCATGGCTAAGAATTTTTGGAATGTAACAAACACTGTCATAAAATCTAATATCTAACCAACCCAAATTATTTTCTCACATTAAATTGATCATTTAATGTGGGAGAATAAACGGGAACAAGGGTTAGAATATAGACATGTGCTTACAGATCCATCTGAACACGGGGCCAATAGAAAAGGGGTCCAAATGAGAGATGGTCTGTCAAATAGCAAGGCTAGCCAATGGAGCTTAAAAACCTTAGGGTTAGCTTCATTGAAGACCTCCAAAGGTTAGTTTTAAAAGTCCTTTGACCTTAGGTAAGCTAAGGTTGTGCTTGAGGTGGGAACCCGGCCCAAGCTTGAGGTGCTTGTCGTGCTTGCTGTGACTAAGGTGTTTGAGGTGCTTAATGACTAAAGCGCTAAGGTGCTCCATGACTAAGGTGCTTGACATGATCCCTACTCAAGGGGGGCGAGCCCTCATCCTAGGGGCTAGAGAGAGAACACACACACCCTCACACAAGGCAAGCTTGGTACCAAGAAGGCAAATAGGACACTTGTCAAGCTCCTCTTCATGTTGCCCTCATGGTGTACCTAAAGCCTATTGGTTAGCCTCCCAAGGGGTCCAATGATAATTTAGTCGATTTAATTAATTGTCTATGCATTTATCAAGTCCTCTCTCTCAAAGGGGAAATGGGGACACTTGTCCCTAGGGCTACCCTTGTTGCTTGATATGCGTTAAGCCCGTGATTGGCCAAGCTTGAGGAGGTCCAATCAAATGCTAAAAAGTGCTAGAAGAGGGGGTCGAGCAAAGCAAGAAAGGGGCTAGCTTGGGGGGTATACTCCCCCCCCCCCCCCCCCCACACTCATTGTGTGAAGTGCAATGTGCAAGAGCTCCATCTCCTTCTCCAAGCTAGTAGAGAAGCTGAGAGCCTACACCAACACTCTTGGCTATGGAATGAAAATCCAACTAGGAGCCATGCTTCAATGCTTAAGCTTGCCATCTTCTCCATCTTCATTACTATGCTATTATGTATGCTAGCAAGAAGAGTGATGATAAGTGAGGAACTATTTCTTTCTCCTATGAATGTTTCTTCTTCCTCTTCCCTACCCTCATTCCCCGCTAGCTCTCTCCACCTTTGAAGGTGTTTGAGGCCTTGAGACTGAGGTTGGGGATAGTTAATGCTTTTTACAAAGTCTATGTTATGCTCGTGATGCATGAAGCTTTCGATTTTCATTGCATCACCTAGGTCACAAGGAACACAAAGATTGTATTGTACCTAGTCTCTCTCTTGATGGGAGAACCTATAATACAAAAGCCTATTGGAGGGTGGACCGGCTCCACATAAATCTGGTCCTCAACTGTTGTCATGTTCTCTAAAACTCTCTCTCTTGGAAAAGTACTGTTCATGCCAAGTTAATTAAGTATTATGGTTAAGTTTCTACTGTTAAATAAGTTCACCCTCTATGTTCTCAAAGTAGTATCACAAAAATCCTCTCTTTAATTCTCCTAATTCCGCTATTCTCAAAGTTTATAGGCCATTTCCATTACATTGGTATAAGAGCTATTGGTTTCTCTTTTCTTGCTTAAGAAGAGAATTCCTTAAGCTGTCCATGAAAGGTTGGGCCTTTTCATTGCAATAGGGTAAGTGGGACAAGGATCTATTATCTTAGTTGAGAAGGACTTAGTTCGAGGTACACAGTTGGGAACTATAGTCTTAATAATGGAGCCTCTCAGGGCTTGCCTTTGGTTTAACCATTATTGAGCTACGAGCAAGCTCCACAGGAACCATAATCAACCGAGCAATGTTAGACCCTCTCCATAAGTCTTTGCAATCAACAGTATCTAAACCACGGGTATGGCCGCTTGAGAACTGATTTTCCAAGGTAAAGAAGAGTAGCGACTAAGGTTTTTGAGGGTACCAAAGCACAAAGTAATCTATACATAAGTATGATTAGCATGGCAGACAATAACCAAGAGAGTAGAATGAACATTGCTAACTTTGATTTTGCACATGAAGGTGTTAATAATGATGCCCCCATGTTTGTCAATTATCTTGTTACTAGGTTGCAGCAAGCTATGGGCAACCCTGCTTTGCAAGCCAAAACCCAACAACTTTGTGCTTATGGGATTTCCCTTCCTCTCCAAGAGGAGAGAGAGCTTAGGAGGCCTCTTGATGAGACCCCCAAAAGAAGACTCTCTCCCATACGAGAGCAGGAATCAAAAGAACAAGAAAGTAATGAGTTCCTAAGTTCCTCTGAAGATGTGGCTCCACAAAGATGGCAGTCTAGATGGTCGCCAACTCCTTCCAAGAGGAAATGGTCAACCCACAGTCCTTCTCCTCATCACTTCGAAAGGGAAGAGAGGAAACGAAGGAAGAAAAGGGCAAGAAAGAGGTCACCCTCTTCTCCTTCTTCTTCACCTTCCTCCTCTTTCGAAAAAAGCTATGGATTTTCTTACCGCAATGATAGCATTCTACATTTCTCAAATCATGGCCTCGACCCTTGCTACAATTCTGGTGATCCTTACAATCTTGTGAAAGACCGCACCTGCAAATACATCCACCTCTTTGCCTATGGCGGTTATGGCCACTTACCATATATGCGTCTCCATGCCCATCACTATCGAGAGATTGACGTCTAATCTCCTCAGTGAGAAATGCACTAGTAACATCACTCAACTTCGGTTTATCGCTTGGTGTAGAGTTGACTATCTGCAAAGAAAATTGTCGCCAAAATGATTGCCATGTATGCCTGAAAGGCGTTGTACCTACGAGTATCTGAAAGCCTGTAAAACCTGTAAAACTCCACCTATAATGTCGATGCAGAACGCTATGCCTTGATCAAAAAGTGATCTACGGTCGGATCTCCAATGCTAACTTCACCTGTAGTGTCGATTTTGAATCTACGCCTTCAAGCAATGTGCTCAAGTAATCGCGTCTCTCGAGAGACCGCTAGCACAAAGAGTAGCTGCTCTTTGTGTCCCACTATTCGAGCAAAATTTTGGCTCGTGGTGAGAACGACTCAAGCAAAATCCACAGGTGTATGCATCAATAAACCACAAAAAACATACATCCAATCTCTGTCTATGTCTGAAAGCGATGCAGAGATGTCCAAGAAAGTTGATGCCAAAAGTCAAGATCCAGATGAGTCGATGCCAAAAAACCGAGCTCAAGTAGTGTTGATGCCAAAAATCGAGAGTACCTGAGATGGAGTCGATGTTGAAGCTGGATGTGCACACACGTTGTGTGTGTCGATGTCGAAAATGGAGAAGTCGGTTATCTGGAGCCGGAGAGATGAAGTCGATGTTGGGGAAGCCCATACACACTATGTGTGGTAATGTATTTGCTCTCTCTCTCTCTCTCTCTCTCTCTCTCTCTCTCTCTCTCTCTCTCTCTCTCTCTCTCTAGCGCTCCAAAAATTTACCAATGATGCTGCTTATTTTGTGTTGCACTATCCTGTTAGCGTTAGGAAATTTCTCTCTGTAACGCTTTATAGCTCCAAAATTTCAATGCTTTGCTTCTATAGCCTGTTGTAGCAGTACTCAACCAAAAATTGTAGCATTACTCGAAAATGGAGAAGTCGGTTATCTGGAGCCGGAGTGATGAAGTCAATGTTGGGGAAGCCCAGACACACTATGTGTGGTAATGTATTTGCTCTCTCTCTCTCTCTCTCTCTCTCTCTCTCTCTCTCTCTCTCTCTCTCTAGCGCTCCAAAAATTTACCAACGATGCTGCTTATTTTGTGTTGCACTATCCTGTTAGCATTAGGAAATTTCTCTCTGTAACGCTTTATAGCTCCAAAATTTCAATGCTTTGCTTCTATAGCCTGTTGTATCAGTACTCAACCAAAAATTGTAGCATTACTCTATAGCCTGTTATAGCAGTACTCAACCAAAAATTGGCATAGTTACTTCTTTAATTTGTATCATTGTTGTTGTTGTAGAGTACTCTCAACGTTAAAATTAAAACGCTACTCCATTCAGCTGTAATCGGGTCTGGAAATTGAGCTCCTTATCAAAATCCCACTAGCTAGAGTTTAGATTTGCTCTCCAAACTCTGTAGCTCAATGTCTGCCAAAACCTTTAAGACTTAGTTCAAGATGAAGCTTGTGCAAGCACCGTTGTTGGAGCCGAGAGAACCGCCATACTTTGTACCACTTGTGAGGCAAGTGGATGCATCGTGAGTGCAAGTGCAAGAGTGTGTGTGCAGGATTGGAGCGCAATAGTGTGGGTGGAGCTGTTGTGGATAATACATTCACTGCCCCTTATTATGTTTTTGTATTGAAAGAATAAGGTTAGAAAAAGATGGCGGTGTGGACCAATATGGCCAAGATGAACAATCTCCCACTTGAAGGCCAAGATATGGCGGTGTGGACCAATATGGCGGTGTGAACAATCTCCCACTTGAAGGCCAAGATGGTCCAAGTGGCCTATGTATCTACAACCTGCACAATCGTGAAGCATTCCAGTGGCTTCAGTCTACACCCATCATCTCAATGCAATGTGCAAACTACTATTAGGCTAGGCTTTTCATGAGAGCATCTACAGGGTTGGCATCCATATGAACCTTGACTATCTCAATGTGCTTGCTAGCCAGTATGTCCCATATCACATGATACCGGACCTCTTTGTGTTTTGACTTGGAGTGACACACAGGGTTCTTCACTAACGTAATAGCACTTTGACTATCACAACGTAGCATTCGAGTCTAATATATGCTAAGCTCTCCCACTAGATGAGCTAAACATACAACTTCCTTGCTAGCACCAAAAACTGCAACATACTATGCCTTTGTGGTGGAAGATGAAGTGCAATCCTGGAGACATGATCTCAATTGCTCTAGCAAACAGGAATACATAGCCAGACATGGGTCTTTGACTATCCATACAACTTGCATAGACCGCATCCATGTAACCCATTATGGATGCATCATTGTTATCAAAGCGTAAGCACTTGCTTGTTGTACCCTTAAAGTATCTCATAATGTGCTTCTGCTTCCTACCAGGATTTGCCATAAATGTGCTAACCACTTCTACTACAAATGCAATGTTTAGTCTGGTGGCTAACATGGGGTACTTAAGACTGCCTATTGCTAAAGAATATGGCATCGTTGCCATTTTCGCTTTCTTAGCATTGGGACTTGGGAGCATCATTCTTGCTAATTTTTGCATATAGCTGCATTGGGGTATTCAATGTAGCCTATTAAAACATTGCATCCCTCTTGATGTGTTTAGAGGTCGCCTCTCTTGTTGCCCGCCCCGGACCGCCTCAATTTTGGTGCCCCCACTGAGGACGGCTTGTGTATGTTTTGTGTAGGCTCAACCTTTAGCATAATCAAGTAGCTTGCATGAATCACGAGAATTTGTATGATCCTTTTATTCCCATTGCAAGGCAAAAGGTGCACATAATTGTTAGTACCAAGTTACAATTTCAACGAGTAATTCGTAGAATTTTGGGCCCTCGTAGGTTGGCTGAGATAAACGCTTCAGTAAATCCTTTTATTTTGCCTCTTATTATGTACGACCTTAGTTTGGACGCCTATATTTTTGTTTTGTTTTAAGAATTAGGTCATGCATAGACCATGGATAATGGCCAAGGAATAGAGGTTTTCCCCTTCCATTTCACTCCACACATTAGAGTAAACATTGCAATTAGTAGAAAAATTTATTTTCAACAACGTATGGTGTTCATGTTTGGTGCCCAAAGAGTAGGAGAAATTCTCGCGTCACCAAACCCTGTCATCCTACCTCTTATTGATTATCATAGGTCATTTGATGTGAATATTTTTATTTTGTTGTAGAATAGATTGCAATTTAGAAAATATTATTGAAAAAAACAAAAACGTGTGTCACTTTGGAATCAATTCAATGGAAAGCCAACGCCAAATTTTTGGATATCCTCTTTTCTTTGGAGAGCCTGGAGAGGATGCATAATTATTTTTGGCGAATTTCAAGATGTCTTGCCGTATCAAGAGGATAGTAACTGATCAAGAACGTATAGAAATGTTTGAGGTGGTCCTTAGGAAAGATGCTAGCACTTGGTTTGACTCTTTGCCTGAGGAAGTTAAGGGGAATTACATAGAAGTTTTGAATCGTTTCAAGAAATACTTCTTTGATCCCCAAAACACTCAAAAACTATGGCAAGACATTGTTTCTCATAAGCAAAAAGACTTAGATGACTACTACTTGTACAAGCAAGAGTTTCTACGTCTTTGGGCTGTATGGGTGAGAAATGTTGCTAACCCTGGTGATGGTGCAGAGTTCCTAAAGAAGGAGAGGTTCATAGCCGGACTCTTTCCTGACCTCAAGGTAAAAGTTGAGGCGGGTGCACCTGCTACCTTTGATGCAGCTGAAACTAGGGCTGCTGAGAAATATAGGAAACTCAAGTGCTTAAGGGGGGAGGTTCCAATAGAAGCTCTTAGACCCAAAGGTAAGTCACAAGCATCAACATCTAGGGAGCTTCGTGAGGTAACGGCAAAAGTGATTGAGAAGTTAAACGAATCTTTAAGCATCCTGTCAATTCACATTGCACAAGTTGTAGGTCCAAAGGGACAAGCAAAGAAGTCTGAAGAGCGAGATTCACGACCTAGGAGAGTCTTGCAATGTTGGAATTGCGGTGAGTCTGGACATGGGATGTATAATTATCCTTGGCCCCGTGGGGAGCCAGGGAGACCTAACTTGAATTGCCCAGTGATGAATGCAGGTGAAGGAACTAGTCAGCAACCACGGCTTCTACAAAGGCCAAATGGAGCAAGACCACCTTCACAAGGAGTGGAAGGAGTTCCACCTTTGCCAGACCCAAATGTGCATGTGGTAGAGGTGACAAATTCAAGAGAGGTTGACATGGAAGCAAATGGCATTAAGAGTGGCCGAGGGAAAGGTAAGGAGAAAGAAGGAGTTACATCACAAAGTGATCATGGACGAGAAAAGAAGGCAAAGGAGACCAAGGAAATCAAAAGGACTCGATGTCGTATCAACCTCCAAGACTTCCCTCTTGGACATGGTATGGCTCCATACATCTTGTTGGAAGACATGAGAGGTAAGGGTCCTGATATCTCATGGCTTCAGTTTCTTGCATTATGCCCACAAGTTAGGAGGGATTTAACAAAGGCAGTTAGCACTAGGAGAAAGGTAAAAGAGAGTGTGCCTGTTGTAAAAATTGCACATGTTGAAATGAATGAGGATATTACACCTGTGCTAGATTGTTACATCAAAGGAAGATTGGTTAGGAAAGGTCTAGTGGATGGGGGTGCACAAATTTGCATCATGACACAGGGACTCATGCAAAGACTAGGCATGCACATCCATGAGACACCTGAAATCAAAGTGAAAATGGAAAACAATAGCAAGGCTAGGTGCGTAGGCATTTGTAAAAATGTTTTTGTGGAGGCCTTTGGCATTAAGAAGGCAGTGGATTTCTATGTCATGTCTACCAAAGGAAATGGTTACCCATTTATCCTAGGGAGACCATGGCTAATGAAAATGCGAGCTTTGCAGGATTGGGAGAGTGGAAAGCTAATTTGCAGGAATGACAATCATAAGAAGGTTGTCTTTGACATGAAGGAGCAACGCCAAGAGGAGCTCCATGAAGAATCATCTCAAAGTGAGACGGAGGAAGGTTGGACCGATAGCACTTCAGAAGGAGAAAGTAGCGGCAGCATTAGTGAAGAGGAGTCTTCCATCGAAGTCATGGGGGTAAGGTTTAAGCCAAACAACCAGGAGACCTCTTGCCCAGGTTTGGAAGAGGTAGGTTCCCGAGAGAGCCAAAAAGTGGAAGATGAAAGAATGCTAGAAGGTATGTTATCTACAACACTTACAAAGGATGAAAGAGAGGAGCTCAAAGGTGTGTTAAGGAAATGTCCTAGGCTTTTTGCTAAAGACTACACTGATGTGCGTGGAGTAGATGCTGTTCAACACAAAATTGAGTTGAAGCCAGATGCCACACCTAAGGCTTAGAAGCTACGAAGGCTAGGAGTCATCAAGGAGCAGGCTTTACTCAAGGAGGTAAGAAAGCTTCTAGCAGCAGGTTTCATTTATCCAGTGGAGAATTTAGAGTGGGTCTCTCCAGTTGTTGTCACTCCTAAGAAAAACGGCAAGTGGAGGGTGTGTGTGGATTACCGTCCACTCAATGAGGCAACAAAAAGAGATCACTTTCCCCTCCCATTTCAGGATGAGATACTGAATGAGGTAGCTGGTCATGAGAAGTACACTGTGTGTGAAGGCTACTCATGTTACTTTCAAATAGGGATTGCATTGGAGGACCAATTGAAAACAACCTTCATCACTCCTTGGGGTTGTTATGCTTTTAGAGTCATGCCATTTGGCCTGACAAATGCTCCTGTAACTTTCCAACGCTTCATGAACATGGTGTTTCAAGCATTCTTTGGAAAGTCCATTAGGGTTTTTATTGATGATTTTTGCATTTATAGCTCAAAATCATTGCATCTACAAAGGGTAGAAGAAGGTTTAAAGAAGCTCTACGACATGGGAGGTCAACTCAACCCCGACAAGTGTCACATAGGTGAGGATGAAGTGATCTTGCTTGGTCACAAGGTTTCCTATAAAGGCATTGAGGTGGATCCTTCAAAGGCAAAGGCTCTTATTGAGCTCCAATCACCCAAGAATCTCAAAGAGGTCATTTCATTCATTCAAAAGGTGAAGTATATGTCACGCTTTATTCTTTTAGCTTCGGAGTTGCTTCATCCTTTGCAAAAGTCGACACAACAAGTAGAATTTGCATGGTCTGATGAGCTTGAAGAGTACTTTTGTAACATTAAAGTCATTTTGTCAGAGCTACCAACACTCATGCCTCCTTGTTGGGAGTACACATTCTTTGTTAGCTCTAGTGTTGGGAAGGAAACAATTGGTGCAGTTTTATTACAACAAGATCCCCACAGTACCAAGATGCGACCCATCTACTTTGCTAGTAGGGTCATGAATGCTTTGGAGAGAGGCTACACAGAAGCAGAACTCATGATGCTTTTTCTCATGTTTGCAATGAGAAAGTTTAGATCCTACCTGCTACCAAAACCTTTTGTAATTCTCACTGCAGAATTTTTTTTCCCTTGGGTGTCATCTCAAATGAATCTTAGTACTAGGATCTCAAAGTGGATTATGGAGTTGCAAGAGTTCCAATACTCTTTCAAGGTAGAAGATAGTGTGCGTGCACAATTGGCAGAGATTCTCACTTATAGGGTACATGAGAAGGAAATTAAGGTGCCTAAAGTAAAGATCCTACCATTGCCACCACCTAAAAGTATTCCTAATGCTTTTACCTTGTTCTTTGATGGAGCTTTTCGACGAGCCACAGGGAAAGCAGGGGGAGGGCTAGTGTTGCTCAACCCAAGTGGAGAGGTGGTCATGAAAGACAAGGTCAATCTACCAGGTTCAACTAGCAACAATGAAGCAGAATACGACACACTACTTCATGGTTTGAAGATGTGCATTGGCCAAGGTATACAATGTCTCATGGTAAAAGGAGATGCACTTCTCATTGTTAAACAGATTTTAGGCATTTGGGCATGCAAGAATGAAAGCTTAAGGACAAAAGTTCATGCCATTCGTAGGATGTTTAATCAGTTTGAAGAAGTGCAACTATATCATACTACTCTAATTCATTAGACGAACACAATCAACACCTCCAAGTAATATTTCAAGTTTTAAGAGAGAATAAACTTTATGTTAATCGAAAGAAAAGTGAATTTTTCTTGCAAGAGATTCAGTATTTAGGTCACATTATCTCTCAAGATGGCATCCAAATGGATCCATCAAAGTTAGAGGTAATAAAAGGATGGCCTAAACCAAAGAATCTTCATGAACTAAGAAGCTTTATAGGTATGTGTGCATACTATAGACGCTTCATAGAAAAGTTCTCACAAATTGCGGGACCATTACATGACCTAACAAAGAAAAGCGTTAGGTAGACATGGTCTGCTAAGGAGAACAATGCTTTCGAAAAGCTTATCTCTCAACTTGTGCTTACATTATTGGATCTCTCAAAACCATTTGCGGTCCAATGTGATGCTTGTGGTGATTGCCTTGGAGCTGTTTTGCTTCAACAAGCACACGCCATAGACTATGAAAGTCGAAGGCTTGACCCTACTGAGCAAGCTCTAGGCATATACGAAAAAAAACTCCTTGCAGTTCTACATGCCTTAGACTCATTGAAGCACTATTTATTGGGGACTCCTTTCATTCTGCGAACGGATCACCAAAGTCTTAAGTACTTCATGATGCGGACCAAGCTCTCCGACAAACAAATGAGGTGGGCAAATTTCCTTTCGCAATTTCATTTTCATATTGCTCACATTGCTAGCAAGCATAATCAAGTAGCTAATGCACACTCAAGACGGCCGAGAGTGAATGCAGTTTCCATAGCAACTCACAATGATCTACCTTCAATGATAGATGAGTATGCTATTGATTCCGATTTTAGAGATGTGATTTCAACCCTTGCATTAGGGAAGAAAGAAGAACCATTTACTTTACAATATGGTTATCTTTTCTATGGCAATAGACTATGCGTTACTAACTCATTACGTGAGAAAGTAATGTATGAATCTCATTCTCCTCCTTATGCGGGGCATAGAGGGATTCAGTCTACCCTAAAAGGAATTGAAACATATTTCTATTGGCCTACCATGAAAGTGAACATGCGAGTATGTTTCTAAATGTGTGGTATGCCAAAAGACAAAATTTGATAGAGGGAAGCAACCTCGATGCTTCAACCCTTGCCAATCCCTAATTCACCATGGGAGAGCATATCCATGGATTTTATCTTTGGATTGCCTAAGTCTATCCATGGGAATACGGGATATGGACGATAGTAGATAGGTTCAGTAAACAAGCTCATTTTATACCTGTCAAAAAGACTATCAAAGCCCATCAAATGGCAACCCTCTTCATTTCACAAATTTTCAAGTACCATGGCTTGCCAATGTCCATAGTGTCGGATAGAGATCCTAGAATGACCAATAATTTCTGGAAGGGTCTCTTTGAGAATTTAGGGACAAGGCTAAACTTCTCTTTGGCCTATCATCCACAAACGGATGGCCAAAGTGAAATAGTTAACCTAACAATTCTCGACCTACTAAAAGCCTATGTAACGGAAGTAGATCAAAGATCCCAATGGGAGAAGTACTTACCCTTAGTGGAGTATGCTTACAATAACACTGTACATACTTACAAAGGAAAAGCACCTTTCGAGGTAATTGAGGGAAGATCAAAAAGTCCCTTGCTACTTAAGGTACATGGGAAGATCTTCTCTGCAGATGAGTATAACCGAGACCTACAAGAATCTTTTCAAAAGATTAAGGATGCTATCTCTATCTCACAACAAAGGCAAAAGGCTGCTGTTGACAAGCACAGAAGAGCCCAAGCCTTTAAAGAAAATGATTGAGGCTTATTAAAATTTCCCAAGGCTCGATTAAGGCACATGACGGGCAAAAATCCTACGGGACACCAAAAGTACTATGTTGAACTAGCAAAAAGGTACTATGGTCCCTTCCAGATTCTTAGGCCAATCAATGAGATGGCCTATCAACTCAAGTTTCCCAATCATTGACTCATACACAATGCTTTCCATGTGAGCCTATTAAAGCCTTACAAAGGAGAGCCACCTCAAGAACCAACTACTGAAGACTCATCGGAGATCGAGGACCAAGAAGAGGTGCTGCAGCCCGAGTCCATTCTCCAACATGAAGAGGCGGTAAGACTATCCGACGATATCTTATTAAATTCAAGAATTATCCTTTTGAAGATGCTAGATGTATGCAAGGCATACAATTAAAGGATAACCTAAACCTTGTCAATGCTTACAATGCTTCCCAAGAGGAAGCAAATGTACAAAATGTTAAAAATGAACAATTTTTTTTTGTCTTATAAGACACTTTTTTTCTTTATTGTGCACAAAAATGAAGTAGTATGCATGCTTAGATCAAGTTTGCGGAGACGATGTCTCCCAAACACCAAGTAGAGCTTGTCACTCTACTATGGAAGATTGATAGGACTAATGTGCAGACATGCTTGCGGCAGCCTCAGGCTCTCAATCGCCAAATGGACTAGTCATCCATTGTGGAATGATGTCGTAGGGTAACATAGGGATCCTCTACCCGCTAAGAAAAGGACTCATGAATATGCTTTATCTTCTCTACACCATAGTCGAGGACGACTATGATTTCAAGAGAGAGGTAATGTCATAATAATCAATATCTAATTCTCCTAAATGATTTTCTCATGTTAAACTGATCATTTAATATGGGGAAGTGCCATGGGAGAAAAAGCTAGCATATTGGTTACGCTAGCAGACCGGCCACAATAGGGATCTAAAGGAGGGCAAATAGGGATCCAAAGGTGGGGCCATCTGCAGAAGAGCTATGTGCAACAATGGGCTTAAAAGACCCTAAGGTTTAGCCCATTAGGACTTCCAAAATGCTAAGGTTCCAAAATTCAAAGGTTGTGTCCAAAGGTCAAACTTTGGGAAAATCGGATGCTTAGTGTGTGTCCCAAAAGTCCACGTCAATCCCTACATAGGAGGGGGCGAGCCTTGCAAGTAGGGGATGAGAGAGAAACTCACACACACACACACACACACAACCTCCCTTTGTACACAAGGGGAAAGAGGGACACATGTCAACTCCCTAGCCCAGATGCCCACAAGGTGTACTCAAATCCTATTGGATGGCATTGGAGGTGGACCAATGAGAATTAGACTAGAGTAAATCTAGTTTAATTAATTTAAAAACACTTAATAAAAGAACCAATGAGAATTAAGCTCTCTAGAAGACTATTGGACAGTCTCCCAAGGGGACCAATGAGCATCCAATGAGCATTCAACGGCCCAATGGCTTGCCTGATTCCTATTGGCCAGGAGGCAAAGGGATCCAATGAGAGTTTAGTTGCATTTATTAATTACATAAAGCTCTCATAAAGGGGAAGGGGGACACATGTCAGAAGGCTATCACTTATACTGCTTAATTATCATTGGCTAACTCTAGGGAAGTCCAATGAGACTGTAGCATGAGCAAATAGCAAGAGGGGTCGACCAAGAGAGAGGGGGGGCGGGGGCTGATTTTTGAAAGGTTAAAAGGGAAAATTAGTTAATTACCTTAGATAATTACATGATAATTATCAGAGTTAGAAAACATCATTAAAAAGTTGAGATAGTTAGCTCATGAATAGAAAATTAGCTTACCTATTTAATTAAGCTAAAAGTGTGATTTTTGCTATAAATTAAAGGAAAAAATTAGTTAATTATCTTATATAATTACATGGTAATTATAAGAGTTAGGAAACATCATTAGCAAGATAAGATAATTAGCTCATAAATAAAAATTTAGTTAAGCTATCTAATCAAGATAAATTTTATTATTTTAGTTTAAAATTAAAGAGAAAAATTAATTAATTATTATCTTAGATAATTACATGATAATTATCAAAGTTAAGCCAATATAATTATACTACAAATTACTTAACAAGTTTAAGTAATTATAATAGCTCAAAAGTGTGTTTTTAACGTGAATTTAAATGGGATAAATAATAAGTATAGTTTAAAAATTTTAAGAAAATTATTGGAGATATAAGCCACTCTTAAAAAGTTGAGGTAATTATCTTTAAGAGATAATGAATGTAATAAATATCAAGCCAAGAATAAGCTCTTTTTAAGCTTAATAAAGAGGAGAAAATTACTAAAAAGGGCTCATAAATTTATAAGATAAATAGGGGAACTCCGAAAATCTAGAATGATTCTAAGATAAAAATATCTTCGTTATATGATTGATAAAAAAATCTTATACTAAGAATTTATCCTTTTTTACTACAATTTAAAGAAAAAAGTAAATTGACAAAATTCTCAGAAGTTAATCAAAAAGTTCTTAAGCTAAACTAAGGTATAAGAAGTTATGAAAACTATATTTAAAATATTAAAAAACAGGAATCTTCTATAGACAACTAAAATACTCGAGGATCTAAGCAACTATGCTAAGAAATGAAAATACGTTATAGAATGGTAAGAATCAGAGTTTTGACGATTTAGCTAATAAATAGACATCCTTTTTGTAAGGATAGAAGTCATGGTTCCAGAGAGGACCCGAGCAAACCCTCAATCTGATGAGGAGGACAATGTTCCCAAGAGGGCTAAAGCTTCACTCGACCACGAGGTCGGGCCCAGTAGTAGTAGGCCTACAAATGAAAGCATTCAAGCCTTAATATTGCAACAGATACCCGACCAGTCCCAAGTGGGTCTTCATTATAATTTAAGTTGAATAATTCAAGTTGTTTTTTAAAGTAATAACATTGCGTACGTAAAAGAGTGGGTAAGGATTTAGGAAAGATGAAATTGGCTAAAAAACGGAAGGCATCTTACAAGAAACCAATTTACACTTGTTTGTAAAGTAGAAAAAAATTATTTGGGTTAAGGCTGGCTGATTTAGGGAAGATATGATTGATCATCCTTAAGATAGCCTGTCTCAAGATACCTCCGATTCCTTGGTATATATTAATAAGAAATGATGGCTTTTCACCACGGATAAGTCGGTTATCCCCATGAATGATGAGTCTCTACCCCGTCATGTCTTGATGTTTCTACATAAGTTTGGATATCGTTTCTTATCCTGGGGGAGCCGTCCGGTTGTATGGGCAACTGGTTTGGTGTATGGATACCCCGAGCTTTGGTGATATTTTCACCCCGAATTATGGATAAGGAATGGGTGCCGTTTTTCACACTTATATATGCTTGAGATAAGTGGGTACAAATTAGGGGTGTTAAGAAATATTATAAGTGACCGTACCTTGCCTTAAGTCTAAAGATGTCTGTTTGCTAAAGACTGTTTTTAATGCTGATTTTCAATACTGGTTTGAAGAAATCACTATGTTGGGAAGCTAAAAGAACTATTATTTTAAATGTTAAAAGAGCGTGGTAGTAATTAGAAAACAAAGAAGCATGTGTGAGTGAGGGGTGGTAAGTGGGGATCGACTCAGGTTATTGATAATGGATGTGTAGACCTGATTAGTCATGTAACTATCCATCCTCGCGCGCACTAAAAACGTTTAGAAAACTTCTTCAATTGGAAGATTGAGTCTAGCAGTGGATGTGCCCCCATATCTGTCAGGGGGAAAAAAGCGTTGGTTGATGATACCTTAGCCCCATTTGTGGAAGTTATAGGGCCAAAAGAGTTTTAGATTTTTAGAATGTTGTCCCGTTTTCACTGTTAGACAGGACTAAGTCTTCTTCTAGGGCTATAGACCCAAGCCATTGTCAATGGCAAAGGTCTATTCCTTGGACCCTTCTTATTTACAGACTCTAACTTTTAATAGACCTAGAGAATTGTCAAGGACCCCATCTCGACCTTGGTGTCAGTGGGTTGGGGAACCTCTCACTTGGTATCAGAGCGTGTGTTGATTGAGATCCTGAACAAAGTAAAAGTTTAAGCTCTTAGGTTAAAATAAGTGATTTTTGACAAATTCAATTAAAGAGGTATTTAATTGAAAAGAGAGAGAGAGAGAGAGAGAGAGAGAGAGAGAGAGAGAGAATTGTCCCCATCTTTGCAGAAAGATTTCTATCAGTCCTATCGTAAATTCATGGGTTTCAACATTAGGTCCATGAGGGCTTGCCTATCCCGACGTTGTTCAATGCGAAAAAGCATGATGAAATGGCTAGACATGAGATTTTCTCCTCCCACTTGGAGGATCAGGTGGTCATGATCTGGTGGAATTCCTTCATTGATGTGGGAAATGTTGGGGGGCCAAAGCTATGGTGGATAATGCCTTGCAGACATGGCGAGGAACTGGTTTTGCAGCGAGAGAGAGAGAGAGAGAGAGAGAGAGAGAGAGAGAGAGAAGAGAGAGACTCGATACATCAGCAAAAAAAACAACACGCTATTCTTTTTTATTGATCTTTTTTTTGTAAATATTACAAGGTATATGAAGCAAAAACTTGTATAATGCAAACTCCACTAAAGCGGTGTTCTAGCTGCATGCATTATGAGGGTGTTCCCACAGGCAAACACCACTGAACTCGGGCTTGCATACCCCCCCCCCCCCCCCCCCCTCAAGCCCAAACTTTTGACTATGGACTTGATACAGACCATGGCAGAGTCCATTCACCTGAAACCATGAGTAGAAGTCCCCCCCTTGAAAATAACATAGGTGTGTGTGTGCACTTCCCTCAAACAACTATCAACGTGAGACATACCAGAACTCGACCAAACAACAAAAGGGTGGTCTTACCACTTTATTTTCATGGCAGTGTCTATAACCTGTACATTTTATTGATAAATGACTGTCATAAAGGAAACATAAAGAAAAATTGAAAACTACAGGACATCACTTTCTGTTGGAATTAGGGTTGCAGAGAAACACACACAGCTTGGAGAAGACAAAGGACGCTCAAGGCACACAACTGAGAGTCTGTTATTTAGTGTTCTAGTGTGTTCACACACATCACTACTACATGTATATGGTAACAAATCCCCCCTGGAATGATGTGGTAAACGAGAGCTGGCACATGAGTAAAGGGAAGTGCCATGCCCTGAGGACATGATCAGTCCACAAAGGGGAGTAAGCCCAAACCTTTGCAGAAATCTTCGAGCTTCTCACGAGAAAATGCCTTTGTGAAAAGATCTGCAAGGTTGTCCTGTGTTGGCACGTAAGCCAAGTTGATCTCTCTTGCTGAGAGCCTCTCCCTGACATAGTGGTAATGCACCTCAATGTGCTTTCTGCGAGCATGAAAAACTGGGTTCCTCGCAACTGCCAATGCGCTCTGACTGTCAGTGTAGATAGTGTTGGCAGTGTTTTTCCAACACCCAAATCAACCATAAGGCGTCTGAGCCATACACACTCAGCCGTAGCTGTGAAGACTGCCCTGTACTCAGCCTCACAACTAGAAGTGGCCACAGTAGGTTGCTTCTTGCTCAACCATGATATACATGAACTGCCAAGCATGAAAAAAAAAACCTTGTGGACACTCGCATGTCAAAACAACTAGCCCAGTCTGAGTCTGAAAAAGCATGTAAGTCTGGTGGCAATGATCCCCCCTTGGGATAAAACAAGCCAAGATATAAAGTGCCACTAAGGTAGCGAAAAATCCTCTTGACAGCCTGCCAATGCTTAGACCCTCTGCTATGCATAAATCTACTGACCTGTGAGACTGCAAACTGAATATCTGGCCTCGTGTTGCATGCATAAATGAGACATCCAACAATAGTTTGGTAAAGAGTGACATCAACAGGATCACCAGTGTCATGAAGTCTCAATTTCAAACCTGTTTCCATGGGAGTGGCAATAGGTTTGCAATCCTCAAGTCCAAACTTACATAGCGATGTCTCTATGTAACTTTTTTGATACAAGGAAATACCACCATCACACTGCTTAAACTATATGCCCAACTAATGATGCAACAACCCCAAATCATTCATCTTGAAAGTAGCATTCAAATCAGCCTAAATTCAGCAATATGTGCCTCATTGGGACCAATGATCAGCAAATTATCCACATAAAGAACAACAATGAGAAGTACATCACCCTCACGCTTGACATACAATGTGCTTTCTGTTGGACTGTTACAAAAGCCTCGTTTGACCAAAAGAGTGTTAGCTTTCTCATACCAAGCACGAGGAGATTGCTTCAACCCATACAAGGCCTTCTTACATCTGCACACTTTGTCCTCTTGTCCTTTCTTGACAAAACCGTGAGGCTGCGCTACATAAACTTCCTCAAATATGTCACCATTCAAGAAAGCAGTAACAAGGTCTAATTGATGTACATCCCAACCAAAATGAGCTGCCAATGTACATAGAAAACACACAATAGTCATACGACAAAGTGGGAGCCAAAAGTCTCTTCATAATCTATGCCTTTTTGCTGTGCATAACCCTTTGCAACAAGTCGTGCCTTATGGCGATCAATCTCACCATCCGGCTTGCATTTCAACTTGTAAACACACTTCGTACCAATGGCCTCTTTGCCAGGAGGCAAATCACATAAAGTCCATGTGTCATTTTCTATAAGTGCATCATATTCTGATTGCATGGCAGCAATCCAATTTTCTAAATTCTGTGTTTCATCAAAAGGTAGAGCTTTCCTCAACATCATGTAAGCTGACACGGCCAAAGCATAACAATTTGATGCATAGGATGCATGGCTAGAGCTTCAACGAGTATGACTAGACAAAGGTGCATCCAATTTACTGTCACGCAATGTATGCACCAACCATTTTGGCATACCTCTAGCCTACTCATTTTTAGCCCTTTCCTCATCAAGTACATCATGTACATCTGCATCAGTAATAGGCTAATCTGTAACATTTTTGGAAACCCCCATAGGATGTACATTTG
Source organism: Adiantum capillus-veneris (assembly GCF_014529385.1). Classification (NCBI taxonomy): domain Eukaryota; kingdom Viridiplantae; phylum Streptophyta; class Polypodiopsida; order Polypodiales; family Pteridaceae; genus Adiantum; species Adiantum capillus-veneris. Next base: position 106,920,166 of record NC_140932.1, on the reverse strand, counting down.
CCTCATTGGAATTTACATTCAAACTTCCAACACTGAGAAGAGGCAACAAAGTGTCATAAATGTCTTGTGAGCTTACATTACTGTCTCTAGTACATGACAGCAAGGGCTGAACGGAATCTTCCACAAACACTACATCCCGAGAAACCAGAATACGTTTTGTTTGCGGATGATACAACCTGTAACCTTTGCTTTCAACACTATAACCAACAAAAATACATTTGACAACCTTATCATCCAATTTTTTGCGTTGCACTTGCGGCACCAAAGCATATGCCAAACAACCAAAAACACGCATGTGCTCAATAGAAGGCTTTCTATCATGCCATGCTTCATATGTAGTAATAGACTGCAAAGCTTTCGTAGGACACCTGTTAAGTACATAAGTGGCACACATGATGGCCTCAAGCCAAAAATAATGCGGCAAAGCTTGACTTTTGACCATACATCGTGCCATTTCCGTCAGTGACCTGTTTTTCCTCTCAGCAACACCATTTTGCTGAGGTGTATAAGGCACTGTACATTGGTGTTTTATCCCACGACTAGCCAGAAATGCATTAAATTCATGAGACATATACTCCCCCCCTCGATCGGAACAGAGGGTGCCCATAGTACATTTCGAGACATTTTCAACCATAGCCAGAAATTGTTTGAAGCACTTAAAAACTTCGGACTTCGCTTTAAGCGAAAATACCCATGCATGCCTGGAGTAATCATCAATGAAAGTCATGAAGTACAGGTAATTGCCCAAGGACGGAGTTTGCATGGGCCCACAAACATCACTATGCACAAGCTGCAACCTGCATGTGGCCCGAATTGAACCATCCTTTGGAAACTTCGAATGCTGCATCTTACCCAAAATACAACCTTCACAAACATGATTGACAGGTGCTTCAAGAGGCGGCAAAGAAGCAACCATATCAGATTTTTGCAAATGCAGCAAACTGGCAAAATTCAGATGCCCAAAACATGCATGCCACAGTTTTGCATCTGAAACAACCCTTGAATATGCAACTGCATTTGCAAAAAAAAATACACACTTGTCATACAAAGTCCCTACAAAGTGAGCTTATACAACCCATGGCACAAAAGGCTAGATGCAACAATTTCATCACCAAAACTGAGATCATGAATTGTACTTTTGTCATCCACAAATTTGACTACAAGTCCAAGTCTAGCAAGTGTAGATACAGACAAAAGATTCTTCTTGATCCTAGGTATATAAAGTGCATCAACAAGTGTGAAAGAACTGCCATTTGAAGCAGTAAGCACAATATTTTGAACCCCCTGAACTGGATAAGAGGCAATGTTGGCACAAGTGACTGAATTCCCATGAGGGACAGACTCAAGAGAGGTGAATAATTCACGATGTGAGGTAATGTGCTTTGTAGCACCACTATCAAAATACCACACATGTGAATTTACAGCAACTGACATGCATGCATCATGGACAGCAGGATTGTAAGTGCACTCTGCACTAAAAGCCCATTCTGCATCAACATCAACGTCATAGTCTCCTTTCATAGAAGACTCAACAATGGCTACATTTGTAGTGGAACTAGCATTTGCAGTGGAACCACCCTCTTTCTTCTTAGCCTCTTTGGCCTTCAACTTAGGACATTGCTTAATCAAGTGATCATTAGCTTTACAATAATGGCAACGCATCTTCTTTTTGCCCTTATCACTAGAATTTCCAGACGTCCGGCTATCCAGAAGCCTTTTGCTTACTCGCTCTAGAAAAGCACAATGGAGCCTCGTCTTCTTGACGTTGATCAAAGCTTGCTCTTCTAAAGCTGTGGGTCGTCTTCAATTGAGCCTCCCTTTGAGGCTTCTTTGCCACACACTGAGCTGCTATAGCTTTTTCTTCAATCTCCTTGGCTCTATAAACCAAGACCTCAACAAACCTCTCGAACTTACTCTCGAATCCCCACCTCGCTCTGATACCAGGTGTTGGGGGGCCAGAGCTAGGGTGGATGATGCCTTGCAGACATGGCGAGGAGCTGGTTATGCAGAGAACGAGAGAGAGAGAGAGAGAGAGAGAGAGAGAGAGAGAGAGAGAGAGAGAGAGAGAGAGAGACTCGGTACAACAACGAAAAAACAACACACTATTCTTTTTTATTGATCTTTTTTTTGTAAACCATCATAGCTACTTTAATTTGATAAAATAATTGAAAGGTTTTAGTAATCATTGAAGCAGAAGACTTTTTATAACCTCCCAGATAATTTCTCAGATATTTATTGTTTAAGCAGTAAATAGGCTAAAAAAAATTGTTGCTAAATCTATCTCTGGCGGGTTAGTGATGGCCCTTCTAGAGGCTGAGGGGCCGCTTGAGTTGCAAGTAACTACCAATTTCACTGTGTGAGAGTCTGTGAGTGCCATAAAATTCTATAAATAGAACCTAATGCTTCAAACTGACAAACTCAGAGACTTATCCACATCTCTCTTGCATAGAAAGACTCTACCCAAAAATCACTAGAGAGCAAAAACTCTAGTTGATGTTATAACGAAGGTAATTAGCATTAACTCCTGTTGATTAGTAGAAGTATACTAATTTATACTTAATTTCTTAATTTATCTAATTAATTAAGAAGATTAATCCTCTCTCCATTATAAATTACTCTCTTAATACTACTGCACTGCTAATTATTGAAATTAAGATTAGGATTATTAATCTAATTAATAAGTAAACCATATTAGGACTAAAATTAATCAATTTCAACCTTAATTAAGAGAAACTCTATCATTTAAACTTAGATAATCACAAGGTAATTGTCAAAGCTTGACTATACTAGTAAAAAGCTAGAAACATGATGTCATAAATTTTTATTTAATTTTTGTAATTTATCATTTAAAAATTAGCTATTTTAATCTTAAAATTAATGGAAAACTTATCAAACTAGCTAAATAGATAAAAAGATAATAATCATAACTCAAAAAAAATGTTAAAACACAAGGTAATTATCTCATGAATAGAAAATTAGTTTATATATTTTATTAAGATTAAATTCTTTGATTTTATCTATAAATAAAAACAAAAAATAAGTTTAGCTTAAATAACTATATGGTGATTATCAAAGTTAGAAAACATCGTTACCAAGCTGGGACAATTAGATCATGAACAAAAAAGTAATTTATCTATTTAATAAAGTAAAAAATATCTGATTTAATCTAAAAATAAAAAGGATAAATTAGTTAATTATCTTATATAATTACATGTTAATTATCAAAGTTAGAAAACATCATTAGCAAGTTGGGAAAACTTAGTTCATGAATAGAAAAATAGTTTAGAAATATAGTTAAGTTAAAATTGTTTGATTTTAGCTATAAATAAATAAGAAACAATAGTTAATTCGCTTAGATAATTACATGGTAATTATTAGAGTTAAAAAAATCATTAAAAAGTTGAGATAATTAACTCATGAATAGAAAATTAATTTAACTATTTGATTAACTTAATTTATCTGAATTCTTCTATAAATAAAAGGGAAAAATTAATTAATTAACTTAAATAATTACATGGTGATTATCAGAGTAGAAAACATTACTAGAAATCTAGGATAATTAGCCCATGAACATTAATTAGCATAGATAATTACATTGTAATTATAGGAGTTAAAAAATATAATTAGAAAGCCAATATAATTATATCACAAATTACTTGACTAGTTTAAGTAATTATAATAGTTCAAAAACATTGTTTCAGGCATAAATTTAATTGGGATAAATAGTAAGTGTAGTCAACTTTTTTTTAAAGAAAATTAGTGGAGATATAAATCACTGATAGAAAGTTGAGATAATTATATATGTAAAGATATTGAGCCAAGAATAAGCCATTTTTTAGGCTTAATAAAGAGGAGAAAATTACTAAAAAGAGTTCATAAATTTATAAGATAAATAAGGAAACCTCAAAAATCTAACATGAATCTAAGATAAAAATATCTTAGCTACATGATTGATCAAAAATATATAATACTAAGAATTTACCTTTTTTTTTTACTACAATTCAAAGAAAAAAGTAAAGTAAAAAATTTCTTAGAAGTTAATCAGAAAGTTCCTTAGGCTAAACTAAGGTATAAGGAGTTTAAAAAATGAAATTAAAAAAGAAAAATAGGAATTTTCTATATACAACTAAAAAATACTCCAGGGTCTAAGCAACTATGCTAAGAAATGGAAATACATTATAAAATGGTAAGAATCACAGTTTTGATGATTTACCTAATAAATAGACATCCTTTTTTCTAGGATAGAAGTCATGGCTGTAAAGAGGACCCGAGCAAAATCTCAATCTCATGAGGAGGACAAAGTTCCCAAGAAGGCTAGAGTGTCACACGACCATGAGGCCGGGCCTAGTAGTAGGCCTACAGATGAAAGCATTCAAGTCCCAATACTGCAACAGATACCCGACCAATCTCATGTGGACCTTCATTATAGTTTAGGTTGAATAATTCAAGTTCTTCCTTAAAGTAATAGCATTACATACGTGAAAGAGTGGGTAAGGAGAAACATGAAATTGGCTGAAAAACGGAAGGCATCTTCCAAGAAACCAACGTACACTTGTTTATAAAGTAAGAAAGAATTGTTTGGGTTGGTGGTCCTTCTTTTGCTAACATATCTGGGATTATGGTGTTTACTTCTAACCCCCATTTGTCTATCACATCAGGGTATTCGACCTGTACATACTGAGTTCCGTTTTTGTCCATGTACATTTTTCCTTGTTTGTTTGTCCTAATCTCTTCTTCGAACTCAATACCATGGTCATCAATGCCAATAGCATACTTCTCGTTAAGATCCAGGTAAACCTCAGCTCCATGGCGGTTAGTCTTATAAAAAGAGAGTATATACTTATAACGCATGGTCGTTCCGGTTTTCGAGTGAGTCGAGTAAGAAGACATTTCAGATGTTGAATCTGATAAAGTGTCTGAGACTTCTTCAAGAATTGTGTGCAAGGAATTGCCTTGACTCACGCTTTCTTCGGTGGATATTCTACTGGAGGTTTCTCCTAGTAAGCCTTGATTTCCTAGTACACGACCAGATCTAAGGTTCATATAGACTTATGAAGCCCTGGATAGAGTACTTACCTTTGTATTGACTTGTCGTCAATTTCCACTTGACTTGATTGCAACCTCTTTTGAATTGCCGATTCCTCGTCTACAACCTGATTCCTGTGCAAATTTGATCAAGTTAGCTATTCGTCTATGAAGCCCTGGATAGAGTACTTACCTTTGTATTGACTTGTCGTCAATTTCCACTTGACTTGATTGCAACCTCTGTTGAATTGCCGATTCCTTGTCTACAACCTGATTCCTGTGCAAATTTGATCAAGTTAGCTATTCGTCTATAAAGACAGTAGAGTTTTTGCTAACTCTCGTGATTGGTCTATGTGTATCACTTCAAATTGAGCTATGGGAGTCAAATTGACTTTCAGATTCGACTTTAGCAAAAAATCAAAGGTTTAATCTGCAACCTAGAAACTGAGTGAACATGCACCAATTCCGATCCAATTGAACCCAAAATTTCCAGGTGGCTTTCTATTATGTTGGTCTAACACTTTACAAGTTCAAAAGTCAAAACTGATGTCCTTGGGTAGCAGTAGTTAATAATCGCAATTATTTATTTTTGCTAGTTTTTGCACTTTTTGGATTGGTTTGAAAAGTATACAACCTGTTAAAGTCCCTGGACAAGTTTCAACAAGTTTGGACAAAAGTTTATCAACTGTTTTATGTCCGTAGACTCTGATTTCAAGAATCTAGCTTAATCCCTTTTGTGATCCAATTTTCACCAAAATTGATTTGTGGGGTCTACTTGATATGCTTGACCTTGTGGTATACTCAAATGTGCAAAATTTCCAAGTTTTGGAGTAGATGTAAATAATCGTGATTATTTACTCCAACTATATTTTTGCTTGACACAGATTTGTTAAGAACCTTAAGTTAAGGTCACTAGCCAAGTTTCATCAAGTTTGGACAATTTTTGGTCAAATCGTCATCAATTTTCTGTTCGCAGACTAACTTTGCAAATTTGGTCAAAACTTCCAATCCATTGATCCAAATCTTACCAAATTTGGTTTGTGGGCTTATTACAACATGGTAAAACTAGTGGTATGCTGACTTGGTCAAAAAAGCTGAAAAATTGGGTAGATGTAAATAATCACGGTTATTTACAACTAACGACTTTTTGCATCTTTTTGGTCAACTGAGCATGTACACGTGTTTATCACATCAATATAAGCCTACGAATCAAATTTTATCAAGTTTGGACAAATTTTTTCCTAATTTACATCCAAGATTCAAAAAGTCATTACAAACTTTAGTTTTTACCAAGTTTTTGGCCAGTTTGATGATCCAAATCTTTTGTGCCTTTACAAAAGTTGTTTGTACACATGCAATGATTCAAGGGTATGAACCTTGGTCAAATCTCAGCTGAAAGTTAATAATCGTGATTATTAACTTCAGGCTTGAAATGAACACTTTTTTGCAATTTTTTCAAAAACAGTCTTTACATGAGCTATTTGAAGCCTATGAATCAAGTCAAAACTTAATTTGGCCTAAAATGTAAAGAAAAAGTAAATAATCTGAGTTTTGGCCACCTCTTGAAATTTTTACCTCGAAGTTTCCTTTAGCTTACCAACTGGTTCAGACAACTTTTAAGCTTACTCTCCAGTCAGATTGAGTGGTTTCAAGTCTTTTCATGCTATTTCTAGCCGTAGACCTGAAATTCTGTAACTTTCAATAACAACTTACACTTGATTCTTTGAGAGAGAGCATTGTTCTAAAATCCACCTTGGATCCTACTTACCCTACTCCTAGATTCTCATGCAATGGAGTTGTGGAAAGTGTCCACAAACACTCATTTTCTTGTCTTTTATGGTTTTCTGAGCATTGATCTTAAGACTTGTTTTGTCTAGCAATCATCCTCAACATCCTAATCTATTTCTACAATCCTACAATCCTAAAGGCACTCAGCAAGTACGATTACTTCCAAGCTACCTCTACACAGCAAAAGACGACAATCTTAGGCTATGCAGTTTGTAAAAGAAAGTTTTGAATTCGAAGCGATCCTAGAGGAAGTTAAAGGATAACTTCACAAGACGCTCGCGTTTTTCCCTAGTTTAGGTCTCTTCCATCCCCGACAGCGGCGCCAAGAAACTGAGAAGTTGACTTGACTAGTGCATAGAGGCTACAAGAGGTTGTCAATCTCTTGGAAAACAACTAACAACTCACATCTAACTCAAGCTACACTCAAGTGATTGAAATCACCAAAAGCCAATCGCTCATCGGCAAACAATTCACATCCGTTACAGCATCAAAATACATCCAAACGTAATGAAATTTTTAGGACATGTTTATAAGACCTAAGCAAACATGCTTATGGTCTCAAACCTCAATTTAGGTCAAGTTTCAAAATCGTGATTATTTACAACAATGGATTTTTGACGTAGTCGTTTTCGACCCAGAATGCATCTAAATGCTTAGTAATGATTCCTCAATACCCCGCATATGCTTAGTTTTTTATTTGAAAGTGTAAATTCCTAGTTATGATGAAATTAGGCCGTGGATCAGCAATGCCAAAAACTACGAAATATCATAAACTGCTTGCGTCAATGCGTAGAGCTCTTACCTGCGGTTGCAATGCACCAAACGCGACAGCAATGTGACAACCGGGGAGGGAGTAGGAAGCACAAGAAGGAGAGGAGTGAGCGCCATTAGCTCACGCTGTGTATTTCATGATCCAAAACTTAATAATAACTTACAAAAATTGGCTTTTATACCTTAGCCAAGGTTTTTGGTGGTCAAAACTAGTAATTTGGGAGTTCTACCAAAGATGGGTAATGACTAGTTGATACAATTTGAAAGCTTGTAGCCCCGGCTCATTAATTACAGAGTTTATTTGAGAAAATAGGAGTTATAATATTTTGGATTTATCAAAATAATAAGTGTTTTGCAATGACAACTTCGAAAAATGGTATCCGTGTTAGCTTGCTGCTAATAGAGTGCTATTGCCTTGGCTAACAATCTAGTGTTTCATTTCAGAACGAAACACATTGATGTGCGTTATCACTTCAGTCGTGAATGCCTGGCAAACAAGAGCCTTGATTTAGTGAAGATTCCTACATCAGAGAACACAGCGGATGCACTAACTAAAAGTCTCTCCAGCCATAAAATTCAGCACTGTCGTGAGTTGGTGGGTATTGGGTGAAGAGTGGTTCTCTTACATTTTTATGGTCTCCCACATTGGCCATCAAGCGGAAGATTGTTACGTTTAATGGCCATGTGGCCGACCACCCATCACTAACTGCTACTAACTCTAAGTGTATAGCTATACACTTTTGTGAGCCACTAACACTAAGTATAATGTGTATTGTGCCTTAGTGCATAAGATAGAGAAGAAAGAAAGGTGGTACACAGTGTGTGTTGGCTCTCCCCCTCCAGCCTGTGTGTGTGGCTATGGTGGTGTGTGTGTGAGTGTGTGTGCGTATTCCTCTTCCTCTTTCGTTGTGCTCCCGACTCCTCTCCTTCAGAGGGACGTGTGAGGCACACACAGACACATTATATATACATGTACAAATGCTTATGTGTATTTGCGATACAACATCACGTGCAACCAAGATACTCCAATACTTTGTGGAAATTCCCAAAATACCCCGAAATCTTAAAGAGTTCCAAAATACCCTTGTATCAATTTGGATGGATTGCTTCAGTTTTCCTGTACTTTATCCTTTTTCTACTAGAGATCTGTCTTTTAAGTGCTTTAAACAAACCAGTAGACTCATACATAGCAGCTCATATATAGCGGCATTTGTGTCTACAAATAATGAATTACTACATACTAAGGCCCCACAACGTTGGCAATAATCCTACTTCTATTATGTTTGATGATGGAGTACCAATCTTCTTATGATGTCATAATAACTAATATCTAATTCTCCTAAATGATTTTCTCGTGTTAAACTGATCATTTAATATGGGAAAGTACCAGGGGAGAAAAAACTAGAATATTGGTAAGGCTGGTAGACTGGTAGACTGGTCTCAGTAGGGATCCAAAGCAGGGAAAATAGGGATCCAAAGTGGTACCATACGCAAACGAGCAATGTGCATGAATGGTGCTTCAAAAACCTTAGGGTTTAGCCCATTAAGACTTCCAAAAAGCTTAGGTTCAAAAATTTAATGAAATGCTCAATGGTCAAGTCTTAGGGAAATGTGGATGCTTGTGGGAAGACTCAAAAGTCTTCCCACATCCCTATCAAGGAGGGGGCGAGCCATTTTTGTAGCGGATGAGAGAGAAAGACACACACACACACACACACACACACACACACACACTCAAGGCTTCCCTTTACACAAAGGGCATAGTGGACACATGTCAGGTTCCTAGCCCAGTTGCCCCCAAGGTGCATTCAAATCCTATTGGATGGCCATAGAGGTAGACCGATGAGAATTAGGCTAGAGCACATTTAGTTTAATTCATTTAAAAACACTTGATAAAAGAACCAATAGAAATTAAGCTCTCTAGAAGACTATTGGACAGTCTACTAAGGGGTCCAATGAGCATTCAACACCCCAATGGCTTGTCTGATTCCTATTGGCCAGCAAACTAAGAGGTCCAATGAGAGTTTAATTGAATTAATTAAATACCTAAAGCTCTCACAAAAGGGCAAAGGGGACACATGTCACAAGGCTAGCAATTATGCTTCTAATTTCCTACTGGCTAAGCTTGGCATGAGCCAATGAGGGACCAGCAAGAGGAAATAGCAAGAGGGGTCGACCAAGAGAGAGAGGGGGCTGATTTTTGCAAGGCATTATCACACACTCACACAAGCTCATGTGTGAAGTAAAGAAGACTATCTCCTTCTCAAGCTTTAATGGAAAGCTCATCATCTACTCCAAGCTTGTGAGAAGGGAGGCCTACACCAATAACTCTTGGCTTTGTGATGCAAATCCAACCAAGAGCCAAGCTCCAATGCATGCTCATCTCCTCTACCATGCTAATTACTAAGCTATTAAGAGTGATTATGTGAGGAGAAATACTTCTTTCTCGTAAGAATACTTCTTCTTCCTCTCGATCTACTCTCATACCCCGCTAGCTCTCACCATCTTCAAAGGTGTGTGAGGTCTTGGGTCTGAGACAGTGAGGGAATTGATGTTGTGTTTTCAAGTGTAAGCTTGGTGCTTGAAGCTTCCATCTTCATTGCACCAACAAGTTATTGAAGGAACACAAAGTATTGTATTGTAAAATGTCTCCCTTCATGGGGGAAACCTATAATACAAAGCCGTTTGGAGGCGGACCGGCTCCATGTAAATCTGGTCCTCAACAATAGCTTAATTTCTCTCTCTTTTTGAAGTATTGTTCATGCCTATCTAACTAGGTGTTATGCTTTTGTTGCTCTCTCCATCCAAGCACTCTTGCTATGCTCATTAGGAATCTATTCTTAATGAAATGCTCACTATGTCTAACTTATTTTCCGCTATACACAAGTTACTAGACCATTAAATGTTACATTGGTATGAGAGCTATTGGTTTCTCTTTTCTTGCTCAAGAAGAGAGGTGCTCAAGCTAACTATAAATGGTTGGTATTATTAATTGTAATTGAGTAAGTAGAATAGGGATTGTTCAGCCTTGCAGTGCGCCTGTCACCGTCGAGAGCTATGGTCTTAATAGTGGAGTCCTACGGGGCTTTTGCCTACGACTTAACCACTATTGAGCTATTAAAAGCTTAACAAGAGCCGGTGTTGTTTTGGTGGTGAAAGACCCTCTCTTGTATTTTTTGCAATTAATGATATTTGAGCCACGGGTATAGGAGCTTGAGTGCTTTTCGAAAGGGTTAAGAGGAGTAGAATCTAGGGCTTGAAGTGCCAAATTAAACTTAGAAATTTTACACCTAAAAATTTGTTAGAATGGCTGACAATTGTAAAGAGAGTGAAATTAATGTTGATAACTTTGATTTTGCTAATGAACAGGCTACTAATGAGCCCCTATGCTTGTTAATTACCTTGTTACCAGGCTTCAACAAGCCATGGGCAATCCATCCCTCCAAGTTGAAGTGCAACGGCAGCTACGTACTTATGGGATTCTCCAAACTCCCCACCAAGAAGACAGAGTACCTAGGAAGCCTCCTTGTGAGACTCCAAAAGAGGCCTCTCTCCGATAAGGGAAGAAGAAGAGGAGTCGTACGAAGGGCTTAAAATTGTACTGCTTGACAACGCATCTCCTTCCCAAAGGAGAACTCAAATTTCAACGGTAGAGCCCCCACCAAAAGAACGAGAAAGAAGTGAGTCTCTTGCCACCTCGACGAAGATGGCTCCGTGGCTCTCCAACGCCCCTAAATGGAGAAGACCATCACACACTTCTCCACACCTTAATTTAAAGAGGGACGAGAGAAAACAGGAGAAGAAAAAGACAAGAAAGAGGTCACCCTCTTCTCCATCTTCTTCATCCTCTTCCTCTTCTGAAGAAAGTGATGGTACAGACAAGGAAGAACAAGGGAAGAAAAAGGTGAGAAAGAGGTCACCCTCATACTCTTCCTCTTCTGAAGAAAGTGACAATGCAACTCTTGAACCACCTAAAAGAAGAGGCCATAGGAAATCCTATGCCGCGTGGGAGAGGTCATCCAAGCTCAAAAATTTCAAAGAGGTAAGGAAAGAACATCTCTTTCGTTACCTACGATGGCACCTTTGGTGCTACAGACAAAGTCTTGGCCTTCATCCAACAATTGGATGCGGTGTTTGGAGATGAGGGCTTCACGGAGTCCTCTAAGCTACACCATGTAGCTATGTGTAACAATTACTGGTCTATAAAGCTTGTAAATAGCGGAAAATAACTTAACATAGTGAGCATTTCATTAAGAGCAAATTCCTAATGAGCATACAAGAGTGCTTGGTTGGAGATAACAACATTAGCATAACACCTAATTAGTTTGGCATAACAATACTTGAAAGAGAGAGAGAGAAATAGAACAATTGACAACTATTGAGGACCGGATTTACATGGACCGGTCCCCCCTCCATTAGGCATTTGTATTATAACTTCTCCCATTAAGAGAGACTTTGTACAATACAACTCTTTGTGTTCCTTGGTAAAAACTCGTCGGTGCTACGAAGATGGAAGCTTCATGCACCAAACTTACATGTGATAACACATAACATCAGTTACTCGTTGGTCTGAGACCCAAGACCTCACACACCTTCGAAGATGGTGAGAGCTAGCGGGGTATGAGAGTAGATCTAGAGGAAGAAGGAGTATTCTTACGAGAAAGAAGTATTTCCTCACTTAATTACTCTTGTAGCTTTGCTTAGCTTAGTAATTAGATAATAGAGGAGAGAAGCATGGCATTGAAGCTTAGCTCTTGGTTGGATTTGCATTCCATATCCAAGAGTTGTTGGTGTAGGCCTCCATTCTCAAACTTGGAGAAGAAGATGAGCTTTCCATTAAAGCTTGGAGAAGGAGATGATTTTCTTGCTCTAGACATGAGTTGTGTGAGTGTGTGTGGAATAATGCCCTTCCAAAACAGCCCCCTCTCTTCTCTTGGTTGACCCCCCTTGCCAATTACTCATGCTGCATTCCTATTGGCCCTTGAAAAGCCTAGCCAATAGTATTTGAGTATGAGTTTTACTCTTGCTGGCTTCCTATTGGCCCGTAAATAATTTGGCCAATAGCCTTTGAGAGGCCCAGTCAAGAGCCTTGTGACAAGTATCCATCCTTTTTTCCATTTTGTAAATGCCAAATAATTAATTTAATTATCTGCTTTGCTATTGGACCTTTTAGTCCTTTGGCCAATAGGAATTAAGCAATTTTAGGAATTGCTTAATTATCATTGGACCTTTTGACTGTCCAATAGTCTTTTAGGGAGACTATTTCTTATTGGTTATTTTTTGAGCATTTATAAAAATAAAATTTTAGTTTACACTAGCTAACTTCTCATTGGTCCACCTCTGTGCCCATCCAATAGGATTCAGGCAAGAATTGGGGGTTTCTTTGCATGCCTGACATGTGTCCTCTTTACTTTGTGGAAAGGGTAAGCTTAGGTGTATAGTGTGTGTGTGTGTGTGTGTGTGTGTCTAGTCCTTATTAAGCTTTGTCATCTTCCCAAAACATTTTTGCTTTTGTCCTCTAGCTTATTGGCCTTTTGCACAAACACAAAGCATCCAATTCCATTTACAATTGACCATTGGACTTTACACTTTGAAATTTTGGAACTTAACCTTTTGGAAGTCTTAATGGGCTGAACCCTAAGGTCTTTGGAGCCCATTCATTGCACATTGCACATTGCTCTTGTGCAGATGGTACCCCTTTGGATCCCTACTGTGGGCCCCCTACTGTGACCAGTCTGCTAGCTTTACTAATAATCTAGCTTTTTCTCCCCTAGTACTTCCCCATATTAAATGATCAGTTTAACATGAGAAAATCATTTAGGAGAATTAGATATTAGTTATTATGACACTATGCATTTTCAAAAGTCCACCAGGCAATGGTAGTCTAGCCTACGAGCAAATGGTGAATCTCCACGAACATGGAAAGCTTTAAGAGCTTCCATCATGAAGCAGGTTTTGCCTACCGATGCCAAAGACAAAGTACTCACTGAATGGCAAAGCTTGAAGCTCTCTCCCTACGAATCTATTTGCAAATATATAGACAAGTTTTGCGATTTACATCTCAAAGACACTATCTTCAAAAAGATGGATTTTGGAGAGCAAAAATAACAATTTTGTGCGGGTTTAACTGAAGATATTTCGGAGTATGTCAACTCCGAAGGCCATGCACCATAACTGAGGTCATACACCATACCATGGTGGCTTCGCAAATCAATTTTCAAAAAGGGGCTAAGAGAAATCCTAAGCCCACAAAAAAACAAGGACCGTGACGGTAAAAACAAACTCTCTCCTGAAGAGCTAGAGCATTATCGTAAAGATAACCACTATTTCAAGTGCAGGGAGCAAGGGCATGCCTATTGTGCTTGTCCCCACAAGAATACACGAAATGAGCCTCCTCGAGCTACCTTGGTTGAAATCCAAGAAGAGGATGCTCACCACAAAGGATCTCCTCTATGCCATGCTTGGGGAAAGGTAAGAGACCATGATGCTTTCATTCTCATTGACCCTGGTTCTACTCACAATTTTATATCCACAAAGTTGGCCACCAAGTTAGGCATCCAAGCCTATGAGATGAGAGATGTCCTACCTGCCGATGGTGCCTTCAAGGGGCAAGAAGCCTCAGTCACTCCCTTAATTGGGAAATTGAGGCTCCATGTCCAAAGCTATGTGGACAAGGAGGACTTCTTTATCTCTCCTCTCAAGCACGAGGATGTAATCCTAGGGGTGCGCACCATGGTTAGATCGCATGGCTGTCAATGTTAAATTCCCTGAAAGATAAATCTACTTTAGGTTCAGGAAAAAAGATATGTACATAGACGCTAAGGAGTTGGGTAACACCATACCCATTGTACATAAGCAAGCTTTTAATAAGTCGATAAAGAGCTCTATTTCCGTGTACATGATTTTTGTTAAAGATTCTCAAAATGAACCCAATGCTTTAGCAAAGGAAAATATAAACAATCACAAGGAGTTAGAGTTATCCAAATTTCTCAAGGGTTTTCAAGATGTTTTTATTGACGTCATCCCTTGTGAACTACCTCCTAAACGAGGCAATGATGACCATGCGAATGAACTTCTTCCAGGAAGTTCACCGCCTAATAAACCTCCTTATAGAGTTTTTCAAGCCCAACAAGAGGAGATTATGCGGCAAGTGCATGAGTTAGTTGAGAAGGGTATGGTTAGGCCTAGCTCATCTCCATTTTGTTCACCACTGTTATTAGTGCAAAAGAAAGACGGCACATATTGTATGTGTGAATACTATAGAGCACTAAATAGGATCACTATCAAAAATAGATTTCCCGTTTCACGGGTAGAGACCTATTTGATAAGCTACAAGGGTCAACCTACTTTAGTAGGATTGACCTAAAAAGTGGCTACCATCAAATAAGGATAGTTGATCAAGACATTGTAAAGACCGCATTTCGTACTACGTTTGGTCTTTACGAGTACATTGTCATGCCTTTTGGCTTGACTAATGCACCAGCCACATTTAACCGCTTGATAAAGATGTTATTTAGGCCTTACCGAACCTTTACTGGAGTGTTCTTTGATGATATAATCATCTACTCTAATTCAGTAGACGAACACAAGCAACACCTCCAGGTAATATTTCAAGTTTTACGAGAGAATAAACTTTATATTAATTGAAAGAAAAGTGAGTTTTTCTTACAAGAGATTCAACATTTAGGTCACATTATCTCTCAAGATGGCATCCAAATGGATCCATCAAAGCTAGAGGTAATAAAAGGATGGCTTAATCCAAGAAATCTACATGAACTAAGAAGCTTTATAGGTATGTGTGCATACTATAGATGCTTCATAGAAAAGTTCTCACAAATCGTGGGACCATTACATGACCTAACAAAGAAAACATTAGGTATATATGGTCCACCAAGGAGAACAATGCTTTCAAAAAGCTTATCTCTCAACCTGTGCTTACGCTGTCGGATCTCTTAAAGCCATTTGAGGTCCAATGCGACGCTTGTGGTGATTTTCTTGGAGCTATTTTGCTCCAAGAAGGGCACGCCATAGCCTATGAAAGTCGAAGGCTCGACCCTATTGAGCAATCTCTAGGCATATATGAAAAGGAACTCCTCACAGTTCTACATGCCTTAGACTCATGGAAGCACTATTTATTGGGGATTCCTTTCATTCTGCGGACAGATCACCAAAGCCTTAAGTACTTCATGACGCAAACCAAGCTCTCCGACAAACAAATGAGGTGGAAAAATTTCTTTTCGCAATTTCATTTTCATATTGCTCACATTGCTGGCATGCATAATCAAGTAACCGATGCACTCTCAAGACGATTGAGAGTAAATGCGATTTCCATAGCAACTCACAATTATTTATCTTCTATGATAGAGTACGCTATTGATCCCGATTTTAGAGATGTGATTTCAGCCCTTGCACTAGGGAAGAAAGAAGAACCATTTACCCTACAAGATCTTCTCTATGGCAATAGACTATGCGTTACTAACTCACTACGTGAGAAAGTAATGTATGAATCTCATGCTCCTCCTTATGCGGGGCATAGAGGGATTTAGTCTACCCTAAAAGGGAAAGAAACATATTTCTATTGGCCTAGCATGAAAGCAAACATACAAGAGTATGTTTCAAAATGTGTGGTATGCCAAAAGACGAAGTTTGATAGAGGGAAACAACCTCGATTGCTTCAACCTTTGCCAATCCCTAATTCACCATGGGAGAGCATATCCATGGATTTTATCTTTGGATTGCCCAAGTCTATCCATGGGAATACAGGAATATGGACGATAGTAGACAGGTTTAGCAAACAAGCACATTTCATACCTGTCAAAAAGACTATCAAAGCCCATCAAATGGCAACCCTCTTTATATCACAAATATTCAAATACCATGGCTTGCCAATGTCCATAGTGTCGGATAGAGATCCTAAAATGTCAACTAATTTATGGAAGGGTCTCTTTGAGAATTTTGGGGACAAGGCTAGACTTCTCTTCGGCCTATCACCCGCAAACGGATGGCCAAAGTAAAATAGCTAACCTAACAATTCTTGATCTACTAAAAGCCTATGTAGCGGAAGTAGATCAAAGGTCCCAATGGGAGAAGTACTTACCATTAGTGGAGTATGCCTACAATAACACTTACATACCTCCACCAGAAAAGCACCTTTTCAGGTAATTGAGGGAAGATCCAAAAGTCCCCTAGCACTTAAGGTACATGGGAAGATCTTCGCTGCACATGAGTGTAGCCGAGACCTCAGTAAAAGATTAAGGATGCTATCTCTATCTCACAGCAAAGGCAAAAGGCTGCTGCTAATAAGCACATAAGAGCTCAAGCCTTTAAACAAAATGATTGGGTCTTGCTTAAATTTCCCAAGGCTCGATTAAGGCACACAACGGGCAAGAATCCTACGGGACACCAAAAGTACTATGCTAAGTTAGCAAAAAGGTACTATGGTCCCTTCCAGATTCTTTGACCAATCAATGAGATGACCTATCAACTCAAGTTGCCCAATCATTCGCTCATACACAATGCGTTCCATGTGAGCCTACTAAAGCCTTACAAAGGAGAGCCACCTCAAGAACCAACTATTGAAGACCCATTGGAGATCGAGGACCAAGAAGAGGTGCTGCAGCGCCCGAGTCCATGAAGACAAGGTAGAGGCGGTAAGATTATCCGACGATATCTTATTAAGTTTAAGAACTATCCTTTTGAAGATGCTAGATGGATGCAAGGCATACAATTAAAGGATAACCGAAATCTTGTCAATGCTTACAATGCTTCCCTAGAGTAAGCAAATGTAAAAATGTTAAAATGAACAAAGTTTTTGTCTTATAAGACTCTCATTTTCTTTATTGTGCACAAATGTTAAGAAGTATGCATGCTTAGGATCATGTTTGTGGAGACCGTCTCCCAAACACCAAGTAGAGCTTGTTACTCTACTATGGAAGATTGATACAGACTAATGTGCAGACATGCTTGCGATAGCTAACGCTCTCAAGCACATAATGGACTAGTCAATCTATTCTGGGACGATGTCGTAGGGTAAAATAGGGGTCCTCTACCTGCTAGCAAACGGACTAATGACTAGGCTTTATCCTCTCTACTTCATAATCGAGGACAACTATGATTTCAAGAGAGAGGTAATGTCATAATAACTAATATCTAATTCTCCTAAATGATTTTCTCATGTTAAACTGATCATTTAATATGGAGAAGTGCCAGGGGAGAAAAAGCTAAAATATTGGTAAGGCTGGTAGATCGATCTCAGTAGGGATCCAAAGGAGGAAAAATAGGTATCCAAAGTGGGACCATCTGCAAAAGAGCAATGTGCATGAATGGTGTTTCAAAGACTTTAGGGTTTAGCCCATTAAGACTTCCAAAAAGCTTAGGTTCCAAAATTTAATGAAATGCTCAATGGTCAAGCCTTAGGAAAATTTGGATGCTTGTGGGAAGACTCAAAAGCCTTCCCACATCCCTATCAAGGAGGGGGCGAGCCATTTTTGTAGGGGATGAGAGAGAAACACACACACACACACACACACTCCAGGCTTCCCTTTACACAAAGGGCATAGTGGACACATGTCAGGTTCCTAGCCCAGTTGCCCCCAAGGTGCATTCAAATCCTATTGGATGGCCATAGAGGTGGACCAATGAGAATTAGGCTAGAGTACATTTAGTTTAATTTATTTAAAAACACTTCATAAAAGAACCAATACAAATTAAGCTCTCTAGAAGACTATTGGACAGTCTACCAAGGGGTCTAGTGAGCATTCAGCAGCCCAATGGCTTGTCTGATCCCTATTGGCCAGAAGACTAAGAGGTCCAATGAGAGTTTAATTGAATTATTTAAACACCTAAAGCTCTCACAAAAGGGGAAAGGGGGACACATGTCACAAGGCTAGCAATTATGCTTCTAATTTCCTATTGGCTAATTGGCATGAGCCAATGAGGGGCCAGCAAGAGGAAATAGCAAGAGGGGTCAACCAAGAGAGAGAGGGGGCTGATTTTTGCAAGGCATTATCACACACTCACACAAGCTCATGTAAGAAGACTATCTCCTTCTCAAGCTTTAATGGAAAGCTCATCATCTACTCCAAGCTTGTGAGAAGGGAGGCCTACACCAACAACTCTTGCCTTTGTGATGCAAATCCAACCAAGAGCCAAGCTCCAATGCATGCTCATCTCCTCTACCATGCTAATTACTAAGCTATGCTAAGCTACTAAGAGTGATTATGTGAGGAGAAATACTTCTTTCTCGTAAGAATATTTCTTCTTCCTCTCGATCTACTCTCATACCTCGCTAGCTCTCACCATCTTCGAAGGTGTGTGAGGTCTTGGGTCTAAGACTGTGAGGGAATTGATGTTGTGTTTTCAAGTGCAAGCTTGGTGCTTGAAACTTCCATCTTCATTGCACCAGCAAGTTATTGAAGAAACACAAAGTATTGTATTTTAAAATGTCTCCCTTCATGGGGGAAACCTATAATACAAAGCCTTTTGGAGGGGGGACTGGCTCCATGTAAATCCCCCCCCGCAGAGAGAGAGAGAGAGAGAGAGAGAGAGAGAGAGAGAGAGAGAGAGGGGGTAGATGTGTGCGCCCCCTATTTCCTAGCAAAGTAATTGCGAGAGAGAGAGAGAGAGAGAGAGAGAGAGAGAGAGAGAGAGAGAGAGAGAGGAGTTGCAAACGAATCTTGCAATTTCCTTTTTTGTTGTGGTTCAGACATATCGGCATTACATGTGAGATGCTCCCAATATTCTCTATCCTCCCCCCACCCCCACATGTCTCCTGAGTCCGAGTGCACGTGCCCCCCCTTCCCCTTTTCGGCTGCACACTATTCGCGTAAGTTGAGGTAGCCCTTAACTTACGTTGCCTTCCTTTGGC
The DNA here is from genome assembly GCF_014529385.1 of Adiantum capillus-veneris. Taxonomy (NCBI): domain Eukaryota; kingdom Viridiplantae; phylum Streptophyta; class Polypodiopsida; order Polypodiales; family Pteridaceae; genus Adiantum; species Adiantum capillus-veneris. Next base: position 106,900,716 of record NC_140932.1, on the reverse strand, counting down.
CTGCGGATCCGAGAGATATGAAATCTTGCCATATAACCAATGGAAAATTTGTATGCATACATAGAGGGCCATGCAAATCTGCCGGCCTGTTGCTAGCCCCAACAAACAAACACACACACACACACACACACACACACACACACACACACAGAATCTGTTTAGATTCTACTTAACAGGAATTTCTTTGGATCGTATACATATTGGCAGTTTGCAGAAATAAATTACATTAGTTAGGAAGATCCCCGTCCCCGTCCCACCCCCGCATCTTCCTACAATAGCCCCTAACTAGCAATCTCGGCATGAGTTTTCTCCTTCGTCGATAGGCCCTCCCCTCCCTCATGACAACTCTCTACAACATCCCCTAACTAGCAATCTCCGTGTGAGTTCTCCCTACGTCTCGCGTACACCCCCAGGTATTCACGATGGTGTTGTAACCCCATTCATTCTCGACTAGCTATTCATGCTTGTGAAGCACCACATTGCTTCTAGAAGAGAGTTGGCACCGTGAAGAAGCACACAGAGAGAGAGAGAGAGAGAGAGAGAGAGAGAGAGAGAGAGAGAGAGATGTCCACAGATTCTCAATTGCATTTTATTTATTTTTATTTTTAGTGTCATTGGATTTCCAAAATTATAATTTTTAGTGTCGCTGGATTTCCACAAATTTCAGGGGCTTATAAATAGCTTTCACGACAACGTGGCAGACCAAGATTACGTCGGCCTAACCCGGTTGGGATGACTCACCTTAAGAGTCGGATTGCCTCCACCTACGGGGGGTTGGGTGTGTGTTGTAATTTCAAAGTTCTACTCTCTCAAACAAAAAAAAAAAAAAAAAAAAAAAAAAAAAGATTGCGTCGGCTGACTCAGCTTCGATTCAATTTCGATCGTACTAGTACTAGGCTTCTGAATTCAATTTCGATCGTAGTAGTCTTCTAATTCTGCTCGGGCGTCATGCGCTGCTCGAAGTTGCTGCCGCTGAGGAGGGCCCTCTCCCAAGCATGCAACTGCACCTACAGCAGGGGCCTCGCTTCTCAGTCCCCCGCACTTCAATGGGACGCCCATCGTCTCTCTGCAGACCAGCTTCACTTTCGACAACTGGCCTCGGTATGTGTCTTTGCTTTCCCCTTCCACATCTCTCTCGCAACTCTTTCATGTCTCAATCTGCTGCAGGATTTTGCACGGCAAGAGTTAATGCCTTCCGCAGCAGAGTGGGATCGCAAGGGATACTTCCCAGTAGACATCCTGCGCAAGGCTGCAACATTGGGGTTTGGTGGCATTTTCTGCTGCCCTGAGTTTGGTGGCTCCAAGTGAGTTCAGTTGCTTCATTCAATCTAAATATAAAGAAGTTACAGTTGACAAAATAAATCGGTACACTATGTATGTGTGTATGCTCAAAACCTTTTGTTTTGTTTTGTTTTTGTTTTTCTTGTCTACACAATTCCTTAGTAAACTCCTGTAACTCTCTAGAACAATTGTGGACCATTGGGTTATAGCCGCATGACAAACTTAATGTTTTTTCTTATTTTTGATGGAGTGTTTAACACTAGGTTGGTAACCTAACAGGACATAAAAGTGTCCTTTCAAGGTTTTGAAAAATACCCTCCAAAACCATAGTAGATCCACTCATTTTGTAAAATCCTTTCATGAGGTTATAGTTCAAGGCCTACTACACATGGAAAAATTAAGAAACTTGTAAAATTTCTCATCTTTTGGTCACACCAAGCCTCCAAAGTTGATGAACCAGTACATTTTCATCAAAATAACCATTTCTTATGTTTTGTTGCATGAAAATAAGATTAGGGATTTTTGTAGGACTTGAGATAAATTCCTTGGTTAACTTCATTGGGTTGGTGATCAGAACATATGATTGCTTCTCACTCACTATTTTTTGTTTTGCTAAAAGAAATAAGTACAAAAAAGTTGAATTTTTTCCATTCTGCAAACCTATCATCAAAGTTTCTATAGCCATGCTCAATACAAATAATATATGCATGTTTTCTTAGTTCCCTGTTGTCCTTTAGGTTTATAAGGAGCCATGGAGCATTTCAAAAGAATAATACATCTCTTACCAAGGGGAATCTTGGGGACAGAGATGAAGTGCTAAATACAACAAACATGAGAAAACTGTGTTCAACATTATGAGTTGTAAAATTCAATAGATATTATTCAATATCTAGCCAAATTTGATGCTTATGATTAGATATGGTTACTACCGACAAAATGCATATAGTTCTCACAAGAAACTAGCAATATTGAAAAAGCTATACTTGATATACTAGAATGTTTCGTTTTTTTTTATAATTGAAAAAATCAACCAGTGTTGTGTACTATGCAAAATAGGGTATTAGGTGCCCCAAAACTCAAGGAATATAAGTTTTATGTTACAATATGTGACATACAAAATCAAAACTGCATTTGGATATCATGAAAGCCACCAAAAAAATCATAGAAGAGCTAAAATTTGGTAAAAAACAAGATTTGATAATTTTTAAAATTTGGTCATAACTTACAACTTTAACATTTATTTCTCCCTAGAAGCACCAAGACATGTTGAGGACTACTAAAGATAGTTTTATAGCATTATAGACCTCACAAACATGAATTCTAGAGTGGTATAGTTGCAAAAAGTTGAAAAAAGCCAAAAACAGGACCCGTTTTTTCACACAGTTTAGGTTGGGAAATGTTGTGCAAGGACAAGATTAAACATGGAATTGATCTTTCAAAAAAATGTCAAGTTTTTTTCAGCTCATGAGACAACTTTCTAAATGGATTGCACCTCAAAATCCATTTTGAAACTCTTGACATAATTCAAGGAAAATGGTCACTTAATAGGACATAAAAGTGTCCCATTACCAACCTAGTGTTAAGAGAGGTATCAACTAGGGGACCGCACATAATCTCCCATCATCCACTGTGACTATTCACCTTGTTTGGATGGTGGGAAACTTCAAAAGAGCCCATGAAGGTACAATTCAGAAAAGCTGATGAAAGGTAGCTATGTAAGAGATTTACATACAGAGGATTACAAATGTTTAGGGACACCCCCCCGGCCCCCACACCCTCCCCTCCTCCCCAAAAACAAAGAAACAAAGAAAAAGGAAACAGGCAGATATGTTGGAGAGTGTATGATCACCACTTAGGATGCATTGTGTGCTTGTATTGGCTAGTCTAGCACTGCATGTCCATTTTGGGTAATTTTTTTCCATTGTTTTTGGGTGCCTTCATTTTCGGGCCGTCCTCAAGATTGGCTTTCAGGTTAAGCATATGCGACCTTTATGTTTCATGGACTTATTGCCATTTGTTATTTATGCTAAAGTTAGTGCATCATTCTATCAGACACCTCTTCCCATTGCCTCTCTTGTCATTGTCGCCATTGTGTGCACTTCTGTTCTCTGTTCTGCTATCAAAGGCCCGAAGGTTGACTACTCATCCTCTACATGACTTGGGAGATTTGGGGGAGAATGCCATTGTAGTAAATTGATCTTTCTTTCATATTTTCCATCTTATGCAGATTGGCCTCTGTTTGGCTGTGGGTTTCCTTCTCCGAGTTATTGCCCATGCTGTCCTTATCTTAGGAGCTTGCAATTGATAGCAATCCTCCATGCCATCAATTGCACTAGCTGCCCCCTATTTGGCAGCCCATTTGAGCCACTTACAGGGTGCCGATGTGCTCTCAAGTGCTGATTTTGCAACCCATTCTGTTGTGATCTTTTTGGTGACTACCTGTTGCACCTTTTTTTTTTGGATCAGCAAGCCTTCTTCAAACTTTTCTGGCCTAATGGTGTATAACAGTATGTACATCATTATATGCTACCTGCACCGTTCTTGTGAACATTTTCTTGGGATAGTGCTCTCACTAGATTGTATGTGCTCAAGTGTAGGGTTTTAGTAGGATTTCAAACATAACTAAGGTAATCTTAACTTTGTTGTTATGTAGATTGACAAGAGCAGATGGAGCTGTGATATTCGAAACCTTGGCATATGGAGATGTGAGTACGACTGCATATTTAACCATCCATAACATGTGTTGCTCCCTCATCGATAGGTCGGTTTCTGGCACACCAGTTGTCTCTCAGCTGTTTCTTTCGTCAACATCGTGACTAGAGTCTCTTTGAAACGTAGCAGGTTTGGAACAGAAGAGCTACGAGCCCAGTGGTTGCCAAGGCTCACCACAATGGTAGCTTCCAGATTCATAAGTGTATCTGTTGTCATGTTCTTCTAACTGCTACCTCTAGTGGTTCTGATATAAAAAAGATGACAGGAACTTTTGTCTTCTTACTGCTTGACTGAACCGGGAAGCGGCAGTGACGCAGCTTCTTTGCAGGTCTTCATTGACTCATTTCTATTAATTCTGGCCTATGGAGGTTAATGATTTCTCATACCCTTTCTACTTGCTTGCTAAATTGCAGACTACGGCACGTCAGAAGCCTGGAAACACAGATTATATACTCAATGGAAGCAAGGTAGAATCTTTTAAGATATGAATTGTTATGTTTGATGATTGCTTTCCTGCCACTTAAGTATCTATGTGCAAATGAGCCAGCCCTTTCACAGGCTGTGGGGATCACTTAGTCGGAGCTCATCAAACTTCTTCATTGACATGATATGATACGGTTGTTGTCATTGAGTTACAACACAATCTCTCTCTCTTGATCATGGCATTTTGGTTCAGGAGCAGAACTATGTAGGTTTCTTTGGAGGTTGACAATGCTTAAGGGGGAATTATTTGTGTGTATGCTGGACTAGAGCTTATGCAAGGGCTTGGTTTTGGCAATAGATTGGGGATGTGTTGCCTATTATGGACTAATTTCAACAATGTAGTGATTGCAAAGGATTGGCGAGCAATTGTGTCTCTTGCCCTACCTTCTATCGCACCCTTTGAGAGAGAAGCTTGGGACAGATTTCTCTTTGCAGTTTTTGATGTGTAGATGCATGGCATTTACCTCCTTGCCTCGTATTTTGCAGTCATTGTAGTTTTTTTGGGGTTTTCAAAGACAGTCTGGATGGCTATCAAAGAGATTAGATAGATTCGATGTTGTCCTTTGGGCAACCTCTCACAGGGGGACAATCACGATCTAGCCTATGATAGTACTGTCCAACCATCCGTCGATTTCTTTGCAATTGAGGTTTCATGTATCCTCTGGACCTAGACGAGTATCACGGATTCTTGCTTCATGTTACATGATGCCTCATTGTGCCAGAGTTTATGAGAGGCTTGGTCCCATATCAGTCCCTTTGCTATGGATCCGGCCGTTCACCTCGCCACAAGTATTGCAGCATCATCTCACGCATGCAGACATGTATCCATAATGAGATGACATGATATTTTTGTTACAGGCTTGGACACTCCAAGCGAGAAATCAATAGCAACACAAACAAAAACTGTAAAATCATTGGACTTAGAGAGAGAGAGAGAGAGAGAGAGAGAGAGAGAGAGAGAGAGAGAGAGAGAGAGAGAGAGAGAGAGAGAGAGAGAGAATGGACACGGCACGGCGGAGTTCCAAGCCAAGACGCATTGGCCCCAATGATCTTTAGGGTTTTAGGCCCCTCGGTAGGTGCTCCACAAGTTCTTTAAGTTGGGTTTATTTTTTTTGAAAATCTTGACCCCGCCTCTATGCTTCTCATCTAAATCTGCAAGTTGGTAAAACTTCTGCTGAGTTCAGTTTCTCTTGTCCTCCTAGCCATCCCTTTCCAGTTGGGCACACCACGTCATCACTTTGTGACATTCCCCCCTCTTGAAAGAATTGTAATTGCCCTCGATTACGCTTGCAATCCAGCCATAGGATAGAAACTTTCTTCAGTAGACACCGACTCTTTGTATCCATGCACCAGACTCCACCAATCCAACACTTCTACAAAGACATAAGTCACTGATCACTCACATTTCTATCGAGGGTCTCAGATACAAATCATGATCATTGTAACCTATTTAGCAATTGCATCCAGATTGTGCTGATCTTTTCACGGATGTCTTGATCTACTAAATCTTATTAGTATCATATTTATATCCTTTCTTTTCACATTTGAATCAAGCAAACTATGCCCCATGACCATCCCACAAGAGAGTACATCCACATAGTATGAGGTTCACAAAATCACACACTTAGTTCACACTGGACATCGTGTTTCAATCATTCAATCTAGCCCTCTCATTTTGTCTAGAACTCTTTATGCACCTAGATTAGCCATCGCATCCTTCTGGAACTCTTGATGAACACACAACAGTATCCAGTCATCTCATCCAGATAGACATCTCGATGCATTAGAATCTCATTCAGTTCTCTTTCACTTAGCCATCACATCCAGATCTTGCTGATCTTTAACAGATGTCTAGATGCACTAAGAATCATTCATTAGACAATGTTGTAGCCATTTCAACTTTCTCTCCATGTCTCTAACAACACACACACGAAAGAGCACACGTCTTAAGGAAATTTTCAATTCAATGTACATCTAGTCATAAAGTCATTCTGCAAAATATTGTCAGTCTATGAGTATCCCTAAATTCTCAAAGAGAAATTAGTGACTTTATTCAATCTGTGACAAAAGAGTGAAGTGGCTCCCCTCTTGGTAGTCCACACCGCACGAGATTCAACTTGTTGATCTGTAACTTTTGGCATAGACATTGCTACTATTCCAAAAGCTTCAAGGTACAACTCTCTCTCGAAAAGAATTTGCGATGTTTTCCTTCTCCGTCCACTTTGCATCGAGGGCCAAAAAGTACTCTCGACCAAATTATCCGGTTGACCTAGCTTACCTTTTTGTTCTTTTTTTCTGTGCCCCATGACCTATTGGTAGCCGTGTTGGCCTCCCTTGTCCTTGACACTTCAATCTGGCTCTTTGGAATTCTTTGATCTACCAGTTGATTCCCTTTTTATTCTTTTCTTGTGCCTTGGGACTTGTTGGTAGCCTTGCTGGTCTCCCCTATCCGCTAGCATTTCAATCTCAATCGTCGGAATTCTCTGATGAACCATCAGTTGATTTCCCTGCTTCGTCGGATGAAACCGGCCTGTTGGGGTGGTAGGTGTTGGCTTTCACTTGAAGTTTCTTTACTTTAGACTTTACGACACAAAGGAACTTCACGAATAAGCCTGCGACTCGAATTCAACACTTCAAGACAAACCACGGCCTGGCAGCTAGAGCGCTACCAAGCAGACAACGACACCCTGTTGGCCCCAAAGACTGGCACCCCTTTCGGTATTTCTTTATTCTTATTATACTTGAGAAAAACGTGTAAACTTCCACAAGATGTCCCACTTTTTATCGAGCTCAAATTTCTCTACTCCAACCCGATTTCGGCAACATAACCGTAGTAGAAGTCTCCACAGACAAAATCCCAAGCCAACATTGACTTTCCACTCACTTTAGAGCGCTTTGCAAAACTTGGCGAGAAATTGCAGCTCGTTGAATTCTCTGTTTTTGCGCTCCGATCTGCGTGCCGGTCACTTTTCTGGGTAGCCCTTGAGCTCTTGCACCTGTAGGGTCACTTGCCCCTTGAATTAGATGAGATTCCTTGTGGGAAATCTCTCCAAAATGGCCTGTACAAGCACCCAATGCTTTCCCGAGGCTCCCCTGATGAAATAAACGATCCGAACCCTTGCACCTAGCCCTCACCAAGCTGTCCAAACCTGTCCATGGCTGTAAGTACAGGTTTGACCCAATTTCGCCAACATAACGGCGCAAATATCCGTGTAGGTCAAAAGTACACTTCAAGGACACTTTCCCTTGCGGAATGAAAGCTTTCCAGTGAGCTGCAGGTCAATTTCAACATGCTGTAATTTTCTGTTTTGCCACTTTTAGGTGCCTACTGCTCCCAAGGCCTTTCCGAGGTTCCCATGGCACTTCCCTGCAGTTTAGGTGCGAAACCCTAAACTTGCAGAAAAACACAGCAGGCTGTAATTCTCTGTTTTGGACCGTTTCGAGCGGAGCGAGCACGCCTACGCGTGTCTTAGGTGCTCCCGCATGCAATGGGACAGTTCCCTAGTAAATTGGACGAGTTTTCACGCGAGAAAACTCTCCGTTCTTGCATTCCTTCGCGATGAAACTGTGCGTACCTAAAGGGGATTAGCAATTAGCTAATCCGGTTCGTGTACAGAAGGCTCTTGCCTTGGCAAATGTGCATAAACCCCCAGGACTGTACATGGTCATCTGAGAAGCCCAACTAGTGGGGCATTACCATATGTGCAAAGGGGAGAGAGAGATGCGCGAGAGCAAATCGTCGCGCTACATAGAGCAAGGGAGAAGGCAAGCTTTCCATTAAAACTGTAGTCACCTACACCCACTACTCACACACACTGAAGCAAAAAATCAGCCCCCTCTCTTGAAATGGGCGCCTCCTCTTCTTGCAGACCTGGCAAGTACATGTGGAGCCGCCATGTGTCCAGTTTGCCTCTTTTGAGTTAATTCGCTAGTACCCACCAACTTATAAGTGTAGCGAGGGGCCTAAATGACTTTGAACTGAGCCTACACACCCTTTTATTGCTTGGATTCCAGTGCCGATTAGCCCGACCAACTCGTGGTGACCTGCCCTTCCCGACTGTGGGTGAAACTCTCGGCCGTCGGCCATTTCACACTGGCCACGCAATGTCCGGTCATTTGCAACTTCAAAAAGAGGGTCCCAAAAATTGAACAAAAATTATCGGAAAGAAACCAACAACTCAAGTTAGCTTTTGCCACGTCCTCGTGACATCGGAACTTGAGATGCACTATCATTTGATTCCCTTTGTTCTCTGGAGTCCTCTAATGAAATTGCATTTGGTTCCCTTAGTTCGTTGGAACCCTCGGATGCACTACCATTTGATTCCCTTACTTTTTGAGAATATTTGATGAACTTTCATTCGGTTCCCCCGGTTCATCTCTTCACTTGAAGAAGGTAACACTAGCATGTTCGTAGAATAAGTCAATGAGCTGGCATGCATTTCAAAACCTTGCTTGGCATGTTCCATAAGTCTCTGAATAGAATCAGACTTTTGAAAACGAGGACATTGGCAAAAAGGTATCCTAACTCTCTGGCAATAGTTGTCCAATGTGTCTTTCTTATTCATTTCTCAAACGATGCCAAGGTGTGATGACATCTTCTTCATATTCTTCTAAGATTGAAGTTGAAGTGAAAACTCTCTTGAATTTTACCCACTTCATAGGTGCTTCTCTGCGTAACAACAAAGTAGACCACCATGTCCATGCATTTCCTTTCCAGTAAGATGCCGCCCTTTGCACCTTGGAGCGTTCCAAGAACCGACCTCCCGAGAGGGCAACATCAAGCTATTGTATAAACTCAAGGGCTAGATGGGTGTCCTAATAGCCTGAAAACCGATCAAACCTGATTGACCTCCATCTTTGAAATTCTTGGTCTTCTGGTCTATTTTTTCATCGTCAGAAGTGGACGAACTCTCCTCCTCTGAACTGCCAGATGGCCTCCCATAGACTTTTTAAAAAATCCGCTTTTCTGGCTTTTTCTCCGCTTCTTCCGCCTTTTCTCATCCTCTTTGGAACTAGAGGACAACGAATTGTCAGAACGCTTTACTTCTTTCCTTGCTTTGATGTGTGCTACTTAGCACGAATGATGGATCCTTTTAAAGAGAGATGAGGGAGAGTCAGAGATGTGGAGAGAGAGAGAGAGAGAGAGAGAGAGAGAGAGAGAGAGAGAGAGAGGAGGAGAATGACACCGGATGGGGTTCCAACCAACCCTCTCAAGGGGCCCCACACCGTTGCCCATGTGGGATTTGCTTTTGATTGCATAAATGGAATGTACACACATGCAATACCTTAATGCAGACTCTACCGACTCGAATGGGGAATGTCACTGTGGTAACTCTTCGAGATGAAGCATGTCAAGGGCTGATTTGAATCTTGATGCACCTTTGGATGGGTTGCTGATGCCCACCAAGGGGGTAGATCTGGGGCTGATTTGTGCTTCTAATGTGAGAGGAATGAAGGGCTGAAAATTGGCTGCAAAAATGCAGATCTGACACGTAAAGCAGGGTTTAAAACGCAGATGATGATGAAGCCGATAATGGACAACAATGGGAGCACTCAATGTGGCGAGGGAATGGCCAAGATTCGGGCTGCAGCAGGTAAGAAGGCATCCGCAGATCCAAGCAATCTCCAATGAGGAAGAGGGTCAAGAGGTTGTGGCAACCACTATTCTTAGTTGTTGGTGTGTACTTTTGACCTACAGGGGTTTTGTGCCGTTATGTTGGCGAAATTGGGTCAAAAACGTGTAATTACAGCCATGGACAGGTTTGCACAGCTTGGTGAGAGTTAGGTGAAAGCATTCGGATCTATTTGCAATAAGAATAAAGAAATACCGAAAGGGGCGCAGTCTTTGAGGCCTATAGAGTGTTGTTGTCTGCTTGGAAGCACTCTAGCTGCCAAGCCGTGTGTTTGTTTGAAGTGTTAAATTCCAATCATAGGTTTATTCGTGAAGCTTCTCTGTGTCGTAAAGTTTAAGTAAAGATTCGGGGGAAAGCTAAAGTCTACCGCCCTACGGGCCCGTTTCATGGTTCCGTTGTCGGGACAGAATCACTTTCTCCTTAAAGAGTGAGCCTTGGTTGGTTTGCGGCGAAGACACAGAGCATAGGAACTCGGAATTACACTATGGCTGATACGACAAACAACGCTAGGGAGGAGGGTTCCTCTTCACAGGACAGACAGGTTGTTCCTCCTCCAGTGTTCGAGCGTGGCGAGAGTTCACGGCCACCCATTTCTGTACTTTTTGTTGATTTTAATGCTTCACAAGGTCAAGGGTATATGACTGGGCATCTAGATGAGGACGCGTTTAGAAAACAGTTGGTTGCCGCTGTGAATGTGTTTTCTCGGCTGGTGCAAAATCCTAGGTTTATGGAATTTCTGCAAGCCCCACCAGTGTCACAGCAGACAAGGCAACTGTCTCATGTAGTAGAGTCTGTTGAGGCTCAAGCTTAGGTCCCTTGTGCGTCTCAGCAGGGCAGGGAGCACTCACATGTTGCGGAGTCAGTTGGGGCTCCAAGACAACTTCCTTCTGTCCACAAATAGGTGGTTAGGACGCCTATTCCACAAGCTTTTCAAGTTCAGCCAGCCACCTTTCAAAGTCCAAATGATGCATCAAATGGACAGGGAACCGGTTTCCAAGCTATGCAACAGGTTTTTCCACCACCCACGCTACATGCTGGGTATTTTGGGGGTGGATCCGTGTTTCAGAGCATGGTTGGTTATGCGCCTGGAAACTAGCAATATATGCCAGGAATAGTCTTTGGGGGTATGCAAGGCATGATGTCAAACCCCATGTATGGTAACATTAGCATGCAACAAGGGTTTCGGTGCAATCAGGGCCAGTTTGGGGTGCCACAGGGCAATTTTGGCATGGATGGTTTTTCCGACCAGCAGGCGCATATGGCACAAGTGACGCAAAATGTCAATGGCCAAGGGCCGCCGATGATCCCTATCACAATGTCCATCTTGCAGACAATTCCCTCTGATAATTTGGGAGCACTGGAAAAGCCAAAAGCATACAAAGAAGGTGGTGCAGCGCTGAAGTTTGACACTTTCAGCGGCTTTGAGGATGAGGCAAAGGCTCTTACTTTCCGCCAGCAGTTTGATACAGCTTATGCAGGGGGGAATTTTACAGAAGCCTCCAAGGTGAGGAAAGCTACCACTTTCTTGAAAGGCAATGCGCTTACATGGTGGACGACACCGTTGATGCAAGGACAGGCACCCGCCACATGGGTATACTCCAAGCAAATGTTTGCATCTGCGTGGCTGTCAAATGAATTTGAAGCCGATGTCATGAAGGATTGGCACCAACTTATTGCAGTTGCTTGCAAGAGCATATAGGAGTACAACCAAAGGTTCCCTATGATAATTTGGGAGCACTTGAAAAGCCAAAAGCATACAAAGAAGGTGGTGCAACGCTGAAGTTTGACACTTTCAGCGGCTTTGAGGATGAGGCAAAGGCCAGCAGTTTGATACAGCTTATGCAGGGGGGAATTTTACAGAAGCCTCCAAGGTGAGGAAAGCTACCACTTTCTTGAAAGGCAATGTGCTTACATGGTGGACGACACTGTTGATGCAAGGACAGGCACCCGCCACATGGGTATGGCTGTCAAATGAATTTGAAGCCGATGTCATGAAGGATTGGCACCAACTTATTGCAACTGCTTGCAAGAGCATACAGGAGTACAACCAAAGGTTCTGTAAAGTGTTGCTCTCAGTAACCTCCTACAAGTTTGTGCCACTGACAGAGCAGATTGAGAAGTATTGTTGTGGGCTGTCGAAAGGGCTTCGAGACTACTGTTGAAAGAACAGAGTGGCTACCCTCACTCAGCTTATGGAAGTTGCCAACATTGGTCATGCCTTGTTGAAGGGAGAGGACGGTGGGTTTCAGGGCAACGTGAAAGGGGGTCAACAAAAGAAAAATTCAGTAAAAAAGCACGTTGTGAAATTGACTCTTGAAGCGTCCCAGGGGTCTGAAAAGACAGGGAAAGCCAAGGACTCAGCCAGACTTCTAAAGGATAGGCCAAGAAAAAGAAAAGGAAGCCTTTTGTGCGCAAGTTGTTCGAGGAAAAGAAGGCTTTAATGACTAAGAACAAATGCTTTTTATACGAGCAGCCTAGCCATTTTGTTGCAGATTGTCCCTAGAGGAGGCCAGCTGACTCAGAGGATAGGAAAGGGAAGAAGCCCAAACCCACGGTCCGGTTAGTGCCAGATATGGTGGGTGATAGGCCAAACTCAGATGCCAGTGAGCTATGCAAAGCGTGGGGTAAAGTCAGAGGCCAGACATCACTTATTTTCTTTAAAAGCAAACTTTATCCCACCAGAATTGGCCGCCAAATTGGGCATCAAAGCTGAAGAGATGGGGTACACAGCAGAGGCAGGGTTGGCATGTCCTGGCCACTTAGAATGTGTTACGCCTATCATTGGAAAGCTTCGTCTGCATATTCAGTCATGTGGACGCAAAGGAATTTTACATCATGCCATTGGAAGGGTGCGATGCGTTGTTGGGAATCCCGTGGATGTTCCGCATACATGGAGTGTTGGATGTCTTCAACACGAAAATCACCCTTTGTAATAGGGGCAAAACCACATCCTGGATGTAAAGCTTAAAGGGGAGTTTGTCCCTATTGTATGTGCTTTGACTATCACTTCTGTAATTAAGAATCATCTTTCTGCGCACTTGATTTTTGCATGTGATGTTTCAGATAATTGTCAGTCAAATTTATATGTGCTAGATAAAGAAAGGTCATCATTTTTGCGAGAGTTTAATGACTATTTTTCTAACTCATTACCGTCTCGGTTGTCGCCGGAGAGGCCTGAGGGTCATACTATTCTAGATAAGCCATGGGAAAGTATTGCTATGGATTTTATCTTTGATATGCCAAGAATGCCAACACAGAATGATGGTATATGGACCATTATTTGTAGGTTCAGCGCAAGCAGGCCCATTTTGGCAAACTGGAGCATCTGCTTTGCGCACTCATCAACATGTTGTTGACGTTGCATCTCCATGAGTGATACTGTGAAGGCCAAGGTGGCCCGTATTCATGATTTGCTAATCCATTTGAATTTTCAGTACCGCCTCCTGTTTCAAGAAGTATCAGGAGGGTTCGTCTGATTCTTGCGGGATTCGTCGTTTGAACCCATGTATTTGGGATTCTTTATGGCTTATGCCCTGTAAGACAGAGCGATGAAGACGGGAGCACGTCTGATGCGCGATGAAGTAAGGATGGGAGCCGCTAATAAGTTCGGGGTCGGAACACGAAGATTCTTTAATATCAAGTTCCAAAGTGCCCAAGTGCCGTGTCTCCTCTTCGATAGGACCGGTATGCTTTGAGAAAAGCACACGCCTGATGCTGTGATACCATTGTCACGGGCTTGGGCACCCCCAAGACGAGAATCCAACACGACACACAAGAGAATCACTCAAAATACTTCACAACTTTAAATCACAGTTCAATTCGAGACGACACGGCCCGACATAGTTCTGTGCCCGGAGGTATTGGCCCCAAAAACTGGCGCCCCTTTTGGTATTTCTTTTAATATTAACAATAGAGCAAAGTTACAACTACCCGTGGGACCTCTGCTCTCAGAGTTAACGTCCAGATGCTCTGAAGAGTGAGGCCCTCGGGGCTTATTTATTGATACAAAGGATGCCCCAAAAGCAGTAAACTCAAAAGCAAGGAGTCCCAAAAGCAATTGACTCCAAAATCTTTCCCCAAAAAGCATCAATGCAATTTTCGGAATCCGTACAGTTTTGCCACGTCAGCAGTCAGCGCAAAAAGTGGGATTCCTCATAGTCTGCCACATCAGCAGTCAGCGCGTTTCATGGACGTCCGTACAGTTGCCACATCAACGCTCCGTACAGCATGCCACGTCATCTGTCTATATTGCTGTTCGTACTATCTAGTCGGGCAGTACTGCCACATCATCATTTTGTGACAATAATCCCTTTCTGATGCTCTCGTCACCCTCCATGTGACGCACTAGAAATACCCATCACTTAGTCCTTTTTCACCGAACTTACGGAACAACTCCTTCCCGATGCTCTATGTCACGCATCCCTTGATGCATCAGAGATGTCTATCCGGAATCCGGATGGTTGAATACTTCTTTTCGATGCTCTTTGTCACCCATCCAATGTGACGTATCGGAATTACCCGTTCTTGGTGGCCTACAAATATTCCCGCTCACAGGTTTCCCGTAATTTCTCTAAATGGCGTACTAGAAATATCTGTACTCGGACGTCTCAAGCAAGAAAAACCCTCTCACATATAAATCCAATAATTCATTTAGAAATATATATTTTTTCAGATAAAGCTAATTTAGCAACAGGTTTGGATGAAAGATAGTAGCCCCTAAACAGACCTCCTTAAGAGAGGTTATTAGATTAGGCTTGAGAGGATGTCCAGAGCAACTAGACAGACAGACAAAGCTAGACCAGCAGTCGGAGGCAGCTCAAGATCAACCTGAGATGCCCCTAGATAGGCCAGGTCAGTAGCCCTTCGATTCCTTGGAGATCTGGTCACAATCGTCTTACAGCAGGCACTATTGGGGGTAGTGGGTATCCTCACTATGATGAGGAGATTGATTATTCATCAAGTTTTGCATCGTTCCCTGAGATCTTACTCGCCCATTTCTTTACCTGTGGTCCCATGGAGATTTCTAGATATTTTTTTGAGGAGTGAGCCACTGTCACGGGGACGTGCAACTGTTAACTATGTCACGAGGACGTGGCAACTGCTAACTTTAGTTGTTGGTTTCTTTCCAATGGGTTTTGTTTTATTTTTGAGACCCTCTTCTTGAAGTAGCAAACGGTCGGACATTGCATGGCCAATGTGAACGGTAGTTTCACCCGCAGATGGGTAGTGGTCGGCACTGGAATTCGTATGGTAAGAGGATGTCTAGGCTCAGAGCAGGATCATTAGGTCCCCCCCGTCGCACTTAGCAAGTTGGTGGATACTAGGAAGTGAACTCAATAAAGGCCTAAAGTCAAGGTGTGACTGCCAATAGAAAGTATCCGACAGTTGGGCCACATTGCACTTTTGGATGCGGTCCCAATGAGGATAGATGGTCAGATGACCAGTGGGAGCCCAACGGAAGCATCTCCTAAAAATTAGGGAATTGCTATTTTGGGCCGTGAAATCTGTTCGCGTCATTAGCTTCAAGATGACAAGGGGAACATTTTATTACTCTGCTACAAAGTCAACTGATGCACCGGTTGAGAGATTTTTAAGGAGGAAGCCCAATGCTATGAGTTGCTATATCAGTCAAAGAGCTAGCGCTGGACATGCTTGTTTCTGGCATTTGCTCCATTGCAAGAGTCGAACAAAGCTTTTGGCAGATTTGTGTAGGTCTCTTACAGCCAGAGAGCTTCAACCCCATGTTTTGATTAGAGTATCTTATCCCTTGATGTATCCTTTGGCTTGTATGCCCATGATCTCAATGTATATCTTTTAGGGTTTTTCCCATATTTCTTGTATATGGATCTATGGTCGATTTTATGTAAGGCAAAGGGTCACAAGGCCCACTTTTGCTTTGTGTGTGTGTGTGTGTGAGAGAGAGAGAGAGAGAGAGAGAGAGAGAGAGAGAGAGAGAGAGAGAGAGAGAGAGAGAGAGAGAGAGAGAGAGAGAGAGAAGGATAAGAAGAAGAAAAAGATAGAATTTTAATGTCGTGGGAAACTATCCCAAGAGACCTTAAAAATTTATTTGGCGAGGAGAGTTGAACTCAAGACCTGTTATTCAAGAGAGAGAGATTTAGAAGGGTGTTAGCTATGCCAGAGGACTCACAATGACAGGGCTAGATGGGATTACGTGCCGGCAAGATCTTTACGTCGTTTGTCAGATGCTTCCTTGGTTGGTGCATAGATTATTGGTTTCACTTATAGGGTTCGCAGAGGGGTGCTTCTCGTGTGAGAGAGATTGATGAGACTATTCTAGCTGACTGGCATGGCTTCATGGGGGACAAACTATTTTACCTTCTCATCAGTGTTGGTGGGTGTTTTTTGATTGCTACACAGCAAGGGACTCTAGTATTTATGATTGTCAAGACTAGCCATCATGGGCGTCACGTCAGACTGGAGTTTCAAGGTGAGAGAAAGGCCATTATGCACCGCCCCAGTGGTTCATTTTACACTCATCGTACAAGGCACCTTGGCATTTACATAGCCTTCACATTGTTATCTTGCTTTTGTACTTCCTCCCATTGGGCATCTCCAGAAGTCCCTTTGAAAACAGAATACAGCCCCCTTTCTCGCAGAGAGAGAGAGAGAGAGAGAGAGAGAGAGAGAGAGAGAGAGAGAGAGAGAGAGAGAGAGAGAGAGAGAGAGAGAGAGAGAGAGAGAGATGAGATGAGATGAGATGAAATGTTATATTAATTAATGTCTTCAAAAGGCCAAAATGACCTATGAGACCAAAAAGTTACAACGCGGTGAATCTGATACAATGTCTGAGTACCAAAAATAAAAAGGTACTGAAAAAAGGGGTACTATAGAATCCTAAACTGCTAGATGTGAACTAAGCAGCTAGCTGGAACTGTCTAGGATATGAGTAGGGAGGGTGAAAGTAGTGAATGAGGGCTAATACAACACAATGTGGGTGTGTGTGTGGGGATATAATGGGTAAGAGCTGATACAAAGGTTGGTACAAGATGAGCAGGGTGTACAATCCTCAAAAGAGCTAAATCACAGGAGATCCATCATCTGTCGCTAGTGGATCTCATCAATCTCCTCCATGGTCAGTAGTCTGACCGAGCGTCGTGCATGTCGGGCCAAAGTGACCCGAATCCTCTAATGCAGCCTTTGTCGCTGCTGTCTGGTCCTTTGCAGTGGTGGGCGTCTGGATCTCCCTAGCTCGGTTGCTCGGTTGATCAGCGTGCCTCAGGTGTAAGGAGAATGTGAGCTTTGTTGTGGTAGGTGCTCCTCCGGCTACCCAGTGCCCGCTCTAAAGAAGTCTGTGATCTGTCTCTGAGATTGGCTAGCCTCTCCTCCATCAGGCTCTCTTTGTGTCTGTGCAACTCGAGCAACCAGACATCTATGGTCCTCATACGGCATGACTCTAGAGAGTGGTCCAAAGCCCTCTCTTAACAGACAATGAAAGCGGACTCGTATCTCATAGTAATCTGGGCAGTGGCATGTGTAGTGCAACTCTGTCTCAGGCTCCATGTGACATAGGAGACATGTCTTGGCCTCTGTTGATACTCCGTTGTATCTACCTGTCTCGACCCAAAGCTGGTGTGAAGATGTGCGTATCTGGCCAATAGCACATCGTATCCCATGAGATAAGTGGGTGTCTATGACTCCATGTATCTGGGCCTCGTCACAGAACCATCCTCGGTAAGCTGGAGAAGATGCTCTCTATAGAAAGCCATCTTAGTGCCCAACTCCTGTGCCGGCTGTATCGAAGTCCTCCTTGTCCCAAGTTCCATAGGGTCTCTTGACTTGAAGATAGGTACAATAGTAGATAAACTCCAAGTATCAAGCAGGCCTCTATAGAAAGCCATCTTAGTGCCCAACTCTTGTGCCAGCTGTATCGAAGTCCTCCTGGTCCCAAATTCCATAGGGTCTCTCGACTTGAAGATAGGTACAATAGTAATAAACTCCAAGTATCAGGCAAGCCCTCCCACATGGCACGGTTGAACATCACTGCTAGAAGCTGTGCGAGAAGATCCTATCAATGGCCTTCTTCACCATCTCAGTGGTGAAAAAAGCACATGTGTGTAGGCATGGCTCGGGGGGGGGGGTCGGGAAGAGGCGGCTATCCAGGAAGTGTGTATAGAGATGATGCATACTAGCCCCAGGCCTCTGTAGAAGTAATGGCAAGAGGGGGGGAAGTGCTCATGAAAGAGTCGCCATGCCTCACTCGAGTCTTGACTCAAGAATAGCTGATATAGATCTTGCTCTAGTCGAGCCAAAAATGCCCTCTTCTTTTGCTGCACTAGTTGTCGGAAGGCAGTCGGAGACTGTCTATGAGTGATGTCCCCCAAAAGCACCTCCCTCTGAAGTTTGGCTCTCATCTTGTGGCACTCCTCATCATACTAGTTGTTTTGGGGCATGCTCCCAAAACGTCGTGTCACGTGCACATCTAACCCTATGTGTACGTGGACAAGCTACTTCATGACAAGGGTTCAGTTCAGTTCAGTCAGTCTAGAATAGGAAGTGATCTGGCACTTTTGTGAGGCTGTTCGCAGACCGTGCATGTTGAGACACTTAGAGTAGATGCATATCCTCTGGTTGCACACAACATGATCATCAGATTTCCATTAGAACCCATCATGAGCATTTTTACAGTGCATAGACCTATTTTCCCTATTTTAGCCAATTTTCACTTATTATTTTTAAGTGACTTTGGTTGGGAACTAGGTAGGGCAATTTTGATAAGCAAGTACATAAGAAACCTAGCGCTAGCACTTTCTGGCAGAAGAGGCAGCAGGAATACAGCGTTCAACAGGCACCCTCTCAACAAGACTCCCCCTCCGCAACGACCCTAGTGTTTTCAACCATTCATAAGCCTAGCGTTTTCATCCCCATATCAGCCTTGACGTTTTTGCATTTTAGAGCAGCCGGCAACAGCAGGACCAGGAGAAACACTAGCGTTTTTGCAACAAGACTCCAATTCAGCCCAACGTTTTTGTATCAGCACAACCTACTAGCATTTTGTAGATTCTTCGTGACAAGGCTCAGATTTGCACCAGCGTTTTCAGTTTTCAGCAGTCAAACACATCAGTAGAAGTCCCAAACCTCGCAGATCTCACCTTCGCGCAGCAGGTCCTCGCCGCACGGTCAGATCCAGTGGAGTTTGCAAATTCAGCCTGGAAAACGCTTTCAGCGCGTCGTCGTTGCATCATCGCCATCGACATCGTCACCGACATAGAGTCAGATTTCAGCAGATAAAGATTTGCAGATTTCAGCCTTAGCATTTTCAGATTTCAATCCGTCTTGTCGTCGTCCTCATCGTCGTCGACATTGTCGGCAAGTCCAAAGCATTGTAGAGATCTGTGCAATCAATAGTAGACCGCTCTCGCCATAGAGAGTGGGGCCTTCGGAGGAGGGTTTGACAACATTTCGGTGTCGTATTCTTCTCTCTCTATCTCTCAGTCTCAGCACCTTCATTCAAAGTGTTCACCACTTTGTTTGTGTCCATTTTGCACTCTCTCACGAAGGAACGAAAGGCTCTCCCTTCTGTAAGTAAAAGGAACCCTTGAGCACAGTTCGGCGCACTCATCGTGAGCAAAGTTCAACTTTCACTTCCGCTGCACCTTACATTGGTATCAGAGCTTTGGCAGTGTTCTGTATCACTCAAGGAAAGAACCACAAGAACCGCAAATTTTTTTTTTGGCTTGTTGCGGCCGCACGTAACCCAAGTCCTCTTGGGCGTGTCGATTCCTAATCGTGTTTTTGAAGAGTGACAGGAAACCCAAGAAAGAAGGGCTTGTCCAGCCTCCCCTTGTCTCTCTTTTCACTCATTGAGAGCGGACCGTGCACTTAGCGGCCGGCCAATCGACGTGAGGTGGGCAAAAGCAACCTTGGCGTACAATCTACGTGAGGTGGGAAAAAGCAACCTTGGTGTAAGCGCAAGGCCGCCAAGGGGTGCGTCCGCGGGAAGGAGAAGAGCTCGGGTGAAGAGAAGATCCTTCTCTAACACAGATTGCAAGCTAAAGAAGAACCTCAAGACCCTCAAGAACCTCACGAGCCTCAAGAAGTCAAGAACCTCAAGAACCCAAGAACCAAGACCCACAAGAACCCAAGTTCCTCGTGAACTTAAGAACCCAAGATTTCAGGGATGGTCATCACCTGAAGCGGAATGCATACTTCGCATGGAGGTGGTGAGCATGGGAGTGGCGAAGAAGAGTTTTTTCCAGCAAGAGGTTTTTCCGACCCTCCTCCCTCCCATCTACACAAAGGATTGCACTAACTCCTTTGGAGGCTTTCAACAAAATGATGATGTACAGGAAGTTAGAACGCGAAGAAAGAACAACAGAAAGAATGGCAGCCATAGAGCCTAAATATGAAGAAGGAATGGCAACCATAAAGCGTGAGCACGAGCAAGCACGCTTGGAAGCCAAAGTAAGAAAAGCCAAATTGGATCGTGAGCGCGAAGAAAGACAAGCAGAATTTGATCGCGGGACCAAAGCAAGAAAAGCAATGAGCGACCAACACATGAAAGAGTTGTTTCGACTTTTTTCTAATGTGCAGGCACAGATTGAACAGAATCAGGAAACGAAAACTCTCTCAGTCTCTTATTTTCCAAAGCATGACACATAGGATTTGAATGATAATGATAAGCGAGATGATAAGCATGATGATTTTCATGATCAAGATGTGATTACTCACAAGCATGTTGATTTGCAGGATAATGATGTGATTGTTCACAGGGATGATGGTTTAGTTGATACTTTGTCTAGTGAAGCTAACCTCATTATAGATTCGATCAATCACGAAGAACCGATCTTGGCTCTCGAGTCGAGGTCCAAAGAATCCCCACAGGAAGTATTATGTGTACGAATGATTAGTCAGCACGCATTGTTCGAGTGTTTCATTTATGATGCTTTCCTGTATTTTAGTCACTGTCCTTATGTGATCCCTTTTCAAAGGCATGACATATTGTACGCTGAGCAAGATTCAGTCATGAATGAGCACGGATGTATGCGGATTACTCATGAAAAGCTGAAATGTTTGTATTCAAGGAATTCACAGTCCATGTCTCTTTCTTGGCATGACACAGTATCCGAAAGAACACAAGAAGGATTGAGCATCAAGCATCGGCATTTCCATTGTGATTTGCCACAGTTGATTCATTTAGATCAGAAAGACAAGTTTCGAATTCATTGTTTGTGTGTGTTTGATGAACGGTTTGGCACTCCGTCTCTTTGTTCATCTACATTGCATGCACAGTCTTTAAAGAAAACTAGAATTTTTCCAGTCACTCTACATGAAATGGGTATGTTCGTGTTTTTGTGTTGGAAGTGGTTTCATGAATTTTCATCCTCGAAGATTCTTGAAGAAGGTAGACATCTGACTATCGACGAAGTTGAAGTATTGAAGGAGCCATATAAGACTTTGTGTCGCTTTCGGCGCAGCCCAAAGAAGCAAGCATTGCAAACCTATATGAAGGTCAAGTACCGCATGACCTACACAACAGAGTGGGCCGGCGAAGAGTGTGTTTGATGAACGGTTTGGCACTCCGTCTCTTTGTTCATCTACATTGCATGCACAGTCTTTAAAGGAAACTAGAATTTTTCCAGTCACTCTACATGAAATGGGTATGTTCGTGTTTTTGTGTTGGAAGTGGTTTCATGAATTTTCATCCTCGAAGATTCTTGAAGAAGGTAGACATCTGACTATCGACGAAGTTGAAGCATTGAAGGAGCCATATAAGACTTTGTGTCGCTTTCGGCGTAGCCCAAAGAAGCAAGCATTGCAAACCTATATAAAGGTCAAGTATCGCATGACCCACACAACAGAGTGGGCCGGCGAAGAGTCCTTTCCAGGATTCCAGACGCTGTTGGCGATCTTACTTGATGCCATACAGTTCGGTACCCGTACCTCACTTTGAAAAGGAGGGGACGTCACGTGCACGTCTAACCCTGTGTGTACGTGGACAAGCTACTTCATGACAAGGGTTGGGTTCAGTTCAGTCAGTCTAGAATAGGAAGTGATTTGGCAATTTTGTGAGTCTGTTCGCAGACCGTGCATGTCCATAGACTCAGAGTAGATGCATATCCTCTGGTTGCACATAGCATGATCATCAGATTTTCATCACAACCTATCAAGAGCATTTTTACAATGCATAGACCTATTTTCCTTATTTTAGCCAATTTTCACTTAGTATTTTTAAATGACTTTACCCTAGCGTTTTCAGCTGTCACCAGCGTGTGACTACTATCTATCCTTTTTGTTGATTTCTTTCTTATTATCTATTTACTTTCACTTTTTGGAAACACCCCTCGGGAAATCTAACTGCCTTGCATTGCATAGCTAGTGTGGAACTGTCCAGAGGGAGTCCAGGCCTGAGGGCAAGAGAGCACTAAGGTTGGACAAGGACTATGGTTAGCCAAGTGGGGTCATTGACTAGCCAAAGTGGAATCCTTTGCTACAGAGGCTACATTTCAGTTCTGGATGTGGCCGCAGTGTACAAAGAGGGTCGGATGACCTAGAAAGATACAATGGCAGCATCTCCTAAAATTTAGGGAACTGCTATTTTGGGACCTGAAAATGTGTTGACGTCATTACCTCCGGAATGACAAGGGGAATATTTTCTTACTCTGCCGTGAAGTCAACTAGGCAACCGGTTGGGATATTTTCAGACGGCAACCCCGAAACGGGAAAATGCTTATAAATGTGCCAAGTGGCACCTTCTGGTGCACTTTCCTCATGCAAGAGAAGGGGGCGCTGAATTTGAAGAGAAAAGAGCCTCATTTTCAGTTTTGTCACAGGTTAAGAGCTATGGAGTGCTTGCTTTCCCTCTTATGCACAGTGCGGTGCCAGGAGTGATGCCCTGCACGCTACGCACTGCCCTCTCTCTCCCCTTTGGCAATATGTTATGCCCCTCTAGTGGGCTCTTCATTTGACCAATGTACAGTTGTGTGGGTTCATGCGCGATTGCTGAGGCAAGAGCCTCTTGCACAAGTACTGGATTAGCTAGCGGCTAATCCCCCCGCAGGTACAGGTGAATTCGGAGAGGTTTCACGCCAGAAATCTCGTCCGATTCAAAGGGCAAGTAGCCCTACAGGTGCGGGAGCTCGAGGACTTGCTACGGATGCGACCGGCACGCGAAACGGAGCCCGAAACAGCAAATTACAGCCTGCTGTGTATTTTTGCAGGTTTAGGGTTTTGGCCCTAAACAGACCCTAATACCCCCAGGAGGTTCGGGGACGCAAGGGGACTGCTGTACAGGTGATCTGGCGCATTTTCAGGGCTGAAAACAGAGAATTCAGCGTGCTGCAGATTCTCGCCAGGTTTTGCAAAGTGCCCGTATGCGTCGGGAAAGTCGGCCAATGCGTGGGAATACTGACTGTGAAGGGTTCTAGTACAGTTATGCTGCCGAAATCGAGCTGGAACAGTGGAAATTCAGCCGAGTTTGTGCGGGGCAGCTTGTAGGAACCACAGCGTTTATTCCCTCTTTTGAACAATAAAGAAATACCGAAAGGGGCGCCTAAGTTAGGGGCCAATCTGGTGTCTGTCTACTCATACAGGTGCAATCTAGCAGCCTGTATCCCTCTCCCCTTTGTTGTGTCTTGAAAGTACAGGTAAAATAGACGACTAATAATGGGTGAAAGCTAAATCAAGGTTTAAAGTAAAGTCTACCGCCCTTTTTGGATTGAACAGGCCGGTTTCATGGTTCCATCGACGGGATTAAATCAGTTTTTCCCATAGAAGTGAGCCTTGGTCAGTTTTGGGCTTGAAGACACAGGGGATCATAGACCAGACTCAGGGAATTGCAATTATGGCTGACAGACCAGATGATGTGACTGAAGAGGTTTCCTCTTCACAGGGTCAACAGACACATGAAGTGGGTGAGTCCTCAAGACCACCACAGACAGATGACGATATATTCAGGACCCAGTTGGCTACTGCTGTGGCTATGTTCACACAAGTAATGCAGAACCCGAGGTTTTTAGCCTTTCTGCAACCTCCTGTTCCGTCTCAGCAAGTTGGGTCACTGGATCATATTCAAAAGCTTGTTAAGGCTCGAGCACAGGTGATTCATACCGCACAGTCAATGGAAACACCTGTACACTTGACGGAGAACATGCAGTCTCCACAACCTATGCCTAAGGTGCAAGAACAGGTGGCTGAGATGCCAGTATTTCAAGCTGTACCAGTTCAGCCCGCCACCTTTCAGCAGCCTATAGCTGGTTCTAATGGGCAGGGAAGCAACTTACAGGCTATGCAACAGGTCTTCCCACCACCTTCAGTACACCCTCGCTATTTTGGAGGTGGATCGGTATTCCAGAGCATGGCTGGTCATGCACCTGGAAATCAGTTTTACACGCCAGGAACAGTGTTTGGGGGTGCTCAAACGATGATGCCTAACCCCATGTACAGTGTCAAGGGTATGCAACCAGGGTTTCAGAGCACTCAGGGCCAATTTGGGATGCCACAAGCAAATTTTGGTATGGCTGGAATTACAAATCAGCAGCCAAATATGGCATTTCCAGGTCAAGTTAATAGCGGCCAAGGAACACATATGAACCCTAATAGTGTTCCCATGTTTCAGTCACTTCCATATGACAATCTAACGCCGCTGGAGAGGCCAACTCCGTACAAAGAAGGTGGCAAAGGTGTAACTTTCACGACCTTTACAGGGTTTGATGACAGGAAGAAGGCTCTTTCATTCCTCCAGCAGTTTGACAAGGCCTATGCAGGGGGAAACTTTACAGAGGCTTCAAAGGTCCGCAAGGCAGCCACTTTCTTGACAGGGAATGCGGGACAATGGTGGACAACTTTATTGCTTCAAGGGCAAGCTCCGTCCACATGGATTTACTTCAAGCAGATTTTTGCAGCAGCATGGTTATCTAATGATTTCGAAGCAGATGTCATGACAGAATGGCACCAGCTAAATGCTGCCACTTGTAGAAATCTGGATGATTACAATCGGAAGTTTTGGAAAGCTCTACTTCCAGTAACTTCCTATAGGTTTGTGCCATTGACAGAACAGATTGAAAAATACTGTTGTGGCCTACCCAAAGGATTGAGAAAGTACTGCACGAAGACAAAAGTCACTACTTTGACGCAGCTCATCGAGGTAGCAAACACTGGCAATGGTTTGCTCAAGGGAGAAGATTGTGAATTTAACACTGGCGTCAAGGCAGGATCAGGCAAGAAAAATTCAGCCAAGAAGCACGTTCCCAATGAGGCTCCTAAAGGGACTCAGGAGTCAGCCAACGCAGGGAAAGACAAAGCTACGGCTGAATCAGAAAAAGGACCAGCAAAGAAATGGAAAAGACGTTTTCCTCGCAAGTCAGAAGAGAAAAAGAAGGTCTTGAGGACAGAGAACAAATGCTTTATATGTGAGCAGCCTGGCCACATTGCTTACAATTGTCCTACAAAGAAAAGGCCAGCTGATTCTGATGACAAGGAAGACAAGAAAAGCCAGATATGGTGGGCGACAAGCCAAATTTAGATGCAAGTGAGCTTTGCAGAGAATGGGGAAAGGTCCGGGATCAAACAGTGCTTATCTTCTTTGATCCAGGTGCCAAAGCCAACTTCATTTCCCCAGAATTGGCTTCAAAGTTGGGAATCAGACCTGAAGAGATGGGGTATACAGCAGAGGCAGGTTTGGCATGTCCCGGTCATACAGAGGCTGTGACTCCCATCATTGGAAAGTTGCGTCTACATATCCAGTCCTATGTAGATGCTGAAGAATTTTACATCATGCCACTGGACGGATGTGATGTGTTGTTAGGTATTCCTTGGTTGTTTCGTCTACAGGGAATCCTGGATGCCTACAACAAAAAGATCACTGTACAGAGCAGGGGAAAGACTCACATTCTGGATGTAAAGCTTAAAGGGGAGTCTATTCCTACTGTATCAGCTTCTGCTATTACTTCTGTAATGAAAAACCATCTTTCTGCGTACTTGGTTTTTGAACTGAAGTGTCAGCTTGTGATGAATCAAATTTATCTGTGCTAGATAAAGAAAGGTCAATGTTTTTACAACAGTATAGTGACTGTTTCTCCGATTCATTACCATCTCAATTACCGCCAAAGAGACCCGAGGACCATGCGATAGATTTGGTGCTAGGTAGTAGCCCACCAAATAAGCCTCCGTACAGGGTTAGTGCGGCTCAGCAGAAAGAGATAATGGGCCAAGTACAGGAGCTGTTAGGAAAGGGGCTGATTCAGCCCAGTTCATCTCCATTCTGTTCTCCAGTGTTGTTGGTGCAGGAAAAGGATGGCTCATGGCGTATGTGCATAGACTACCGTGCACTCACCTTTAGATGGACACAAAAAGAGATTTCAGCTTTTAATCTCTTAAAGGAAAAGATGACTTCAGATCCAGTCATTGTGTTGCCAGATCTTAGGAAGTCATTTGTGGTCCAGTGTGATGCCTGTGGTAGTAGCATTGGTGCAGTGCTAATGCAAGATGGCAGGGTAGTAGCCTATGAGAGCAGAATTTTGCAAGGGCCAGAGATGACCATGCAGGTCTATGAGAAAGAGTTACTGGCTGTGATTCATGCGCTCTTAAGTTGGAAACACTACCTGCTAGGTGCAGATTTCGTTGTCCAAACGGACCATCAGACCTTGCGATACTTCTTGACACAGACAAAGTTATCTGAGAAGCATATGCGATGGGCAAATATCTTGTCCATGTTCCATTTTCAGATTGTGCATGTGGAAGGCAAGAAGAACGTTGTGGCTGATGCCTTGTCAACGAAGCCACAAATTTCAGCTGTGTCGATTCCTTATCATCATGAACTTGATGATATGAGAGAACAGTATGCAAATGATGAAGATTTTGCAAGGGTCTTCGAGCAACTAATGGATGGACAACGTCATGAACACTATCTTCTTAAAGACGGGTTCATGATGATGCATGGCAGATTGTGTGTGACAAAGCCATTGCGACGCAAAGTTATGGAAGAAAGTCATGTCCCACCGTATGCAGGGCATCGTGGTATCGATGCTACAGTTAAAGCGGTTGAGACATTCTTCTATTGGCCTACATTGAGAAGAGATGTGGATGCCTTTGTGCGAGAATGCCTAATTTGCCAAAAGGTCAAGTTTGACAGGCAAAAGGCACCAGGGTTATTGCAACCACTACCTATTCCAGATAAACCATGGGAAAGTATTGCTATGGATTTTATCTTTGATCTTCCGAGAACGCAGACAGGAAACGATGGTATTTGGACCATTATTTGCAGATTTAGCAAACATGCTCATTTTATTCCTGTCAGGAGGAAGATAAAGCCAGATCAGATGGCACGCTTGTTTATGAGCAATATTGTCAAGTATCATGGCATGCCACAGTCGATTGTTAGCGACCGTGATCCACGCATGACAAGTTTGTTCTGGAAAGGCTTGTTTGAGAATATGGGCACCACGCTCAAATTCTCTTCGTCATTTCATCCTCAAACAGATGGGCAGTCAGAAGAGGCAAATTCTACTGTCCTAGATCTGCTGAAGTGTTATGTGTCAGAGCATAAAGGAAAGTGGGAGCAGTATTTGCCATTGGTGGAGTATGCATACAATAATACAGTGCATTCATCAACTGGCAAGGCACCTTTTGAGATAGTTGAAGGTGGCAAGAAAGTTCCTCCCATACTGCATACAAAGGACAAGATATTTGAAGCAGATAAGTAGGTTCAGGACATGGATGAAATGTACAAGAAGGTCAAAGTGGCCTTAGAAAGGACTCAGGCAAAGCAAAAGAAAGCAGCTGATCGTCACCGTCGTGAAGTGGTATATTCACTTGGTGATTGGGTGCTTTTACGCTTTGAAAAGGCAAGGTTAAAGAAGATGAAGGGCAAGGAAAGACTGTTTCCAAAGCTCAGCATGCGTTACTATGGGCCTTTTCAAGTGTGCGACATAATCAGTGATGTTGCATATAGGCTGAAATTGCCTGACAGTTGGAAGATTCACAATGCGTTTCATGTGAGTCTTCTCAGACTCTATGTGGGTGATGTGCCAGAAGATATGCCAGCTGAAGATCAGCCGGAAGTCGAGGAACTTGACGAGATCTTGGTCCCGGAACAGATTTTGGCACACAAAGAAAGGAAAGTGAAAGGCAAGGTTGCTAGGCGTTACTTGGTAAAGTTCAGAAACTATCCACCAATGGATGCTAAGTGGATGGAAGAAGGTGAACTTGCAGAGTCACCAACTGTGTTATCACTTTACCTGGAAGCCTTCGATTTGCAACCTACCTTGACCCCTTGAGTTTCAAAGCTAAATGGATTGTCAGTGTGACAATGGCTTCTGAAACAAATGATGTACATGGTATTTAAAGTGAGCTCAAATCAAATACCTGTTACATGAATGTTAGAGCTGTACAGATTGTCAGTTTGGCAATTGCTCTTATGGAATGTCCAAAAGTTTGGTTAGTGCTATAGAAGTGAGTATTTCTTGTCAGTTTGTCAAGGATACCGTGATTGCTTCTATTAAAGAGTACATGTGTAACTGCATTCTTAAACTGTCGGTTTGGGTATGCTCGAAAGTGTTACAGGATCCAACGTGTACTATAAGACAGTGGCAAAATGTGCAGCTACCATTTTGTCATTAGAAAGTTAGTGACTCAAAGCAATGGCAGAGTGCGCAGCTACCACTATGTCATTGGGACAGGGTTCACACGCAGGCAATACATGAGTCGACGAGGTGTTGAATACACCAGGGTTGACAATGAGCATGTATGTGTCGTATATGTGTGGACAGGTGTTGAATACATCAGTGTTGACAATAAGCATGTACGACATAGATGCAAACGAGGACGTTTGAGATTTCAAAAGGGGGTATGTCACCAGCGTGTGACTACTATCTATCCTTTTTGTTGATTTCTTTTTTATTATCTATTTACTTTCACTTTTTGGAAACACCCCTCGGGAAATCTAACTGCCCTGCATTGCATAGCTAGTGTGGAACTGTCCAGAGGGAGTCCAGGCCTGAGGGCAAGAGAGCACTAAGGTTGGACAAGGACTATGGTTAGCCAAGTGGGGTCATTGACTAGCCAAAGTGGAATCCTTTGCTACAGAGGCTACATTTCAGTTCTGGATGTGGCCGCAGTGTACAAAGAGGGTCGGATGACCTAGAAAGATACAATGGCAGCATCTCCTAAAATTTAGGGAACTGCTATTTTGGGACCTGAAAATGTGTTGACGTCATTACCTCCGGAATGACAAGGGGAATATTTTCTTACTCTGCTGTGAAGTCAACTGGGCAACCGGTTGGGATATTTTTAGACGGCAACCCCGAAACGGGAAAATGCTTATAAATGTGCCAAGTGGCACCTTCTGGTGCACTTTCCTCATGCAAGAGAAGGGGGCGCTGAATTTGAAGAGAAAAGAGCCTCATTTTCAGTTTTGTCACAGGTTAAGAGCTATGGAGTGCTTGCTTTCCCTCTTATGCACAGTGCGGTGCCAGGAGTGATGCCCTGCACGCTACGCACTGCCCTCTCTCTCCCCTTTGGCAGTATGTTATGCCCCTCTAGTGGGCTCTTCATTTGACCAATGTACAGATGTGTGGGTTCATGCGCGATTGCCGAGGCAAGAGCCTCTTGCACAAGTACTGGATTAGCTAGCGGCTAATCCCCCCGCAGGTACAGGTGAATTCGGAGAGGTTTCACGCCAGAAATCTCGTCCGATTCAAAGGGCAAGTAGCCCTACAGGTGCGGGAGCACGCGAAATGGAGCCCGAAACAGCAAATTACAGCCTGCTGTGTGTTTTTGCAGGTTTAGGGTTTTGGCCCTAAACGGACCCTAATACCCCCAGGAGGTTCTGGGACGCAAGGGGACTGCTGTACAGGTGATCTGGTGCATTTTCAGGGCTGAAAACAGAGAATTCAGCGTGCTGCAGATTCTCGCCAGGTTTTGCAAAGTGCCCGTATGCGTCGGGAAAGTCGGCCAATGCGTGGGAATACTGACTGTGAAGGGTTCTAGTACAGTTATGCTGCCGAAATCGAGCTGGAACAGTGGAAATGCAGCCGAGTTTGTGCGGGGCAGCTTGTAGGAACCACAGCGTTTATTCCCTCTTTTGAACAATAAAGAAATACCGAAAGGGGCGCCTAAGTTAGGGGCCAATCTGGTGTCTGTCTACTCATACAGGTGCAATCTAGCAGCCTGTATCCCTCTCCCCTTTGTTGTGTCTTGAAAGTACAGGTAAAATAGACGACTAATAATGGGTGAAAGCTAAATCAAGGTTTAAAGTAAAGTCTACCGCCCTTTTTGGATTGAACAGGCCGGTTTCATCAGCCATCTGTATGCCCTAGCGTTTTCATCCCCAGATCAGCCTTGACGTTTTTGCATTGCAGAGCAGCCGGCAACAGCAGGACCAATAGAAACACTAGCGTTTTTGCAACGAGACTCCAGTTCAGCCCAGCGTTTTTGTATCAACACAACCTACTAGCGTTCTGCAGATTCTTCGCGACAAGGCTCAGATTTGCACCAGCGTTTTCAGTTTTCAGCAGTCAAACACAGTAGTAGAAGTCCCAAACCTCGCAGATCTCACCTCCCCGCAACAGGTCCTCGCAACACGGTCAGATACAGTGTAGTTTGCAGATTCAGCCCGGAAAACGCAGCTTTCAGCATCTTCGTTTTCAGCGCGTCGTCATCGCATCGTCGCCATCGACATCGTCACCGACATAGAATCATAATTCAGCAGATAAAGATTTGCAGATTTCAGCCTTAGCATTTTCAGATTTCAGCCCGTCTCGTCGTCGTCCTCATTTTCGTCGACATCGTCGGCAAGTCCAAAGCATTCTAGAGATTTGTGCAATCAATAGTAGACCGCTCTCACCATAGAGAGTGGGGCCTTCGGAGGAGGGTTTGACAACATTCTGGTGTCGTATTCTTCTCTCTCTATCTCTCAGTCTTAGCACCTTCATTCACAGTGTTCACCACTTTGTTTGTGTCCATTGAACTCTCTCACTAAAGGAACGGAAGGCTCTCCCTTTCGTAAGTAAGAGGAACCCTTGAGCACAATTCGGAGCACTCATCTTGAGCAAAGTTCAACATTCACTTCCGCTGCACCTTACACGTTATCTCTGCTCAGGCTAGGTGTGTGGGTATGCCTTTACTGTTGCATCATGCAATGTATGTGTTAGTATAGTAGTAAGCTACTCCAGAGGTCGCCTTGGCTCCTCAGCGCACAGGCATCTATAGATCCCATCTATGTAGACAGAGTTTGTCTCCCATGTAAAGGTGTAGTGAGTAGGGGCCGCTACTTGTGGCATGTGTGCTATGCTAAACCGGAAAGAGATGGTCATTGACACAAGGGCATGATCTACTGCCACACCAACAGGTCTGGGTCCAACTGTGAGGTCCAGGATACTAGAGATAAAGCTCGGCTATGCCATGACATAATCCTCTGCGCTGGCTCCATATCTGTGTGGAAAGCATGTAAAACGTCCCACAGTGGGAAATCTCTGTAGGCCATTCAAAATGGCCAATCCATGTGCAGTCCCCATGTCTATCAAGTGCCGTCCATACTTAGTATGCTCCACATCCTGTGATAATCTAGATAGGCCACATCTAGCTCCATCAACATCTCCTCTGAAGTATCATAAAATACCGTTTGGTGATGGGCAGTCCTAGCATTGAAGTCCCCTAGGATGATAATGTCACCATCCCTAGAGAACTCCCATACGTCATCATCCAGAATAGAAAAGGGGGACTGTCCTCTAGGTGGTGCATATACTAACGCACTCGGAGGAAAGTAGCAAATAACAATGTAGAGATATCTGCCTGTCTCTGTCCTCAATCTCACCCATGTACCTAGCCTGCTCATCCCTACGGGCTATATGTATCAATGGTTGCAACTCCTCCATGGATAAAACTGCCACTCCCCCTGAGCCCCGTCCTTTGTGCTTTGATCGGGTCTCCTGTCTGCAAGCTGTCTTCCATCTGTATCCGCCGACATGTGGCATAGAGTGCCCAAGGGCCTGATGCGTCTCAGAGTAGAAGATGATTTCCCTCCCAGTGAAACTATCCTCAAAAGCACCCACATCTAGGCGTAGAAATCCATTACAATTCCAAGTAGCAACTTGGAGTGTGGTCCCATAGGTCTCGCACCGTCATGCGGAGCGTCGCTCCAATATCACCACCCTTCCATCTCGGTAAAAAGTAGTCTTACCTTTTTCCCTTACCGCTCTAATATCCGGCATTACCTCCTCCTGCATATGAGCTATCTGCGAGAGGGTGAGGTCATCTTCGAGAAAGATGCCCGTCTTTTTAAGAGGTTTCTTCTTCAAAAAGTCCTTCGCTTCCCATGGAGGGGAAACAAAGGATGAGTGCCCTTTGCTTCGAGGTTTCCTCATTGCTTCCATTTTTCTTATTGCCCACTCTCCAAGCTCTCGTATGCGTCGATGCATTAACCCCCATCATAATCATGAGTTCTTTTATCTCTTTATCTACATCATCTTTGTCTTTAAGGCCACAAATTCTCACATGTAAGACACGCACACGTCTCCTTTGCTCCTCTTCTAGTGTCAAGTTAATAATGGTGGGTGTGGACGTTGTTTCCTTGCCTTTTCCTTTCTTGGAAACCTCGATTCATTTCTCGACCTCGTTCGCTTTCTGTTGAGTTTTTGTAATAACATCCACCCAAGAAGTAGTCCTTTCTTTGTGTTGCTCCTCCCCCTCTTTGATGGCCCACACTTGCTCTTTAATCGTGTTGAGTTCTTCAATTACTGAGAGGTTGAAGCTCTCCCTCTTCAAGTGTGTTTTGTGATCGCACTTCTGCAAGCTCCTTGAGTAATGCAATCTCCTCACCTGCAAGTATGTTTATCTTGCTTTCCCGAGCTGACTTGCGTTCTTCAAGTGTCTTTATTGTGCCTAGGAGGTTGCGGTTAATCTTGCTGATGGTCTCACACATTTCTTCTTTGCATTTTTGAATGGCTTGCTCCAGAGGGTCGTCCTTGTCAACTTTCTTCTTCATGTTCCAGAACCACAATTGGAGAGGGAGAGGTAGAGAGAGAAAGAGAGTAGAGAAGATCACACTATGTAGATACGTGTTTCCACATTATGTATACATGTGTATTGCACTCCCACATCGCGCATACATGCTTAGGCCACACCCATCTACATTCTCTGCAATTCTGAAAATTTTCTGCACTTCTGAATTTTTTGAATTTTTTTGAATTTTTGCAGGGTCTTTCTGCACTGCTGAAATCTGAAATTTCTGCCTGAAAGGACCTCCTGTAAGGGCTGAGGACGAGGGGTGGGGTGAGGGGCTGAGGAAGCGCGAGGGGGTGGGCAGCAGGGCTGAGCGCGGGGGGAAAGGGGGGGGGGGGGGAGAGAGAGACGTACATGGCAAAAAACATTGAGTAGTCAAGATAGAAATGTCTTCCTCTCCGTGAGCATTTAAAGAAGTGCTGAGAGAGAGAGAGAGAGAGAGAGAGAGAGAGAGAGAGAGAGAGAGAGAGAGAGTTTAACCAGGTTGTGGAGTGTAGCTATCTTTATCCTTAGATGTTTCCTATAGGCTGTTATGGGATTTTCCCCCATGATCTCATTGTTCATCCATCGGGGTTTTTCCCATATTTCTTGTATATAGACCGATGGTTGATTTTTATGTAATGGAGAGGGTCAAGTTGCTCCCCCCCCAACAAAACACACACACATAGCACCCCCCGACGAAAAAAAAGGGAGAAAAAGAATGGAAATTGTTTTTGCAAGCGCACACTAGAAAACCAAGGACACAATGCAAAAAGCAACTAGAGACAAAGAAAGTGGACTGTTTTACAAGAATTTTTGGAGGATATGCTGTGTAATCACTTCTGGCGAGTGATTGGACGGAAACACAGAGATAACTGCGAACTTCACACTTTAAACACTTGAATTAAAGAGAGCAAAGACGACACGACCTGGTGGAGTTTTGAGCCAAGACGCGTTGGCCCCAAAAACTGGCGACCCTTTCGTTATTTCTTTATTACAACTTGACTTGCAGAGGTACAACTCTCGTTGGGTCCAGAGCTTCTAGCTCTGCGTCCAGATGCCTGAAAGAATGCCCCTAGGGGCACTTATAAAGAGTACATGGGTTGCTAAAAGTAGAGCCCCCAAAATTGTCACTTCTAAAAGCAATTTATCCTTAAAGCATCTGCAGGGAAAAGCTCACGCAAATCTGCCTAATTCTGCCAGCAGCGCTAAAAGTGGAAATCCGTACAGGCTGCCACGTGTCATCCCATCAGCGAAAATTACGGAAACATCCGTACAGCTTGTCCGCTAGCAGTTTTTAAATTGTTGGGTCTTTTAGGGTGACTTTTTATTATTTAGGCCCCTCGGCAAACTTTATAAGTTGGATAGACTTCAATTTCTTCTCTTTGAATAAGTTAGGCTCCTCGGCGGGCACTCATAGGTTAGGTTCCTTCAATTTCTTTCTCACCTTCTAGGTTTTAGGTCCCTTGGCCAGAATCTGCAAACACAGTCAAGTTAGTTCTAAATCCGAAGGTTACTCAGATGTCCTAGAATCATGCAGAGGTTCACATATGCAAACACCACACAGAGGATTCTGGCTTTGACTTGGAGATTGGCATGGACCACTTTTGGGGAGTGAATCTGGGGCAGGCCAAGCAAACGCACTGGACCTAATGCGTCTATGACCTTGACACAGAAACCCTAACCCTGAAAACCGTCACATGCTGTTTCTTTGAATTTGGTTAGTGTCTAGAAAAGAGGCGAGAGGCCTCGCCCTTGCATATTGATCTTAGCTTTTGTGGGTTACAAAGTGCACTTGTAGTGTGTGGTGCTCTTTGGAGCGTTGAATACTGCAAGGAGTGCCCATTTTGGAGAGCTGCTCTTTTTCAGTGGCACTATGCTGCTCGTTTTTGAAGTGCAGTATACCGTTTTTTGCTGGCGTCGTTTTTTTCTTTTGGAAGAAGTGGACTCGCAGATTATTTTGAGACAGAACATCTCTCAAATGTGTTGATTCAGGTTTCACACACTCACATGCATGCATACACATGATGTAAGTCTTATTATGTTACATGTCGTAAGATGTAGATATGGCAGGCACACATACACATGCAGAGTGGGACGGAAATTTAGTGTCTTCAAATAGCTCTAAAGAATCCCTTTCACTGTCTTTTTGAGTACACAAGGGATGTGCTTATTGCTTAAAGTTATTTTATTCAGGCTTTTATCAGTGGCGGTGGTGTCAGTGACATTTATCTGGTCATGGCTAGGACTGGCGATGATGGTCCAAAAGGCATTACATGCTTTTTACTTGAAAAAGTAAGCCCCTTCTATTCCTTTTTGTAATATAGATCTACCTCAGACTGCTTATATATCCAGATTTTGAACTCCCATCAATCATCAGGGTATGGCTGGCCTATCTTTTGGCCGTCCCGAACACAAGCTTGGATGGCGCTCCCAGCCCACAACATCTGTGAGTGCAAAGTTTCTGCCCATGTTATCTTTGGATTGCCATAGACAGACTACTTGGTTTTGATTTTCAGTGGTTTGCACAGGACAGGTCAGTTTAGATGATGTAAAAGTTCCTTGTACTCACATAATCGGGAATGAGAATCAGGGTTTCAAAGTAGCTCTTTCAGGATTGGATGGTGGTCGTATCAATATTGCTGCATGCAGGTAGTAGAAAATCTGCTATACTATCTCTGTCTTCAAATTATTTGTGCTATACTATCACTGTCTTCAAATCTGCAGGTAGTAGAAAATCTTCTTTACTATCTCTGTCTTCAAATTATTTGTGCTGCATTTCTTCTTTAATATTGTTTACCCCTATGAGTGTCAGTGTTGGCGGTGCTCAATTTTGCTTTGATGAGACAGAAGAATATGTGAAGAGACGCAAACAAGTAAGAAGAGGCTCTGGGTAGTTTATTCATAATGCAGTATTTTGAGTCGATTCCATTTATATTTTCTTTCCATTGTTTTGGGTAGTTTGGCAAAGCCATCATAGACTTTCAAAATACTCAATTTAAGCTTGCCGACATGATCACAAGAGTGCAAGCGTCTCGACTGATGGTGGCACATGCCGCGTCAGCATTTGATGCCAATGCACCTGGAATGACAGCAACTGTGGCTATGGCTAAGAGGTAACATAAGCTATGGTGGTCTGTTAAGAAGAAGATCTGGGTTACGAAATCTTAAATAACCTTTTATGGTAAAGGTTTGCTACGGAAACCTGCTACAATGTCTGCAATGATGCACTCCAGCTTCATGGTGGCTATGGTTATCTCAACGATTATCCGGTATGCTTCTTATTGCGCGCACACACACACACACGCATGCACACATATACATACTATGTGTTGGCCTCTCAGGTCTTTTTAAGAGTTCTCTAACATGCAACTTTGCATACAATGTGGGCTAACTCGAGTTTCTCCGATAAGCAGATTGAGAGATATGTGCGCGATTTGCGAGTTCATACAATATTAGAAGGCACAAATGAAATCATGCAGTTGGTGATTGCAAGGCAGATGATGCATCACTAGCATTTTGTGTATAATTATGTGAATTTATATTTGGGAATTGTACATAACAATTATTTCTGTACAGTAGTTATACCTGTCAATAACATTGAGTTCATGCTAATCTATGGACCGGACACAGAGTTATCATTATGTGCTGCCAAATGCCCAAACAAATAAATGACTTACAACCCAAAGCACAAAGCCCTTGCTCTTGCAAGATATTATGTGAATTGCTTGTTTGTTTTTTAACACACTAAATCAAGATGGCCACGAAGTTTAAAGATGATCAACACAGGATTTATGTAGGGTAGGGCAACAAGAGAGTGCTCCACTTTAGCTAGAGACATTTGACATCACCAAACGCAGATGATGCTTGAGCCTCTAAATTTATCACAACCACAAACAAGAGCCATCAATGTAGCCCATTTTAGCAGAGGCATAAGGTTTGTAGAGTGGGTATGGCACGGGGCGCGGGGCGGGGGGGGGGGGGGGGGGGGGGGGGGGGGGGGGGGATTGTAGTGCGACGATAGAGCAAGGGGATTGCTTAGCACAGGGGCTGCTTCTTCAAGCACAAGGCCAGCTTAAGTGGGAGGGGTGCTTGCAAGTAAGTCCCTTGCAGCATGGCTTCCACTTGCTTCACCCATATCCTCACAACCAAGCCATGACCATCCCCAAGCCAATTGCTGCATAGCCCGCTTCATCACACACACACACATCAACCCTCTCTCTCTCTCTCTCTCTCTCTCTCTCACACACACACACACACACACACACACACACACACACACATAGAGTATGGGAGAGCTCCCCCCACTTGTCAGAAGATGCAAACCTCGTTGCTTGCCCACAAAGCCTCCATGTAGATAGGGAAGAGGATGTTGGCAACAGAGAAGGAAAGGGAGAATGGAGAAATGAAGTGAGGAAGAAGAGGAGCACTATTATTCAAAGGTGGGAGTGAAGAAAGAGATGGCATGTGCAGGAGGATCGCTTTGCTCTGGGAGAAAGTGTGATAAGATTCCATCATCCAAAATCTACAAGGTGTGCTTCTTGAAGCAAAAAATGGGCGACTTGAAGAAAGAGAATTTTAGCCTTGCACAAGTGCGGGTCATCAAGGAGGAGGAAAATAAGTCATCTTGGGTCGAGGTCATCACCAAGACACAAAAGAAAGTGGAGGTGGTTGAGAAGTGGATCAAGGTCGCCAAGAAAGAGAAAGGTAAAGAGGCTTCTTCTACACCTACCATCATTAAGGTGACCCACAAAGAAGAGCAAAGAAGGCGGGTACGTGCCTTGCATGTGAGGGTCAGTGGCCTCAAGGATGTCAACACTGTTGAAAAAGAGCCGCATGACCATGATGGGGAAAAGCCTTTACACAACAAAGGCATGGAGGGTGGGCAAGAGGAGTGAAGGCTCGAGAGAGTTCTCAGAGGACACAACACTTGTACTATGTTTCCCCATTTTGGAGGAGTTCTTGAAGAAGAGGCCAACTCTCAAGAAGACAAGTATTTTTCTTAGTGATGATCTCACCCTCTCATAGCTGGCTCAAATGAGAGAGGTGATGCCAAAGATTACAGCAACAAGTGAGAAGAGAAAGATTGCCTTTTACGGAGATGGTCGGATGGTGATTGTAGAGCGGCGCTCTACATGACGGTGTGAGACCTATGGGACTATATTGAAGATTGCACCTTGGATTTGTAATGGATCTTATAGGTTGAAAATGTGGGCGCCTTTGAGGATAGCGTTAAGGATAGGGACATTATATTTTTTCAAGAGACTCATCAGGCCTCTGGCAGATGATGCCACATGTGATTGGATATAGATGTGAAAGAGCTTGTGGGACTAACTCGAGATCTGAGCATGGGAGCAGAGGATCGGAGGGAGTAGCAATCTTATTCAGAGAGGAGCTACAACCACTTCTACATATTGTACAAAGAGATGCCACTTCTACATATTGTAAAAAGAGATGATCATGCTAGATACATGTGGGTGAGGTTGAGGACTGACACGTACCGATTTTGTACATTGCCATATGCTACTTTCCCCAGTACATCAGCCTATGCTGGGCCTAGAGGGTAGTCACCTTTTGACAATGACATATGGGACATTCACAGGACAGAGTGCAG
The DNA here is from genome assembly GCF_014529385.1 of Adiantum capillus-veneris. Lineage (NCBI taxonomy): Eukaryota > Viridiplantae > Streptophyta > Polypodiopsida > Polypodiales > Pteridaceae > Adiantum > Adiantum capillus-veneris. Next base: position 106,862,058 of record NC_140932.1, on the reverse strand, counting down.
ACAAAGTATTGGAGACATCTCACGGAGATGGCAACTACACATAGTTTGGCTATACTTAATGGCCTACAATGTTTTCATAAGATGGCTTCCTTTAGAGAGCATCTTCTCCAACTTATAGGGGACGGGTTTGTGATTCAGCCCAACTATATGAATACACACCTATCTCATGGATACGGTGTGTCATTCGTCAGATATAGACATCTTTACACCAGCTTGAGATTGAGACTGGTAGATTAGAGGGATACCAGCACCTAGCAAGATATGCAGCCTATTCCATAGAGAGCCAAAGACGAAGATGCATTATATATGTTAGTGCACACTGTATTACGAGGTACGAGGTTGCTTCCACTCTCTATTCAGAGAGGACCTCGGACCCTTCTCTAGAGTCATGAGCTACCAGAATAGAGATGTCTTGGAGTGTATCTATTTGAGTTACACAAACACAGAGATAGTTTACTGAGGAGATTTAGAAAGAAACAATCAGAGAGACAGACTACTAATTTCTTTTCACCACACACTGGACAGATAGAAGAGCATCCACCACCGCAAAGCTCATCTCATACTCACATCCGTGGTACTCCCAATTATCAAGCATTGGAGCTAGGGATCGAGGCGCCCACAACTTAGGAGAGGAGCTTCACAACATCAACATAGACTATATCAGAGGATTCAAGCCATCGAAAATAAGATGAGAATGGATTCTGTTACCATATACATGTGTTAGTGATGTGTGTGAACACACTTAGGACCGTCGGGGCATTTTTTCCTCACTAGGAGGGTTTTTCTCACACGCATTGTATGTAAGTCCATAATTGTATGGCTATGTTCTCTTTCCATTGCACACTAAGTAATCTACTCTGTATTGTGTGCCTTAAGCTTCCTTCGTCTTCTCAAAGATGTGTGTGTTTCCCTGCAACCCTAATTCCAACAATTGGTATCAGAGCAGGTTGTGACCTCCCGGGCTTAGTCCCAGCAACTCAAGCACATGCCTGCAATTGGTAGCAAAACAGGTTGCGTCTTCTCGGGCTTAGTCACCAACAATTGGCATCAAAGCAGATTGCATCCTCCCCCGCTTAGTTGCCAATAGCTCCAGCCCACGCCTGCTCACTTTCTTTGATTTTTATGAGCTTTGGTGAGCGTCAGCAGGTTGACTAATACTTTGGAAAGCTCGTAGAGTGAAGTTTACTCAAATTTTTGATTCAAGCTCATTTCGTCCTTCGTTTTCATTACAAGCAGTGTTGTGCAGGCAATTTTGTTATTTTATGCAGAATTCCTTTCAATTCCGATTTTTGCATAACACCCCTTACAGTCTTCTACGGGTTGTGCTATATAGCACATGTTGGTCCCGCTTTGTTTCTCCTCTTTTCGAGCAATTTTTACATCAGGTACACGCATTCGCCATGGTTGACAACAACACAGATGTATTCATGATGTTTGCTGATGAGGACAGATTGGATGAGGACAATTACCCTATGTGGGCTTACATGATGCATCATGTTCTTGTGTCAAAGGGAATTTGGATTATTGTGCAGGGCATTCATGTACGTCCTGGTTCTGAGGATGTAGGCGATGTTGGGATGTTGCAGGTTTTGATGGCAGGGTTGTTGTTGCTATAGCTGTTTTGACTACGACTGAGCAAGTTCATTGGAATATAAGAGATGCATAGGCTTATACATTGATTGCGTTGTCTGTGAAGTGTACTATTACTCCTCACATTTGATCAACAAAATGTGCACAACAGGCTTGGGATAGTTTGGTTGGTCTTTGTGCAAGTCGCAATGAGGCTAAAATTGCATTGTTGCATAAAAAGCTGGAGTCAAAGATTATGCATGAGGAAGATGAGATTGACACTTTCCTTGTTGGTGTCAAGGATATTAATGAGAAACTTATTTCTGCAGGCGAAGTCATTTCTGATTGTTTTCTTGTGCGTACTGTTCTTGATGCTTTGCCAAACTTTTTGCAAGTAATTAGGAGTTATGACCTAAGGAAATCTAGAAGTTGTCAAGTTTGATGCATTATGCACATTGCTGTTGGCAAGAGACACTTTCCAAAAAAAATAGGGCTAAACACTGTGCAATTGAACATGCCTTTATTGTTGCTCAAAGAAAAGGTGGTAACAACAATGTAGCCACTTCTCATGATTCTTCTCCTATGGGCCATTAAAAGTATTATGCTAAACTAGCAAAAAGATCCTATGGACCTTTTCAAATTTTGAAGCCAATCAATGACATGGCTTATCAACTCAAGCTGCCCAACCATTGGCTCATACACAATGCTTGGGTCTTACTTAAATTTCCCAAGGCTCGATTGAGGCATACGACGGGCAAAAATCCTATGGGCCATCAAAATGTATTATGCTAAACTAGCAAAAAGATACTATGGGCCTTTTCAAATTTTGAAGCCAATCAATGACATGGCTTATCAACTCAAGCTGCCCAACCATTGGCTCATACACAATGCTTTTCATGTAAGCCTTATTAAACCCTACAAAGGAGAGCCACCAACAGAACCAATTATTGAAGACCCCCTAAAAATCGAAGACCAAGAAGACGTGGTACGACTCGAAGCTATCCTTCAGCAAGAAGACAAGATGCTACGACATGGTAAGATTATCAGACAATATCTTATTAAGTTCAAAAATTATTCTTTTGAAGATGCTAGATAGATGCAAGGAATACAGCTTAAGGATAGTATGAACCTTGTCATAATCACCTATTCTTAATGCTTCTGTTGGCAAAAATTGGTATGGTAATTCTGGTGAAAAGGGTAAAAAGAAGATGCGTTTCCATTATTGTAAAGCTAATGATCACTTGATTAAGCAGTGTCCTAAGTTGAAGGTAGAAGAGGCTAAGAAGAAAGAGACCGGTTCCACTATAAGTGCAACTATTATAGAGTCTTCTATGAAAGGAGATTATGATGCTGATGTTCATGTAGAATGGGCTTTCAGTGCAAAGTGCACATATAATCCTTATGTCCATGATGCATGTATGCCAATTGCTACAGATGCTCATGTGTGGTACTTTGACAATGGTGCTACAAAGCACATTACCTCTCATTGTGACTTGTTTACCTCTCTCAAGGATGTCCCTCATGGAAATTCAGTCACTTGTGCCAACAATGCCTTTTATCCGGTCAAGGGAGTTGGAAAGATTAGACTGTTGCGAATGACAGTTCTTTCACACTTGTTGATGCACTTCATGTACGTGGGATCAAGACGAACCTTTTATCTATATTTGCATTTGCTAGACTAGGTCTTGTTGTAAAATTTATGGATGACAGATGTATAGTTCATGATCTTAGTTTTGGTGACGAGATGGTTGTATCAAGCATTTTATGTCGTGGGCTGTGTAAGCTCACTTTATATGAAAAGTGTGGGCAGAATTTGCAATACAGTTGTGGATTCTAAAGCACTTGTGAAGCATGTTTGTGAAGGCTGTATTTGGGTTAAGATGCATGTTTGAAGTTTCCAAAGGATGGTTCGGTGAGGGCTATATGTAGATTGCAACTTGTACATAGTGATGTTTGTGGATCTATGCAAACTCGTTCCTTGTGCAATTACCTTTACTTTGTGACTTTCATTCCTGATTACTCTAGGCATGCATGGGTGTACCCGCTTAAAGCTAAGTCCGACATGTTTATGTGCTTTAAGCAATTTTTTTCTATGGTTGAAAATGTCTCTAAATATACTATGGACAACCTTCGTTCAGATCGAAGGGGGGAGTATATGTCTCGTGAGTTTAATGCATTTCTGGTTGGTCGTGGGATAAAACACCAATATACAGTGCCCTATACTCATCAGCAAAATGGTGTTGTTGAAAGAAAAAACAGGTCGCTTACTAAGATGACATGATGTATAGTGAAGAGTCAAGTTTTACCACATTCGTTTTGGCTTGAGGCCATCATGTGTGCTACTTATGTACTCAACATGTGTCCTACAAAAGCTTTGCATTCTATGACTCCATATGAAGCATGGCATGATAGAAAGCCTTCTATTGATCACATGCATGTTTTTGGTTGTTTTGCTTATGCTTTGCTGCCACAAAAGTAGACCAGAAAATTGGATGATAATGTTGTCAAATGTATTTTTGTTGGTTACAGTATTGAAAGCAAGGGTTACAGGTTGTAATTTTGCAAACAAAGTGTATCTTGGTTTCATTGAGATGTTATGTTTGTGGAAGATTCTGTTTAACCCTTGTTGTCATGTACTAGAGACAGTAATGTAAGCTCACATGACATTTATGACAATTTGTTGCCTCTTTTCAGTGGTGGAAACTTGAATGTAAATTTCAATGAGGTAAATGTGCAAACTATGGGGGTTTCAGAAAATGCTCCGGATCAGCCCATTACTATTGATGGAGATGTACATGATGTCCTTGATGTGGAAAGGGCTAAGAATGAGCAGGCTAGAGGTATGCCAAAATGGTTGGTGCATACTTTGCATGACAGTATATTGGATGCACCTTTGTCTAGTCATACTTGTTCAGGTTCTGGCCATGCATCTTATGCATCATATTGCTATGCTTTAGATGTTTTCAGTGTAAGCGATGTTGAGGAACCTCTATATTTTGATGAAGCACAAAATTCAAAATATTGGATGGCTGCCATGCAATCAGAATATGATGCACTTATATAAAATGACACATGGAATTTATGTGCACATTGGCAGCTCATTCTGGTTGGGATGTACATCAATCAGACATTGTTACTGCTTTCTTGAATGGTGCCATATTTGAGGAAGTTTATGTAATGCAGCCTCGCGATTTTGTTAGGAAAGGACAAGAGGATAAAATGTGCAAATGTAAGAAAGCTTTGTATGGGTTGAGGCAATCTCCTCATGCTTGGTATGAGAAAGTTGATACTCATTTGGTCAAACGAGGCTTTTGTAACAGTTCAACAGAAAGCACTTTATATGTGAAACGTGCGGGCGATGTACTTCTCATTGTTGTTCTATATGTGGATGATTTGTTGATCATTGGTCCCAATGAGGCACATATTGCTGAATTAAGGCTGATTTGAATGCTACTTTCAAGATGAAAGATTTGGGGATGTTTCATCATCACTTGGGTATACAGTTTAAGCAGTGTGATGGTGGTATTGCCTTGTGTCAGACAAGTTACATAGAGACATTGCTATGTAAGTTTAGACTTGAGTATTGCAAACCTATTGCCACTCCATGAAAACAGGTTTGAAATTGAGTCTTCATGATGCTGATGATCCTATTGATGTCACTCTTTATCAAACTGCTGTTGGATTTCTTATTTATGTATATGTATGCAATATGAGGCCGGACATTCTGTTTGCGGTCTCGCAGGTTGTGAGGGCATGTGTGCGCGGATGTGTGTGTGCATAGTGCGGTGCGATGCGGTGCGTGCAAGAAAGGAGAGAAACACGAGAGTGCGGATGGAGCAACCTCAAGAAGTGATATGTGAGAAGCTCTTTATTTATATGTATATAATAAATACGAGTACATGTACATGGTGGACGAGCGTCCGAACACCGGATGTCTGACCCTGAGCAAAGGTGCATTGCATTTACCTCAACAAACTTCCACTTAAAGGTGATGCATCGATAAGTGAGACCTGCTAGCTAAACTACTGGTATGTACAAGAAACTAAGTGAGCGACTCTCTCACCCTATGTCCACTGGCTCACTCAGTCGATCTACATGCAACCGTATTGGCTCTAGTGGTAGGAGAGCATGCGTATCTATGCTAGAGCCTGCATGTCAATCCCCCAGACAACTCTATATGGTCTACAAAGCTCCACGAAGCATCATGCTAGTGTCAGTCACGATACACTTCACAATCCCTACTTCAAATGCTCCCACTGCAGCTGCTAGGTCGGGCCTCGACACTAGTAGCTCGTACATGAGAAGCCTAAACGCTGACAAAATTTGCACAAACATGGCTGTTCTAGCCTCTCATGTGCTATCTGCATGCACTTCATCATCAAGACTACTCATCATGTATAGATGTGTCACTGTCGACATTGGGATGGCTACGTCCCTCTCATCCATGGGCAGAACCATGTGCCCTGGTATCAACTCATCAAACTCTAGCATGGGCATATCAAATGTCATAAAATCTAATATCTAATATCTAACCAACCCAAATGATTCCCTCATATTAAACTGATCACTTAATGTGGGAGAATAAACGGGAACAAGGGTTAAGATATAGACATGTGCTTATAGATCTATCTCAACATGGGGCAAATGGTAAAGGGGCCCAAATGAGAGATGGTCTATCAAAGAGCAAGGATAACCAACGGAGCATAATACCTTAGGTTTAGCTTCATTGAAGACCTCCAATAATGTGTGTAAAAGTCCTTTGACCTTAGGTAAGCTAGGGTTGACCTTGAGGCGCGGGAACCCGACCCAGCTCGAGGTGCTTGTCCTGCTTGATGACTAAGGTGCTTGAGGTGCTTGAGATGCTTGAGGTGCTTGACATGCTTAAGATGCTAGGGTTGCACTTAAGGTGAGAACCTAGCCCAAGCTTAAAGTGCTTAACGGCCAAGCTTGTGGTGGGAACTCGGCCTATGTATGAGGGGCTTGAGGTGTCAAAAAGTCAAATATTCAATCCCTACAAGGAGGGGGCGATCCCTACATGAGGGGGGATGAGAGAGAACACCCACACACTCACACAAGGCATGCATGGTACAAAGAAAGCAAGAGGGACACTTGTCAAGTTCCTCCTCATGTTGCCTGAAGCCTATTAGTTGGCCACCCAAGGGGTCCAATAATAATTTAGGAGATTTAATTAATTGATTTAGCATTTATCTAGCCCTCTCTCTCAAAGGGGAAAGGGGGACACTTGTCTCAAGGCTACTACCCTTGCTGCTTGTAATGCCTCCTGCTTGTGATTGGCTAGGCCTGGAGGGGTCCAATGAGCTTCAAGCATGAGCTACAAGGGGGGGTCGACCCAAGCAAGCTAGGGGGTTGCTTAGGGGGTATAATCACCCACACACACTCACAAACACTCTCATTGTGTGCTATGCAAAGTGCAAGAGCTCCCTCTCCTTCTCCAAGTAAGTAGAGGTTGAGAGCCTACACCAACACTCTTGGATATGGAGTGCAAATCCAACCAAGAGCCATGCTTCAATACTTAAGCTTGCCATCTCCTTCTTCTTCATTACTATGCTATTATGTATGCTAGCAACAAGAGTTATGATAAGTGAGGAACTAATTCTTTCTCCTACGAAATGTTTCTTCTTCCTCTTCCCTACCCTCATTCCCTGCTAGCTCTCTCCACCTTCGAAGGTGTTTGAGGTCTTGGGACTGAGGCTTGGGATAGTTAAAGCTTTCTTGAAGTTTATGTTATGTTTGTGATGCATGAAGCTTTCCATCTTCATTGCATCAACTAGGTCACAAGGAACACAAAGATTGTATTGTAACAAGTCTCTCTTAATGGGAGAAATCATAATACAAATGCCTATTGGAGGGGGGACCGGCTCCACATAAATCCGGTCCTCAACTGTTGTTATGTTCTCTAAATTCTCTCTCTTGCAAAAGTAGTATTCATGCCAAGTTAACTAATTGCTATGATTATGTTGCTATATTCAATTATGTTCACCCGCTATGCTCACAAAGTCATTTCTCAAAAGTACTCTCATTCATTTCCGCTACTCTCAAACTAAATAGGCCAATTCCATACCGCAAATTCACTGGAGTGTTGTTTGATGATATCATCATCTACTCCAAGTCTTTGGAGGAACATAAGAAATATCTCCAAGTGATTTTTCAAGCATTGAGGGAGAATAAGCTTTTTCTCAACCAAAAGAAAAGCGAATTCTTCCTTCAAGAGATTCAATACCTAGGTCATATTATCTCTAAAGATGGTATCCAAATGGATCCATCAAAGTTAGAGGTAAAAAAAGCATGGCCTAACCCAAGAACTCTACATGAGCTAAGAAGCTTTGTTGGTATGTGCGCATACTATAGACGCTTTATAGCAAAATTCTCTCAAGTAGCAGGACCACTACACGACTTAACTAAGAAGAACGTTAAGTTTGTATGGACTGCTAAGGAGAAAAATGCTTTTGAAAATATCAAAGAGAAGCTTACTTCCCAACCAGTCCTCGTGCTTCCGGATCTCTCAAAGCCATTTGATGTCCAATGTGATGCTTGTGGTGATTGCCTTGGAGCAGTTTTGCTGCAAGAAGGGCATGCTATAGCATATGAGAGCCAAAGGCTCAATATTGATGAAGGAGTCTTGGGCATTTATGAGAAAGAGATGTTAGCTGTTCTACATGTCCTAGACACATGGAAGCACTATCTATTGGGGACTCCATTTATCCTACGAACCGACCACCAAAGTCTCAAGTATTTCATGACGCAAACCAAGCTTTCCGACAAACAAATGAGGTGGGCAAATTTTCTTTTGCAATTTAATTTCCATATTGCTCACATAGCTGGTAAGCACAATCAAGTGGCCGATGCACTTTCACGACGACCCAAAGTTAATGCGGTGTCTATAGCTACTCACAATGATCTATCCTCTATGATAGATGAGTATGCTACTGACCCTGACTTTAGAGACATAATGTCAGCCCTTGCTTTGGGGAAGAAAGAGGAACCATTCACCTTGCAGGATGGTTATCTTCTCCACAGCAATAGCCTATGTGTTACCCATTCCCTTCGTGAGAAAGTTATGTATGAATCCCATGCTCCTCCATATGCGGGGCATAGAGGTATTCAACCTACTCTCCGAGGAGTAGAGACGCACTTCTATTGGCCTACCATGAAAGTGGACATACAAGAGTATGTTTCAAAATGTGTAGTATGCCAAAAGACCAAGTATGATAGAGGGAAGCAACTTGGATTACTCCAGCCATTGCCTATCCCAAATTCACCATGGGAGAGTATATCCATGGATTTCATCTTTGGATTACCCAAGTCTATCCATGGGAATACAGGAATATGGACAATAGTTGACAGGTTTAGCAAGCAAGCACATTTTATTCCTGTCAAAAAGACTATTAAGGCACATCAAATGGCAACTCTCTTCATATCTCAGATTTTCAAGCACCATGGATTACCCACATCCATCGTGTCAGATAGAGATCCTAGAATGACCAGTAATTTCTGGAAAGGTCTCTTTGAAAATCTAGGAACAAGATTGAATTTCTCTTCGGCCTATCACCCACAAACGGATGGCCAAAGTGAGATAGCCAATCTTACGATACTCGATCTACTCAAGACTTATGTTACCGAAGTAGATCAACGCTCACAATGGGAAAAGTACTTACCTCTTGTAGAGTATGCCTACAATAATATTGTACATACTTCTACGGGAAAAGTACCTTTTGAGATCATTGAGGGAAGACCTAAAAGTCCCTTGCTACTCAAAGTACATGGGAAGATCTTCGCCGCCGATGAGTATAGCCGTGACCTACAAGAATCTTTTCAAAAGATTAAGGAGGCTATATCCATCTCTCAACAAAGGCAAAAAGCTGTTGCTGATAAGCACAGAAGAGCCTTAATGTTCAAAGAAAATGATTGGGTCTTACTCAAGTTTCCTAAGGCTCGATTAAGGCAAACGACGGGCAAAAATCCTACGGGCCATCAAAAGTATTATGCTAAACTAACAAAAAGATACTATGGTCCTTTCCAAATCTTGAAGCCCATCAATGAGATGGCTTATCAACTCAAGTTGCCCAACCATTGGCTCATACACAATGCCTTTCATGTAAGCCTACTTAAGCCCTACAAAGGAGAGCCACCAACTGAACCAATTATTGAAGACCCTCCCGAAGTTGAAGACAAAGAAGAGGTGCTACAAGCCGAAGCTGTCCTTCGGCATGAAGACAAGCTACTAAGACATGGTAAGATTATCCTTAAGTTCAAAAATTATCCTTTTGAAGATGCTAGATGGATGCAAGGAATCCAACTTAAGGATAGTATGAACCTTGTCAATGCTGACAATGCTACATTAGAGTAAGCAAATGTACAAATTTCTTTTAAATGACTCATGTTTTTGTCTTATAATACTAGTCCTCTTTTTAATTGTGCACAACTATTATGCATGCTTAGAATCATGTTTTTGATGATGACGTCTCTCAAACACCAAGTAGAATTTGTCACTCTACTTTGGGAGAATGAAATGGACTAAAGAGCAGACATGCTTGCGGCAGCTATGTCTCCCAAGCACCAAATGGATTAGTCATCCATCTTCGAAAGATGTTGTAGGGTAAAAAGGGATCCTCTACCCGCTAAGTAAATTGGACTAATGACTAAGGCTTTATCTCTTCTACCTCATAGTCAAGGACGACTATGATTTCAAGAGAGAGGTAATGTCATAAAATCTAATATCTAATATCTAACCAACCCAAATGGTTCCCTCATATTAAACTGACCACTTAATGTGGGAGAATAAACGGGAACAAGGGTTAGGATATAGACATGTGCTTATAGATCTATCTCAACATGGGGCAAATGGTAAAGGGGCCCAAATGAGAGATTGTCTATCAAAGAGCAAGGCTAACCAACGGAGCATAAGACCTTAGGGTTAGCTTCATTGAAGACCTCCAATAATGTGTGTAAAAGTCCTTTGACCTTAGGTAAGCTAGGGCTGACCTTGAGGCGCGGGAACCCGACCCAGCTCGAGGTGCTTGTCCTGCTTGATGACTAAGGTGCTTGAGGTGCTTAATTATTGAGATGCTTGAGGTGCTTGACATGCTTGAGATGCTATGGTTGCACTTAAGGTGAGAACCTAGCCCAAGCTTAAAGTGCTTAACGGCCAAGCTTGTGGTGGGAACTCGGCCTATGTATGAGGGGCTTGAGGTGTCAAAAAGTCAAATATTCAATCCCTACAAGGAGGGGGCGATCCCTACATGAGGGGGGATGAGAGAGAACACCCACACACTCACACAAGGCATGCATGGTACAAAGAAAGCAAGAGGGACACTTGTCAAGTTCCTCCTCATGTTGCCTGAAGCCTATTAGTTGGCCACCCAAGGGGTCCAATAATAATTTAGGAGATTTAATTAATTGATTTAGCATTTATCTAGCCCTCTCTCTCAAAGGGGAAAGGGGGACACTTGTCTCAAGGCTACTACCCTTGCTGCTTGTAATGCCTCCTGCTTGTGATTGGCTAGGCCTGGAGGGGTCCAATGAGCTTCAAGCATGAGCTACAAGGGGGGGTCGACCCAAGCAAGCTAGGGGGTTGCTTAGGGGGTATAATCACCCACACACACTCACAAACACTCTCATTGTGTGCTATGCAAAGTGCAAGAGCTCCCTCTCCTTCTCCAAGTAAGTAGAGGTTGAGAGCCTACACCAACACTCTTGGATATGGAGTGCAAATCCAACCAAGAGCCATGCTTCAATGCTTAAGCTTGCCATCTCCTTCTTCTTCATTACTATGCTATTATGTATGCTAGCAACAAGAGTTATGATAAGTGAGGAACTAATTCTTTCTCCTACGAAATATTTCTTCTTCCTCTTCACTACCCTCATTCCCTGCTAGCTCTCTCCACCTTCGAAGGTGTTTGAGGTCTTGGGACTGAGGCTTGGGATAGTTAAAGCTTTCTTGAAGTTTATGTTATGTTTGTGATGCATGAAGCTTTCCATCTTCATTGCATCACCTAGGTCACAAGGAACACAAAGATTGTATTGTAACAAGTCTCTCTTAATGGGAGAAATCATAATACAAATGCCTATTGGAGGGGGGACCGGCTCCACATAAATCCAGTCCTTAACTGTTTTCATGTTCTCTAAATTCTCTCTCTTGCAAAAGTATTGTTCATGCCAAGTTAACTAATTTCTATGATTATGTTGCTATATTCAATTATGTTCACCCGCTATGCTCACAAAGTTATTTCTCAAAAGTACTCTCATTCATTTCCGCTACTCTCAAACTAAATAGGCCAATTCCATTACATCAAAGAACTCCATGTACGTCATCTCTGTCTGTGTCACTAGAGAATTGTCTCTCTATCTCTGTCTCTACTGAGTCTACTAGCACGTGTTGCACAACTAAATGCTATGTCTTGTGAGCATGGTGGATCTCACTTGCAAAGAAGAGACATCTCGTCTCTCGCTCAAAGTATGTCAGCAACAAAATCAAGACTATGCCGTCTCAAACCTCAGACACATGCATAGGTTATATCAAGCCACTACATGCTCCTCTTGATTCTGATGAACTGCCTCCAAGCTATACTGACGATTGTCAAAAAATGCCTAGTGTTAGGGGATTTAGTTGTTTCTGCCAACTGCATCTGAGTGTGCGTACGTGTGTGTGCGTGTGCACACGCGCATGTGTGTGTATGTGCGCGCGCACGCGTGTGTGCAACCACACATACAATCGTCACATAGAAGAAATTTGATCCCAACCTTGCTCGCTACTTTAGGCTATTCATGCTACAAGCCCGATTTACTTGCTGGATCGCGTGTGTGCAACGACACATACAATCGTCACATAGAAGAAATTTGATCCCAACCTTGCTCGCTACTTTAGGCTATTCATGCTACAAGCCCGATTTACTTGCTGGCTAGCGCTGCCAGCACTGTTTGATTCCCAAGTGTCCACTTGATTTCCTTGATCGATGCTTAATTTCCTCCTTCTCAAGCTCTTAGAGGTTTACTACCTCCTCATGCTATGTACTCGCTATCTTGAAGCTCCCATGCTCTGCTGCTCGGCTTCTTTGGTTTGATTTAGATTATGCTCGGCAATGGCTGCCCGCCTTGCTTGCTTTAGCACAAAAGCACACACTTTCCTTGCTCGGTCTGCTTCTTGGCTACAAGCTTTGGCGACTGTACACAAATCTCCTTCCTACCAAGATTCTCTCTGACTTGCAGATCTTCTTCCCCTTTGAAGAGATCCCAATTTCTGTAGAGCTTGCTCAAAGCTTCCAAAAGCTTTCCCAAGATGGTCTACATGTGCTGGGGTTTCCGAGATTCGCCCGATTTCCTTCGGGTGCAGCCAAACCTCACTGAATCTTTGCGGATCTGATGCCGCCAAGCTTTGAGATCCGTTCGAGGTTTGTCGTCATTGAGGGGCCTCCACCGCCGCCAAGCCGTAGCTCTAATAAAACTTGTGAGGGCATGTGTGCGCATATGCGTGCTTGCATGGTGAAGTCCGGTGTGTGCAGGAAAGGGGAGCAACACAAGAGTGTGGGTGGAGCAACCTTAGGAAATGATGTGTGAGGAGCTCCTTATTCATATGTATATAATAAATGAATACGGGTATGTACACATGGTGGGCGAGCGGCTAAACATCGGACACCTGGCCCCGAGCAAAGGTGTAGCACCTTCACCCCAACACATGCCAACAAATTTATGCATAGCCCAGGGTTTGATGTCAAGTGGATCTTTTGCTACTTGAGTGGCACTTTACATCTTGGGTTGTTTTATCCCAAGGGGAGATGATTTTTGCCATATCTACATGATTTTTCAGACTTGGATTGGGTTGGTTGTCTTAACACATGAGTGTCCTACGAGTGGTTTTTGTTGCATGGACGATAGTTTATGCATATCATGGTTGAGCAAGAAGCAACCTACTGTGGTCATTTCTAGTTGTGAGGCTGAGTACAAGGCAGTCTTCCACAACTACGGTTGAGTGTGTATGGCTCAGATGCCTTATGGCTTATTTGAATGTTGGATAGGACACTGCCAACATCATCTACACTAACAGTTAGAGTGCATTGGTAGTCGCGAGGAACCCAATTTTTCATGCTCGCACAAAGCACGTTGAGGTGTATTATCACTATGTCAGAGATAGACTCTGAGCATGAGAGATCATCTTCGCTTATGTGCCAACACAGGACAACCGTGCAGATTTTTTCACAAAGGCATTATCTTATGAGAAGTTTGAAGCTTTTTGCAAAGCTTTGGGCTTGCTCCCCTTTTGTGGACTAATCATGTCCTCAGGGCATGGCACTTCCCTATACTCTATGTGCAAGATCTCATTCATTGCATCACTCTAGGAGGGATTTGTTACCATATACTTGTGGTATTTATGTGTGTGAAAACACTTAGGGCCGTCGAGGCATTTTTTTCCTCACTAGGAGGTTTTTTCCCCTGTGCATTGTATATACACCCATCACTAGGGCTATCTTATCTTTCCATTGCACACTAAGTAATATACTCTCTGTTGTGTGCCTTGAGCTTCCTTTGTCTTCTCCAAGCTGTGTATGTTTCCCTGCAACCCTAATTCCAATAGATTCAACACCCATTATATCACCCTCTTGTATTCGGCACCCATTTTTATAGTGGTTACACATACCCACACAGTTCCAGCTAGTAGCACTTGTAAATTCATTTTAATGTCTCTTTTTTTGTACCCAAACATGGTATAAAACTCACCAATTTGTAACGGATTGGTCTCATACATCATTCTGGCCTTTTGAAGACATTAATATATCATTTCATCTCTCTCTCTCTCTCTCTCTCTCACACACACACACACACACACACACACACACACACACACACACACACACACACACACACACACACACACACACACACACACACACACACACGGTTTAATGTGGTCCACTTGAATGGATACCTAGTTACACAATAATTGGTTTACCTTTTCCATTGTTGCAGAAACTGTGTCTGATAGATCTTCAAATAATACGCATCTAAGGTTCAGCCATATATTTTGCCAAAATCTTGAATTTTGCATGATCAGCAATGAGCATATTTACATAAGTCAAATTGCATAGGCGTGATGCACATCTACATGGATATGGTTGGTGTCTTACTCAATTCAAAGTACAGATTGGTAGAGGAATGTAAATAAGCTATAGACTTGTGCATATTAAAAGTATATAAGTCCACCCTTTGATAAATACCTCTTTTTTTGAGCTTATGGACACGAAAATGGAAAACAACATCTCTCATAGTCGATAGGTCTCAACATCCAATTTGTTTTAGTTTCTCATGTACATAAGCTCGTTGAACTGGCAAATCCTTTGCCAGAGATGTAGTGGTTCAACATCTTTATCTTGCTCATGCAGATACTTAACTAGCTCCCTCTATAGATCTTGGTGTCATGTATACAATCATCAACATGAGTCTTTCATTGCCCACGAGCCCTTCCAGGGAATCACACAACCACCCACCATGGGAAATCTATTAACTCTCAGAGGATTTTGTAGACATTCTCTTCATTACTCAACATATATTCACCAAATTCCTTGCCGATGTATCATTGGCCCACATGCCAACCCTTTTTATGACTTTTTCTTTCTGAATATAGGAATAGCCTTTAAAGGGTCTTGGACTCTACGAGACCTACTACTGACATTCATTGAAGTGCCAAATTCTTTGCCAGTAGATACTATCTATTCTAGATTTTTTAGAAAATGAGGAGATCTCTCTTGTTATAATGAGCACTCATCTCTCTCACACATCATAGCCTACAATCTCTTCCCACACACAAG
This sequence comes from Adiantum capillus-veneris, assembly GCF_014529385.1. Taxonomy (NCBI): domain Eukaryota; kingdom Viridiplantae; phylum Streptophyta; class Polypodiopsida; order Polypodiales; family Pteridaceae; genus Adiantum; species Adiantum capillus-veneris. The sequence continues at coordinate 106,846,669 of NC_140932.1, read as the reverse complement.
TTGCTTTGTCTTTCTCTCTCCCCACTCATGTATTTCTATTGGATCGGCTTTTGCTTGCTCGCAAGGGATCTCCCATCTACAAACCCCACACCTAATCCATTCTCACGAAGTGTGTCATGCAACACGCACACATGCACACGCGCGCGCGCACACACACACACACACACATCCATAAGCAGTATTCAATGCTCACAAAATTGGGTAGAGATGGTTCTTTCCACACTTTTGCTCAAACTGTTGCCACATCCGTAAAATGATGCTTAAGTAGTGCTTTTTGCACCTACTTAGAATCAATTTATGCTTGTATGGTGTTTATTTGGTCTCTATATATATATTTTTTAAAAATATCCAAATTACTGGCAAAACTGCTCGATTTTGATTATGTTCTTTACTTCATTTGGTAATCATATTGTTGATGGGGTAAGGGAGAGGAAGAGTTTTCCAACCCATTCATACACAATCGCTTAATGAATGGAAAAAAGAATCAAGAAGTACTCTTTTTTCATAGCATTTTGATTTACATATAGACTATTATTTTGATGGGTGCACTTGAAAAGCCTTAAGCCTCTTGTCGATGGTCTCTTGAGAGATTGCATGGGCTTGATTTTCATAATATAATTCCAAATTACTTATCACAAAATGATGCCGAGTTTTGATTATGTTCACTTGAATGGTTCTTTACTTCATTTGGTAATCATATTGTCAAAGGCAAGCACCTCTCCCTTTAGAGGAAGGATGCTTCATTTGTGGTGGTATTAGCTATTTAGATACCAACTTATGATCTGGTTGAGTGATATAAGCATGATTAGAGGAGAAGAGTGCTTGTTGATACATTTCGACAATATATGACGAGCTTGAATGATTCTAGATAGGTGTTGTTGCGCCTACTTAGAATTTTGCTAGTTTGGAACGATTTATGGTTGAGATTTTGCTTAAGTTTTTGCTGAGCATTACAAGGGAGACTCTGTCAATTTTCTCCCAAGATTTCTTGCCATAGCTTTGGTCTCTTGACACATCACTTATGGTAGCATTCATCTGTGACAATTGAGAGCTGACAGTGGGCTGAAAGCAAAGGATGGTGGTACAAAAAAAGGGCCAATTTTTTTTCCACCGGTTTGGTCCTTTGGAGGGAAAGTTTTGAGGCCCAAAACTTTTGGAATTTGTGATTTTTAGCTATAATTGTATCTCAAAAATACAAGTCGTGCAGTTTCACAATGGGCCAGCCCGTGTGAGAGTAGTGACGTAATTAGTGGATTTAGTGGTCCGAACTGCGTCCGTTTGAATTGAGCGCTTTCTACCAGCGCTTGGGCTCTCTCTCTCCCCCCTCAGACTCGTAGCGGAGCTGCTCTTTCTCTCTCTCTCTCTCTCAGCATTGTAGCAGAACTGCTATCGTGTGAGTTCTCTGACCATGAGGACCCCAAAGGCCAAGGGAGCTGCTGCCAGCAGAGCATCACCTTCAACATGCAAACAGAAAGGGAAGGCCAAGGAGGGAATGCCCACCCATGGGAGAAGCAACAACAAAGGTTCTTCCACCCCTGCCTCTCAACAAACAGAGCTGGAGAACAAAAGCAGTCCCAACACAAGGGCTAGTGCAAAATAGTTCAAGGCTTTTGAAATCGACTCCGAACGGACCTCACACCGTGTCGATGAGGATGAATCAAAATCTGCCAACAAGTCAAGATGTGGTAAGCTATTCATTGGAATCATGCTTGTGTTAATTACATGGTGTAAAATTTTGAATTTAAATGTTCAGTGTAAAATTTGATACCTTGGAACATCGCAGTTGTAATCCATATGCATATGAGAGAAAAATTAGAAAATTGACTTGGACCATGCTAATTATCCAGCTTGCTCTATAATATTAAGTGTATTTTTCTAGGATATTCTAGAAAAGTGGTTGTGGAGCTTCAATGTTTGTGGATAGAAAGGTTTAGCTGAGACAATGTACATGATTCTATAGTTTCCCTGCTTTATGTTAGACTTTGTATATCATATATTAAGGATTAAAATTGAAGTTATTGCAGACTATTGTTGAAGTTTTGTGGAAATAGAGTATGGATAAATCATATTGTAAACACATTAGTTATTAGTTATTAAATGTACAGTAACAAATGTGGTACTTTGGATTTGTTTCACAAAATTTCTGATTTGTTTGACATTTTAGGTAAGAATAAAATGGAGGAGTACCCTCAACAAACCAGGTTCTGTTATACAGTAGAGGACTTGCATGAGGAGTATGGCCTTAGTCTAGAAGGCAAACTCCCTAAGGACGTGACTGATGAGGACTTGCCATCCGAGCAGTGGTTATCTGTTTTCAAGTACAAGTTCCAAAAGAACAGCAAAATTTATTTAAATCATTTGCAGCCACATATGGTGGATGACGGCAGATTTCTATTCTCCAAAGTTTATCAGGGACCCCCTTCATGCGGTGAACTAACCACCAGATTTGCTAGGGGTTATGCATTCGAGAAATGTGATGCAGCGAGAAAAGACCCAACAGGGCATAGAATAGCATGGGCCCGGTTTAGGGAAGGAGTGTTGCAGATGATATCATTTAGGACTGGCGGTCTTGACCATAAAGTTGAGACATGGAGGAAGCAAAATGATTCCTCCCCTGGAATTGTCCCGGAGTCAGTTAAGAAAGCCCGCATGACTCAAAGTGGCAGAAACATCTGCACAGAACCAGAGCAAGGTGTCAGAGGGGCATTGACTGACTACCTACCTGACTTAGAGGCATTGCTCCAAAGACTCCAAAAGCAGGTGTCACACCCAGGGTCATCAAAACAAACAGACCCGAAGGCCTCTTTTCAAGCAAACAAGGACCAGCTATTGGTATATGAGGGTAAATGGAGGATATTGATACCCCGGAGGCATGCATCGGTGTGCTGCGACAGCAAATACCTATCCCTGATGAAGAGATCAGAGAGGTGGAGGGTGAGCTGGGAGCAAGTGGGTGCTTGTTACGATGGCACGGGGTTTCCAAAAATATAAAGAAGCTCCAAGCTGAGGTTGAACAACAGGAGGTATTGTATTTCTGGCTTATTGCATTGTGTACGACTGTTGAAGGTTTTTATTCTGCACAAGGTTTGGTGATTTGGCATGTTTCACTTCTTGACTGGTTTATTTGCTGACATTTTTATGGGTTTTAGTACTATCTTGGACTGGTTTGGTACTCTCTCTAACTATTTTGGTACTTTTATTTAACATTAAGGGCAGTGCTGGAACTTTCCTTAGTACTTTGTGCTGCTGCTTCATTTCATTTGGTACTCATTTGAACTACTTGGTACTATATTGGTACTTCCTTGTTTCTAATTTTTGAGTCTTACACTGTACTATTTGTTTTGTTTTGGATTCTATAATGGCACAATCCATGGTACTTTTGGTGCTTTTCTGATTATTTGGTCTTTTTCAATTCTATTTTGGGACTGCTATGGTACATGCTGCTTAGTGCTTTGGTATCTTCTTTAAATGTCTTGGTACTTTCCGGTTTTTTTTTGAAAGTGGTTTGCTTATTTTTGGACTGTTTTGGTACTTTTTAAACTGATTTGGGTATTTAATCGAACACTAACTGCTATGTTCGTACTTCCCTTGTAACCTTTTGGTGCTTAGTTATTTTAATTGGTTCTCTCTTCGATCATTCTGGTATTGGCTTGAGAATTTTTGGTACTCATATAGTTTACAGATATTGTCTTGGGTGCTATGTGGCATAATCTTTGGTACTTTGGGTGCTTTTCTGTTCATTGGGTACTCTTATTACTTATTTTGGAACTTTCTAGTTACAGTATTATACTGTAATGTTGAGTTTGACTTGGGTACTTTTGGTGCTTGATACTGCTTTGGTACTCTTGAAACATTTGGTACTTCAACCTATTTTGGTACTTCCCTTGTAACCTTTTGCGCTTCTTTATTTTATTTGGTTCTCTCTTTGACCATTTTGGTACTGCCTTGAGAATTTTTGGTACTCATATAGTCTACAGATTTGCCTTGGGTGCTATGTGGCACAATCTTTGGTACTCTGGGTGCTTATCTGTTCATTGGGTAGTCTGATTACTTATTTTGGTACTTTCTAGTTACAGTCTTATACTGTAATGGTGAGTATGACTTGGGTACTTTTGGTGCTTGATACTGATTTGGTACTGCTGAAACATTTGGTACTTCAACCTATTTTGGTACTTTTGGTACTTTCCTTGTAACCTTTTGTGCTTATTTATTTTATTTGGTTCTCTCTTTGACCATTTTGGCACTGCCTTGAGAATTTTGGTACTCATATAGTTTACAAATTTGCCTTGGGTGCTATGTGGCACAATCCTTGGTACTCTGGGTATTTATCTGCTCTTTGGGTAGTCTGATTACTTATTTTGGTACTTTCTAGTTACTGTCTTATACTGCAATGTTGAGTATGACTTGGGTACTTTTGGTGCTTGAAACTACTCTGGTACTGTTGAAACTTTTGGTACTTCTGGTATTTCTAGTACCTTAATACTACATTGGTATTTTCTTCTAATAATGTTTTCTTTGCTAATTGTTTAATTTGGTACTGTCTTGGTTCTATTTTGTAACTGTTGCAATAATATTTTGGTACTGCATGTGTTATTCCTTGCTAGCAGTCAATTTTGGTACTGTTTGGTGTCTGTTGGGTACTGTTTTGTTCTATTTTGGTACTCTTTCAATAAGTTTTTGCTATTGCATGTGTTCTTCCATGCATCTTGGTTGTTTTGGTAAGTAAATTACGATAGCATTTTGTTTTGCAGAGAGAGTATGCCAGGCTCTACAACGAGTCCCTGGAAACCCAAGACCGGTACGAATTTGTAAGCAAGCTCTCTGCTAATGTGAAGAGAGGGATGACTCACACGTTGACTCCAAGGCCTCATGTTGTGGACCCGGAAAACACAATACATGTGTTTGGTTCTTGTGTTGCCTGTGGGGAGGCTTTGGAGGCTTCTTACTTGGTTGGTACCTTCATGCGTCCCTGTAGGCATCAGTACCATCCATTGTGCTTTGCAAGTATATTGAAAATGGAAGATACGTGCGTGAAGGAACTTTTCAACACTGCAATCCCTTCGAAGGCAAAGGCCTGGATTTCAGGGAGGTCATTATTGAAGAGTAAGTGGGGTGTTTGTGTTGGACACTACATGCTTATAATATCAGTTGAATTTATGATCTAATTTTCTCTTTCATCTTTGTGTATATGTAGGGAGAGTATCTTTCGGTGCGGACACCCATGACAACATCAACACCCCTGTGCATCGGAAGGATCTTCCTGGATACGACAAGTCTGATGCCTGTCACATGTTCCAGGAAGATCCGTATAAGTCAGCGCATGAAGTACTGCATGACATTGGTGCCAACACGATTGAAGGCAAAAAGGGCGAGCCTGCTCTAGACTCCAGTTTGGAGGAAGATAACACTAAAGCCAAAGCGCAGGAAAGCCAGCAAGGCCCTAATGCCGGCACAGTGGAAGGGAAAGGGTCAGAGGCTGGTGTGGGCTCTGGTATGGCAGAAGATAAACTGAAAACTGAAGTGCAGGAGAAGGATAAATAGGAAAGCGAACCGATTGAGGAAGTTGATGACATAGAGATAGATCTAGGCAAGAAGAACAACGCAAAAATTCAAGCTGATGAGGAGGTGGCAGTGGAAGTTCCTTCGGCGGGCCGAGTGTTTGGATGCAACTCCAAAGTATGTAGAGGAGAAGGCAGACAAAAAGACGAGGCAGCAGGCAAAGAGTGAGGCGGAACTTGCTGACAATGCGAAGGAGGCGGAACCTGCCGAGGGTGCAAAGGAGGCTGCGAAAGAGTATGGCACGGAGGAGGCAACTTATTTTGCGGAGGAGATGAAAGCCATGGAGGAGGCCGAAGGTGCGGGGCATGCGACAACCTTAGAAACAGGTTATAGCATTGACTGTGCCACACTCTCCGAACTCTTCCTTATGAAATGTAAAAAGCGCCCCAAAGGTCGTGGTCTCAAGCCGCGAACCTTCGAGAATTATCTATTTAACAACATTTTGTACTTGCTTCTGGCTTATCATGAAATACGATCCCATTTTGTGTTTTTCAATGTTTGGTATTATGTCAGTCAGATGTTAATGTGTCCGTTCCTTGTTATGTCATGCTGTCAACAATTAGTAACCTTTAATGGTGCTAAATGTCCACACTTTCTATTGCCAAAAGGTTGGGTGTTCCTTTACTCATTTTGCTTCGTGGTACTTCAGTGAGGGACAGGTGGTGGCTGAATGAAAAGCGACCGGATACATCAATGCCGCTGGACATAAAGGCGAGCACTAAGCGCCTTGTCATTCTGGATGTTAATGGAGTTCTATTGAAGGATTGTCATAAAGAAGCCAAAGATTTTTGGTGTATCCCATTTCCAGAGGGATGTAGGCCCCGATGCATGCATGTCTCCCGGCATAAATACTGCGTGGTCAGACCTCATGTGGAGGATTTCATCCTTAGCCTGAGGAGGTGATGCTACGTGATGCTTTGGTCCTGCAGCCAAAGACACAATCTGATGACCATAGTGCATGCTTGCTTCCCTAAGTTGATGAAGATGCAAAGTCTCTTTTTAGGTATGAATCCCTTAACTTCCAAACTGGTTTGGCTCATTTTGGTACTGTATCTACCTTTGCTACAGATTTGTACATATTCTGGTACTATTGGTTCTTTTTGTACTATTTGGTACTATCGTGTATAGCATTTGGTACTGTTTGTACAAATTGATACTGTCCACACAATTTTGGTAATGTTAGCACAATTTGTAACTGTTTGCACAATTGGGTACTATTTGTTTCTTTTGGTTCTTTTTGGTTATTTTTATTCATTTTGGTCCTTTGGTACATTTGGTACTTTTGGTACTGTTTGCACAACTTGATACTGTCCATACAACCTGGTACTATTTGCACAACTTACTTTGGTACTTTGGTACTGTTATGTATAGAACTTGCTGTTTTTCAGACTGTGGTGATTTAAGTCCTTTGGTACTTTGGTACTGATATGTATAGAACTTGCTGTTTTTCTTGTTTTGGTGATTTAAGTCGTTTGGTACTTTGGTACTATTATGTACAGAACCTGCTGTTTTTCAGCCTTTGGTGATTAAGTCCTTTGGTACTTTTGGTACTTTGGTGCTTTGGTATTGTTATGTACAGAACTTGTTGCTGTTTTTCAGACTTTGGTACTCTGAACTGTATACCTGCTCTAACAACTTAGTTTACTTGACACAGATATTTTTGGCCAGTCCCATTGTGAAAAATGGGCTTCCTCTATGAAGGATGTGGCAGGCCTTTTGGGGAAGTTCGGCGACAAGCCCATTTTCCTGAAGCTCCTGCGAACAATTTGGCACAAGTATCCTCAATTTAATGAAGCCAACACGCTCCTTGTGGATGACACAAGATACAAATCATTGACGAACGATTATGAGTCGTGCTGCTGCATTCGGACATTTGAGCCAAACTATTACGATCCGAACAAGCCGAAGTATCTCATGGATGTCATTCTGCCATGGATCACAGGATGGCTAGATGAGAAGTTCCCCACCGCTTATAGCCAGCGCACACCCCTGTTTGATGTAGAGGACAACATCCCCCTGTATGTTGCTGACTACTTTGTATCTTTGGAAGGGTACTCGTACCGGTTTGACCCCCCTGATGTGTAAAAGATTCTGTAAAAGACTGGCATTTTCGTGTAATAAGAAATTATTGCTGGGCATGAACATTCGTCTGCAAAAGTTTTACACATGCACTTAACTTTTCTGCACATGATCTTTTTCTTGCCACTTCTTTGGTAATTTTTCTGTTGCTATTTGCATGTGAAGCCTGAATCAACAGAAATGTCAAATAACCCACGAGCATTGATTACTCCTTCCCACTTTAATTTCTGTCCCATTGATAACTAAACCCGGATTCTTGCAACTGCCTAAGATATTTTCAACCATATTAAAGTATCCTGCTATCAAACAAGGATTAGGCAGTCTGGCTATCAAATTTGGTACTACAAGAGTCAGCTGAAAACAAATTAGCAAGTACACACTACTGATCACAAGTAAGATTCTATTCAAGAGAATTACAACTGTTGCTGCCAGTGGCTAGACTTGTAGTTGGGGTTTATGCTGTATGGCTCCCCTCGTGGTCACTCCCTTCGTCATATGGCATATTGTTGTAGATATTTTCATATATCTCTGAGGATAGCTTAAAATGGTTATGCAGGCCCGATTTTACCTCCATGGGGAACCGTATGGCTCTAAAAAGATGGGAGTAGATCATGACTGGTGGTTTCTCATTCAATAGGGTATAAGTATCAACTTTGCCCTCAACTAGGACATAGTACAAACCCTCAACCAGAATTCCACCCTTTACGATCTTGTTAGGTCAAAGCTCCTTCAGTACTCTTGGTGCCTAGTACATGGTTTTGGTGCACTTTAGAAGGTAGAAGTCCTCTTTCTCCTCGGCTGCTTTCACTGCAAAGTTATCCCCAATGGACAGTAATTGGCTCATCACCTTAGGGTCTACTTCATACATAGGCATGGTTAAATCCACACACTTGGGAGGAAAGCAGATCATTGTAGTTCTCCTCATCATACTCGTCCTCATCACTACCTACTTGTACAGACTCTGTCAATGGCTCAATGGAGAGATATTTCCATTCTTCAGTGCGCTGTTTATTATTGCATCTCCTCCATTGCCCATGAACACAAGGATCACAAAAGCAAGACAACGTCCGAAAACGCACATCACATGGATTGTGTGTTGAGTAGCCATCAACACATTGGAATGAGCGAGACCCTGCAATTGGTTTACAGTCCCATAGTGGAGAACACAACACATCATTCGATGAAACCAACCAGAAGACCCTTCTTGTGCTAGCACCCCCACCTTCCCTCGCTGTGTTAAACCTCGCGTTTAGAAAATTGACCACATCAGCCGCACACTTCATGGGCCAACCATCGGGCTTTAGCTCCTCATGCGTCAAGGTTCTCTTGATAACAACACCTGCACCATCATGCTCTCCTTTTCCATGTCCTGAAGTGGAGAAGTTGTACATCATATGCAATCTTGTCAACTGATAACACCTGGCTACAAAATAGTATGGTCGTCGTGCCTTGAACTGTGAAGCGGCACCATCTGACCAAACCCAATGATAACGGAAACACTTTCCTTGTTGTTTCATCCAACTGCCATGCAAGAGAAAACAATGCTGAACAAAGAGCTTGTCATGGAGCTTATCGTCTGATATATAAAAATGCAGAGTCTTCTCAATGGCTCCTATTGAATTTCTGATATAAGAGATGTGTACCAATATTATGACCTGTGTTGACCACCAATGCATGGATTGAATCTCATTCTGCACTTTAAAGCTATAATTCTCTGCAAAATCAACAACAGAAACCACAACGTCGCTTGGAAACTTTAGCAAGTAGTCTTTAAATTTTGGGCCTGCCACCTAAAAACAATGTTGTGCTTGACAAAGCTTTTCAGATGATCTGAAAAAAGATGAATGAAAGTTGCACTTTTCATCCTTTCCACGACTAACTCCTTTCTCTTCTTCTTGTTTCCTTCAGCATTAAATTGTCCAATATCCACATCCTTAAATATCCTAACAATCACCTCCCTGCTATCTGCTGCGATCTCGTCTGGGCAGAATGACAACTTCCTTACACCACATCTAGGGCACTCTCCTAGCAAGCATCTCTGTGCATGATATTCATGATCCTTAGGGCGAGGGCACAATATGAAATCCAGCAAGATACTTATGTGCTGAAAAACTGCCTGGTTTGCAGAACACTCACCTACTTTACATTGTGTACCACAAATGGAGCATGTACATGGATGTTCCTTTGCGTGATGCCCAAACTTGTTCTGGCGCATTTGATTGAAAGCATCCCTGAAGTATACCATCTGGATATGGTAAATACAGTAGCAAGTATAACGCTCCTTTAATTTTCAGACAAAGAATGGCTTGAGTGTCTCAAAGGACCTAAGTGACAACTCCATCGCAGGATACGTGCTTTTGAATCTTCTGTAGAGCTCCACCTATATACAACATTTGATCCACATTAGAGCTCAGAATATTACTATAAAACAACAAAGCACCAAAGTAGTTTAGAGTACCAAAATTAACAATGTAAACCACCAACTCATTCTAAAATACCAAATTTGGTACTGTATTGCTAGATTTCAGGCTATAGTACCAAATTAAGTGCAGAAAAGCACCAAACTAGAATGATAGTACCAAACTGGATTCATAGTACCAAAGTGGGTACATTTCTATACATTGCATAGAAAAAGCCTGTATTCATAGGACCAAGCAGGGTCCATAGAACCAAATTATGTACATTGCATAGTACCAACCAAATCCATAGTACAAAACAGGGTCCCTACTACCAAATTCTGTACATTGCATGGTACCAACCTGAATTCAGAGTACCAAATAGGATCCCTAGTACCAAGTTTCGTGCATTGCATGGTACTAGCCTAAGTTCATAATACCAAGCAGGATCTCTAGTACCAAATTTTGTACGTTGCATGGTACCAGCCTGAATTCATAGTACCAAACCTAGTACCAAACAGGATCCCTAATACCAAATTCTGTACATTTCATGGTGCCAGCCTGAATTCATAGTACCAAACATGATCCCCAGTACCAAATTCTCTACATTGCATGGTACTAGCCTAAATTCATAGTACCCAAAAGGATCATTAGTACCAAATACTGTACATTGCATAGTACTAGCTTGAATTCATAGCACCAAAAAGGATCCCTAGTACCAAATCATGTACATTGCATAGTACTAGCTTGAATTCATAGTACCAAAAAGGATCCCTAGTACCAAATCCTGTACATTGCATAGTACTAGCTTGAATTCATAGTACCAAAAAGGATCCCTAGTACCAAATCGTGTACATTGCATAGTACCAGCCTTAATTCATAGTATCAAATAGTATCCCTAGTACCAAATTCTGTACATTGCATAGTACCAGCCTAAATTCACAGTATCAAACAAGATCCCTAGTGCCAAAGTGGGTACAAGTCTGTACCCTGCATAGTACCAATTTGGAAACCTAGTACCAATTTGGGTACTTTTTTTGTATACTGCAAAGCTACAAAATGGATCCATAGTTCCAAAATAACAACTTTCCAGATACAAAAAAGTACCTAATTGGGACTGTGCATCTTTACTTTGGAGCATTTCTACCAAACAATGGTACTATGCATCTATTTGGTACTATTCAGAATCTAGAGAAGCTTATAATTGGGTACTACTGAGGTAGGAATTGGTACCAGAATGATACCAGGTTTGGCATGCTGGGAATTGGTCAAATTTTGGCATGCTGGAAATGGTACTATGGAGCTGAGTATTCGTACAATGATTGTTGGCTAACAAGTTGTGGTATCCTGTGTTAATCCAAGAGTAAAAAGGCGAGCAAGGATTACAGTGTGGGCAACACATATTACTTGAGAATCATCTAGAAGATGTATGGGATGTTTGATGACACATTTTGCCTCGATCTTGTGGTTACAGATATCCTTTTTGTTAGGAGAAACTCTTGTCTTGGATTTCCAAAAAGCGGCCACTAAATCTCTAGTTTTGATTGTGATACTTGTATGCAGAAGCAACTGTCTGTGACAAGCACTAAGTGGCAACACTTCATCCTCATCTTTCATTCCCAGTCGACTACTTGCTGCCACTATGTTACGTCGATGAACACCCAAGGCAACATCAATTTTGGACTGGTTCACAGTGGTTATGCTCTGATCACCATTGTTCAGTATCATCGTCAAAGAGGTTCTCTTTACAAAAAGCTCAGTTGAAGAGTGGGGCACTTTCAGCTGAGTCAATGTGTTGCGAACGTCGGAAAGAAGACTTGATTGCACATCCGAACTCCTCAACTTGGAAAATGGCTGATGATGCATGAGCTACTCTAGAGTTTCTTGTTGTTCTAGTGTTGTTAGTCCTTGGGTCTCCCGACGCCAACATCTAGCCATGGCTTTGCATATATTGTTCCTTGATCTGGTTGTAGCAAGTTCAGCTCTCTTAGCAGGGTTGCGCTCCTTGTGTCGTTACTCACACTTCTTTTGTGCCGAATAGTCCCGCAAAAATATTTGGTTGCTGACTGGTTCATGAATGCTCGTGGTTTCCATCGTAGCACCCTTTGCAGATGCAGGTACCCCTGACTTGAGATAGGTGAAGGAATCACGCTCAGTATCCATCGTCATCTCTGAAGATATGGTACTGGCCTGTGCTGCCATGGCTGTATGGTGGAAGAGAGAGAGAGAGAGAGAGAGAGAGAGAGAGAGAGAGAGAGAGAGAGAGAGAGAGAGAGAGAGAGAGAGAGAGAGAGCGAGAGAGGGTGGGCGGGAAGGGTGGGTGCTCCAAAGAGAACAAAACAGAGAATGTGTGTGTGAGTGTGTGTGTGTGTGTGTGTGTGTGTGTGTGTGTGTGTGTGTGTGTGAGAGAGAGAGAGAGAGAGAGAGAGAGAGAGAGAGAGAGAGAGAGAGAGAGAGAGAGAGAGAGAGAGAGAGCAGGGTTGCGCTCCTTGTGTCGTTGCTCACACTTCTTTTGTGCCCAATAGTCCCGCAAAAATACTTGGTTGCTGACAAGTTCATGAATGCTCGTGGTTTCCATCATAGCACCCTCTGTAGATGCAGGTACCCCTGACTCGAGATAGGTGAAGGAATCACGCTCAGTATCCATCGTCATCTCTAAAGATATGGTACTGGCCTGAGCTGCCATGGCTGTATGGTGGAAGAGGGAGAGAGAGAGAGAGAGAGAGAGAGAGAGAGAGAGAGAGAGAGAGAGAGAGAGAGAGAGAGAGAGAGAGAGAGAGAGAGAGGGTGGGCATGAAGGGTGGGTGCTCCACAGAGAACAAAACAGAGAATGTGTGTGTGTGTGTGTGTGTGTTTGTGTGTGTGTGTGTGTGTGTGTGTGTGTGAGAGAGAGAGAGAGAGAGAGAGAGAGAGAGAGAGAGAGAGAGAGAGAGAGAGAGAGAGAGAGAGAGAGAGAGAGTCGGAGAATATTACAAAGGGGAAGAAGGAAACACCACCCTTCCAGTGAAATATAATGATATTGAAACCATGGCAATGCTGGATAGTGGAGCAGGCATAGCCATAGCCACGAAAGCAGTATGGAATCCTGGGGACAGCCAGCCATTAGACAAACTCGAATGAAATTGCAATTGGCTGACGAACACATTGAGAGACCATTAGGGCTGCTTGAAAAGGTGATAGTCAATTCCTATGGAATTGGATATCAACACACTTTTGCCATAGTAGACTTTGGGAGAAAAACTAAATTATGAAATCATATAGGGAAGACCTTTCATGCGACAAGTAAAACTTATCCAAGATTGGGGAAACAATTATCTGTATTTGAAGCAAGTGGGATCTATAACAAGAGTAAATCTAAAAGATTACACTTATAGAGATGTTTTGAAAACACCCATAAAATAGTTTGATTCAGTCTCTTCGGCTGAAACTAAGCTTCCATCTTGGTTAAACAAAGACACTCCTATTTGGATGTGTGGAGCTTCAGAAAACGGAAGCTTAAAACGAGAAGAACGTATTCTAGAAAGGGACTGCATAGATGAAGCCTATGTACCTGAACCCTTTCCAGAGCATTGGTTTGAGGCATTTGAGTGGACTCAAATTTTAGTGACAATGGATGTATGTGTGGATACGTCTTACCCTACTCAATTTTGCAATGAGGATGGCTACAACATAATTCCCATCCAAATGATTTCAACCCTCAACATTGAAGATGAAGATGAGGAACCCAAGGACTTGATGAAAGCTCAACAAGTCTTTTCAGACCTCTACTACTATGCAACAAATGAGTTAGATCAACACTCAGCTACCTCAGAAGATTCGGGGTTAAAAAAAGAACATATGAGGGCCAAGCTACTCTTGAAAGGAGGAGAGGAAAAGTTTTTTGAATTTCCTAACCAGAAATCAAGGAGACAAAAATGGTTAGACAAAAAAGAGACACTAGAAACGTGAAAACACGACCTATGCTATCAGTCTCCAGTAGAACACAATTCTTGATGTAGATAGATGCAAATGATTGTTTCAAGAACAAAATCACTGGCAAATATCCTTCAAACAAAAATTCAAAAATGTCTAAAACATCGAGAAAAACAAGGAAGGATACTCAAGCAAACCCGCAGGATAAGAAACCACTTATGACCCGAGTTGAGCGGAGAAAGAAATATCAAGAGTTGAAAAAAGTGTTCCATCCCATTGCAAAAAGTATACCCTCCAAGATCGAAAAATCATAGTCAAACAACCTGTTAGGGAACTATGAAAACAGGGCGAGTCCTACGAAGGGCCTGAAAATACTAAAAAGATAGACCTGGTTGAACCAGGAGAAGAGCCTTGACCTGCTTACATTGCGAATGAGCTAACAAAAGAAGAAGAAGAGCTTTGCTAAGTTTGCTAAAAGAATACCGAGATATCTTCGCTTGGTCTTACAAGGATCTCAAGGGTTTTGATCCAGAATCTGTCAACATACCATACCCATGGATGATGTGAAACCAAGTAGACAAAGGCCATACACGCATAATGAAATATTTTTTGCTAGGAAGATAAAAGAAGAGATTGAAAAACTAAAGGAAGCCGAATTCATTTACAAAATTGAACACACAGATTGGGTGTCTCCAATTCTGGTAGTACCCAAGAAGAATGGAAAATTACGAGTGTGTGTTAATCTCAAAAAAGTGAATGCAGCTACCATTAGAGACAACTTTCCTCTTCCAACCACTGAGCATGCTTTAGAACAAGTTGACTTTTGGTTGACCCAAAAGATCAACATAAAACTGCTTTCACAACAGAATGGGGTATTTTTGCCTATCGGGTTATGCGATTTGGGTTAACTAATGCTCCAACCACATTTCAAAGGTTGATGAGCCATGCTTTTGAAGAATATCTTAGGAAATTCTTAGAAGTATATATGGATGATCTATGCGTACATTCATCAATGCGGGCTGATCATTTTGAATACCTCAAAAAGGTATTCAAAAAATATAGACTATATAGGATTTGCTTAAATCCTGAAAAGTGCACATTCATGGGTAGACAAGGAAAAATTCTTGGACATATAGTGTCTAAAAATGGCATAGCTAATGATATTGAAAAAATTTACGTCATTGCTGAATTGCCTAGACCAACAACAGTCAAGGGTGTACAAGCCTTTATAGGGCATTGTGGATATTACCGACGGTTCATCTACATGTACGCTATAATTGCAAAACCCATGTATAGCTTGATTACACACTTTGAGTGGACCGAGGTATGTGAATAATCCTTCATGAAGCTTAAGCAAGCTCTCACCTTAGCTCCAATTTGAAAGCACCAGATTGGAATAAGATTTTCCACATACATGTAGATGCTTCTAATTTTGCTATCGGTTGTATACTAGCTCAACCAGGAGACGAGAAAATTGACTTTCCTATTTCTTATACTAGCCGACAGTTAAACATGGCAAAAAATAATTACACCACCACCGAAAGGGAAGGATTAGGAATGATCTATGCCGTTAAAAAGTATAGACATTACCTATTAGCCAACAAGTTTGTGTTCTTTGTAGACCACCAAACTTTGTTGTATTTGGTCAACAAGCCATGCAGCATAGGAAGAATAGTGCGATGGTTCATCATTATTTTGGAATTTGATTTCACTGTGGTTGTAAAAAAGGGCACTACACATCAACGAGTAGATCATTTGTCAAGGATTATTTCAAGAGAATCACCTAAAGGGGTAGACAATGACCTACCAGATATCTATTTGTTCTCCGTGGAGATGATACCTCGATGGTCAGAAAACATGGTATCATTGATGACAATAACTCAAATGGATTCACAAATACCACTTCCTATTACGATCGATTTAATCAAGCAATCGGCTATGTTATAATTACTAGCTGGTAGGCTATACAAAAGAAATCGAGATGGAATATTTCTCTTATGCATTAATCCCGAAGAAAAAAAATAGTACCTGGTCAAGCACATGTTACCATAGTAGGACTTCACTTTGCGGAAGACCAAACTATGCAACAAATCTTGAGACTTGGAGTATTTTGGCCGACTATGAGGAGTGATATTCGATCGTTTGTAAAGGATCGTCCTCAATGTCAAAAATATTAAACACCTATACCTCATGTAATATTATTTTAAATGTCACCTGTTCCTAAGTGGAGTAACTATCTGTTTACTTACTTATCAAGCCGAACATTTCCTGAGGATATGAGTAAACGCCGTCAAAGAGCAATTGAAACTGAAGAAAGAGACTATGCTCTTATTGGGAACCAATTGTATCGGAGAGGTAAAGATCAACATTTGCGTCTTTGTGCAAATGAAGACGAGTATATTCCGATTATAGAACAAGCACATGCTGGATTAGCTGGAGGTCATTTTCTAGTGAGACCACCGCAAGAGCAATCTTGATGGCAGGCATATGGTGGCCAACACTTTTTGCAGATGCTAAAGAATATGTTTGAAGGTGTGATGCTTGTCAACAAGCAAAAATGCCAACACGTGTAGATAGCATGCCCTTAAGGCCAATGATGGGGGCTAGAGCTTTCACAAAATGGGGTATAGATTTTGTTGGGCAATACATCCACCTGCTTATAGAACCCAAGCTCAATATATCATTGTAGCTACGGACTATTTGACCAAGTGGCCGAGGCTAAAGTAGCTCAAAAGAATGATGCCAGAACCACTGTTGCATTCTTATATGAGTATGTATTCACGAGATATGAACTACCAATAGAAATTGTCAGTGTGATTGGGGAACTCATTTCCTCAACGAGGTAATTGAGTGTTTGCTTAATGAGTTTATGGTCATCTATAACAAATTAGCTCCCTATCACCCACAAGCAAACGGACAAGATGAGCATACGAACAAAATTCTTAGCTCGGTGCTGACTAAAGTGGTTAGTTTGGGAAGGACAGACTCGGAAATGAATCTCCATGCTGCTCTATGAGCTTATCGAGTTTCATTCAAAACAGCTTTAAATGCTACACCCTTTTACCTTGTTTATGGTCGTGATGCCATACTGCCAATAGAATTTCTATTGCTAACATTAAGGGGAGCACGGAATCTTGAGTGGACTGGACATGAATTGTTAGAAAGACTTGAAGATTTGGAAAAGCTAGATGAGCAAAGGTTGACTACTGTAGCTCAAACCTATGCACAAAAGCGGAAACAAAAACAGTTTTTTGATTCCCACTTAATTACAAAAATATTCAAGAAAGGAGACTTAGTTTTAGTCTATTCCCTTAAGCAACACATTTCCAAATTTAAGAAAAAGGAAAACGGACCGTTTGTCATTGAAGATGTATCTCCAAGTGGAGCAGTAAAATTGTCCACCCTAGATGGTGAACCAATGGCTAATTGGATTAGTGGATGTCGTTTAAAGAAATATAATTTGACACTAACCAATGAATTGTTAGAAAGAATGCATGCAGCCATGCAAAGGAGGATTAAACGACAACAGGTTATTGATGAAGCCCAAGAGGAAGGTCGGCTTTGGGTACTCAACCGAAAAGCTACTCTCAAGAATCAACAGACACCGATTCCCATCAACACTCTGAAAATAGATGACCGACAATGGGAATTACCTAAAGATGCAATTTCAACAGATGATAACTGGTTAGACGGAATGGACATGTGCATCAAAGTACAGCTCAACAATTATAGCACCAATGCTTTGGTCGACACAGGAGCTAGAGTAAATGCATTCAGGTATTCCACATACAAGAAGGCAACAAGTCAAGCATTGATAGTAGGAATAGCGACAATCAAGGGATGCAACAAGAACCCAGCCCCAACATTGGGAGTAGTAAACTTGAACGTGATAGTACATGGATGTTCATGTCCTCATCAGTTTGTATGCTTACCAGATGAACGCATGAATGAGACGATGATTCTTGGAATTCCCTGGATGCGGACATACAAAGCAGTACCAGATTGGGATACAAATGAGCCAAAGCTATCACCTAAAGGCGGACAACTCATTGTTCTAATTGCACCAAGCAAGGAGGAATGGAAAGGAAGCAATTAGCAGACCAAACCACGAAGTAATCAATCTTCTCCATCCCCTCGACAAGCAAATGCTACAAGTAGAATGCAAGGAGTCAGGAAAATTTGGATACCAAAAGCACAGCTTAAGGATAAGCCGATTCAATTCTAGGTGTCCAAAACTTCACCGACAAAACAAAAGAAGGTTCCAAGGGTTAAAAAACAGAGACGAGCATCTCTGAGCAAGGAACCTAACTTGAAGAAATGGATCTGGAAGAACAAGGAGCACTTATCTTCCCACAAATCGTAAAACCAATCAAGCAATGGCGAGTCAAGTCTCAAAAGACTCCACCACACCATACAGCACCATGTAGACCAAGCTACCAACGGCGAGAAAAAGCTCGACAAAAATCAAAAGTGCTACCAACAGCTCAAGTAATCAGCGTGCTGAAGCATCCTGATGGTACAATCAAACAAAGAGCACACAAGCTACAAGATTTGCTCTTTGGAAGACATCAACAACAAACCTCGACATCTGAAACCCTTGAGTTAATTACTCAAAACCCAGCTCTTGCACATCATAGTGGTTTGAATGGCATTGATCTTCAAAGCATGATAGAGCCAACCACGGCTATGCATAGACACAATTGTTCAACCCATGCACACAGTCGTCCCGGAGTACGCAATCTAGGAGGGGTGGAAGGGCACTAAGTACTAAGTAATTAAGGGCGATGTTTGAAGAAGGAGGAAAAAGTTCGATGTTAACGTGTGATTTTTTGCAAAATTACCGAATAATGCCCTTTATAATTCATCATAAAGGAACAATTCACTGATAATATCTTGCCGATGAGTGTAAATAGTGTATATACTATCAGAAAATCATAAAAAAGGAGTCATTTTTGGTTATTTTTTATCATTTTTATTGATAATGAGACTTAAAAATAGAAAAATCCAAACAAAAAACAATGAAGCTGTGTTTTTCAATGGATTTTCTTAATTATTGGATTTTCACTTTACTTTTTAAGAGCATTTTGTTATTTTCTTTGATTTTTTCAATAAAATGTCAAAAATTAATAATAAATAGCAAGGAAGCTCAGATGGAAAAACGGAAGACACAATGGTGATCAGAAAGACAAAGCGGACAAGCACAAAAATTTTCAATGAAATAAGAAGATGGAAGCGGGAAGCCTAAATTAGGCGGCCAGACCTACTTTTGCAAAGTTCTTGCAGAATGAGCTATAGGAATCCGATCAAGGAAATTTTTGAGTATAACATAGATTTCACGGTCTAGTAGGCCTAATGGGGGAATCTGGGGAAAATTGGTTCGGGAAGTCCGGGTATAGATATCCAAGGTAGGCTAAAACCACCTCATTTCCACTTATGGCCTTTGTAGAGGGAGCTTTTCGACCTCTTTCACGCGTCTTTTTCGGAATCTACAGTTGCTCGTTTTTAGCACCGTCTCACATGAGACATGAGGGGTAAGTTCTTTACTCGTCAATGATCCATTTTGTATGGCCAGTAGCTAGTCTAAACCCC
The DNA here is from genome assembly GCF_014529385.1 of Adiantum capillus-veneris. NCBI lineage: Eukaryota > Viridiplantae > Streptophyta > Polypodiopsida > Polypodiales > Pteridaceae > Adiantum > Adiantum capillus-veneris. Next base: position 106,827,134 of record NC_140932.1, on the reverse strand, counting down.
TAGAAAAAACCCTAAAAATCGAACAGTGCACGAAGACCTACGACCAAAAATTGACCATAGCGGCTTGTCAGCTCGACCAAATCAGATGGGATTTGAACTGTAGCATGCTCTAACATAATAGAACCTTTCTATATGATCAGTTGACCATTCGGCAGGGGTCGAGGGGGTCCCCAGTAGAAAAGCTAGGTTTTTGGCCAGAATTCCGATCTGACTCCATAGACAGCTTGCCTACGAGGTTCATATACAATGTATATGATTGGTTTAGTGAAATCAATCAAGCAAAGTCCTTGAAAAGCAGAAAATGGCTTGAAGGCTACAAAGCATCAAATTCGACATACAGGGTCAAACTGACTCCAAATGAGCCAGAATTGGATGAGCTGCTTCACGACTATGTTGCGGACAAGTGCAAAGCCTCAAAATTGACTGACCAACTCAACAGGTAGTGTAGTTACAAAAATCGGCGATTTCAGAGTCGATAAGCACAAAGTGATGCCGGCAAGACCAAACTTGACCAAATTCAATTTAGGACTTGTTTTATGCGTATAGAATGTGTTTAGGTCAAAATTTGTAAGTTTTGCAAAAAAATTGTGACTTCTGTAAATAATCTCGATTATTTACTTTTGCACTATTTTTGCATGAAAATTGTCTTATCACCTCACCTATCATGTGTACACACCTATTACATGCCAAAAATCAAGTATGAGCCAACATGAGCACCTATAACTTGGAAAATTGCCAGAAAACGCGAAGAAGTCTTTGCAAGCCAATTTTTGGGTTATGGACAACATTCCTTGATCCAAATCACCTCATATCTCATACATAGAGTCTATACAATGCCTAGAACCAATATGTACCAAAAAATGTTGATTTTGGTAGAAAAGTTAATAATCGCGATTATTTACTTTCTAGCCAAAATGGGGAAATTTTGATATTTTGCCATCATACATCCAAAGTACATGATGTGTTAAGCCCACTAACCAAGTTTGAACCAATTTGGAGCTCAAAATCTCAAATTCCGTTATATTCACAGTTTTAGAGACCTAAAGCCAAAATCTCGTACCATTTTCACCCTATGCATCCAAATGAGCCCATATTGCACTCAGAGTACGTATTTGGTATATACTTCAAGCATGTGATGCCAAGTTTGCAACATGTTGAAAAAAATACTCAGCTGTAAATAATCGCGATTATTTACTTTGGTTGCAAAATTTTGTTTGGACTTTACAATTTTGTTCCTTGCATGTTTTTTTTGCATCTATGCTTGTTCAAAAATTGATTTGAAGCAAATTGTACCAAAATTGTCAGCATTTCAGACTCAAGGACATTTTAGAGAAAAATCCGACAAATCTACTAACTTTTGACACTCTATTCACTGAACAGGAGCCATGCAAGCAGCAGAGAGGGCCAAGAAGAAGCTCAACCAGAAAGAAAAGTTGCAGGACCTGTACGCATACCAACTGGATTCAGATTTAGTCAAAGCCGCCAAGGCAGCCTATCTTTCAAAAGAACAGCCAGAAGAGCATCACACCACAGTGTTCACCGGTAGATTCGAGAGTGAGAAGGGACATCAGGTAGAGTTGCAACTCCTACCAAAAGAAGTGTATGATGTCGCCTCGAAGCCTGAGACCAAAGAAGCCAACCACAGGCTAGGACTCAGAGATTTCTATGAACGGGAGCCGTGTGGTGTGGATTTCCAAAAAGCTTACGAGCTTTTATCCACGATGAAAGAAGATGGAGCTGCCCACATTTCTGACCCTCAGGGGAATAAAGTCAAAGTGGTAATAACCAAGAAAATAGTGGTAGAAGCACTCAAACTGCCCGCAGAAGGAATGACGATGAGGACAAGGGACAAGAAAATGGCAGGTACTTTCATCAAAGAAATCACCCCAGCCACCTTTGCAGACCTAATTCACAAGCAAGTGGAAGATCCATCAAGGTTATACCACCAACACTTCCACTTCGTGGCTAAAAGGCCACCAAGGTATACCATGCCAAATCATACGGTTGCCACCACTTTCATGCAAGGTCCTCAAGTCAACAACCAGGCAACCGGTGGACCACACACAATATGTCTTGACCACTTTGAAAGGCACAAAGAAAGAAGAAAAAATTACATACCTGGGTGCACCATAGGTACTGACAAGGATTGCATACCATGCCAACGCCATGGCCGACAACCTACCACCTGCCCCATACCAAAACACTTGGATACTGTCAGCTCAACCATCTCCTCGAGCTACAAGATTAGCCAAAAGATCCTACAAATCTGATGAAGAGTCGGCTGAAAGCTCGCTAGAAAGACATAGTAGTGAAATCTCAGATAATGAGGAAAAGAGAGCACGAAGAGAGGAGATGAAAAGCCGGGGGAGCACACCAAGAAGAGCCCGTGCAAAAGCAAGCCGGGTTTGAAAGAGAAAAACATGCATACCAATGCAACCGACAAGCACAAGGAAAGGACTAGGAAAAATGGGTGCCTAGTGGACTTAAGGGACCAAGGACAAAGCATCACACAAGGAAAGAGGCTGAAGATCCAACAGAATCCTTGGAAAAAATGTATCAAGAAGCAAAAGCTCTAAAGCTGAAAGAAGCCCAAGAAGAGGCAAGGAAAGCGAAAGAGACAGAGGACCAAAGACAAGCCGAGGAAACGGCAAGGGAAGAGGCACAACACGAACAAAGTCACGATCCTCCCTGACGCACGTCACCGCCTACAAAATAACAGGATAACCCTATTCCAAGCCCACCACCATCACTAGCAACGAAAGCCACAGAAGCTGAACCCACCAAAGAGACAGAATCTGAATCAAAAGAAGCAGAAGAATCTACACAAGAGGCTACTGCTACACAAGAGCAACTTAAAGAGAAAGAGGCTAAGCTTGAATAAGAGAAAGTAGGCGAAGCTACGCAAGAGCCTGAACAGAAAAAGGCAGACGTATCTGCACAACAGGCAACCACTACACAAAAGCAGCAAAAAGAGAAAGAACCCGAGCTAGAAAAGGAAACAAGTACTACACAAGAGGAAACAAGTCCGAGCCAACACCTTCTACCTCAACATAGCATGAAACGATCGAGGCATCCACAAAGCCTCAGGATGACAAAGCAGAAGAAGACCAACCACAACCTCAAGGGCAAGAACAATCAACCGCCACAATGCAGCCGAGAGAGACACAAGAAACTGCCGAGAAATCTATGCAGCTAGCAAGAAATGAAGATTGGCAATCAAATGATGAGGTAATCCTGCAAGTCAGCAAATATGCAAGGCAAATGCAGGATATGACGAAAAGACTCCAATCAGCAACACTTAGCCACAACACAAAGACTAAAGAACTAGAGATGGTGATTGATGCTCTCCAAGGAGAGTTAGAAGACAGATTAAATGCCATCATCGATCTTCAGAGGCAAGTGCAAGAAATGAAAGGAAGCTGAACAACATCAGCTAGCAAGAGATAGACAACATAAGGAGATGGAGGAGTTAGGTGACCTATTTACAAAGTTGTCAGATGCTTGCAAAGCAAAAGATGAACAACTGACAGAAGTTACAAACAAACTTCTAATGACAACCTTGTCAGCTCAGAAGATTCAAGTACAGTTGAATGTTAAGAACGCTTCTTTACAATACTCAGAACAAAGAATAAATGATCAGGCAATTTTCTTGCGGAAAATACGACAGAATCCAGTGGTAGCCTCGATCAAAGGAACATACGAGGTCTACAAAGCATTGGAGAAAAAGAACAAGGACCTCGATCTGGAACTAAAGTTATAGCAATCTCAGCACAGAGACCTGGCCTTGATGCAGGTCCAAAGAGAAGATGAACTGCTGAAGGAGATAGCTGAGCTTAAAAGAGTTAACCAACTCTGCTGAGAGATGGAAAGCCAGAAAGCAAGAAGAGACAGGTACTTCGGAGCAGCCTCAAATAGAAATACCCTCAATGTCATTTGCTGAACTGGAGACACAATCCACATTAGAGTTGAGTGGTGAGGAAGATTTTCAGGTAACTATTACAGAAGAAGACACAGTGTCCATGGTCCAGCTCTCAAAGGCTGAAGAAGATGCACTGAATGAAAAGATTACACAAGAGATAGATAAGTAGTGGAAGGCAGTGATGGATTGGGAGTTAAGAGTTCTTCACTTCGTCAATGTTACACAACTCACTCCCAATCAAATCAATGTGCAATGGCACCAACAATCCCTGCCCTACCCTCTGATAAAAGTTGAGTTACTACTGATAAAAGAAAGGCTTTACGCAGATATGCAAGTTGAGGGCGCAGATAAAGACCACCCGAAGTGGAGGTTGATCTGGCTGAATAAAAACCCACAATACTTGATTTTGTTCACAAGAGCACTTGCGGCCCTGCAAAAAGATCCGACTTTCTGTCATGTACCAAGAGTAAGGACATGGATAGCACATGAGGCACTACTCAAGAAGCGGCCAACTTGGCTAAATTGCCTGCTCCAGAAAAGGGACCAGCGACTAAAGAATACATGGTGAAAATCCTAAAGGGCACCATGTCATTCTTTAAAGTCTACCTGATTTGTCATGTACGATAGTATATAAGATCTGCCGAATGGTGCTCACATGCACCAAAGTGTTCAATGAGCCAGAGCAAGCAGGCGCCCCTTGGATGTCATTCCTCGAGGGATAATAAAGGTTTGTGCGATGATCTCAGTGGGCAACCTTCTGAAGAAGTCCTCTATGGCTTCTACGCTAGATGCATGTTTCTACCTTCACACAATATGCTGGCATTAGAGGAAGCGTTCTACACGGGATTCTTCACTTGGCGAACGAAGATATTTACGCCAGTGATCAGCAACCTCACATCAAGATTTGTAGGCTACTAAGTAGTGGAGCTGAAGAACAGAGTAACTATGCAGTTTTTGCAAGTGCCAGATAAAGAAAGGATGATCAAATACCAAAAGGTACTAAGTGCGCTTAAAGACCGCCTCGCCAGCTTACGAGCCCGAAGACTACTTCAGCCCATAAAGCTGTGTCAAGGGATGACACAAGCGAGGAGGGAGGAATGTTAGCAGCAAGCTAACACGGATACCATTTTTTGGAGTTCTCATTGTAAAACACTTATTGTTTTGATAAATTGGAAATATTGTAACTCTTATTTTCTCGGATAAACTCTGTAATTAATGACCTGGGGCTACAAGCTTCCAGATTGTATCAACCTGTCATTACCCACCTTTGGTAGAACTATGAGATTATTAGTTTTGACCACCAAAACCTTGGCTAAGGTATAAAAGCCAATTTTTGTAAGTTATTCTTAAGTTTTGGATAATGAAATACTCAGCATGAGCTAACGGCGCTCACTCCTCTCCTTCTCGCGCTTTCTACTCCCTCCCTGGTTGTCACATTGCAGTCGCATTTGTTGCATTGCAACCGCAGGTAAGAGCTCTAAGCATTGACATAAGCAGTTTACAGTATTTCGTAGCTTTTAGCGTCATTGATGACCCACGGCTTAGTTTCATCATAACTAGGAATTTACACTTTCAAATAAAAAACTAACAATAGGCGGGGTATTGGGACATCATTGCTAAGCATTTAGATGCATTCTGGGTCGAAAATGACTAGGTCAAAAATCCACTGCTATTAATAATCACGATTTTGGAACTTGACCAAAAGTGGGGTTTGAGACCATAAGCATGTGTGGTTAGGTCTTATAAACATGTCCTAGAAGTTTAGTTACGTTTGGATGTCATTTGATGCTATAATGGATGTGATTTGTTTGCCGACGAGCGATTGGCTTTTGGTGATTTCAGTCACTTGAGTGTAGTTTGAGTTAGATGCAAGTTGTTAGTTATTTTCCAAGAGATTGACTCTTGTAGTCTCTATGCACTAGTCGAGTCAGCTTCATCCCATGGATTGACAATTTAATCGTGATTCTTCATGATATTGCAATAAGATAGGATGGTGAGGTTAGACATGCGTCCCACACACTCTAACTGGCACAATGAAGAACTAGTGTACACTGCTCCAATCCAAGATCTTTCACTAGGCGAGCAAGCCAAATAACTTCTTTGCATGCCTCACTCAATGCAACATACTCTGCCTCTGTGGTAGAAATGGATGTACAGTCTTGAAGAACGGATCTCCAAGAAATAGTAGAACCAACAAATGCGTAAATCCAACCCGTTGTTGATTTACAACTGTCAACACAACCTGCATAATCATTGTCTAAAAATTCTTCAATGGATGACTGTCCACGACCATAGCATAACTGTCTGTCTGCAGTGCCACTCAAGTATCTGAGAATCGACTTGACACCATCCCCATGCTTTTTACCAGGGTTAGACAGTAATCTGTTGACAACTCCCACTGCATGTTCAATGTCAAGTCTTGTATCCACCATGGCATACAAGCTGAAGCATAAGGAACCTTAGCCATTGCAGCTTTTTTCTCAGTAGATTTGGGACAATCGTTCTTGCTAATTTTCAAATATGCAGGCAATGGAGTACTCAAAGCCTTTCCCTTTTGTATGTTCAAATGATCAAGAACCTTGTGCACATACTCTTTTTGAGAAATGTACAACAACCTTTTCTTACGGTCATGAGTAATGCGCATACCAAAAAGTGATTGGCTTTACCCAAATCTTTCATATCAAATTGACTTTGTAGCTTGGTTTTCAAGTCAGCAATGTCCTTCTTAGAATGACCAGCAATAAGCATGTCATCTACATAAAGAATAAACATAATAAGCTGTCTATTGGGTTGTCTTTTCACGTAAAGACATGCATCCTCATTACTGCGCTTATAGCCTAGGGAACGCATAAATGCATCAAACTTTTGATACCATTTTCTAGATGATTGCTTCAAGCCATAAAGACTTTTCAGAAGCTTACACACCTAATGCTCCTTGCCCTTTAGCACAAACCCTTCAGGTTGTTGCATATAAATCTCTTCCGCAAGATCACCATGTAAGAAAGCTGTAATGCAATCCATTTGATCAAGATCCATATCTTCAGTGGCAACCAAAGCAAGTGTTAGCAGCTGGACACACACAAGAGAGAATGATTGCTCGGCATGATATTATTTTTTGTAGTTATTCTTTAATTGAGAAAAACCGTCATTTTACCTTTGTAAATAATGGGGCTTGCAGAAGCTTCTAGATTGTATCCCATTTTTGACATTTAGATTGAGTGGATGGTTAAATTGGAACCTTAGGGTTTGAAATTGTAAGGTATTTATACCACTTTTGACCTTAATGGAAAAACCTTTTGTCATTTTTAAAAAGTTCTGTTTGTGTGAGTGAGCGTACTCTGTGTACGAGAGAGAGTGAGAGTTTTATCTTGACGCTATGCGCGCACCGGTGGTCGGAATCGAGTGCAGAGAAGTGCATCGTGTTGCCCCCGACGAGAGCTACGCACCAACACCTACATTGTGGGTGTATGATCTGGTTTTGCGAACTCGACTCACGAGCTACATCTTGTGATTCGGTGACCATACGTTGTCTGTTTTCGCATTTCAACATATCCACGCGTTCGCATCGAGTAGAGCTACACATTAGGCACTTTAGATTTTGGAAACGATGACCTACAAATTTCGACCAGACATCCTACGTGATTTTGCACCAGGTGTTTAGGGTTGGGATTTTGGTTCATGGACCTTAGGGAGAGCGACCTATTGGTGTTAATAAGGTTTCCTGCAAGTTCTGTGGCGTTTCGAGAATGTTTGATGGGTATTTGGATCTTGAAAGCATTGTAGGAAACTCCTCTTATGCACTCCTGAAGGCTGTAGCTTAGACATTGGGTAGAGAACTCTGTAGGAAGTAGTCGAGAGTCGGTCGAGTGTAGGTTGACACCCTATGCTTGCTTCCATGTGCCTACGGGTGGAGCTTGTGTCCTTAGCTGACAAATCTTGTTAGGTGAGTTCTCGCTGTGCTGACGTCCGTCACGGCGTATCCACCAACATTGGCGCCGCTGTCGGGGACGAAAACCCTAGGTAGATGACTGAGACTAGTCCTTGAGGATAGGGATTCTCTGGCTTGCCAGAGTCTCGTTTTACATTTAGATAGGATCAGAGGGTGAAGGACTCTCTAGGTTTTAGGAGGAGTCTAGGGAGCGAGTGTCTGGCCTAGATCCTTCGACTTAGGTAGACTTAAATAGTTTTAGGTATTAGTTGAGTTGTGGTGTAGAGAGTAGGAGTTGGAGTGGTAGAGGCGGTGGAAGGAGAGCTTGAGAGTCTGGAGAGGCCAGGAAGCAACCAAGACACCAATATCACCATCTCACATCATGAGTAGAAGTAGGGTAAGTAGGAAATCAAAAAGTAAAGAACAGCTGTGGACTGAGCTGATCAAGGGGAATCTATAGTGCAAACTCCAAGCAAAACAGAGCAGGTAGACATCCTATGCGTAGGATGTCTACAGGGGCTTAGTGAAGTGAAAAGCTGAATGAGGACATAGAGTGATGTTCCAATTGACTTAAGAGTTCCAGAACTTCTTTAAGAAGTGAAATTGGACCTCGTTTGATCTTTTGATGGAGCAAAGATGGAATTAAGACTTTTCCTATAAATTGACCAACATTTGAGGGAAGTACAGTTCCAGATTAGCAGGACTAATCAAGAACATCCAAAGTGTATAAAATACAGTAGTGGTTGAGGTTAACCCTCCAGTTATACCAATCATTAGTAAGACCACCTCTAGCGGTTAAATGCTTTGATTTGATTGCCGAAATTAAACGCTTGTGTACATATATATTCAGCGGCAAAGCAAGAAGTTGAGCGGAAACTGATCCTTTTCCAGGTGAGTGGTTGGATTTGTGATAAATTGTATTGCTAAGTTTGATGAATCTAAGATCAAGACGACACATTCTTAGAGATCAAAAGGTGGCAGGTGATCAGGGTAGCTTAGTGTCCACCGAGGAGAGTGTAACTCAGGCAAGGCTAGATCCACTAGAACCGATTATTGGGGAGGGTACTGATACTGACACTTCATCAGATAAGTCCTTCTTCATGATGGGTAGTCAACAGCCAGGAGGTTTCCGATGAGGGACCAATGCTAGGGAGAAGCACCTCCCAAAATCCTTTGAACGATGCCAAATTCACTATAATCTTCTTAGAAGGAACAAACTCGAGGGGAGCCCTAGTTTATTCTGACTATAGAGAACGCAAGTGTATTTGTATTGAAGAAAGACCTGCTCAGAGAGTGGAGATAATTCGAGTCTATGATGATGGAGATAGATTCCGAGACGAAAAGGGGAACCACTATCTGATAGTTAGTAACCCTGAGGATTACAACAGATATGGAATAACGTGGCAAAAGGAAAAATGGTTTCAGAGACTCAAGAACCGCCTCCAAACATTGATCGACCTGGAGCTCTTTTTATGTATCATAAGAAAACAGCCAGGGTCTCAACCTATAATGAGAATGTGGGAATTTACAAGCATGAGAGCGAGGGAGTAGTCTCTTATTTTTGATGCAAAGAACCCTCCCCAAACGGATTAAGCAAAGACAAGGTTCTTTACTTATTCTCTTATGAAATTTCTATGGGGAAGGATATCATTTTTGTTGATAGGTACGGACGAGAATACAAATGTATTCTCTCGGAGGAGGTAGAAAAGGCAACAGTTCCAGAAACATCAACATATGGCCCCGAAGAAGTGCCAAGGGTCACCTACACCCCTAGCTAAGCGACAAATCCATTTTCAAAAGAGTACGACGCAACCTTACATTCTAACCCACAACAGATGTTCAACTACCAGAACCAACCAGCAACCCAACCATCACATGGCTTCGACAAAGTGCCACTTTAGAACAAGACCGAAACCGAGATGGTTATCCAGCCGCACAAGGGCTAAGGGATTTACAAGAACCACCACTCTATTCACAGTATCAAAGCGAGAGTAAGCCAAAAACTCAAGGGTCAACAGAGCCTGGAAGACAACCCATAGAACGAGTTCGAAGAGATGAACCATCTCTTGCAAAAACGGTTAGAAATTATGGCTTAGGAGCACCTCTGGGAGAGGAACCCTGCCACTACCAAATGCCAGAGGAGGTATATCAATTGGGACGAGGAGAACCAATGATGAGAATTCTAGACCATTGTAGAATTAGACCTTCTCAGGTGCAAAAATGGGTAAACAAGAAATACATAGGAAACAGAGATCGTAGAGATCATGTAGCAGCATTTGTGCGTGTAATTAGAGCTGAAGAAGTGTTAGACTTCCCTACCCAATTTGCAGGGTTTGGACTGAACCTAGAGGAGGATGCTGCTACTTGGTTTGACTCTGTGGAGCGTAGAGACTTTGAGTTTATGAAGGAGGTGTTTGACGAGTTAATTGAGGAATTATCACAAAGGGGGATAGCTCATAATACAGTCTCACAAATCCATAAATTCAAAGAGAAAGAAGGGGAATCTGTGCACAGCCCCATGACTAAAGAGATATGTTAAGTTCTGCCCTGTGGAAGAACTGCCAACTCAGTCTAAACTTATGATTTTATTTATACAAGGACTGAAGAATGCAGATCTCCAGAAGGACTTACATATGAAGAGGAGCACGACGTTAAATGAGTTAACTAAGGAGGCTCTTTACCTTGTAGACAATTGTGCGGTCTACAAAGAGGGTGAATTCAAGGATCTTGATGATGATTCATCCTCACAACAAAGTGGAAGCAAGTCCACTAAGACAACACCGAAAGGAGAATTAGCTGTAAGCCAGGAGCAGCTTGTAGAGAAAGTGCTAAAAAAGATTAACTTGTATGCCAAACCTCAGGCTAAACAGCCAAAGTGGTGTGCTATTGAACAAAAATGGACAAACCATGTGACGGAGGAATGTTATTATAACAAGGGATATGTGAGAGAACGACCTTATGCTCCTCAGGCTCAGGTAGCATCTCCTTAACTTCCACCGATGCCTAGGTATCAAGCAAGAAACCTACCAGGACCTGTAGGTGTAGAAAGACCACAACCAGTGTTGGGACAGCAACCACCCCTCCCAAGATTCTGACCAGTCGGCATAAGATACACACCAATAGTAAACAAACCAGAAGAGAAGACTTTGGTGCCTATGCATGCATATTACAAAGATCCCAATGGATATGATGAAAATATTGTCTATTATCCACCGGAAGAACCCCCAACACCGGGACCATGGAGCATGATGGGAAGTGCAGGACCACCAACAGCTGCACAGGCGGCAGAAGAAGGAAGATATAGCTTGGATGAACGAACATTGTTGTTCATAGCCAACGGAGGCATGGGTGGACAGAGACATGCATACCAACAAAGAGGAGATCAAGGAGCACCTCAACAGCCTAAGGGACCCTGCTACAAGTGTGGTGGAGACCATTGGCTAAGAGACTGTCCTCATGATGAAATCATTAGAGTCAATGCATATTGCACCGAGTGTGGAATTACTCATTTAATTCCTGATTGCCCTAAGAACCCGAGAAAAGGAGCAAAAACTACCTTGAACATGTTGAAAGCAGTGCCTTCCAGTGGAGAGTCAAAAAACGAGACAGTAATACCTATTCAAGCAGTGACACGAGCCCGAGCTCAAAGAATGATGAATGAACCCATAATTGAAGAGCCAAAAATCGATGCCCCAAGTTCAGAAATAAAAAATCAGAGAAGCACTTGGAAAGCTAGAAAGGCGCGTATGAAAGCCAGGAGAGAACGAGAGCAAACACACAAAGGATAGATTAGAGCGGTTAGAGGATCTAACCAGTCTAAGCTCGCACACTGCGGCAACCATAGCACCCAAGGGAATAGCAGAACCCAAAAGTGCAGGATCAGGAGGATCAGTATGGACGCACTTTTAAAAGCATACGAAGCCAGACTAAAAAACAACCAAACCCAAGAGCAAAGATGGATGACTTATCCATATGCTTGAAACAGCCCAATCCTTGATAGAAAACCAGCTTGGTAAACCTGCAAGTTGGCATGAAGTACTAGCTCCAACCCCTATCAAATGGCAACTTTAGAGAAACAAGTAGACACGAAGGAGGGACTCACGACTGCCTCTAAGTCTAGGAGAGAACCTATCATAGTGCCAAATACAACAGATGAGACAATTGATGGTTTCCAGCCTAAAACATTGGTAGAAATGGGTAAAGATTGTAACAGTCTAGATAACCTATGGAAGCAAATCCGTGATGCCAACGAAGCTAACAGGGTGAGCTACCAAATGAATAGCACTAGAAAAGAGAAAAATGAGATCTTATCTCCTATTGAAGAATTTGACGCAAGATCACAATTGAACTTTGATATGCATTCACAAGGGGGAGACCAGGGATCAATTAGTTCGGGGCACAGCCAACCAGACTCGCTAAAAACTCTACCCTCTTACCTAGGGGAATATGAAAACAAGTCTGAGGTGAGAGAAATCCCATCTCAAAGACTTTCTTCTAACAGAGTGATGGATTCACAATGGTTGATTGAGTTATTGTCCACCCAGATGGCATACACAATCACTTTAGCCGAACTCCTAAGGCTACGGCCAAACATGTGGACCACCGTAGGAAAATGTTTAGAAAAATTTGGAGTAAAAGACCCCACCTCGAAGCTTCAAGAAGGGATCAGAGAATTGGACAAGCCTCAACTAAACACTAGGCCAGTACCTTCAAACAAGGTTGAAGAATATTGCGAGGGAGAAGATGGAAATACCACACGACTAGTAGAATTCCAAGGAGTAGTTTCGAAAGCTATTCTTGACAGTGGAGCAGGAGTCACTATCGCCACTAAGGAAATCTGAAAAAATCGGGAAAACCGGCTTTGAGAGCTACCAGAATGAAATTGCAACTGGCAGATGGGTTCATGGAAAAGCCTCTAGGAATTTTAGAAAAAGTAATTGTCACCTCGTGCGGAATCGAGTATGAGCATACATTTGCAATAGTCGATTTTGACAAAAATAACAATTACGAGATCATCTTGGGAAGACCATTCATGAGACAGTTAAAGATGGTCCAAGATTGGGGTTATGACCAAATCGGACCCTCCAATCCGCCCATGTGTGGCCGCCCTTGAGAAGACAAGTCCGCTTTTGAATTCGGCCACCGGCCACCTGCCATTGACTTCCGACCACCGGCCATCGACCATTGACTATCGGCCACCGGCCAACCGACCGGTTGTTTTCCGACCACTTTCCGGCCGCCGTTCTGCCATAATATTCCGGCGAAAAAAAAAGTCTCAGGGGCCTCCGCCTCCGAGGCCTCTAAAGTTGCCCCTGATTCTTGTCTGTGAAAATTTTGGTTTCCAGTGAGTGATTTTCCTTCACACACGATGGCTTCTCCTCATAATGGGGGCCTTACAAATGTGCGCTTTTACCACAGAAAATTACAAGGGTAAATCAGGCTCCATACTTAACAATCTCCCACTTGGAGACTGATATCCAAACCAAACCTGTGACTGCTTTCCATTCTGGCTTCTTATCCTTGAATGCCGATTGAAGATGAGCAAAAGCTCAACTCCTCCTTGTTGACCACCTTTGTAAACATGTCTGCAGGATTTTCACTTGTATGCACCTTTCCTAGCTTTAGCTGTCCCTCTTCCAAAAGAGTGCATATGAAGTGATATCTCACCTCAATGTGCTTTGTCCTTGAATGAAAGGCTGAGTTCTTCGCAAGATGGATAGCACTTTGGCTATCACTGTACAAGACACAATTGTCTTGTTTGAATCCAATCTCTTCTAAGAATCTGTGAAGCCACATAATTTCTTTGCTTGCCTCTGTCATTGCTACATACTCTGCTTCCGTGGTAGAAAGTGAAACCACTTTCTGCAGCTTTGAAGCCCAGCTTACTGCTGTGCCTCCAACCGTGAACACATAGCTAGTAGTGCTCCTTCGAGTATCTTTGTCACCTGCCACATATGTATCAACATGAGAAAATATTTCATTGAAGTCAATACCTTTTTTTTGAGAAAAACCTTTTACCACAAGCCTAGACTTGTACCTTTTCTTCCCACCTTCTTCTTCCTTCAGCTTGTACACCCATTTGTTTTGAAGTGCCCGCTTACCTTTAGGCAATTCAACCAACTCCCATGTTTGGTTGCGATGTAGTGAGTCCATCTCCACTTGCATGCTCTTCGTCCATTCTTCTTTGGATTCATGTTGCATAGCTTCTTCGTAGGATTCCGGCTCTCCAGAATCTGAGATCAAGAGATGGTTGAAGGAAGGAACAAACCTTTCTGGAGGTCTACTTGCTCTTGTAGATCTTCGGGGAATAGGTTGAGGCTCCTCATTTGGTTGACGTTGTTGCACATTGTCACCGTTTGCAGTCCTTGAGTCTTCACCGTCCTCAAGCTCCATGTACTCATCACCTATTTCTTTTTTATGTTTTCTTTCCAAGTAATCTTTGTACATATTTTGCTCGTTAATAATTACATCCCTACTCCTTAAGATTTTACCATCTTCAGGATTCCATAGGCGATACCCAAAGTCTCCTTCTCCATAGCCAATGAAGAAACACTTTTTGGACTTTGCATCTAGCTTTGATCTTAGGCTTCTATCTATGTGCATGAAATCCTCACACCCAAACACTTTGAGAAATGCATAATTCACCGGTTTACCTGTCCATGCCTCTTCTGGAACTCCCCCATCCAATGCCGTTGAGGGTAATAGTACAATGAGCCACCAAGTGATGGTGTACTTGCAGGACCCCAAACATCAGAATGAACCAACTCAAGTTTTTTATTTTTTCTTTCATTTCCTGATTTTTGAAATTTTACCCTCTTTTGTTTACCATAAACACAATCTTCACAGAACTCTAAGTCCACTTCTTTCAAACCTGGTAGAAGCTTCTTTGTTTGAAGGATTTGCATTCCTTTGGCACTCATATGCCCAAGTCGGTAGTGCCACACCGCACTGTCAACTTCTGTAGTTGCTGCACAAGCTGAAGGTTGCGTGCTAACAGTACACAAGTAAAGTGTACCGACTTTTTCTCCCTTTGCAACCACCAAAAAGATCCCTTTGAGATCTTCCACCGTTTGTTTCCGAATGCAATGTTGTGACCTTCATCGTCCAATTGTCCTGTAGAGATCAAATTTTTGCGAAGAGAAGGAACATGCCTAACATCTTTAAGCTTCCATTCATTTCCGTTAGCAGTTTTGACAGAAACTGTACCTTTGCCGACAATCTCACAAGCTTCATCATCTCCCAAGTATACATACCCAAAATTACCTTTGGTGTAGTCTTGGAAATATTGCTTGTGTGGTGTCGCATGGAATGAAGCCCCGGAATCTACTATCCAGGAATTAGACACATTGTCTAATGAGAGAATTAGAGCATCTTGCTCTACTTTACCTGCCACATTGGCCTCCGATGTTGGCTTGTTCTCTTGAGACTCTGTCTCCTTCTTCTTCTTGGACCAGCAATCCTTCTTGACGTGGCCCTTCTTGCCGCAGTTCCAACATTCAAGAACTGACTTTGTGCGTGACTTGCTCCGCCTTGAGCGATCACGACCCTTTTGGTTTTTGAACCTCTCCTTAGGCCTTCCTCTTGTTTCCACTGATAGTGCAGCACTTGATGATTCTCCTGTGCTTCTCCTTCGCATTTCCTCGCTTAGGAGAACACCCACAACATCATCAAACTTAAGAGTATTTGTGCCAGAGATAGAATTACTTACAGCCATCCCAACTATCCGGTAGGCTGTCCCAACTATCCGGTAGAGATGATAGTATAAGGAGAGCTCGCACTTAGTCATCGAAATTGATTTTCACTGATCGAAGTTGACTTATGTTTGTGTTAAAGTCATTTAGGTGTTCTGCAACTAAACCATTCTCTGCCATCTTTAGATTGAACAAGCGCTTCATAAGAAATACCTTATTGGATGCTGATGGTTTCTCGTAGAAGTCGTCAAGTGACTTCATCAAGTCCTCCGTGGTCTTCATCTCCGAAACATTGAAGGCCACCGTTGACGCCAAGCTTAACCGGATTGTTCCCACTGCCTTTCGATCAAGCACAATCCATGCTTCATCTGCCATTGTTGCCGGCTTCTTCGCAAGACCGCCTAGTGGAAAATAGAGGTCCTTCTAGTAGAGATAGTCTTCAATCTGCATCTTCCAATGTTGGTAATTTTTTCCGTTGAACTTCTCAATCTTGAGCTTCCCTTCCTCCGCCATAACTCCCACTCAATTCAAGGAATCCTTTCCTTGAGATAATTTAGCTACAAGCAAACCTGGCTCTGATACCAGTTGTTAGGAAATAAGACGTAGCTAAATAGATTTTTGAGTAGATTACTTAATAGAGAGAGATAGATTTCACACACAAGAGATTATAGAGTAGAGAGAGAAAGAGAGAGAGAGAGAGAGAGTACACACGATATACGTGGTTCACCCAATGTGGGATACGTCCATGGGAAAGCAGCCACTCAATGGCTTTAACACTTAAAAAAAAAGAAGTAGTTTACAAAGGGATTAAACCCTTAATAGAGCTCCCGCCTTGCTTCACTCTCACCACCTCACACTCACCTTGTTGCATCAACTTCACACTATAAAATGTGTGTAGAAATGGCCTCCTTTTATAGGCCAAAAGGGCTGCCCTCTCTTATGAGAGACAGCCATGTGTAGCCGCCCTTGTGCGAATAAGTCCAAATCGGACCCTCCAATCCGCCCATGTGTGGCCGCCCTTGAGAAGACAAGTCCGCTTTTGAATTTGGCCACCGGCCACCAGCCATTGACTTTCGACCACCGGCCACCGGCCATTGACTTTCGACCACCGGCCATCGGCCATTGACTACCGGCCACCGGCCAACCGACCGGTTGTTTTCCGACCACTTTTCGGCCGCCGTTCGGCCATAATATTCCAGCGAAAAAAAAAGTCTCGGGGGCCTCCGCTCCCGAGGCCTCTAAAGTTGCCCCTGATTCTGGTCCGTGAAAATTTTGGTTTCCGGTGAGTGATTTTCCCTCATGCACGATGGATTCTCCTCATAATGGGGGTCTTACAAATGTGCGCTTTTACCACAGAAAATTACAAGGGTAAATCAGGCTCCATACTTAACAGAGTGTTCAGACAGCTTAAGCAAGTGTGGGGAGACAACAACGACTATCAAGTTTTATGATTTTGCCAATCAACACCACAGACGCCAGGAACGCTATAGAAAAAAACGAGCAGAAAACAAAAATTAGAGAGAACGTGATGCCGATGATAAAAGATAAAACTCACTATCTAATGCTTGTCAAAGCAGAGGATTGTGTGAAAGACCAAATATCAGGAAGATTCTCAAAATTTCAAAGGGAAGGAACGCAAGAGGAAATAAAACAAGTACGGAAGGCTAAAACAGAAACAAAATAAAAAAAATCTCAACAATCAAAACAAGGAAAAACAAAAGACCCAGAGTGGACCAAAATGGAGCGTAAAAAGAAATACCAAGAACTAAAATGGTCATTACGAGAGGTATGGACTACTGAGGGAGAAAGTGATGGTAAGGAGGAGTCAAAAAAAGGAAACATGAATGTACCATTCCACTATCGAAAATTCACCATCCAGGACAGAAAAATCATAATGACACCACCAGTCAGAGAAAGAATAAACTAGGAATCTTATGATGGGCCAGAAAATGCAAAACAAATAGACCTCGCTGCACCAGGCGAAAAGCCTCAACCGGTCTATATAGCAACTGATTTAGAGCCTGAAGAAGAAGAACTACTAACACAACTTCTCAAGAAGTATAAAGATGTGTTTGCATGGTCCTACAAAGACCTCAAAGGGGTTGATCTGTCGATATGCCAACATACAATTCCGTTGAAATTAGATGCCAAAACTAGTAAACAGTGTCCTTACACATATAATGACACATTTGCTAAATGAATCAAAGAGGAGATTGACAACCTGATGGATGCTGAATTCATCTATGAAATCGAACATACAGATTGGGTGTCACCCATTGTGGTTGTCCCCAAAAAGAACGAAAATCTGCGTGTGTGTGTGAACCTCAAAAAGGTAAATACAGCCACCATAAGGGATAATTATCCCTTGCCGATCACAGAGCATGTACTTGAGAGGGTGGCTAGAAAACGGGCTTATTCCTTTCTAGACGGGTTTTCAGGGTATAACCAACTGGCAATTGCAATGGAGGATCAACACAAAACAGCATTTGCCATAGAATGGGGAATATATGCGTATAGAGTTATGCCTTTTGGCTTAACCAATGCCCCGGCTACCTTTGTCCCAGCTACCTTCCAAAGGTTAATGACTCATGCATTCAAAGAATACCTGAGAATATTCTTAGAAATATATATGGATGATCTCTGTGTCCACTCTCTTCTATGAGAAGAACATATTGACCATTTACAAAAGGTATTTGAGAAATGTAGAACATATTGAATCTGTCTTAACCCGGAAAAGTGCATTTTTATGGTTAGACAAGGCCGCATCTTAGGACATATTGTCTCAAGAAATGGCATAACCACTGACCTAGACAAAATCAGAGTCATAGTAGACTTGCCCAGGACTACTAATGCCAAACAAGTGCAATCCTTCATGGGACACTACGGATATTATCAAAGATTCATATATATGTATGCAGTCATTGCACAACCTTTGTATCGTTTATTAGTCAGTTTCGACTGGACTGAGGAGTGTGAAACTTCATTCCAAAAGCTTAAGGAAAACCTTGTATCAGCACCTGTACTTAAAGCACCAGATTGGGAAAAGATATTCCATGTTCACATTGATGCTTTTGCATATGCAATTGGGAGTATTCTGGCTCAACCTGGAGACGGAACAATGGATTTCCCAGTTTGTTATGCGAGCCGACAGCTAAACAGTGCAGAAAAGAACTACACAACCACTGAAAGAGAGGGGTTAGGAATGATTTATGCTGTAAAGAAATTTTGGCATTATTTGCTCGCAAACAAATTTGTGTTCTTCACAGATCATCAAGCTCTTTTATATCTAGTAAATAAACCATGCAATACTGGGAGAATTGTACGTTGGTTTAGTATATTGTTAGAGTTTGATTTCATAGTGGTGGTCAAGAAGGGTAAAACTCATCTACGGGCGGATCATCTTTCAAGGCTGCAAAACGGGGAAGCTCCTGAAGGAGTAGACGATGACATACCTGATGCTTATCTTTTCTGTAAAGAATGAGGATGCAAGAGAGCTACACAAGACAAGCGCAAAGCACACAGAGATGGAAAGCTTCTTCTTCTTCTCCTAGAAAAGAGAGTACAAAATGACTAAGTGCTAAAACTGAAAAGTAGCACATATGTACATGCGGTCACTAAGTGTGAACACGCTAGAAGCGTACTAGGCTGGCACTATAAGTGTAGTCCAGCTGTAGAATCACTGGCAGAGATCCTCCGTGTCGGTCACCTAACGTGCCAGTGAGTAAATGTCGTAAGCGGCCAAGACCCATAGTGGATGCCAGCTCAAGATGTAGAGCTCGACATCTCAACACTCCCCCTCGAGCTCTGCATGTCGCAGAGTCGAAGCATAGTCCGGAAACGTCGAAGCTTCTCAGCTCCGAGGGCCTTGGTAAAGATATCCGCTATCTGCTCCTTTGTGCTGACGTAAACCAAGTCGATGTCGCCCGCCAACACTCGCTCTCGAACGTAGTGATAATGGACCTCTATGTGCTTGGTCCTGGCATGGAACACTGGGTTTCTAGCCAACTGCATGCTGTTGAGGTTGTCACAATGGATGACAATCTACTGGTCCACTTGCACTCCCAAGTCCTCAAGTAATGTGCGTAGCCAAGCTACCTCGCACGCTGCAACTGCTGCACCTCTGTACTCGGCCTCTGTGCTCGATAAAGCAACTGTAGGTTGCTTTTTGCTGCTCCAAGTAACAGCAACACTCCCAAAAGAAAACATGAAGCCACTCGTAGATCTCCTATCAACAAGACTACCTGCCCAATCTGCATCTGTATACCCATACAATGCTAATGGCGCATTTGCTGCATAGAACAATGCGTAGTCAAGAGTCCCTTGCACATACCGAAGTGTGCGTCGTACTCCATCCAAATGTGCCTTCCTCGGAAGCTGCATGAACTGACTCTCCAAGCCTACTGTGTAGCTCAAGTCTGGCCTCGTGATAGTCAAGTAGATTAGACTAACCACAATCTTCCTATACATCTTGACATCCTCAACAACACCACCCTTCTCTGCACTCAGCTTTGCATTCACATCCAAGGGAATAGAAATTGGCTTATAATCAGCCATACCATACTTTTCCAACATGTCCAAAGCATACTGTCTCTGTGACAGCCATACACCCTCTGGAGTCCTGATCACCTCAATGCCAAGAAAGTAGCGCAACTCGCCCAAATATTTCATTTCAAACTCCTGTTTAAGAAGACCCTTCACATGGTCAATCTCCATAGCATTGTCACCCACAATAATAAGGTCATCTACATATATGGTAATGACCACAATCCCCACATCACTCTCACGTACATAGAGTGAATGATCAGCATGAGCTCTCCTAAACCCAATACTGACAAGATACTTGGCAATCCTGTCATACCATGCTCTAGAGCCCTGCTTCAAACCATACAAAGCTTTGAGAAGCCTGCATACATAATCTGGGTAACCTAGATCGACATAACCAGGTGGCTGATCCATATACACTTCCTCTTGCAACTCACCATTCAAGAAGGCATTCTTTACATCCATTTGATGCATAATCCATCCTCTAGATGCAGCCACTGCTATGACAGCTCTCACAGTCGTCATCTTTACCACTGGAGCAAAGGTCTCCTCATAGTCTATGCCATACGTCTGTGCATAACCCTTTGCGACCAGCCTTGCCTTGTGACGCTCAATGTTACCATCAACCTTATGCTTAGTTTTATACACCCATTTACAGCCAATAGCTTTCTTGCCACTTGGCAATGGCACCAACTCCCATGTGTCGTTTACTTCCAATGTAGCCATCTCTTCATTCATTGCATCATCCCAATGCACATTTCCAACTGCATCCTCAAAACATGTGGGCTCCACATCCTGTATCACCTTAGTCATGTAGGCTTGGTGATGCACTAGATACCCATCATAAGTCAACTTCTGAACTGGATTTCTGACTCTGTTAGATCTGCGCGGTCCTGGGTCACTCCTTTGCCCTCTAGCATCTTCTTGTACTTTCCTTACACCAGGTGTCCTGACAGTCGGAATTCCAAATTCCTCATCAAGACTTTGTTCAGAACCATCTGAATCCATGTCTACATGTGAAAAACCTGATGATGCATCAGCCATAAAGGGAGGTTCATCAACCTTTTCCTTTCCTTTTCGTGATACGTTCCTTGTACCTGCTGTTTGTGGAGTAACCTGCGTACGTAGTCTACCATTCCATGGCTTCTCAACAGAGCCACGAGAAGAGGACTCTTGTGGTCCACTCAAAACCTCTGACTGTGGCCTCACATTTTGTACAACCACATCATCTTTTACATCAACCCCAATAGTGCCATGTGCATTACTGTACCAACTGCTCATCTCATCAAAGACTACATCTCTGCTCACTCGTAATTCTCGTGTAGTAGGATTGTAGCACGTGTATCCCTTTTGTTCAAGGGAATATCCCACAAGAATACATTTCTCTGCTTTAGGATCCAATTTCCTACGCAACTCATCTGGTACATGCACGTAAGCTATGCAGCCAAACACTTTCAAGTGTGCCAAATCAGGCTTTGTACCTGTAAACTTTTCCTCAGGTGTTACATCATGCACCGCAGCTGTAGGTGTCCTGTTCATAATGTACACAACTGTATTTACAGCTTCAGCCCAGAAATGATGAGGCATGTTCTTCTCATTCATCAATGCACGTGAAACCTCTGCAATGTGCTTGTTTTTCCTTTCTGCAACCCCATTCTGCTGTGGAGTATATCTGCATGTAAACTGCCTGCGTATACCATGCATTCGCAGAAAATTTGTAAAATTGTTGGAGAAGTACTCTCCCCCTCCATCTGACCTCAATGTCTTGATTTGCATATCTGTCTCCTTCTCAATCATGACTTTGAAGTCTTGAAAGTGACCAAACACTTCACTTTTGTTACGCATGAAGTAGACCCATACTTTCCTTGTATGGTCATCAATGAAAGAGACATAATACCTGCAATCATATATACTTGCAGTATCGGTTGGACCCCAAACATCTGTGTGCACCACCTCAAGTGGATTTTTACATACATTGCGCTCATGTGGAAATGAGCCCTTTGACTGTTTTCCAAACTGGCATGTTGCACACACTTTATGCATACCATCCACCTTGAATTTGGGCAAACCTTTTACAATCTGTTTTGATTGCATGTTGCGCAATCTCTACTCATTGACATGGCCAATGCGTTTGTGCCAAATGTCAACATCAGCCACAACTCCTGTGCCCTGTGCAAATAATGCAGCTTTTACCTCAGGCATGTCTACATTCAGCGTAAACATTCTGCCCACACATTTGCCCTCTGTGATCA
The DNA here is from genome assembly GCF_014529385.1 of Adiantum capillus-veneris. NCBI lineage: Eukaryota > Viridiplantae > Streptophyta > Polypodiopsida > Polypodiales > Pteridaceae > Adiantum > Adiantum capillus-veneris. Next base: position 106,804,802 of record NC_140932.1, on the reverse strand, counting down.
GCTTACAGCCATTCTGGAAATCTTCTACATAACAGCCATTCGGATTGAAGCGAACCTGCAAACCCTTCTCAACCATTTGTCCAACAGAAACAAGATTCTTTGTAATGTTTGGGACATGAAGTACATCTGCTAAGTACTTTGATTTCCCACTCTTTGTATTTAGAGGTATGTCCCCTACATGAGCAATGGGGTGAGCTGTGTCATCTCCTGTCTGCACATAGCCTGACACGTCTGGTTGGCGCATATATCTAAACCACTCTTTACGAGACGTTATGTGATTAGAGGCACCTGAATCCACATACCAAACATCATCTTGGGTGGAATTCTCTGCAGTCATTGTATTCATTACATGCTGCATAACAAACATACGCTCGTTTTTGCTGTCATCTGCATCTCCGCTAGTAGATGCATAGTTGCCCTGTTCTCTGTTTCCACTTGCTTTTCCCTTTGGACAGTCACGTGACATGTGACCTCTTTCACCACAAGTCCAACATTCTCTGCTATCTGCAGTATGTTACTGCCTGCTTGATCCTGCACCACGACCTCTTTGACTCCCCCTGCCTTGAGACTCGTTTCCCCTGCCACCTGTATTGTTTTGATTTGATTGACCTTTTGGAAATTGGCCCCTGCAACCCCTTGGGCCTCGACCACGACCTCTACCTCTACCTCTGTTGGAGTTAGAATAGAAGGCCTGTTCAAAATTATTTCTGCCATGAGAAGAAGATGTGTCAAGGTTCTTCTCCTCAAGAATAAGCATAGAAATCAAATCTTGGAACACGGGGATGTCGTCTCTTGTATTCATGGAAGACCTGAAATGTACATACTCATCTCCTAGACCATCCAAGCATGCACGGACAATGTCATCGTCTTCCACTGAGACTTTAATAGATCCAAGAGCCTCAATGATACTCTTGATCTTCAAGGCATAATCATTGATGGAGAGGTTGTTCCTCTTAACCTGATTTAGCTCCGACTTTAGTCGAAGCTTCCTGGCCTTGGTGTTCACCTTGAACACTCTGCCTAAGTTTTTCCATGCAATGGTGGGGGTTTCAGCATCCTGTAGATAGCCCATCATGCCATCTGTGATGCTCATAGAAATCCAATACATCACTTTGCTCTGGCCTTTTTGCCAGTCCCTCAAAGCTTTCCTTTGTTCTGCTGTAGCATTTGCCTCGGGAATCTCTGGTTCCTTTTCATTGTCTCCTTCTACATAGTCCCAATAACCTTTTCCTTTTAGGAAATTTGTTATTCTGAACTTCCATGCAGGGTAGTTATTTTTCTCAAGCTTCTCAGTAACAATCTGACTGAAACCGTCAGACATCTTGAAGCACTAAGACAAAATAGCTGCAATCTACAAAAACCTGCAAATCTGCTGAACCTGCTATCGTGGTACCTGTAACGCTTTCTACACTCAACGAGTGTCCACAATCAAGATCTCTTAGCCTCTCTTGCCTGCACCAAGCTCTGATACCATGTAAAGAATGAGGATGCAAGAGAGCTACACAAGACAAGCACAAAGCACACAGAGATGGAAAGCTTCTTCTTCTTCTCCTAGAAAAGAGAGTACAAAATGACTAAGTGCTAAAACTGAAAAGTAGCACATATGTACATGCGGTCACTAAGTGTGAACACGCTAGAAGCGTACTAGGCTGGCACTATAAGTGTAGTCCAGCTGTAGAATCACTGGCAGAGATCCTCCGTGTCGGTCACCTAACGCGCCGGTGAGTAAATGCCGTAAGTGGCCAAGACCCGTAGTGGATGCCATCTCAAGATGTAGAGCTCGACATCTCAACATTTTCAATATTGAAATGATACCCAAATGGTCTCAGGAAATTGTTAGCATTCTTTCCTTTGAAGGAAGATTTGATAACAAGGAAGACAGATCCAAACAACAAACAATTCGAGAAACAAAAAACTTCCAGTTGATTGCAGGACGACTGTATCATCTAGGCTCGGACCAAATTCTACGATTATGTATAAATCCTGAGGAATTCGAGTGTTATCTTGAACAAGCACACATCCAGGATTGTGCATTTCATTGTTCAACAATGAAAACACATCACAGACTAAAACAATTGGGGGTTTATTGGCCAACTATGTATGCTGACACACATGCTTATGTTAACAATTGTACTATATGTAGTGCCAAACGACCGGTGGATTACGCGACATTGTATTTACATTGCACCTGCATGGAGTCAATATATCATTGATTTCTTAACAACAATGACATTTCTTGAAAAAATAAGAAAAGCGCGGAAAAGGGCTATAGAGCTGGAGGCTCGCGACTTTAATTTAATTGGGAATCAACCATATAAGCGAGGAAAGGAAAATCAACTTAGAATCTGTGCAAGTGAAAGTGAATACCTATTGATTCTAGAACACGCGCATGGAGGAATAAGTGGAGGCCATTTTTCAGGCGATAAGATGACAAGAATTGTCTTAACCGCAGGAATATGGTAGCCTACATTGCATATGGATGCTGAGGATTTTGTAAAGCGTTGTGACGCATGTCAGCACACGAAGGTGCAAATAAAGAGAGATGAGATGCCACTATGGCCAATGATGGGAGCAAGGGCATTTGCAAAATGGGGCATTGATTTTGTGGGGCCTATTTCACCCCCTGCATATCGCACCCATACCCAATATATCATTGTGGCTACGGACTATCTCACAAAATGGACAGAAGCCAAGGCAACACAAAAAGCAGATGCAAGAACCATTGCACAATTTCTGTATGAGAATGTCTTTGTACGATACGGATTACCAATAGAAACTGTCAGTGATCGAGGAACACATTTTTTTAATGAAGTCATTGGATATCTGCTAGAGGAATTCATGGTCATACATAGAAAATCTGCTCCATATCATCCACAGGAAAATGGACAAGCTGAGGCCACAAATAAAACACTATGCACTGTTCTAACTAAAATTGTATCAGAGTCAAGGACAGACTGGGATCAGGAGTTATACTCAACACTATGGGCATACAGGGTAGCTTACAAAACATCAATCGGAACGACACCGTACAACATGGTGTTTGGCTTAATCGCTATATTACCCATAGAGTTTTTGATTCCAACTCTACGAGTAGTGAAACGCTTAGAATGGACAGGGCATGAGCTCTCTTCAAGACTAGATGATCTTGAAAAGCTAGATGAACTTCGATTGAGAGCTGTAGCTTCTATACTAAAAAGACAAGACAAAGAGTTTTTTGACAAGCAGGTGCGCACGAAAGAGTTTAAAACAGTTGATTATGTATTTGTTTATACCTTGAATCAACATGCCAAGAAACTTAAAAAGCGAGGGATGGGACCCTTTGTGATTAGTGACTTATCACAAAGTGGAGCAGTCAGACTTGCTACATTAGCAGGGGAAGAAATGCCAAATTGGATTAGTGGGTATCGATTTAAAAAATATCATTTACCACTAACACACGATATGCTTCAACAAATCCATCACAAAAAACAATGGATGAAAGAGAAACAGAGGGTACGAGAAGAGGCCCAAGCAGAAGCAAAAGAACGCATTGCAAAAAGAAGGCTTCTACGACAACAACAACAATGTGGATCACCTTTGTGAATGAATGCTATTCGACTAACAAATTTTGGTGAAGACACAGTGGAACCAATAATTGCAGTCAAAGTGGGTAGCAATCAAGTTGCATCGACGACATTGCTTGATTTTGGAGCTCAAGAAAATTTGATCTCTTACAAATTATACAAACAGCTCAAGCCCAAAGATCAACTACATCCTACTCCACAAGTGTTGGAAAGTAGTACATCACATTCGCTGAAAACATTGGGCTGGACTATATTGCATGTACAAATACATCAATACCCACACAAGTTTTATGTGGTTGAGGATGAAAGCACACAATACCCCATGTTGTTGGGACAACCTTCGCAAAAAGAGTATAATGTGCAGATAGATTGGAATGCGGATGCAGTCAAAATTCAACATGCACAAGAACAATAGGTGGTAGCCTTTACTCAGCAACCCTGAAAGAATCAGATGGCAGCACCACAATCACTGGATAAAGAACCAAAAGGATGGGTGCCACTAAAGAACAACACGATACCCATGGCAAACAAAGAGGGAACTGCAAACCATGTTCACTACAAACATCCAACAACACAGACCACAGTGAAAAGATCATGATTAACAACACGCGAAAAACAAGTATGGGTGCGGAAGGATAGAGGTGACATGGCATACATGAAATACAACAGAAAAAGTCAACAGAAGCACACAGTTCAACCAAAAATCAAGGGAATAAAAAAGATATGGATCCCAAAGACAATGCTCAGTAACAACTTAAATGCAACTCGCATTTGGATCCCGAAACGAAAGCAACAGGAACTCCCTTCAGTACAAGCAACATCGGCATGCAGACAAACACTACATATGAAACCGGCAAACCGATCAATGTGGGTGCAACCAGCAACACAACAATGACAACCACAGAAGTAGCAATAAACCTACAAAAACCTCCAAAACAAAGCTACAAATGGAAAGCAAAAGAGACAAAGTCTATGGCCAATTCCGCCACGACAATTCTCTCCAAGGAGACAGCCACGGCCATATCGATAGTAGCGGCAAACCAAGCGACTTTTACAAGAAAAACGATCAAACAAAGAGCAGTAGAGTTACAACTTTTACTTGCAAAGAAAATCCGCCAACCTAATCAACAACAAACAGGAAACCTCGACGTCGAATGCCAATAAGTATCTTGCTTATTCCCTCCTCTTGCACAACATTGATTTTTCCATGCATTGACTGAGTATGCATCATATAGGGCCACATTACACGGCCAAGCATTAGCACAATTTTTAACTCATGCACGTCACCTACACTGAGGCGATACCTTGTTGTCCGAGAGGACTCCGGCTAGGAGGGGGGGAGGCATTTTCAAATGGGACCCAATGAAAAACTTCAAAAATACAAAAAGCAGGTGAAAAACGATCGTAATGAAAAACAAAAAATATGGGGATAATCAATAACTATAGGACAACCTATGGTACAATGGGGGTGCAATTATGTAAATGGAGCGAAAAGCGTGTTTTGGCCAGATTTTGACCGAAACATTAAATTTCTCGGAAACTGGGCAAATGGAGTCCAAATCAAGAAATTTTCGAGACTAAACCGCATCTCGCAAGAAGTTGGGAGCACATGTCAAATTTCATGGAAAGTGGTTCGGGGACCCCCATTATAATTTTTTTTCACTTCACTTAAAGCTTATTTCTACTATTGCCTTCTTGAGAGAGAGCTCTTGCCACCTAGAGCGAACTGGACTTCCAACGGCTTCTACGACACGCACGACCATCCGATAGGCTCCAGACATGAGAGGTAGGCTCACCACCTTGAGCTTTTCGCATATGTTTGATGTTTTGTCGCGAAAACTAATGTAGGGTTCACACGGGAAGCAAGCAGTAGAGACCTACAGGTAGAAGTGGCCACCTAACGGCTAACCCAAAAGCAATAACGCTTCATCGGTGGCTTACCCTAGCATAGGAGACCACTTTTGAATGCACAAAGGCGGCAGAAAACCATTGGGAGAAACCCTAACTTCTAGAGCCCTGCAAGAGGCCACCAAATGGTAAATTGGTGGAAAGGCGCCCAAATGATACCAAAACTCATGGGTAGGAGCATCTCAACATGCTCGACAAGTCTATATAGCCCACATGGCCATAAGGCGACTTGAAGCGGCACTAAGCTTTAGAAACGGCATCAGACACACAAAGCGTCAACTAGCTCTTACGGCCAAACCGCATGTCCATTTGTCACCAAACTTCACGAGCGGCTTTCCTAGACCATCAACAACCAAGTCCTATGGTGGTATACCACCACAAGTCATCGACGACATGTAAACGCAACCACGGGTGCTTCCAGAGCGACAAATTGCCAAACGGAGCTCCGGTGAAGCCAAAGTCAACTAAAACCATATGGCAAGGATCTCCAAGGAACCGTGAAGCTATGGAGACTAACATCAAAAAATTTCATGGCCGAAAAGCACTCCAAGATTCAGAAAACGGCTCAGAGGCTCTGAAATCCAAATAGGGAGTTTCTACTATCTATTTGACTTTTTTGTTGAAATAGGGCTTACAAGGGAACCAGGGGGGCTTAGGGCAGGCACCAGTAGCACTTCTCATATAAATTTCATCAGGAGACATCCTACGTGTAGGATGTCTCAAGGCCATATCTCGGAACCAAACTCAACATCTCATCTCATACACAGTTTCTACATAGCCTGTACATGCCAGCCATCAAGTTTCATCACATTTGGACAAAAGTTGACCTCATATGCATCAGAAAATGGAAAGTCAGAGCATAGAGGCAATAATGGGTCATAGACCTACCAAAACTAGTCCAAATCACATGAAACTTGCACAATATACTCATGAGCACATTGCCAAGCTAACTGTGGGGTCAGATGTGAAAATTGATGAAATAGACATCCTACGCGTAGGATGTCTAAATGACATATTTGGCCTCTAGCTGGTATTTTTGAGTTCCAGATGTTTATATAACACCTTCACAAGCCTATGTATCAAATTTCAAGCCATTCCCATCACCTTTGGCCCCCAAAACCTCCAAGATGCACTTTTTGAGCCTAAAAACACTACACATGCTCTTAACAACACCAATGCTTATCCAAATCAAAATCTAAGAGCAGGGCCATGCTCCACATGCTAAGGGCTACCCCCAGAACCAACTTCAAGTCATTCTGATAAAATAGACATCCTACGTGTAGGATGTCTCCAGTGTCATTTTCACCTATTGTGCAAAAACTGACTTCATGGAAACCATTTACATGGTGTAAGAAGCCTCTATATCAAATTTCAACCCAATTGAATTTCATTTTCCACCTGTTGAGGACATCCTACCCAATTTGTGAGCCAAAAGTCTAATTCTGCCCAAAATTGCACTTTTTGATGCCCAAACCCAATTCCGATTACATAGACAAGTTGCACAGGTCAAGGGCCACAAGCCTGCCAAGTTTCACCAAAAACAGAGAAGGTAGACATCCTACGCTTAGGATGTCTACATGATAATTTTTTAGCTAGAAAGCTATTGTGAGCAAATACAGAGTTTTCCTAGTTCCTTTTAAGTTTTATTTTCAATTTTCAAGTCATTTGGGTAGTTAAAACTCAGTTTATCAGCTAATATGTAAAAAACGTTAACTTTGGACTACTGAGTGCAACAGGATCCATGGCAGTCGCAAAATCACCTGCAAAGAAGAAGAGGATGACTATAAAGGACTACTTAGAGGAAGTGAGCCTTTTGTGATCCCAGAAGCCCACAAGCACATGGATTCAAGATGATCTGCTAGAGACCAATGATTTGAGAATCTACCAAGGAGTATTCAAAGATCCAGAAGGAAATGCAGTGGAGCTACCCATGATACCTCGAGAGCTCAATGAATTTTTCAGGAGCAAGATGGGGGATTACTTGGAGAAGCTGGATCTCCACAACTACTTTGAAGCCTTGCCAACAGGGATTGATATTAAAAGAGTGTGGGAATTTGTCACCACAATCAAAGAAGATGGAGTGGCCCGAGTCACAGATCTGCAAGGCAAGCCTGATACAATGATTGTCATCACAGAGAAGGTGGTGGCAGCCGCACTTGACATCTCAAACAAAGGAGACAGGGTGACAAAGAGGCGAGATGAAGTCAAGGTCTACTCTGAAAAGAAGAATAACTATACATCTGAAGATATTGCAAACCCGAAGGTGGCTATCATGAGCCAAATATACAATCAATACTTCCACATGTGTACAAAGCGGCCACAGAAATACAGGATGCCACCTGGAGCCATTGCCACCACTTTCACCTACACAATGCAGAAGAGCAAACCAAAAGAGATAAATTATTATGCTTACATCCACGAAAATCTTGTGAAAATGGGGAAGAGAAATCCCACCTATATTGTACCTGGTGAGCTGATAACAAAAGTTGTCTATGGAACATTGTATGCCATAGGAAACTGGCCTCTACCTCCCTCACAAAATGATTGGCTAAAGCTAAAGGAAGACAAGGAAGAAGAACCTCCCAAGGTACCCAGGGTAGCCACAAGGATGAAGCGCCGGTTAGAGACCGTGCTAGAAGAGCCGCCAGAGTCATAGAAGGGAAAGAAAGAAAATCTACAAGTGCCAATCAAGGAAACCAAGTCACAGAAAGCGACGCAGCTAGAAAGACTGATGGAAAGTTTCAGAGCCAAGAGAGCACTCAAAGGGGATCTGAGCGAGTTGTGGAAGCCATCCCTTAAAGCTATGTCGGGATCATCTCGAAGGATTCACCGGGATCGGTTCGAAGATTATATCAAAAACTTTGAGATCTTAGATGCTACGGTGGAGAATATCCCGAATATCCCATTTACAGAAGAAGAGGTGGATGAAGTGAGACGGAAACTGCTAGAAGAGTAGGAAGGCCAAGAAAGAGAGAGAAAAACCAAGGCAGACCGAGATTTCAAGAAGAAGCCACCAACTCCACCGTCAAGCCGGGAATCCAACCCACCCCCATCACCACCTCCTCTTAGCCCTCCACAAACCCAACAAGAGGAGGAGCTGAACAGAACTGTTGAACAAAAGGAGTCCAAGCAAGAGAAGAAGAAAGAGGAAGAGCAGAAGGCAGAAGATGAGCCAAAAGATGAGCAGCTAGATCCAGAAGAAAGAAACTTTAGAATATTTCTTGATCTACTAGCTGGTGGGTACTCTCGAGAAGAGGCAACTACTGTAGCCTTTGAGTTGGCAAGCACAAGACCCAAGGAGCAGATGCAGAGCCTTCGGTTAGTAGAGTTGAAAGAGATGGCCACAGATACAGTGGACCTACAGTCACCAACCAATGATTGGGATGTGGTAATGCAAAAACTAACCGGGCTCAGAGCAAGATCATTGGCCACTGAGAGTGAGATTGATAATCTCAAAACAAATGAAGTCCTTATCAAAGATGAAGTGGACTCACTACAAAAACAGGGCCAAGTGAACATAGAGAAACAAACAAAGCTGTAGGCCAGTCTCGACGTGGCATTACAAAGATGCCAGGAGATGGAACAACAGAATCAGGCATCCGAACACAAGCTTCAAAGAGCAGACGAGTAATACAAGAAAATCAGTGTTAAACCTCACGGCTCACGGACACCCCATCACCTACGACGGACGTGTATTATGTATTTGGTAGAGTCAGGTACCGGGCTTGTCGGACCAATAGGAAAACGGTAAGAGTGATCACCGATGAGAGGCGCACTCTAATTGGGACATTCAAGGGACTAGTTGGCTAAGCATGGGCGCCCAAGTGTGAATGGGGTGAGCTCATATAAAAGCCAACTAAACCTAAAATTCACTCATTCTCTCATTTGTGCAATAGAAGAGTGCTCTTGCTCCATCTCCATCTTCTTCTTCTTCGCCTCCTTGTGTGTGTGTGTATGTGTGTGTGTGTGTGTGTGTGTGTGTGTGTGTGTGTGTGTGTGTGTGTGAGAGAGAGAGAGAGAGAGAGAGAGAGAGAGAGAGAGAGAGAGAGAGAGAGAGAGAGAGAGAGAGAGAGAGAGAGAGAGAGCGGTCGAGCATTGCGGCGGCACGACGGTGGTGAAGCGGTTGAGTGCGACGTAGCGGCGTCTCCTTCTTCTTCGCGGTGAGGAATCCTCCACGGCAGGAGCATAGAGCGGTGAGTGATGCACCATTGCCCTCTTTTGAGCTTACTAGTTAAGCTAGTTGTGTGCTTGGAGCCGTCTATGGCTCACACACAGTGTTAGGCAAGGCCCTTGCTTCGACAGTGCGGCAAGGAGCGCACATTTTTGGCGCCGTTGCCAGGGAATCGCCCTGCACTAAGCCCAAGAGGCACTTTGTGCTTCTCCTATGAGTTGTTTGTAGTAGGAAAGAACAGGAAGAGGAAGAGGAATGAGTTGTTTTTCTGCAAGTTGTTAATCTCTGTATTGTCTGCAAGTTCTGTGATTTTTGCATAATGTTGTGTTTTCTGTTCGCACACAGTCTTTGCACAATTAGTAGTCGTTAGCTTGTTCGCAGTGAATGAATAAGTAGGTAGACAGTTAGCAATTTCTGTTTGTACACAGTTTTCTGTAAAGGTTTGCTTGCACACAGTCTTTGCACAGTAAGGTAGTGAGAGAGGAAGTAGGTGGACAGTTAACCCACTGTCAGTAAGCAGTTAGCAGAGTGGTTAACAGATTAGTTAGTGGTTAGCAGCACTGTTAGTAAGTAGATAAGGTAGTGAGTTGTTTGTGAGTTGTTGACAGAGAGGTTAGGTAGGTGTGGCCAAGAAAGGGTCACCTAAACCGCGCGCGGTCGTCGCGTGAGTGACTGGGGGGCTACACTAAAATTTTGATCGGGATCGGGATCATTTTGCCAAGCCAAGCCCAAGCCCAAGCCCAAGCCTCAATCCTCAGTCTTATGATATATACTAGACTCACTCTTATATATATACCCTACCGCCTCAAGAGGGAATGAGAGCATGTGGGGCAAGTCCTCCACTCTCCTCCCTTCTCTTCCCACTTGCACCCTTAGACTTTCTAATTTGGGCCTAGTTCCCTACTAGAAATTGACTGTTTTAGGGATTCTGAGGGCATAAAGTGACCAAACAGAGGGCTGTAAAGGACGGCACGTCCCTCTGACCGAGACACTCGTTTTGAGCTATCATACGTTCTATTCTATAGCTGGGTCAGAAAAAAAGGACCAAAAAATCAAAAAATAAAAAAAATTTAAGAAAAGACTTGGGTTGCAAAACACCTAAAAATACTAGGTGAGCAGCCTTCACGGGCACTCACTGACACTTCTAGAGGATCCAAGTCATATGAACCTACGCTCTGGACGAGTGTTAGAGCACGAGCATATTGGTAGTGCCTCCATTTACGCGGGCACCCATTATTCCTCCACCCTAGGTTCTGGACCTTCGGTCGGGACTCAAGGTAGCGCGACCCAAGATCCTCATATCGCGTCTATTGATTCTTCCTCTGACTACGAAGTCATGGAGGGGTATCCTACACCAAACCCTGATAGTTCAAGTCAAGACATGCATGCCATGGGCCCACGTCCCGGGTCCAGCATGTTTAGCCGCTTAAAAGAGACCCTTAGTAGAGCTACTCGCTCCGAACATGCGGTTAATGAAATAAATGAAGGGAGTGGGGAAGTAAATTCGTCATTCATGCCTAAAATAGACCCTATGCTTCTTGAGAGTGTGCATGTGAATGTTCCATCCACTGCACCTCCTGATCCTTTAGGACTATCTCCCTCTGAGGTTTTACTACCCGATGGTAGGAGTCTTGCCGAAGTACAAGAGATCGAACGCTATATGCAAGCAACAAGGGAGAGGGAAATTGAGAACCTACGAAGGCTAGAACAAAGTCGAGCCCTGAAAGCAAAGGCTCCTATGACAACAATCATGCCAGCCGAGCAACCAAGTGCTCCCAAGGTAGCAGTCACGGAGGGGCAAGCGATGGGGAGCAATAATGCTTCCACTTTGAGGGAAACCTCCAGCACGCCAGGTCTAGATGGGATATTCCTAAACGAAAATTGGGAGTATGACCTACAAGCAGAAGCTTTAACTAATCGGTACACAGGACACACCTATCATGTGGGTTGGTTAGATGTTCTACAATCCACATCGGGTGCTACTAGCATAGATGAGCAACAACAGAAAGTCTGTGATGTCCTCCATAGGATTGTCGAGTTAGAAAGACAGAACACAGGGATCAACATGCCTTCAACAGGCCTAATGAGATTCTTGGATACGGGAAAGGCCAACCAACCAACCCTATCACAAATGGAGACTCCCTCAGTGAGCCCCATTGATCCTCCATATGTTGTTTTGCCAGGAGCCTCAGTACAATCTGAGCCCACAAGTGGCAGCTTTACCTTCCCAGATCTAGCTCATCTTTCTCTTAATGACACTACGGCTACCATGCATATCCCAGTGGTGAGCATGACAAGAAGTACACCATGGAGTTCATTTGTTAACACTGCGCCGATGCCTAGTAGCACAGTGCCCCCAACTATACCTACATGTATGTATCTATCATGTGCACCTGTCGTACCTCAGCCTCATGTAGCTCCTACACCTCTGATTATTCCAAGAGCTTACAATCCACAATGGAGTTATCCAAGCTCTTATACAAGTGGAGCCATGCCATTTAATAATAACATGCCACATCAGGCACCCCCTATGCCTAGGGCCATGCCTGTAAACTTTGGACCACCGTCTGGTACACCACCATACGAAATATGGGACCCAAGAGCTGCGCGTATGCCAAGGCCAAGGCCAACTCACATCTCACATGTGGTTCCAGGAGCACATACACCCATTATACCTGCTCAAATAGGAGATTTGGCAGCATTTGCTCAAACTATCGGTCGCTCTATTGCGGAAAACATGCGTAGTGCACCTGATAGAGAGCCTAGGAGCAAGGAAGTTCAAGTAGCTAAGCTCACATAGAAATTCAGTGGAGACGGAGATGCTAGAAAGCATATGGAAGTCTTTGAACATGTGTGCGATTCCTTGGAAGAGCACAATGAGCTACATAAGTGTAAGGCTTTGAGTTTGACCCTAAGCGGAAAGGCTGGAGATTGGTATAGAACCTTAAGAGTAGAAGAGAAAACGATCTACTCTACTCTTAGGAGACTGTTCTTAAAAGAATACATACGAGAGGGAGTACTTTGGGGTGTAGCCTCTCAGCTCCAGAAAGCCCAACGAGAAGAAGGTGAATCCGTGAGAGACTTCATTAGTCGCCTAAAGAATTTGAATTCTCGATGCAATCCAAACGAGCGATTCAACAACAACCAATTGCTTGATAGATTCATTAGGGGACTACGACATGAAAGTATCTATAATGGCCTAGTCATTAGAGGTATCACTACTTGGGAAGCAGTCACCATGAATGCAATCCAATTGGAGGATAATTTAATGATTGCAGGAGAAAGAGTGTCCACCGAGCCGAAGTCTAGTAGCTCGCAAGCGTCAGGGCATGAGCCAATGAAGATAAAGCCAATCGTGAAAGAGCAAACGATATCTGAGATGACTTTGGCAGCTCTCACCAAGGCCATCCAAGAAAGCCTTAGGGGTAATCGTGCTCCACAAAACACTCATATGTATCCAAGAAGGGAGCAACAATGGTGCTCAATCTGCTTGGGCCCACACACTACGAGTGAATGCCCTACTTTCAGAGTAAAGTTTAACGGGACTAGTAACGTGTGTGGTAGGTATGGCCATCAAGCGAAGGATTGCCTAATGCTTAAACACATCATGGAAAATAGACCGCCTATAGCTTGGGCAGACTCACCTCGAGTTCCTGCATTGATGCCTACCCCACCCATGGAGCAACAATTGCCATTACAGCACATGGTCCCTAGAACCCAAAATGTGGTCCAAACCACACCGTTGCCACCTCCAGTGCTAGGACCGTAACCCTCTCATCCAAGAGTTATACCTATGAACCAAATAGGTTGCGAGTCATCTAGTACTTATGTAGATTGCGAAGAGGACATAGACTCTAGTATCACCTATGGAGTCGACATGCTTGAGGAGTGTCCCATGTACTATATGGAAGACCATTGGGGAAAAATCAAACCGGTATATCAAGCTACTGCGCTAGCAGCAAGAGGCCAAAACATTAATAGTTTTGCCAGGAGACCACCTCTTCAATGCTACGAATGTGGTGGACCACATCGAGTAGCTGAGTGCCCCATTAGAATGTAAAAGAATGCTGCACTAATGCAAACAAGTCAAGGGAGTGCATTGGCAATGCCAATACTCACTTGTAATCGTTGTGGCATAGATCATTTGATCGCATAGTGTCCTAACAATCCAAACGCACCAAAAATCACACCATTGAACATAATAGAGATTGTTGATGGGACACCACCAACTATAAACATAGCACCAGTGAATGCACTCACATGGTCGATGCTCCAAAAGCAAAATTACATCCTCGAAGAGAGAGATACTACATCCATTGGCCGAGCGAGAAAGAAGAAAACACGAAGAAAGAAATACCTTAATGCTTCTAGCTCAAAACCTAGTTCAAAGACTAACATAGGGACAGGAGAGGATCCCGTGTATATGAATGACCCTGAGGATGACTCAGATTCGATAGAGACCACGGAGACCAAAACTATTACTACAAAGGAAAAAGCCAGTGAGGAGGATCACGAGAGGGAATTACGACGAACACCAAAAGATTATTCAAAGTTAAACCACCCAGTTGCGAACCCCCAAGATAAGCCACGAGAGACAAAAAATGAGGATTGCAAGAGAAAGACTGGAACCTATCCAAACCCAACAGTGGAAATTGAACGAGTCCAACAACTGAGGGTTTGGTGGAAGAAACACAACGAACATTAGAACCTGAACCCAAACATATCCAGATGTCGGACACAGTGTTTCCCACACAAGTTCAACCTCACAAGAACTATAGGCCATTAGCTATACCCAGTATCATTCGGGAAGAGAGTGAGGGTAGGACATCTGAAAGTGGACACACACCTTTCCTACTAGAGAGAATGTTTGGTGAGGGAATGTCCGACCCCCTTGAGGAAGTGGAGATTCTATCTTCACCATTCTCTTGTCAGGGTCCTACGTCCCACAAGATGCCATTAAATGTTGCCAAATTGATGGATTTCATGTCTTTAGAAGTTACAACCACCATCATGTCCAAACTATATAAAGACCCCGAGCTAGTCTCAGCTCTTCGAGCCTTCCTCAATGGAGAATTACAGGCCGGATTACCACAGTTTGCACATATGAACAAACCTGACTCGGTAATGAATGATGAGGAACATTTAGCACCACCATCTGACCTAGCGGGACATGAATCTGTAATTGAAGTACCGTTAACAAGTTGGGGCAATACTTTGAAGGTGATGAATCTAATGCTACTCTACCAATCACTACTAAAGGATTAACTGTAAAGGGGGTCCTTGATGGTGGTGCGGGAGTCAGCATGGTGACAAAGAGTTGTTGGGAGTCTATGGGGCGACCTCACCTTGAAGCCACAAGCGTAGTGGTAAAAATGGCTAATGGATCTATTGTTATGCCTATTGGAATGCTAAAGGATCTCAGAATCAAGGTCTTGGGACACAAGGTAAGGCAGACTTTCATTGTTATGGATTTCTCCAAGCATCCTATGTCATTTGAGATGATCTTAGGGCATCCATTCATGAGGGAAGCAAAAATGGTGCATGACTGGTCCAAAAACCACATCTACTTATAGTTCCAAGACTCTGTCATTCGAGTTGATCTTTTAAGTGGTCGAACGCATCCTCTAGGAAATAAATTCATCATTGATAATCGATCAGACACAACAATTCACTCAGCTCCATTACAGTATTGTTACACGTGTAACAAAGACACGGATATTGGGGAGAACTCTCCTTATATGGATATCCTACCCGGAATGGTTGAGTCAGATAATGTCAATTGGGTATACCTAGCGGCAACTATAGATACATGGGGAGCTAGAGGAACAGCCTGGGTAACACCAGATGGGGAAGAGATACCACACATTGCACCAGTAAACATGTTAGGTGTAGCGCATGTAACATCCGATGATAAGAAAGAGGCACACCTACCTGAGAGTGAAACTGATGATTCCTCAAAGGCTTTAGGCCAATACACATCGGAAACGGAATCTCAGGAAGAAATGGATTCAGAACCTGAGGAAACATCGAGTGAACCAAGTATAGAAACTGAACACTCAAGGCCTAGTACGACCGTCTATGGTAATTTATATGAGAGTGAAGAAGATACAAGCGAAGACCTATCAGGCGAGTCGAGTTCAAACATTTACTAAAATCAAAACCTTAACAAGAAACAAAGGTCATATAAGAGACGATGATATCGAGCAAATGTGAGAGCTAGGATAAACAAGGAAAAATCTACTGCAGAATGGCTTAGCTATCTAGGGGCATGTGATGCTCATCGAAAGCTAGTAGACAATTGGGGTGAACATCTCCAGAGTGTCATGTGGTGCAGACCGCGACCCATTGACCTCGCTCAATTGGAGGTTACAGAGCCGAAATTGAGTCGAACTATAAGAAGACGTCAAAACCGAGAGTTAGCACAACAACAAAAGGAGGCAGAAGTAAAAGAAAGGTATCCGTCAGGACAAGAGCCTGCTGACTTACATACAGCTCCTGAACATTTTAAATCTTATACCACGGGGGAGCGAAAGGTTGTGTATGCCAAAGCCCAAAGAATACCTACCAATGGAAGCGGTGGAGTCTATGATGGTCCAGCGGTAGTTAAAGAGATAGAATTAGCAGAACTAGGTGAGGAGTCTAAACCAGTCTTTATTGCTCAAGACCTTACCGAAACTGAAGAGGCTGTACTTAAGGAGCTCCTCAAGGAATACAAGGATATCTTTGCTTGGACATATCATGACATGAAGGGCGTTCCACCTTCTGTGGTGCAACATACAATTCCCATGATCAACACTGCTAAACCCGTCCAACAACGACCCTATCCAATGAATCCTAAGTACGCCAAAATTGTACAAGAGGAGATTGAAAAACTTATCCAATGTGGATTCATATACCCTATTGAGAACTCAGAATGGGTTTCTCCAATAGTCATTGTGCCAAAAAAGAATGGGAAACTAAGAGTGTGCGTGGACCTCAAGAAAGTTAATGCAGCTACTAGGAGAGATCATTATCCCTTGCCATATTCAGAACATGTGCTTGAAAGAGTTGCGGGCAAGGAAGCTTATAGCTTTTTAGATGGGTACTCTGGTTACAATCAAATCACAATTGCATTAGAGGACCAAGCTAAAACTGCTTTTATCACAGAGTTTGGAGTGTTTGCATTTCGTGTTATGGCTTTTGGCTTAACAAATGCACCTGCTACATTCCAACGATTAATAAACACTGCGTTTAAAGAATTTCTAAGGGAGTTTTGTGAAGCTTTCCTAGACGACCTTTGTGTTTATTCTTCTTGGGAGAAGCATTTGTTATATCTACGAAAAATATTTGAAAGGTGCAGATTTTATCGCATCTCATTGAACCCTTTCAAATGCCAATTTTGGGTTAAGCATGGAGTCATTCTAGGGCATACAGTGTCCAAGAACGGGATATCCACAGATGAGAGTAAGATTAAAGCCATTGCTAATTTGCCACCACCTACGAACTATAAAGGAGTTCAAAGATTTATGGGCCATGTTGGTTAATATCGAAGGTTTATTTTAAACTTTGCCGAGATAGCGCGTCCATTGTACAAGCTTCTTATCGAGTTTCACTGGACGGACGAATGTCATCAATCTTATGAGTTATTAAAGAAGGCCTAGCAAGTGCTCCAATCTTGCGAACACCTGATTGGAATGTACCTTTTCATGTGCATATTGATGCATCAAATTTTGCTATTGGGTGTGTTCTAACTCAACCAGGAGAACATAAATTGGACTACCCTATTAGCTTTGCAAGTCGCCAATTAAATGATGCCGAGATGAACTACACTACTACAGAGCGCAAAGGTCTAGCTATGATTTACGCAGTAAAGAAATTTCGCTATTACCTTCTTGCTACCAAGTTTGTGTTTTATGTTGATCATCAAGCATTGCTATATTTGGTAAACAAGCCGTGTTCCACAGGTCGAATTACACGATGGTTGTTCATTCTTCTTGAGTTTGACTTCACCGTTGTTGTGAGGCCTGGGAGGAAACATGTCATGGCGGATCATTTATCTCGTATCCCTAATGGCGAAGCTCCTACGGGGGTTGATGATGAATTGCCTGATACTCCTTTGTTCATTGTTGACACAATGCCTGAATGGAGTGAAAAGATTGTTAACTTCTTA
This sequence comes from Adiantum capillus-veneris, assembly GCF_014529385.1. Lineage (NCBI taxonomy): Eukaryota > Viridiplantae > Streptophyta > Polypodiopsida > Polypodiales > Pteridaceae > Adiantum > Adiantum capillus-veneris. The sequence continues at coordinate 106,787,011 of NC_140932.1, read as the reverse complement.
GTTAATGGTTTTCCACCCAAAGAACTACGAAAAGATATAGCTCGAAAATTAATCAAGGAATGCGAACCCTATTGCTTACTCGCTGGAACTCTCTATAAGAGAGGAAAAGATGATGTTCTTAGACGCTGTGCCCGCGAGGATGAGTATTTATATATTCTACAAGAGGCACACATGGGCGTAGCTGGTGGTCACTTTTCAGGAAAGTTGACTGCTCGAAAGATCTTACAGTCAGGCTATTGGTGGCCCACTCTGTTTAAGGATGCATCACTTTTTGCAAAGGTATGTGATGAATGCCAACGCTTCAAGAAGCCACAAAGAAGTGATAGGATGCCTCTACATCCCATTAAGGTAACCCAACCATTTGAAAAGTGGGGCTTAGACTTTGTAGGACCGATTAGTCTGGCTGCACGTAACACACAATCACGATATATCATTGTGGCTATCGACTATGTAACCAAATGGGCTGAAGCAAAAGCAACACGAAAGGCGGATGCAAAAACAACAGCTAAGTTCCTCTTTGAGAACATTATCACACGTTTTGGATGCCCCTTTGAACTTGTGAGTGACAATGGAACTCATTTTATAAATGAAGTAATAAAAGAACTCACATCAAACTTCATGATATCTCACCACAAGTCTACACCCTATTATCCCCAAGCAAATGGCCAAGTTGAGAGTACCAACAAAACTCTCATCTCCATTTTGACAAAGACAGTTGAGGTTCATCGCACTGATTGGGACCTAAAGCTTACATCAGCTTTATGGGCTTATCGTACTGCGTATAAAGGTGCTATTAATTGCACACCGTTTAAGATGGTGTATGGCCAAGAAGCAGTTATGCCATGGGAGTTTGTCATTCCTAGTCTTCGAGTAGCTTCTCAAGAAGGTTGGGATGGTAACTCCTTAGTGGAGCGATTATATATCTTGGAAAGGCTAGATGAAGAGAGGCAATTAGCTGTGCGAAATGCTCTAGTGGAGAAGGATAGGAGAAAGAAGTGGTTTGATAGCCATTTAAAGGATAAAGACATCAAGGTTGGTGATAAAGTTCTTATGTACGGGGTACGTAATGAAAAGAAGAAATTGAAATACGTTGGTAAGAGACCATATCAAGTGTGTGAAATTACCCCGCAAGGTACCATTCGTGTGGAGACTCTAGATGGAGTTGAAACCATTGGATTCCTTAATGGGAGTAAATTCAAAAGATATTATGATCCTCTAAGCCAGGAAGAGCTGCAAGCCATCCATCAAAAGAAGGCTGCCAAGGAACAAGCAGAGCTTAAAAAAATCCAAGCAAGAGTTGAGGCTCGAGAACGACAACAACGTCTTAGAAGCCAACGAGAGGCTAATCTGGGAATCACGAAAGCATTTTTCGAGGACACAGATGACGACTCATTAGAATCTGAGCCACCGCTACGATACCCAATTGAGCTAAATAACCCCTATGGGAAAGTACTATACAATGCCTTATTAGATACGGGAGCTAAACACAATTTTTTGTCCTATGGAGTTTGGTGTCAATTAGGGAAACCAACCCTATCCTCGAGTACGATGCAAGTCAAGGGCATTAATAAAAAGAAAACTGCTATTCTAGGAGTCCTTCAGACCCCTGTTGTCTATGACAATGGAAGCATAGTGCAAAGGTTTCTAGTCATGCCCGCGGGAGCTATGGAAGGCAACGTAAACCTGGGATGCACGTGGATGTTGGCAACCAAATGCACTATTGATTGGGATACTGGTAGTGTCACAACGTGACCACTGACTCTTACCCCTATCATTCAAGCAATGTCACCTACGTTGCAAACTCTAGCAAAGTTGAAGGATAGCCAACATTCACAAGCCAAGGTGGTTAACTCGTCTTTGCCGGCTACCCATGAACCTAGCACTTCAACACTTGTAGTTGTAGCAAGCAGTAATATTGCAAGTACTCAACCTGCATGACCTAAGAGTACATATCAATGGGTCCCCAAGGCCTTACTTCCAACTACCTCAACCCTCCCATCCATTCCAAGAAAAAATTTCCCCGAAAAACCAAGAGCGCGCCCTAGGAGAGTCAAGACCAAATCACGATGGATTCCAAAACAACTATTAGAAGCCCAAGGCTACTATGATGGAAATGAGCAAATTTGGGTACCTAAACGTAAAATGTGTCCTTCCCTTTCGACAACAAACCCATATGAGTCAAACAGTGTAACGCTAAAGCCAATGGCAGACCGTGGGAAGGGAAAGATCACAGAATGCTACACACCTAGTCCAGAGCTAGTTTGGGCTCCAAGGCAAAACAAATTTATTCCACCTAGATTAGGAAGGGGGGAGTTCCATGAAGCTTCTAGCTCCTCATGTAATACATCCATAGAGGTAAAAGCTTCTACACAGCCTCCATCTATAGTAGTGGACCTCCATGAAGCTACAAAATAATCCACACCTCCCAGTGTTCAAGAATCACCTGATGAACCACTTCAAGTTCGATCCTGGGAGAGTACCTTACCACCCTTGCAACTTGACGAGACACCTAGGGTAATAGAAAACTACTAGCAAAAATCCTCACCTATTACCAACTGGAACAATTGGTTTCAAAGGGTGATGACATCATTTCAAACGGTATGATCTACCCAAGGAAGGGGGGAGTGTTTGTGGACATCCATCATTCACTTGCTTCCCTCTTAACCTTTCTCCCTGACCTCTTAATCTCCAATCTTAGGGAATGTATATATAAAGCCTTATACTCACAAAAACAAGATAAAAAAGTAAAAGAGCAAGAGCCATAACACAAATCATAAAAACAAATTATGCACAAGAACACGACCCTTGTAATATTTGCACTCCAACCATCATCTATTTGCGTGTACAGATATGGCTAGTATGCTAGAGTCATCCACTCTGTCCTTGGGTGAGAGGTACCCTCGTTACTTTTAACAAATATTTCACATGGTCTTTCCAGTGCTTGCATGTGAATGGGATTTGATAGGTACGCTAGCATGTGAGAGGAATTTTGAGGAGTTAGAATGGCTGATACGTCTCTTGACCACGTATGATCCATACTTAGTAGAGAGCGTTTCTCCCATTGCACAAGCCTACCCTTTTGACCAAGATGACTATAGGCGTCTAGTGACCTTCTTAGTAAACATGGGCACCTATGATGAAGAAGAAAATTTACAGGACTACACGGATGGCACATATGGTCTCATGGATGATGACTTTGTTTATCTCGACGACGAGGATAGGGGTTTAGCCTTAGGGTTTCCCCCCAACCTCTACAATATGCTATTCCCTTGAGTCTCTAGGGGGAGTGCAAATAATTAGGTTAGGGTTCCTTATGTTTTTTGTTGTGTTCAATAAGTGTTGGTACCTTTTCCCACTAATGTGCCTCCTGGAGGTATTCCTTTTGTTTCCTAGTGTGTACAGGAGCGTGTTGCTATTGATAGGATTTGGACCTTCATGGAATCTTTATCTCGACTCACTCTTCAAATCAAGCGCGACCATCGACACAAACAGGTGTTTCTTGTCCATTAGCATTGCCCCTTATCTTTTTTGCATCTATGATTGTCTGTTTTAATTGTGATTGGTAGCCTAATATTCACCGCATTTGCTTAGTATCAAACATTTAATTCAATGTAATTTTTTGTCATAATAACTTGTCTAGTTTTAAAAATCAAGCAATCCGACTAAGCTAGTTTGACCAAGTTAGGTGTTAGAGATCTTCTCTTAATACCATGGGGAATGCATTCCTAATAATCAATGGTTACTTAGGTTCTTAATCCGATTTGGGCAGCATTGTGTGAAATGTACTAGGGCTTTCTAGTGGTCTTGACCCTATTGACCTTTCCCTTAAGTATTATAAAGGGAGTTTACTACTGTGATGAGCCTGGGGAGGTGTATCAGTGTTATATGACCCCCCAAAGTTACAAAATTAAAATGCTGAAAATGAACAAACAAAAAATCAAAGTGCCACACTGTAAAATCTTAAGCTGGAAGAGAAATCTCAGCTTGATTTGGTACTTCACTCACATGTATTGCCTATGGTACTAGAGCCCTAGAGGTTCCCAGTATGGACGCTTTTCCTTGTAAAGCAAAAAACCCAAGGCATACAAAATAAGCACACACACAAATTGAATCACTGTGAAAAGACTTTGGGGGGTCAAAGAACAGGTAATCAGTCAGGCGATGGTTTCATGAGAAATTCCTTTTATCGTAGCTTAACTACAAGGTCCTCTAGGTATAGCCTCTAGTCAGCCCTCGAACATGAAATACTCAGCTCTCGCGATTAAACAACTTAATTAACCAAAGAAAATTGGGAAGCTTACCCATGGTATTAATAGTTGATTTCTAGTGCCTTTCGACCGTTAAATTAGCGACCCCAGACTTGTTTAATTTTTTACCTTTACATCTGTTTATGCATTTGATTACATTGCAATTTAATGCTTATTGCTGACAAATTGTTTAAAATTATGTTACCAATCAATTGTCTGCCTAAAATTGCATATGATTTTTAATCGCTTATGAGAAATCAATTACCGTGCAATGTTGTTTGATTTTGCAGTGACTAATGAAGGCTAAGGACATTCATCTCAAATGCTCTTCCACCTTGACGAATGAGCTTCAACTCAATAGCTTTCGAGGACGGAATCTACATCAGGAAGGGGGGCATGTTAACCCTCACGGCTCATGGACACCCCATCACCTACGACGGACGTGTATTATGTATTTGGTAGAGTCAGGTACCGGGCTTGTCGGACCAATAGGAAAAGGGTAAGAGTGATCGTCGATGAGAGGCGCACTCTAACTGGGACATTCAAGGGATTAGTTGGCTAAGCATGGGCGCCCAAGTGTGAATGGGGTGAGCTCATATAAAAGCCAACTAAACCTAAAATTCACTCATTCTCTTATTTGTGCAATAGAAGAGTGCTCTTGCTCTATCTCCATCTCCATCTTCTTCTTCTTCACCTCCTTGTGTGTGTGTGTGTGTGTGTGTGTGTGTGTGTGTGTGTGTGTGTGTGTGTGTGTGTGAGAGAGAGAGAGAGAGAGAGAGAGAGAGAGAGAGAGAGAGAGAGAGAGAGAGAGAGAGAGAGAGAGAGAGCGATCGAGCATTGCGGCGAAATGACGGCGGTGAAGCGGTTGTGCGCGACGTAGCGGCGTCTCCTTCTTCTTCGCGGCGAGGAATCCTCCACGGCAAGAGCATAGAGCGGTGAGTAACGCACCATTGCCCTCTTTTGAGCTTACTAGTTAAGCTAGTTGTGTGCTTGGAGCCGTCTATGGCTTGCACACAGTGTTAGGCAAGGCCCTTGCTTCGACAGTGCGGCAAGGAGCGCACAATCAGCAAATCACTGACAGATGTGGAGAAAGAGAGGGACAATCTGACTCTACAACTTGCTGATGAGTCCAAAGAGGTGGAAACCTTGAGGAATGCCAAGGAAAAGGCCGAGATAGAACATGAGGCAAGCTAGGATGAAGTGATTGAGCTGAAAGATCAGATGTAAGTGAAAGATTAGACCATCCAAAGGCTAAGGGCATCTTTGGCCAGAGTCAGAGATGCTAGCTCGACTGGCACAACTTCAGAAAATGATTTGTATGAAGAACAAATGAAGGAACTCTAAAAGGAGTTGACACTAGAGAAAAGGCAAAGACTGATGCTGGTCGAGGGATCTCTTGTAATGCAAAACCGCCTGGAAAAAGAGATCAAGGCCATGAAACTGAGCTAGAAGCCGTGAAAATGAAGATGGATGAGCAATTTCAGACATGGCAAACAGAAAACAAAGACATCAAGAGGAAGCTCGAGGAGGGGAAAAAATCAATGCAGTTCTGAACGACCTCCTAGTGAACATGGGAGATCAAGCGGAAGAGGCAAAGAAGACATTTCAGAAGCAGATAGATGACTTGAAAGGCCAACAGCACACTGAAGAGCAACAGTTTAGCACCGGGCCAGCAACAATGGAAGGAATTGACATAGAAAATGTGTCACATCCAGTGGACACCACCATGCAAGAAGACATCCATGTGGGACCATCACAAGAACCCCAGGATCTGACACAAGAAGAAGAAGAAAAGATACAGAAGGCAATAGAAGAGGCAATAAAAGACACGGCCAAAGAAGCATTGGAGTGGGAGCAGAGAGTGTTCAAATCTATGACCATTCAGAAGATAGATGCCAATATCATTCGGCGTGAATGGCTACAACCGTCTCTCTCATATCCTCTTCTAAAGTATGAAGCTGCTACAATCAACAAACGGATAAAAGAAGAGCCAATAGTGCCATTATACAACATAGATATCTCCAAACTAGAAGGAGTTAAGATGATCGTGGATTCTCAGCCCAAGTGGAGAAAAGCATGGCTCAAAAAATATCCGCAACATTCAATTCATCTGGTAGAGGCACCTAAAAGAATCAGAGACAACCTCAGTTTTTGCCCTCTACCAAGGATGCGAACATGGAAAGCACACGAGCTGTTGCAGAGAAGCCAACCCACATGGCTTAATTACCCAAAGCTACCAGGCTTGAAGACAGGTGAGAGAATGAGTGAGCAATACATGGTGAAAACCCTAACGGGCGCCATTAGATTGTTCACTCGCTCGCCTGACCTATCTTGCATCATGCTGAGAAAAATCTGTAAAACCCTTCTGGCGGTTTTCGAAACCTTCAACAACAGACAATATCTTTTTATTCCAAGACATATACAGATGTGCATACGATGTGTCTGCTCAGCCTTCTCACGAGGTGATACATGCACTTTATCAGAGAATCATGGTTTTGCCTTCTTATCACCTCCAGGCCTTTGAAGAAGCCTTCTACACCGGCTTCTTCACCATCAAAACAGAGATATTCGGCCCAACACTACTGGCTCAGCATGCGCGATATGAGTCCCTTCTAAAGATGCGCAAAAGCCTCCACTGAAGAAGTAGCTCTACTTCCATGTCGGCGACGACATGAACTAGGAGGGGGGGAGTGTTAGCAGCTGGACACACCCAACAGAGAATGATTGCTCGGCAGGATATTATTTTTTGTAATTATTCTTTAATTGAGAAAAATTGTCATTTTACCTTTGTAAATAGTGGGGCTTGCAAAAGCTTCCAGATTGTATCCCATTTTGACATTTAGATTGAGTGGATGGTTAAATTGGAACCGTAGGGTTTGAGATTGTAAGGTATTTATACACCTTTTGACCTTAATGAAAAAACCTTTTGTCATTTTTAAAAAGTTCTGTTTGTAAGAGTGAGCGTACTCTGTGTACGAGAGAGAGTGAGAGTTTTATCTTGACGCTACGCGTGCACCGGTGGTTGGAATTGAGTGCGGAGAAGTGCAGCGTGTTTCCATGATTTGTTCTTTGCAATACTAGACAACTCCCTCTTCATAGCATGTTCCCACGGAACCTTATCATTGGCTAGCATAGCCTCTTTAGAACAAGAAGGCTCACCACTATCTGTCAACAAAACAAAATCCACTCCTAGAACAAAACATTCTGGCGGATGTGAGACTCTTTGAGATCTCCACAGTTGATCAGAACTCGCACTAGCCTGTGTAGTAAGTGGCTTGGGAGTTGTTTGGACCGGAGGTGATACATCAAAAAATGTATTTTTTCTAAATTCAACCTCTTTCACTGGCTATCTATGCATCTTAGTCTCATTAAAGACAACAACACTACTACAGATCACTGATCGACTTTTGGATCCCATAAACGATAGTCAAATTGACCACCATAGCTAATGAAGATGCATTTCTTGGACTTAGGATCTAGCTTAGCATGCAACTCCTTGGGTATATATGCATAATCTTCACAACCAAATGTGCAGAATTTTTCATAAGACAATTTATGTCCTTACCATAGCTTTAAAGGTACACAAAACTATAATGAAGCATGTGGTGATTTATTGATCAAGTACACGACTGTGTACAAAGCTTCAATCCAAAACGCTTGCGGTAAATTAGCTTGTGATGACATAGACAAAATTCGCTCTTGGATGGTCCTATTCATTTGTTTTGCAACACCATTTTGTGCAGGGGTATAAGGAACCAAACATGCCGCGTTGCATTGTCAATGAATGTAACATAATAGGACACACCACCATGGGATTTAGAAGGCATAGGTCCACATAAATCATTGTCCACAAGCTCTAAGGGTTTCTTTTTTAAAAGAATGTGTATGACATGTCCGTCTTTGCTTTCCATATTGACAGTGCTCACAAACGGAAAATTAGAAAATGACAAAGACGGTAAGTAGCCCAAACGAGAGAGTGTCTCCATTCCCTTATTTGACGTATGTCCTAACCGGCTATGCCACAAAGCAACGGTTGGCAGCTCGGTTACAAAAAGAACACTGTTTTTATCAGATACATACAGAGGATAAAGTGAACCAACTTTAGAACCATGGGATATAATAAGATGAACCTTCGCAACACGCCAAGACTGCTGATGAAAAGCGATTTTGTAATCCAAGTTATCAAGACGTCCAACCAAAATCAGATTGCGTGTCAATGCTGGAACATGACGCACATTTTGGATGATAAAATTCACCCCATTTACCATAACCATGGCAATATCACCTACGCCAACAATGTCACAAGAGTAATTGTCACCAAGTGTAACAAAGCCAATGGTTTCCTAGTATGTAGTAAACCAATGTCTATGAGATGTGACATGCAATGAAGCACTTGAATCAAGAATCCATGTATGGGATACTTCACCACTAACAAGGAGTTCAACTGGCATAGAACTTTGCAAAGATAGAGTTTCTTGTGCATCATAAAAACATCATTTTTCAGTCAACATATTAATGTCTTGCGCATCACTGTCATCCTGAACTATGTTCAGTTCTTCAATCTTAACCGAACTCTTTGGTTTCTCTTGTTTATCATCATGATCTTTGCTTTTACCTTTGCCCTTCTCTTTGTCACGCTTCCAAGCATAACAATTCTTCTTTATGTGATCAAACTTATCACAATAATGGCATTGAACATTGCGGCAACCACGAGACTTTGATTCACCCTTTGATGCATCTCTATTGCCCTCTTTCTTGGACTCACGTTGCGAAGAATGACCCTTACATTTCTTATCATCCCTTTGCACATAATGAGCTTTGTCATAATGCTAGCTATTCATGGTCTTTCAACGCATCTCCTCTGACAAAAGTGCACTAGTAACATCATCGTATTTTAGCGTACCATTAGGAGCAGAGTTACTAACAGCTGTGCAAAAGATATCCTAAGAGGATGGCAACGAACAAAGCAAAAAGATTGCTTTCATCTCATCATCAATGGTCATGCATTGTGCACGAATCTGGGCAAAAAGAGAAACAAAATCATTGATATGGCTAGCAATGCTAGCTGACTCCTTCATACGAAGGTTGAAAAGTTTTCACATCAGGAAAACCTTATTGCTTGTTGTATCCTTTTTGTAAGTGTCGCATAATTTTTGCCATAAAGTATGAGCATTCTCACATTCTAACAGTGAAAAGTACACCGACTTACCAAGGTGCAGTCTAATCGTAGACCTGCATAGTTCATCAAGCTTCTCCCACTGAAATTGAGTCATGTGCATATCTTCAGTTCTAGCCGCATAGGCAATAGGAAACTTTTGCTTCTTTTGGACAAGCACATCATGCATTTGGTTCTTCACCAAGGTGCAATCTAATCGTAGACCTGCATAGTTCATCAACCTTCTCCCATTGAAATTGAGTCATGTGCATATCTTCAGTTCTAGCCGCATAGGCAATAGGCAACTTTTGCTTTTTTTTGGACAAGCACATCATGCATTTGGTTTTTCCCAAGCTGAATATTAGTGCCATCAAACTTCTTTATGTCATAAATGTCACGGTCTTTGCTAGTAGACATGGTAACAAAACTACCAAAAGATTCTGGGAAAATTTCAGCAGAGTCTCCTTTGTATTTGCAACTATGTCAACCAAAATACGAGACAAAATGACCAAGTCTGTCACTCACAAAGCATAAAAGAGGGCAATGGCTCTCAAAAGCACACTTTATAGAGACCAACTATGGCGCATAAACTGTCAAACTGACCATAGATTGCCAACTCGGCGTCAAAAGCATATATACCACTCTATACATGTGCTATGTCGAGGCCTCATAAGGGATGCTCCAACTACTTGTATCACCGAAGGGATCTCCACATTTGAGAATACCCTAGCACAATGAAAACATCACGCTATTGCCCCTCAACAATGTAGGTTATGCAATAAAACGTATAGCCAAGTCTCAAAAATGAACGGGATTGCCGTACTAGCCAAAAGATGTCTCCACAAAATTGTACAATGTGTTACCATATACATGTGGTAGTGATGTGTGCGAACACATTAGGACCGCTGGGCATTTTTTCCCTCTTTAGGAGGTTTTTTCCCCCGTGCATTGTACATACGCCCATCACTCTAGGTCTATCCATCTTTCCATTGCACACTAAGTAACACACTCTCTATTGTGTGCCTTGAGCTTACTTTGCCTTCTCCAAGCTGTGTGCGTTTCTTTGCAACCCTAATTCCAACACAATGGTAGTATCCATAAAGACGTACAAGTTTGTCATGATGCTCAAACATGCATTAAAAGCATGTGCATGCAAAGAAATATCCTTGCGGGGAGTCAAACCGCTCTCAAAAGAGCTCAAACACTGTCAAAAGTGTCAACATATGCATGTACGCATAAAAAACTGCTCCCACTGGAACCAGGATATTGCAAGAACTGAAACTTGTAGCCTGTGAGTTGATGCCGATGCCGTAGCCGAAGCCGAGATTGAGGCCAAGAAGCACAGAGAAAGCTAACCGAGCCGCTTTATGTACCTATACTTGTACCTATATCTGTACCTGTAGTCGAAGAAGACAATGTCTTCAAACTACCACTCTAATTGTGTGTATGAGACCCTTTAAAAGAGGCTACACACTCTTGAATGAGCCTGGGCTCTCGTAGATGGAAGAGACTGCAACAATGGTACATGTAATAGCTATGGAAGCTCTGCAGCACAAAATACCAAAGGAGGGCTGAAAAATTCATCTCCTGAACCGTGGCTCAAATGGGGTTTTTGATGGCACAAATGTCTCTGAAAGGGGGGTAAAACCTTAGGACACCTACTGGAAACGCTCTCGGAATGCTGAATTTGGCGATGTCAAAGTCAGAACCCTGTTAGCACTCTTGAAAGTGTGCGCGCGTGCGGAAGCAATTTCGGGAATGAAACCACTCTGATACTAGATGAAGGAGAGGAGTCGGGAGCACAACAGAAGAGGAAGAGGAATATGCACACACACACACACTCACACACACACACCACCATAGCCACACACACAAGTTGGAGGGGAAGAGCCAACACACACTGTGTGCCCCCTTTCTTTCTTCTATGTCTTATGCACTAAGGCACAATACACATTATACTTAGTGTTAGTGGCTCCAAGTGTATAGCTGGTTAGTAGCACTTAGTGATGGGCAGTTGGCCACATGGCCATTAAACCTAACACCTTCGTCCTAAGACTGTCCACCATGACTAGTTTTCCTCCTCATAGGCAACTTAGGAATTGACACCCTATTATTTAGCACATCCAAGGGATGGGATCTCCTCTCAATGCACCTTATTGGATGCAGAAGTGCTACTCGAACGTTGGCCACGAGAGTCTTGGCAAGTGAAAAAAAGGAAGGAAGAGATTCAATATACGATATGGATGAAGCATGCATGTGGCACTACTTGTTATACAACACCCTCATGTTGCCATCCAAACTTACCAAAAAATTGTGTCCCCGATATATAATAGTTGGATCAAACTCACCGTAGTCATGTACATTTTGCATCAAAATGTGTGACTTTAGGGCTTGGCCCAATAAGGCTAGATCATCTTGGCCAAGAGATATGCATCTCTATCAACTTTTCCCACTTTGTCATCGCTTCTCATCACATAAATCTTTGATGGCACCGATGACTTTCAGATTACTCCAATTACACGCAACATGCAGCGGTGTGTCCCGATTATTTTTTAAATCATTTCAATAGTGCGCATTTTCCTCTGTTTAATATTTTTTCCCTCCATAGCGTATGAGCTTCCCTACTCCTCCCTTGCCCGCTCTTCATTCATCCATGTATGAATTCAACCTTAGCAAAATGCATCTCTCTCGCTTCTTTGGTAGGAATGGCAAGATAACAATGAGGCTCTCTATATCTATCTATATCTCTACCCCTACCTCTATTTTTCTCTATCTATAGCTCTATCTGTATATCTCTATTTATCCATCTCTATCTCTATAAATCTCTACCAATCTCAATTTCTCTATCTATAACTCTATCTCTATATCTCTATTTGTCCACCTCTATCTCTATACATCTCTACCATTCTCAATATCTATCTATCTCAATCAATTTCTACCTCTCCATCATGAATCCTTATCATTATCTGCCTACACCTAGCTCTATATCTCTACCTAGCCACCTCTATCTCTATGCATCTCTACTAATTTCTATCTCTTTTTGTCGATCTCAATCAATTTTTATTTGTTTCACTTATTCCTGTTTCTATATACTATGTCAAATTGTGTCTTTCTTCCAATGTCTATCTCTCTACCTCTAAATCTACACCTTTGACTATCTGCCAATATCTCTCTAGCTTTCTAGCTCTAAAATTTAACTACTTACATATATCTGCATTTAGATCTATTTAGCTCTCTACCTACCTTTACCTCTTTCTCTCATCTCTCCACCGCACTCTCTTTACCTCTCTATATTACCTCTACGATTCGTCCAATTCTCTTCTCCTCTCTCTCTCTCTCTCTCTCTCTCTCTCTCTCTCTCTCTCTCTCTTCTATAACTCTATATATTCTAATGTGAGAGCTTCATTTACAAATCTATCTTTGTGTGTGTGTGTGTGTGTGTGTGTGTGTGTGTGTGTGTTTTCTTTTTTAACATAAATATAAATAACATAAAATACAATAACTTTTCAAAAAAAAACCATACACCAAAGAAAGTAAAAATAACTATACAAGACCCTTTTAATATATAAAAAAAAAGTACATGATAGAGTAAGAATGAAGCATAATTCCCAGTGAAAGGGGTGTATTTTTTGTTCATACAACTAGTGTACTTTGTAGCAACCATTTTCTTAAAATAACAAGAAGGAGAATCCTTGTTAGGTATATGGGAATCTCTCCTCTACTAGTATCCTAAGCCTAACCTAATCAATGAGGGCACCCCAGATGACACAATCAATGATGCCATTTTGCATTGCATATCGGCTTTATAATCCCTCAATTACATTCTTTGAGTCCCAGTTATTGAGTTCTGGCCATTGAGTTTTGTTCCATAGTGTCTACTCTCTCTCTCTCTCTCTCTCTCTCTCTCTCTCTCTCTCTCTCTCTCTCTCTCTCTCTCTCTCTCTCTCCCCCCCCCCCCCCCCCCCCCCCCCCCCCCCATATTCTCAACAGGGTATCATAGCGTGAGTCTTATTAGAGGTCATAATCCTACATTCTTTAAGCTTGATCCTACTTTAATTTAGTTATGCCTCTCTCTCTCTCATGAGAGAGAGAGAATGCTAAAACACACACACTCTCTCTCATGCGCCATGCACACACCATACGCAACTCCTGCAGTAGCAACGTTCTCTGGATGAATTTACAAAGAATTAAAAAAGGCTCATATTACCTTAAAAATGGCCATCAATTTTTCAAAGATGCCTTTAAGAGGACGTTCTCACATGCTTATTTCTCAACATGGCCAATATTAGATTATTTGAATATGGCATTTCAATTGAAAATTTCTCAAGCAAAAATTTGGTTCTTTTGAAATCCAAAATTCAGCTTTTAATGATGCAAAAAAGATTGTGGAAGACCATCACAAATGATTAGCTCAAACTTGTCAAAGTTGATCTACATCAACACTCTCAATGGATCGACAAAAATGAGTGCTTTTCCATTCATTGATCTTTGCTTTGCATAAAATCTTCTCCATCATCTGGATGTTAGCAAGAAGGCAAAGGAAGTATGGCAAACCTTGGAAACAACTTTTGGAGGTAATATCACAATAACTCCAAACTATTTCTTAAGATGCAACTACACAACATACAATTTCAATGGAGTGAAACTCTTAGGAAGCATGTAGATAGTATAAGTCTATTACTCCAATGGATATCCATTGATGATGATGATAAGAAGGTTATGCTATTGAATAGTCTTGCTAGAGAAGATAAATTTATCCAGATTGACATAGCATCCAAAGTTGGTAGGGAGATGATTTATGAAGATATGATTACCATCCTTTTAGACAAAGACAGGTGAAGTTTTCTCACAAAGGAAAAATTGAAGAAATGCAATTATTGTAAGAGATTAGGTCATACAATTGACTACTAACCTATTTACATGGGGTTTACATATTGGCCACTTGACAATTAGGTCACCAAGACATCATTAAAAGTTCAAGGGTGTTTATCCCAAGGAATAAGAAAGAAATTATCATTAAAAAAAAAAAAAAACAGAAGGCCCTAGTTCTTGCAAGATGACATGTCCCTTGAAGGCCTCTCTCCATAATATGTAGGTAATGTGCATGTGTGTGTGTGCATGTGTGTGTGTGTGTGTGTGGGTACCCACACACATGCATTCATATAGATACATACATGTATATAAATGCATTTATATACATACATACATGTAAATGAATGCATTATATACATACATTCAAACAAACATACATACATACATATAACCATTCCCTTGTAGATTGAAATCCATGTGGCACCCGCTTGTCATGTAATACCTTAATAGTAAGATTCCTACTCACTTAATTTGAAGTACATGATGGTCAAGATCAAAAGTTTGCACTCAAATTTGGGCCTTGTAAGAAATGTATGTTAGCATAGAGAGAGATAAAAGAAAATCCATTTTCTCGTTTTTTGGGCCCTTTTTTTGAGAATCCCAAAACCCCCATACTATAGGGTACCTTTATAAAAAATCCAAAATACTATCTAGGTAATAATCAGGCGTCAGTTCTGAGATGGTTTGGAATTGAATGTCGTATATCTCAATTTTTCTTTTCTCAAATCTAAGCTTTGTGCTGTGAGAGTCACTATTCCATCTGCATTGAATGTCTTCTCTCCCTTTTTTCAAGTTTCCCTCCTTCATGCTCTCAATTCTAAAGCTTGAAAGTTCTCTCCTTCTCTGGCTTCACGCCCTTCTGCTACTAGTTTCTAGTCGTCATATCTAGGTGATGTTGGTATCTTCTCCACAAAGAACTTATGCAAAGAGTTGGAGGGGATGTGTATCATTTGCATATAGAGCTCTTGCAAGGGTATGAGCCCCTTAGCACTAAGAATAAATGATGTGATAGATACGAACTGAAGATAAGGTACATCTGAATGATGAGCACACAAGGTCGTATGCTCTCCATTCTTGTTTTATCTACATGCTTAATGGCACAACACATAACAGAGAGAGGAAAGAAATGGTGTGGTTGAGAGAGTGGTATGAGAATGTAATCGACTTTGAATAAACTGGCAAGAAGAGTGCAAACTAGAGAGAGAATGAGCGGCAGAACCAGAGAGAGAATGAGCGGCAGAACCATGAAAACCTCAATAAAAAAAGGTGCACCTACATTCAATGTGATTAATCCCACATTTGTCCTTCCTCGGTCCCACAAAAGAAAGATTCATGCAAATCATGGCATATCTCCAATTTCACATTTTTTAATCAATTGGACTTGTTTTTGAAAACCGCAAAAAATTGAGATATAAATGAGATAAATCAAAGCGATTGTTATGGTAGCCCAACATCAATTGGTTCAACAAAATTCTCTCTCTTACACCAAAAGGACCAAATTTGACTCCAAAATTTCCCTAATGGAATGTTTTCTGCACCAAAGCCACTATTTCACATCATGAGAGTGCATGCAAGAGGTTACATCCTCCATCTTTTAAGTGGGGCACACACATATTGCCTCCTCTACTTGACCATCCCTAGAAGATCGCAAGCCATGTGCCAACCCCTTTGTCATGTAAAAATCATTTAGTAATATTTAGGTTTACCTAATGTGAAGTACATGAGGGTCAAAATCAACTTGCAATCCCACTAGTTGTGGAATGTGGTGTGTGCCAAATACACTATTTGGCATCATGAGAGTGCACGTAGGCTCTTACATCCCTTAACTTTTTAATGAGGCAAATACATACCACGTCTTCTACTTGAATCTCCACCTCCTCCACTCTTCAAAGGACCCACCCTTGCAATTCTTCATAAAGGTCATGGTTGTGAATCCAAACAATTGGCAGCTTGAGGACTTACTCATCGGACCATATTTCTCTAAACAAAGCTACATGGACAAGCCTACCACCATATGTGAAGTGCACAAATGCTGGATTAGGTCCTAATTCTAAATCAGCATTAATAACAAGTAGTTTGTAATTTTGACACTTTCAAACCATGAATCAATGACTTATAGCGGTTTTTTCATGATGGGTGTAGGTACTAGTTACAAAACTTTCTTCACAAGATGGTGTTTACATATGCATACACCCACCCCCTTTTTTAGCCTAATCTTTGTATTGAAATTAATCATATTAGACGGTTGAATCAAAGATACTATTTCATTGCCTTTCAACATTATGGAATGCCTAAGATTTTTTAGTATAACATGCTGCTTACACACACATTTATGGTCTCAACAATGCTTGTTGTCTATGATCCTTTGGTTTCAAAACATTAAACCTTGAAATTCCATGTAGGAAATAGTCATTGCTTGGCATATAGAGTTAACCACACTCGGATTTGAGGATGGAGTGCTCCACGTACCTAGCTTCATCCGAGGGATACTTTTAAGCATCAAACATGCACATTTCAATGTTACTAAATTTGAGCATGCTTTTATCTCTCCTAGATGTACCTCTCATGCACCTACATGGCTCATGTTTTGTATACATGATGATCTAGATGTAGAGGAAGAAAGGATAGTAAAATAGGAGTTTTCTATTTCTAGAGCATTAATAGGTCAAGCCACATAACCCAATGATACTTACACTGACCCTTTTAGCATGGATAAACTCTTGGAGATTGTGTTACAAGACACCCACAAAAAGTGTGGAGCTTTGGTAATTTTACACTCTCAGCTCCAGTAAATGAAGGGTTTCTCCTTACCTTGTTGAATAACAAGGATAAGGGTGCTACAAGGATTGGGCTAAAGGACATTGACGTGCGTAAAAATTGTAGCTACATTACCATTTTTGCAACCATCATTTAGCCATAGATCTCACGTACATTGAGAGTGAAAATCACCCCTTGTTCTTTGCCTTGGGGATAAAGTGAGATAGCCTTCCCCATGTTGACCCTACCTTGCAATTAGAGCATTTCAGGGCACATTGAAGCGCAAAGCGGGCTTGTCTACAAAAAGCACTTCAAGGATGTGGAAATGCAAAGGGAGCGCTTATATAACATTTAGAGGCTTGAAAAGCCCCATAGTTAGTGTACATATCCACATTGCACAATATCATAGGTCACTCCATCCATAAGTACATTCTCATGTAGAATTTTCTCAAAAAATATCTAAGAACTTGTTGGCCTTGTATGTCCAGAATATACCCTTACATGAGAGAATTTGAGGAGGACTTTGCAAGTTCTAGGACACTAATTCCTCTTGAAGATCACCACACTTGAAATACATATCCATAAAGCATTACCCAACACAAAATAATGCTCCAACAACCTCTATCCTTTCGAAGCAATACATGGTAGATCCGACATGTCATAGAAGCAATGGTTTGTTTACTACTTGGAGTGCTTTGATTGTCTTAGTCTACTATTGTAAGTAATTCACCTTTCTGGCACCTATTGTTGGTGCAAGTGTTACATGCATCCATCTATCCACCTATTAAGCAAGACAAGTACATGGATACGAGTTCATACACCACTATTAGCATTCAGGATTCTGAGAAGGAAGTCACACTACTCTAGAGTGGAAGCTTGTCTTTAGCAGATGGACAGAAGTCATACCCGATGCATTGATATGACTTAAAAAAATTACTGTTCACTAAATTTATTCACATTAGACATGTGGCACCAAAAAAATGGACTTTAAAAAAAGGAATTATAGGCTACCATTGTAACAAGCATACTTTCTTTGCCTCTCTTTCATGCTCCATGTAAATTTTTATTTATTGCGTTGTTGGTGCTCTCATTGCTTGCCTTCAAAAAGCTTTACCCTTTAAGGGAGTGTGACCAACCACTCACGGCTCTGCCATGTCAGCATTTCCAAAGCTCTCGTCAACAGCAACAAACAACAATGAGCCACATAGAGCACATACAAACCCCGGAAAAGCTCCAAAAATTTTAGATGGCACACCGATCGAGGCAACCAGGCTGGCACAACACTGGCCCCCGCCGGTGAAGCTTTAAAGTTGTATATCTTGGTTGTTTAAACTTTGATTTCCAATCTGAAAAGACCAACATGCTCATTGTGATGAGCTCTTCCTATATATCTGTTGAAACTAGCTTTGACCACCAGATTCCATCTGCCTTGTCCATCTTAGATCTGCAATACATTCCAGCTTTAAACTACCATATCTTCCACTTTGTAGCTCTGTTTGACGAGCAGTCTAGACCAGCTTGTAGAGTATACTAAGGAACACATTTGGCACTCTCTTTTTTTCACTTTCAACACTTCAAACATGCATCTATGACATGCACCATAGCAGAGCATTTTGGCCTTGAAAACCACATCAGACATACATAACCGCTGCTCCTTGCCTGCTCTTGATGTCACAACTGCTCCATTACTTTGGTAAGCCCTTGAGAGCTCACACAATCCTTCTTGTCACTCTTTGTAGAACCAACCATCTTTGGATGCACCATCATTGCCCGACCCTCTTGTTGAACATTCAATGTTCAACCAAAAAGATGACTAAAGATACTGAGTAACTGCAAAACTGATAAACACTATGAGCAAACAAAAAATCCTATTGTATGTACAAAGTCTTATTCGTGGCAAGTGTAAATCTTGTTTAGGTTGGTTTCCCAATCCCTTATATCAAAACTTGATGCACTGCTGGCACCAAATCTCTTTCAAAAGAGAGCTTGAGATGCACACCGCTCACTCGATTCTTCAGAAAACGACCATTCATTTGCATCAGCAAATAGGTACCCTTAGGAAAAGATTGATGGACCTTGTAAGGCCTCGTCCACTTATTCTTAAACTTTTGCTAAAAGATGAAATCCAAATAGATTTCATACTTCATCACCAAATCACCCTTCTCTATCTGCTTCTGGAAAATGTTGGTTGAATTTAGCCACTCTTTTCTTTCACTGCTTCACATAAAATTTGTTGCTGCCTCTCGATCCATATTCAAAGCTTCAAGACTTGTGATTTTATCTTTCAAACCATCTTGATGAGACTTTTCAATCGTCCACATACCTTTTAGTGCACCTAGCTGAACATGCACAAGCAGGAACGCCTCCCTTGCCATAAACCAAATCATAAGGAGTAAAGTTGGTAGCCACTTTGTAAGATGTCAGGTATGCCCACAAACATTTATCAAGATTAGCTTCCCACTCCTCAACATGTTTGTATATATACTTGGTGAGAATTTTTTCCATTTGCACTCTCAACAAGACCGTTGCACTGTGGATGATATGGAGATGAAAACCTATGTTGAATACCCAACTTTTCCACTAGTGCACACACTAGATTTCTTCTAGACCCTTGACCCCGATCAGAGATGAGCACCCAAGGCACTCTAAAATGGCAACATATGAATAACAAAAAAATTGAGCAATTATATGGGCATTTACCTCCTTCATTGCTTTAGCCTCCACCCACCTGGTAAGATAGTCAATGGCCACCACAATGTACTTCATGCCGCTTGTTGCAGACTTGGGAAATGGATCTTGAGCGACTAATCCCCACTTTTTGAATGCATCTTGAGCTATGATATCCCCCTATGGCTCGGCTACCAGTCTTCTTTCACCCATTTTTTGGCATTAATGGCATGTCTTGCACTAGTAGTGCACATCTCACAAAATGGAATGCCACCAAAAACCACCTCTTAAAACACGAAACAATACCTGATCTTTGCCCGGGTGTTTGCTTTCCTCAAGACATTGCTCCAGCACCATAGCAATATCCTCTTTGTAAAGAACCCTCCGCAAAACTTCTTCTCGGCCATATGTCATCAAACCCTCTCCTACTAGAGTGAACTTTTGAAACTTTTGAACAATCCGTCTCTTTTGTAGCTTTGACAGCCCCTTTGAACATTGGCATGTATGCAAGAAATCATCAACTTCCTTCAAAGTCTCCCTACCCGCATACGTAGCCAGTGCCACATACAAACTCAACACTTGAGTGTGCACCCGAGTGCTAGCCAACCAATCCGCTTCTTGATTCTTCTCTCTTCTAACATGTTTGAATTTCACTTTTTCAAAGAACTTTAACAACTTCTTTATGAAAAAAAACCAATTCTTGAGCCCTTTTACCTGCCACTACCCCAAAAGCTGTTTTATAACTAGGAGAGCATCACCTTTAATGAACAACCTGGAAATGCCAAACTCCATACATTGCTTAAGCCCCAAGTGAAGTGTCAAGTACTCCGCTTCATTTTTCATGTGAGAACCTTCCAAATCATAGGTCTTTGAGAAAATTACCGTGCCTTGGGGATCGTGAATGATCACTCCTTCTCCTGCTTTTTGCACAACTCTTCTATAAGCACATGGTAAACACTTCCTTCAAATCCAATTCTTCTGCAACATCCTCTTTCACTAATCCCCGGTAGATTGATAGATCCACTTCCTTGTTGACCAAAATGTTTGCCAAATGAGACCTACTCGTGTGATCAATCTTGAATTCAAATTCACACTCCTATAACTCAAGCACCCATTTTTTGATCCGCCTTCTTGGTTGGAGGAGAAGCACCACTTCAGGCAAAAAATTGTTATAGGTGAGTACAAAAAACTTTTGAATAATTAAATGCACATGAACTTGCGGCATGCAAAAACCAATGTCATGCCTCCCTATATGATCTTTCTCCTAGAATAATCATTATGCTATCAAAATAGATCGGTTTGTAGAACTTACCCACCTCCCTATATGATCTTTCTCTTGGACTAATCATTATGCTATCAAAATAGATCGGTTTGTAGAACTTACCCACCTTTTGCATCAATACTGCACCAATGGCAACTGTAACCACCGTCATGGCCACATAAAAATAGTCCTCATTGTTAGGGGAGCATAGCGTAGGTAACTGGCATAAGATCTCGTTCACCCTATCAAAAGCTACTTGAAATTTTGGCTTAACTTCTGAAGGGGTACACATACTATGATGGCATCTAGAAAAACATAGCTAGAAATACTTGAGTTAAAGGACATCAAACGTGTCGCACTGGTGGGAGGCTCCATAAGAACCAAAGCCTTCACTTTTTCCAGATCAACTTCAACACTGTTTTGAGAGACCACATGGCCCAAAATATGAGCTTGCGACTGAGCCAACTTGCACTTCTTTGGGCTCAACTACCCACCTTCCTTGTCTAGGCTTTGAAAACACAACTTTAATTTGGACAAGTGCTATGCTTTGGAACTATAACAACCAATATCATCCATGAAAACCCTGATAAATTTACCCAAGTATGGCCCAAACACCTTATTCATCCAATCTTGGAATGTTGCATAAGCATTTACCAATCCAAAAGGCATTCAATGATAAGCAAAGCACCCCCATGGTGAAATAAAAGTAGTCTTTATTTGATCCTCCAAAGCAATACCAATCTGAAAGTAACATGAAAAGCCGTCCATAATACCGCTCATGGCCTGCAACTTGGTTGAAATTTCATCTTGAAATGGCAATGTGTAGTGGTTTTTCCTGGTAGAAATATTCAATGGCTTATAATCTACACATACCCTCCACTTCCCGTTCTTTTTTGTGTAATAACACCATGGAAAACCCACTCAGCTTCTTTCAAAGGATAAATAATATCTGCCTCCAATAGCTTGTTAATTTCCTACCACAAATCTTCCTTTTGAATATCTCCCAACCTCCTCAGCTTCTGTGCCTTTGGCTTTCATCCGCCTTGAGAAAAAATTCAATGTTCCATCCCCTTAGCTCCCCGCAAATCTTGGTACTATGTAGCGAAAAAATTGGGATTCAATGCACATAACTCCACATAGCTTTCCTTTTCCTGCTTGGTTAGATCATCTCCCAGTATATCCGCTACTTCTTTAGCCTCTAGACCACAAATAGGAGTTTGCATACCTTTAATGGGCTTGGCAAAATCCATCGTGACTCCAAATAGATATGTGTTCAACTTTAGTAGGTCTTCATCACTCTCCTCCTTTTCAACACTGGTTGAACCTCCATCATAAGTCAATTCCATCTCATACTCGTAGCTGGTGCTAGAGCCTTCTTGATCGTCTTCAACCCCTGAGTGAAAGTGGATCTCCCAGGTCTTCAAGTCAAGCACAATTTGTCTACCATTCTCTTAATCCAGCAAGGTAACAACCCGGTTTACCAATCCTATTTGGCCCCAATTGCCAACAACCACGGCCTCCCCAAGATGAGGGGGTAAGTATTTTCACCTACTTTTATAACAAATAAGTCAATGAGGCACTCAATACCCATAAGTTTCACCTTCACATGTTGGGCCACTCCCAAACATCGAGCTTTGGCATGGTTGGCCATCCTCATCCAAACATTAGATCTAACCATATATTTGATACCAAATTCTTTCATAGCCGACTCCGTTATTACACAAACCTGAGCACCACCATCAATATAGGCTTGCACTTGATTCTTCCTTTCAACCAAAACCTCCACCACTGAAAGCACATCTGTAGGACTCCCCACCCGTAAGGCTAGATTCTGCACAACATGTGATAACACCTTTTGCACAGGGTAGCCTCATACTAACCATGGTTGACCATTGCCTCCTCAATCCGGGGTACAATGCAAGCAACTGCCCAAAGCTGATGTTAGCTTTTTGGTTTTGAACATCACTCACCAAATCATATTTGAGATGAACGCATCCTAATTGGAAGTCTATCTTCTTGATCTTCCTCTATCATCTGCTTTTGCTCGACTCTGGTTGCTCTTTACTCTTGTCCACTTTCTCTTTGCCGTTCCTAGCTTTGATCTTCCACTCTATCTCAGTTTCCCTTTCACTTCTTACTCTTTTGTCGGCCATAATATTGACTTCCTGCTTGTCAACCCCAATAATGTTAACTCTAGGCACTTCATCATTACCTGGTGGAGTAGATGGAGCTTGATTTTCAATTGCTTGCTGCTCCCTTTGACCATTGAGTTGTGCTTGTCATCAGCCCCGACCAAATAGAGGATACATGCCGTCCCTTTCCCTATCCCTAGGAAGATGAGGGAAATCTAGAGCATAGTGGCCCTCTTCTCCACAATTGTAACATCTACCAAGCAATTGCCTAGCCCTACCTCTTCCTATCCTTGACTGTCCTCTGTTCATAACACTTAAATGCAACTCCTGCATTGGCTCACTCAAATTTTAAACAATACGTACCCATTGTTGAGGAATTGTTGACTCTCCCCCGTTTGCCTGGTTGTCCCCTTGAACTTCTTCCCTCGGAGTTAGAGGAGGGTTGGGAGCCATCACATCGTACCCTAGCACGCCTTGCTTGATATTCTTCTTGAATTTTCTGCTCTTTTCCCGTGCAATAGCAATTGTCCCATTGTAATTTTCCGGGCCCACAAAATCCACTTTTTCTCAAACCTTGGATGCAAACATGCCATGAATTTTTCCAATTTAAAGTACTCACCATGTTAGCCAATTGCATAGGAGCTGAGAAATCTCTCCAACATGCTTCAAAATGGGTGAGAAAAACTTCAAATTCCTCATTCACATCCTGCTTCAAATTCTTTAATCTTGCATCTAAATCAACAGGAGATACCTCTTTTTGTCCTATAAAAATCGAGTCTGCAAAGCCAACCACATAACAGTTCACCTTCCAAAGCATAGAACCATGTCTTTTGCATCAACAGTGGAATCATTTTAATCTTGTTATCCTGGGTTGGATCTCAAAGGGATCTTTCGTGGTTGCCAAAGGTGAAGAGGTTGGTACACTTTACCTGTGTACTGTGAGCTTGCAATCTTCAGCTTTCGTAACAACTACAAAAGTCAACAGTGCGGTGTGGCACTACCGGCTTAGGCATATGAGTGCCAAAGGAATGCAATCCTTCAAACAAAGAAGCTTCTACTAGGTTTGAAAGAAGTGGACTTAGAGTTCTATGAAGATTGTGTTTATGGTAAACAAAAGAGGGTAAAATTTCAAAAATCAAGAAATGAAAGAAAAAATAAAAAACTTGAGTTGGTTCATTCTGATGTTTGGGGTCCTGCAAGTACACCATCCCTTGGTGGCTCATTGTACTATGTAACGTTCATAGACGATGCAACTAGGAAAACATGGTTTTATGTGATGAAGAATAAATCTGGTGTGTTTTCCATATTTCAAAGGTGGAAAGCCTTTGTGGAGAATGAAGCAGGTACCAAAGTTAAATGCCTCAAATCCGACAATGGAGGTGAGTATTGTAGCCAAGCTTTTGAAAGATTTTGTGCTAGCAATGGAATTCAGAGGCAAAGGACAACCCCAAGGACACCTCAGGAAAATGGAATTTTTGAAAGGATGAACAGAAAAATCATGGAGCAATCACGAAGCATGCGACTACATGTAGGCTTACCACCTGAGCTTTGGGTGGAAGCAGTAAGTACGTTTGTGTATTTGATCAACCGTTCACCCTCAACAGCATTGGATGGGGGAGTTCCAAAGGAGGTTTGGACAGGTAAACCAATAAATTACTCATTTCTCAAAGTGTCTGGGTGTGAGACTTTCATGCACATAGATAGAAGTCTAAGATCAAAGCTAGATGCAAAGTCCAAAAAGTGTTTCTTCATTGGCTGTGGAGAAGGTGACTTTGGGTATCGCCTATGGAATCCTGAAGATGGTAAAATCTTTAGAAGTAGGGATGTAATTTTCAATGAACAAAATATGTACAAAGATTACTTGGAAAGGAAACAAATAAAAGAAATAGGTGATGAGTACATGGAGCTTGAGGACGGTGAAGACTCAAGGAGTGCAAATGGTGACAACGTACGACAACATCAACCAAATGAGGAGCCTCAACCAAACCATTTTACTATGGGTAGTAGGGTCTGTTGTGATGATGTAGAATGTGAAGTTCTTCACTAAACTCAGTGAGCAAGTCCACACCCTTAAGGGTCTAAAAAGCTGATCCCGACAGGTGCACACATGTTCAAAGACCCTCTTTTCAAAGGCATGGCCAAAAAGCTTTGTGCAAGCTTGGAAAAGATGTATATGAAGATACTCGTAAAGCCTGGGATTCATTTACTACTAGGAACATTTAGAAAGCGATCAAAATCACATGCCATAGATTGAAGAATATCAAGAGGAGCATCTTAAGCAATTAGAAGGCAAAGTTGAATAGCTTACCTACCATTTAAAAACAACAAGGAACACCCTGTGAAGCTGAACATAGAAGCCTAAGATCAAAGCTCAATCTGAACAAAACTGACCTTGCTAAACTACAACTCAAAGAAGTAAAAAAAGTCAGACTTTTTATCCAGGGAAACCTACCTACAGCCCGAGGCGTCTAATCAAGCACATTTTTTTAGGGTCTTAAAAGTCAAGAGAGGTCGGCTTGGCCTAGTTTCTAGCAAAAGGAGAGGGGAATGAGGTGAAGGAACAAGAAAAAATGACAAAGATGATGCTTGGTAGCTTAAGACAAGTCATAGGCCAACCGAAAGACCAATCTACCAAAGTAAAGGAAGCAATGGACAAGCTCCTGAGCAACGTCAAGAAAATGGTTTCACAATCAAAAGCTAGTGTCCTGGAGAAGCCCTTTATTGAGGAGAAATGCTTATTCATGTCAAAGACATTAGGCAAGGAAAAATTCCAAGGGTGGGATGGTCTAACACAAAGTTCTTCAATAAAATATGTGAGGATTTGAAGTCCCTAATCATGCAAATGGCCAACCATGCCCTTATCAATGGAGCCATGGATTCAAGCATTAATAGGGTCCTCATTACACCCATTCCAAAGCAAATCTGTTGCTCCCAGTTGAAATGCGAGCAACCCATAACCATGATGTCAGTGGCTTACAAATTTATTGCCAAGTCAATTTCCCTAAGGCTCTCTCCCATTTTGAATAAGGCTATCACTCCTCACCAACACGGGTTTATCAAAGGAAGATCGGAGATTCTACTTCCATCTTTTATTTTGGAAAGTATGTAAGAATATACTAGGCTGGATTTAGAGAGTGGCACGGAGATAGCCACACAAAAGTTTCCACTCTCTGTTCACACAAAATGGAGGCAACAATGCAAAAAGAACTCTTGTACCAATTTAAACAGATATTGATTTGTGTAGTGTGTACACATGGATAACAACTCCTTTTTGCACAAGAAACTGAGCACTTTCGAGTAGGGGAATTGCCTAGAGAATGGGAGACCAAGAAGCTTCTTGTTGTCTTTGGAGCGAGTGGAAAGAGCACTTTTGAGCAGGGGTATTGGCAAGAGAATGGCAGATTTGGAAGCTTCTTGTTTTCTACAGGCCAATGAAAAGAGTACTTCTGAGCAAGGGTATCACCAAGAGAATGGTGAGGTGTAGCTCCTCCTATTATTTCCAGTCTACTTGAACTTAGCCTTGGAGAGATCATTGCAAGATAGAACTCTAAGCACTGGCATTGATGGTGGGTAGCAACTACATTAACCTACCCCCTACAACTCGGGTTTTGAACCCTCGACCTCTTCACTAGCAACATCCTAGTGGCCTATCCACATGTCCTCCTTACTCTCATTGCCACTCCACTTTCTTATGAAGCAAACCATTATAGATAGGAAAAAGTAAACTTGGACGAATTTGATTAGCCCCATAGTATTGCGAGGTTGATCCCACTGCTTGGGGTTTATTCAAGATCTTGGGTTTATGGTGCTGCTAGTCACCTTGCGACTCAGAGCTCCATGGCATTTATATTTAAAATAATTACCAAAATACCCCTTTAATTTGTAGAATTTCCCCAAATACCCTTCAAATTTCAAGTATTCCCAAAATACCCCCAATATTTCATCATAAATTCCCAAAATGCCCCTCAAATTTTTGAAAATTCCCAAAATACCCCTGGTTGTGAGATCAAATTTTTCCAAAGACAAAAGAAATTTGTAGCTTTTCATAAGAAGACTGATTGTCTATCAATACAAGATGAGTTGGTTATGTATGCTTTGGGAATGAATCACTTCATAATTTTTAGGCATATGCAATGATAACATATACAACTTGAAGTGGGCCATCCACTCTTTGGGATCTTCTTCTCCGGTGAAAATCCGACCGTAGCCTCATGCTGCCATCCTTTCTTGATGAAATCCTACTTCTTTGATTAAATCCAAAGAGCAATGAGATGGTCCTCAATGGGGCAGCATAAGATAGAGATGGGGAATGGGAACACACCCGGAAACACACCACAAATGCCTCTCTATAGCCCAGGGCACTCACTGCACCCCACTCCTCTCAGATTCACCTTCAAACGACACAAATTTCCCAACCAAAAACGGACTACACCTTGTAAATACACACCAACATAGCTTGGATAGCCCGAATTCACACCACACAGTTCCAATCATGACTACGCACAACACATCCACACAAGTGCATTATCTTTATCCCTCTTTGCACCACAATGCACACTGTTCGGGGCACCAGAACGTCACACCAACACACGCAAACACAGATGCACAATTGAACAGAAAGATAGCAAAGGGAAAGGGGGGATGGGGGTGTTGACAACACATGGAAAGAGTGGGATTTTGTTATGCCAAGTTTGATTATAGTACTTTCTCTTCTTCTTCTCCACTTCATGCAATCGAGCTCTCTTCTCCTTCTCCGAACTTCTTCCTCTTGAGAACTCCCCTAAATTGCAAAAAAATGACCCCTATATGGGAGTGGGTAGTAGCCCCTTTTATTTTTATCGACCCCATCTATTTTTGGACTACATTTTTCATGTTAAGGGCCACCTCTTTTTGGCCAGCCTTGTACCCCAAGCCAACGCAAGCATCACCCCTTAGGAGAGGCACCGACGACGCTGTTGATGCTCTCACTACTTGCCTTGAAAAATCTTTGCCCATTAAGGGCGTGTGACCAACCACTCATGGCTCTCCCACATCAGCACTACCAAGCGCTTGTCAACTACAACAAACGGAAATGAGCCACTGTTGCATGCCAATAGCGCCACCAAAGAACCGCCAAGAGTGTCAACATAGCACCCACAAGGCCCCACGCTATAGCTCGTGAGCAAGAGAGCTCCCTCTCTCCGCTCGGATGCCTAATGGGACTCATCCACGCACCCTTTATATTATGACCCCCTTCGACTCAATAACACATGTGGGATTTTGGGTGATGCCATGTGGCAAGCCCGTGTTGCGTGGCCTCTAAGTTTCCAATGTCACCACCAAACACTTAGAAAATCTCACCAAAAGTCCCTTTTTTCCCCAACTTGCACTACTTGCCAGTTGCTACTCAAAGCTCCTCTTGCCAAGCCGCAAATTTCCCTTGAAACTTCATGTTTTTGGCCTTGAGCTCCACTATCTTGGCCCCTTTTTGACTTTGATGGGTGTGCCATTCGGCCAGTCAAAATGGAGAAAACTCATACGACACCCCCTGACAGGCAACTGCTGTCGACTTTGATTTTCAGCATCTCGCTCGTCCGGACCTCGTTTGATGAGCTATAAAATCCCATGGCAACCAAATTGGCACAACACTGGCCTCGGATGAAACATTAAAGCTTTGTATCTTGACCGTTTAAACTCTGATTGCCGATCTAAAAAGATTGACATGCTTGTCAGGATGAGATCTTCCCATGTATTCACTAGAAACCAGATCTGACCACCAACTTCCATCTGCCCTGTCTGGAACCCTTGTCCATCTCAAATTTGCAATGCATTCCAGCTTTAAACTACCATATCTTCCACTCTGTAGCTCTGTATGATGAGAAGACTAGACCAGCTTGTAGAGTATAATTAGGGCCACCTTAGCACTCTCTTTTTTGCACTTTCAACACTTCAAACATGCATCTCTGACAGGCACCATAGCAGAGAATCCTAGCCCTGAAAACCACATAAGAGATACATAATCATTGCTCCTTGCCTGCTCTTGATCTTCACAGTTGCTCCATTACTTTGTCAAGCCCTTGAGAGCCACACAATCTTGCTTTGCACTCTTTGTAGCACTGACCAGCTTTGGCTGCACCAACGTGATCTTTTATAGAGAAATGCTTGTTCTATATGAACCTTTTAGAGGAGCACGGAAAATCTTCTACAAAAACACTCAAACTGGAAAAATGCTAGAGACAAATGAACACTACAAGCAAAATAAGAAAGTTAAGCATACAACACCAAGCTTGCTTGGATAATATTCTATACAAAATACAACATGAACCACAAACGAAGCCTCTTTCTTTGATAACTAGAGGAGTTGGAATTGGTAAAACAGTTACGTTAAGAAATTTTGGAGGAAAACTCACTAGATGCTACAATTGTGATAAATATGTGATCCATCAAATCCAAAGACCTTGAAGCTATTATACATAAGAAAAGCAACATGTAATATTGATGGAGCAGCTATACATTCAACTTTGTATATGGCAACAAATAAAAAAACATTATTAAAAATCCTTTATGTGCAAATAAATATTCTATGAAAAAACTCTACATTGAGAAAAAAGTGATTACCATAGATAAAATATCTTGAGTAGGAGCTTGAATGTTTTCTACATTGAAAAGTGACTTCAAGCCACATGCATATACATCATCCACCCTTCAAAGGCTTGCATACCACAAGTAAGAGATAAGTGGATTTTTTCTAGATGTTTATCCTCTTAATAGAAACAATTACCAAATCTATTTTAAGTAGTACCAGAACTAACATAAGTACTGTGCCAAAATGGCTTTTGTGAAAAAAATAAAAAAATGAATTTTTAAAATGACATATAAATATCTAACAATGATTGCTTTAAGCAAAACATCTTTCTTACAAACACACCTCATCTATTCTACACCCCAAAAAACATAGCAAGACACAATAATAATGTTTTTGAAATTATGAAAGGACCAACATACATATTAAAAACGGTAGATGATCCCCCAATCACATCATTTATAATCGCAAGTGATGCAAACAAAATGGCTCGTTTACATATTAGAGTTCTAAAGATCAAACCTCTTATGGTAGTTGCCCTATGTGCATGAAATATGATATAAATGATGGACTTTTTAATGGAGTATACGGTTACTTTCAAATTGTAACTACAGTAATGATAAAAATAATAATGTGGGCTGAAATTTTTGACAAAAAATAGGACAAGAAACACCCTTAAAACTTATATTATTATGGTCCAAACATAAAACCCACATGGACGGGTATATTTAATAGCAAAAGAATTTCATCTAAGTAAAACTACTATAAGAAAAACATACATGACTCAATTTTCAATTCAAAAAGCCTTTCCATAAACCATCCACCATTCTTAAGGAACCTCATTTTGTTCAATGACATTCTTAATAAATGTATTAAACGACCCTAGACCTTGGAGCGGAAGAGAAAAAAGGCAAATAAATTATAGCAGTGTATAGTCCTCAAAATTAACTCAACCATGTGCTACCAAGATTTTCTTATCAAATAGGTATGAAGTGTAGTATTTTACAAGCATGTCTAACATTCAAGCATGTACTGTAAATTCCATAAATTCATCTGCTGTATGAAAATTATGAGCATGGCCCATTCACCAAATACATGATGGTGCAAATCAATGGTCAAAATAAAGACCTTGCATCCACCATAGCCAAAAATGGTGAAGGTAAGAAGACAAAGGAATACACCCCTTGAATGCCATCAAAGGGAATACACCCCTTGCATCCACCATTGAAGGTAAGAAGACAAAGGAATATGCCCCTTGCATGCCATCAAGAAAGGAGGAGCTCGAAAGAAGAAGGCAATCATAGATTCCAAAGAAAAAGGGTATCTAGGTTCCTTGGATCAATAAGAGCTTGCCCTCAACCTCAACCATCCAAATGACTTAGATCATGTTGCCTCCTATAGAAATCCTGCTTAGCATGATGTTGTGATGCAAGAATGTTACCTTGCCCTTGAAGTCCAATGTTGCTTTCCATAAGTCCTTCTTTGTTATACTCATGCTTATGAAATTGTTGCAAATCTTGATTTTGCTCTTCAAGAAATGCATCTCCATCTGCAAAGGAGCATCAAATGACTTTGACATGGACAAGCATCGATGGATGGAAAAGTTGTGCACTTACTCCATGTGCAACTTGATGTTTTTTTTATTATAGCTAGAATGTAGTTGTTGGGCTAATGAAAGTGAAGAATACACTTGGTAATACTTTATTTCTCTTGTATAAAATATTCTACCTACATAATAAAGTGTTGTGCAACAAGCCCTCAATGTGCTTCTTGTTTGAGACATGGTCTATTGGAATATAATGCTTGCAAGAAAAGTGTAGGTCAACAAGGTTTGGGTTGTTTTCCTCGTAGGAAAAGGGAAGCTTTTTGTTGTTTTCATCAAATTCAAAGAGAGGGCTTCTCTCCATATGCATCCTATACCAAAAAGCTATGGGATATGTTCAACACAGGCTATTCTCCTGTTTTCTTTTTGAAGACATGTGCAATAGGTGATACGTCAACATGGGAGAACCAATTCTAACCCTTCTCTAGTCAAACTTATGCAAAATGCCTTAAAGCAATCACTTATACAACAAATTAAGGCTATGGTAAACCCATCGGCGCGGACGACCAACACAAATCACATAATGTAAGCAATTGACTTGTAGAGCAAGTAGAGGAGATTATTGATCCAGAAAGAAAATTGAAAAATTACTGATTTGGAAATGAGAAATCCTCATTTGAAATTAGAAGAAGAGCTCTCTCTTATAGCACATTGCTTAACTAAAAAAAAAAAGACCTTTACAAATGAATAACATTTTGACTTTTATACAGAGGAATTGGGAAACATTAATGTCCTAGGTTTGCGAACTCATGGAAGACTCAAAATAAGTACAAACTAGAAATTCATTGACCCCTTTCAATAAAAATTGAGATTTACAATCAAATTTTTACAAAAAATAAGAGGTTATGGGCTCTCCATAGATTTTCGTTAATTTGCAGTGAAACTTGTAGTTTTTCCCAAAATATCACAAGAGTTGTTGCCTCTTCACAACAACTCTTGTGATATCGAGGATACGATAGAGTCTTTGATGGCTAAGCCTTTTGCAACCCTTAAAGAAAACTTTTTGACCAATGAGCAATCTTTTAAACTTCAAGAGAATGTCAATGTTGGAATTAAGGTTGCAAGGATGTACACATAAGTTGGAGAAGATGAAGAAGCTCAAGGCACACTATAGAGAGTGTATTGCTTAGTGCCCATATAGAAAGATAACTTAGCCCTAGAGTGATAAGCGTACAATGCATGGGAAAAAAACACCTCCTAGTGAGGGAAAAAATGCTTTGATAGTCCTAAGTGTGTTTGCACACATCACTACCATAAATATGGTAACAAATCCCCCAATGGAAGGGATGTAGTGAATAAGAGCTAGCACATAGTGTATAAGAAGTGCTATGCCATATGGACATGATCAATCGAAAAAGGGAAAGCCCAAAGATTTGCAAAAAGATTCAAGCTTCTCACTAGGCAAGGCATTTGTGAATAGATCTGCAAGGTTTTCCTGTGTCAGCAGATAAGCTAAGGTGATCTCTCATGTTGAGAGTCTCTCCGTGACATAGTGATAACGCACCTGAATGTACTTTGTGCAAGAATTAAAAACTGGGTTCCTCACAACTGCCAATGCGCTTTGACTATCAGTATAGATAAAATTGGCAGTGTCATGTCCAATGCCCAAATCACCCATAGGACATATGCACCATACACACTCAAGTGTAGCTGTGAAGATTGCTACCTACTTAGCCCAGGTAGGTCACCTAAGAAAAATGTAACCTATCACGTGAGTTCAACAGAAGGGTATTTAAAATTCCTGAAACTTACAGAAATATATATACAAAAGGGATACTATTTTTCAAATTTGAAAAAAACTTACAGATTTTAAAAGAAAAGGGTACATTTTATTCCTTAAAAAATCCACAGATAAGGGGTTTTACAAATATTTCTTAAACGCACGTGATATGGTAGTTTTACACATAGTGAACCTCCCAAGATACTTAGCTTCACAACAAGAAATGGCCATAGTAGGATGCTTCTTGCTCAACCATGATATACATGAACTATCAAGCATGAAACAAAAACCACTTGTGGACACTTGTTTATCATAACAATCAACCCAATTTGAGTCCAAAAAAGCATACAAACTTGGCAGCACCAATTCCCCTTTGTGATAACACAACCCAAGATGTAAACTATCAATCAAGTAGAAAAAGATCCTTTTAACATCTTGCCAATTCTTTGACCTAGGGATATGCATAAATCTGCTGACCTGTGAGATTGCAAACTGAATATCCGACCTCGTATTGCATACACAAAAAAGGCATCCAATAGCACTTTGATAAGAGTGATTTCAACAAGAGCTCCAACATCATGAAGACTCAATTTGAAAGTTATTTCCATTGGAGTAGAAATAGGTTTGTACTCCTCATGTCAAAACTTACATATCTAGCTTGATACAAAGCAGTACCTCCATCACACTGCTTAAACTGTATGCCCAAGTAATGATGAAAAAGCCCCAAGACTTTCATCTTGAAAGTAGCATTAAATTTAACCTTGATTTTAGTAATGTGCATCTCATTGAACTGGTAATCAACAAATTAACTACATACAAATGACGATGAGATATACATCACCCTCACGTTTGACATACAAAGTTCTTTTAGTTGGATTGTTATGAAAGCCTTGTTTAACCAAATGAGTATTAGCTTTCTCATACCAAGTGTGAGGAGACTCCTTCAACCCATATAAAGCTTTCTTTCAGTTGCGCACTTTTATTTCTTGTCCTTTTTTGACAAAACCGCAAAGCTACGCTACATATACTTCCTCAAATATATCACCATTCAAGAAAGCAATAACAATTTTTGATTGATGTACATTCCATCCAAAATGAGTTGCCAATGCACACAGAAAATAAAAAGTAATTATATGACAAGTAGGCGCAAAAATCTCTTTATAGTCAATGCCTATTTTATGTACATAACCTTTTCCAACAAGCCTAAACTTGTAGCGATCCATCTCACCATCCGGCTTGCATTTCAACTTGTAAACCCACTTTGTACCAATGGCCTTTTTGCTAGGATGCAAATCACATTAGTCCATGTTTCATTCTTTATAAGTGCATCATATTTTGATTGCACTGTAGCCATCAAATTTTTTGAATTTTGTGCTTCATTAAAAAAAGAGAGACTCCTTTCATCACATAAACTAGGAATAGCCAAAGCATAACAATTTGATTCGTATGATGCATGGTTGGAACTTGTACAAGTAGTACCGGACATAAGTGCATCCAATTAATGTCATGCAAAGTTTGCACCAACCATTTTGGCATACCCCTAGCCTCTCATTCTCAGCCCTTTCCACATCAAGTACATTTGCATCAATAATAGGATGATTTGTAACATTTTTTTAAAAACCCCATAGGGTGTACATGTGCCTCATTGGAAATAGCTTTTAGTTTCCACCATTAAAAAGAGGCAACAAAGTGTCATAAATGTCTTGTGAGCTTACATTCTTATCTCTGGTACATGATAACAAAGTTTGAATAGAATCTTCCACAAATAGAACATCTTGTGAAACCAAGATGCATTTTGACTACAAATGGTTAGCACAATCTTACAACTCCCTTGATCGGATAAGAGGCATGGTTGGCACAAGTGATGGTATTTCCACGAGGGACACCGTCAAGAGAGGCAAACAAGTCACGATGCAGAGTAATGTGCCTTGTAGCACCATTATCAAGTACCAAACATGTGACTTTGTAGCAACTGGCATACCTACATAATGGTGAGAAGGATCATAAGTACACCCTACACTAAATGCCCACTCTGCATCTACATCAATATCAGAGTTCCATTTAGACAAGATTCTACAAGAGTTGCATTGGTGGTAGATTTAGCCTCTTTCTTCTTGGCTTCTTCTACCTTCATCTTAGGTCATTTCTTTTTCAAAGTGATCATTAGCCTTGAAATAATGGCAATGCATCTTCTTCTTTCCTTTTTCACTAGAATTCCCATGTGATTTTTTGCCAGCAAAAGTACTAGACACATGTGATTTGGTACTCACAAAAGAACCATAAAAAGTGGTTGCATTTCTCTCTCTCTCTCTCTCTCTCTCTCTCTCTCTCTCTCTCTCTCTCTCTCTCTCTCTCTCTCTCTCTAGTGCAGCCGTTTTTTGACCTAGTCGACAACAATTACCTCTTTTGATCATAACTCCTTCATCTGAACTCCGATTTGGGTGATCTATAGCCTCAATCGAAGAGCACAAGGCCTTCTGCGCATTGATGTAAAGACAAAAAATAAGTTTTATGGAAGGTGTTTTTGTAGCAGCATTCAGGAAGTGAACCGATTCAGAAAGCTGGCTCTCATCTCTTATTTTACATACAATGTCTTCCGGCACTCACAGGGGTTATTCTTCTTCAAAAAGGTCCACAACCATTGTGGAAAATGATCCAAAATCTCCTAACTGTGGAGTTAGAAACACAACCATCCAACCAATGTCATCGGAAACCATGATCATGGCATACTTGGTATCGTTGCAAGAGACCGTAAACAAACAAGGTGAAGACTTACGAGAACTTGCAATGGAGAATGGCACACTAAGGGTACTTGTGGTTTTGAATGAGAATCTCAAGAGCACACTTGAGATGAAAACAACACGTTTGATTCAACTTGAAGAGGAAGTCAAGGAATGTAAACTCTCTCTTGTGGACTTGAATGCTTTGAAAGAGCGCATGAGCAAAGTAGAGCTTGATCATGTATTGAAAGAGGAGAAATTTGACACCATGAGCCATGATGTATGTGACATGAAAAATGTATTCACAAACAAGTCTTGGGCTGATGTATGTGGTAACAATGTGGTTCCTACTTCCTCATTCATGCAAGCTATGGTTCAAACAAAGAATGTTGAGAATGTGGATGTGGAGGAGTTGAAGGAACGGGAGTGACGTTCCAAGAACATTGTTATTCGTGGAATTCTCAAAGAGAAGCTAGAGACACCTCCTTCTCTTGCCATTGTTATTGAAGATTTCTTCAAAACCCACTTTGGCATGTCCGGAGTTATGGTCCATGGAGCACATAGAGTGGATATGCAAGGAGCTCCTCGCTTGGGAGAACAACCAATTGTATGCACCATGCCGGATGAGACCAAACAAAATATTATCCTTGACAATAGTTGGATCTATTTGAGGGATACAAAATGTTTTTATGTGAAGGTCTCACTATTAAGCAACAAGATATGTGTTGCAAGGCATATGATGAAAAGAAAAACAAGGAGATCTCTCATGAAGAAAATGTGCCCAAGGAGGAGGCAAGTCCCTCAAGCAAATAGGGATCCGTGACCTATGAGATCAAGCTACAATTGAAAATATTCTTTTGGAATTGTAATGAATACCCATGGAATATGGGGGTTGGCATTGATGAACAAACAAGCAAAACCGATGTTGTACTTATTGTAGAAACTTGGGAACATGATACACAAAGGATTAATGGCATGGAGGATTACAATGTACATTCATTGATGTGGTCAAAGAATCTCAAGCAACGAAGAGGGCAAGGAGAGGTAGATGTATGGTTAAGAAAGGATTGGAAGATTTTGTATCAATTATGAAAGATGATAAGTACAAATGTTATGTATGGCTGAAAATTATGACACCAAAAAGAGCACCCATTTTTG
The DNA here is from genome assembly GCF_014529385.1 of Adiantum capillus-veneris. NCBI lineage: Eukaryota > Viridiplantae > Streptophyta > Polypodiopsida > Polypodiales > Pteridaceae > Adiantum > Adiantum capillus-veneris. The sequence goes on along the minus strand of NC_140932.1, from coordinate 106,750,157 downwards.
TAGCCGGTTGCTACATTCCTCATCATGATTCCCCCTTTTATGCTTGCATGGATAGAGATCAGCCATTTTTTGATTTAGAAGAGGACATTTCTTATTTCGAAGGCGAAGATGATGTTATTGTATTTCGGGATATGAATGCTCGCACGAAAATGTTGCAACATGATACTCAACAATTTGATATGCCATACATTTCAACGGAGTTGGAGGAAGTTCACTTGTATGATAGTACTTCAATGGATGAGAAAGAGCCGGATCACTATGGAAAGTTACTTTTGCACATGTGTAATAGCATGGGTATGCTCATTGCCAATGGGGTATCTTTGTGGAGTGGAGTCAATGGATTTACATGTAGGAAACATAATGGGGATAGTGTGATTGACTATATGCTACTCTCCAAAGCCATCATGTATCACATAAAGAGTTTTATGTTTGGCCAATGGACCCAAAATCTGACTATCAGACCTTATGTATTGACCTTTCATGTGGAGAAGCAACTAAGCATGATAATCTCAGCCAAAGGGAAGAGAAATTATCACTATGTATGGATTTCAAACGGGCACCAATGTACATTGAAATGGTTGAGCAAAATTTATGCATGACAAAGCTTCAATATGACGCACCATTGGAAACTAAATGGGAAGTTTTTAAGAAAGTTATTTATTCTTGTACCAAAGAATTCTTTGTCATAAAGCATCTCCATGGTATCAACAAAGATAGATCACGCAAAAGGTGGTTTGATAAAGAATGTCAAGATGCTCGAAAGTCCTTGATAAAGCTCGATGCAACTATGGACAAAGACAACTATCAAAGTAATTTGCATGCATACAAGGCATTGATTCAAAAGAAGAGAAGAAGATGGGAACTAAAGCAACAACTTTTTCAAGTCCAAGAAAAGACACATGCATGCAGATGATTTTGAAGAAACTTGAGGGGCAATTGGGTTGAGAATTTTGGTAACTTGAGTCTTGTGGATATGTACACACATTGTAGGAAATTATATGAGCAAGCAAATGCTGAAAAAATGCCATTATATGGTTCACTCCCATGTATGCCCTCTTTTTTACTATTGAAGATGTATGTGGTGGGCTTGAAAAGTTGGCCACTTGCTAAGCGAGAGATCTTCAAGGTATCAAGCCGCCGCAGATGATCAAATGGACGGGAGATTTTACCCATGAGTGGATGTGTGATATGTTTAACCTTGAACTTCAACATGGTATGCCTTATGATTGGAGTACTAATTGGGTTAAGCCTTTGCATAAAGGAGGGGATGTAAATAATGTAAACAGCTACCGAACTATAATGATTGAGTCTCTTATGGAAAAGTTGTTTGGTTGCATAATGGAGATAAAGTTATGTGATTGGGCTGAAGAGAATGATAAGCGTGTTGGAATTAGGGTTGCAGAGAAACGCACACAGCTTGGAGAAGACGAAGGAAGCTCAAGGCACACAATAGAGAGTGTGTTACTTAGTGTGCAATGGAAAGATCGGTAGCCCTAGAGTGATGGGCGTATATACAATGCTCGGGGGAAAAAACCTCCTAAAGAGGGAAAAAATGCCCCGGCGGTCCTAGTGTGTTCACACACATCACTACCACATGTATATGGTAACAAGTCCCCCCTGGAGTGATGCGGTGTACGAGAGCTGGCACATGAGTAAAGGGAAGTGCCATGCCCTGAGGACATGATCAGTCCACAAAGGGGTGTAAGCCCAAAGCTTTGCGAAAAGCTTTAAGCTTCTCACGAGACAATGCCTTTGTGAAAAGATCTGCAAGGTTGTACTGTGTTGGCACATAAGCGAAGCTGACCTCTCCTGTTGAGAGCCTCTCCCTGACATAGTGGTAATGCACCTCAATGTGCTTTGTGCGAGCATGAAAAACTGGGTTCCTCGCAACTGCTAATGTGCTCTGACTGTTAGTGTAGATAGTGTTGGCAGTGTCCTATCCAACACCCAAATCATCCATAAGGCGTCTGAGCCATATACACTCAACCGTAGCTGTGAAGATTGCCATGTACTCAGCCTCACAACTCGAAGTGTCCACAGTAGGTTGCTTCTTGCTCAACCATGATATACATGAACTGCCAAGCATGAAACAAAAACCACTTGTGGACACTCCCGTGTCAAAACAACCAGCCCAATCTGAGTCCGAAAAAGCATGTAAGTCTGGCGACAATGATCCCCCCTTGGAATAAAACAAGCCAAGATGTAAAGTGCCACTAAAGTAGCGGAAAATCCTCTTGACAGCCTGCCAATGCCCCTGGGCTATGCATAAATCTGCTGACTTGTGAAACTGCAAACTGAATATCCGGCCTCGTGTTGCATACATAAATGAGGCAGCCAACAGCAGTTTGATAAAGAGTTACATCAGCAGGATCGCCAGCGTCATGTAGACTCAACTTCAAACCTGTTTCCATGGGACTGGCAATAGGTTTGCAATCCTCAAGTCCAAACTTACATAGCAATGTCTCTATGTAACTTTTATGACACAAGGCAATACCACCATCACACTGCTTAAACTGTATACCCAAGTAATGATGCAACAGTCCCAAATCTTTCATCTTGAACGTAGCATTCAAATCAGCCTTAAATTCAGCAATATGTGTCTCATTTGGTCCAGTGATCAGCAAATCATCGACATAAAGAACCACAATGAGAAGTACATCACCCTCACGCTTTACATACAATGTGCTTTCTGTTGGACTGTTACGAAAGCCTCATTTAACCAAATGAGTGTCAGCTTTCTCATACCAAGCATGAGGAGATTGCTTCAACCCATACAAAGCTTTCTTACATCTGCACACTTTGTCCTCTTGTCCTTTTATGACAAAACCGCGAGGCCACATTACGTAAACTTCCTCAATATGTCACCATTCAAGAAAGCAGTAACAATGTATGATTGATGTACATCCCAACCAAAATGAGTTGCCAATGCACATAGAAAACGCACAGTAGTCATACGACAAGTGGGAGAAAAAGTCTCTTCATAATCTATGCCTTTTTGCTGTGCATAACCCTTTGCAACAAGTCGAGCCTTATGGCGATCGATCTCACCATCCGGCTTAAGTTTGAACTTGTAAACCCACTTCGTACCAATGATCTTTTTGCCAGGAGGCAAATCACATAAAGGCCATGTGTCATTTTCTGTAAGTGCATCATATTCTGATTGCATGGCAGCCATCCAATTTTTTGAATTCTGTGCTTCATCAAAAGACAGAGGCTCCTAAACATCATGTAAACTAGACACAACAAAAGCATAACAATCAGATGCATAAGATGCATGGTGAGAGCCTGAACGAGTGCGACTAGACAAAGGTGCATCCAATTTACTGTCACGCAAAGTGTGCACCAGCCATTTTGGCATACTTCTAGCTTGCTCATTTTCAGCCCTTTCCTCATCAAGTACATCATGTACATCTGCATTAGTAATAGGCTGATCTGTAACATTTTCAGAAACCCCTATAGGCTGTACATTTGCCTCATTGGAACTTACATTCGTATTTCCACCACTAAAAAGAGGCAACAAAGTGTCATAAATATCCTGTGAGCTTACATTACTGTCTCTAGTACATGACAGCAAGGGCTAAACAAAATCTTCCACAAACACTACATCTCGTGAAACCAGAATACGTTTTGTTTGGGGATGATACAACCTGTAACCTTTGCTTTCAGCACTATAACCAACAAAAATACATTTGACAGCCTTATCATTCAATTTTTTGCACTGCACTTGTGGCACCAAAGCATATGCCAAACAGCCAAAACACGCATGTGCTCAATAGAAGGCTTTCTATCATGCCACACTTCATATGGAGTAATAGAATTCGCTTTAAGCGAAAATACCCATGCATTCCTGAAGTAATCATCAATGAAAGTCATGAAGTACAGGTAATTGCCCAAGGACGGAGTTTGCATGGGTCCACAAACATCACTATGCACAAGCTGCAACCTGCATGTGGCCCGAACTGAACCATCCTTTGGAAACTTAGAACGTTGCATGTGACAGGTGCTTCAAGAGGCGGCAAAGAAGCAACCATATCAGATTTCTACAAACGTAGCAAACTGGCAAAGTTTAGATGACCAAAACGTGCATGCCAAAGTTTTGCATCTGAAATAGCCATTGAATTTGCAATAGCATTTGCAAAATTTTGTCCACACTTGTCATACAAAGTGAGCTTATACAGCCATGGAACAAAAGGCCAGATGCAACAATTTCATCACCAAAACTGAGATCATGAACTGTACATCTATCATCCACAAATTTGACTACAAGTCCAAGTCTATCAACTGCGGATACAGACAAGAGAATCTTTTTGATCCCAAGTACATAAAGTGCATCAACAAGTGTAAAGGAACTGCCATTTGCAGCAGTAGGCACAATCTTTCCAACTCCCTGAACCGGATAAGAGGAATTGTTGGCACAAGTGACTGAATTCCCACGAGGGACAGACTCGAGAGAGGTAAACAATTCAGGATGTGAGGTAATGTGCTTTGTAGCACCACTGTCAAAATACCACACATGTGAATCTACAGAAACTGACAAGCATGCATCATGGACATCAGGATTGTAAGTGCACTCTACGCTAAAAGCCCATTCTGCATCAACATCAGCATTACAGTCTCCTTTCACAGAAGACTCAACAATGGTTGCATTTGTAGTGGAACCAGCATTTGCAGTGGAACCACCCTCTTAGCCTCTTTGGCCTTCAACTTAGGACACGACTTGATCAAGTGATCATTAGCTTTACAATAATGGCAATGCATCTTCTTTTTGCCCTTGTCACCGGAATTGCCTGACGAAGTGCTGCCAGCAAAAGCACTAGGAACAAAAGTTTTGCCACTCGTAGCAGAACCATAAGAAGTGGCTGCATTGCTGTTACCACCCTTTCTTTGAGAAGCAATAAAAGCCTGTTCAACTGCACATTGTCTAGTCCTTTTTTTTTTGGAAAGTGACTCTTGCAACAGAAATGTGCATAATGCATCAAACTTGACAACTTCTGGATTTCCTTGGGTCATAAGTCTCCAAGTACTAGCAAAAGTCTGGTAAGAATCTGGTAAGGCATCAAGAACAGTCTGCACAAGGGAACTGTCTGAAATGACTTCTCCTGCAGAAATAAGTTGCTCATTGATATCCTTGACACTAGCAAGGAAAGTGTCCATATCATCTTCCTCATGCATAATCTTCGACTCCAGCTCTTTACGCAGCAAAGCAATTTTAGCTTCATTGCGACTTGCATAAAGACCAACCAAAATATCCCAAGCCTGTTTTGCAGATTTTGTTGAACGGATGTGAGGAACAATGGTGCGCTTCACAAACAACGCAATCAATGCATGAGCCTGCGCATCCTTAACATCCTAACGAGCTTGTTCTGCCATAGGCAAAACAACTCTAACAGCAGCAAGACTTGCAACATCCTCAACATCGCCTGCATCCTCAGAACTAGGACATACATCAATGCCCTGCACAATATTCCAGACGCCCTTTGACACAAGAACATGTTGCATCATATAAGCCCACATAGGGTAATTGTCCCCATCCAACCTGTCCTCAACAGAACAACATCTTGAACACATCTCTATTGTTGTTGTCAGCCATGGTAAATGCTGCACCTGATGTGAAAGCTATCCGAAAATAGGAGAAACGGAGCAGGAACAACACGTGCTATATAGCACAACCCGTAGAAGACTGTAAGGCACGTGTTATGCAGAAAACGGCACTGACAAAAACTCTGCACAAAATGATGAAATAGCCTATGCAGCACTGCCTGTAGTAGAAACGGAGGCCGAAATGAGCCTGAATCGAAAATCTGAGCCAAGCGTTCGCCAAAGCTCACTGAAATTGGAGAAAGTGAGCAGGGGTGTACTAGAGCAGCTGGAGACTAAGCCCGAGAGGACGCAACCTGCTCTGATACCAATTGTTGGAATTAGGGTGGCAGAGAAACACACACATCTTGGAGAAGATGAAGGAAGCTCAAGGCACACAATAGAGAGTGTGTTACTTAGTGTGCAATGGAAAGATAGGTAGCCCTAGAGTGATGGGCGTATATACAATGCTCGAGGGAAAAAACCTTCTAAAGAGGGAAAAAATGCCCCGGCGGTCCTAGTGTGTTCACACACATCACTACCACATGTATATGGTAACAAAGTGTGCAAAAGGACAATCGGGTTTTTGTCAAAAAGTTATTTGGTTGCATAATGGAGATAAAATTGAGTGATTGGGCTGAAGAGAATGATAAGCGTGCAAAAGGACAATCGAGTTTTCGTCGATGCCATAGCACCGTTGATCGTTTTGTCACTCTTCATGTTCCCATGGAGGAAAGTCGGTTGAAACGCAAGCAATTGTATTGTTTTTTTTTGGACTTTAAGAAAGCCTTTGATATGATTCCACATAACAATTTGTGGAGAAGGATGGAAGAACTCCAAGTGCCAAGTGAGTTTATGCTTGCGGTTTCTCGAATCTATGATAAGGTGATTTGTCAATTGCGCATGGGAAGGGAAATTTCAAAAAAAATTGTAAGCACTATTGGGGTTAAACAAGGATGTCCATTGTCACCAACTCTCTTTGGTCTATGCATCGATCAATTGGAACAAATGGTACTTGACTTTATGCAAGAAGAAGTCATTGAAGAGGTCACTATTTGCAATGTGGTAATCATGCTTTTGTTGTATGCGGATGATGTAGTACTTCTAGCACACACTTTAGAAGATGCGCAAAAGCTTATGGCTATCCTTGAGAAATTTTGCTTGCATAGTGGGCTGATTGTGAATGAATCCAAAACAAAGATTATGCTTGTGAAGACGAACTATAAGGAGAAGTCATGCATTGTGTACAACAATGAGACACTTGAACTTTTTGAGAGCTTTAAGTACCTTGGCCTTGAGGTTCCGTCCAATCACAAGTGGAATGAATGTGCTATGCGTCGTTTGGAAGCGAGAATGAGAGCATATTATGCATTCGAGAACGTGTAATGCGGGAAACATCAAGAATTGGGTTCTCAAGAAGTACCTTTTTGATGACACCGATTCTTCTTTATGGAGTTGAAGTGTGAGGTGGAAGTATCTCAAAGTCTACTTGGAAAGAGGTTGAGAATGTCCAAAAGCATTTTCTTACAAGCTTTCTCCAAGTTAAGACACAAACACCATATATGCTCCTACTTCTTGAGTTGGGATCTCTTCCAATTGAGGTTATGGGCATGGAAAGGGTTATGGAGTACATGATAAAGATGCGTCAAAACCCCTCACATCGACTTCCTACAATTGCATGGGAAGCAAAAAAAGTTCAAAAGATTCATAAAAGCAAGATCTGAGCACGGGATGAATGCAAGACATAGAGAAGTGGTTTGGGAGATGGGATGCATTATACTTGCTACATGATGCTTCAATTGACTCCCAAGTGAATGAAGCTTTTCTACAACGCCGATGTATTACGGCTTGGGAGAAATCCGATGGGTCACGCTTCATACATTACACCACTTGACCTCCAAGGACGATAATTAAATCTCTCTCTCTCTCTCTCTCTCTCTCTCTCTCTCTCTCTCTCTCTCTCTCTCTCTCTCTCTCTCTCTCTCTATGTTTGTCTCTTTAATCGGTCTTGTTGGGGATTATGTGGTCATGTGACTCGCCAGTTATGTAGATTGATTGATTTGATTTCTTGTAGCATTTGTGTTTATTTGTAGGCCCTCTGTGCACCCGCGTGTTGCAATGATATGTAATGGATTAGCATTCTGATGGATTGTTTATGGGTTATTTGGTTTATTTTATGAGTATTGAAATGCTCATAAAATAAACCAAATGATCCACAAACAATTCATCAAAATACTACTTCCATTACCATTTAGCCCTATTCTTTTTTGAAAGTGATTCTTGTAACATCAATGTGCATAATGCATCAAACTTGACAGCTTGAGGGTTTCCTTGGGTCATAAGTCTCCAATTACTAGCAACTGTCTGGTAAGAGTCAAACAATCCATTAAGAACAATCTGCACAAGTATGTGCCTACAATTTCAAAAAAACAAGTCAAAGTAGAATAATTCAAGATTCTCCAAGCCAAAACCTTCTAGTAATGTGTAGATTGGATAGCTTGTTCTGCATGAAATAAAATCTAGATGTATCAATTCTCTGCTAGAAATAGGAAACAACAGTGACAATTCTCTCTCTCTCTCTCTCTCTCTCTCTCTCTCTCTCTCTCTCTCTCTCTCTCTCTCTCTCTCTCTCTCTCTCTCTCTCTCCGCGCGCAAGGTGAACGTCTACACGGCTCAGCCTATCATATCAAGAGCTTCTTCGTGTATGTCGTGCGAGCCAACCTTGGTTTTGGTTGGTTGTTGGGGGGAGGAATCTCCCTAATAAAATGTTTTTTTAAAAGTTGAACCAATATGCTTTAGTATGAACTGCCAAAAATAAATTCACCTGCAAAAATGAGTTGCTCTTTGATATTCTTGATACCAGCAAGAAAATTGTCCATGTCATCTTCCTCTTATAATCTTTGACTCCAACATTTTATGCAACAATGCAAATTTTTTCCTCCATAGTTGTGACTTACGTAAAGACCAACCACAGTATCCCAAGCCTATTTTGTTGATTTTGCTAAGTGAATGTGAGGAGTAATAGAGCGCTTCATAGATAATGCAATCAAAATGCATGAGCCTACACATCTCTAACATCCCAACAAGATCGCTCAATTGTAGGCAAAAGTACTCGAGCAACAATAGATTTATTGGAACATGCAACATCCTCAACAAAGCTTGTATCCACAGAACGCGGATGTACATTAAGGATGTACATCAATGCCCTACACAACATTCCAAATGGCCTTTGACACAAGAACATGCGTCATCATGTAAGCCCACATTGGGTAGTTATCCCCATCAAATTTGTCCTTATCAGTAGCAAACATCTTAAAAAATTTGTGATGTTGTCATCCATAACAAGTGACTGCACGTGATGTGGAAATTGCTTCAAAAGAGGACAAACAAATTAGGACTAACATGTGTTATGTAGCACAACCTAAAAAGGAGTACAAAGAACCTGTTGTGTAGAAAATTGCACTCATAAAAATTATGCAGCACAAAAGGATGAAATTGCCTACGAAGCAGTATCGATAGTGGAAATGGAGGTTGAAATGAGCCTAAAGAATTACTCAACCTACTGACACTGACCAAAGCTCACCCGATTCAAAGAAAGTGAGCGGTTAAAACGGTGTTGGTGACTATCCGCATGAGGATGCAACCTGCTCTTATACCAATTGTTGGAGTTAGGGTTGCAAGGATGCACATAACTTGGAGAAGATGAAGAAGCTCAAGGCACAAAACGAAGAGTGTATTGCTTAGTGCACAAACAGAAAGATAAGTTAGCTTGGAGTGATGGGTGTATATACAATGCACCGGGGGGAAAACCTCCTAGTAAGGGAAAAATGCCCCGGTGGTCCTAAGTGTGTGCATACACATCACTACCATATGGTAGTAGTGGACCTAAAAATTCAAGCTCAAAAACTGAAGGAAGAGAAGGAGCCACTAATATAAGAACTCCAAACATTTAAATAGGACATAGAAGAAAATGAGCCATCCGAGTGTAAGACCCTCATTGATAAATTGGATATATCAGGTCACTAATCCTTTAGATGACCTTAGTTGATCAAGAATTAGTTGATCAAGATTGCAAAGTTCATGTGAAACTTGCAACTAGGGTAAAGGGGCTGGTTAAAATGGTCACCAGAAGAAGGCTAAACCCCACCTCAATTTAGAGGCAAAAAAGTGAAACATGCTTCAAATATCGCTGATGCGGCAGCGTGTAATTTGGTGAAAAATGTACCATCACTAGAGGTTCATCATCTCTAATGCCTGTGAGGCATAAATTTTCATTGAAAATCATGCTTCTTTGTTAAAAAAAATAGGCCATTGTTGCCAGATTTTGCTCAGATTTCTTTAGCGCCTGTCGCTCTTTGGCACGCATCTTCTCCCCCTGTTGCCACTCTACTCGCATGAAGAAAATGAGAGGAATGGCCAATACAAGTTAATCGTCTCTGTACTGGCCCCTTTACCCTATATGTACTAGTTAAAATCCATGACTTTGTACTTTAACTATTTTGTGCTCGTTTTTATGAAGTTGATTTAAGACAATGACCAATTTTGCGACAACGGTTGTTTAGTTTTTTGAGAGAGGAGATCTTTCATTTTTAATAGTTGTTGATACGATTTCAAGTGTGATTTGACGTGTCTAGATGTGAGCAGTGTTTGTATTCAATACATAATTGTACCTAGTAATTTTCCAGCTAAGGTTTAGTGGTTAGTGGGAAATTGACCAACAATATACAAGTCTTGGACCCAACATAAAATATCAAGGTCAACCTGTTCAAAAGGAGCTAGCTTGGTTGTTTGAACATTCATCCTTGATGATCAGGGTCATTGGTTAGAATGCGGCCAAGTGACTCGTTGTGACGCTCACAAACGTTGTTTGTCACCTCGCATGGGAGTTGTGTGATTTGCCCAAAAGAAAGAAAGATATCAAGGTCAAACTCACATAATAGCTCCATCTTTGCCTCTATCATAAATGCTTAAGGATTTTATTGTCAACTTATGGCCCAAAAGGTAATTTCACAACACTTCATAGCATGAATATCAAAATACCATTGCTTGTCCGCTAGCATGTATGTGTGAAATAAAAGGTTTAGCAAAATTGAGAAGCTTCACTACAAGAGAGTTTAACATAATTTCTTTTCATCTTTGAAAACTTTATTTCCAAAAAACATTTAACAGTAAACACTTTAGCCTCCTTGCGTACATCATTGATTGGGGAAGCAATAGTAGCATATTCCTTAGTAAGGTTTCAGTAGGTGTCAGGATCTTTTTTTAATGTTTTATTAGTACGAATCAACGAAGATCTACTCTGGCAAAGTGAAGGGTTGCGGAGACAAAAGGTGCATGCAACGCGTCGATTGCTTGCAGGCAAGGGGCGACCTACGACGGGGGAGGCAATGCGAGGTAGCCGGTTGAAGACAATGAGAGTGAAGGGGCGGCATCCGTTGATCAACACCAGCGAGGCACAAACCAAACGATGTGGTTTTTTTTTAATAGAATAAAGTGAACCGGTGGTAGCAACATCCTGTGTTGGTCCAACTGGTTACGAGGTTGTGTACGGAGTCTTGAAGTGGAGATGTTGAGTTCGATATCCGTATCCCATGTTTGAAAGGAAGTAGATGACGAGTGGGAGGAATCTTGGAAAGTAATGGAATATAATGGAAGGAGAGCCAGTAGCTGTTGCAATAAGCTACTGCAACTACTAAGGAGTAGGTTAGTCTAGGTTCTATTTTGACACAGATCTTTTTCCTTGACCCTTAAGATTTCTTTCGACAAGTTTCAAAGAGTTTGGATTTGGTTTTCCCTTCGAAAGTGGAAGGAATCTTGGAAAGTAATGGAATATAATGGAAGGAGAGCCACTACTACAGCTACTAGGGAGTAGGTTAGCCTAGGTTCTATTTTGACACATATCGTTTTTCCTTGACCCTTAAGATTTCTTTCGACAAGTTTCAAAGAGTTTGGATTTGGTTTTCCCTTCCAAAATGGAGTTATAGACTCTACTTTACTGTTTGTATCTTTTGTAGACTTGCCCCATCTTTTTCCTTTTGGAAAATGGGATCCGAATGCTTGCCAATGCTCTCTAGAATTTGTGGTAATGCGGTGGCCTATGGATTGCGATCCAGGCACATCCCTAGCTAGCAATAAACTTTATCACGCTTGTTCTCGTATGATCTCATGAGTGCAATGGTATAATTTTTAATGCAAAAGTTGCCCTTGAATCCCCATACTTTCGTTTAGTATTTAAAATCCAGATCTAATGGTCCAAAATTTTGAATCTTTGAGTCTAATATAGTGAGTGGTGTGCTTGAATCCGCAAACATACACAAGGGACATGAGAAATATAAAATTGTATTCTTGACAAAAGCTCAGTATGTTGCCGTGATTTTGGCACCAGATCAAATTATTGTGAATCTTGGAACATGCTCGCAATTCTTTGAGGGGAAAAGGGATGGAGATCGTACGTGTGTGTGTGTGTGTGTGTGTGAGAGAGAGAGAGAGAGAGAGAGAGAGAGAGAGAGCCGTGGTGTTGGGCGTCATCGCCGCGTCCCACGTGTCAGAGGGAAGGAGAGAGAGAGAGCCCTCATGCTGGCTGAGGTCGGGCGCCCGAAGGTTGGCAGTGCTAGTGAGGAGATGTGCATGGGAAGGAGAGAGTCGCGAGCTGCAAGTTTGCCTTGCAGGGCGATGGTCACACTGGTGTGCTCGGCACACAAGGTATGGAAGGTCACGCAAGGCGGACACTGTGTGCAGGCAGCTGCACCTTGTTGGAGCGTAAGGCAGTGGAGGGAGAAACACAGCCAGGGGGTACGCAAGCAGGGCTGAATGCACGCTGGATACAATGCTTGGCAAGGCATCGCTGACAGCGTTTTGCTGTGTCCAGTGCAGTGGAGCAGATGCGCATAATTCTAGGCTGGGGTCGAGAGCGATGGACTTAGGCAGAAATCGGACCCGACGAGAAGGTGCAGATGGTCGCCCTGCTCTTGTGCTCGTACAGAGCAACTAGGGTGTGGAAGGGTGGCAGTGCACGCATAGTGTGTGTGTGTGTGTGTGTGTGTCTGCTGCGGCTAGCTGGAGTTTGTTGCAATGCAGCCAGATGCAGCCCAAGGCAGCCAAAGGAGAAAGAGACGCAGGCGATACCGCAGGGAGGGGGAGACGAGCCACAGGGAGCAGAGGTCGTAGTCGACCTCACGCGTGCACCCGATCCAATTGAGGGATTTGATTTAAGAATTAACGTCCGAACGAATCTCGCCAAGTAATTAATTAATGAAAACGAATTTGACCCAGTAAAGTATGTCCCTTTTAAAAGCTCACTATGTACATAACAATGCTCGACTCAAACATCAACCCTTAAAAGTGAGTTAGATATTATTGCTATACTTAGGGCTCTAAAAAGATTAAAGTCATATGGTTAAGTATGCATTAAATAACTCATTTGACTCTCATCTAGGATCATTATCTACAAATCTATTACAAGGTGGAAGTCTTTTATAAAAAAAAAACTCACAATTTGTGAGTAAATTATATTTATTAACCCAAATAATTACAAGGTCTTGTCATGCTCGTGTTGAGCTATGACATCATCCAAGGATCATAATTACATCGGTTATCAAGGCAGCCATCCCACCCAACTCTCCTCCTTATCCTTGATACATAGGTCCCTTATCATGTTCTTTTAAGATCTTTTTAATTACAAGGTGGAAGTCTCACTGAGCCGAATAGTCTTATCAATTGTGCTTTGTAAAAAATAAAATGAGATCTTAGAATTGAACAAGAATTTTAATTTCCACCTTTGTCAATAACGTCAGTTATTATAATCTTCTTGTTGTCTTTGTATCCTTGCACCAATCTACTTCTCTTTATGTCAAAAGTTGTTATTGTTATAGAGCTATTGTCATAACAACAAGCTTCATTACAAAGTTATTTCATTACTCCAAACAATTATCTTATGATTTGATGATTTGAGATAGCTTTTTTAAGTGGTGTAAGCAGGCCTGAAAATTGCAACCCTTCCCACCCTTCCTTTATCCCTAGCTCTGCATTTGCCTGGCAAAATTTTTGGAGACCTTCCCACCGAAGGCCCCTTTGGCGGAGGAGCCCTTCAATAAGGAAGGGATGGCATTCTCTTGGCCTTCCCCAGGTAGGGCCACTTTTTAAAATGCCCTTCCAAGGTTAAATGGACGCCGGTTTCACATACATGCCCTAATTGGAGTGCCGGAGCCTGGGAGTCCAGGTTTGATTTATAGCATAAGCCCAAAGGTAAGCAACTTTAATAAAATTGCGAAGGTTGAGACAACCTTGAGGGTTGCATGCAGCTGCCGGCACACCTACTCCATTTGATTTTTCAATTGCGAATTTGCGATTCACAACTACTGACTCACGAGGGAACCAATACAGTTGCGCACTCCGCGGCGCGTGCGTTCAATTTTCAAAGCTCAAACTCCAAACTCCAGAGCACTGAGCAGTCGAGACTCAAGAGATTGCATACGACTCGCTAGGGCTGAATCGGCTGATGCAAGCAGCAGCACTGTGCAACAGCAATGATCAAACTGGTTGTCACCTGGTCCTAAAATACTGGCTGCATTGCCCGCAGCCCCAGTCTCTCTGTGTAGCCCTCATTGTGGAGGAGGATTCAGACACATTAAGCCAGCTACATATTGATGCCCAAAGCTCGTCCTGACATTCTACAATGTCGATGCAGGCGTCGACTTTGCGCATGATCATGCCATCGAGTTAGGAGTCAGGACTCGGAGTCAAGAAGTGTAAGGATGACACAGGGTGAAGGCTTCTTTCCTGAAGCCTCTTGATTGTAGCAAAAGAACATCTCAGCAATGCCTAAAGGTAATCTTATGATTTTTCTCCTCGAATCGCCAAGTCCCTTGAACCTTCTTGTGTGTGTGCGCGCTTGCATCATAGTTGAGATATGCGCATTGAATAGATGTTACAGGTAAAAGGAAAAGAGATTTTGTATGCTATTGAAATTTGTAGTAATGGGTGGGTGTGTTCGTTAGTCATGTGAGGACATCACCTGGCTCTAGTGCAAGCTGCATACTTACAAAGATCATACAAAGCCCTTTGTATCAGTTTCTTTGGCAGCCTTTCCGAACATGGACAACTATGGTACCTATAGAGAAGACTTTTAGAATCATAAATATATAGGTAGACTTTTTACAACCTTGGGTTGCAGATGATTCTATGAACATAAGTTCTGATTTCGCATCGACATCACACATGTTTTGTTTTCTGAGAGATGGTAGGGATTTGTTTCTGCAAACTATTTGTCCTACACAAATCTCGCCATTTATTTTCTCGAATTTGCATTCAAGTATATGCATTGCAATTTGGAGGCTATGCTGTAGATGATGTCTAAGGTATTTAAGGACATTTTCTTCCTTCTTGCGAGTAGAGCAATCAACTGGTGTTAATTTCTGGTGTTAATTTCAATAGCAGCATGACATAGGTGCTCATATTGTTTTGGCTTGTGAAAAGGTTGGAGAAGGGATGTCTTTTGTTTGTTTTCAACAAGTTAGTCACTTCAAAGATTACCATTTATTAATTGCATTTCACAGTTTCAAAAGTAGCATGTGCATGTTTCGGTTTTTTGAAGTTTTGTATAGCTTAATGGAGGAGTGAGACTCGAGAGTATCATGACTGCATTGAACTCCATGGTATAGTATGGTCTCTTGCATGATGACATATTACTTTATCTATAAAGCTGACATCACTTGTCTAAAGAACTCAATTAATGCTATGTACAACTGAGCAGACACAAACCAGCTGAAAATTTGTGAAAAGTATATATTGGTCCACAACTGAGAAAAAATGGAAAAGGCAAAAAAAAATGGAGAGAGAGAGAGAGAGAGAGAGAGAGAGAGAGAGAGAGAGAGAGAGAGAGAGAGAGAGAGAGAGAGAGATGCTAAATTTTTTGGACGAACTACTGATGTACCATTTTTGCCTTGTAGTCCTGATACAAAGAGATATGCATTGCAATTTGGAGGCTATGCTGTAGATGATGTCTAAGGTATTTAAGGACATTTTCTTCCTTCTTGCGAGTAGAGCAATCAACTGGTGTTAATTTCTGGTGTTAATTTCAATAGCAGCATGACATAGGTGCTCATATTGTTTTGGCTTGTGAAAAGGTTGGAGAAGGGATGTCTTTTGTTTGTTTTCAACAAGTTAGTCACTTCAAAGATTACCATTTATTAATTGCATTTCACAGTTTTAAAAGTAGCATGTGCATGTTTCGGTTTTTTGAAGTTTCGTATAGCTTAATGGAGGAGTGAGACTCGAGAGTATCATGACTGCATTGAACTCCATGGTATAGTATGGTCTCTTGCATGATGACATATTACTTTATCTATAAAGCTGACATCACTTGCCTAAAGACCTCAATTAATGCTATGTACAACTGAGCAGACACAAACCAGCTGAAAATTTGTGAAAAGTATATACTGGTCCAGAACTGAGAAAAAATGGAAAAGGCAAAAAAAAAAATGGAGAGAGAGAGAGAGAGATGCTAAATTTTTTGGACGAACTACTGATGTACCATTTTTGCCTTGCAGTCCTGATACAAAGAAATCTCATTTATTATGTTTTCTTTGAGAGACTGGAATCCAGCTATATGTTTACTTGAGGAGCTATATTTTACTTGAGGACCAGAGTGCTTATTCCTTGCTTGGACCTTGGTATGTGAACTTACTTTTGAAGCGTATTGTGTTCATGTTATCTGTGCTCTTTTCTATATTATGAAAGTTAATTTTAAAACTTGCTTGCATCTTGAATGAGTAGCAATGACAGCTATGCATTATTAGTGTTGATTCATTTGAATATGGAAACCGATAAGAAGAAGAAGCAAGTAGACCTTTCCAGCTTTTATAAAGCTGTGGAAGGAAAAAGCAAGAGAAAAGAGAAGGAGTTTCAAAAGCAAAAAGCTCGAGTCATAGAGGAGCTTTTTGGAGAAGGCCCAGAGATAGGACAAGATGATAACGACGAAGCCCAAGAAGTGCAAGATACAACCAGCTCGGGACCAATTCCTAAAGCTAAAAAGCTAAGAAAATGGAGGCCAGCTTGGAAGTTCGAGCACAAATGGGCATATCCAATGGTACTTGAGGGACAAGTTAGAGTAAAGTGTGAGTGGTGTGTCTATTGCAAACAAAAAACCCCTTTCGCAATAAAGGTTCATCTACACTCCAGCTTCCTGCTCTAAATGAGCATAGTGCTTCAGATGAGCATAAGCTAGCTGCCTTGAAGTGGGAAAACAAGGAAAAGAGGGTATGCATTCCTCTTCCCGAGTATGTCACAACATTTGAAGACAAGGAGAAAATACGTGTCATCACAATAATGTGGCAAATTTACTTCGTCGTGAAGTGTGCTGGGCCTATGGAGCTCTTTGAGAAGCTTTGCGTTTATCACATTGAGCAAGGGTTGCCAAATATGCCTCGCCATATAGTATTATGGTACTTATTTGAATCGAATGGCTGGTATGGAATTCATACAAGCAATCAGGGACGTGCTTTGGAATGCTTTATGTGGAGAAATGCAAGCAAGCCCTTGGTACTCACTCATGGTAGATGATAGTACAGATAGGGGGCAAGAGGGTCATCTCATTGTTTATGTCAGTTATTTGAAAAATGGGGGTAAAGGTGAAAATCATGTTACATTTGTCAAGTTATAAAAACTGATGATGGTGGAGCAGAAGCTAATTATGATGCTCTTGTGAAATTGCTAAAGGAGATGGGGCTATCTATCCATAAACTTGTATCACTTGCGACTGACGGGTGTTCAGTTATGGTGGGTCAAAGACATGGACTCATTGCTAAAATGAGAGCAGATGTCTCCCATCTCCTCCTTGTGCATTGTCTCGCCCATCGTGAAAATCTCGCGGCAAGTCAAGCTGTTGACTCATTTCCAGAACTTGTGCATTTGGACAAGCTTTGTAGAAGTATCTACACTTGGCTTCATGCATCAGGAAAGAGGATGGACGATTTCAAGCTTATTGAGGGAGCATTAAATTTGCCGGAGTTAGCCATGCTACGTATCCACTCTATGAGGTGGCTTTCACATGGACATGTGATGGAACGCATGGTAAAATTTATGCCGGCTTTGCTTTTGGAGTTTGGAAAAGAGAAGTCAAGCCTCTATGATGAGCTTGTCCTCTATGCAAACTAGTTTTACATACATTTATTAGAAGACGTATGTTCAGAGTTGCATCTTTTAAGTTGTCAATTTCAATCAAATCTTGTGGATATTGCTAACGTATTAGGGTTTGCTGATGCGGCATTGCAAAACTTGAAGAAGAAATTCTTGAGAGACTCGGCTGATTGTGGAACAAAGTATTTGAAACAATTTGTTCAGCAAACAAAAGGTGGCCAGATCACTTTTTTTGATGCAGGTGGAGATATGCATGTTCACATGTTAAGGTTTTACAAAATTGAGGGAAGCAGCAGAGGTGGATCTTTTGAGGATTGCATGCATCTAGAATTAGTCATAAAAGTCGTGAAGAATTTGACTACAAGGATGCAAGAAGACATGCCAATCTTGGAGGCTTGCAAGCTTTTTAGCCCAAAGCACTACCCGAGTGAAGAGTTGTTGCTTGAAGCTCGTAGCAAGCAATGGTTGTTGCAAGTTCTTCGCCAATATGGAAGCTTGGTAGAGAGTGTAGAGAAGTGTATGGGAGAACTGGACTCATTTACCACTGTTTTGTCTAGCAACTTTAAACATAAAAGCTTCCGTGATGCATGGGAAGTATGTAGAGATGACATTATCATGCATGACTCATTCCCCAACTTAATGAAACTTTGGGAGATTCTCTCAGTGGTTCCTGTGAGTACAGCTGCTGCAGAAAGAGGGTTCTCTTGTCAAAACAACATCAAATCAGCCCATAGAACAAGCATGAACACGACAACCTTGGAAAACTATATGTTTATAGGCTTGAATGGGCCCGAAACCACTTCAGATGTGCCTTGGGATGATGTGTTCTCCTTATGGAGCAAGAAGAAAAGGAGATTCATAAATGTTGCAACATAGAGGATCGCAATGTAGCATTTTGTGTTCTCTACTATTTCATGGACTTCTAGATAACGTGCAAGCTATGTAGCGTCTCATAGAGATTTTGGGCTTTTTGTACACTGATTATGCTTGCTAGAATCCTTGACAGAAAAGATTTTGTAATTTTGCAATTTTGTTGGTGAAATAGTACTGAACTCGATTATGTGAAATTGCATGGTCTGTTTTGATTTGTTGGTAGTGCAAAAAGTGTGGTACTTTTATTGAAACGTGTGAAATTTGAATTACTTTGCTGGTTCTTTGTGTAAACAAGATGGTGCTTCTCAATCGGTATATGAAAAGAGAATTGCAGGTAAATTTTGAGTTTGGGCTAGTTGAATATTTAGCTTTTGGGTTTCTCTTTGCAGAATACTACCAATACCCGTAACCCAACTACCATAGATAAAATGTATGGCTTTTCTTACAGGTGGACAGAAGAGGATTTCTAGGAGAAGGCGTCCAAGTTACACAATAAGTGGAATTTCTCCTGGTACACAATTCATTCCAAATTGAGCTTTGTTCAGTCTTGGTAAATGCCAGCTTACACAAAAGGAAGGTTTTCTATTTTGATTTGTTTACTTCTCTGTTTGTGTGTTACTCATGTGGCACTACCCTCAGATTTTGTATCACTTGCTGCATTTCCTTCTTGTCTCAGATTTCTTGTTTGGCAGTCTCAAGCTTGAGATTCTGAGAATGTTTATTATTGGCATGTAATAATTTCTTCATATAATAACATCTATGATGAGCTTCTGGTTTGTTTGTTTGTGATAATTTGGCACTCCAATTAGGGCATGTATGTGATATTGCACAAACTAGTTATACATTACATTTTTTAAATACAAATTTTGGAAGGGTCATTGAATTTCTCCCATGCACGGTGAATGCTGGATTGTCAAAGGAAGGGCACACATGAGAGTTTCCCTTCTTGGGGAAGAGTAGGGGTACCCTGCAATTTTCAGCCCTGGGTGTAAGTCTTTAACCTAATATTTTGATAGTCTAATATGTGCAAAATTGTCGATGCGTTATGCAGTTGTATTTAAATCATTTTTTTAATTGACAAGTGCCTCCGTAGCCAAAGCTTTGTTTTCAAAACAAGGTGGAAGTCAAGAAAGGCAAGAGGGACTTAAGCTTAAAAATTCAACTCTTCATGTAGAAGATGGTTTTATATCTTTCCATTTTTTCTTGATGTGGTGAGGGAAGACCGTAAACAAAAGACGCACATAGTAGTAATCGTCTTTCTACCTTGCTCATCTATATGTATCTCACCAATATTAGGGTCTATGGTGTAAGGGAGCTCCATTGGCATATTGCAATGGTATTGAGATTTCATAACGTGTATTTCAACATGGTTCTTTAAGAGAGTCTTGACAAGGGTGAAGCCGGGGGTGGCAACAACTTCAAAGTGAGGGGTATCAAGTAGTATATCCTACAATATGAAGTGCGGTGAGTCCTGTGATCAGGCAAAAGCTGGAGTAGATGATGACTCGATAGCATGTGTGGAGCATGAAGAGATGAGGAAGGTATGGATGATCAATAGCTGTGAGATGGTGTAGAAGTGTCAGTGGCACTACCTCCACAACATGCACCTCCTCCACCATTGGAGCGCCAGGCTTGGAAGGACTCGCGTGAGGCTCGGTAAAAATACATCACTCAGAGCATTGTGATCACTCTAAAGATGTACATGGTGAAGGGGAGGGGTGGTGTGATGCACCAACACATGGTGGTAAAGTGAAGGGGATGATCTGTGTGATGGCCAACACCTTGAGTCGAGGTAGGGTGAGTCTCCTCATACCATCTCCTCTGCTCAAGTGACAGAGATGCTAAGCAATGCTCCATGTCCCCCTAACCATAGTTGTCCATGTGAATGTGTATGAACAATGAAAAATATGTAAAAAGATAAAGAAACAAAAGGAAAGTGCAAGAATAACAGCTATCCTACATAATAAACGATTAAACTTAATGTTAAAAACCATACATCAACATTTTACACTTATTACTCAAACTTAAACTTTCAAAAAAGGAAAATATATGTTTTTATTGCAGTAAAACATATCTAACTAATTGCAATGGGATCAAAAATGCTCAAATACAATGTATTGACACTTTAAGTAGCCTCCCTCTCATTTTGGCATAAGACATTCTCACAATCATCCAAGAGGTCCTCTGCATTTTCTAGCTTGTTCACCACTATCTTTGCATCTTCATCTGAATATTATTCTATGTATTTCTCTACATTTTCTAGCTTGTTCACTGAAACCTCAACATCTTCCTTTTGCATTTTCTATAGTTGGGGGATTGTAGCTCTCGTAGAGTCGTGCCATACCATGCGGATTGACATGGAGCGAGCTTTTGGAGCAACCTTTGGAGTGAGCTTTTTTTCTCTTTTTGTTTACGTTTCATAGCTCACTCCAAAAGCTTCTAGGATCCCCCCCCCCTCTCTCTCTTTCCTTTCTCTCTCTCTCTCTCCCCCTCTGCCCTTCCCTCTCTCTCTCTCTCTCTCTCTCTCTCTCTCTCTCTCCAAGTGGGTGCTCAGAGAGCGAGAGAGAGAGAGAGAGAGAGAGAGAGAGAGAGAGAGAGAGAATATCTAGACACACACACACACACACACACACATATATATAAATAAATAAATATATATATATATATATATATAGAGAGAGAGAGAGAGAGAGAGAGAGAGAGAGAGAGAGTGAGGGAGCCTTGTTTTTGTCTTTGTATCTATCTCTCTCTCTCTCTCTCTCTATCCCACTTGCTTAGAGAGAGGGAGAGAGAGAGGAAGAGAGAGATAGAGGTAGAAAGGGTAAGAGGGATTGTGTGTGTGTGTGTGTGAGAGAGAGAGAGAGAGAGAGAGAGAGAGAGAGAGAGAGAGAGAGAGAGAAGGAGTGGGAGAGAGATAGAGAGAAATAGAGCTAGGGAGAGGTAGAGGGAGATAGAAGAGGAGTGAGAGAGAAGGGAGAGGGAGAGAAAAAAAAAGTTTGCTCCAAAAGGGTTTAGAGCGAGCTTTCTTTGTTAAATGTGAAACTTAAGCAAAAAGAGGGAAAAAGCTCGCTCCAAGGGGAAAAAACCTCTTCAAAAAGCTCGCTCCAAATGATGTACTTGTTCATATTGTTTGAGGAGGATGAGTGTGTCTCAAAGATCATTTATCTTTTTGTTGAGTCCACCTCAAGAAATCTCGCAACTCTAGTCTATGCACAATAGTAGCACAACCTTAAACCATTGCACATCAAACAACTTCAGTTTATATGCTCTATAATCCACCCTCAAAATTTATTGTAGCATTCCAAAATACATGATTTTTGTTACAATGGGGACAATTGGACGATCGTCCGTCGGCTAGATTACACGAATTTTTCCATGACCTCACACTCAAACGTGCATCACTTTGTGCCCACTCTACTCTGTAGTGGCATCCTTTACACCATGCTACCATGTCTAACTTATACTACAACAAAGAGTGTCAACATGAAAGAATACCATGCCACACGTTTAAGATTAGAGATTTACCTTGGGGCTACAACCCTACAAATATTCTCTCCTCTTCTATCACTTGTCCACCTTGTTATTGGGTCCTTGCCATGCAGGCATCTTATACTCGTGAATGATGGTAAGCTCTCAAGATCTATAGGATAAACCTTGCTAGAGCATATGTTTACCCCTTTTATCTTCTTGGGCTTCATGAGCAACATGTTACTCAAAGGTAGGTCTCATTTCATTGTCCTCAAAATGGCCAAATGTCATGTGCATCAGAATTGAAATGGTGAAGATCTATGTTTTACACTTTCACAAATCCTTCACTTCTTTACCTTGCGTTAGTGATTTGTTTTATCTTGAATAATGATTCTTTTGCCTTTCCCTAAAGAGAGGGAATGAGAGAGTGTTGTAGAGATGTGTAGAGGGAGAGAGGAAGAGAGAGAAGAGGAGAATGACACCTGATGGGGTCCTCACCAACCTGCTCAAGGCCCCCACACCATTGCCTATGTGGTAGTTTCTTTAGAATGCGTAAATGGAATGTACACACATGTAATACCTCAAGTGAAGAATCTACTGACTCGAATGATGATTGTCGATGTTGTAACTCCTGAAGACAAGGCACCACTGGGGCTGATTTGATGCACCTTTGGATCCTTCTCGATGTGGGATTGTGGATGGCCACCAAGAAATAGAGATGTGGCTTAGTTGTGCTCCCGATGTGAGAGGAATGAAGGGATGAAAATGCAGATCTCAATGACGATGGGTTGTTGAAGTATCGGACCACAACGAGGATGACTAGTGATCACAGATCCGAAACAATCTGGTGAGGGAAGGGTTGAAAATTGAAAATGCTAGGGGTTGATCTACTATTGAATGTGGTGCTAGGCTAAAATCTAAAAATGCTGGCTGAATCCTACCCAAAACACCAGGCTGAGCTGGGACTGGAAACGTTAGGCTGCTCTTTTGCTAGCGCTAGGCAATTTGTAACTTGTCCCAACAATTGGTTGCCCTCGTCCCTTTATAGGTAGGGTTTGAGTCTTATGAACTCCTTTAGTCACAAATTGTCCACCAAACCCAACAAATAAATCATAAAAATTATTTTATTAATTAATTTGACCAACGGGTCAATTTTTGGGTGAAGCTCTCACACATCTACTCACTCAGGAATTCGATCGATGCGGAGAATTTCTTGTTGGATTCCTCTAACCTAAAACTACATGCACTCATGCTAGATGCCCACCGTAGTGTAGCAACATCTGTCAAAATGCGTGCACAAACCATTTATGCAAGTGGATTCAAAAATTGGAAAACGTAATGTAATGGACTCATCCGAACATGCAGGCCCTATGAACAGGCTCTCAAAATTTCCGGTACTAATCCTCTTAGGATTCTATACACTCTTGTCTAGGAAGAAGAGAAAAATTGGCTCTGAAAGTTGATAAAACATGTCCACATGATGGTCTCAAATGAATCCACGACAACTTTTGAGAGAGAGGCTCCCCTGGGTGATGTGGAAATGTCCAAAACACAAGGTTGATGTTGCATCTACTCACAAAAAATGGATTTTCATCACCAACCTTCCCTTCTTTTCCTTGTGTTAGAGATTCCTTTTAGCTTGATTGATGGTTCCTTTTGCCTTTCCCTAAAGAGAGGGAATGAAAGGGTGTGGTAGAGATGTGTAGAGGGAGAAGAAAGAGAGAGAAGAGGAGAATGACACTTGATGCGGTCCCAACCAACCCTCTCAAGGCCCCCCGACACAGTTGTTGATTTGGTATTTGATTTAGATTGTGTAAATGGAATGTACACACATGCATACCTCAAGTGCAGACTCTACTGACTCAAATGATGATTGTCACCATTGTAACTCCTCAAGATGAGGCACCTCCGGGGCTGATTTGATGCAGCTTTGGATCCTTCTCGAGTGGATGGCCACCAAGGGATAGATCTAGGGCTGATTATGCTCTTGATGTGAAGGAATGTGGGAATGTTTGATGTAATGTGATGGTTATGAATGGTTAATGATGCAGCATGGGGATATGCCAGCAAGGGGATGGCCAAGGGGAGGCTCGATGGAATGCCAAATATAAGACCGCTAAGAGGATGGCTAGCGATTGCAGATCCGAGCCAATTCGACAAGCAAAGGGCTGAAAATTGAAAAAAGCTAGGGCTGGAGGTGGCACTGGGCTGAAATCTGAAAACATTGGCTGACCCTTGCCCAAAACACCAGGTTGACCGAGAACTGGTAACTCTAGGCTACTCTTTTGCTAGTGCTAGGCAATATGGAAGTTGTCCCAACGATCAGTTGTCCTCCTCCCTTTATAGGAAAACTTTGAGGCTTATGAACTCCTTTAGGTGTAGGTAGGGCAAACCATCTACCAAACTCAACAAATAAATCATAAAAATGATTTATTAATAAATTTGACCAGGGAGCCAATTTCTGGGTGAAATTGTCGCACATTTGCCCACTCGAGAATTTGATTGATGCGAGGAATGGCTCGTTGGATTCCTCTAACCTAAAAGTACATGCACATCATTCCATATGCCCACTGTAGTGTAACTACATCTATCAAAATGTGTGTACAAATCATTTATGCAAGAGGGTTCCAAAACTAGAAAACATAATGTAATGGACTTGTTCAGAAATGCAGGTCCCACAAATAGGCTCACACAATTGTCAGTACTAATCCTCCTAGGATTCTAGACACTCCTATCTAAAAAGAATGAAAAAATTGGCTCTGGAAGTTGATGAAGCATATCCATGTGGCACACATAATCATGCGCACGTGACACCAAAAATTTCCCATTTTACTATAATTTATGGTTGATGTTTTTCCATGTTTTGAGCTTGTAAATGCCTCCTTCCCCTTGATGGTTCCTATGCAATGAAAGGCACAAATTTAGGTCCCGTTTCATGACTTATGGAATAGCCAAATCTAGGCATTATGATTTTAGTTTGATTTTGACGTTGGTGGCTGTAATGTGCCCAACATTTTTCAATAAGAGTATTTCGTTTACCTTGCAAAAGTATTTAAGGTTCGAATTATGAAACGTTCTAATGGAACCATCAGATCAGAAATCAAACTCTTGAACTATTAATTATGATCTTTTTTCACTTGAAAACAATAGGTTCATGAGAAAACTTAAGCCTCAAGTCTATTTCTAAAGATAAGAGTTGACCCTTAAGAAAGAGGGAATATTTTTAGGAAAAGGGGAGTATTAATAGAAAAGAAGAAGAGAGAGTCAAGTTTAGAGTTCTTGTCTTGAAAGCCAAGCTTCTTCTAATATTAGAGAATATATATATATATATATATATATCGAGGCGATCTGGGGCGGGCAACAAGAAGAGAAACCTTGAAACACCCTTCAAGGGCTCCCGTGCTGCTCAATTGGGGTTGGGGCAAGCACAATCAAAGACAACAACCCACAACCAAAAACCAAACAAGAAAAGAGGCACCACCTAGTTGTAGATGTGAACTAGGATGCACGTGATATCTCCTTGTACT
The DNA here is from genome assembly GCF_014529385.1 of Adiantum capillus-veneris. Lineage (NCBI taxonomy): Eukaryota > Viridiplantae > Streptophyta > Polypodiopsida > Polypodiales > Pteridaceae > Adiantum > Adiantum capillus-veneris. Next base: position 106,724,577 of record NC_140932.1, on the reverse strand, counting down.
AAAACACACAAAAGGAAGGGAATGCAAGATAGCCACACACACCAAACACAAACATTCACCACACCAGAGAGAGTAAAGAGCACAAATCAACTTGAGCAACTCAGACTTAGCCTTAAAGACTAGATGCACACAAAGCTTGGTGAGAAACAGAGAGACAACACAAAACTTGACCTTGTTGCCAATACACAAATTGTCTTAGGGTCATGGGACCCCTCTCACCAACCACCCTCTTACAATTGACTTTTAGGCAAACAATTCAACAAGCCCTCAAACCACCAAGCATGAAATGGCACAACAGACTTCAAGGACAATATACCTTCAATCACCTGATGAGCCAACTTATCAAGTGAATTTGGAGAGAAGAGTCGTAGTTGATGCATCAATTTCACCCAAAAATATAAATTTTATTTATGCACAAGAGTAGGCTACAAGTGTGATGAAGAGTATGGTATCACTACACTCCTCTAGATGGCATAACTAACTTCAAGCTTCTCCATGCACCTATGTGTAGTGATGGAATAGAGCACTCACCATGCACACACTCTACACAACTAAGCTTGAAGAGTGGTGTGTTATGTGTGGAGAATGGTGTGGGTAGTGTGATCATGTGATGATTTACAAGGGAGATAAGGGCTCTATTTATAGGTTTTAAAAGCCCCAATTAGGATTAGACCTAATCAAGTTTATTTGCAGAAATCAAAGATTATGCATATTTCTATTTTTTAAATGAGGGTGGGTCTCTCTTATCCTTTGAGTCACATGGATGTGGGCTCAAGGGAAGAGAATTATTGAGGATGAAAGGAGAGAGGATTGGGTGAATAATTTGGGAGTACCTACTCTAATAGATAGTGAAGGGTGTATTTTTACAATAAGGTTAGCTGTTAGTGGTTAGTAATAATCACTACAAAATATTTACAAAATCATTCACCAAATGGTGAGATATATGATGAGCAAAGTTAGAGAAGGGATAATTGTAAAGAGAGGTTGAAGCTTTGGAGAAGTTGACATTCACCTCTTTACAGCACCAGTAGAAGAAGCGGTCAGCATGGCGAAGTTGCGCGTGTCGATGAAGCTATGTTGTCTTCAAACCTTGGAAAACTCATGATAAAAGCCTTCATTTGCAGAGGTGGAGTTATTTACAAAGCTGAAGAGGATATGGTAATATGGACATATATGTAGAGAGAAAGGGGAGCACATAGGGGTGTAGAAATGGAGGATGAAGGCTATGGAGGTGTGAGAGAACTAGCAATGGTGAAGAGGGTGAAATAGGACATGGGAGTTGTAGGTTTGGGTGTGGGAAAGAGAGGGAGGAGTGTGTAAGAGTGAGTAGGTGTGTGGAAGGGTGAGAGAAAATGGGAAGATTTTTTGGCGTATAAGGTGGCAGTGTTGAAGTCGGCCATAAATTTCATGTAAAATCGTCCTTGACTTCAAAATTTTTGAAAAAATTATGAAAAATACTTCAACTCACGAGCTACATTTTTTCCTTTGGACGTATCCTCAGATTTGGATCAAAAGATGGTGCCAAAATTCGAGCAAAAAGCTGTCCCTGCAGCACCTAATAAAGCTTGAAGTGGACCACTATTTGATTCTTTTTCCTTTGTAGTCTTCCAAGTGAGCCCCTCATACATCAACCATGACCTAATATTTCCAAGGAGCTTGCACACATGTATGGTATAGAATAAGTATCAAATATAATATATATTTGTGGGATAAAAAGATAGGCTAGCCAGTCATGAAAAACGGACACATGGGATGCATGGTGCAAAATATATAAAATAAAATGAGGAAAATCATGAGGGAAGGGACCTCAATTATTCTCTACTTTGAGTGATTTATGGAACTTATTTGAAGATGAAACCTGTGTACTTGTGAATATTTATCTGCGAGGCATGAAAAAAAAAATGACGAAGCCAATAAGGTTATTGGGGAATTTTTACGGTGAAGGCTTGTGTGAGTAGAGCTTAAGGGATAGAATGATAGTAAAATATGTATAAGGAATAACACGATGGAAGCTAACATACTTAGGCCTGATAACGCACACCTAGGAATATATATTTATATAAATATAAGAAATTTGAAAAAAACCCTTTATTTGATAAAATATATTTACATGTAAAGAGGACCGTAATATTATAAATTCATTTTTTTGTCTCCTACCTCAATAACTAGCTCAATGATTTAATAAAAATATGTGATAAAAAACCCTAAACGCACACACGCTATTTACAATGAAAAAGCGAACGTAGTCATTGTGCTAGGGTGTTTTTGTGGGGTGAAGTGGCTTCTTAAAATATTTTATGAGAGTCGGAAAAAACGGCTATCAATATATATATATATATATATATTATTTTTATTTTTATTTTTTATTTTTTAAGAGCCGCAAACGTATGCGAACTTATCTCTCTTTGCTTCCCTCTATTCTTAGCTGGCCTTGAGAGCCTCTATAAAGACCCTCTCCCTTCACTTTGAGAACACACACTCTCAGAAGCAGAAGCTCTCTTGCCTTGACATCGGAGTTACCTTCTCACCCTCAAGCTCTCTCTTCAAGCTCTCACCCTCAAGCCATCTCCATCTCCAAGTCCTTCTCTACCATCGTCGTGTTGCTTTCGGATTCTTGAGTTCTCTTTCTCTCTTTCCCTTTTCTCTAACTCGTTATGATGGCCCCGAAGTAAGTGAATTGAAGCTTGAAGGACGCTCATGCCTCTCTATCTCCAAAAAACGTACAAGGGAAGACATCAACTACTCCAAACGTTGCTCAAGCGGAGGTATTAGCTGCGAAGGAAGTTGAAGCAATCGAACCTCAACCACGTGAGATAGTCAAACGTGTCACTGATCTGGTAAGACAAACTTATAATTCTGCATTGCTATTCATGTTGACTTGGGAAGCTAAGCATAGGAAATCGCTTAAACTATCCAAGAAACGTGATTCTATCACAAGAAACAAGCATATGTTTTCACAGACTAGGGAAAGAACTGTTTGATAAATTGTCACTTTTTGTTGAATTTGCTTGATAAATTGTTATTGTTTGATAAGTTGTTACTGGTTGATATGAAGAGTTGGTTGATCATGTTTGAAGAATCATTTAAAGATAAGAATTGTTGAAAGAATATCTTTTGTTCCTCGCACATAGCGAGATGATTTCGTGGTTAGCGAAAATTGAGCTGAGGTTATTAGCTCTCTTTTGTTCCTCGTGGTTAGCGCGATGCCTCGTGGGTAGCGGGATGCTTGGTAGTTAGCAAGATGCCTCGCGGTTAGCGAGATGGGAAGGTTGCACAATTCGTGGTTAGCGAATAAATCCTTTGCAAAGGCTCTGTTGGTTGGACAGAGAAAGTCCATGGGTACCGGCAAACTCATAAGAAATTGGAAAAAAAAATCTATTGAAATATAGGGTTGTCTTCAATAGGCCTTGTTTAAATTTTTTTGGTATTGTTTGAAGGGCTGTATAAAAGAATTTGTGTCTGAAATTAATTTAGGAACCCTGTTTGTATATGTAAAACAGTGTGCTAGTAATTAGAAAACAAGATAAAAAGTGTGAGTGTGGGGTGAAAAGTGGGGGCTGGCTCATGTTGCCAGTCAAGGATGGGTAGTCTCGATTAGTTGAGAAACTCTCCACTCTATCGTATTAAGAGAAGCGAAATTAGAGACTCATTGTGTCAAGAGTCGAGATGTTCCAAATATACGTGCCCTTGAAAGCTATGGCTCCGATTAGTCAGTTACTTTTCACAAGATTACTAGTTAGTTTAGACTAAGTCTCATATCATATTTATAGTTTATGGATGGTGGCCGTGCCTCTTAAACGTGGGGAAAAAGGCATCGTTTATGGATTTTAAATATGTCACTGAGATTTCATCTTTATGTTAGAAAGTATTTTTCATTAGAATCCTTGATTTATCGACCTGGCTTGTGGTGTATGACCCTTATAACCATGAACATGATTGATAGAGGACTTCTTCTCTTCTGTTGTTTGTATCTCTACTTTGTGGAAACAGAGTAGGGTGTCGTCGACAAAAAAGGAGAATAAAGGAAGATCATCTATCAAGTCGTCCCAATCTTCTCAGGATTGGGGACCTCACAATTAGTATCAGAGCCTAGGTTAAAAAGATTTAATTGGCTACTTTAAGCTTCCTCATGTATATGGTTTTCTATACCCATTACCCGACTTGTAGAGATGTTACATTATGCGGATTGATGTGTACCATAGTTATGGCTGAAACCTCTAATATATTTTCTCATGGATAGATCTTTTGTAGACCCCTATATGAAATTTTGATGATTTTATGAATTGAAAATTACGTTGTTTCGCTACAAAGAAATTGTTTGACTGGTTAAGTTATGAAATTGAGTTTTTTTGTCTGGATTCAATGAGCCATGACTTGTTAAGTCATGTGATAAAAAAACTCATGACTCGTTAAGTCATGTGACTGCGTTTTGATGGACTAGATAAGTCAAGATTGGTTAAGTCATATGCTTGAGTTTTAATGGATCGGATAAGTAATGGGTGGTTAAGTTATACGATTAAGCTTTTAGTGGACTGGATAAGTCTAACTTTGGAAAGTACCCTATTGATTTGAGTTATTATAAACATTGATGTACACTCAGAAGAATCCTCAAATCACTTCTATAATGGGAAACCCTCATAATGATGTTATCTATATGGAGATTCAGGAGAAGAAGTTGTTGCTCAAACAACTGCAACCACCTTCTTTTAAAGGAGAGGGTGATCATATTGAGAAAGATGCAGAAGTATGGATTGAAGCTATGGATGATTACTTCTCTACTACAAGGACCACACCTGAAAATCAAGTGGAGTTGTTTTGTCTCTCAAGGGAAGCGAAATTAGGGTGGAAACAACATTGTCGTGACATGGGAGTAGTAGAGAAATCTCAGAGTGGGAGATTAAACAAGCAGTAAAGAAAAGATACATACCCCCTGCTCATGAAGCGATAAAGATGAATGAGTTCTTTAGCTTGAAACAATACAGTTTCCTTGGAATAGTACTACTCAAAGTTTATAAGGCTCAGACGTTACGCAGTGTCAATGACCATAGAGCAGCACGTAGCTCGCTTTCATCAAGGTTTAAGAGAACCAATTAGCTCGCGATTGGAAGCCCTGAAACCTACCACTGTACAAGATTTTTTACTACGAGTCAAACCTTTAATGAAATAACAAGGGATTACAAGAAGAATTGAACAAAATCAGAGCTTCAGAGATAGACAACCACAGAGAGCTTATGCTGCTAATACGCAAGATCCTCCATGCTTGAATGTTCGATGCTTTGAATGTGGAGAATTGGGACATTATCGAAACACTTATCCATGATTGAGTAATGGAGCAGTAGTAGAAAGTGAAGCAAACTAAGGATACCACTCTTTTGGATATAATGATAGTCGAGCTAGTATTAAGAGTAGGAGTATCCTCACTTTTTCTCAAGATGAGGACATCTTGAATCCTTGAGTTGGGGAGATTGTAATGTACCCAACATTTTTCAATAAGAGTATTTCCTTTACCTTGCAAAAGTGTTTAAGGTTCAAATTTTGAAACATTATAACGGAACGATCAGATCAGAAATCGGACTCTTAAACTATCAATTATGATCTTACCCTTAAGAAAGAGGGAGTAATTTTAGGAAAAGGGGAGTATTTTTAGAAAAGAAGACGAGAGAGTCAAGTTTAGAGTTCTTGTCTTGAAAGCCAAGCTTCTTCTAATATTACAGAATCAAAATCGCCCATCAGATTTTGTGTCCGCAAAATAATAATAATAATAAAGAGCCATAAACGTACGCGAACTTATCTCTCTTTGCTTCTCTCTATTCTTAGCTTGCCTTGAGAGCTTATATAAAGACCCATCTCCCTTCACTTTGAGGACACACGCTATCAGAAGCGGAAGCTCTCTTGCCTTGACGTCGGAGTTACCTTCTCACCCTCAAGCTCTCACCCTCAAGCCATCTCCATCTCCAAGTCCTTCTCTACCATCGTCGTGTTGCTTTCGGATTCTTGAGTTCTCTTTCTCTCTTTCCCTTTTCTCTACCTCGTTACGATGGCCCCAAAGCGAGTGACTCGAAGCTCAAAGGACCTCCAAGGAATGTGCAAAGGAAGGCATCAATTGTTGGGATTAAAGCCCAGGTTGCCTCTTATACGGATATGTCCGGCCGCCCGCCTTACTCACTTATCACTAACTCACTTATCACTAACTCTTTGTATATACTCACTTATACTTTTGTGGATAATAAGGTTTGGGAGATAACCCTTTGACGACTTCTCTGTGTATCTGTGTGTGTGTGTGTGTGTGTGTGTGTGTGTGTGTGTGTGTGTGTGTGTGTGTGTGTGTGTGTGTGTGTGTGTGTGTGTGTGTGTGTGTGTGTGTGTGTGTGTGTGTGTGTGAGTGTGAGAGTTGATCCACGCTCCGCTCTGCGACTTCAATTGGTATCAGAGCTTGGTTCAGTGTGATTTTGCGTAATCGCGCACGCGTACTTTTCAGGCAGATTCTGGATCCGGAACTTGGAAATTCACACTCGGTGTTCCGGGAGTATTTCCAGTAGGCGATGTGGGGTTTTACCCCCCTTTCGAAGTTGTTTATGCCCTCAGAATTTTGTTCTGAGCACTACATCAGAAGACAGGTTTCAGCCGTAAAGAAACCCGTCTTGTGTAGATGAGCAAGCAGGAGGTGGTCGGCATCAATATCGGCATCGACATACATCACTCATTAGTCTTCAAAGCATCATCTATAGACCAGGCACACATATATATCATCAGATATATATATTGCAGTCTGCATTGCTACTTCGTGTGCTTGCCAGGTTACTGGGGAGGTGTGGCCATACGACGGCTTGACACCACTGGCATGTATTGCAGATTGATGTACTGTGATTGTGGGTCTGCTAGTTGTGAGTCACGCTAGCAGACAGATCACTGCAGTGATCATAGGATAGTGAGTGGTCTATTGTAGGATGTATGCTAGTTCTGGGCAGTTTGCTGAGCCGTCTGTGAGGGTCGTGTGTGAGGTTTTTTGAAGCCAAGCACTGGGGGCTGGTTTACCCAGTGTGAGGTAGATTAGGTTGCTGGAGTTCCCCTCTACACGCATCCTCTTCGGCGACTTTTATCCCATATGATGTATGACTTTGTGTAGACAATGGATTGCATCTTATGCGTCAGGCGGTTGAGGCATTTTTCAGGGTTCATTCTTGAGACAGATACAGGTTTTGTGATCGCCCAGACAGGAGACAGTGTATGCTTACAGGATAGCATATTACAGAGATTCTTAGATTTATCAATGGTCAGCTATTTATGGTTGTTTTTTGAGCTATCTTTTGGTTTCCAGAGCTCAGTTTACAGGGGAGACTCTGTCAAAATTTATCAAAATACTGACAGTTCTTGAGGAGAGGTGTTCAGCTTGTTGTTTACAGCTTGTTTATTGTGTACAGAGGCCAATTTATAGGGGAAACTCTATCGGATTTTTCCCAGAAGTAAACAGTTTGGCAGATATGGCATCTTCTCAAAGTGAGACTCTTTACAACATAAAGAAGCTGGATGGCACAAACTTTCCATTCTGGAAGAAGCAGATTTGGTAGGTTTTGGTGCAGAAAAAACAAGTGAAGCCCCTGAAGCTCAAAGGGGAGAGACCAGAAGGTATGGCTAAAGATGAGTGGGAAGAGCTTGACGAGTTAGCTTGTTCCACAATCATGCTGACACCGGCAAAAAATGTTTACTTCAACGTAGCAGAAGAGACTACATCGTATGGCGTATGGCAAAAGCTATGTGGTATGTACGAGAAACAAAATGCTACTTCTCAGATTTACTGGCTCAAGAAATTGGTGGATTTGAAGATGAAGGAAGGGACAACCATGTCAAATCATCTCAATGAATTTCACACAATTTTCAGCGAGTTAATAGCACAGGAGATAGTCTTTCCAGATTCAGCGAAGGCTATGTTTGGGATACTTTTCGTACAACGTTAAGTAATTCTGTCGCGCCAGAAGGTCTTACAAGTGCCAATGTAGAAGGCATCTTGCTCACACAGGAAGTGAACAGGAAGAACATTGACAAAGGCAAAGGCAATAGTGCTTTGTTCGTTCGAGGGAGACAACAGCCTAAAGAGAAGAAGGGTAAGAAGGCACAAAACCGAAGTAAGTCTCGTGACTCGAAGTCAAAGGATGACATAGAATGCTACCATTGTGGCAAGAAGGGTCACATGAAGTGAGACTGTACAAAGTGGAAACAAGAAAAAGGCAAAACAAAGAGTTCTGAGCAAGATGAAAAGAAGAGTTCAGTGAAGATTGAAGAGGTGAATGTCACAGGATCTGGTTCAGACAGTGATTCTGGTATAGCAACTGGTGACATCTTCCTCACAAGAAATCTTGATTTTGTTTTCTTGATTGCAGAGGATGGACATGCTATGAGTGATTGGATTATCAACTCAGGGGCATCTTTACATGTTTCTCTACACAAAGAGTGGTTTACATCATATGTGGCTACTAAAGATTATGTCAAACTTGGCAATGAGCAGGTTTGTGACATACTTGGAGTGGGAGATGTGCAGTTGAAGTTTCAGAATGGCTCTTCTTTATGGCTCAAGAATGTCAGATATGTTCCAGCAATCCGAAAGAGCTTGATGAGTACAGGGTAGTTGGATGATGCGGATTATGTGACAGTTTTTGGGAACAGTGCTTGGAAGATCTCCAAAGGTTCGATGACTATAGCACATGGCAGCAAGTCAGGAACTCTGTACACTTTACATGTTTCAGAGGTTAAAAACCATGTAATTATGTGATTGAGCAGCCAAGTGTGTCACTGTGGCATCGTAGGCTCGGACATATGTGAAAAAGAGGAATGGAAATACTTTCTCATTATGGTTATTTGCCTGGATTTTCATTTCAAGATTTTGAGTTTTGTGAGCATTGTGTTTATGGTAAGCAAACACAGGAACCGCACAGATCAAAGAGGATTCGTAGGGACGAACGGTTAGCTCTTGTGCACAGTGATCTATGCGGACCAATGCCTAGTTTGTCACTAGGGGGAGCAACGTACTTTTGTACATTCATAGATGACTATTCTCGCAAAGTATGGGTTTACTTCTTGAAGCACAAGGATGAGGTGCTCAAGGTCTTTAAGACATTCTTGCAGCTTGTGGAAAAGCAGAGTGGTCAGAAGCTGAAGTGCTTGAGAACTGACAATGGTGGAGAGTACGTTTCCAAAGCTTTTCAAGACTTTTGTGAAGAAAAAGGGATAAAACGGAAACTTACTGCACCATACAATCCTTCACAAAATGGAGTTGCAGAACGTATGAATAGGACCATACAAGAGGAGGTCACAAGCATGTTGTCAAATGCTGAGTTTCCTGATGGATTTTGGGCAGAAGCAGTGGCTACAGCAGTCCATTTGATCAATAGGTCTCCTAGTAGGGTTCTGGATAAGAGTGCAGTGGCCGAGATGCTATGGCCAGGCAAGGCACCTTCGTATAAGCATCTTAAGTCTTTGGTTGTGAAGCTTATTGTCATAAAATCTAATATCTAACTAACCCAAATGATTTTCTCATATTAAATTGATCACTTAATGTGGGAGAATAAACGGGAACAAGTGTTAAGATATAGGTATGTGCTTTTAGATCTATCTCAACACGGGGCCAATGTAAAGGGGCCCAAAAGGGAGATGGTCTATCAAAGAGCAAGGCTAACCAATGGAGCATAAGACCTTAGGGTTAGCTTCATTGAAGACCTCCAATAAATGTGTGTAAAAGTCCTTTTGACCTTAAGTAAGCTAGGGCTGTGAGCTTGAGGTGGGAACCCGGCCCAAGCTCGAGGTGCTTGTCCTGCTTGAGGTGCTTGTCATGCTTGAGGTGTTTTTCATGCTTGAGGTGTTTTTCATGCTTGAGGTGCTTGATTAAGATGCTTGAGGTGCTTGACTGGCTCCATGCTTGAGGTGCTTGACTTGCTGCATGATTAAAGTACTTGAGGTGCCTTGAGAAGCTTGCCTGAGATGCTTGTGGGAACCCCCCCTAGTTCAAGTGCTTTGTCATGCTTGGTGAGTAAGGTGCTTGATCACCTAAAAGTCAAAAGCATTCCTACAAGAGGGGGGGCGAGCCCTTTTCCTAGGTCCTAGAGAGAGAACACCCACTCACACACACAAGGGAAGCCCATCTTGAAGAGGCAGCAAGGACACATGTCAGGCCCCTACCCATGTTACCTTCATGTGTTGCTTGAAGCCTATTGGCTAAGCTTCAAAGGGGTCCAATGATAAATTACATGAATTATCTAATTGTTTTAGCATTTATCAAGTCCTCTCTCTCAAAAGGGAAAGGGGGACACTTGTCCCAAGGCTACCCATGTTGCTTGTAATGGCTCCTGCTTGTGATTGGCTAGGCCTGGAGGGGTCCAATGAGCTTCAGGCATGAGCTACAAGGGGGGGTCGACCCAAGCAAGCTAGGGGGGTGCCTAGGGGGTATACTCACCCACACACACTCACAAGCACTCTCATTGTGTGATATGCAAAGTGCAAGAGCTCCCTCTCCAAGCAAGTAGAGGTTGAGAGCCTACACCAACACTCTTGGCTATGGAGTGCAAATCCAAGCAAGAGCCATGCTTCAATGCTTAAGCTTGCCATCTCCTTCTTCTTCATTACTATGCTATTATGTATGCTAGCAACAAGAGTATGATAAGTGAGGAACTAATTCTTTCTCCTACGAAATGTTTCTTCTTCCTCTTCCCTACCCTCATTCCCTGCTAGCTCTCTCCACCTTCGAAGGTGTTTGAGGTCTTGGGACTGAGGCTTGCGATAGTTAAAGCTTTCTTCAAGTTTATGTTATGTTTGTGGTGCATGAAGCCTTCCATCTTCATGGCATCACCTAGGTCACAAGGAACACAAAGACTGTATTGTAACAAGTCTCTCTTTATGGGAGAAATCATAATACAAATGCCTATTGGAGGGGGGACCGGCTCCACATAAATCCGGTCCTCAATTGTTGTCATGTTCTCTAAACTCTCTCTCTTGAAAAAGTATTGTCTATGCCAAGTTAACTAATTGCTATGATTATGTTGCTATCTTCAATTATGTATACCCGCTATGCTCACAAAATCATTTCTTGAAAGTACTCTCATTAAATTCCGCTATTCTCAAATTGAATAGGCAAATTCCATTACATTGGTATCAGAGCATTTGGTTTCTCTTTTCTTGCTTAAGAAGAGAGGTCCTTAAGTAGCCTATAAATGGTTGATGTTGTTAATTATAATAGAGTAAGTGGAACTGGGATCTAATATCGGTTTTGTTAAGCCCACTATGTGGGGGATGGTGCACACCTCGGGAGCTTTGGACTTAATAATGGAGTCTTTTTAGACTTGCCTACGGCTTTACCATTATTGAGCCATAAGAAGTCCGAAAGGAGCTAGCCCTTGGCAACTCTGCTATGTTAGACCTACTCCTCTACTCTCTATAATTAACCACTTTGAGCCGTGGGTGTAGATACTTAAGAGCCGATTTTCAAAGGCTAAGAGGAGTGGCAACTAAGGTTTTGAATTGCCAAAGCATACACTAAGTACATACATAAAATTTTGTTAACATGGCTGACAATAATCAAGAGAGTAGAATGAACATTGATAGCTTTGATTTTGCACATGAAGGTGCTAATGATGATGCTCCCATGTTTGTGAATTATCTTGTGACTAGGTTGCAACAAGCTATGGGCAACCCTACCTTGCAAGCCGAAGTTACTCAACAACTTCGTGCCTATGGAATTTCCCTTCCTCTCCAAGAGGAGAGAGAGCTTAGGAGGCCTCTTGAAGAGACCCCCAAAAGAAGACTCTCTCCCATTCGAGAGGAGGAATCCAAAGAGAAAGAAAGCAATGAAAGTCTAAGTTCTTCTGAAGATGTGGCTCCACGAAGAAGGCGGTCTAGACGATCGCCTACTCCTCCCAAGAGGAAAAGAGCAACCCATAGTCCTTCTCCTCATCACTCTCAAAGGCAAGAGAGGAAACAAAGGAAGAAAAGGGCTAGGAAGAGGTCACCCTCTTCTCCTTCTTCTTCACCTTCCTTCTCTTCCGATGAAAGTTATGGCTATTCTCCTAGAGAATACAAGAGGGGAGGGCATCGCAAATCATTTCCTGCATGGCGAAGGTCACAAAAGCTAAAGAAGTTCAAGGAGGGAGGAAAGAGTATCTCTTTTCTCACCTACGATGGCACCTTTGGTGCTACCGACAAAGTGTTGGCCTTCATCCAGCAATTTGATGCGGCCTTTGGGGACGAGGGCTTCACAGAGTCCTCCAAGCTACGCCATGTAGCTATGCACTTCCAAAAATCAGCTCGTCAATGGTGGGCTAGCCTTCGTGGCAATGGAGAAGCCCCAAAGACATGGAAAACTCTACGAGTTTCCATCATGAAGCAATTTCTTCCAAGCGATACTAAAGATAAAGTTCTTACCGAATGGCGCGGCTTGAAGCTCCTCTCTCATGAGTCTATCAACAAGTATGTAGATAAGTTTTGGGATTTACATCTCAAAGCTACTGTCTTTCAAAAGATAGACTTTGCCGAGCAAAGACAACAATTCTGTGCGGGATTACCTGAAGAGATGGCCGAATATATCAACTCTCAACGGCCCGGTACTATTACCGAAGTAATCCACCACACCATGGTTGCTTCACGCATCAATTTCCATCAAGGGGCTAGACGTAATGTCAAGCCCATGGAAAACAAAGATAAAAATGATGCAAAGGGGAAATCCAATGCTCAAAATAATTCCCAAGGCACTTCCAACAACAACAACAACAATCGGTCCAAGGAGAAGGGAGTTTACAAAGGTAAAAACAAACTCTCTCCTGAAGAGCTTGAAGCTTTTCGCAAGGACCATAAGTGTTTCAAGTGTGGGGAGCAAGGACATGGCTATCGTTCTTGCCCCAAGAAGAATACTCGCAATGAGACTCCTAGGGCTTCCACCATCGAAGCTCCAAAAGAGGATGCTCATTGCAAAGGATCATCACTCTCCTATGCTTGGGGAAAGGTAAGAGAGCATGATGCCTTCATCTTGTTTGACCCTGGCTCTACTCTCAACTTCATATCAATAGAGTTGGCCACCAAGTTGGGCATTCAAGCTTTTGAGATGGGAGATATAGTAACAGCTGATGCAGCTTTCAAGGGACAACAAGCCTCCGTTACTCCCTTGATTGGGAAGTTGAGGCTTCATGTCCAAAGCTATGTCAACAAAGAAGACTTCTTCATCTCTCCCCTCCAACATCAGGATGTTATCCTAGGGGCACCATGGTTTGATCGCATGGCTGCCAACATGAAGTTCCCTGAAAGGAGAATTTACTTCACCTACAGGGGAAAGAACATGTATATAGATGCTAGTGAGCGTGGTCGCACTATTCCACTTGTAAATCCTCTTTCTTTTGATAAATCAATGAAGAGCTCAGTTTCTGCGTACATGATTTATGTCAAAGAGTCTCTAAAAGCTAATAATGTTTCATCAAATGAAAATGATAGGAATCAAGAAGAGTTAGACTTGTCTACTTTTCTAAAAGGATTCCAAGATGTGTTCATCGATGATATCCCTATGGACCTACCTCCAAAACGAGGGGATGATGATCATCGTATTGAGCTCCTTCCAGGAAGCTCACCGCCTAACAAACCTCCTTATCGAGTCTCACAAGCTCAACAAGAGGAGATCATGAGGCAAGTACAAGAGCTGGTAGACAAAGGGATGGTGAGGCCTAGTTCCTCTCCCTTTTGTTCTCCAGTCCTTTTAGTGCAAAAGAAAGATGGTACATACCGTATGTGTGTGGACTATCGAGCACTAAACCATATCACTATCAAAAACAGATTTCCCGTACCTCGGGTAGAAGATCTGTTTGATAAGCTACAAGGCTCTACCTACTTCAGTAGGATTGACCTTAAGAGTGGCTATCATCAAATAAGGATAGTGGATGAGGATATCTTAAAGACCGCGTTTCGCACAACATTTGGTCTTTATGAATATCTAGTCATGCCTTTTGGCTTGACTAATGCACCAGCTACGTTCAATCGTTTGATGGAGAAAATTTTTAGACCATATCGAAAATTCACTGGAGTGTTCTTCGATGATATCATCATCTACTCCAAGTCTTTGGAGGAACATAAGCAACATCTCCAAGTGATTTTTCAAGCCTTGAGGGAGAACAAACTTTTGCTCAACCAAAAGAAAAGTGAATTCTTCCTTCAAGAGATTCAATATCTAGGCCATATTATCTCTCACGATGGTATTCGTATGGATCCATCAAAGTTAGAGGTAATAAAATCATGGCCTAACCCAAGGAATCTACATGAGCTAAGAAGCTTTATTGGTATGTGTGCATACTATAGACGCTTCATAGCAAAATTCTCTCAAGTAGCAGCACCACTACACTACTTAACCAAGAAGAACGTTAAGTTTGTATGGACTGCTAAGGAGCAAAATGCTTTTGAAAAACTCAAAGAGAAGCTTACTTCCCAACCAGTCCTCGTGCTTCCGGATCTCTCAAAGCCATTTGAGGTCCAATGTGATGCTTGTGGTGATTGCCTTGGAGCGGTTTTGCTTCAAGAAGGGCATGCCATAGCATATGAGAGCCGAAGACTCAATGGTGATGAACGAGTCTTGGGCATTTATGAGAAAGAGCTTTTAGCTGTTCTACATGCCCTAAACACATGGAAGCACTACCTATTGGGGACTCCATTTATCCTACGAACCGACCACCAAAGTCTCAAGTATTTCATGACGCAAACCAAGCTTTCCGACAAACAAATGAGGTGGGCAAATTTTCTTTCGCAATTTAATTTCCATATTGCTCACATAGGTGGTAAGCACAATCAAGTTGCCGATGCACTTTCACGACGACCAAAATTTAATGCGGTGTCTATAGCTACTCACAATGATCTATCCTCTATGATAGATGAGTATGCTACTGACCCTGACTTTAGAGACATAATGTCAGCCCTTGCTTTGGGGAAGAAAGAGGAACCATTCACCTTGCAGGATGGTTATCTTCTCCACGGCAATAGGCTATGTGTTACCCATTCCCTTCGTGAGAAGGTTATGTATGAATCCCATGCTCCTCCATATGCAGGGCATAGAGGTATTCAACCTACTCTCCGAGGAGTAGAGACGTATTTCTATTGGCCTACCATGAAAGTGGACATACAAGAGTATGTTTCAAAATGTGTAGTATGCCAAAAGACCAAGTATGATAGAGGGAAGCAACCTGGATTACTCCAGCCATTGCCTATTCCAAATTCACCATGGGAGAGTATATCCATGGATTTCATCTTTGGATTACCCAAGTCTATCCATGGGAATACAGGAATATGGACAATAGTCGACAGGTTTAGCAAGCAAGCACATTTTATTCCTGTCAAAAAGACTATTAAGGCACATCAAATGGCAACTCTCTTCATATCTCAGATTTTCAAACACCATGGATTACCCACATCCATCGTGTCAGATAGAGATCCTAGAATGACCAGTAATTTCTGGAAAGGTCTCTTTGAAAATCTAGGAACAAGATTGAATTTCTCTTCGGCCTATCACCCACAAACGGATGGCCAAAGTGAGATAGCCAATCTTACGATACTCGATCTACTCAAGACTTATGTTACCGAAGTAGATCAACGCTCACAATGGGAAAAGTATTTACCGCTAGTAGAGTATGCCTACAATAATACTGTACATACTTCTACGGGCAAAGCACCTTTCGAGATCATAGAAGGAAGACCTAAAAGTCCCTTGCTACTGAAAGTACATGGGAAGATCTTCGCCGCCGATGAGTATAGCCGTGACCTACAAGAATCTTTTCAAAAGATTAGGGAGGCTATAGCCATCTCTCAACAAAGGCAAAAAGCTACTGCTGATAAGCACAGAAGAGTCTTAATGTTCAAAGAAAATGATTGGGTCTTACTCAAGTTTTCTAAGGCTCGATTAAGGCAAACGACGGGCAAAAATCCTACGGGCCATCAAAAGTATTATGCTAAACTAGCAAAAAGATACTATGGTCCTTTCCAAATCTTGAAGCCTATCAATGAGACGGCTTATCAACTCAAGTTGCCCAACCATTGGATTATACACAATGCCTTTCATGTAAGCTTACTTAAGCCCTACAAAGGAGAGCCACCAATTGAACCAATTATTGAAGACCCTCCCGAAGTTGAAGACCAAGAAGAGGTGCTACAACCCGAAGCTATCCTTCGGCATGAAGACAAGGTACTACGACATGGTAAGATTATCCGACGGTATCTTATTAAGTTCAAAAATTATCCTTTTGAAGATGCTAAATGGATGCAAGGAGTACAACTTAAAGATAGTATGAACCTTGTCAATGCTTACAATGCTACATTAGAGTAAGCAAATGTACAAATTTCTTTTAAATAACTCATGTTTTTGTCTTATATGACTAGTCCTCTTTTTAATTGTGCACAAATTTAACTAGTATGCATGCTTAGAATCATGTTTGTGATGACGACGTCTCTCAAACACCAAGTAGAATTTGTCACTCTACTTTGGGAGAATGAAATGGACTAAAGAGCAGACATGCTTGCGGCAGCTATGTCTCCCAAGCACCAAATGGATTAGTCATCCATCTTGGAAAGATGTCGTAGGGTAAAAAGGGATCCTTTACCCGCTAAGTACGATTGACTAATGACTAAGACTTTATCTCTTCTACCTCATAGTCGAGGACGACTATGATTTCAAGAGAGAGGTAATGTCATAAAATCTAATATCTAACTAACCCAAATGATTTTCTCATATTAAATTGATCACTTAATGTGGGAGAATAAACGGGAACAAGTGTTAAGATATAGGTATGTGCTTTTAGATCTATCTCAACACGGGGCCAATGTAAAGGGGCCCAAAAGGGAGATGGTCTATCAAAGAGCAAGGCTAACCAATGGAGCATAAGACCTTAGGGTTAGCTTCATTGAAGACCTCCAATAAATGTGTGTAAAAGTCCTTTTGACCTTAAGTAAGCTAGGGCTAAGCTTGAGGTGGGAACCCGGCCCAAGCTCGAGGTGCTTATCCTGCTTGAGGTGCTTGTCATGCTTGAGGTGTTTTTCATGCTTGAGGTGCTTGATTAAGATGCTTGAGGTGCTTGACTGGCTCCATGCTTGAGGTGCTTGACTTGCTGCATGATTAAAGTACTTGAGGTGCCTTGAGAAGCTTGCCTGAGATGCTTGTGGGAACCCCCCCTAGTTCAAGTGCTTTGTCATGCTTGGTGAGTAAGGTGCTTGATCACCTAAAAGTCAAAAGCATTCCTACAAGAGGGGGGGCGAGCCCTTTTCCTAGGGCCTAGAGAGAGAACACCCACTCACACACACAAGGGAAGCCCATCTTGAAGAGGCAGCAAGGACACATGTCAGGCCCCTACCCATGTTACCTTCATGTGTTGCTTGAAGCCTATTGGCTAGGCTTCAAAGGGGTCCAATGATAAATTACATGAATTATCTAATTGTTTTAGCATTTATCAAGTCCTCTCTCTCAAAAGGGAAAGGGGGACACTTGTCCCAAGGCTACCCATGTTGCTTGTAATGGCTCCTGCTTGTGATTGGCTAGGCCTGGAGGGGTCCAATGAGCTTCAGGCATGAGCTACAAGGGGGGGTCGACCCAAGCAAGCTAGGGGGGTGCCTAGGGGGTATACTCACCCACACACACTCACAAGCACTCTCATTGTGTGATATGCAAAGTGCAAGAGCTCCCTCTCCAAGCAAGTAGAGGTTGAGAGCCTACACCAACACTCTTGGCTATGGAGTGCAAATCCAAGCAAGAGCCATGCTTCAATGCTTAAGCTTGCCATCTCCTTCTTCTTCATTACTATGCTATTATGTATGCTAGCAACAAGAGTATGATAAGTGAGGAACTAATTCTTTCTCCTACGAAATGTTTCTTCTTCCTCTTCCCTACCCTCATTCCCTGCTAGCTCTCTCCACCTTCGAAGGTGTTTGAGGTCTTGGGACTGAGGCTTGGGATAGTTAAAGCTTTCTTCAAGTTTATGTTATGTTTGTGGTGCATGAAGCCTTCCATCTTCATGGCATCACCTAGGTCACAAGGAACACAAAGACTGTATTGTAACAAGTCTCTCTTTATGGGAGAAATCATAATACAAATGCCTATTGGAGGGGGGACCGGCTCCACATAAATCCGGTCCTCAATTGTTGTCATGTTCTCTAAACTCTCTCTCTTGAAAAAGTATTGTCTATGCCAAGTTAACTGATTGCTATGATTATGTTGCTATCTTCAATTATGTATACCCGCTATGCTCACAAAATCATTTCTTGAAAGTACTCTCATTAAATTCCGCTATTCTCAAATTGAATAGGCAAATTCCATTACACTTATAGCCATATTCCTAAGAAGTTCAGGAATAAGTTAGAACCAAAGAGCAAGAAGTGTATATTTCTTGGCTACGGAGAATCGGGTGAAATGGGTTACCGGCTTTGGGATCCTGAGTTCAGAAAAGTTATTCGTAGCAATGATGTGCATTTCAATGAAGCCAAGTTTCACGCTAAGCCAGAGAAGACAAAGGAGATCAGAAGAGTTGTCTTCAGGGAAGATGGACCTAGTGCTAGCACATCAAGACATCATGGTCAGGCTCAGGAACAGCCTATAGTGGCTAGAGAGGTAGAATCAGTTGTGGTGAGACGTTCTGAGCATGTCTCCAAACCACCTGATCGTTATGTGCCATCTCTAAATTATGTCATGCTCACAGATTGCGGAGAACCATCTTGTTACAAGGAAGCATTACAAGTGATTGACTCGAAAAAATGGCAGTTGGCCATGCAGTCAGAGATGATAGCTCTGCATAAAAACCAAACATGGAAGCTAGTTTAATTACCACAGGGCAAAAAGGCTCTACCTTGTAAATGGGTTTACAGGTATAAGATCACCGCTCGTGATAGTTAGCCAAAGTACAAAGCAAGGCTTGTTGCCAAGGGCTTTAAGCAAGAACAAGGCATTGACTTTGATGAAGTCTTCTCTCCAGTGGTCAAGATGACTACGTTGAAATGCTTTCTTGCATTGGTTGCCATATTGGATTTGGTGTTGCACCAAATGGATGTCAAGACAGTGTTCTTGCATGGTGATTTAGATGTGGAAATTTACATGCAGTAACCAAAAGGGTTTGTTGAGAAAGGCAAGGAAGATTTGTTATGCCAGTTGTTAAAGAGTCTTTATGGCTTAAAACAATCACCGAGGGCATGGTACCATAAGTTCCACCAGTTTATGCTTTCTCAAGGCTACAAACGTAGTGAGTTCGATCATTGTCTATATACAAAGAAGGCTAAGGATGGCATTTGGCTGATCCTTATTTTGTATGTGGGTGACATGTTGATTGCTGGCAAACACTTGGAAGAAATTTCAGCTTTGAAGGCAAAGATGGCAAAATCGTTTAACATGAAAGACATGGGTGAGGCAAGTCATATACTTGGTATGCGCATTGAGAGAGACAGATCAAAGAAGTTGATTTGGTTATCTCAAACAGAGTATATTGACAAGGTTTTGCAACGTTTCAATATGGAGAAGGGAAAGGCATTGAGTGTTCCATTGCCACCATATGTGAAACTTAGCAAACAAGATTGTCCTGTGTCTGAGGAAGAAAAAGATGAAATGGATAAGATTCCATATGCATCTGCAGTGGGTAGTTTGATGTATGCAATGATTTCTACACGTCTGGATATTGCATTTGCAGTGGGAGTGGTTAGCAGATATATGTCAAATCCCGGAAAGAAACATTGGGAGGCAGTGAAAGGTATCATGAGATACTTAAAACATACAAAGAGTATGCGCATATGCTATGGTAGTCAGGATTTGAGTGTCAGAGGATACACTGACTCAGATTATGCAGGAGACTTGGATAAGAGGAGATCTACATCAGGCTATGTCTTTACATTGGCTGGAGGTGCCATATCATGGCGATCTCGATTATAAGATTGTGTTACGCAGTCTACTACAGAAGCTGAGTATGTTGTAGCAAATGAGGCATGCAAAGAAGCTATTTGGCTTGGTAGATTGGTAGCAGACTTGGGAATCAAAGTAGATATGCCAGAGGTATATTTTGATAGTCAAAGTGATATACAATTGGCAAAGAATCCAGTGTTCCATTCAAAGACTAAGCATATTGATGTGAAATATCACTTCATTAGGGAAGTACTTGAAGACAAGCAGATACAACTGCTGAAGATCCACACCAAGGACAATCCTGCTGATCTACTCACAAAGGGACTTCTAGGAGAGGGCTTTGTGCATTGTCGTGAGTTATCGGGCATTGGATAGATGGAAGCCATGTAAATCTTTGTACATTTATGTTCATAGATTTACAGTTACTTAAAGTGCCACATTGGACTTTAAGTAGGAGGTTGTTGGGATTAAATCCCAAGTAGCCTCTTATACGGATATGGCCGCCCGCCCGCCTAACTCACTTATCACTAACTCTTTGTATATACTCACTTATACTTTTGTGGATAATAAGGTTTGGGAGATAACCCTTCAATGACTTCTCTGCGTATTGTGTAAGATCTCTGTGTATCTGTGTGTGTGTGTGTGTGTGTGTGTGTGTGTGTGTGTGTGTGTGTGTGTGTGTGTGTGTGTGTGTGTGTGTGTGTGTGTGTGTGAGAGAGAGAGAGAGAGAGAGAGAGAGAGAGAGAGTCGATCCACGCTTCGCTCCGCAACTTCATCAACTACTCCAAACGTTACTCAAGCGGAGGTATTGGTTGAGGAGGAAGTCGAAGCTATCCAACCTCAACCACGAGAGATAGTCGAACGTGTCATTAATCCGCTAAGACAAATTTATAATTCTACATTGCTTTTCATGTTGACTTTGGAAGCTAAGCATAGAGAATCCCTTAAACTCTCCAAGAAACGTGATTCTATCACAAGAAAAAAGCATATGTTTTCATAGACTAGGAAAAGAATTGTTTGATAAATTGTCATTGTTTGTTGAATTTGCTTGATAAATTGTTATTGTTTGATAAGTTGTTACTCGTTGATATGAAGAGTTGGTTGATCATGTTTGAAGAATCATTTAAAGAGAAGAATTGTTGAAAGAATATCTTTTGTTCCTCGCGGGTAGCGAGATGATTTCGTGGTTAGCGGAGATTAAGTTGAGGTTATCAGCTCTCTTTTTGTTCCTCGCGGTTAGCGGGATGCCTCGTGGATAGCGGGATGCTTGGTAGTTAGCAAGATGCCTTACACTTAGCGGGATGTCTTGTGGTTAGCAAGATGGGAAGGTTGTGTAATTCGCAGTTAGCAAAAAAATCCTTTGCAAAGGCTCTGTTGGTTCGACAGAGAAAGTCCGCGGGTAGCGGCAAACTCATAAGAAATTGGAAAAAAAAAATCTATTGAAATATAGAGCTGTCTTCATTAGGTCTTGTTTGAATTGTTTTGGTATTGTTTGAAGGGTTGTATAAAAGAATCTGTGTCTGGAATTAATTAAGGAACCCTATTTGTATATGTAAAACAATGTGGTAGTAATTAAAAAACTAGATAAAAAGTGTTGAGTGTGGGGTGGAAAGTGGGGGTTGGCTCAGGTTGCCAGCCAAGGATGGGTGGTCTCAATTAGTCGATAAACTCTCCACTTTGTCGTATTAAGAGAAGTGAAATTAGAAACTCATTGTGTCAAGAGTTGAGATGTTCCAAATATATGTGTCCTTGAAAGCTACGGCCCCGATTAGTCAGGTACTTTTCACAAGATTACTAGTTAGTTTAAACTAAGTCTCATATCATATTTATAGTTTATGGATGGCGGTCGTGCCTCTTGAACGTGGGAAAAAAGGCGTTGTTTATGGATTCTAAATATGTCAATGAGATTTCATCTTTATATTAGAAATTAGTTTTCATTAGAATCCTTGATTTATCGACCTGGCTTGTGGTGTATGATCCTTATAACCATGAACATGATGGATAGAGGACTTCTTCTCTTTTGTTGTTCGTATCTCTACTTTGTGGAAATAGAGTAGATTGTCGTCAATAAAAAAAGAGAATAAATGAAGGCCCTCTATCAAGTCGCCCCAATCTTCTCAAGATTGGGGACTCACAATTGGTATCAGAGCTTAGATTAAAAAGATTTAATTGGCTAATTTAAGCTTCCTCATGTATATGTTTTTCTATATCCCTTACCCAACTCGTAGAGATGTTACATTATGCGGGTTAATGAGTACCATAGTTATGATTGAAACCTCTAATATATTTTCTCATGGATAGATCTTTTGTAGATCCCTATATGACATTTTGATGATTTTATGAATTAAAGATTGAGTAGTTTTTGTGCAAAGAAATTTTTTGACTGGTTAAGTCATAAAAGAGTTTTTTTTTGTGTATTGAATGAGCCATGACTGGTTAAGTCATGTTATGAGAAAATCATGACTGGTTAAGTCATGTGACTGAGTTTTGATGGACTAGATAAGTCAAGATTGGTTAAGTCATATGCTTAAGTTTTAATGGATCGGATAAGTAATGATCGATTAAGTTATACGATTAAGCTTTTAGTGGACTGGATAAGTTTAATTTTGGAAAGTACCCTATTGATTTGAGTTATTATAAGCATTGATGTACACTAAGAAAACTCATCAAATCTCCTATAATGAAAAACCCTCAGAATGATGTTATCTATACGGAGATTCAAGAGAAGAAGTTGTTGCTCAAACAAATGCAACCACCTTCTTTTAAAGGAGAGGGTGATGATATTGACAAAGATACAGAAGTATGGATTGAAGCTATGGATAATTACTTCTCTACTGCAAGGACCACACCTACAAATCAAGCGATGTTAGGGAAGTTTCGTCTCTCAGGGGAAGTGAAATTATGGTAAAAACAACATTTTCGTGACATGAGAGTAGTAGAGAAATCTCAGAGTTGGTGGGAGATTAAACAAGCACTAAAGGAAAGATACTTACCCCCTGCTCATGAAGCGATAAAGATGAATGAGTTCTTTAGCTTGAAACAATATAGTTTATCCTTAGAAGAGTACTACTCAAAGTTTGTAAGGCTTAGACGTTACGCACCGTCAATGACCATAGAGCAGCAGGTAGCTCGGCAACAAGCTATGGGCAATCCCGCTTTGCAAGCCAAAGTTACTCAACAACTTCATGCTTATGGGATTTCCTTTCCTCTCCAAGAGGAGAGAGAGCTTAGGAGGCCTCTTGATGATACCCCCAAAAGAAGACTCTCTCCCATACGAGAGGAGGAATCCAAAGATCAAGAAAGTAATAAATCCCTAAGTTCCTCCGAATATGTGGCTCCACGAAGAAGGCAGACTAAACGATCACCAACTCCTCCCAAGAGGAAATGGTTAACCTATAGTCCTTTTCCTCATCACTCCAAAAGGGAAGAGAGGAAACAAAGGAAGAAAAGGGCAAGAAAGAGGTCACCCTCTTCTCCTTCTTCTTCACCTTCCTCCTCTATCGATGAAAGCTATGGCTATTCTCCTAGAGAATACAAGAGGGGAGAACATCACAAATCTTACCCTGAATGGCGAAGGTCACAAAAGCTAAAGAAGTTCAAAGAGGGAGGAAAGAGTATCTCGTTTCTCACCTATGACGGCACCTTTGGTGCTACCGACAAAGTATCGCCCTTCATCCAACAATTTGATGTGGCCTTTGGAGACGAGGGCTTCACGAAGTCCTCCAAGCTACGTCATGTAGCTATGCACTTCCAAAAATTGGCTCGTCAATGGTGGGCTAGCCTTCGTGGCAACGACGAAACCCCAAAGACATGGAAAACTCTACGAGTTTCTGTCATGAAGTAATTCCTTGCAAGCGATGCAAAGGACAAAGTGCTCACCAAATGGCAGAGTTTGAGTCTTCTCTCTCATGAGTCTATCCACAAATATGTGGACAAGTATTGGGATTTACATCTCAAGGCTACTGTCTTTCAAAAGATAGACTTTGCCGAGCAAAAGCAACAATTCAGTGCGGAATTACCTGAAGAGATGGCCGAGTATGTCAACTCTCAATGGCCTAGTTCTATCAACGAAGTAATCCACCATACCATGGTTGCTTCGCGCATCAATTTCCAACAAGGGGCTAGACAGAATGTCAAGCCCATGGAAAATAAAGACAAAAGTGATGCAAAGGAAAAAATTAATGCCAAAAATTCTTCCCAAGGCCATTCCAACAAAAACAACAACAATAGGTCCAAGGAGAAGGGAGTTTACAAAGGTAAAAACAAACTCTCTCATGAAGAGCTGGAAGATTTTTGCAAGGACCATAAGTGTTTTAAGTGTGGGGAGCAAGGACATGGCTATCGTTCTTGCCCTAAGAAAAATGCTCGCAATGCAACTCCTAGGGCTTCCACCATCGAAGCTCCAAAATAGGATTCTCATTGCAAAGAATCATCTCTCTCCTATGCTTGGGGAAAGGTAAGGGAGCATGATGCCTTCATCTTGTTTGACCTTCGCTCTACTCACAACTTCATATCAATGGAGTTGGCCACCAAGTTGGGCATTCAAGCTTTTGAGATGGGAGATATTGTAACGGCTGACATAGCTTTCAAGGGACAACAAGCCTCCGTTACTTCCTTGATTGGGAAGCTGAGGCTTCATGTCCAAAGATATGTCGACAAAGAAGACTTTTTCATCTCTCCTCTCCAACATGAGGATGCTATCCTAGGGGCGCCATGGTTTGCTCACATGGCTACCAAGGTGAAGTTCCCTAAGAGGGAATCTACTTCACCTACAGGGGAAAGAACATGTATATAGATGCTAATGAGTCTGGTCATACTATACCACTTGTAAATCCGCTTGCCCTTGATAAATCAATGAAGAGCTCAATTTTTGAGTACATGATTTTTTCAAAGAGTCCCTAAAAGGTCCTAGTGTTTCATCAAAGGTGAATGTAGGAATCAAGAAGAGTTAGACTTGTTTAACTTTCTAAAAGGATTCCAAGATGTGTTCATCCATGATATCCCTATGGACTTACCTCCAAAACTAGGGGATGATGACCATTGAATTGAGCTCCTCTCAGGAAGCTCACCGCCTAACAAACCTCCTTATCGAGTTTCCCAAGCTCAACAAGAGAAGATCATGAGGCAAGTAAAAGAATTGGTAGACACAGGGATGGTGAGGCCTAGCTCCTCTCCCTTTTGTTCTCCAGACCTTTTAGTGCAAAAGAAAGATGGAACATACCGCATGTGTGTGGACTATCGCGCACTAAACCATATCACTATCAAAAATAGATTTCCCGTACCTAGGATAGAAGATCTATAAATTACAAGGCTCTACCTACTTCAGTAGGATTGACCTTAAAAGTGGCTTTTATCAAATAAGGATAGTGGAGGAAGTTATCCTAAAGACCACGTTTCGTACAACGTTTGTTCGTTATGAATATCTAGTCATGCATTTTGGCTTGACCAATGCACCTACCACATTCAATCGTTTGATGGAGAAAATATTTAGACCCCACCGCAAGTTCATTGGAGTGTTCTTTGATGATATCATCATCTACTCCAAGTCCTTGGAGGAACACAAGCAACATCTCCAAGTGATTTTTTAAGCATTGAGGGAGAACAAGCTTTTTCTCAACCAAAAGAAAAGTGATTTTTTCCTTCAAGAGATTCAATACTTAGGTCATAATATCTCTCAAGATGGTATCCGTATGGATCCATCAAAATTAGAGGTAATAAAGAATGGCCTAATCCAAGGAATCTACATGAGCTTAGAAGCTTTATGATATGTGTGCATACTATAGACGCTTCATAGCAAAATTTTCTCAAATAGCAGGACCATTACATGACTTAACAAAGAAGAACATTGAGTATTCATGGGCCGCTAAGGAGCAAAAAGATTTTGACAAGCTCAAAGAGAAGCTTACCTCTCAACTAGTCCTCAAGCTTTCGGATCTCTCAAAGACATTTGAGGTCCAATGTGATGCTTGTGGCGATTGCCTTGGAGCAGTCTTGCTTCAAGAAGGGCATGCCATAGCATATGAGAGTCGAAGGCTCAATACGAATGAGCAGGTCTTGGGCATTTATGAGAAAGAGCTTTTAGTTGTTCTACATGCCCTAGACACATGGAAGCACTATCTATTGGGGACTCCATTCATTTGAGGTCCAATGTGATGCTTGTAGCGATTGCCTTGGAGCAGTCTTGCTTCAAGAAGGGCATGCCATAGCATATGAGAGTCGAAGGCTCAATACGAATGAGCAGGTCTTGGGAATTTATGAGAAAGAGCTTTTAGTTGTTCTACATGCCCTAGACACATGGAAGCACTATCTATTGGGGACTCCATTCATTTTACGTACAATCTCAAGTACTTCATAATGCAAACAAATCTTTCCAACAAACAAATGAGGTGGGGAAATTTTCTTTCGCAATTTAATTTCCACATTTCTCACATTGCTAGTAAGCACACTCAAGTGGCTAATGCACTTTCACGACAACCAAAATTCAATGTTGTGTCTATAGCAACTCACAATGATCTATCTTCTATGATAGATGAGTATGCTACTGACCCTGACTTTAAAGACTTAATGTCAACCCTTGATTTAAGGAAGAAAGAGGAACCATTCACCTTGCAGGATGGTTATCTTCAACATGGCAATAGGCTATGTGTTACCCACTCCCTTCGTGAGAAAGTCATGTATGAATCCCATGCTCCTCCCTATGCGGGGCATAGAGGCATTCAACCTACTCTTTGAGGAGTAGAGACGTACTTTTATTGGCCTACCATGTAAGTGGACATACAAGAGTATGTTTCAAAATGTGTGGTATGCCAAAAGACCAAGTATGATAGAGGGAAGCAACCTTGGTTACTCCAGCCATTGCCAATCCCTAATTCACCATGGGAGAGTATATCCATGGATTTAATCTTTGGATTACCCATGGGAATACGGGAACATGGACAATAGTCAACAGGTTTAGCAAGCAAGCACACTTTATCCCTGTCAAGAAGACTATTAAGGCACACCAAATGGCAACTCTCTTGGTATCCCATATATTCAAACACCATGGATTGCCAACATCCATCGTGTCAGATAGAGATCATAGAATGACCAATAATTTTTTGAAAGGTCTCTTCGAAAATCTAGGCACAAGATTAAATTTCTCTTCGTTCTATCACCCACAAACAGATGGCCAAAGTGAGATAGCCAATCTTACGATTCTTGATCTACTAAAGACCTATGTTACAGAAGTAGATCAACGCTCACAATGGGAAAGTACTTACCTCTTGTAGAGTATGCATATAATAAAACTATCCATACTTCTACGGGAAAAGCACCTTTAGAAATTATAGAGGGAAGACCTAAAAGTCCCTTGCTACTTAAAGTACATGGGAAGATCTGCGTTGTTTGTCGATGAGTATAGCCGTGACCTGCAAGAATCTTTTCAAAAGATTAAGGAGGCTATATCCATCTCTCAACTAAGGCAAAAAGATGATGCTGCTAACAAGCATAGAAGGGCCTTAACGTTTTAAAAAAATGATTGGGTCTTACTTAAGGCTCGATTGTAGCAAACGATGGGCAAAAATCCTACAGGCCATCAAAAGTATTATGCTAAACTAGCAAAAAGATACTATGGTCGTTTTCAAATTTTGAAGCCAATCAATGAGGTGGCTTATCAACTCAAGTTGCCTAACCATTGGCTCATACACAATGCTTTTCGTGTGAGCCTACTTAAGCCCTACAAAGGAGAGTCTCCAAATGAACCAATTATTGAAGACCCTCCCAAAATCAAGACCAAGAAGAGGTGCTACAACCCAAAGCTTTCCTTCGGCATGAAGACCAGGTACTACGACATGGTAAGATTATCCGACGGTATCTTATTAAGTTCAAAAATTATCCTTTTGAAGATGTTAGATGGATGCAAGGAATCCGGCTTAAGGATAGTATGAACCTTGTCAACGTTTACAAAGCTACATTAGAGTAAGCAAATATACATATTTCTTTTAAATGATCAATGTTTTTGTCTTATCAGACTAATTCTCTCTTTATTGTGCACAAATTTAAGTAGTATGCATACTAAGAATCATGTTTGTGATGACGAAGTCTCTCAAACACCATGTAGAATTTGTCACTCTACTTGGGAGAGTGAAATGGATTAAAGAGCAGACATGTTTGCGGCAGCTATGTCTCCCAAGCACCAAATGGATTAGTCATCCATCTTGGAATGATGTCATAGGGTAAAAAGGGATCCTCTACCCACTAATATAAATTGATTAATGACTATGGCTTTATCTCTTTTACCTCATAGTCGAGGACGCTATGATTTCAAGAGAGAGGTAATGTCATAAATCTATTATCTAACCAACGCAAATGATCTCCTCATATTAAACTGATCATTTAATGTGGGATAATAAACGAGAACAAGGGTTAGAATATAGACATGTGCTTACAAATCTATCTTAATACGGGGCCAATGGTAAAGGGGTACAAATGAGAGATGGTCTATCAAAGGGAAATGCTACCTAATGGAGCTTAAAGACCTTAGGGTTAGCTTCATTAAAGACCTCCAAAAGTTAGTGTTTAAAAGTCCTTTGATCTTTGGCAAGCTAGGGCTGACCTTGAGGTGGGAATCCTACCCAAGCATGAGTTGCTTGTTGGCTTGTTAAGTTTTAGTGAGAACTTTATCCAAAAGCTTGAGGTGTTTCTCACATGCTTAAATGATTAAAGTTCTTGAAGTATTCAATTCAAAGTTAACTCTCAAGAGACATGAATGTGTCATGCTTGATTGAATAAGTTCTTGAAGTATTCCATTCAACCAAATGACTTAATAAGCTTAAAAGACACATATTCAAATGATCCTCCACATGTGGCCCTCATGATGTTTGAATGCTATTAGATAAGTTTTAAAGGGGTCCAATGAGAATTTAGATACATAAAAATAAAAAATTAAGTTCTTTCTCTAAAGAAGAAAAAGAGGACACATGTCCAAAGGAGATAATAAAATAATAAGAGAGAGAGAGAGAGGTGGACCAAGCATGAAAGGGGGGGTATACTCTTCCACACACACACACAAACACACACATTCTCTCATTGTGTGGAGTGCAAAATGCAAGAGCACCATATCCTTCTCCAAGTTTGTTGAGAAGTGGAGAGTCTACACCAACACTCTTGGCTATAAAATGCAAATCCAACCAAGAGCCGTGCTTCAATGCTTAAGCTTGCCATCTTCTTCATCTTCATTACTATGCTATTATGCTATGCTAAGCAAGAAGAGTGATGATAATTCAGGAACTATTTCTTTCTCCTATGGAATGTTTCTTCTTCCTCCTTCCTACCCTCATTCCCTGCTAGTTCTCTCCACCTTCGAAGGTGTTTCAGGCCTTGGGAATGAGGCTTGGGATAGTTAATGCTTTTTGCAAAGTTTATGTTAAGCTCGTGATGCATGAAGCTTTCCATCTTCATAGCATCACCAAGGTCACAAGGAACACAAAGATTGTATTATAACAAAGTCTCTCTTGATGGGAGAATCTATAATACAAATGCCTTTTGGAGGGGGGACCGACTTCAAGTAAATCCGGTCCTCATCTATTGTCATGTTCTCTAATACTCTCTCTCTTGCAAAAGTATTGTGCATGCCAAGTTAATTAAGTACTATGTGTATGTTGCTACCATCAATTAAGTTCACCCTCCAAGTTCTCAAAGTAATCTCACAAAAATGCTCACTCTAATTCTCTTAATTCCGCTATTCTCAAAGTTCATAGGCCATTTCCATTACATCAGCCCTCTTTTTGTTCCTTGCGGTTAGCGGGATACCTCATGGGTAGTGGGATGCCTGTCAATTAGCAAGATGTCTCGCGGATTAGCAGGATGCCTCGCGGTTAGTAAAATGAGAAGGTTGCACAATTCGCGGTTAGCGGATAAATCTTTTGCGAAGGCTCTATTGGTTAGACAGAGAAAGTTTACGCGTAGAGGCAAACTCATAAGAAATTGCAAAAGTTGTTTTGTTGAAATATAGGGATGTCTTCATTTGGCCTTGTTTGAATTGTTTTGGTATTGTTTGAAGGGCTGTATAAAAGAATCTATGTATGGAATTAATTAAGGAACCCTATTTGTATATGTAAAACAGTGTGGTAGTGATTAGAAAACAAAACAAAAAGTGTGAGTGTGGGGTGGAAAGTGGGGAGTAGCTTAGGTTACCAGTCAAGGATGGGTGGTCTCGATTAGTCGAGAAACTCTACACTTCGTCGTATTAAGAGAAGCAAAATTAGAGACTCATTGTGTCAAGAGTCGAGATGTTCCAAATATACGTACCCTTGAAAGCTATGGCCCCGATTAGTCGGGTACTTTTCACAAAATTACTAGTTAGTTTAAACTAAGTCTCATATCATATTTATGGTTTATAGATGGCGGCCGTGCCTCTTAAACGTGGAAAAAAAGGCATTGTTTATGGATTCTAAATATGTCAATAGGATTTCATCTTTATGTTAGACAGTAGTTTTCATTAGAATCCTTGATTTATCTACTTGGTTTGTGGTGTATGACTCTTATAACCATGAACGTGATGGATAGAGGACTTTCTCTCTTTTGTTGCTCGTATCTCTACTTTGTGGAAACAGAGTATGGTGTCGTCAATGGAAAAGGAGAATAAAGGAAGGTCATCTATCAAGTCGCCCCAATCTTCTCAAGGTTGGGAACCTCAAAGTAGCTCCCCATTAAGCTTAACCTTGACCACTTGTCTTCATAGTTAGTCTCCCCATCCATGTGTTAGCATAGAGAGTGGATCTATCAATTGGATTGCACGGATTAATCCATTGGTTGATAAATTGGCTCTAAGTATAATAGGCACTAATCTATGCATACGATGTCACCCCTTAGATCATGGCAAAGATGACAATAAATATATCAAAAAACACTCTATGCATAGGAATACGGCCCACAAATTGGAATTGCTAGAACTTTGTATCTAGCTAGCATCTTTTGCCTCTGCCAACACTTGTGAGCCTACATAAGGTGGGTGTATCTCTTGCTAATCTTGTGATAGTAGATTAGCACCTTTACTAAACCCATTCTTTGAGCCTGTTGTGAACGTTTTTTAGGGTAGTGAATGTTGTGTGGCTCATTGAGGTTTGTTTGAAAGTTACTCCTACCATCATATATACGTGGAAAATTGTTGAAGGAGTGGGTCATACCCTTGTTTTGTAAAGTTAAGATTTTTCATAATATCATAATCTCTCAAGATATCTACCCTTGTGAATGAGTGCAATGTATAATTCATACTCGACACAAGAGAAGCCAATGTATAAGCAAGATCTCATGCAAGTTTGGCTCTACGAGATAAGAGAGAACATTCTTTTTGTGATTTAATGGAACCCCTATCTCTCGAGAAAAATGATACTTAGTAGGCGGAAAGGTAATTTAAGTACTCAAAGAGACTACCTTTTCGCGAAAACGCACTTATACTCTTGGTTTAGAACGTTTGAGTTAAATCAAACACCCCAAAAATGATGCTTGGGTTTTTATGACAATATTAATTAGGTCAATCAATAATCTTGACTCTAATAGGTGCCAATGCTCAATGTAATGATTCAAAAATCATCGATAGTGACATACCCATGCGACTAGTAGTGTAATACTTTTATATTCGAATGTTGCCCAATGATACATTAGTGTAGGCAAGATAGTTCTTTAGTGTGCCTATCCATGTTAACGTGGGTGGTATACATAGAGCCGTGAGAGATTGAGGTAAATATTTGCATACAATAAAAAGTTGCACGATAACTTTGATACAAAGGTTTAAGGTAAAGGGAATTGTATTCTTGGAAGGTGCATATCTCTAAGAAAGCAATTTAGGCTTTGACCAAAAAGAAAAAAAAAACATTATTATATGAGTACTCAACCATTGGACCACCGGGTCCTAAAACGACTTTTAGAGAAACCATTAATTAGTTTGGAGCGGAGAAAAGAAAGGAAAAGGGAAAGGTTGTTTTGGGGGGGGGGGGGGTGGGTTGGGGTGGTTTGTTTTTAAGTGCTTAAGGACACCTCCAAAGGTACTGTAAGTTTGTAGCGTAGTGGTTAAGGTTGAGCCTTTGTTCTCCTACGTGTTGAGGTCAAATTCTACCTATTACCATGGATTTTAAATTGTGAGTTGAATGGAGATGCTAATTGGAGATGCTAAAGCATCTTGGAAAGATTCTATGTAATGGAAAGTAAAAGTATAGGGACACCATACATTGGACCATACTGGGTACTTTCGACATCTATTAATTAATTAAACGGATAGATTTTGTTTCTCAATTTGGATAAAGGAAGAACTTTTTCTTCGACGCGGTTCCTGCACTCATCTCGGGTCTGATCTCTGCCTAAGTCCATCGCTCTTCATCGCAGCGTAGCATTGTGCGCATCTGCTCCACTAGACTGGACCGAGCAACACACTGCTAGGGATGCCTTGCCAAGTGTGGATACAGAGCTCCTTGCGTACCCCCTGGCTCTGTTTCTCCCTCCGCTGCTCTGCGCTCCAACACGCTGTAGCTGCGTGCACACACTGTCCGCCTTGTGTGGCCGAGCACAGCAACGCGACCATCGCCTTGCAACGGAGACAAAGACGCAAACTCTCCTCACTAGCACTGCGCCTGACCAAGGCCACCACGGCTCTCTCTCTCTCCTTCTCTCTGACACGTCCGCGACTCTCGTCACTAGCAGTACGCCTGACCAAGGCCACCACGGCTCTCTCTCTCTCTCCTTCTCTCTGACACGGAGAAGCGTCGACGACGGCCAACACCACGGCTCTCTCTCTCTCTCTCTCTCTCTCTCTCTCTCTCTCTCTCATTCCCAAGTACGATCTCCATGCCTTTTCCTCCCCAAAGACCCCGAGCATCTTCCAACATTCGCACTAGTTTGACCTGCTGCCAAGATTGTAGGCACATAATGGAGAGGTGAAAGGCAATTAATATTCCATTGATAGTTGTGTCAAACTTAGCCAAGACAATTGTGTATGTCTTTAGCACTGCTTAGCACCTTCTAAAGATTGCCAAAATAACTACAACTTTTGGGAATTAACCAAAGTGAACAGCTCTAAAGTTGAACATGACAATACCCTTAGGATTGAGTAACACCCATATTTAAGAGGGGGGCCAATGGGATCAAAGGCGGAGAAGCTCACGCAGAAAGCAGAGGAAATTGTAGCTGCAACAGTCAAATAAAAAATTAAACTTGGACAAACACTAAACCTAGACAGCTTGCAAAATGTATATCACCTCACAATATAATGCCATAAAAACACCTAGGCATACATGATGCGCGTGCGGGTGAGGTGGTTAGTCTATGGGACCCTCAACCCGAATTGTAAGGCCATCGGTTCAAAACCCTGCAACGCACCTCGTTTTTTTCGTTGGCTGAGTTTACTGCACCTCGAGATCTTGCCCCTCAACCCGAACCGTTGATCCCATTACTCCACCCCGCATTCAATATGGGTGTTAGTTAGTCCCAAGGTGACAATACCAATGATAACTTTCTTAGATTAGCCAACCACCCGTTGATAGATACTTAAGTGGTAAAAAGAAACCCACTTAAAAACAACAACAAAAACAACCACCCCTTCATAGACACTTAAGTGAAGCGAGTAGGTCCCCAAAACAACTTTTCGAGAAACCATTAATTAGTTTGGAGTGGGGAAAAGAAAGGGAAAGGGAAGGGGGGGGGAGGGGGCGGGGGGGGGGGGGGGGTTGTGGTGTGGAGGGGGGATTGTTTTTTTTTTAGTGCTTAAGGGCACCTCAAAAGCTACTGTAGGCTTGTGGCCTAGTGGTTAAGGTTGAGCCTTTGTTCTCCTACTTGTTGAGGTCAAATCCTATCGAATTCCATCGATTTTAAATTGTGAGTTGAATGGAGATGCTAAAGCATTTTGGGAAGATTCTATGTAATGGACAGTAAAAGTAGAGCGAGTAGTAGGGACACCATACATTGGACCATACTAGGTACTTTCGATATCTATTAATTAATTAAACGTATAGATTACGTTTCTCAATTTGAATAAAGGAAGAACTCTCCCTTCGAAGCGGTTCTTGCGCTCATCTCGGGTCCGATCTCTGCCTAAGTCCATCGCTCTCCACCGCAGCCTAGCATTGTGCGCATCTGCTCCACTGCACTGGATAGAGCAACACACTGCTAGGGATGCTTTGCCAAGTGTGGATACAGCACTCCCTGCGTACCCTCTGGCTCTGTTTCTCCCTCCGTTGCCCTGCGCTCCAACACGTTGCAGCTGCGTGCACACATTGTCCGCCCTGTGTGGCCGAGCACAGCAGCGCGACCATCGCCCTGCAACGGAGACAGAGACGCAAACTCTCCTCACTAGCACTGCACCCGACCAAGGCCACCACGGCTCTCGCTCTCTCCTTCTCTCTGACACGTTCGCGACTCTCGCCACTACCAGTGCGCCCGAACAGGGCCACCACGGCTCTCTCTCTCTCCTTCTCTCTGACACGGAGAAGCGTCGACGACGGCCAGCACCACGGCTCTCTCTCTCTCTCTCTCTCTCTCTCTCTCTCTCTCCTTCCCACGTACGATCTCCATGCCTTTTCCTCCCCAAAGACCCCGAGCATCTTCCAACATTCGCACTAATTTGACCTGCTGCCAAGATTGTAGGCAAATACTGGAGAGGTGAAAGGCAATTGATATTCCATTGGTAGTTGTGTCAAACTTAGCCAAGACAATTGTGTATGTCTTTAGCACTCCTTAGCCCCTTCTAAAGATTGCCAAAATAACTACAACGTTTGGGAATAAACCAAAGTGAACAGCTCTAAAGTTGAACATAACAATACCCTTAGGATTAAGTAACACCCATATTTAAAAGGGGGGCCAATGGGATCAAAGGCGGAGAAGCTCATGCACAAAGCAGAGGAAATTGTAGCTGCAACAATCAAATCAAAAATTAAACCTGGATGGACACTAAACCCAGACAGCTTGCAAAATGTATATAGTCTCACAATATAATGACATAAAAACGCCTAGGCATACATGATGCACGTGCGGGTGAGGTGGTTAGCCTATGGGACCCTCAACCCGAATTGTAAGGCCATCGGTTCAAAACCCGGCAATGCACCTCGTTTTATTTGCTAACCGAGTTTATTGCATCTCGAGATCTTGCCCCTCAACCCGAACCGTTGATCCCATTACTCCACTCCGCATTCAATATGGGTGTTAGTTAGTCCCAAGATGACAATACCAATGATAACTTTCTTAGATTATCCAACCACCCGTTGATAGATACTTAAGTGGTAAAAAGAAACCCACTTAAAAACAACTCATAGACACTTAAGTGAAGCGAGTAGGTCCCAAAACTACTTTTCGACAAACCATTAATTAGTTTGCAGGGGGAAAAGAAAGGAAAAGGGAAGGGTGGGGAAAAAGAAAGGAAAAGGGGGGGGGGGGGGGGGGGGGGGGGGGGGGGGGGGGGTTTGTTTTGTTTTTTTTTAGTGCTTAAGGGCACCTCCAAAAGTACTACAGGTTTGTAGCTTAGTCGTTAAGGTTGAGCTTTTGTTCTCCTACGTGTTGAGGTCAAATCCTACCTATTATCATCGATTTTAAATTGTGAGTTGAATGGAGATGCTAATAGGAGATGCTAAAGCATCTTGGGAAGATTCTATGTAATGGAAAGTAAAAGTAGATCGAGTAGTAGGGACACCATACATTGGACCATATTGGGTACTTTCTACATCTATTAATTAATTAAATTGATAGATTTCGTTTCTCAATTTGAATAAAGGAAGAACTCTCCCTTCGATGCGGTTCTTGCGCTCATCTCGGATCCGATCTCTACCTAAGTCCATCGCTCTCCACCACAGCCTAGCATTGTGCGCATCTGCTCCATTGGACTGGACAGAGCAACACACTGCCAGGGATGCCTTAACAAGTGTGGATACAGCGCTCCCTGCGTACCCCTTGGCTCTGTTTCTCCCTCCGTTGCGTGCACGCACTGTCCGCCTTGTGTGGCCGAGCACAGCAGCGCGACCATCGCCCTGCAACGGAGACAGAGATGCAAACTCTCCTCACTAGCACTGCGCCCGACCAAGGCCACCACGGCTCTCTCTCTCTCCTTCTCTCTGACACGTCCGCGACTCTCGTCACTAGCAGTGCGCCCGACCAAGGCCACCACAGCTCTCTCTCTCTCTCTCCTTCTCTCTGACACGAGGAAGCACCGACGACGGCCAGCACCATGGCTCTCTCTCTCTCTCCTTCCCACGTACGATCTCCATGCCTTTTCCTCCCCAAAGACCCCGAGCATCTTCCAACATTCGCACTAATTTGACCTGCTGCCAAGATTGTAGGCACATAGAGGAGAGGTGAAAGGCAATTAATATTCCATAGGTAGTTGTGTGAAACTTAGCCAAGACAATTGTGTATGTCTTTAGCACTGCTTAGCACCTTCTAAAGATTGCCAAAATAACTTGAACGTTTGGGAATTAACCAAAGTAAGCATCTCTAAAGTTGAACATGACAATACCCCTAGGATTAAGTAACACCCATATTTAAGAGGGGGGCCAATGGGATCAAAGGCGGAGAAGCTCATGCACAAAGCAGAGGAAATTGTAGCTGCAACAGTCAAATCAAAAATTAAACCTGAACGGACACTAAACCTAGATAGCTTGCAAAATGTATATCGCCTCACAATATAATGCCATAAAAACGCTTAGGCATACATGATGCGCGTGCGGGTGAGGTGGTTAACCTATGGGACCCTCAACCCGAATTGTAAGGCCATCGGTTGAAAACCCGACAATGCACCTCGTTTTTTTTGTTGGCCGAGTTTACTGCACCTCGAGATCTTGCCCCTTAATCCGAACCGTTGATCCCATTACTCCACCCCGCATTCAATATGGGTGTTAGTTAGTCCCAAAGTGACAATACCAATGATAACTTTCTTAGATTAGCCAACCACCCGTTGATAGATACTTAAGTGGTAAAAAGAAACCCACTTAAAAACAACAACAAAAACAACCACCCATTTATAGACACTTAAGTGAAGCGAGTAGGTCCTCAAAACGACTTTTCGAGAAACCATTAATTAGTTTGGAGGGGGGAAAAGAAAGGAAAAGGGAAGGGTGGGGAAAAAGAAAGGAAAAGGGAAAGGGGGGGGGGGGCGTGGATTGTTTTTTTCTTTTAGTGCTTAAGGGCACCTCCAAAGGTACTGCAGGCTTGTAGCCTAGTGGTTAAGGTTGAGCCTTTGTTCTCCTACCTGTTGAGGTCAAATCCTACGTATTACCATCGATTTTAAATTGTGAGTTGAATGGAGATGCTAATTGGAGATGCTAAAGCATCTTGGGAAGATTCTATGTAATGGAAAGTAAAAGTAGAGTGAGTAGTAGGGACACCATACATTGGACCATACTGGGTACTTTCGAGTATGTCTCTCTAATCTTTTCCCAATTTCTTTTTGTAAGAATCTTCTTAGGCTTTTGAGGGTGACAAGGAGGGTTATCGCATGCGCCAGAGAGATAGTGAGTTATGTTTTAAAAAAATGAAGTTGTTTGTCTCCAAAGCTTAAATAACTATAGTTTCACTCGAAAAGCTACATATAGGATGGCACGTGGAGGAGAGGGAAGGGAGCAGGGAGATCTTAGTGTGTGGAGTCACTGATTGGCTTGGGCTGCTATACAGCACTGCGCTTCTCCTCTGCCTTGCCTTTCTCTTTGTCGGGTTTATCTGCCGATGAGGCCACAAGTGTAGGCAATGGTGGATAAGGACGGCGGCGGTGAGAGAGAAGGACATTATCTTCTTTCTCTCTCTCTCTCTCTCTCATTATCTACAGGGGAGGCCATGTGTGAGCGCCAAGGAAGTAGATAAAGAGGGATGCAGTGAGCGAAGGGTCTGCATGGGAATATCAATGGCGAGACTAAGGCAAGCGAGGGAGGTGAATTGTTCGAAGCATGCAACAAGTGTGCGTGCTACAAGACAACCGTAGCTGAGCGGACAAAGGAGGAGGGCCGAGATGTGAGATGGCGTGGACTCTATGTGTCTGTTCGAACCATGGAGATTTCCAGGTGGCCAGGTAGGGAATGAGGAGCAGTGGCATGTGTGCGTCACGTTAGGCTTTTAGGATTTTAGGGTCCATGGAATCTTCAACGTTAATTAATTAATGAAATGGTGAATTCGATCCAGTAAGAATCTCAATAGATCCTCTTAGATTTGGAAGAGGATATGGCACGTGGAAGAGAGAGAGTGAGACGACTCGGGTATTTTCAGGGTGGAAAAGGCAAACTTGCCACGTGGACCAGAGAATGCGATTACAAAACCCACAATTTTTCCTTTCCAACAACACATTATTTGGCGTCGAAGCAAATAATGGCTTAAAACAATTATTTCTCAAATTCGATGGTGTTATTTATTATCTACAAACGCAATGAGAGCCAAGATGTGGAGGCAATCTACAACCCTCTCGTATACTCAATGAGCTCCAAAAGATTCCTTTATCACAGGTTTTGTTTTGTCTTTAATAGTTGCCTTGGTTCACATGGTTGGATACATCTATACTAAGGATA
The DNA here is from genome assembly GCF_014529385.1 of Adiantum capillus-veneris. NCBI lineage: Eukaryota > Viridiplantae > Streptophyta > Polypodiopsida > Polypodiales > Pteridaceae > Adiantum > Adiantum capillus-veneris. The sequence continues at coordinate 106,686,195 of NC_140932.1, read as the reverse complement.
AAGGTGGAGGGAATTTCAGCTCCCCCCCCCCCCCCCCCCCCCCCCCCGCCACGTGCTACGAGCTCCTTCCTCCGGTCGTGTCTTCTGCAATTTGGCAACACAAGCGATTTAGCAAGTGCGCTTAGAGCGAGAAAGAGAAAGAGAGACTTTTTGTGAGTCTCGCACGTGGGGCTGTCAAGCAACCCCGCACGTGGAAGGGGAATAGAGAGAGAGAGAGACAGAGAGAGAGAGAGAGAGAATTCTCTGTCAACGCAAGTGTACTCAGTGCTCGCTGAGTCATTGTAGAGAGAGAGAGAGAGAGAGAGAGAGAGAGAGAAGGGGAGGAGGAGGGCACCGCGCCTCTGCAGGTCAAATCAAAGCAGCAGGGCGTTGAAGTCAACCAAGGCGAAGGGGGAGCACATGATTGGTGTGTGTGTGTGTGTGTGTGTGTGTGTGTGTGTGTGTGTGTGTGAGAGAGAGAGAGAGAGAGAGAGAGGGGGGGGGGGGGGGGGGGGGGGGGTACTGACTGTTGTCTCAGCTTAATATCTTGCCGTTTTCAATTTCAAAGGAGGAGGAGAAATTCCACCCCGAGAGAGAGAGAGAGAGAGAGAGAGAGAGAGAGAGAGAGAGAACGTTGTCTGTCAACTTATCAATGTAGAGAGAGAGAGAGAGAACGTTGTCTGTCAACTTATCAATGTAGAGAGAGAGAGAGAGAGAGAGAGAGAGAGAGAGAGGCCTCAGGTGTGATGAAATGAAATGTTATATTAAACGTCTTCAAAAGGTCAAAATGGCTTATGACACCAAATTGATACAACCTTGGTGGATCTAAAACAATGTCCGGTTTATTTTAAAAATGATATAAAGTGAAAAACTAAATCATTATCATCATCAACATCAATGTCTAAGGATGCCCGGCATTGTGCATTGTCCAAGAAAGTATCGCATCAGTCGTTGAAAACATCGTCAATGTTCGCCTCTGTAAATAGTCATATTGGACGTCTCTTATGTCGTGCTAGAATAGTCCTGAGCGCTCTGCAAAACGGATCGGCAGGGGAGGGGGGGAGGGGGAAGAGAGAGAGAGAGAGAGAGAGAGAGAGAGAGAGAGAGAGAGAGAGAGAGAGAGAAAGCACTGCTGTGCTCTGGGTTGTCTTCAGCGTATACAATGTGAGGGCATCCCTCCAGATTCAATCATCACCTACGCTTGAGAACTCCCTATACAGAGCATCGCCGAAGAGGGGGTGGGGTGAGGAAGCTATCCAGAGCAAGGGTCTCTCTCTCCTGATGCAATCACCTACGCTTGCAGGCATGTGGAATTACACAAGATGCTAATCTATACTAAGGTTCCCTCCCCCTGCCACATGGCAGCACCTGCTTGCTCCGGGCAACTTCAGGCAGTGTGGCCTGTGTGAACAGTGACAACGAGCGCGCAGCACGGCCAACAGGAACGAAGCAAAGAGAGAAAGAGAGAGTTGTGCAAGAACGTCATTGTCCGTCAACGTGGGCACCTGCTAGTTGTTATGATTGCGATAAATGTAACACGTGCTATCCGTCTTCAGTGAACCGATCTAGGGTAAGGTGCCCACTTTCGAAATGTAGGTGCCCACGACCGCAGCTTCGAGCGAAAACTCAGGTGGGGTTAAGACATGGGCGGGAGATCTCAGGTATGAGCGACGAAGTGAATAATACAGAGGGGGAATGGGCTTGATGGATAGCGTCCACAACGTGCTTGCAGTTCAGCCTTCAGGTAGCTACGCTTGCGATCTATCACGCACAAGCTAAAGGAAGGAAACTTGAATAGGCAATGGCCTTTCTTGAAAGCTCAGCGATGGCTATGGCAGACACAAGCTGCAAGGGACGAATCAGACAGCACGGGGAATGTGTTGATAACCTGCTCAATTTCACAATTTCCCTGGAGAAGGTTCCATTCACACTAAATCCTCAAATGGGGGACACAATCATCCTCTGTGCACGGGGTTGTATGTACGCTGGCTTTGGAAGCCCATCGACTCGGGGTTACGTCGGTACTTCCGAAGACCACCATCAAGGGGGTAGACATAACAGGGGAGCACGACGCCCTGCTCCCACATAGTTCGACCACCCCTCTCACAAGCCCCTGCACTGCAATGTGCATGCCTTTGTGCAATGTGGACTTTTTATAAAACCTCAGTTTCCACGGCCCAAAATGCCCTTCAAATTTTTCAAAATTCCTGAAATACCCTTGCTAAAAGTAGGACTTGATTTGGTTACGTCCTTCAAATTTTTCAAAATTCCTGAAATACCCTTGCTAAAAGTAGGATTTGATTTGGTTACGTAGGCTTTGGAGATGAATCATTTCATTATTTTTAGGCATTATTGACTTTTTTGGGGTGGAATTTATCCGCACACAGAGGATTCGGGAGTGTGGACCAGTATTCGGAAACATCATTTTACCAAACATACAAAATTCCATTCCTTGAATTTGCCAAGTGGAAATTTTTGAAAAATAAGGTTTGTGTTTTAAGTTTTTACACTATTTTGTCTATTTTGGGGTGGAATTTCTCCTTTGTCCCTTGCCCTCCACTGGCATTTATGAAATTGAAAACGACATGACATTAAGCTGAGACACATTTTTTTCCGAACATTGCCGTGGACTTTGCCTGCATTTGTGTATATGAGACAGAGAAAGAGAGATAGAGAGAGAGAATCTTGCAAGACTTCATAATTTAACTCTATTTTTGGACACACACACAGAGAGAAAATGCACAATAACTAGCTCCTTTGTCAAATGCTCCTTTGTCCGGTGCCTTTAGGCCAATGCTCTCTGACCAACGGACAGTGTCTCACACACACACACACACACACACACATAGAGGTGAGATAGGTCACAGGCATTAGTGCCATAATGCTCCCATGCTTTACAAGAAGCTAGTGTAGCCGGCAGCTACCACCCCCAACATGTCAAGTCATCCCCTCTCTCCAGGCTCCAATAGCCTCGACTTTTGATGCCCGCCATAGCTACCCAATCCCCACTTTCACATGATTGGGTGCTGCCCTCTTAGTGAGGTGTGGAACTTGGGGTTCTACACGCTACAGACCACGCAAAACAGACCATCTATTTTGGGGTGGAATTTCTCCTTTGTCCCTTGCCCTCCACCGGCATTTATGAAATTGAAAACAGCACAACATTAAGCTGAGACACATTTTTTCCCGAACATAGGTATGGACTCTGCCTGCATTTGTGTATATGAGACAGAGAAAGAGAGTTAGAATCTTGCCAGACTTCATATTTTAACTCTATTTTTGGGGGGGGGGGGGGGGGGGGAGAGAGAGAGAGAGAGAGAGAGAGAGAGAGAGAGAGAGAGAGAGAGAAGCACAATAACTAGCTCCTTTGTCAAATGCTCCTTTGTCTGGTGCCTTTAGGCCAATGCTCTCTGACCAACGGACAGTGTCACACACACACACACACACACACACACACACACACACACACACACACACACACACACACACACACACAAAGGTGTGACAAGTCACAGGTATTAGCGCCATAATGCTCCCATGCTTTACAAGAAGCTACTGTAGCCGGCAGCTACCGCCCGCAACATGTCCAGTCATCCCCTCCCTCTAGGCTCCAATAGCCTCGACTTCTGATCCCCGCCATAGCTACCCAATCCCCACTTTCACATGATTGGGTGCTGCCCTCTTAGTGAGGTGTGGACCTTGGGGTTCTACAGGCTACAGACCACGCAAAAAGAGCGAGAGAGAGCCACACCCACTGGCAATTATGTGTGTGTGTGTGTGTGTGTGTGTGAGAGAGAGAGAGAGAGAGAGAGAGAGGCTCCCTTTTCGGCACGATTGGAAGCTGCCTTCTTCGTGAGGTGTAGGCCTTGGTGGTTTACAGATGACCACATGTACACGAACATCCAAGATTCTCTGTGTGTGTGTGTGTGTGTGTGTGTGTGTGTGTGTGTGTGTGTGTGTGTGTGTGTGTGTGAGAGAGAGAGAGAGAGAGAGAGAGAGAGAGAGAGAGAGAGAGAGAGAGAGAGAGAGAGAGAGACGTTCTAAGGTTTGAAGTTTGTAGCAAAGGCATTGAAAATTGTGTACAATGGATTCTCGCAGCTGCAACCATCCCCCAACTTTCCAAACAGCTCCATTCTCTCTCTCTCTCTCTCTCTCTCTCTCTCTCTCTCTCTCTCCCCTTGCTTATTGATGTCCATCTCGACCACCCAATTGGCAGCCCGCATCAGAGTCGGTACTCGAAAGATACATAGGGGCACGATTGGAAGCTTCCTTCTTCGTGAGGTGTATGCCTTGGTGGTTTACAGATGACCACCTATACACGAACATCCAAGATTCTGTGTGTGTGTGTGTGTGTGTGAGAGAGAGAGAGAGAGAAAGAGAGAGAGAGAGACATTCTGAGGTTTGGAGTTTGTAGCAAAGGCCTTGAAAATTGTGTACAACGGATTCTCGCAGCTGCAACCATCCCCCAAATTTCCAAATAGCTTCATTCTCTCTCTCTCTCTCTCTCTCTCTCTCTCTCTCTCTCTCTCTCTCTCTCTCTCTCTCTCTCTCTCTCTAGGTCCCTGCTTATCGATGTCCATCTCGACCACCCGATTGGCAGCCCGCATCAGAGTCGGTGCTCAAAGGATACGTAGGTTTAGTGTGATGATCCCACCTGCAGCCACCAGTGTTCAGGAAAAATCATTTTTCTAAACATACAAAATTCCTTTCTTTGAATTTGTCGAGAGGAAATTTTAGAAAGTTAGTTTTAATTTTTGGGTTTTAAAACTATTTTTCTCCATTTTGGGCTGGAATTTCTCATTTTCCCCTTGCCCTCAACCGGCATTTTTGAGATTGAAAATGATATGATATTAAGCTGAGACACATTTTTCTCGAGCACTGGAGCCTCTAGCCCCTCTCTCTCTCTCTTTCTCTCTCTCCACCCTTGCGGGTCCATGCTTATCGAGGCGTGCGATGTGTGATTGCAGGTCCATTTTGACCACCTAATTGGCACGCTAAATCTCTGATCCTGTTATCTCATAACTTTGTCCGTGGTCCAAAACCCTCTCTGAATAGGCAATGGAAGCAAGGGATTTGAGGGTAAGAGGGGCCATGCCGCCGGCCGTTTTACTAGTATCTATAAGTGAAATCTTTAATTAGTCCTTCGCCTAGGCTCATGAGCATCTACAAATTTAGAATTACCTCTTTGAAAAAGCACATAGAGTAATTTACTTGTGTGAGGTTAGAGAAATGATTTTTGCCAAACACGGTACTACTCGTAGTTCCTGGAAGTTAAGCAATGTGGTAGAATTCCACCAATGAAAGAGGCTGAATCCCTCTGATGTTGACAAAAAGAATAGGAGGAGTTGGATTAGGCGATGTTCAAGTGGTGCACAGTTCTTAGTTTCTTTTGCCTAACCTTCATCCATGGTCATGACTCATATGTGCGCCATTCTTTGGCTTGGATGCAACTATGTCAATTTCGGCATCAATGCACCATTCACATATTGTCGAGGCTCGCACCTTCAGAGGCCAGCTCTCTCTCTCTCTCTCTCTCTCTCTCTCTCTCTCTCTCTCTCTCTCTGTGTGTGTGTGTGTGTGTGTGTGTGTGTGTGTGTGTGTGTGTACAATGCGCACTGGCTTGAAGTAGAATTTGATGACACATGTCTTTCAAAATCCCTCTCCCCTTAATATATACTAGTAAAGCCGGCCGCCGAAGGCGGCCTCTCTCTATCTCTTTCTCTCTCCCTCTTTATCGTGTGTAGACGATTTTTGGATTGTAGTCTTCATTTCGCTGTTCTTGACACGTGTAAAGTGCACTCTCTCTCCCGTTTTAGAATACATATAGATAGTATAGTATAGATATAGATATAGATAGTATAGATATGGTGGACCCATGGGCCATGGATACACCACATGTGTACATATATGGATATAGATAGTATAGATGTGGTGTACTCATGGGCCATGGCTTTATCCTTTTGAAATTTGAATCTCTCTCTCTCTCTATCTCTTTCTCTCTCCCTCTTTATTGTGTGCAAAGGATTTTTGGACTCTAGCCTTCATTTCATAGTTCTCGACATGTGTAAAGTGCACTCTCTATGCGTTATAGAATACATATAGATATCGATAGTATAGATGTGGTGTACCCATGGGCCATGGCTTTATCCTTTTGAAATTTTAATCTCTCTCTATCTCTATCTCTTTCTCTCTCCCTCTTTATTGTGAGCAGAGAATTTTTGGATTGTAGCCTTCATTTCGCAATTCTCGACACGTGTAAAGTGCACTCTCTCTACGTTATAGAATACAAATACGGCCGGCCGCCTTCGGCGACCTCTCTCTCTCCCCCTCTCTCCCTCTTTATCGCGTGCAACTGGGCTTTTTTTTTTTTTGGACTTTAGCCTTCAGGTCGCAGATTGCGACACGTGTAAAGGAGAGCCCTTCCGCCATATTATGTTAGTAGATATAGATATAGATAGATAGATAGTATAGTATAGATGTTGTGTACCCATGGACCATGGCTTTATCCTTTTGAAATTTGAATCTCTTTTCTCACTCGAAAAAAAAAAATGTTTTCTTTGTGAGCATTGCAATATTCATGCTGGATCCACTCTGGTAAAAAAAGATTGCTTAGAAAAGAAGTTTCTCATATTCAAATTTCACTGGCATCACAGCACGGGTTCTCAACTTCTCATTAGCCCTCCACTCTCCCTGCCAAGTTCAAGCATGCGATCCACCCATGAAAACTCTCTCTCACACACACGCGCGCACACACACCCACACACACACTCTCTCTCTCTCTCTCTCTCCTCCTCCGTGTGTGTGCATTTACAATTCGACGCGAGGAGGGAAAAGTTCAGGCTGGCGGTACCTGCCTTGGCCATCTTTATGCAGATCACAGCTCGGGCGACGGGCATGGCAAGCTGCCCCGCCTCGCTTCCCAAGAAGCAGAACCCAACAAGACAAGAATCATACTCTCGCGCATGGAAGCTTGACCATGTCTCCTGCCCAGCGTCTTCTCTTACAATGTCCCCATCGTACAATCCCTTCATCTAAGCCTGCTCATAAGTACCTAAATCACCATAGCCAAGAAGTTTCTTCACAAACTCTCTGAAGCTTTTCACGGCCTCGACATTCTCCCTTGCCTGCTTACAGCTTCTTGCCTCCTCTGCGCAAATCAAGAGCTTCATGACAACGGAGCTTCACTTCATGGCCGTCATGAAGAAACTCGCTTCTTCATGAGTTCGCCATAGCTTCTCTGTGTGCAGAGCTGACTTTTCAAGGCTCGTTCATGGAAAAGAAGCAGAAAAAGAGCAAAACTCCGTACATCATCTTCACCACTGTGGCTCTGGCCATGCTTCTGATGCTCCTCACCATCATCTACTACTCCGTGTTGAAGCCACAGAAGCCGGAGCTCGACGTCAGCGAAGTCATGCTGGAAAATTCTAACAATGGCGCTGAAAATACAACGCGCACGCAGACATTGCAAGTAGTCACGCTGGGGATGAAGATGACGCTGCACAATCCGAACAGGGGGCCGCTCTACTATGCGAATGTGGGAGTGGCGATGTCGTACAGAGGGAAGGAGCTAGGGTACGGGATGGTGCCCGGGGGGAGGGTGAAGGCGGGGGGGAAGACAGGGTTTGCAGTGTACGTGGCTACGATGGAGTCTGCTGCGAGCTTTGAGCAGGCTATGGCGCTTGATGGGGAAGCTGGCAGGCCACAGATGGTGACGGTGAAGATGGATGTTAGTATTGCTGGCGATATCACGGTGCTGGGGAGCTTCAGCCATCACACCTCCATCTGTACTTCTTGTCTTGTGAGCATCTCCCCCATCTCTCTTGAGGTGATTACCTTCATTTGTGGTCTTCATTCCTAGGAGCATTACATGTTTTAGTGGTCTTAAGAATTATGAAGTTCCTTTGACGTATGGATTTGAAACGTAGTCTCTAAATTTACACAAAAGTGGAACGTGCAGGTCTTCTTAAAGAAATACTTCAAATCCCATTCATTAGTCTCTTCTATGGACTCTTAATACAAGGAAAAAAGAGTGCATTTGCAAAATTATTAGGTTTAAAGTGTCGAAATCATTGTTACGATTATCGGACCATTCGTGTATTTTTTCTTGGTTAAATTGAGAACCAAACAATATAATAAAATAAACCAAGCGTGCGAAACTTTCTAAGGAAATAGAGCGAAAAAAATACGGGAAGAGAGAAAAGTTCACAAATTGATTAAACAGATTGCATTTGACATGGCCAACGCGTTTCGACCACAAAAGGGTCTCATCAAGGCAAGTTACAATCTCTTTGTGTAGTGCTTATATAGGGTGAGGGTGAGGGTGGTAGCTCCGGTTAAGAGAGTTAACTTGAGTTGAGTTTTCATGGAGTTTTAAAAATGTTGGAGTTTGAGCTTAGACAGGAATTAGGACAAGTACATTTTTGACTCTTCCCAAGAGTGTAGAGGGAAAAGGGCTCATTGAATGTTGACAAGCTTGAGCTATTTAAAACGTGTACCCTTGATAGAATTAAAAAGGACTAGAATTGGGATTTGCACATAGGGAGATATGTGAGATGAAGGAACTTGGAAGATGTGCTTTATGTCAAAAAAGGAGAGTCCACAGCAGTAGGTGGTTGTAGCACATCAAAAAGCCTTTTAACAACTCTTACAAGGATATTATCGAGGCACTCGGAGAGGGTCTAGGACTTGGGGGGACAAAATGTATATGGTGGGATAGAAGTCGAGAGGTACAAGTAGAGGTTTAGTTAGGTCAAGGCCACCTATATCAGAAGGGTTGTTGAAGATTTAAAGGGAATATATTTGAATATAGTTAAGAACCTGATACATATAGTATTTGGGTCAATACTATAAGGTTTTGGTTTTGAGGTGAATAAAAAGTAGTGTTAGGGTTTCCTCTAGGATAGAGAATGTTTACAGATAACCTTGTGGATTAAGGTTTAGGTTAGTCTAAGGCTGCCAAGGGTAAGGGCTAAATCTAGAGTAATGAAAGGATTTTGGTTAAAACAAAGCTTTGTTGGAGGGGGGGTTAAGTGATAAGGGTCCATTCAACTTTACAATGATTTTCGTAAGGATTGGTGTCAAGAAAACCCATGAAGTGGACGTGGGTGCAATCAAGAGCTTACCAAACGTTTCTTGCAATTTGGTTGGGTAACACGATTTTACTAGGGTAATATAATAGGTGGTATTGGAGGTGAAGTATAGTGGGGCATTAAGATCCCTAGAATTGGAATTTGTGTTACCAATGAGGAGACTAGTTTTTTCTCTAGGGTGAAGATGGTTTCCAACTTGCTTGAGCATCAATGGTAAAAATATGCCAAGCGTGCGTAGCACTTAAATTTAAGCATAAGGTAAAGGGGTTAAGGATGGGGTTAGGTTAAGGGTTGAGAGAGGAACCAACTTAGTCTGGCCAACAAGATTTGGGCTACACATCATTACTCGAGCATTGAAGGGGACAAGTGATAACTTCATAAGAGAGGAGGAGAGGGTGGTCTCAAGGTTTAGGAACAATAGCTGCACTGGGCCAACAAGAATATTTGGGCTACACATCAATACTCAAGCATTTAAGGAGACATGTGATAACTGAATAAGAGAGGAAGGGAGTGTGCTCTCAAGGTTTAGCAACAACCGATGCACGTGGTTTCTACTGCAATCTTGGAGAAGAGGAGAAGATGAGTGGACAAGAGTTCTTCATAGTCCTTTTAACAATGGGATCAAACTGGCGCTAGGGTTGGGGTGTTGCACCTCATTGCCAAAAAATCCTAATCAAGAATCACATCTTGTGCACATGCGAGGGGTACCAATTTACAGGGAGAGAGATGACAAATCATGCTTTAGTGGTTAAAGCCAATTTTTAGGAAACAAGAGCGATTATAGTGGGTGGGGTTATGCACCATGCAAATTCTCTTTGCAAAAGGTGAAGGCCATGTAGCCATGCCTCGTCTTTAAGCCATTTATGATGGGAAATCCAAGCAATGATAGCGAGTGGCGTTATGTACCATGTAAACCTTCTATATAAACAAAGGCAAAGGTGAAAGCCACCATGGCTGCTACTCGATATTAGGTTCGGCATGTTCAATTGAGCTTTGGATTTGATGGGTGGGTGTAGAACCAAAGTAGTAGGGAAGGAAAAAATGTATCAAGGTTGTGACAAAGACAATTAGTGGCAATGGTTGTAACACTGTCAAACTAGATAATGGAATGGGGCAAAGAAGATTGGCACTAGAGGATTATGTATGGCAAAGGGGCATAGGCATGGCTGTCTGGAGATGCCATGGTATACTGATGAAGCCCTCGCAACATTTACTACTAAAATAACAGGCACTTACAAAGAGTTTTTTTTAGCGGAGTTGGGTGCGACAACTTACAGAGAGAAGATAGAGATGATGGCACTGGGATAAGGAAGCTGAAGGTGTTGAAGGCCACATGAACGGCACATGGTGCACAAGGCTTTGAGGAGACTAGCTTCATGATTGCAAGGTTGCTTGGTGGTGGCTATGAGATATGAGGCATGCATTGGTTTGAAGGTTACAATTGATGAAGATTTGGGCTGCCAAGTCGGGCCATTGAGCAATGTAAGCGAGGGTCATCGATGCTAAAGGAGGTGTCAAGAGATGTAGTAGTGTGGGTTGTTGATGCTAAAAGCGCTTTTGGGACTTGGAGCAAGTATAAATTTATTAAAAGTTTATCGATCATCATATGGGTCACCATGGAATTCACACTAGCTGAGAATGAGTAGTATTGGCACAGGACTAGTAGCATGTGAGACTTAGTGGTGGCATGCTAGGGTAGGATAAGCAAGTTTGGGATAAAGCTTGGAAACTGCAAGAGATAGGGCTTCTAGCTTATCTTCAAAAGTTTGGCGGGGTACTAGATCAGGAGGAGCCACACCCGTTTGCAAGTGATAAAGAACCGTCTCGACCCGCGTCCGTAGGTGTTGAACCATAGTGGGTGTGCCTAAAGGCCCTCACCTTAACCATTAGGACAACACCCTTTGGATAGACCCAAACTAATTCTTATGCATGCCCTGACTAAACACATAAAATTTATAAAAGAGAATGTGTTTTTCCCCTTGTCTTAGAAAGTCTTTTGGTGAGCATTGGTTATTCTTGGTTGAGGAGGCAGAATTTCTCTGGGAAATGATTGGCCACATACCCCTTGCAACACTTCTAATTATTGAAAACTACCTTCCTTCCCACATCACATGCTTAACTCATTGTTGAGACTTGCTCTTTGTATTGTGCGATCGTGGTTGGATTGTCGTGGTTGGATTGTTGTGCATGCAACACCCATACACCAAAGAAGAAGAAACGAAGTTGCTCATTGCATTGGCCACCACTTGTATACATTGTGTGTGTGTGTGTGTGTGTGTGTGTGTGTGTGTGTGTGTGTGTGTGTGTGAGAGAGAGAGAGAGAGAGAGAGAGAGAGAGAGAGAGAGAGGATGGACTGACTTGACTACCTACAAGGTGTGGTTGAGCAATGTGCTCCCTCATTCCATTAGATACACTAGTATGGTCGGCGGGCCAAATCTCTCTCTCTCTCTCTCTCTCTCTCTCTCTCTCTCGTGTGTTCAGAGGCTGTAGGAAACTTTGTTGGGTGAAGGAGCTCATGACACGAGTGTGTGTGAGTTTTTTTTTTTTTGGGGGGGGGGGGGGGGGGGGGTGGTATGTTCAGGAATACCTCCCCCTTTTATAATAGTATAGATGAATACGTAAATGGATAGTGTCAATAGTAGAGGACACATGATTGGACACAACATGACACATGTTTAGGGTCTACAAACATCATCCCCTAACATGCCAACAACACAACTACGCAATTCAAGCTTTCATATCATCCCTTTTAGATTCACAAGCAAACTTCAAACCGATCAAGTAAAGGCACCTCCACATAATATCAGTCAAGACAAAGCTACGAAATGGGCAATCAATGATCAAGTTTTGAATGGTATAATTCACTTACAACTTCTAATATGCAAAGTTAACCTTGAGGAGCCTTTGCAAGTAGAGGATAGATTATAGGCAAGAATGAGACAAAATTTGATTCACATGAAGTAGAAACTCCTCCTCAGAATCAGGCATTGTACATGTGACTAAGAAAAATGACTCCTTTAAAGTTGAATCATCATTTTCATAAAAAATTGTAAGTTTACTAAGAAACATTTACAACATGATAACTGCTTTTGCAAAATCAAGGATGACAAATCTCTCTTTGATTGATCATTTATCTAATTTTGCAAAATTTCGTCTAAACAAAAAGAAACATGGATCAATGAATCACCAAAATGACCCTCACATTAGCAAAATCAAATTTTGTACCTTTGTAAATAAAAAAATTGATCTATTAGCGTCGTCAAGCCGAATAACTCGATCTTTAAAACTCACACATTCACAATTGTCCATACATACTCATACATTCTAAATACATTTCCAAATTTAGCTTCAACCACCATTTTTCAGCAAGCAAAAAAATTTATAAATCAAATCTCAAGGTATGAGAGGCTTAAGGTGAATTAGAAGCTTTGTAATCATTAGGCAATTCCTCTTCAGCCTTTTGAATATCTGTGAATATGTATGCCACACTCGAACACTCAATGTAGGGTTTGTATGTTCTAGAAATTAGTTATCGTGATTCCCTTGATATAGGATCACCTAAATTGACTTGCTTCTTCGTCAAACTTATTTCATTTATGGCATAAAAGTAACTTGTTGGATCTCTTCACACACATAGGACAACATCAAATTGCTTTATTCATAATTCACCCCTCAAAATCCATCACAAAAACTACGTTTTGACTCTAAAACATCTCCAACCAATCAGATTTTCCTCAAAATGATTCGCTTCACCTGCTAATTTTGCAATCAAGAAATTGAGACACATGAACGTGAGAAATTTTGACATATTGGTCCTGATAGTCATTAGGAAAAAAATAGAATCATTTTCGGACCTTTTAGCTCGAGTGAGAGAATGCTCCTTAGCCAATAGGAAGAAAGCTAACGTTACGTAGAAAAAGTCATTTTTCTCATTTTAAAAAAGTCCATGAAAACCATTTAGGTGAAATTGTCACTATCACCAGAAAGTAAAGCGTTTGATGGTGACAACTTGCACAAGCGTCGAGCGTCTTTTTATGATCCGCTATTGCTATCCTATAAAATGAAGTACTTGTACGTGTGAATCTCGCACAAACATCAATCACCTTTTTATGAGCTACACGCAATTCAAATTCGAATGGATCGTCCTTGATAATGATTGATAGGTACTTTTTAAGACTATGAAGGGATCATAATCGAGCGAACAGAGGCTCTTGAGGGGTCTCTCGGCCCTCTATTCGCTTGGTTTTGACCTCATGAGGCCCTAGGCTTCTAGCTCAAGATATAGCATTTTTAAGCTTAGGGATTCATGAGGTCAGAATCAAGCGAGTAGAGCCCCTCGAGACCCTTCTACTTACTTGATTCTGACCTCATGAGGTCCTACGCTTAAAAATGCTATATCTTGAGCTAGAGACCTCAGATTTCAGCGTTTTAAAGTGTTATCCTAAGGTTTTTGGACATTTCGAATACATTCACGATATTCTTTTTTTATTTTGGAAACATCTCTTATGTGTTTTTTCTCATCCTTCATCACATCACTCATTAAGATTCACATACATGGATTTTTGTGTACACCTAAGTTGGGATCTCAAAAAGCATTTTATACGAGCATGCATTTAAGCGATCGAGAAAACTTTTATATGTGTACTATGACAAAATAGAATTCCAAAAAACTACTTTTGTATTTTTCAAAATTATCTCTCTCTATGCTAAGTTGGCCTTTCTTAGAGGGCCCAAAATTGAGTCCAAGTTTCTCATAATGTTAGAGATAATTGCTACCAAAACATTGCATTAGATAGCTTCAAATGATCTAACTTTAAGAGATTTCAAAGTGTATTTCTTGCATATATGTAGCCACTTATCTTTTTCGTACATGTACTACACCACAAGGTCAAAGATCCAAGACAAGCTTGTCATCAAATTGCTAAAAAGGCTTCAAAACTTCAAGCACCTTGATATGTGTTCCCATGTACATGTCTCCAAAACTACTACCAAACTATATATATGAATCATTTTCCCCCATAGAAAATCACTTTAGTAGCAAACTTGAATACAAGAAAACATTTTGGAAGTATATTTACATTATGACCACATCTTGTTAACATATTTTACATCTTAGTAAATCAGCTTGCAGTATCCCAACAAAGAAATATCACTACTTGAAAAACAACCCATGTCATTTAGCGTGCATTGAACTTGTGATTGATAAGACCCTCCTCGTCTTCTTCATTTGTAAAATGACATAAAAAGGCAACCATCTTCATGAGAAACCCCTTGATCACTTGCAAATACTTGTAAAAGCCTTTCATAATTCTCAACCAAAACCATCTTTTTAGCATCGTGAAACCATTGCCAATATTGACATCCACATCTCCATCACATAAAGTATATACATGTTTCCAAAACTACTACCAAACTATATGTATGAATCATTTTCCCACATAGAAAATTACTTTAGTAGCAAACTTGAATACAAAGAAAACATTTTGGAAGTATATTTGCATTATGACCACATCTTGTAAACATATTGTACATCTTAGTAAATCATCTTGTAGTATCCCAACAAAGAAATATCACTACTTGAAAAACAATCCATGTCATTTAGCATGACCACATTGAACTCATGATTGATAAAACCACCCTCATCTTCTTCATTTGTAAAATGACATAAAAAGGCAACCATCTTCATGAAAAGCCCCTTGATCACTTGCAAATACTTGTAAAAGCCTTTCATAATTCTCAACCAAATCCATCTTTTTGGCATCATGAAACCATTGCCAATATCGACATCCACATCTCCATCACATACAATATATACATATGCAAGAAAGTCATCAAGAAATTGAACTTCCTTTGAAAATGATCCACATTCAAAGTCCCCATCTAAAAATTTTCAAGCATCAAAACCATAGAAATCATTCAAGACTGACTAGAGTAGTTCCTAAGGGATTTGCACAAGAGGAAGGCATCTATTTCGATCAAATATTTTTTCCTATGTTCAAGATGACTAGCTTGCATATTGTGCTTGGATTAGTAGCTACTAAGAATTTGGAAGTGGTCCAAATGGATGTGAACACGTATTTCCTTCACAGAGATCTCCATGATAACCTATATATGCAACAACCTGAGGGGTTTGAAGTTAAAAATAGGCAGCACTTGGTAGGAAAACCGAAGAAGGCCCTTTATGGCTCAACACAAGGATCCAAGCAATGGTAGGAAAAATGAAGAAGGGACTTTATGGATCAAGGCAAGGATCCAGGCAATGGTATCAGAATTTTGATGCATTCATGTAGTCTTATGGTTATAAGAGAAGTCAAGAGGATCATTGATTATACGTGAGAAAATTCAACAATGTTTCAGTGCTTATTCTCATCTGTATGTTGATGACATGCTTATTACTGAGAATCCACTCATGAGATTTCCAATTTGAACTTTGAAGCAAATGTTGAGTCAAAACTTTTCTATGAAGGATTTTGCATAAGCTAGTCACTTTCTTGGTATGCACATTAAGCGAGACAGGACCAAAAACATTCTCACATTGTCTCGGGAAGCATACATTTAAAAGGTTTTGTGTCATTTCAATATGCAAGGGAGGGGGGGGGCGGCATTGAGTACCCCATTGCCGAAACTTAACAAATAAGATTATCCTAAGTCAAATTCTAAGAAGGAAGAGATGGCAAAGGTGCCATATTCCTTAGCAGTTTTGACAGTCTTATGTATGATATGGTGGCAACAAGTCCGCATACTGCATTTGTAGTGGGGGTGATGAGTTGCTACATGGAAAATCTTGGCAGGAAACATTGGAAAGTAGTGAAATATAACTTCAGATACTTAAAAGGTACATCAAGCAAGTGCTTACTCTTTGGGAATAATGATGCATCTATTTTTGGATACATGGATGTGGATTATGCAGGGATTCTAGACAATAAAATGTCTACATCAAGCTATGTCTTCATATATGCTAGAGGAGCTATTTCTTGGAGGTCATGTCTTCAAGATTGCACATCCTCTTCCAGTAGAGAGTTTGAGTATATTGCAATCAAATTCCAACAAGGAAGCAATATGGTTGACACGTTTAGTGGAAGATTTGGACATCACATTGTTATAGTTAGAGCATGATTGTTTTGGCAAAGAATCATGTGTTTTATATGAAAATAAGACTCATTGATACGCGGTATCACTTCATTTTGAATGTCTTGGCATGCAAGAAAATTGCACTAGCCAAAGTTCATACCAATGATAACCCTACAAATGCCCTTATGAAGAGCCTAGGGTTGAAGTGGTTTGCAAATTGCATTGACTCATTGGGTGTAGGTGAAGCCACTGACATGCTTCACACTTGTATAGGTTTTGTACATACTACTTGTTTTTGGAGACTTAAGGCCACATTGGCCTTTAAGTGAGAGGTTGTTGGAATAAAGGCGACTATGGCTAGGCAACCAGACATAAGGCCACATTGTCCTTTAAGTAGGAGGTTGTTTGGATAAAGGCCACTATGGCTTGGAGACCAAACATGTTCGGCCACCCACCCTCTTATTAACACCCATCACTAACACATTATCATATACTTTGTGGATAATAGATAATAAGGAGCTCACAACTACTGTGTATGTGTGCCACCACATCTCTATGCCTTCTCTCTCCCTCTCCCTCTCTCTCTCTCTCTCTCTCTCTCTCTCTCTCTCTCTCTCTCTCTCTCTCTCTCTCTCTCTCTCATGCTCTCCATCCTTGCACAACCGTTCCTTTCATGTGTGTGTAGGTGAGTGTTCCCGCAGTGGTCAACAACCTAATTCTTAGCTTCTCCTCTTTGCAATATCGCTTTCCCTTGGCTTCCTCTATCTTCATATATCTTGGCATTCCACCATGCATGGCACCCTCGTGGCTCTCACACCCATGTTTCCTTCTTCAAAGCACCCTTAGACCGACTTCTCTCCTCTCCACCATAGAGAGAGAGAGAGAGAGAGAGAGAGAGAGAGAGAGAGAGAGAGAGAGAGAGAGAGAGAGCTATAAGCTATGATATTAATGTAAGATAGAGGATTATGGCATACAATTCTCCACCCAGCCAATACCTTTATAGACTTTTGGTATATTACGTTCTTTTTCCATGCCATATGGGCCCCATAGCTCCTTTCCTAGTCCTTGCCTAGGACTCGTGTCCTCATAGACAACCCATAGAATCAACATCAACAATGGTGGCTTCAAGGGTATAGAGCAAGGAACCAATGCTTTACCAACCATCAACAACCTAAGCATAAATAGTTATGGAAGTCTAAAAAAACTATTACAACACTACAAAAACCTAGGCTTACCATCAAGGAGAGACATTCCAACAAAAAAAAAAATATCTTTGGAAAACCAATACAAAAACAAGAAGCCTCAACTTCAAACACCTTGAGAAATCTGCTCAAGAACCTCCTCTTGCAGAAATAGTATATCAACTATATTCACTTCAATTCCATGTAGAGCAATAAGGGCTATGCCAATAGACAAGCAGTTTCTACACATGCATGGCACTACCCTAACAACTCATTGTCATCTAAGAGGACTCCGATTAGGAGGGGGGAGGCATTCTAAATGTGGGACCCAACTAGCAAAAAAGATAAGGGCATTGTTTTCTACAGCACATTGCAAATTTTTTGAATTCTTGATTTGAAGCATTTCAACCTTTTGCACTTTTTAATGTTCTAGGGTATGTTTGATAATTTTTGGTTTAGGCCACAAATGTTCGATGGAAAAATGGACTTCAAATGACAGATCTCAAAGTCAAAATTGGCATGACATAAAAATTTGGACGAATTTGAAGTGTATCGACGAATACCTTAATCGGCTACACAAGCAACATCGACAAAGCATAGGTAGGCAGGCTACACAAGCCCCAATCACATAATTTTTTCTTGAGAGTATACAACATGATTTGGTGGGGCTAATGGGTACTTTCAACCAAATTGAGGCCAAAAAAATCCTAGCTCATGTAGTCAGAATTGTTGGAACTAGGGTTGCAAGAAAACACACACATCTTGAAGAAGACGAAGGAAGCTCAAGGCACACAACAGAGAGTATATTTCTTAGTGTGCAATGGAAAGATAAGTTAGCCCTAGAGTGATGGGTGTATATACAATGCACTGGGGAAAAAACCTCCTAGAGAGGGAAAAAATGCCCCGGCGGTCCTAAGTGTGTTCACACACATCACTACCACATGTATATGGTAACAAATCCCCCCTGGAGTGATACGGTGAACGAGATCTTGCACATAGAGTAAAGGGAAGTGCCATGCCCTGAGGACATGATCAATCCACAAAGGGGAGTAAGCCCAAAGCTTTGCAGAAAGCTTCGAACTTCTCACGAGACAATGCCTTTATGAAAAGATCTACAAGGTTGTCATGCGTTGACACATAAGCCAAGCTGATCTCTCCTGTTGAGAGACTCTCCCTGACATAGTGGTAATGCACCTCAATGTGCTTTGTGCGAGCATGAAAAATTGGGTTCCACACAACTGCCAATGCGCTATAATTTTCAGTGTAGATAGTGTTGACACTGTCTTGTCCAACACCCAAATCAACCATGAGGCGTCTGAGCCATACACACTTAACCGTAGCTGTGAAGATTGTTATGTGCTCAGGCTCACAATTGGAAGTGACCATAGTATGTTGCTTCTTACTCGACCATGATATGCATGACCTGCCAAGCATGAAACAAAAACCACTTGTGGACGCTCGTGTGTCAAAACAACGAGCCCAATATGAGTCCAAAAAAGCATGTAAGTCTGGCCGCAGTGATCCCCCCTTGGGATAAAACAAGCCAAAATGTAAAGTTCCACTCAAGTAGTGGAAAATCCTCTCGACAACCTGCCAATGCTTACACCTTGGGCTATGCATAAATCTGATGAATTGTGAGACTGCAAACTGAATATCCAGTCTCGTGTTGCATACATAAATGAGGCATCCAATAGCATTTTGGTAAAGAGTGACATCTGTAGGATCATCATCATCATGAAGACTCAATTTCAATCCCGTTTCCATGGGAGTGGCAATAGGTTTGCAATCCTCAAATCCAAACTTACATAGCAATGTCTCTATGTAACTTTTCTAACACAAGGCAATACCACCATCACACTGATTAAATTGTATACCCAAGTAATGATGCAACAGCCCCAAATGTTTCATCTTGAAAGTAGCATTCAAATCAGCCTTAAATTTAGCAATATGTCTCTCAGTTGGTCCAATCAGCAAATCATCTACATAAAGGACAACAAGGAGAAGTACATCACCCTCACGCTTTACATACAATGTGCTTTCTGTTGGACTATTACGAAAGTCTCTTTTAACCAAATGAGTGTCAGCCTTCTCATACCAAACACAAGGAGATTGCTTCAACCCATACAAAGCTTTGTTACATTTGCACACCTTATCCTCTTGTCCTTTCTTGACAAAACCGTGAGGCTGCGTTACATAAACTTCCTCAAATATGTCAGCATTCAAGAAAGCAGTAACAACGTCTGATTGATGTACATCCCAACCAAAATGAGCTTCCAATGCACATGGAAAATTCACAGTAGTCATACAACGAGTGGGAGCAAAAGTCTCTTCATAATTTATGCCTTTTTGTTGTGCATAACCCTTTGCAACAAGTTGAGTGTTATAGCGATCAATCTCACCATCCGGCTTGTGTTTTAACTTGTAAAACCAATTCGTACCAATGGCCTTTTTCCAGGAGGCAAATCACATAGAGTTCATGTGTCATTTTCTATAAGTGCATCATATTCTGATTGCATGGCAGCCATCCAATTTTTTGAATTTTGTGCTTCATCAAAAGACAGAGGTTCCTCAACCTCATGTAAACTAGACACAGGTAAAGCATAACAATCTGATGCATAAGATGCATGGCGAGAGCCTAAACGAGTGCGACTAGACAAAGGTGCATCCAATTTACTGTCATGCAATGTATGTACCAACCATTTTGGCATACCTCTAGCCTACTCATTTTCAGCCCTTTCCTCATCAAGTACATCATGTACATCTATATCAGTAATAGGAATTTTTAGAGACCCCCATAGGCTGTACCTCATTGGAATTTACATTCAAACTTCCACCACTGAAAAAAGGCAACAAAGTGTCATAAATGTCCTGTGAGCTTACATTACTGTCTCTAGTACATGACAGCAAGGGCTGAATAGAATCTTCCACAAACACAACATCCCGTGAAACCAGAATACACTTTTTGTGCGGATGATAAAACCTGTAACCTTTCCTTTCAGCACTCTAACCAACAAAAATACATTTGACAGCCTTCTCATCCAATTTTTTGCGTTGTGTTTGTGGCACCAAAGCATATGTCAAACAACCAAAAACACTTATGTGCTCAATAGAAGGCTTTTTATCATGCCATGCTTCATATGGAGTCATAGACTACAAAGCTTTGGTAGGACACGTGTTAAGTACATAAGTTGCACACGTGATGGCCTCAAGCCAAAACAAATGCGGTAAAGCTTGACTTTTGACCATACATCGTGCCATTTTCGTAAGTGACCTATTTTTCCTCTCAGCAACACCATTTTGCTAAGGCGTATAAGGCACTGTACATTGGTGTTTTATCCCACGACTAGCCACAAATGCATTGGTGTTTTATCCCACGACTAGCCCATAGTACATTTCGAGACATTTTCAGCCATAGCCAGAAATTGTTTGAAACACATAAACACTTCGGACTTTGCTTTAAGTGGATATACCCATGCATGCCTGAAGTAATCATCAATAAAAGTCACAAAGTAAAGGTAATTGCCCAAGAACGGAGTTTGCATGGGCCCACAAATGTCACTATGCACAAGCTACAACCTGCATGTGGCCCTAACCAAACGATCCTTTGGAAACTTAGAACGCTGCATCTCACCCAAAATAATACATCCTTCACAAACATGTTTGACAGGTGCTTCAAGAGGTGGCAAAGAAGCAACCATATGAGATTTCTGCAAATGCATCAAACTGGCAAAATTCAGATGAGCAAAACATGCATGCCAAGTTTTGCATCTGAAATAGCCTTTGAATCCACCACTCCATTTGCAAAATTTTGCCCACAATTGTCATAAAAAGTGAGCTTATACAGCCCACGGCATAAAATGCCAGATGCAACAATTTCATCATCAAAATTGAGATCATGTACTGTACATCTGTCATCCACAAATTTGACTATAGGACCAAGTCTAGCAAGTGTAGATACAAACAAAAGATTCTTCTTGATCCCAGGTACATAAAGTGCATCAACAAGTGTGAAAGAACTGCCATTTGCAACAGTAAGCACAATATTTCCAACTCCTTGAACCGGATAAGAGGCATTGTTGGCACAAGTAACTGAATTCCCATGAGGGATAGTCTCAAGAGAGATGAACAAATCACGATGTGAGGTAATGTGCTTTGTAGCACCACTATCAAAATACCACACACGTGAATCTACAGCAGCTGGCATGCATGCATCATGGACAACATGATTTTAGGTACACTCTGCATTAAAAGCCCATTCTGCATCAACATTAGCATCATAGTCTCCTTTCACAGAAGACTCAAGAAAAGCTGCATTTGTAGTGGAACCAGCATTTGGAGTCACCCTTCAACACTAGAACATGTTGCATCATGTACGCCCACATAGGGTAATTGTTCCCATCCAATCTGTCCCCATTAGAAAACGTCTTGAACACATCTATGTTGTTGTCGGCCATGACGAATGCTTGCACCTGATGTGAAAACTGTGCAAAAAGAGGAGAAACGAAGCGGGAACAACACATGCTATATAGCACAAACGATAAAAGATTGTAAGGGACATGTTATGCAGAAAACGGCAATGACAGATATTTTGCACAAAATAACGAAATAGCTTGTACAATACTTCTTGTAGTAGAAACGGAGGTCGAAATGAGCCCGAATCAAAAATCTGAGCAAACTCATCTCTTCGAGCCTTCCCAAAAAATTTGTCGACTTGTGAACGCTAGTCGAATCTCATTGAAATGGGAGAAAGTGAGCAGGTGTGTGCTGGAGCTGCTAGCGACTAAGCCCAGGAGGATGTAACCTGCTCTGATACCAATTTTTGGAATTAGGGTTGCAGGAAAACACACACAGCTTGGAGAAGACGAAGGAAGCTCAAGGCACACAACAGAGAGTATATTACTTAGTGTGCAATGGAAAGATAAGTTAGCCCTAGAGTGATGGGCGTATATACAATACACGGGGGAAAAAACCTCCTAGATAGGGAAAAATGCCCCGGCGGTCCTAAGTGTGTTCACACACATCACTACCGCATGTATATGGTAACAAGAATGGCCAATTCCAAGCTCATCACTTTAGCCTCTCACAAAGAGAGAGAGAGAGAGAGAGAGAGAGAGAGAGAGAGCTAATTTGTAGTTTTCCTTTTTCCAGCAAGCACATCACGTGAGGGGTAAGTTCCTAGTACAATAATGGATATTTCTATTCATGCTTTGGTACTGTCAAATTATGGGTAGGTAGAGAATAGTGCAAGTAGAAAACATCAAATTTTGGGTGGAAAATGATCGTAGGGGACATATGTGTGGACCAAATCATACCAAATTTGAGCCATGGATTGGGGCCTAGTTTAAAACCAATAGGTGCAATGATGGCAACTACCAAAAAATTTCAAGTACTTAGAATTTGGTTTTGACTTCATCAACAACTCTAGGACACTTGGTATAACACTACTATGTGTTTGGATCACAAATGTGGGACCAAAATTACCATTGTATCATCAAATTTGTTTGAATGCCTACAAAGCATCATTTTGCACTAAACAAAATTAAATGTATCAAACATGACCAAACTTCATATGCAAGCCCTGTAGACCATGGGAAGACAATGTATTGTCAAAATTTGGATTGGAATCCTAGGACGCTTTAGACCATCGAATATGCAAAAAGATGCACTATACAGAAAAAGTGTGCAATTGAGCGTAAATCGGGTGCAAAAGTCGAGAATTCATGGATTCATAGCTGCACAAAGCTATTAGCAACCAAAGCTGCCATGGTACAATTTAGAGCCATAAGTCAACTCTAGGGGCCAAGAGGTGTGAGTCAAAGACCTTTGGGCAACCATTGGACTATGCAGACTCTCTATAGAAGCTCTACAACTCCAAATTTCTTGTGCAAGGTACCAACAAAGCACCAAATGCTAGAAGGAATCAATGCAAGCCAAGAAATATCAATTTTGACCAAGAAGACCAATATCGTAGTACTAATCAAAAATGTCAAAATAGGACCTTTTTCATTCCGAAGGTATCTACCAATTGAACCAAGGTCATTGATGCCATATTCAAAATGAATATTGGATCATCACACGGGCCAATTAACTGCATTTCAAAGACTACAAACCAAATATTCTACCAAGGGGCAATTTTTGACTTTAGAATTTTCTTGTGTATGCGTGTATGTGTTCAATAGGCAATAGGGGAGGTGTGGTACAAGTGTTGGTGAATTTGGCTGAGTTAATCCAGTATCACGGTAATCGGCACTTCCATCAAAATTGGGGGAAGGCTATCACCAAAGGGTCATAAAGGTCTTTTTATCATGCCTAGCCATTTTCACAAGGTTTGAATCACAAAATTGCACTAAACTCCAAGAAAAGGCCCTTCCGACAGCCTCGAAACTAAATTTGGGCTTAACTTCTTATCTAGATATTTAAACACATCAAGATTTGACAAGTAGCCTTGTAATAGAATGTAATAATGTTATGTCATTAGCAAGTAGTGAGTATTGAGTTAGTGGACAGTTGTGTCAAGGGGGAGATTTTTCATCACCAATGTGTTGGGACATGTATGCTTAGCCCCACACCAAATCTTATCTCATTTGGAATAACCAATCATGACCAACCACAAGAAGAGCAGATTTATGAGTCTTGACATTCAATTGAAGGGCTTTACACCAAATTCTATTTATCTAAATTACCAAAGACTCCAAATAGATCATTAGGGGCATGTAGAAACCCAACTTATGAAGAAAAAAGTGTATGTAACAATCCAATATCACAATACTCGTTACTTTTCACAAGTCATGTGTATTCCCATATGCCTGTAAACATGTATTGCATCACTAAATAAAAATTCTAAGTTCAAAAGTTTTCTCTTATTTGCCAAAGTTTGTCCGCTACAAAAAATATATATATATATTAGACTTTTGGACTTAACACTGAGTATGTCTAGTCGGGAAACCTCTCCCAAAGTGAATGAGAGTGATAAGCTGGAGAATCTCACCTTTCAACTAGATGAAGATACAATCAAGCAGGAAACAGTGTGCTGGTTGGATAAGGATTATTTTCCATAGCATACAAACCATAGTTTTTAAAAGAAAGCTCAGAGATGCACATGGAACCTGGTGGAGTTTCCCATCATATGCCAGGAGATGGAGGCCTTGCCAAAACAAAAAGAGGCCCAAAAGATCTTCAAGAAACTTGGATTACAAGGATACTTTGAGCTTCCACCATGTGGAGTAGATCTAAAAAGAGCACATGAGTTGGTAACTACCATTAAGAAGGATGGCGCAGACACATTGACAGACTCAAACTCCAAGCTGATAGAAGTTAGAATCAAAGAAGAGATGGTGGCATAAGCATTGACTTTGTCAGGCACTCAAGAGTCAATAAAGGCAAGAGAGTGGAGTACCATTGAAACTTTCACGAAGGCAGGGCCTTCTGCCACATTCTTTAACCTCATAAGGCATGAGTTGGAGGGACCACTACAGATTTACTAGCAACATTGGAATTTTTCAAAGACCAGGCCAAATAGATACACCAACCCCAACCATGCCATTACTAACCTTATTGCCCACCAACTAGGGACGGGGACCAAGAGGTAGTTGAATCTTGAAAAGTATGTACAAGAGAGTCTAATGAAGTTTCCAAAGAGGAAAACATACAAAGTGAACTACATTGGTAGAGTAAAATTTCTCACTAGTATGGCCTACTATGCATTGGGAATGGCCAATAACCTACTACTAGCCCTAAGCAAAATCACTAGCTCAAGCCTTTAGAAAAAGTGTAGAGAAAGGCCCCTAGACCAAGCACTAGATTGGGCAAGAAGTTGTAGATGGTGCACACTTCATCTGAGGAAAAGTCCTCTGAGCAAAAAAATCAAGAAATTTCAAGTGAAGATGCCTAGGAGATTATCTCCCTTAGATCCGTGATGGCAAGTAGGTCCAAGCTTAAATTGTGTTGCAGGTAGATCTAGCAAAAGAAAGGTGGAGGAGCTAGAGATGGCAGCACACAAAAGAAAACTCGGTTAGATCAAGAGCAAACAAATGCTACCAAAGTTATCCAGAGATAAGGAAGTAAGAGAGGGTAGAATCCAGAAGAAAGACCATGGAATAGATCCACAAAGAAAAGATGAGAAACCGTCTCTAAGGAACATTGTTGAGCAGGAAAAGTGGAAGCTATCAAAAGAGCAAGGATAGCCATCGAAGAATCGGCAAAAGTGCAAATAGAGAAGGAAGAAAAAAAAAGGGAAGAGGGCAAAAGAGGGAGAACAAGACCACCAAGTGCACATGCCACCTCAACAACCCTCTCCACCACCAATAGAAGAGGTGCATAATACCTCACCAGTGCAAACACAAACCCAAAGGGAAGAAGACAAAGATGTAGACACCTCAAAGCTAGAGAAAAATAAATGGCACACACTCTCCAAGGAGACTTGGACAAGCAAGGGAATCCCAAAACCCTAGAACTAAGAATCCCTCGACAGTGCAACCAATGGATATGCAAGAGGAGATAAAAAAGATCTATCGCTGAGGAGATCCAAGAGGATTTGCAAAGTCACAAAAGAACAAACCAAGAAAGACAAAGAATCAACACCCAAGGGCCAGCAAATCCTCAAGCACAACTCAATGCTAAAACTGTGCCCACAACAAAAGATGGTGCTCTAGAAACACAACATAGTGCTCAGAAAATAAAGTCCCTGACATTGTACCAAGTCCTCTCTAGAATTTGGAAACTACAAAGCCTAAAGAAGCTACACCAAGTGAAGTGAGAGAAGCATTCAAAGAGATTATTACCTAGCCTAGCACAAGGGAAAATATACAAGATGTGTATGAGTATTCATAAAAGATGCTCCTATTAGTGGAAAAGTTCAAAGGTACTTCCTACAACGAAGAGCACACAATAAAGCAAATGAACAATCAAGTGCTACACCTGAAGGGATAGTCACACATATTTGACCATTTATTTTTATCATTACAAGAAAGTGTGCGAGTACTTCACCAAGAGAAAATGGGACAAGGGTGATTTGAAAATACACAAGATAAAGGGAAAGAGAGAATTTCACTAAAACATGGCATTTTCCAACACGTTTCATTTTATTGAGCCTCATCAAGGCATTCCATGAATATGAAAAATTCTCTCTTTAGGCTTATGATTTTATAAGCACTTTTAGAGGGGGGGAAATGTTTAAGACTTTTGGAGGGAAGTGTGGATAGTTGGGCATTCATTGGTGGGCTTGTGTACAACTTCAAGTTTTAAATGGTGATGGATGAATACCAAGACATAGGTTGGCTTTGTTGGGCATTCATTGGGCTCGTGTACAACTTCAAGAGTTTCAAATGGTGATGGATATATACCCAGAAGTAGATTGGCTTTCTCTAGTTGGGAATTCATTGGGCTTGTGTACAACTTCTGTTGGGGTATAGGCGCCTGTGCCTTGCCCGACCGCCCAGAGTCTGGGCGCCCACTGACTTGTATACCTTGTACATAGCATAAGTGTACAGGGGGCTGCGCACTCTTTGAGTCTCCCCACCCATATCTATGTGTCGTGTGTCTCCTTCTCTCTCTCACTCTCCGTCTGTGGTGCTCTCCGATCCCCTTCAATTGGTATCAGAGCGACAGGTGTGAGAGCGTAGATGGACGGCTTCGCGATGAACTCGTCGGCTATGGCGGAGAGGTCACAGATCTGAGCAAAGAAATAGAGGAGGCTTGTGGACAGCCATACAGAGGCTTGCAGGAGAGCTCTCAGGAGCTTCCTAGTGCTCACAGATCAGTCCACACTTCCTCTACAGATCAGCCCATTGTGTACAACATCTTCCCTCTTCTCGGCAAGCTTTGCAACGGCTACATCGGCGACAGATTGGAGCTTGGAGCTTCCATAGACATGGAAGCATTGTGAGATTGATGCATTCAGCTCACGCATCGAGGTGGGAAGTGAGTTTGAGCCTTTCTATGAGCTCAAAGAAGCATAGAAGAAAGTCGTTCAGTTTTTGGCAGTTTGACAGCAGTCTACTGTTTTCTCATAACTTGAGCTACAAAGCTCCGATTTCAAAACTTTTTGTTTCAAAACGGAGCTGGCTTCAAGCTCTACGACTTTGTAGAAGGAATCATTTTTTGATTCGGAGTGCAGGTGGGTCTGAAATTAAAAACATAGAGACTATTTTTCAGGACAGTTTTGGGCTCTATTGTTTTCTTTGCTGCAGACAGCTTACCCGTGCACACTGCAGGTAGTAGGCACATGTGAGGTAATACAAGATCGGGTTTGACTCCCAGGTACAGGTTGAGTCTAGTACTCCCACAGGTGTTGCCAGTTGCAGTTGAGTGGTTCTTCTGCAGTGTTGTGGCTTGCATACATGGTCTTTGAGCGGGTAATGCTCTATGTATGCTTATGTGGTGAGCAGTAGATCTTGTGAGCAAGTGCAGAGGTTGGTTCTGGATGACATGTATGGTCACCTGTGGTACTCTTTGTGAGCATTTGTTGGACACAGATTTGCAGAGCTTATGCATGTATGTTGAGTGTAGTTTGATGCGCATTGATTGCTCATTATATTGAGCTTGCAGGACAATGGTTATTTTGTGTTGATAGCCATTGTGCGTTGAAACTCTGGAGAAATTTTCCCAGGAGTTTTATGCACATCATTTATGCGATCTAGGTAGAGATTGTGGGTTGCACTCAGCATTTGCATGCAGTGTTCTCTGCAGGTGGGAGATTTGTGCGTGTGTATACATCGATACCGCACAGTGTGGGCTTGGTGATTAGCTCACGGTTTGACAGGCGTACAGATATCTTGGCACACTCACAAGAGTGAATATTGTGATGTATGCTTGTGTGGCTACGAGCTAGGTAGCCGGATTCGAGCACTAATGGCTTGAGTTTTTTCAGCAGGTTTCAGCTACAGGTTTACAAGTTTACAAGCACGTTTGAGGGCTTATTTGAGCGCTGAATTTTCAGCCATTGTTTCCTCTTTGCAGGTGTCCATGTATGGCTCAATTGTAGGCTGATCTGGGACACGTTTGTGACTTGTTTATGCAGCTGTTTAAGAGCTGAATTTTGGGGTTGTTTTGGGACTGATTTGCAGCCATATTTTACAGCCATACAAGAGCTTGGTTTACTCTACACGAGCCTCGTACACTTGGCATTTGGGATTTGCATCATTGCCATTTGTGGAGTACACTGTGGTTACACTACTGCGAGAGATTTTATGTGTGGATTCGCATGAGCATTGTAGGTGCTGGTGAGCTCTTTTTTTGAGAGCATTTTCTCGTTGCAGGTTGCTTCTTTTGGATTAGTTGAGTGCATTTCATTGCTACCGTACCTAGAGTAGAGTTACAGCTCTTGGTTATTTTTGACATTCACTTATAGTAGTCAATATGTGTGAGACTTTCGAGTCTAGGAGAATGACTCATGAGAGACGGCGTTCTCGCTCGTGTCGACACTTGAGATGTTGGCATTGTGGTCACACAGGGCACATTAGACGGCGATGCTTTCGTTGTATGAGACAGCACAGGAGACAGGCTAGTCTCAAGGATGCAGTAGATGCTATAGGCTCTATTGACTTGACAGTTGCAAGATCAGATACAGAGTCTGAGTACCCTAGTGACAGTGAGGTCACATTTGCTTCCTGTATTACTCCTGATTTTTTTACGTCTGAGGATAGTGCACTTGTTTTGCAGTGGGTGCTAGACAGGGACGCTACTTTTCATGTCACTCCGTATCGTGACTTGTTCAGTAGCTATTCTAGCAGAGTGCATGGTAGTGTGAGATTAGCAGATGGGTCACTGCATGAGATTGCTGGTTCAGGAGATGTGAGACTGTCATTACCGAGTGGTGCATTGTACATGCTCAGAGATGTGCGTCATGTGCCAAATTTGACGATGAGTTTGATCTCTGTTGGTCAGCTCAGGGATAGTGGATGTCGGGTATCGATGCTTGAGTGATCTTTTGTGTTGCACTTGGGTTCGCTAGTGATTGCGAGAGGTGCTAGAGTTGGCGCATGGTACCCATTGCACGTAGTAGTGGTGCGAGATGGTCGAGTATCAATCTTGTTACAGCCATGCAGAGAGCGAGAGACCCGTACAGTCTCTTTTGCTCATGGGTTGTAGGGTGCTTTGCATGGAGTGCAGAGTAGTGAGCTCATTGTGCACAAAGTTGGGGCACAACCTGAGCAGTCACACAGAGAGGTGACAGAGTCAAACATGCATGCTTTGCTAGTGACTGAGCAAAGCAGAGAGTTAGTTGTGCGAGATACTTCTATGCACGATAGACAAGTAGAGCGGTCTTGCTCTAATGAGTCACGAAAGGAGGAAGTTGTGCAAGAGTCTATGCATAAGGAGTTAGAGCATGAGAGCTCTAGTGATTCACAGCAGATTGAGTGGTCATGTTTGTAGTGGATGATTGCAGAGGAGGCTGAGATGTCACCGATTATGCAGTCATTCCTTTCTATGCTCGACAGTGAGCATGGGGATATAGTTGTGCAGGATATGTCTTCCAGCAGACACCTAGAGCAGCTGGTTTGCTCTGAGGTTGCACAACAGGTTGATGCGCCTTTTGCGGATAGTAAGGAGATGCATGTGGCTGACATGCCTTGTCAGTCAGAGATGCCTATTGCCAGGGATATATATGTTGATGCATGCTCCGTAGAGCTAGCAGGGCCCGCTAGCATTGCATCGGCATTCGGTGGTCTCATGTATGAGATACTGATCTTGATACCGGATATTGCAGCTGCAGTGGGAGCATTTGCAGTTGGGGTTGTCAGTCGTTTGTTGACTGATGATGGCATAGTGCACGAGGGAGATATGCAGGTATTGCGTACATACTTGCAGTATGTGTGCGGTACGTCTGGTGGTGTATGGACTTACACGGGAGCAAGACAGTCAGATGCACATGATCACAGCCAGCCAGTGGGCATCGGTTGAGAGCGATTTTCTCTCACCTTTTGTAGTCTTTAGACTAGCTTCCCTTGCTTAAAGGCACAGTCGCCTTTAAGTGCGAGGTTGTTGGGGTATAGGCGCATGTGCCTTGCCGACTGCCCAGAGTCTGGGCGCCCACTGACTTGTATACCTTATACATAGCATAAGTGTATAGGGGACTGCTCACTCTTTGAGTCTCCCCACCCATATCTGTGTGTCGTGTGTCTCCTTCTCTCTCTCACTCTCCGTCTGTGGTGCTCGCCGATCCCCTTCAACTTCAAGAGTTTTAAATGGTGATGGATGTATACCAAGAAATAGATTGGCTTTGTTGAAAGTGAGTGTAATTTCTTGGGAGTGGAAAAATTTTAAAGTGTTAACTTGTGAGGATAAGGGTGTGAAATAGATGTTCTAGATAAAGGAAATACACAGCCTTTCACTAAATTTAAAAGGACCATTGAAAGAATTCTTAGAGAGATTACATAAAGTGATACCAATGCAGATTTGTCCAAGATAGTTTGACGTAACCCCTCCTTTGTTATACAAGATTAAAGTCTTGAGCTATGCAACAATAAAAGTGGTGTACATGGCTAGCTTAGGTTAAGGTTTGGGCCAACAGTGTGATGGAAGCTTAGCTTAAGGTTTTGGCCAAGAGTGTGGTGGAAGCAAAAGTTTAGCTTAGAAGAAGGCTGGAGTTTTTTATGGGGGCAAGGTTAACTTTGCTCAGGATTAGAGTTTTTATGAGGGCAAGGTTACATTATCTCAACATCTTGGCAAAGGCAAAGAGTGGTGAATATATAAATATTAATATTTGATGTAAGGGTATCGATGATCAAGGTTGATCATATCCATGGAAGGTGGTGGGTCAAGGCACCCAAAGCTAGCAAGGTATGGATGTGAAAGGTTATGGGATATAACATACATAGAAGGTGGTGTCTAGTCACATATAACTATAACATTGGTGCAATTTAGTTTAGGCTAAACTGATTAACTTGGAAGGGTTGCATCTCCATTGGATGCATGTGGAGACTTAAAAATTACAATTACTACAATTGTAAGGTGGGGTGCAAGTTTGTGCGGGTAGGTTGTTAACTATATCTTAGTAGTGGATAGTTAAGTAGTTAGAGGTTGGTTCTGATATTAACACCGTAGCTGGTTAGGTGCAAATAACAGTCATGGAGATGTCTATTTTAAGATAGGTTAAGGTTGCCATGGTTCAAAGACAAGCAAAGTGGTAGATGTTATAATAGGCTTAAGTCAAGGTTGGGGTTCTTTTAGGAGGCAAAAGGTGGGGCGGGGTGGTTAGATGAGGTTGGTGGACAATGTTAACATAAACTCATTAGGACTTGTTTGGGGTCTTCTTGGTCCCTTTAAATTTGACGATTAGTGAAGTGCTTAAAATGCTAATGAAGGTTTGACCAAGCTAATGGCAGAGGCCTGAAAATACATATTTGCATTTCTTTTAAAATGAAAATAGGTCTCAGTCATATCTAGTCACAAGATCCTTTCAAATTTTTTGGTGTTAGTGCAGCCCTACATACCACTCTCCCACTTTTGAATTTGAATTTTTTGGTCATTTTTCCCTCCCCCCTTTTGGAGGTGCACAAATGCCTTTCTCTCTCTACACCCTCTCTCTAAAACAAGTTTGGAGAGTTATGCTTGTGTTTAAGCTTCTTTTTCCCTATCTAGAAGCCATAGCCTATAGATATGAAGTTGATGCTTCTACCTCCCTCACTCTCTCCACCCTCTCTCTCTCTCTCTTGTTCGACTCTTTCTCTTGTGTGCATTGTTGCAAATCTGCACATCCTTGGAATCTCCATCTCCATTGAGATCTCCACCTCCACCTGCATCTTTAGCTCCACCTCTACCTCCATCTCCATCTGCAGCTGCACCTCCATCTCCATTTCCATCATTATCTCCATCTCCATCTCTAGCTACAAAGGCTATGTGAGACATCACCAACAAGCCTTCAAAGTTCATATTACATGTCAAATTAGATCAGGAGTATTCAGCTTTGCAAAGCAATCAAGACAGTGGGTCTACTGATGGACATGCTATGATTACAAGGGAGGAAAGTCATTGACCTTTGGACAGATGGAGCAATCTACCCCCTTGGTCCTCAGACATGTGCATCTCCACCATTTCGCAACATCATGCAGCTCTTATGATGTTTGGGTAATGGCTACCACAGATTGTTAGGCTATTGCCAGAGGCTTTACACTTTGTACTTGCAAGAGCTCTCGACACGTGATCAAATTCAAACAAAATTAGGCATGTTGCAAGTTGCAAGCTTAGCTGAAAAGGAACAACTTCAGACATCAGCCTTGACTGCAAAGGAGCAATTCATGGTGCAAATAGCAAAATTAAGGAAGCAAATTGTAAAGCAGAAGGTGAAGCTTGACAATGATAAAAAAAAAGCATCCATCACGTTGTAGAAAATTACATGTGTCTTCGGCATTCCACTCAAAATCTTAGACAGCACGTCAACCACTTTACTCACCTTCCTACGAAATTCAAAAAGAGACCACAAAAGCGTAGGGCTATGGGGGTCCTTGTTAAACTTGGAGGCACTCATAAGAGACGTGTGTGCCAAACAAGGTAGTTGCAGGTTGTAAGAGCGTACTTTGTTAGTAGAATTTAGTAATTGACTCCTTTTCTATTTGCTTTTTGTAGAGAATGTGCGGAATCAATTCTAGGTTTGCAATAGTAACGAGGAGTCAATCAAGGCGTCCATACTTTGACATGTGGTTGATGAGAAAGACATTTTGAATATGATCTCTTACCCCACATGTGCTACATTGCGACAATCCCTTTAGAAATTGCTACTGAATGAGTTTCAGAATATTATCCTTACGACATGCTTATAATGTGCGACTCAGCCGAGATCAATGATAAGGGGTACAAAGCATTGTATACATGGATAACAGGGCGTCTACACAACAAGGGAATGGCTCAATCAATGGTATCAACCTTTACTCCATTCGAGTTTTTATATGGTAAGGAAGCAGCATTTTCCACTTGTTACACATCTAGGTGCTTTGAAGAGGATGTGGTGGGTGAGTTGATGCCACACAACAAGATATGTTACAAGACTGTATTGTCAACCTTGAAGCTTTGCGGATGGACAAAGAGGCAGCAGGAGCAGACTACTATTTGAGACAACATGAGAAGCCGATTGCAAAGTTTACCAGAGAAGAAGATAGAGTAAGGAGACCCGGTGATGAAGTATGAGAGCTATTTGGATTTTACCTTTCAACAGGAGCTCAAGAAGAAGTGGAAGGATCCTAAAGAGTACATAAAGCTTTTCCCAATGGGACCTATCAATTGGCATGGTCAAATGGTAGACTGCTTGGAAATAGAGTGAATCGGGTGCAATTTAAGCTTTACTTTGATGGGAGTTTGGTACCTGATGTGAGCCAGATAATGACCAAGGGGGTTGGGCAACCCACTTAAAGAGGATCAAGTGTGGTGGATAGCATGAAGATTCCTCTTTTCTTCATATGGTATTATTTATCCCACAAGGCTGGGCATCAGACTCTTTGTCGTAACAATGTTTACATTGAAGTAGAAGCCCTACATTGAGCTATGATCCAATATTACTATATCACAATAGGGGAGATAGGTGGAAAATCTATATTTGTGTTAAAATAAGATGAATGTCAGGTTGTCAAATGCCAGAGGGTGGAGCACACAAGCCTCACACTAATGAGCAAGGCATTGGTGGGAAAGGGGTAAGAATGTGAAGAGGCGGCCAAGTCATTTGGCAGGAGGCAAAAAAGGCAGTTTTTATGGGGTGCAATCAAAGAAGAATGTTGAGCCAGCAGAGGATCCCAACCACATTTTTGCTCACACCCATCATTTTGTAACCATTGATTGTAATAAATGTCTTTCCGACATTAATTTTGATTTGAGCCATTCATTAAGTAACGGGACTCAATTGAGTTTCCAGCCTGTAATCCCGACGTAATTTCACCTGCTGATGTAAATAATTAGAGATGTTCTCACCTCCAAGGCTGAGGTATATAAGCCAAAGTTTTGTAACCTAAGGGAGATTCAATTATTAATCAAAGTGAGTTTTTGAGCGCCGTGACTGTGTCTGAGAGAGAGAGAGAGAGAGAGAGAGAGAGTCTTATCTCCTTGCTACGCGAGCTACGGGGCCGCCATTGGAGAAGCGACACCGCCATTGTGTTAGCAACGGTGAGAGCTACGCACAGATACCAAGAGTGCGCGCTATCGGCTTCTATGTGTGGTAAGTTCCTACGAGCTTCGGTGTGAGTTTTCTTCCAACTCGTGTGTCGGAATAGAGCGTGCAGCATATCTATAGAACCACAACGAGTAGAGCTACACATTAGTACCATCAGGGTCAAGTTTCGGTCACCTGTATTTTTCGGCCTGTCTTCATACGCGTTTGCCGCACGGAGTGGTTATAGGTTGATTTTGCAGTTCAAGTCTTTAGGGTGTTGTTCTTACCTAGTGTATAGACTTCCCCTTGAGTTTGAGATCGATTCAATGATTCTAGATCCTGTTTCGTATAGCATTCGTTCGTAGTACGGATTTCAGTCACTTGCGTATTTTAGAACTTAGATTTGATTTCCTTAGTAGTGATTGTCATTAGAAGGTCGAGTAGGTGATTTGACACCCACCTAGTTGTTTCCATGCGCCTGCGGGTCAAGCTCCGTCCTCGTCTGACAAATTCTGTTGTTGGTTGAGTTCTCGCTATTTAGCTTCCGCTAGCGGCGTAACCGCCTTAACAAAGAACATATGGTGGCAAGCGGCATGGGCACTCCCACACGAGGACCATGACAATTTGAGGTGGTATTTCAACCGTTCAGGTATTCAAGAGGCAATAGATCAAAAATGCAATGGGGAACTCCTCAATGTCCCTGGTATTGGCAACTTTGAATAGAGTGGCACATTGGTGGCAACTTGAAGACCCTAAAATGCATGTTGGGCACTAAGGGCAGTGCAAATACTTTATTTCCATGCATTTTTTGTTGCCATGCAAAGATGCCTAAGGATGCATTGAGGAAGTGCATAGGGGTCATAAGATCAAAAGTCCGCAAGCAAGCATGGACTAAGATCCCAAACGATAATCAAAAGGCAAGTGGGGAGCACGTGTGGTTCAATGGCATCATGACTTGCGACCAAAGCAAGCCACCATCTCGTGCAGAGGAGGATCCAGATTGGCATCCCATTCTTTCAATTCCCCTTAATCAAGTGCATGTGTGTTCCTTGCATTTGAAACTTATAATTTTGGACAAATTGCTAATGCTCCACATAAATTATGCATGGAACACGGAGCCAGAGTTGCGGAGAGAGGAGTGCATTCTCACGCTTGAAATGACTTTGTCATCGATGGGGCTTCACTCCGGTGCAATAACCCACTCAAAGGACCGCAAAAACCCAGCAACCACACAAGATAACCCTATAAGATATGTATGGGTGGGGCAAAGGCAAGACACTTGCTTTCAAACTATGGTGAGGCTCAAAGCCATACTCCTTTTCAGATATGGAAGCAGGTGTGTGACATAACAACCTACCTTGGCAACAATGAGGCATCACTAAGGCTAAAAGAGCACGTGTATGGGAAGCATGCGATGAGATGATGAGACTTTTTGAGCAGCCGCACCTTAGTGAAGATGAGATACGATCATTCAAGTTGTCTATTAATAAATTCACAGAGCTAATGGCTGATGCATGGGGCGAAACCCATATCACACATTACATGCATATCTTGTTCGCCCACGATCCATACTTTCTTGACAAGTATGGATCCCTTGCGCTCTGAAGCAATTGAGGGATGGAAAGGTCACACTATCAGGAAAAGGTTGCCTATTTTAAGAGCACTCAACATGTTGGTGGCAAGATCCATAGCAACACATTTCACGAGATGTTCAATTTGTTCTACCATGCACTAACCAGTAGGAAGAAGCAAAGGGCATGGGGAAACTTGTCTCTTAGGCTCCATATTGTGAAAGTGGTGATTGTCCAAAGAACTCAAGGATATCCTGGGTTGAATGCATGCGAGAAAGCATCAGCGTGGAGGAGAAATCGGTGAAGAGTAGGGTGCACGTGGATTCTCATGCGGTAAAAATTGTAATCTCCATTTTTTGGAGCATATTAATGATAAATTGTAATTTCTTAAAAAGTTGGGCCCTATAAATATCAAAGTGAGTTTTTAAAGTCTTTTATAAGTTTGTAAGTTCTCTCTCTCTCTCTCTCTCTCTCTCTCTCTCTCTCTCTCTCTCTCTCTCTCTCTCTCTCTCTCTCTCTCTGTGTGTGTGTGTGTGTGTGTGTGTGTGTGTGTGTGTGTGTGTGTGTGTGTGTGTGTGTGTGTGTGTGTGTGTGTGTGTGTGTGTGTGTGTGTGTGTTATGCTTTGGCTGTGTCTAGCTTACATGATGTTGAGGAACACATCATTCAAAAAATTGGATGGCTGCCATGCAATCAAAATATGATGCACTTATAGAAAATGACACATGGACTTTATGTGATTTGCCTCCTGGCAAAAAGGCCATTGGTACAAAGTGGGTTTACAAGTTGAAACGCAAGCCGGATGGTGAGGTTGATCGCCATAAGGCTTGACTTGTTGCAAAAGGCTATGCGCAAAAAAAAGGCATAGATTATGAAGAAAATTTTTCTCCCACTTGTCGTATGATGACTGTTCGTTTTCTATGTGCATTGGTAGCTCATTTTGGTTGGGATGTACATCAATCAGACATTGTTACTACTTTCTTGAATGGTAACATATTTGAAGAAGTTTATGTAATGCAGCCTCACGGTTTTGTCAAGAAAGGACAAGAAGACAAAGTGTGCAGATGTAAGAAGGCTTTGTATGGGTTGAAGGAATCTCCTCGTGCTTGGTATGAGAAAGCTGACACTCATTTGGTCAAACGAGGCTTTCGTAAGAGTCCAACAGAAAGCACATTGTATGTAAAGCGTGAGGGTGATGTACTTCTCATTGTGGTTCTTTATGTAGATGATTTGTTGATCACTGGACCAAATGAGAGACATATTGCTGAATTTAAGGCCGATTTGAATGCTACTTTCAAGATGAAATATTTGGGGTTGTTGCATCATTACTTGGGTACAAGGTCCTAAGTTGAAGACCAAAGAGGCTAGGAAGAAAGAGGGTGGTTACACTGCAAATGCTAGTTCCACTACAAATGCAGCCATTGTTGAGTCTTCTGTGAAAGGAGACTGTGATGCTGACGTTGATGTAGAATGGGCTTTTAGTGCAGAGTGCACTTACAATCCTGCTGTCCATGATGCATGCATGTTAGTTGCTGCAGATTCACATGTGTGGTATTTAGATAGTGGTGCTACAAAGCACATTACCTCACATCGTGAATTGTTCACCTCTCTCGAGTCTGTCCCTCATGGGAATTCAGTCACTTGTACCAACAATGCCACTTATCCTATTCAGGAAGTTGGAAAGATTCTGCTTACTGCTACAAATGGCAGTTCTTTCACACTTGTTGATGCACTTTATGTACCTGGGATCAAGAAGAATCTTTTGTCTGTATCTGCACTTGCTAGACTTGGACTTGTAGTCAAATTTCTGGATGACATATATACAATTCATGTTCTCAGTTTTGGTGATGAAATTGTTGCATCTGGCCTTTTGTGTCGTGGGCTGTATAAGCTCATTTTGTATGACAAGTGTGGACAAAATTTTGCAAATGTAGTTGCAGATTCAAGGGCTGTTTCAAATGCAAAATTGTGGCATGCACGTTTTGGACATCTGAATTTTGCCAGTTTGCTGCGTTTGCAGAAATCTGATATGGTTGCTAGAAGTTCGAATGTAAATTCCAATGAGGCAAATGAGTGATGGTGGTTTTGCCTTATGTCAAAAAGTTACATATAGACATTGCTATGTAAGTTTGGACTTGAGGAATGCATACCTATTGCCACTCCCATGGAAATAGGTTTGAAATTGAGTCTTCATGATGTTGGTGATCCTGCAGATGTCACTCCTTACCATATTGCTATTGGATGTCTCATTTATGTATGCAACACGAGGCCGGATATTCAGTTTGCAGTCTCACAGGTTAGCAGATTTATGCATAGCCCAGGGTCTAAGCATTGGCAGGCTGTCAACAGGATTTTCCACTACCTTAGTGGCACTTTACATCTTGGCTTGTTTTATCCAAAGGGGGGATCATCATTGCCTCCAGACTTACATGCTTTTTTGGACTCAGATTGGGCTGGTTGTTTTGACACGCGAGTGTCCAAAAGTGGTTTTTGTTTCATGCTTGCAGTTCATGTATATCATGGTTAAGACCAGCACTAGGACCCTGTTACAAGTGTAGAGGTGACCATCTGATGAATGTTTTCCCACATACGGAAATCATTAGAATTAACGCTTATTGCACTGAGTGTGGGGTTACTCACTTCATTGAGGATTGTTCAAAGAATCCAAACAAAGTGCAAAAGACGACATTGAATATGCTAGAAACTATTCCTACCAGCAGTGGGTCTGAAAATGAAACTCTGATACCAACGCAAGTTGTTACTAGAGCTCAAGCTAAGAAAACCACTAGAGAACCTGAGAATGAAAAGTTAGCGACTGAAGTGGTTAGTCAAGGACCGCGGAGTCAGAAAAACACATGGAAAGCTAGAAAAGCACGCATGAAGTTGAGAAAAGAACGTGAAGACGCTATTCTAGCTGAGGAACTAAAGCAAACTAAAGCTAGATTAGAAAAACTTGAGAGTCAAAACGGGAAACGAGAGATGAGCCCGGAAAGAACGAAACAAAAGAGTATCAAAGAAACAACGAGCTTAAGCTCCGGGGGATCAGTGCTAGTCGACAAGATACACGAACCATTGGACGCACTGATGAGAGCTTACGAAGCTAGGTTAAAGAACACCCAAACACAAGAACAGAGGTGGATGACATACCCAAACGCAGAATTGGAAAAGCAGAGACTTGAAATGTGCCAGAGAATGATCGAGACTGCACAAGCCTTATTAGAACCACCAAAAGAAACAATGAATTGTGGAAAGGAAAACCCCATTCAGCAAGAGATTATCGTTTCACGGGTAGCTGAAAAGACTCCCAGTGCACAAAAGCCTGAAAATACACAAAAGGATGACCGCATAGTATTGAACACAACCGATCAGGAGATAGAGAGTTTTCATCCAGTCATACAGAGGATTTACGAAAAAGATGAGGATTACAATGAATTTTGGAAACAAGTGAGAGAAGCAGCCTTTGCAAACGAGCTAAGTTGCCAAGCTAATCAGACAAATTGGGAAAAGGACATCAGGAATCCTCCCATAGTGGAATTTGAGGCAGGATCTCAAGTGGACTTGGATCTGCAATCTTACTGGGGAGATGGGGGCTCTGTTAGAACAATGGAGAGCAAACCTCATTCACTGAAAACCTTACCTTCATACTTAGGAGAGTATGAAGCAAAATCCGAAATTAGAGCACTTCCCTCACGAAAAATCTCATCAGAAAAAGTCATGGACTCGCAAGGATTGATAGAGATTTTGTCAACACCAGTGACATGCACTATCACTCTAGCTGAGCTTTTGAGGCTAAGACCACATATGTGGACCACTGTAGGAAAATGCTTGGAGAAATTCGGGATAAAAGATCCAACATCGAGATTGCAAGAGAGCATAGAGGAGCTGAGCAAACCACAAAAGAACGCTAAGCATGTACCCTTAAACAAGGTCGGAGAGTATTGCGAAGGTGAAGAGGGGAATACAACCTTACCAGTTGAATTCCAAGGAGTGAAGACGATGGCAATACTAGACAGCGGAGCAGGGGTAGCCATTGCTACAAAAGAAATCTGGAAAAAATGGGGGAAACCAGCAATAAGGAAGACTAGGTTGAAACTCCAATTAGCAGATGGACACATGGAGAAACCTATGGGGTTATTAGAGAAAGTTGTAGTGACTTCTTGCGGCATTGAATACGAACATACTTTTGCTATTGTCGATTTTGCCAAGGAGAATAACTATGATATCATATTGGGAAGACCATTCATGAGACAATTGAAAATGGTCCAAGATTGGGGCTACGATCACATATACTTGAGAAATATGGAAACCACTACACGTGTGAACCTGAAAGACCATAGCTACAAAGATGTGAACTGAACACCGGTAGAGGAGTTTGATTCAGCTACTTTGGCGGGATCCGAATTTCCAGCTTGGTTAGGTAAACCCAAGGAGTTATGGATGTGTGGAGCTTCGAAATGTGGAAGCCTGAAACGAGAAGAATGTGTTTTAGAAAGGGCTATCGAAGACGAAACTTATGTAGGAGAACCCTTTCCAGAGGACACGTTTGAACCATTAGAATGGACACACATTCTAGCAACCCTAGATGTTTGTGCAATTCCGGATGGTCCCACAACGAAATTTTGCGACAAGGACGGGTACGACGTGGTTCCGTATTTCATGTTGAGAACTGTGCTCGAAAAAGAAACTAAAAAGAACGATACACTGGAAAAGGAAGATGAAGAAGAGGTGTTTCACGACATTCCCAACCATCCAGAGTGGGGAAATGAAGCAGACAACGAGTCAACGGACAATTCAAGCGGAAACGAAGAAACTATAACGGATGTCCGATTTTATGATTTTCCGAACCAAACTAAACAACGCCAGAAACACTATAGAGCAAAGAAAAAAACAAAAGGGGTTAGAACCAATCCGATGCCTAGAATAAGAGGAAAAAATCAACTCCTAATGCTAGTAAAGGCTGAAGATTGTGTTAAGGACAAGATTTCTGGAAGAATGAGAGGCAGTGATCAAAAGAGCTTACGAAAAGACAAAAGAGGCTCAAGAAATCAAGTTCAAAAGAATGGAACGAAAACTGAAACAGAAAAATCAGAAAAGAACAAGCGCAACAGAGAATACACGGAGTCCAAGTTAGAACGTAGAAACAAGTACAGAGAGCTCAAGAAAACTCTGAAGGAAGTTTGGACGACAGAAATTGAGAGTGGAGAGGACGAAAACGTCAAAATCAAGGAAAACATGGATGTTCCCTCTCAC
The DNA here is from genome assembly GCF_014529385.1 of Adiantum capillus-veneris. Taxonomy (NCBI): domain Eukaryota; kingdom Viridiplantae; phylum Streptophyta; class Polypodiopsida; order Polypodiales; family Pteridaceae; genus Adiantum; species Adiantum capillus-veneris. The sequence goes on along the minus strand of NC_140932.1, from coordinate 106,644,981 downwards.
TATAGGAAATTCACAATAGAGGATAGGAAGGTGATATTAACCCCACCTATTCGAGAGAGGAAGGAGAACGAATCTTATGACGGACCGGAGGATGCAAAAAAAGTTGATTTAGCAGCTCCAGGTGAGCCACCTAGACCGGTCTACATAGCCACAGATTTGTCTCTAGGCGAGGAAGAGAGACTTTTGAGTCTTCTCAGAGAGTATAGGGATGTGTTTGCATGGTCTTATAAGGACTTAAAGGGAGTTGACCCATCGATATGCCAACACTCAATCCCACTGAAACAAGACGCAAAGCCTAGCAGACAGAGACCATACACATATAATGATACTTTTGCTAAGCGAATCAAGGAAGAGATAGATAAGCTAATGGAAGCTGAATTCATATACGAGATTGAACACACCGATTGGGTATCTCCGATTGTGGTAGTACCTAAGAAGAACGGAAAACTCCGAGTGTGTGTCAACTTAAAGAAAGTGAATGCTGCAACAATCAGGGACAATTATCCCCTGCCGATAACTGATCATGTTCTAGAGCGTGTATCAGGGAAAACAGCATACTCCTTTCTTGATGGTTTTTCAGGATATAACCAGCTAGCCATAGCACCAGAAAATCAACATAAAACAGCTTTTGCACCGGAGTGGGGAATTTATGCTTATCGAGTTACGCCTTTTGGTCTAACCAATGCTCCCGCAACCTTCCAGAGGCTGATGACGCATGCTTTCAAAGCATACTTAAGGCTGTTTCTAGAAATCTACATGGATGACTTATGTGTACATTCTCTACTGAGAGATGAGCATCTAGAACACCTAAGAAAAGTATTTGAGAAATGTAGGACATATCGCATTTGTCTCAATCCTGAGAAATGTGTGTTTATGGTCCGACAGGGCAGAATTCTGGGACATATTGCAACAAAGAAGAGAAACAGAGACACCACAAGAAGAAGCAGGGGGAGCAGCCATAGAGCTACCAGAAACTGGAGAGGCAACCACAATCGAAGATCCAGCCCCAGTTCAAGAAGTGGCCTCAACTTCAGGAATCTCTGAAGAAGAAGAACAAAGGCTCCAGGACCAAATAGAAAAGTCAACAGAGGAAAGTGCCAAGGCGGAAATGGAATGGGAAAGGAGACTCCTCATCTCCATTAGACTTCAAGGGTTAGACACAAAAGTGCTCCATGAAGAGTGGATGCAACCCAGCCTGCCTTTCCCTCTGATGAAATTTGAAGTGATAAAGACGAAAAAGAGAATAGAGGAGGAGCAGTATGTCGCTCTTTACGAAGGCGACATCACAAAGGATGAACAATCAAAGAAGATTGTAGATTCTCAACCTAGATGGAGGAAAGGTTGGCTGAACAAATACCCAGCCTACCTCATCTACTTGGTAGAGGCTCCAAAGGAGATTCGGGAGGATGCAACCTTCTGCCTGGTGCCAAGAGTCAGAAACTAGAAAGAGCATGGCAGGATTGCAGAAAAGAAGCCAAATTGGCTTAATTATCCCAGGATGCCAGGACCAAAGGAAGGAGAGAGAATAGGTAAAGCCTACATGGTGAAAACCCTAACGGGCACCATCAAACTCTTTACTGGCTCTCCTGACCTTTCGTGTCAGATGCTAAAGAAAATCTGCAGGACTCTCTTAGCATGCATTGAAGTGTTCGCGCCAGATAAAGCCACGACCTCGAGTCTACTATCGACGGCCGACACAGTGATGGATATGATGTATGATCTTTCATTGCAGCCATCACCAAAGGTGTTACATCTCTTATACCAAAGAATTATGTTTTTGCCTAGCTTCCACATGCAAACATTCGAAGAAGCTTTCTACACCGGCTTTTTCACTCACGAAAGCAAAATATTCGGCCCAACCTTGACCATCGGCAACCTACGCTACGAATCACATTTGCAGATGCTCAAGACGACAGGACTCTATTGACCAAGCCTAAAAGTCATGTCAGGGACGACATGAACGCAGAGGGGGGGAGTGTTGAGCCAGCAGAGGATCCCAACCACATTTTTGCTCACACCCATCATTTTGTAACCATTGATTGTAATAAATGTCTTTCCGACATTAATTTTGATTTGAGCCATTCATTAAGTAACGGGACTCAATTGAGTTTCCAGCCTGTAATCCCGACGTAATTTCACCTGCTGATGTAAATAATTAGAGATGTTCTCACCTCCAAGGCTGAGGTATATAAGCCAAAGTTTTTTAACCTAAGGGAGATTCAATTATTAATCAAAGTGAGTTTTTGAGCGCCGTGACTGTGTCTGAGAGAGAGAGAGAGAGAGAGAGTCTTATCTCCTTGCTACGCGAGCTACGGGGCCGCCATTGGAGAAGCGACACCGCCATTGTGTTAGCAACGGTGAGAGCTACGCACAGATACCAAGAGTGCGCGCTATCGGCTTCTATGTGTGGTAAGTTCCTACGAGCTTCGGTGTGAGTTTTCTTCCAACTCGTGTGTCGGAATAGAGCGTGCAGCATATCTATAGAACCACAACGAGTAGAGCTACACATTAGTACCATCAGGGTCAAGTTTCGGTCACCTGTATTTTTCGGCCTGTTTTCATACGCGTTTGCCGCACGGAGTGGTTATAGGTTGATTTTGCAGTTCAAGTCTTTAGGGTGTTGTTCTTACCTAGTGTATAGACTTCCCCTTGAGTTTGAGATCGATTCAATGATTCTAGATCCTGTTTCGTATAGCATTCGTTCGTAGTACGGATTTCAGTCACTTGCGTATTTTAGAACTTAGATTTGATTTCCTTAGTAGTGATTGTCATTAGAAGGTCGAGTAGGTGATTTGACACCCACCTAGTTGTTTCCATGCGCCTGCGGGTCAAGCTCCGTCCTCGTCTGACAAATTCTGTTGTTGGTTGAGTTCTCGCTATTTAGCTTCTGCTAGCGGCGTAATTATCTTCTAGCCAACAAGTTTGTGTTTTTTACGGATCACCAAGCCTTGCTCTACCTAGTGAATAAACCATGCAATACCGGGAGAATAGTGAGATGGTTCATTATCTTACTGGAATTCGACTTCACGGTAGTAGTAAAGAAAGGAAAAACACATCTTAGAGCTGATCATCTTTCGCGATTGACGAATGGAGAAGACCCTATAGGAGTAGATGACGACATGCCAGACGCGTACTTGTTCAACATAGAAATGATACCTAAGTGGTCTCAAAATGTCGTTGACCTATTAACCTATGGAGGAGAGTTCGATAGAAGAAATTACAACCTGAAACATATTGCTATTCAGCAATCTAAGAATCTTCAATTGTTTGCAGGAAGGTTGTATCAATTGGAAATGATCATGTTTTACGACTATGCATCAATCCTGAGGAATATAATATATATCTGCGCGAAGCACGTGTTCAGGAATGTGCATTTCATTGTTCAAGAAGGAACACATATAGAAATTTGTTACAATTGGGAGTCTATTGGCCAGGAATGAAAGAAAGCGTACATGAATATGTCACAGTATGTATTGTATGTTCATCAAAACCGCCAGCCGAGTATTCAACATTATATCAGATAATGATCGCTCCAGAATGGAGTCAGTATATTGTTGAATATCTCACAAATAGAACTTTCCCAGAAGGAACGTCAAAAGCTCGTTAGAAATCTGTAGAGACAGAAGCTAGAGATTACGCTTTAATAGGAGATCAACTCTATAAGAGAGGTAAAGACAACCAGCTTAGGATTTGCGCATCAGAGTCTGAGTATGTGATAATCCTAGAGCAAGCTCATGGAGGAGTAGGTGGAGGCCATTTCTCAGGTGATAAGACAGCAAAACTTGTCTTAGCCGCAGGAATATGGTGGCCAACATTACATATGGACGCTGAGGAATACGTTAAACGGTGTGATGACTGTCAACGGACCAAAGTACCACTTAAAAGAGATGATATGCCGCTTAGACCAATGATGGGGGCAAGAGCTTTTGCAAAATGGGGGATTGATTATGTTGGACCCATTTCGCCTCCTACATATAAGACTCATGCACAATACATCGTTGTGGCTACAGACTATCTAACAAAGTGGGTCGAAGCAAAGGCAACTCAAAAAGCAGATGCCAGGACCACGGCACAATTTCTGTATGAATACGTCTTTGTACGATATGGATTCCAATAGAAATTGTGAGTGATCGAGGCACACATTTCATAAATGAAGTGATAAAGATCCTTCTAGATGAATTCATGGTAATCCATAGGAAATCAGCCCCGTATCATCCACAAGCAAACGGAAAAGCTGAAGCAACAAACAAAACCATATGTACGGTCCTCACGAAGATTGTATCTGAGTCGAGAACTGACTGGGACCAAAAGTTACATTCCACATTATGGGCATATAGGATGGCGTATAAAACATCCATAGGAACGACCTCATATAACATGGTTTTTGGGCTAAATGCTATCTTGCCAATAGAATTCTTGATTTCAACCTTAAGGATGGCTAAGGATCTAGAGTGGACAGGGTACGAGCTCTCTGATAGAATAGATGACCTGGAAAAGCTAGATGAGCTTCGCCTAAAAGCAGTAGCTTCCATCTACGCTCAAAAAAGGCGACAAAAGGAATTTTTTGATAAGCATGTGCGGACTAAAGAGTTTAAAGTTGGGGACTATGTCCTAGTTTACACTCTGAAACAGCATGCTAAGAAGCTTAAAAAGCGAGGGATGGGTCCTCTGGTGATTAAAGATCTATCACCAAGTGGAGCCGTCAAGCTTGCTACATTAGACGGAGAAGAAATGCCCAATTGGATTAGTGGATGCAGAGTGAAAAAGTATCTGTTGCCGCTAACACAAGACATGCTTCTCAAAATACATCAAGAAAAGCTGCGTGTCCAGAAAAAGAAAAAGATTGAGGAGGAAGCGCAAGCCGAGGCGAAGGAAAGAATGGAGAAAAGAAGACTACTGCGTCAGAAACAGCGCAATGAAGGAGCAATACGAATAAACGCAGTCAGTACAACAGAAATGGATAATGACAAAGAAGAACCCATCATTGAATGCAAAGTAGGAACCAACCAAATCAAAGCCAGAGAACTATTGGATTCAGGAGCTCAAGCTAACCTACTTTCACTCAGTTTGTATAGACAATTGACAAATGACACTAAACTACAAACTGCCAAGCAAGAGTTAAAGAGTTACTCTGAGAATGCAATCAAAACTATCGGATGCACAGTTTTACATATACAGATTAACCAATATGTGTATCCTCATATGTTTTACGTGGTTGAAGACCAAGCTACACAACATCCATTATTGCTAGGACAACCATGGCAGAAGCAATACAATGCAATGATTGACTGGAGTTCTAAATCAGTGCTTATCAAATACGAAGGTGAAAGTCAATCAGTTAAGTTCACCAAAGGAGCAGAGCCAACTCCAAAGGAAGAATCCACGGACAAGGGCAAACAACAAACAGAGAAAAAGAAGAAGCAATGCCAACCAAAAGTTTCTACACAACTGGATTGCTCGTCGACGAGGAACTCTCAACATTGGATAAGGAAGACAAGCAATAATATAACAGCTCAACCTTGGGATAAAACGGAGTCAACGCTGGTATGGAGACCAAAAAAGGTGGTGCCAGAAAACACAAACAGAGTCTTCAATACCAGACAACAGAGTGATCCCCGACAATCAAGGACAGTGAAACAGGCCTGGATTCCAAAGAAGTTCATGACGGCAAAAAGCTACAGCAAGCAAATTTGGATCCCAAAGATTTGTAAACAGGAACTCCCTTCAATACAATCAACGAAAACTCCTAGGTATTTCAAGGCGAGGAAATCAACACACAGAACAAAGCAGGTTTGGGTCGCAAAGAGTTTGTGGCAAGCACAAGCAAAGCGGAAGCAGATTTGGATTGTGAAAAATGACAACAAGGTAACGAAGAATCCATCTACTGATTCTACTACCGAAGTGCCAAAACCAACCCAAAACCCGACCACCAATCCTTCAATCAAACAAAGAGCAGCTTTATTGGAAAGACTGTTGTATCATCGCTCTACAATTGCATTGGGAACTGATGACCAAAACAACTACAATGCTTCACCCACAGACACTTCATAGTCGTCCGGGAGGACTCAGACTAGGAGGGGGGGAGGTATACAGGAGCTACAAAGCAGCTACAAGCGGAAAAAACAAAGAAAAACAAAAATTATATTACAAGGGCAATGTCTTACATGATTTTGCAATTTTTTATGTTTGATTGCGGATATTGATAATATTTATGCCCTTATATACCTTGTTTTGCAACAAGAAGGGATCAAATGATGAATTTGGGTCTCTAGATGTGTAAATATCACTAAATAAGAGTGTTTTTGGAGCTAAAAAGTGGAAAAAAGTGGTAATCCAAGTCCAGAAATCACAAAGAAGTGTATATTCATATACACAGGGTTACCAGATATTTATCGTGTATGTTTGGAATTTTTTGGCTTCAATTTGCTATTTTCCTTTATTTTTTATGATTTTCTTAATAAAAATAAAAGAAAAATAAAAAAGCAGGTGAAATGAGATCGGAAAAAAGAAAAGAATAGACGGTGATGATCCTAATGACAAGGGCAACCCATGGTAAAAATGGGGTACAATTCTGAAAAAGTTGCGGAAAGCCCGAAATGACAGAATTTTGGCAAAGTGGACAGATTTCTCAGAAACAGGTCAAATGGAGTCCAAATTGAGAAATTTCAAATCCTAAAGTGCATTTCACGACGAGATAGGAGCACATGTCAAATTTGGTAACAAGCGATCCGGGAAGCCCGAAGTTAAGTATTTTTCACTTCACTATCAAGCTCATTTCCACTATTACCTTCTTGGAGAGAGCAAAGAGCACACAGGAGCATCCGACCTTCTACCACCTTCTACGACTGCTACGAGAGCTCAGAGGACACCAGACATGAGAGGTAGACTCGTTGCCATAAGCTTTTGATGCTTATCGTTAACTTTTGTCGCGAAAACTCACCAAAACCAATAAACAAGAGCAGACGGGGAATAGGGAGGAACGCTAGGTAGGGGCACAACCGCCTAACCAAACCTTACAAGAACTTAGAGGTGGGTTACCCTAGTATAGGAGATGAGTTTCTAGCACTCAAAGCTCGAGAAAGAACGACTGGAAAAACCCTAGGTCAACAGAGCCTGCAAGAGGCAAACAGAAAAAAGTTGTCGGAACGACACAAAACTTCTCAGGAAGCTTAACAACATCGAGGGCAATGCAACCTTGGAGTATCTCCGGGTTTGGATCACCAAAAGTAGGTCGGAACAACCGATTCGGCTGCGGACACACAAAGCGTCATTTTGGCATAACGGCTAAAATTGACGACCAAATGACATGAAACTTCACGAGCAGTTTCAACTATACATGGATGACTTATGTTTGCAAGCAAAACCCAAAAGAAAGCTGATTCACTTACCGATGGTGAAAAAGACGCTTTCGAGCAACCAAATGGATAAAGATGGAGAACGGGGAGCCAAAGTCAAGTCCAACCAACTGGATGGCTTCACAACATATCCAATGAGCTGGAAATGCAACTCTCAAGAAGAAAAGTTGAAGAAATTCAACTCCAAGGCAAAAAGACGACTTCGGAGACTGAAATGCCTATAAGGGGGCTTTTTAGCTAAACTGATGACTTTTTAAGTTGAAAACTAGTTAGCAGGGCTTAGGGCACTAGCACAAAGCATTCTTTGCACAAAAAGACCAACATTTCAAGAAAAGACATCATACGCGTATGATGTCTCACAGCATGATTTTCACATTCATTTCAACATTTGAGTGCATAGCCTCATTCCACATGTTAATCACATCCTATGAACCAAGTATCATGAGAATTGGAGTTAGAAAACCCAAGGAAAACCAAAAAGACACAAAGTAGGCCATAAAATTGATTTTTGGTCCTAATTTTGTCAAAATAACTCCAAACTCATTGAAACTTTGTAGGATTGTTGATTAACACATCTACAAGCTATCTGGAACCAAAAAGCACCATTTTGACACAAAAGACATCATGCGCGTATGATGTCTATTTGCACTTACAGAGCCAAAAATGCTCATTTGTCATCATACATCCATTATATATATCTAATACATGCTACATATGAAGTTTGGAACCATTTGGTCAAGTGGATCACCCCATTAGCCCAATTAAGAGAAAATCCTTCATACAAAGCCTATTTTTGTCCCAAATCCAACATATTCAAGTCCAAACCAAGATTTGAGTATAAATAGTCCTTCACTAGCACATGGAGAGTCCACAGAACCAATCCCATGAAAAATTGATGAAAAAGACATCATACGCGTATGATGTCTCTAGAGCCATTTTTAGTCAAAATTCTATCCAAACTTGATAAATCCACTGAATAAGCCTATCTAAAGCCAAAACCAAGCTTATAGAGAAAATTGGTCCAAAAATGCACTAAAAGACATCATACGCGTATGATGTCTCACTATGTGATTTTGGCACCTCAGGGCTTCAACCACCAAACAGAAGTGTTCTACATGCCATTTGAAAGTAACCCACCAAGTTTTACCCAATTTGGATCATAAAATCCAATTCCCTTTCAAAATTTTGCCAAGAGCCTGAACTGGACTGAACTGGCCAAAACTTGACCAAATGGGATCCAAACTCAAATCCAAGCATATGATACTCATGTATACACTATCAGCTACAAGCACAACCAATATGAAGTCATTCTGACACAAAAGACATCATACGCGTATGATGTCTCAAGCATGTTTTTGAGCCCAGTTTGCATATTTTTTCACCTACATTGCATCCTTAGGCCCTGAATAGCTCATGTTTCAATTTTCAAGTCATTTGAATAGTTAAAAGCTTCATTTCGGCTTTCAGTACTAAAAAGACGCTAACTTCTGAAATTGGAGTTACAGGATCCATGGATTCCGCTAAGTCATCGGCAACTAAGAGAAAAAGACCAACCATCAAGGATGCTCTTGCAGAAGCAGAACCTTTTGATATTCCAACAGAAACCTTCAAGCCAACCAAGACTTGGGTGGAGGAAGCAGTACTAGAAAAAGAGGGAATAAAGATCTACCAGGGGACTTTCAGAGATCCTCAAGGGCAATCGGTCGATGTGCCTATGATCCCACGAGAATTAGTGGATTATAGCAGATCAGAGAACATCAGCAGATACCTGGAAAAGGCTGACTTACACAGGTTCTTCACCTCGAGACCATCAGGTGTAGACACAAGAAGAGTGTATGAGTTGGCAACATCCATTCAGAAGGATGGGAAAGCCACGTTGACAGCCATGGATGGAGAAACAGTTGAAGTACAGATCACTCCACAGCTCATTGCAGATGCATTGAAGCTGCACAACAAAGGGAGTTCTGTCAGAGAAAGAAGGGAGGCCATAGAGGTCTATGGATCAAAGAAACAAAATACAACCTACGGAGATATGGCAGATCAACGAGCGGCAACCCTTTGCCGATTATACAACCAGTTTTTCCATGTGTGCAGTAAAAGACCGCAGAAGTATACTACACCACCCCATGCCATTGCGACTACCATCACATGGGCACTGAAGAGCAACGTGCCAGAGGAGGTGAATTATGCTCAATACATCCACGAGCAAGTAATCGCCATGCACAACCAGAAACCAAAGTACATAGGAGGAGGAGAAATCCTAACAAGAATAGCTTATGAAGCTATTGGAGCTAGGGATCAAGGGCCACGGATTCCCTCCCAGAATGAGTGGCTTAGAGAAGCCGATGAGGAGGAAGAACAGCAAGAAGTATCCAAGAGGGCGTCCACAAGAGCACGCCGAAAACTAGAAATAGTTTCAGAACCTGAAGAGGCTGTGGACGAGCCGCTCAAGAAGAAAGTGAAGAAGAAGGCCGATCCCAAGCAAACCAAAAGTCAAAAAGCCGCAAGAATGGAAAGGCTGGTGGAGCAGTTTAGAGCGGAAAGAGCTCTAAAGGGGGACTTTGAAGAAATGTGGGTGCCGGACCCAAGTAAAGTTGGAACCAGCTCAGCCAGGCCACATGTTGATCAATATGATCAATATATTAGAGGTTATGAGGAGTCGGAGGCCATACTGGAGCAGCAACCTGTCGAGCCTTATACTGAAGAGGAAGTACAGCTTTTAAAAGCTGAGCTGCAAAAGGACGACAAGGGGAAGAAGAAAGTGGATGAGTCTACTGAACCTCAAGAGAAAGACGAGCAAGCAAACAAAGGGAAAGCCAAGATGACTGAGGACAATCAACCCTCTTTTACTGTTGTAGCAAGCCCGAAGAAGATGGAAATTATTGTGGAGAAAACCACAATAGAAATAGAAACAGAAATTATGGAAAAGCCGGAGGCCGGGACCAAGGAAAAGGAGATAGATCCAGTTCAGCAAAAGAAAGATGATTACGAGGATCTGGTAGCGATCGGATACAGTGAAGAAGAGGCCCTGGAGGCAGTTTATGGGATATCCCTACGGAAACAAGATGATCGGAAAGGGACGAAGGAAAAGACAAAGGGTACAATGGAGAGTAAAGAGAAAATGGACGAGCCGAAGCCATTGGAGGTGGTGGCAGAAAGAGCTGTCAAGTTGACAGATGAAGATGAAAAAGACATGCACATGGTGCATGAACTGCTCAGCAAGATTAAAGAAAGATCCAGAGCAAAAGAAGTAGCACTTGAGACAGCAAAACAAAAGGAAGCAGAGTTGCAGAAGAAGTTAGAGAATGCTATGACTGAATCTGAAAGTCATAAAGCATCACTCTACGACGCAGAAAACGAGAGGGACGGCTTGATACTCCAACTAGCCGAAGCTTCAAGAGAGGTAACAAGTTCACAGGAAGCAAAGGAGCGAATAGAAGATGAGTTGGAGGCAGCCAAAGATGAGCTCATTCAGCTAAGGGAAAGAGTCGAACTTCAAGAAAGGACAATCATGAGACTCAGGACCACCCCTAGAGCTAGCAGAGCAGGAACAGAACAAGAGGGAGCCCTCGTACCAGCTCTGGAAGAGCAGGTCAGAAGTTTGCAAAGAGAGCTGAGGTTAGAGCAAGTACAAAGATTGCACATGGCGGAGGGATCATTGGCTGCAGAGGAGAGGCTCACATCAGAAAACCAAACACTAAGGACAGAAAATGAGGCCCTCCGCAAACAGCTCCAAGACCTCCAAGAGCAACAAAGAAGAGAAACAGAGACACCACAAGAAGAAGCAGGGGGAGCAGCCATAGAGCTACCAGAAACTGGAGAGGCAACCACAATCGAAGATCCAGCCCCAGTTCAAGAAGTGGCCTCAACTTCAGGAATCTCTGAAGAAGAAGAACAAAGGCTCCAGGACCAAATAGAAAAGTCAACAGAGGAAAGTGCCAAGGCGGAAATGGAATGGGAAAGGAGACTCCTCATCTCCATTAGACTTCAAGGGTTAGACACAAAAGTGCTCCATGAAGAGTGGATGCAACCCAGCCTGCCTTTCCCTCTGATGAAATTTGAAGTGATAAAGATGAAAAAGAGAATAGAGGAGGAGCAGTATGTCGCTCTTTACGAAGGCGACATCACAAAGGATGAACAATCAAAGAAGATTGTAGATTCTCAACCTAGATGGAGGAAAGGTTGGCTGAACAAATACCCAGCCTACCTCATCTACTTGGTAGAGGCTCCAAAGGAGATTCGGGAGGATGCAACCTTCTGCCCGGTGCCAAGAGTCAGAAACTAGAAAGAGCATGACAGGATTGCAGAAAAGAAGCCAAATTGGCTTAATTATCCCAGGATGCCAGGACCAAAGGAAGGAGAGAGAATAGGTAAAGCCTACATGGTGAAAACCCTAACGGGCACCATCAAACTCTTTACTGGCTCTCCTGACCTTTCGTGTCAGATGCTAAAGAAAATCTGCAGGACTCTCTTAGCATGCATTGAAGTGTTCGCGCCAGATAAAGCCACGACCTCGAGTCTACTATCGACGGCCGACACAGTGACGGATATGATGTATGATCTTTCATTGCAGCCATCACCAAAGGTGTTACATCTCTTATACCAAAGAATTATGTTTTTGCCTAGCTTCCACATGCAAACATTCGAAGAAGCTTTCTACACCGGCTTTTTCACTCACGAAAGCAAAATATTCGGCCCAACCTTGACCATCGGCAACCTACGCTACGAATCACATTTGCAGATGCTCAAGACGACAGGACTCTATTGACCAAGCCTAAAAGTCATGTCAGGGACGACATGAACGCGGAGGGGGGGAGTGTTGAGCCAGCAGAGGATCCCAACCACATTTTTGCTCACACCCATCATTTTGTAACCATTGATTGTAATAAATGTCTTTTCGACATTAATTTTGATTTGAGCCATTCATTAAGTAACGGGACTCAATTGAGTTTCCAGCCTGTAATCCCGATGTAATTTCACCTGCTGATGTAAATAATTAGAGATGTTCTCACCTCCAAGGCTGAGGTATATAAGCCAAAGTTTTGTAACCTAAGGGAGATTCAATTATTAATCAAAGTGAGTTTTTGAGCGCCGTGACTGTGTCTGAGAGAGAGAGAGAGAGAGAGAGAGAGAGAGAGTCTTATCTCCTTGCTACGCGAGCTACGGGGCCGCCATTGGAGAAGCGACACCGCCATTGTGTTAGCAACGGTGAGAGCTACGCACAGATACCAAGAGTGCGCGCTATCGGCTTCTATGTGTGGTAAGTTCCTACGAGCTTCGGTGTGAGTTTTCTTCCAACTCGTGTGTCGGAATAGAGCGTGCAGCATATCTATAGAACCACAACGAGTAGAGCTACACATTAGTACCATCAGGGTCAAGTTTCGGTCACCTGTATTTTTCGGCCTGTCTTCATACGCGTTTGCCGCACGGAGTGGTTATAGGTTGATTTTGCAGTTCAAGTCTTTAGGGTGTTGTTCTTACCTAGTGTATAGACTTCCCCTTGAGTTTGAGATCGATTCAATGATTCTAGATCCTGTTTCGTATAGCATTCGTTCGTAGTACGGATTTCAGTCACTTGCGTATTTTAGAACTTAGATTTGATTTCCTTAGTAGTGATTGTCATTAGAAGGTCGAGTAGGTGATTTGACACCCACCTAGTTGTTTCCATGCGCCTGCGGGTCAAGCTCCGTCCTCGTCTGACAAATTCTGTTGTTGGTTGAGTTCTCGCTATTTAGCTTCCGCTAGCGGCGTAACCGCCTTAACAAAGAACATATGGTGGCAAGCGGCATGGGCACTCCCACACGAGGACCATGACAATTTGAGGTGGTATTTCAACCGTTCAGGTATTCAAGAGGCAAGAGATCAAAAATGCAATGGGGAACTCCTCAATGTCCCTGGTATTGGCAACTTTGAATAGAGTGGCACATTGGTGGCAACTTGAAGACCCTAAAATGCATGTTGGGCACTAAGGGCAGTGCAAATACTTTATTTCCATGCATTTTTTGTTGCCATGCAAAGATGCCTAAGGATGCATTGAGGAAGTGCATAGGGGTCATAAGATCAAAAGTCCGCAAGCAAGCATGGACTAAGATCCCAAACGATAATCAAAAGGCAAGTGGGGAGCACGTGTGGTTCAATGGCATCATGACTTGCGACCAAAGCAAGCCACCATCTCGTGCAGAGGAGGATCCAGATTGGCATCCCATTCTTTCAATTCCCCTTAATCAAGTGCATGTGTGTTCCTTGCATTTGAAACTTATAATTTTGGACAAATTGCTAATGCTCCACATAAATTATGCATGGAACACGGAGCCAGAGTTGCGGAGAGAGGAGTGCATTCTCACGCTTGAAATGACTTTGTCATCGATGGGGCTTCACTCCGGTGCAATAACCCACTCAAAGGACCGCAAAAACCCAGCAACCACACAAGATAACCCTATAAGATATGTATGGGTGGGGCAAAGGCAAGACACTTGCTTTCAAACTATGGTGAGGCTCAAAGCCATACTCCTTTTCAGATATGGAAGCAGGTGTGTGACATAACAACCTACCTTGGCAACAATGAGGCATCACTAAGGCTAAAAGAGCACGTGTATGGGAAGCATGCGATGAGATGATGAGACTTTTTGAGCAGCCGCACCTTAGTGAAGATGAGATACGATCATTCAAGTTGTCTATTAATAAATTCACAGAGCTAATGGCTGATGCATGGGGCGAAACCCATATCACACATTACATGCATATCTTGTTCGCCCACGATCCATACTTTCTTGACAAGTATGGATCCCTTGCGCTCTGAAGCAATTGAGGGATGGAAAGGTCACACTATCAGGAAAAGGTTGCCTATTTTAAGAGCACTCAACATGTTGGTGGCAAGATCCATAGCAACACATTTCACGAGATGTTCAATTTGTTCTACCATGCACTAACCAGTAGGAAGAAGCAAAGGGCATGGGGAAACTTGTCTCTTAGGCTCCATATTGTGAAAGTGGTGATTGTCCAAAGAACTCAAGGATATCTTGGGTTGAATGCATGCGAGAAAGCATCAGCGTGGAGGAGAAATCGGTGAAGAGTAGGGTGCACGTGGATTCTCATGCGGTAAAAATTGTAATCTCCATTTTTTGGAGCATATTAATGATAAATTGTAATTTCTTAAAAAGTTGGGTCCTATAAATATCAAAGTGAGTTTTTAAAGTCTTTTATAAGTTTGTAAGTTCTCTCTCTCTCTCTCTCTCTCTCTCTCTCTCTCTCTCTCTCTCTCTCTCTCTCTCTCTCTCTCTGTGTGTGTGTGTGTGTGTGTGTGTGTGTGTGTGTGTGTGTGTGTGTGTGTGTGTGTGTGTGTGTGTGTGTGTGTGTGTGTGTGTGTGTGTGTGTGTGTGTGTGTGTGTGTTATGCTTTGGCTGTGTCTAGCTTACATGATGTTGAGGAACACATCATTCAAAAAATTGGATGGCTGCCATGCAATCAAAATATGATGCACTTATAGAAAATGACACATGGACTTTATGTGATTTGCCTCCTGGCAAAAAGGCCATTGGTACAAAGTGGGTTTACAAGTTGAAACGCAAGCCGGATGGTGAGGTTGATCGCCATAAGGCTTGACTTGTTGCAAAAGGCTCTGCGCAAAAAAAAGGCATAGATTATGAAGAAAATTTTTCTCCCACTTGTCGTATGATGACTGTTCGTTTTCTATGTGCATTGGTAGCTCATTTTGGTTGGGATGTACATCAATCAGACATTGTTACTACTTTCTTGAATGGTAACATATTTGAAGAAGTTTATGTAATGCAGCCTCACGGTTTTGTCAAGAAAGGACAAGAAGACAAAGTGTGCAGATGTAAGAAGGCTTTGTATGGGTTGAAGGAATCTCCTCGTGCTTGGTATGAGAAAGCTGACACTCATTTGGTCAAACGAGGCTTTCGTAAGAGTCCAACAGAAAGCACATTGTATGTAAAGCGTGAGGGTGATGTACTTCTCATTGTGGTTCTTTATGTAGATGATTTGTTGATCACTGGACCAAATGAGAGACATATTGCTGAATTTAAGGCCGATTTGAATGCTACTTTCAAGATGAAATATTTGGGGTTGTTGCATCATTACTTGGGTACAAGGTCCTAAGTTGAAGACCAAAGAGGCTAGGAAGAAAGAGGGTGGTTACACTGCAAATGCTAGTTCCACTACAAATGCAGCCATTGTTGAGTCTTCTGTGAAAGGAGACTGTGATGCTGACGTTGATGTAGAATGGGCTTTTAGTGCAGAGTGCACTTACAATCCTGCTGTCCATGATGCATGCATGTTAGTTGCTGCAGATTCACATGTGTGGTATTTAGATAGTGGTGCTACAAAGCACATTACCTCACATCGTGAATTGTTCACCTCTCTCGAGTCTGTCCCTCATGGGAATTCAGTCACTTGTACCAACAATGCCACTTATCCTGTTCAGGAAGTTGGAAAGATTCTGCTTACTGCTACAAATGGCAGTTCTTTCACACTTGTTGATGCACTTTATGTACCTGGGATCAAGAAGAATCTTTTGTCTGTATCTGCACTTGCTAGACTTGGACTTGTAGTCAAATTTCTGGATGACATATATACAATTCATGTTCTCAGTTTTGGTGATGAAATTGTTGCATCTGGCCTTTTGTGTCGTGGGCTGTATAAGCTCATTTTGTATGACAAGTGTGGACAAAATTTTGCAAATGTAGTTGCAGATTCAAGGGCTGTTTCAAATGCAAAATTGTGGCATGCACGTTTTGGACATCTGAATTTTGCCAGTTTGCTGCGTTTGCAGAAATCTAATATGGTTGCTAGAAGTTCGAATGTAAATTCCAATGAGGCAAATGAGTGATGGTGGTTTTGCCTTATGTCAAAAAGTTACATATAGACATTGCTATGTAAGTTTGGACTTGAGGAATGCATACCTATTGCCACTCCCATGGAAATAGGTTTGAAATTGAGTCTTCATGATGTTGGTGATCCTGCAGATGTCACTCCTTACCATATTGCTATTGGATGTCTCATTTATGTATGCAACACGAGGCCGGATATTCAGTTTGCAGTCTCACAGGTTAGCAGATTTATGCATAGCCCAGGGTCTAAGCATTGGCAGGCTGTCAACAGGATTTTCCACTACCTTAGTGGCACTTTACATCTTGGCTTGTTTTATCCAAAGGGGGGATCATCATTGCCTCCAGACTTACATGCTTTTTTGGACTCAGATTGGGCTGGTTGTTTTGACACGCGAGTGTCCAAAAGTGGTTTTTGTTTCATGCTTGCAGTTCATGTATATCATGGTTAAGCAAGAAGCAACCTACTGAAACATTTAATGGTCTAGTAACTTGTGGGTAGCGGAAAATAGCATGAACATAGAGAGCATTTCATTAAAATAGCTTCCTAATGAGAATAACAAGAGTGCTTGGGTGGAGAGAGCAACAAAAAGTATAACACCTAGTTAGATAGCATGAACAATACTTCAAAAGAGAGAGAAATTACTCAATTGACAACAGTTGAGGATTGGATTTGCATGGAGCCGGTCCCCCCTCCAGAAGGCTTTGGATTATGGTTTCTCCCATCAAGAGAGACATTTTACAGTACAATTCTTTGTATTCCTTCAATACTAGCTAGTGCAATGAAGATGGAAACTTTGTGCACTAAGCAAAACACTTATCAAACACAACATCAATTCCCTCACGGTCTTAGACCCAAGACCTAACACACCTTCGAAGATGGTGAGAGCTAGCGGGGTATGAGAGTAGATTGAGAGGAAGAAGGAGTATTCTTATGAGAAAGATGTACATCTCCGGAGGCCTTGGTTACATATTTATAGGCTCTGGGCTTTCTCAAAACATGAAAAGCTTCAGTCTCAAAAGCGTTTGGTCCAAAAGCTGGCACCCCAAAAGCTGCCAACGCATATCGCAAAATTCTGGCCAATGCCACGTCAACAGCCATCAGAAATTGCGAAAATGTCTATACAGCCCTGCCATGTTAGCACGGCACGTCCTTGCTTTATTTTTAGCGTTCTTGCGTCCCCTGAGCCCCATCGGACGGGGTCCATAAGTTGGTATGGGAGATACCTCACGGACATGACGACTACACATGGGTTAGCCATACTTAATGGCTTACAGCGATTTCCTGGAGCACAAAAACGAACTCCCGTTTCTTCATCTCAAATTGCTCTTGTCGTTTCTTCTTCTTCCAACTCTATAGCTTCCTGTTGTAGGCTCATGTACAACCGGTTTGCTTGCCATGACAACAAACGACTAATGCTTTGATACCATTGTAAGCGTAGAGGGTAGCATCACGTGCCAACTGGAACAAACTTTAGCACTTCAACACAACTTGAAACTGAGGGAGAGAAGATCCACACGATAGGCACGTAGCGGCGGAGTTCCACTCCCATGTGCACTGACCCCAAAACCTTGACGTCCTTATTGGTATTTCTTTTATATTACTCTTGACAAAGGTACAACGTCCGCAGAGAGACGCTTTGCGATTGCAACTGCAAATCTGCGAGAACTCTCCCCAAGTCTCATATTCAAAGGCCCTAGGCTTGAAAGCATCAGATACAAAAAGCTTGCATTGAAATGCATTAGATCCAAAAACTTAGTGCCCCAAAATCAGACTTGCTAATTGCGGCAGTTTTGCCACGTCATCGCATCTGTAAAATGCCACATCAACACTTTTGTGATAGGAAGCTCAAGTTTTACACTCAACAGTAAAAAAGAAGGAGGATCCTCACTTGCACCCATATAATCAAACAAAACATCGTGCGTGTCTTGGAAGTGTATTACATGTGTTGATAGACTCACTCTAGTTGTTCTTCATGTCCTTTTTTCCCCAAAAAAGATTGACTATTTTACATATCTTTTCATAATAATGTTGATTGAATCACTCCTATTTCTTTTTTTTCAAAGAGCTATGTTTTAAGTCTGTGGGGAGGTACATGATCTTGGTATACCATAACCTCAAACGTACTAGTCTTTGTAAAAAGAATTAAACAATCTAAATGTCCATCTACAGTTTTGGAACAAGTTCTTAGATAATTCTCCAAGTGTATCTCCAAGACTAGAAGCCCAAAAAGGATTGTTATCTTGTTTTTAATAACTCTATTGGTGAATATGCACATAATTGTAGTTTTTCACTCGGGAAATTGTAATGGTCTCTCAGTAACATATAGCAAGTCATCTTTGAATATGCCAAAATAAAAAAGTAAACCATTAAATATTTTTCTTTCTAGTAAGAGCTAATAATCATATAGGTCCCACATAGCCTCTAGTCAACCCTTTACACATTTTCTGACTATATGTGCAAATGAGCAAGATCTCCAAGATTTTCAAAACAAAAACAAGATCAAGAATATTAAAGTATTCAAGCCTAATATTACTAATACTTAAGTTCCCTACAAATCATCTATATGCACCTTCTTTGCATCAGGACATGGTAGCTTAACATAAAGCTGTTAAAGTATTATCCATCAGAATCATCACCTACAAGAGAGAATAATTGAAAGGATCTTCATGCACAAGGTTGATATACCTTGTTGTATTCAAGAGAACAATAGTCCCTTTTGGGAAGGTGAAGAAATTAATTAATAAATACACATAAAGATATTCCCATTCATCTAAGATCAAACTTTTACTGTCTCAGACCCTTGGCTAAAATATATCATTAGAGAAGCATTTCCATCGAATCACCAAGTATGCAACCCAAAACCATTTGGACCAAAAAATTAGACCTATAAATAATTAGTAAAGAAAAAGACCATCATTACATGGCATCATTCAAAAATTTAAGTGAACATCTACTAAGAGATGGCAACCACAAGCCCATTATGAAAAGGAGAGTTAAGGGAAGTAAATTCTTAGTAAATTACCCCATAACACCTTCAACAAGGAGTCAAGGGTCAGCTAAACCTTCAATGGTGCTCCATGCACAAGAGAACTTAGGCTCTATTGTAGCCAGCAAGTAGCTAGAGCCAGACTAGCAAAAAACTAGCAGGTGTCAAATTCTAGAGTAGGATGTGCATTGTTACTAGTTCTAATGTATATACACAGTGCTACAATACCATTCCTAGAGGAGGATTCTCCTTTCTTAGTGTAGAGTGCACAGTGCGTGCGGAGTGAGATGGAGAAGAAGAGAAAACATAGAGTGCTGATGGAGCTCTCATGGTGGAGTTGTTAGTGAGGATTGGAATGCCTTAGTACTCCTTATTATTCTATATGATCAAAAGAATAGATAAGGTTAGTACGGTCAATGTGATGGGTTTCTAGCCAGTTAGCATGAACCCTAACAATCTCCCACTAAAAGGCCAATGTGGCCCAAGTGGCTAAAGGTGTAAATATGTACATATGTACAAATGTGAAGCAATCTTGTGGCTTCACCCTACAACCATCATCTCCATGAAATGTGCCAACCACTCGGAGGGTAGGCTCTTTGTGAGAGAATCTGCCAATCAGTTGCATGTCACATGATAACGAACTTCTACGTGTTTTGATTTGGAGTGAAACATAGGGTCTTTTGCTAACACAATCACACTGACTATCACAATGCAATAATGGAGTCTAATTATTCCAAGATCTCCTACTAGGCAAGCTAACTATACAGCTTCCTTACCAGCATAAAATGCTACCACATACACTACCCTTGTGGTGGAAGATGACGTATAGTTTTGGAGACATGATCTCCAAGACATGGCCACTCTAGCAAATAGAAAAACATATCCAGATGTGGATCTTTGACTAACCACACACCTCGCCTAATTTGCATCTGCGTAACCCACAATGGATGCATCACTATTTACAAAGCGCAAGCACTTTTTTGTCATACCTTTCAGATATCTCAAAATGTGATTCATTTTTTCCCAGTGCTTTCAGCTAGGATTTTCCATAATCTGCTAACCACTCCCACAACAAAAGTAATTTCCAATCTTGTGGCATAGAGTACATAAGACTACCGACCGCTGAAGAAAATGGCACCTTGGCCATTTTCTTTTTCTCAGCATCAGACTTGGGAGCATCATTCTTGTTAAGTTTTATATCTACCTTCATTGGGATACTCAATGAAGCTTCCCCCCCTTGTATATTAAAATTTTGCAAGGCTTTGTAGGAATACATATTCTGAGACAACTCTAGTATTCCACCTTTTCTATTCCTCTTGATAGGCATATCAAAAAAGTGACTTACATCGCCCAAATCCTTCATAGAAAATAACGTGCTAAGTGACTTATTCAAGATGGCAATATCACCTTTAGATTTCTTGGCAATGAGCATATCATTGACTTAAAGTATCAATATGATAAGTGAACCATCATTCAACTTTTGAGTATACAAGTAATGATCCTCCTAGCTCCTTTCATACCCTTGGGACTGCATGTACTTATCAAACTTCATGTGCCACTGCCTTGAACTTTGCTTTATGCCATAGAATGCCTTACACAATATACACACCAGTTATGCCTTCGTAGACTTCTCAAGTTTGACTTCAAAACCCTTTGGTTGTTTCATGTAGACATCCTTCTCAAGTTTGACTTCAAAACCCTCTGGTTGTTTCATGTAGACATCCTTCTCAAGTTTGACTTCAAAACCCTCTGGTTGTTTCATGTAGACATCCTTATCAAGATCCCCATGAAGGAAATCCATCTTGACATACATCTAGATAAGTTCCATGTCCTCACTGGCTACTAGTCCAAGCACAAGATGATTGTAGTTGTCTTGGCTATTGAAAAGAAAATCTCATCAAATTCCATGACTTTATTTTGCTTGAATCCCTTAGCAACCAATCTAGACTTATACTTAATCTCGGGAACTTCCACCATGTACTTCTTCTTATACACCCATGTACCACACAAGGCTTGTTTACCCTCTACGGCTCTGTCAATTCCCAAATTTTTCACAATTGAGTTGTACTCAGATTGCATTACTTGCTCCCACTTCATGCTATTTTCCATCTCATTAGCCTCTTGGTAGCAGGTAGACTCTCTGCAGTCAGTGACCAATAGATAGTCTAATCCTACTTGAAACTGCTCAGGGGCATGAGATACATGTGTAGATCTCCTCACTACCTGAATGCTAGAATCTTCTCTCTTAGAAGCATCAATAGCCCTCTCTAGAACACTACTAGTGGTAAGTTCATCTCTAGGAGACTGAATTTTTTGTGTAACTGCACTTGAGGCTACATCCTCGAATCTCACTTTGCGATATTCAACCTCTATCACAAGTTGTCTATGCATCTTTGATTCATTATAGATCACTTGTGAGCTGTGATGGAAATGACCTATGAACTTTTAGAATAGCGAAATTAAGAGAATTAGAGTGAGCATTTTTTCATGATTACTTTGAGAACATAGAGGGTGAACTTAGTTGGTGGTAGCAACATGAACATAGTACTTTATTAACTTGGCATGAACAATACTTTTGCAAGAGAGAGAGAGTATTAGAGAACATGATAATAGTTGAGGACCGGATTTACTTGGAGCCGGTCCCCCCTCCAAAACGCGTTTGTATTATAGATTCTCCCATCAAGAGAGACTTGCTACACTACAATCTTTGTGTTCCTTGTGACCTCGATGATGCTATGAAGATGGAAAGCTTCATGTATCACGAGCATAACATAAAATTTGAAAAAAGCATTAACTATCCCAAGCCTGCCTCAAACACCTTCGAAGGTGGACTGAGCTAGCGGGGAATGAGGGTAGGGAAGAGGAAGAAGAATCATCCATAGAAGAAAGAAATAGTTCCTCACTTATCATCACTCTTCTTGCTTGGTAGCATAATAGCATAGTAATGAAGATGAAGAAGATGGCAAGATTAAGCATTGAAGAATGACTCTTGGTTGGATTTGCATTCCATAGCCAAGAGTGTTGGTGTAGGTTCTCCACTTCTCAACAAGCTTGGAGAAGGAGATGGAGCTCTTACACTTTGCACTTCACACAATGAGAGAATGTGTGTGTCTATGTGGGAGAGTATACCCCCTCTCAAGCTTGGTCCACCCCCTCTCTCTCTCTCTCTCTCTCTCTCTCTCTCTCTCTCTCTCTCTCTCTCTCTCTCTCTCTCTCGTATTATTTAATTAATTCTCATTGAAATCCTTTAAAGCCTATTCAATAGGATTCAAGCACATCATGAGGGACACATGTGGAGGATTTTGACATGTGTCTTTTATGCTTCTTAAGTCATTTGGTTTGAATTGAACACTTCAAGCACTTAGTCAATTAAGCATGGAAACCGTTTATGCCACTTGAGAGTTTATCTTTGAATTAAACACTTCAAGAACCTTAGTCATTTAAGCATGAGAATCACCTCAAGATTGGGCAAGGTTTCCACAAACACTTTAAGCACTTTAGTTAGCAAACCGACAAGCACCTCATGCTTCGGTAGGATTCTCACCTCAAGGTCAGCCCTAGCTTGCCTAAGGTCAAAGGACTTTTTAACACTAACTTTTGGAGGTCTTTAATGAAGCTAACCCTAAGGTCTTTAAGCTCCATTAGGTAGCATTGCTCTTTAACAGACCATCTCTCATTTGGACCCCTTTACCATTGGTCCTGTGTTGAGATAGATCCGTAAGCACATGTCTATATTCTAACCCTTGTTCTCGTTTATTCTCCCACATTAAATGATCAGTTTAATATGAGAAAATCATTTGGGTTGGTTAATTATTAGATTTTATGACATTACCTCTCTCTTGAAATCATAGTCGTCCTCGACTATGAGGTAGAAGAGATAAAGTCTTAGTCATTAGTCTATGTTTTTTAGCGGGTAGAGGATCCCTTTTCACCCTACGACATCATTCTAAAATGGATGACTAGTCCATTTGGTGATTGGGAGACATAGCTGCGGCAAGCATGTATGCTCTTTAGTCCATATTATACTCCCAAAGTAGAGTGACAAATTCTACTTGGTGTTTGAGTGAATTCATCATCACAAACATGATTCTAAGCATGCATACTATTTAAATTTGTGCACAAAAGAGGATTAGTCTTATAAGACAAAAACATTTTTCATTTAGAAAGCATTTACACTTGCTTACCCTAGTGAAACATTGTAAGCATTGACAAGGTTCATACTATCCTTAAGCTGTATTTCTTGCATCCATCTAGCATCTTCAAAAGGATAATTTTTGAACTTAATAAGATGTCATCGGATAATCTTACCATGCCGTAGTACCTTGTCTTCATGCCGAAGGATAGCTTCGGATTGTAGCACCTCTTCTTGGTCTTCGATTTCGGGAGGGTCTTCAATAATTGGTTCACTTGGTGGCTCTCCTTTGTAGGGCTTAAGTCGGCTCACACGAAAAGCATTGTCTATGAGCCAATGGTTGGGAAACTTTAGTTGATAATCCACTTCATTGATTGGCCTCAAAATTTGAAAAGGACCATAGTATCTTTTTGCTAGTTTAGCATAATACTTTTGTTGGCCCGTAGGATTTTTGTAGGTCATTTGCCTCAATCGAGCCTCGGGAAATTTAAGTAAGACCCAATCATTTTCATTGAACGTTAAGGCCCTCCTGTGCTTATCAACAACAGATTTTTTCCTTTGTTGAGAGATGGATATAGCCTCCTTAATCTTTTGAAAACATTCTTGCAGGTCATGGCTATACTCATCAGCAGCAAAGATCTTCCCATGTACTTTACGTAGCAAGGGACTTTTAGGTCTTCCCTCTATGATCTTAAAAGGTGCTTTTCTTGTAGTAATATGGACAATATTATTTTATGCATACTCTACAAGGGGTAAGTACTTCTCCCATTGTGATCGTTGATCTACTTCTGTAACATAAGTCTTTAGTAGATCGAGTATCGTAAGATTAGCTATCTCACTTTGGCTGGCCATCCGTTTGTGGGTGATAGGCCGAAGAGAATCTTGTACCTAGATTTTCACAGAGACCTTTCCAAAAATTACTGGTCATTCTAGGATCTCTATGTGACATGATGGACATTGGTAATCCATGGTGTTTGAAAATCTGAGATATGAAGAGGGTTGCCATTTGGTGTGCCTTAATAGTCTTTCTGACCGAAATAAAGTGTGCTTGCTTGCTAAACTTGTCGAGTATTGTCCATATTCTCATATTTCCATGGATAGACTTGGGTAATTTAAAGATAAAATCCATGGATATACTCTCCCATGGTGAAATAGGGATTGGCAATGGCTGAAGTAATCCAGGTTGCTTCCCTCTATCATACTTGGTCTTTTGGCATACCACACATTCTGAAACATACTCTTGTATGTCCACTTTCAGGGTAGGCTAATAAAAGTACGTCTTACTCCTCAAAGAGTAGGTGAATGCCTCTATGTCCCGCATAGGGAGAAGCATGGGATTCATACATGACTTTCTCACGAAGGGAGTGGGTAACACATAGCCTATTGCCATGGAGAAGATAACTGCAAGTTGATTGGTTCCTCTTTCTTCCCCAAAGCAAGGGCTGACATTATGTCTTTAAAGTCAGGGTCAATAGCATACTCATCTATCATAGAAGATAGATCATTGTGAGTTGCTATAGACACAACATTAAGTTTTGGTCGTCGTGATAGTGCATCGGGCACTTGATTGTGCTTCCAGCAATGTGAGAAATATGAAAATTAAATTGCAAAAGAAAAATTTCCCGCCTCATTTGTTTGTCGGAAAGCTTTGTTTGTGTCATGAAATACTTGAGACTTTGATGGTCTATTTGTAAAATGAATGGAGTCCCCAATAAATAGTGCTTCCATGTGTCTACGACATGTCGAAAAACTAAAAGTTCTTTCTCATAAATGCCCAAGAGCCGTTTATCCATATTGAGCATTCGGCTCTCATATGCTATGGCATGCCCTTCTTGAAGCAAGACCGCTCCAAGGCCGCAATCACCACAAGCATCACATTGGACCTCAAATGGCTTTGAGAGAAGCATGAGGACTGGTTGAGAGGTAAGCTTCTCTTTGAGCTTGTCAAAAGCATTTTTCTGCTTAGTAGTCCATGAATACCTAACGTTCTTCTTTGTTAAGTCTTGTAATGGTCCAACTATTTGAGAAAAGTTTTCTATGAAGCGTCTATAGTATGCACACATACCAATAAATCTTCTTAGCTCATGTAGATTCCTTGGATTAGGCCAGGCTTTTATTATGAGAGATAATATGACCTAAGTACCGAATCTCTTGAAGGAAAAATTCACTTTTCTTTTGGTTGAGAAAAAGCTTGTTCTCCCCCAATGCTTGAAAATCCAATTGGAGATGTTGCTTGTGTTCCTCCAAGGACTTGTAGTAGATGATGATATCATCAAAGAACACTCTAGTGAATTTGCGGTAGGGTCTAAAAATTTTCTCCATTACTTGATTGAACGTGGCTGGTGCATTAGTCAAGCCAAAAGGCATGACTAGATATTCATAAAGGCCAAACGTTGTACAAAACACAATCTTTAGGATATCTTTATTCACTATCCTTATTTGATGGTAGCCACTTTTAAGGTCAATCCTGCTGAAGTAGGCAGAGCCTTGTAGCTTATCAAATGGATCTTCTACCCGAGGTATGGGAAATTTGTTTTTGATAGTGATATGGTTTAGTGCGCGATAGTCCACACACATGCGGTGTGTACCATGTTTCTGTTGCACTAAAAGGATTGGAGAACAAAAGGGAGAGGAGCTAGGCCTCACCATCCATTTGTCTACCAATTCTTGTACTTGCCTCATAATATCCTCTTGTTGAGCTTGGGAAACTTGATAAGGAGGCTTGTTACGCCATGAGCTTCTTGATAGGAGCTCAATTCAATGGTCATCATCCCCTTGTTTTGGAGGCAAGTCCATAGGGATATCATCGATGAACACATCTTGTAATCCTTTTAGAAAGTTAGACAAGTCTAACTCTTCTTGATTCCTACCATTTTACATTTGATGAAACATTAGGACCTTTTAGGGACTCTTTGACAAAAATCATGTATATAGAAACTGAGCTCTTCATTGATTTATCAAGAGCAAGAGGATTTACAAGTGGTATAGTTTGACCAGACTCATTAGCATCTATATACATATTCTTTTCCCCCCTATAGGTGAAGTAGATTCTCCTTTCAGGGAACTTCTTGTTGGCAGCCATGCGGTTGAACCATGGTGCCCCTAGGATAGCATCCTCATGTTGAAGAGGAGAGATAAAGAAGTCTTCGTTGTCGACATAGCTTTGGACATGAAGTCTCAACTTCTCAATCAATGGAGTAATGGAGGCTTGCTGTCCCTTGAAAGTGGCATCGACAGTTACAACATCTCCCATCTCAAAAGCTTGAATGCCCAACTTGGTGGCCAACTCCATTGATATGAAGTTGTGAGTAGAGCCAGGGTCAAACAAGATGAAGGCATCATGCTCCCTTACCTTTCTCCAAGCATAGGAGATAGGTGATCCTTTGAAATGAGCATCCTCTTTTGAAGCTTCAATAGTGGAAGCTCTAGGAGTCTCATTGCAAGCATTTCTTTTGCGAAAAGAATGATAACCATGTCCTTGCTCCCCACACTTAAAACATTTGTGGTCCTTGCGAAAAGTTTCAAGCTCTTCAGGAGAAAGTTTATTTTTACCTTTGTAAACTCCTTTCTTCTTGGACCGATTTTTGTTGTTGTTGTTGGAATGGCCTTGGGAAGAATGTTGGGCATTGGGTTTTCCCTTTGCATCACTTTTGTATTTATTTTCCATGGGCTTGACATTCCTTCTAGCCCCTTGTTGGAAATTGATACACGAAGAAACCATGGTGTGGTGGATTACCTTTGGTGATAGAACCAGGCCGTTGAGACTTGACATACTGCGCCATCTCTTCGGGTAATCCCACACAAAATTGTTGCCTTTTCTAAAAAAAGTCTATCTTTTGAAAGAGAGTAGCCTTGAGATGTAAATCCCAAAACTTTTCCACATATTTGTGGATATACTCATGAGAGAGAAGCTTCAAACTCCGCCATTTGGTGAGCACTTTGTCCTTTGCATCGCTTGCAAGGAATTGCTTCATGATGGAAACTCGTAGAGTTTTCCATGTCTTTGGGACTTTGTCATTGCCACAAAGGCTAGCCCACCATTGACGAGCCAATTTTTGGAAGTGCATAGCTACATGGAATAGCTTGGAGGACTCTGTGAAGCCCTCATCTCCAAAGGCCCCATCAAATTGCTGGATGAAGGCCAATACTTTGTTGGTGGCACCAAAGGTGCCATCATAGGTGAGAAAAGAGATACTATTTCCTCCCTCTTTGAACTTCTTGAGCTTTTGGGACCTTCGCCATGCAGGGTAAGATTTGCGATGTCCTCCCCTCTTGTATTCTCCAGGAGAATTGTGATAGCTTTTGTCAGAAGAGGAGGAAGGTGAAGAAGAAGGAGAAGAGGGTGACCTCTTTCTTGCCCTTCTCTTCTTTTCTTTCCTCTCTTCCCTTTTGGAATGACGAGGAGAAGGACTATGGTTAACCGTTTCCTCTTGGGAGGAGTTGGCGATTGTTTAGTCCGCCGTCTTTGTGGAGCCACATCTTCGGAGGAACTTAGGGACTCATTACTTTCTTGTTCTTTGGATTCCTCCTCTTGTATGGCAGAGAGTCTTCTTTTGGGGGTCTGATCAAGAGGCCTCCTAAGCTCTTTTTCCTCTTGGAAAGGAAGGGAAATCCCATAAGCACAAAGTTGTTGAGTAACTTCGGCTTGCAAAGTAGGGTTGCCCATAGCTGATGCAACCTAGTAACAAGATAATTAATAAACATGGGGGCATCATCATTAGCACCTTCATGTGAAAAATCAAAGTTATCAATGTTCATTCTATTCTCTTGGTTATTGTTAGCCATGCTAATTGTACTTATGTATTTACTTAGTGTATTCTTTGGCAATTCAAAACCTTAGTTGCTACTCCTCTTAGCCTTTGAAAATAAGCATTAAGTATCTACACCCACAGCTCGAATTGGTTAATTATAGAGAGTAGTGGAGAGGTTCTAACATAGCTTGCTGAGGGATAGCTCCTTTTGGAATTTTTATGGCTCAATAATGGTAAAGTCGTAGGCAAGTCTAAAAAGACCCCATTATTAAGACCAAAGCTCCGAAGGTGTGCACCATATCCCACATAGTGGGCTCAACAGAACCGATAATAGATCCCAGTCCCACTTACCCTAATATAATTAACAAAATCAACCATTAATAGGCTACTTAAGGACCTCTCTTCTTAAGCAAGAAAAGAGAAATCAAATGCTCTGATACAAATGGAAATGGCCTATGAACTTTGAGAATAACGGGATTAAGAGAATTAGAGTGAGCATTTTGGTGAGATTACTTTGAGAACATAGAGGGTGAACTTAATTGATGGTAGCAACATGAAAATAGTACTTTAACTTGGCATGAACAATACTTTTGCAAGAGAGAGAGCATTTAAATAACATGACAATAGTTGAG
This sequence comes from Adiantum capillus-veneris, assembly GCF_014529385.1. NCBI lineage: Eukaryota > Viridiplantae > Streptophyta > Polypodiopsida > Polypodiales > Pteridaceae > Adiantum > Adiantum capillus-veneris. Next base: position 106,616,275 of record NC_140932.1, on the reverse strand, counting down.
GACCGGATTTACTTAGAGCCGGTCCCCCCTCCAAAAGGTGTTTGTATTATAGATTCTCCCATCAAGAGAGACTTGGTACAATACAATCTTTGTGTTCCTTGCGACCTTGGTGATGTTATGAAGATGAAAAGCTTTATGCATCACGAGCATAACATAAACTTTGCAAAAATCATTAAGTATCTCAAGCCTCAGTCCCAAGGCCTCAAACACCTTTGAAGGTGGGGAGAGCTAGCGGGGAATGAGGGTAGGGAAGAGGAAGAAGAATCATCCATAGAAGAAAGAAATAGTTCCTCACTTATCATCACTCTTCTTGCTTAGCATAGCATAATAGCATAGTAATAAAGATGAAGAAGATGGCAAGCTTAAGCATTGAAGCACGACTCTTGGTTGGATTTGCATTCCATAGCCAAGAGTGTTGGTGTAGGTTCTCCACTTCTCAACAAGCTTGGAGAAGGAGATGGAGCTCTTGCACTTTGCCCTCCACACAATGAGAGAATGTGTGTGTGTGTGTGTGTGTGTGTGTGTGTGTGTGTGTGTGTGTGTGTGTGTGTGTGTGTGTGTGTGTGTGTGTGTGAAGAGTATACCCCCTTTGAATCTTGGTCCACCTTTCTCTCTCTCTCTCTCTCTCTCTCTCTCTCTCTCTCTCTCTCTCTCTCTCTCTCTCATATTATTTAATTATATCATTTAGACAAGCCAACAAGCACCTCATGCTTGGGTAGGGTTCCCACCTCAAGGTCAGCCCTAGCTTGCCAAAGGTCAAAGGACTTTTTAAAATTAACTTTTGGAGGTCTTTAATGAAGCTAACCCTAAGGTCTTTAAGCTCCATTAGGTTGCATTGCTCTTTAACATACGATCTCTATTTGGACCCCTTTAACCTTGGCCCCGTGTTGAGGCTGATCCACAAGCACATGTCAATATTCTCACCCTTGCTCCCGTTTATTCTCCCACATTAAATGATCAGTTTAATATGAGGAAATCATTTGGGTTGGTTAGATATTAGAATTTATGACATGAGCTATGAATAACTCTCTAAGATGTTGGATGTAGAGACAATAATCCATCTCTCCATCTACACCATAGCTAGTGAAGATGCACTTGTGTGACTTGGGGTCCAGATTCTTTCTAATCAAAATCTCTTTAGGTACATGTGAAAATGCATCACACCCACATAATCTGTCATAATTAGGCTTCTTGCCTGTCCACATCTCTTGCAAAATCTTGTAGTTTAAGGGTATACTATGCGACCTATTGATTATATGAACTGATGTCATAAAATCTTCTCCCCAAGAATCTTGAGGTAAATTGGCCACATATAGAATGGAAGTGACCCTTTCTTGAATAGTCCTATCTACAAACCAAACTTATGCAAGTATTGATCCCGATACGTACATCCATCATAAACCAAAATAACTAGAATTAGTCTCTTAATTTATGGAGTACATGTGTCAAAAAATCAAGACACATGTTACAGATATCAACGTAGAGAGATTGAGGATGGGCCAAGGACAATGTCCTGCAATCTTAGGCTTAGAGGGTTCCACACATATGCTCTTAACTAACATAGAATATGTGGGTCCATGGGAGAGGAGCTAGGGGTTTGTCTTCTGTTATGGGTGAGGTGGGTAATGGGGTTAGAAAAGAAGAAGGTGGGCGAGCCATGCATGGAGTGGGGTGCATTATACATGTGGCACTGTCTACTTGGTACCATTTTATTCCCAATCCATGTAATCCCATAATGGTATGCCTTTAGCTGGTTTAAACCAAGGCTTATAGGTTTTTACTTACAAGCAAATAAGAATATGATCCCACATGAGAGGCTTCCATGCTACTTTGTGTGTGTATAGCATGCAAACACACCCTTGCCAAGATTCTCTTGAGACTTTTTTCCACACACTTGCGTTACAAAATCTTTGTGCGTTTAATGTCAAAAAACATCGTATAAAAAAAAATGCTCCTTCCTTGCTTCCAAATTGTGAGAGCTACCCCAAAGCCTCAATTTCTAGCACTGCTTGATTTTTTTAATTTGCACTATCTGCTTCCCTTGATGCGGTAGAACAAAGACGATTCCATAGCATAAAAATAAAAAAAATGAAAAACATTGCCTTGATTTTAATTTTGATGCTGAGTGTACAATCAATTGGAGATGTCGCACTGCTTGGTGGTGCTAATTTTCCTCCCTGAGTGTTGCTGGTTGTGCTAAGGCTCGATGCCCCAAACCCCTCTCTCAGAGTGCGCATGTGCAGATGTGTGGATGTGAGAGAGAAGGAGACACAAATTTGGGTGGAGCACATAGTGATTTATCCTCACACTCCTTATTTTAATTAATGTAAAGAATAAAAGAGTTAGTGATGGGTTAGTAATACGCGTCCGACCGGTTGGCTTGAACCCCAACAAGTTATGCTCAATTTTCTAAAGACTACTCTTTCCCTCCCCTTTTTGGAAATAGCAACTTTGAATTTCTAGGAGAAGGTGGAAGAGTCCAAAATATGGAAGTATGAACAAAGAGGTTTAGCTTCTTTGGGAATTTTTGAAGAGGCATATGAATGTTCTAACCCCTCATGCCAATACACATGCCCTTCTACCCTCTCTGCCTCTCGTATTTTGTCGTTTTGAGTCTCGTAAAACTCTTGTGAGATATTAGGAGAATTTTCCATGCACTTATAAAGTGGCATTCATCTTTGGAACTTCTTTAGCCATGAGTGCACTTGATTGCATACCTCATTGTCCTCCATGTGCTTTCTCTCTCTAGTATAGTCATTTTTAGAGAGACAAAGGCCATGATAAAGCATAAAATTCATCAAAATCAACTTTTGATGGCATACCCCTCCATGCATAGTCTCCTTAATTATGCGTGGATCAAGTGGAAGGTAGCCCATTTTTGCTTGGGATTCACATTCAAACGAGAATACTTTTCTTAAGATAAATGGCAAGTCTAGAAGGAGTTTTGGTGGTGTAGTCGTTGCAAAACTTATTTCTTTAAAACATTAGTGTACACAAAAAAATGTTAATGGACATTGACAAAAAGTAAACTTTGCATTAAATCATTGAACATTTTGTCTATCAATATCTTAGTTTACATTTAGAGCATGAAGGAACTCTAGTCTTCCAATAAAGGAAGAGAATCCTTTAACTCTGGTTCTTGCATCCATTTAGCTTCTTCAAGTGGATAATTCTTGAATTTGATCAAATACCTACATAATACCTTTCTACTTTGTAGAATGTTGTCTTTATGTTTACAGATAGCTTGAGGTTGTAGGATCTTCTCTTGCTCATGGAGGATCCTCTTCAATGGGCTCCATTGGAGGTGCACCCTTAAAAAAATTAAGTAGACTCACATAAATGCATTATGTATATGCGAATGCTCAGACAACTTGAGTCTTTAAGTTATTGTATCATTGATTCTTCCAAAATTTGGAATGGACCATAGTACCTCTTAGCAAATTTAACATAAAGTTTTGATGTCATGTGGGTTCCCCTTGTCAACTTTTGAAATAATCTGGCCTTAGGGGATTTAAGCAAAAACCATTCTTCTTTCTTAAACTCTAAAGGTCTTCTATGCTTATCAAGAAACTCTTTTTTGCTTTTGCTATGATGCTTCAATAGCTTCTTTTATCTTTTGAAAAGTTATCTTAATGTCGCACACATTTTCATCGGCTGCAAATATCTTTTGATGCATTTTCAAGAATAGTCAAATTTGCAATTTCACTTTGGCCATCCTTTTGAGGATGATATACATAAGAGAAATCAAGACACGTCTCCATGTTTTCCAATAGCCCCCTCCAGAAGAGACTTGTCATAGCCTTAGTAATTGCTAGATGCATCTTTGGAAATCTTCGATCACTTCAATGAGTTCCTTGTTTTTATCATTGTAGATGTCTATCATTCCTTCCAACCACTCTACCACCACTTGGGTGTCTTCTTCTTGATTGTCCAATAAGTCTTGTAGACTCGATGTAGACTATGGCCACTGACTTTGTCAACATTTACCTCCTATTGCATCCTATGGATAGTTGCTTTTTATTTTTATCATTACAAGCCAAGTGTGCGAGTACTTCACCAAGAGAAAATAGGAGAAGGGTGATTTGAAAATATACAAGATAAAGGGAAAGAAAGAATTTCACTAAAACATGGCATTTCCCAACGCGTTTCAACTTATTGAGTCTCATCAAGGCATTTACCCCTTTCCCTTTCTCTTCATTTTGGAGCTAATCAGCAAGGTCTACTCATTATCTCTTGCACTGCTTGTAGATGTTGGAAATAGGGTTGTAGGGAAACACACATCTCTTGGAGAAGACAAATAATATCAAGGCACACAACAGAGAGTAGTATTATAGTGTGCAATGGAAAGACTAGTTAGCCATAGAGTGATGGGTGTATATACAATGCACGTGGGGAAAAAACCTCCTAATGAGAGAAAAATGCCCCAGTAGCCCTAAGTGTGCTCACACACATTACTTCCACATATGTATGGTAACAAATCCCCTTGGGAGTGATGTGATGAATAAGATGTAGCACATAGTGTATAGGGAACTCATAGGGAAGTGCCATGCCTTGAATGCATGATTAACCCACAAAGGAGAGTAAACCCAAATATTTATAGACAAATTTGAACTTCTTACCAAGAAATGCCTTTGTGAATAGGTCTACAAGGTTGTTTTGTGTTGGCAGGTAAGCCAAGCTGATCTCTCCTACTGAGAGTCTCTCCCTCACATAGTGATAATGCACCTCAATGTGCTTTGTGCGAGCATGAAAAATTGGGTTCCTTGCAATTTCCAATGCACTCTAATAGTCAGTGTAGATGATGTTGGCAGTGTCCTGTCCAACACCCAGATAATCAGCCATAAGGCATCTGAGCCTTACACACTCAACCATAGCTATGAAGATTGCCCTCTACTCAGCCTCACAACTCGAACTGACCACAGTAGGTTGCCTCTTGCTCAAAAATGATATGCATAAATTGTTGAGAATGAAACAGAAACCACCTGTGGACACTCAAGTGTCATAACAACCAACCCAATTTGAGTCCAAAACATCATGTAAATGTGGTAGCAATGATTCTCCCTGGGATAAAACAAGCCAAGAAGCAAAGTGCCAATGCTTAGACCCAAGGCTATGCATAAATTTGCTGACTTGCAAGACTGCAAACTGAATATTAAGCCTCGTGTTGCATACATAAATAAGGCAGCCGACAAAAATTTGCTGAAGAATGACATCAGCACAATCATTAGCATCATGAACTTACTCAATTTCAAACCTGTTTCCAGGGGAGTAGCAATAGGTTTGCAGTCCTCAAGTCCAAACTTACATAGCAATGTCTCTATGTACCTTGTTTGACACAAGGCAATACCACCATCACACTGCTTAAAATGTTTGCCCAAGTAATTGTACCATATACATGTGGTAGTGATGTGTGTGAACACACTTAGGACCCCCAAGGCATTTTTTCCCTCACTAGGAGGTTTTTGCCCCCGTGCATTGTATATACGCCCATCACTCTAGGGCTATCTTATCTTTCCATTGCACACTAAGTAATACACTCTCTATTGTGTGCCTTGAGATTCCTTCATTTTCTCCAAGTTGTGTGTGTTTTCTTGCAACCCTAATTCCAACAATTTGGTACCATAACAGGTTGCCTCCACCTGATCTTAGTCGCTAGCAGCTCCAACACATGCCTGCTCACTTTCTTTGATTTCTATGAGCTTTGGCAAGCATCAACATGTTGACAAATACTCTGGGAAAACTCTATGTTCTGCTCAAATTTTTGATTCGTGCTCATTTCGGCCTTCGTTTCCACTATAGACAGTAAGTACTACACAAAGCTATTTTGTCATTTTGTGCAGAATTTTTGTCAGTGCCATTTTTTGCATAACAGGTCCCTTACAGTCTTCTACGGTTTGTGCTATATAGTACGTGTTGTTCTCGCTTTGTTTCTCCTCTTTTGGCAGGTTTTTACATCAGGTACAACATTTTCCATGGCTAACAACAACACATATGTGTTCAAGATGTTTGCTGCTGAGGATAGACTGGATGGGGACAAATACCCTATGTGGGCTTATATGATGCAAAATGTCCTTGTGTCAAAGGGCATTTGGAATATTGTCCAGGGCATTGATGTACGTCCTGGTTTTGAAGATGTAGGTGATGTTGAGGATGTTGCATGATTTGGTGGCAGTATTGATGTTGCTAGAGCTGTTTTGCCTACGTATGAGCAGGCTCATTGGGATATTAGAGATGCATAGGTTTATGCATTAATTGCATTATTTCTGAAGCACACTATTGCTCCTCACATTCACCTAGCTAAATCAGCTAAACTAACTTGGGATATTATGGTTGTTCTTTATGCAAGTTGCAATGAGGCTAAAATTGCATTGTTGTGTGAAGAGATGGAACCGAAGATTATGCATGAGGAAGATGACATGGACATTTTCCTTGCTTCTATCAAGGATATTAATGAGCAACTTATTTCTGTAGGCAAAGTCGTTTCTCTTGACACTTCCCTTGCGCAGACTATTCTTGATGCTTTGTCAGATTCTTACTAGAATTTTACTAGTACGTGAGAATTATGACCGAAGGAAATCCAGAAGTTTTCAAGTTTGATGCATTATGCACATTGCTGTTGCAAAAGTCATTTTCCTAAACAAAATAGGGCTAAACAATGTGTATTTGAACAAGCCTTTATTGCTGCTCAAAGGAAAGGTGCTAACAACAATTTAGCCACTCCTCATGGTTCTTCTGCAAGTGGTAAATCACTTGTTTCCAATGCTTCTGCTGGAAACACCTCGTCTGGGAATTTTAGTGAAAGGGCAAAAAGAAGTTGCATTTCCATTAGTGTAAAGCTAATGATCACTTGATCAAGCAGTGTCCAAAATCAAAAACAAAAGAGGCTAAGAAGAAAGAGGCTGGTTCCACTACAAGTGCAACTATTGTTGAGTCTTCTGTGAAAGGAGATTCTGATGATGATGTGATGCAAAATGGGCCTTTAGTGTAGAATGCACTTATGATCCTTCTGTCCATGATGCATGTATGCAAGTTTTTGGAGATGCTCATGTGTGGTACTTTGACAGTGGTGCTACAAAGCACATTCCCTCTCATCGTGACTTCTTTACCTCTCTCAAGGATGTACCTCATGGGAATTCAGTCACTTGTGCCAACAATGCCTCTGATTCGATTAAGGGAGTTGGAGAGATTGTGCTTACTTTTGCAAATGGCAGTTATTTCACACTTGTTGATGCATTATATGTACCTGGTATTAATAAGAATTAGAGCTTGTGCATACTGATGTTTGTGGGCCCATGCAAACCCCGTCCTTGGGTGATTACCTATACTTTGTGACTTTCATTGATGATTACTCTAGGCATGCATGGGTGTATCCACTTAAAGCAAATTCCAAAGTATTTATGTGCTTCAAACAATTTTTGGCTATGGAAAAAAATGTCTTAAAGTGTACTATGGGCACCCTCCATTCAGATCGAGGGGGGGAGTATATGTCTCATGAATTTAATGCATTTCTGGCTAGTCATGGGATAAAACACCAATGTATAGTGCCATATACACCTCAACAAAATGGTGTTACTGAAAGGAAAAACAAGTCACCTAAGAAAATGGCACAATGCATGATCAAAACTCAAGCTTTGCCGCATTCATTTTGGCTTGAGTCCATCATGTATGCCACTTATGTATTGAATAAATGTCATTCAAAAGCTTTGCAATCTATGACTCCATATGAAACATGGCATAGCATTCTATTGAGCACATGCATGTTTTTGGCTATTTGGCATATACTTTGGTGCCACAAATGCAACACAAAAAATTGGATGATAAGGCTATTAAATGTAGTTTTGTTGGTTATAGTTGAAAGAACGGGTTACAGGTTGTATCATCCGCAAAAAAAGTGTATCCTGGTCTCATGAGATATTGTGTTTGTGGAAGATTTTGTTCAGCCATTGCTGTCATGTCCTAGAGACAATAATGTAAGCTCACAAGATATTTATGACACTTTGTTGCCTCTTTTCAATGGTGGAAGTTCGAATGTAAATTCCAATGAGTCAAATGTACATCCTATAGAGGTTTTTGAAAATTTTACGGATTAGCCTATTACTGATGCAAATGTACATGATGTACTTGATGAGGAAAAGATTGAGAATGAGCATTCTAGAGGTATACCAAAATGGTTGGTGCATACTTTGTGTGATAGTAAATTGGATGCAGCTTTGTCTAGCTGTACTCATTCAAGTTCTCACCATGCATCTTATGCACCGGATTGTTATTCTTTGACTATGTTTAGCTTATGTGATGTTGAGAAACCTCTATCTTTTGATGAAGCACAAAATTCAAAAAATTGGATGGCTGCCATGCAATCTGAATATGATGCACCTATAGAAAATGACACATGGACTTTATGTGATTTGCCTCTTGGCAAAAAGGCCATTGGTACAAAGTGGGATTACAAGTTGAAATGCAAGCCGGATGGTCAAATTGATTGCTATAAAGATTGACTTGTGTTGCAAAGGGTTATGAACAACAAAAAGGCATAGATTATGAAGATACTTTTTCTCCCACTTGTCCTATGACTACTCTGCGTTTTCTATGTGCATTGGCAACTCATCTTGGTTGGGATGTATATCAATCAGACATTGTTACTGCTTTCTTGAATGGTGACATATTTAAGAAAGTTTATGTAACGCAGTCTTGCGGTTTTGTCAAGAAAGGACAAGAGGATAAAGTGTGCAGATGTAAGAAACCTTTGTATGGGTTGAAGCAATCTCCTCGTGCCTGGTATGAGAAGCTGATACTCATTTGGTCAAACGAACCTTTTGTAATAGTCGAACAGAAATCACATTGTGTTATGGATATGGGATTTGTACATTTATTACTCAAGTGCTCATTAGGAGCTATGGTCATTTGTGCCGGCCGACCAATGTGTATTCATTTTTGAGCATTCGAGAATCTATAAATGAAATACGTGCAAGAGGGAAATGCTCACTCTTGCACGGGGGGAGATTGTACCCAGTGCTTGTGGTGTTTCTTCTCTCCCCTCCTCTCTTCTCTCTTGCCGTGCCGGTGTGGTACTCCGCTCTAGGAGGTGCATCTGCACGTTCTCTCTCGCTCTCTATCTCCCTTTGTTCATGTATCACGCGATTATGTGCTTATGAAATCATCAAATATGTCGATTAGTATATTTTATGGTTTGCAGTATGTTATTCTTGGTATTTGCAGGACCTTCCGCGCTCCGATTTGTAGCAGTGGTATCAGAGTGTAGGCTACGCTCCAAGACTGACGATTTATTTTTTACAAGTTGCAGCTAAGTGTTTTGTTTCCTTATGCTTGTAGATTTTGTTAATGGCTTCAATTTATAATAATTAGTGTCGATTGTATGAGATAGATAATGATCTTTAAAACTTGTAGAGAATCCTTTCGTTATTGTCATAATATAGCGCTTATACAACTATGTTAATTAAACATATTAATATAATAAATTAAATTTAATCTACGATGATACTCGAGGATGAGAAAGGAACAATACTGAGATAGACCCCAGAAGGGGAAATGAGACGAAGAGGGGAGACGAGGCTTGTTAATGCTTCATAGTCTTGAAAAAAATCAATTCCGAGGGATATGAGAAAACTGTCTAGCTAAAGTCATGTGAAACGACCCTTTCATTAGCTATGTTTTTGCTCTGTGATGAACCACACTATTGTTTTATTTTATTTTTGTTCTAATGCACACAAGAACATCATTTTGCAACGCCGCTTATCATGGTGCAGACCTGCTCGTCACCATGAACACAGACAACATGGTTTGTGGGGACCCCAAGAACGCAAGGGTAGCTGTTGCATCAATGACAATCCATCCAGTAGCATTGGTCGCAAGGACGACAATGCCGGTGGCCTGCCATGCACCCATGCTCTCACTCTCTCTCTCTCTCTCTCTCTCTCTCTCTCTCTCTCTCTCTCTCTCTCTCTCTCTCTCTCTCTCTCTCTCTCTCTCTCTCTCTCTCTCTCTCTCCCTCTCTCTCCCCCTCCCTCTCTCTCTCTCTCTCTCTCTCCCCTCTCTCTCTCTCTCTCTCTCTCTCTCTCTCTCTCTCTCTCTCTCTCTCTCTCTCTCTCTCTCTCTCTCTCTCTCTCTCTCTCTCTGTGTGTGTGTGTGTGTGTGTGTGTGTGTGTGTGTGTGTGTGTGTGTGTGTGTGTGTGTGTGTGTGTTTTAGGTCAACCAACGGCCAGTCTCTCTCTCTCTCTCTCTCTCTCTCTCTCTCTCTCTCTCTCTCTCTCTCTCTCTCTCTCTCTCTCTCTCTCTCTCTCTCTCTCTCTCTCTCTCTCTCTCTCTCTCTCTCGGCTAGTTGCCATGCAGCATGCGGTTGTGGTGCGTTAACGAGCAACAAACCTCCCTCTTTCTCATCACACACAGCGCAATGGAATTCTCTCTCTCTCTCTCTCTCTCTCTCTCTCTCTCTCTCTCTCTCTCTCTCTCTCTCTCTCTCTCTCTCTCTCTCTCTCTCTCTCTCTCTCTCTCTCTCTCTCTCTCTCTCTCTCTCTCTCTCGTGTCGACCGCAGTTCAACTGCCCGTCTTCAACCACCCCCCTCATCGTCATTGGCGCCCACCACTGGGCGCAAGTAAAACAACCCATGCAGCATGTTGTTGCCAATACCCTAGTGGCGCCCACCATGCAGCAAACCAACGGCTTGCCCCGCCACTTTACCCATGCAGTAGAGCAACGCAACCAACTTCCTTCCAAACAAGTTTTTTTTTTTAATGGCCGCCAACCACTCTCATGAAGATGACCAGTCAAACTCTCTCTCTCTCTCTCTCTCTCTCTCTCTCTCTCTCTCTCTCTCTCTCTCTCTCTCTCTCTCTCTCTCTCTCTCTCTCTCTCTCTCTCTCTCTCTCTCTCTCTCTAAGTCTCAGCCTCCCACCAACACCCTTGCTCTTCCATGCGGCAACTCAATGCCACTTTGTGCTTGCCATGCAAACAACCTTTCCACTCCACTCACCTGCATGCGGCCTCTGCCAAACCAATGCTTCCCTTACCCGAGGCACCGTGGCCTAATCCTTTTTGACTTCATTCTAGGCTTTCGCTTTTTGCATCAGAAGTTCAATCCTAGATATATTATATGTGTTCTACATCCTATGAAGATAGTTTTCTTTCATTGATTATTTCCTACAATAAATTGTACTCCCCTATGTTTCTCTATTATCATAATCAAAACGGACTATCACTGTGATCGATTTTGTTTTATTTACAAGCAAATTTTAATTGTGATGCAGCAAAATGAAAATCTACAAGTCCGTTAAGCTTTGAGCTTTGATAGCTTGGCTATTTTTCTCACAACGTTAGTGACAATACTGTTGTAGATATTATACCCGTGCGATAAGTAATTATGAATCACACCTAAATAACCTTAATAGAAATATTCATATCGGTGCTGCAAAATTATTGATATAAATATGCCCCGTATTTTTTTATTTTTTTTCTTTGTCTCTCTCTCTTTACTAACTGGGTTTAGATTTTCAAATATAGAATCAACATAATTTTCCCTCAGACTGACGGTTACACTTTAATTTTGTCATTGCTTAAATTTTTAAGATCGTGTCGATATGTTGAATAGCAAAAAAAAAAAAAAACAAGCTATTTGTTCAAATGGTCGTATCTCCACACACGAGATTTAATAAATTAATGGTGTTGTAGGATTTAATACTTCTTAATTAATTGTCTTTGGCATATTTAGTGATAATTTGAACATACAAGTCAGGTGATGGGCATCATCTTGTCTAGTGAGTTTGCATTTCTTTACAGGGATCGAAGAACCCCCTTGCTTGGTTTTCGTGAGGGGTGAAGGGTTGTAAACCTTTTTTGTATACACTTTGTCTATGCGGATTTTATATTTTTGCACATATGCAATGCAACTCTATCGTCAAAAGAGTGACGTAATGGCTCTCTAACCCCATTTATCGTGTTTTCTTTGATGCTTTCTACAATTGTTGAAGATTGCATAAGATTGTACACCCTACTCTTAGGTAGAAGCTAAAGATGTAAAGCCTTAGTATAGCATGGAACTCTTGGGAACAACTGGGGATTGTTGGATAAAATTAATCAATTAGTACCACATGGCAATGTAATGATGACAAACCTATTTTCTTCCTTTATGTTGAGCATAGTCTTATGTACATGTGCGAGATATCTATATTTGTTTTTTATACAAGCAGGTCACTGAGTAAGGGTCTTAGGCACATGGTCTTAGTAAAAAACTTGGTGAACTCACGTCAAGAAACTATCATGACACATGAGAGAGAATCACTTAAAGATATTCCACCCTATATCTCAATTTAATTGTGTTGACATGGCCCGATGTAGTTCCATCAAATGGTATATCACTTGTTATTCTATGTCATCCCTATTACTGTTTTTAATACCCCCTTTTTTTAATATGGTTACAATTAAGGTAATGTATTAGCCTTGAAATTTCTTTTAGATTTATTAACACAATTTCTGAAATTAAAGCACCATGAATAAAATTTTTATTTTTTCATTAAGAGCTACTATTTGACATTCGTATTGTTATCACACAACACTGATCTCTACTGACTCCCATCCCTACATAGTAAACAACTCTCATTTCAGCCAGAGCTAGCCAAAAAGCAAACCACCTCAAGTCATTCCTAGAAATAGCCAGTTTATGAGAGTAGAGTTTATTCCAAAAAAATGATTAGTCATATACAGAGATAAAGACCAGGATTCTAATACATTTGCAACAGGTACGCACACTCATCATCATTACGCCAGATATCATAAAGGATCTCCTTTTGAATAAAAGTTGAACTATCAGCCCAGGGAAGTGAAAGCGAGGGTCAAAGAAGTATTAAGCCAGAGCCAGAGAGCCAGCCATAAAGCAGGCCACCTCAAACCATTCCTAGATATAGCCATTGTATGAGAGTAGGATCAAGTCAAGAGAACCAAAAAAATGTGTTGTAGACCAGATCACTTAACTCGACACAACTAGCAGAAGACACCTGCTATTGAAGTATGGATATCCAATCACAGCTAGCAAGTCAAGGCCACCAGGCCTCCCCATGTTACAACACTATACCCATCTCGGTCAGAATCTTAGTTTATGCCAAATCCCAAGTAGTAAAGCATAAAAAACATAAATATGTATGTATATGTAAGGTTTTTATGGCAGTACCACCACCAAGAACTAGATGTAGTGTATATATGGAAAAAAAAGGGGGGGACCGGATCTAAGCCAGACATCCAAGCAACAAGCTGAAGGTCATATTGTAAGTCAAAGCAAACAGTCTCTCAATAAAGTATCAAAACCAGAATATGTATAAGGTTTACATATATTTTATGGTAGCATAATCATTAGATATAGTGGAATATGTATGTAAAAAAACTAGATCTAAGCCAGACATCCAAGCAATAGGTGAAGGTCAAATTTTTTGTAAGTAAAAACAGTCTCCCCCAAATCATAATACCATAACAAACTTTGGTAGTAAAGCACCAAAAACCAGATCACTATCCATATGTAGAGACCAAATTAAAAGACCAACAAAAGAAGCTGTAGACCAGATTTCTTATCAATACATAGCCAGCAGAGAAACCTACTATTGAAGCACATATATAGATCAAATCACAACGAGCATGATAATACCTTAAGACCCTTGAGACCCCTAGCAAGGGAGAACATGGTTACCAAAAAAAAACCCAGTTTAGGCCAGCCATCAAGAACCAAAGGTTTAATGAGTAATTCCTAATCTGCAACAACAGGCATGTTTACCCATCAGCAAACACTAAATACCATAATAAAATCTTCCTTGGTATCAAAGTAGCAGTTGGATTAACTACCTAGGGAAGTATCAACCAGAGCCACAAAAAGTGGAGCTAGTATTCTATGGTAAAACTACATTCAATTCACCCTTATTCCGTGCCCAAGTGATCCATCATTGAGAAAACAAAGTTCTACTCAGTACATTCTCAAGCTCAGTGAGCAAGCCATAAGTCCAACTATCCAGAATTATGTCATATTTAGCCAAAGGACCAATGATAATCATAAAAAATTCCACCTATTTTATGCTTAAGCCATAAGTTAGTTATTTTTTACTCCTGCTAAACCATAGAGACCAGGTGAGCAGAGCTCCTTGGAATTTAAAAGAGATATTCTCAAAATTTCGCAATAAAACCACAACTCCTCAAGCTAGAAAGAAGTAAAACCTCTAGCCCAAGGAAGTGTGCTTGAACCCCACCTTATTCCATAGTTTATAAGAGTATCAAGGAAAAAACAACATATTGCAGATCAATCATGCCAAAAAGTTTGAAAGCCATCATCCAATCAAGGGCCAGTATCCTTCAAAAAGCCTTATAAATCCAGAGTGGCACAACACTAGAACTTTTCTAGAAGCTGAAATTTGAGTGAAGTTTTAGAACCTGTGGAGCAGAAGCATTCAAAAATACCCTCCATAGTACCCAGGGAGTTTCATAGCCAAGCAAAGGATATCACAGCAAAACCAATGCTCACAAACTAACCAAAATTACCTTCTCTATTTTGCAAAAAAGCAAAAGACAGAAAGAACCCAAGTCTAAGTGAGGGGAGAAGAGCCCCTCACCTTTATATATGAGTAGTCAACTGTTAAGGAGCAGCACAAGGCATGACAGCTACCGTGGGTGTACTGAAACATGATAGGTAAGGCCAAACTTGGTATGTTCATCAGGGCAAGACATCCCATCAGGAGGGAAAGAGGATTCTATAATGAGAGTGATACGCTACCTGCCGCGTCGAGCCACCCAATCTCATCAGCCCTTGTTACCAGCAAGGGAGGTTTTCGTCATGAAACCCCTCGAGTGAAATAGGGGAAAAGAATCTATGTCGTCGGGTCTTTTGAGTGCCATACCCACACACCAATTTATGCAAGGAGAAAAAATGGGAAGGAGACACATCACTTAATTTCAATGAGTTAACTCCTTAAGGGACTACTCCCACTGAGCCAGGCCTTTTAGTGGTTCATACTCGACCAAGCTTATCAAGACAGCAGTGTAAGCTAGTATGAAGGGTCCAAACCTAATTATCCTATGCGTTGATTTCAATCTTAAGGTGGACTCCCTTATGCTCAGTTAGGTAAAGCATTAGCTATATATATAAAGCATTAGCACTTAGTAAGTTGAGTTCAAATGTGAGTGTAGCTAGAATTAGCTAACGTGGTCACATGCCATAAGGTAACCAAAAAAGTGTGGGGTAAAAAATATATAATTATTTACGGTGGATAGCTCCTCTTAGACACTGTATACTGCATAGCAAAAGTTAGGATTTATGATTATGGGAAGTGTATAGTAAAGCATAAGGCAAACCCCATAAGGAAACAACTCAAGTTTAAATTGAGTGCATATAGTTGGATGTCACAATTTTGATTCAAAGGATAATCAGAACCCCTCCAGATGCTATCATGGTCAGATGTTGTGATTGTGTGTGTGTGTGTGTGCGTGTGTGTGTGCGTGCGTGCGTGCATGCATGTGTGTGTGTGTGTGTGTGTGTGTGTGTGTGTGTGTGTGTGTGTGTGTGTGTGTGTGTGTGTGTGTGTGTGTGTGTGTGTGTGTGTGTGTGTGTGTGTGTGTGTGTGTGTTGACAATGGTTCGATTCCCAAGCTCCAATGGCATCTTTCAATTAGAGAGAGAGAGAGAGAGAGAGAGGTACATTAATAGAGAAGGGAACCCCTTCTCTAGTTATCCCAAGCCTCTTTTCTTTCCCTTTTCCTTTGGCATCTTTGGCATGCATATAATGTAGAGTGAAGGGCATTGTGTCTACAATGTGCAAGTCTTTCAAATGCGACAGATCATATCTTCATTTGTGGCCTCTTTGCGCCTAGTGTGGAATGAAGAATAGACTCTCCACAATGGCTTCTTGTATGGCATCTTTAAGAAGATGAAAAATAGCCAGACAAATATAGAGAATCTAGATCAGGATGCTGAGAGGGTAGAAATGGAATCAAGCCTCGTTGAGTGAGGAGATCCATTCAATGAATACGCAGGTGGTATTCAAACTGAAAAAGAAGCTACGTCAGTGGCCAAAAGAAAAGGAGGTAATCCGCATTAGCTACTTCTAGACGGTCTAGAGATTGAGAAATGGAATCTTGGTTCAGAGAAAAACCCCGGAATGGTTAAGATCAATAAGCATCTAAAGCCAAAGAATAAAGAAAAATCCAAAACATTGTTTCAAAAGTATAAAGATGTATTTGCATGGGAGCACACTAGTCTGAAGGGTGTCAATCCAGAGGTGTGCCAACATTGGATGCCACTGAAGCCAGATACCAAAGAGCAATGCTACCTAATAGAGCTTAAAAGACCTTAGGGTTTGCTTCATTAAAGACCTCCAAAATTTAGTGTTAAAAAGTTCTTTGACCTTACACAAGCTAGGGCTAACCTTGAGGTGGGAATCGTACCCAAGCATGAGGTGCTAAGAGGCTTAAAGTGGTTGTGGGAACCTTGCCCAAAGCTTGAGGTGATTTTTATGTTTAAATGACTAAGGTTTTTGAAATGTTAAATTCAAAGACAAATTCTCAAGAGGCATGAATGTCCATGCTTTGATTGATTAAGGCTTGAAGTATTCAATTCAAAACAAATGACTTAAGAAGCATAAAAGACACATGCTTGCTTGCTTGATTGAATAAATCCTTGAAGTATTCCATTTAACCAAATGACTTAATAAGCATAAAAGACACATGTTCAAATGATCCTCCACATGTGGCCCGCATGATGTGCTTGAATGCTATTGGTTAGGTTTTAAAGGGGTCCAATGAGAATTTAGATACATAAAAATAAATAATTAAGTTCTTTCTCTCAAACGAGGAAAAAGAGGACACATGTCCAAAAATAATAATAAAATAATACAAGAGAGGGAGAGAGAGAGAGAGAGAGAGGTGGACCAAGCATAAGAGGGGTATACTCTCTCTCTCTCTCTCTCTCTCTCTCTCTCTCTCTCTCACACACACACACACACACACACACACACACACTCATTGTGTGAAGTGCAAAGTGCAAGAACTTTATCTCCTTTTCCAAGCTTGTTGAGAAGTTGAGAGCCTCCACTAACACTCTTGGCTATGGAATGCAAATCCAACCAAGAGCCATGCTTCAATGCTTAAGCTTGTCCTTTTCTTCATCTTCATTACTATGCTATTATGTTATGCTAAACAAGAAGAGTGATGATAAGTGAGGAACTATTTCTTTCTCCTATGGAATGTTTCTTCTTCCTCTTTCCTACCCTCATTCCCCGCTAGCTCTTTCCACCTTCAAAGGTGTTTGAGGCCTTGGGACTGAGGCTTGGGATAGTTAATGCTTTTTGCAAAGTTTATCTTAAGCTTGTGATGCATGAAGCTTTCCATCTTCATAGCATCACCAAGGTCACAAGGAACACAAAGATTGTATTGTAACAAAGTCTCTTTTGATGGGAGAATCTATAATACAAATGCCTTTTGGAGGGGGGACCGGATCCAAGTAAATATGGTCCTCATCTATTGTCATGTTCTCTAATACTCTCTCTCTTGAAAAAGTATTGTTATGCCAAGTTGATTAAGTACTATGTTTATGTTGCTGCCATCAAATAAGTTCACCCTCCAAGTTCTCAAAGTAATCTCACAAAAATGCTCACTCTAATTGTCTTAATCCGCTATTCTTAAAGTTCATAGGCCATTTGCATTACATTGGTATCAGAGCATTTGGTTTCTCTTATCTTGCTTAAGAAGAGAGGTCCTTAAGTAGCCTATTAATGGTTGATTTTGTTAATTATATTAGGGTAAGTGGGATTGGGATCTATTATCGATTTTGCACCATATCCCACTATGTGGGATATGGTGCAAACCTCAGGAGCTTTGGTCTTAATAATGGAGTCTTCTTAGACTTGCCCATGGTTTTACCATTATTGAGCCATAAGAAGTCCGAAAGGAGCTATCCCTCAGCAACTTCGCTATGTTAGACCCACTCCACTACTCTCTATAATTAACCAATTCGAGCCATGGGTGTAGATACTCAAGTGCCTATTTTCACAGGCTAAGAGGAGTAGTAACTAAGGTTTTGAATTGCCAAAGCATACACTAAGTAAACACATAAGTTTAATTTACATGGCTAACAATAACCAAGACAGTAGAATGAACATTGATAACTCTGATTTTTCACATGAAGGTGCTAATGATGATGCCCCCATGTTTGTTAATTATCATTTTACTAGGTTGCAACAAGCTATGGGCAACTCCGCTTTGCAAGCCGAATTTACTCAACTACTTCGTGCTTATGGGATTTCCTTTCCTCTCCAACACGAAAGAGAGCTTAGGAGGCCCCTTGATGAGACCCCCAAAAGAAGACTCTCTCCCATACGAGAGGAGAAATCCAAAGATCAAGAAAGTAATGAATCCCTAAGTTCCTCCGAAGATGTGGCTCCACGAAGAAGGTGGACTAAACGATCACCAACTCCTCCCCAAGAGGAAACGGTTAACCCATAGTTCTTCTCCTCGTCACTCCAAAAGGGAAGAGAGGAAACAAAGGAAGAAAAGGCCAAGAAAGAGGTCACCCTCTTTTCCTTCTTCTTCACCTTCCTCCTCTACCGATGAAAGCTATGGTTATTCTCCTAGAGAATACAAGAGGGGAGGATATCTCAAATCTTACCCTACATGACGAAGGTCACAAAAGCTAAAGAAGTTCAAAGAGGGAGGAAAGAGTATCTCTTTTCTCACCTATGATGGCACCTTTGGTGCTACCGACAAAGTATTGGCCTTCATCCAACAATTTGATGCAGCCTTTGCAGACGACTAGGGCTTCACGGAGTCCTCCAAGCTACACCATGTAACTATGCACTTCCAAAAATCGGCTGGTCAATGGTGGGCTAGCCTTCGTGGCAATGGCCAAGCCTCAAAGACATGGAAAACTCTACGAGTTTCCATCATGAAGCAATTCCTTGCAAGCGATACAAAGGACAAAGTGCTCACCAAATGGTGGAGTTTGAGGCTTCTGTCTCATGAGTCTATCCACAAATCTGTGGACAAGTTTTTGGATTTACATCTCAAGGCTACTGTCTTTCAAAAGATAAACTTCGCCAAGCAAAAGCAACAATTTTGTGTGGGATTACTTGAAGAAATGGCCGAGTATGTTAACTCCCAACGGCCTGGTTCTATCACCAAAGTAATCCACCACACCATGGTTGCTTCCCGCATCAATTTCCAACAAGGGGCTAGACAAAATGTCAAACCCATGGAAAACAAAGACAAAAATGATGCAAAGGGAAAAACCAATGCCCATAATTCTTCCCAAGGCACTTCCTACAACAACAACAATAGGTCCAAGGAGAAGGGAGTTTACAAAGGTAAAATTAAACTCTAATGAAGAGCTTGAAGCTTTTCGCAAGGACCATAAGTAATTTAAGTGTGGGGGGCAAGGACATGCTTATCGTTCTTGCCCCAAGAAAAATGCTCGCAATGAGACTCCTAGGGCTTCCACCATCAAAGCTCCAAAAGAGGATGCTCATTGCAAAGTATCATCTCTCTCCTATGCTTGGGGAAAGGTAAGGGAGCATGATGCCTTCATCTTGTTTGACCCTGGCTCTACTCACAACTTTATATAAACGGAGTTGGACACCAAGTTGGGCATTCAATCTTTTGAGATGAGAGATATTGTAACGGCTGACACAGCTTTCAAGGGACAGCAAGCCTCCGTTACTCCCTTGATTGGGAAGTTGAGGCTTCATGTCCAAAGCTATGTCGACAACAAAGACTTTTTCATCTCTCCTCTCCAACATGAGGATGCTATCATACGGGGGCCATGGTTTGATCGCATGCCTGCCAACATGAAGTTCCCTGAGAGGAGAATCTACTTCCCCTACAGGGGAAAGAACATGTATATAGATGCTAATGAGTTTGGTCGTACTATACCACTTGTAAATCCTCTTGCCCTAGATAAATTAATGAAGAGCTTAGTTTTTGCGCACGTGATTTTTGTCGAAGAGTCCCTAAAAGGTCCTAATCTTTCATCAAAGGTGAATGGTAGGAATCAAGAAGAGTTAAGACTTGTCTAACTTTCTAAAAGGATTCCAAGATGTGTTCATCGATGATATCCCTATGGACTTACCTCCAAAACGAGGGGATGATGACCATCGAATTGAGCTTCTATCAGGAAGCTCACCGCCTAACAAACCTCCTTATCGATTTTCCCAAGCTTAATAAGAGGATATCATGAGGCAAGTACAAGAATTGGTAGACAAAGGGATGGTGAGGCCTAGCTCCTCTCCCTTTTGTTCTCCAGTCCTTTTAGTGCAAAAGAAAGATGGAACATACCGCATGTGTGTGGACTATCGTGCACTAAACCATATCACTATCAAAAACAGATTTTTTGTACCTTGGGTAGAGGATCTGTTTGATAAACTACAAGGCTCCCTACTTCAATAGGATTGACCTTAAAAATGGCTATCATCAAATAAGGATAGTGGAGGAAGATATCCTAAAGACCACATTTCGTACAACGTTTGGTCTTTATGAATATCTAGTCATGCCTTTTGGCTTGACCAATACACCTGCCACATTCAACCGTTTAATGGAGAAAATATTTAGACCCCACCACAAATTAACTGGAGTGTTCTTTGATGATATCATCATCTACTCCAAGTCCTTGGAGGAACACAAGCAACATCTTCAAGTGACTTTTCAAGCATTGAGGGAGAACAAGCTTTTTCTCAACCAAAAGAAAATCAAATTTTTCCTTCAAGAGATTCAATACTTAGGTCATATTATCTCTCAAGATGGTATCCGTATGGATCCATCAAAATTAGAGGTAATAAAAGCATGGCCTAATCCAAAAAATCAGCTAAGAAGCTTTACTAGTATGTGTGCATACTATAGACACTTCATAGCAAAATTTTCTCAAATAGTAGGACCATTACATGACTTAACAAAGAAGAACGTTAAGTATTCATGGACTGCTAAGGAGCAAAAAGCTTTTGACAAGCTCAAAGAGAAGCTTACCTCTCAACCAATCCTCATGCTTTCGGATCTCTCAAAACCATTTAAGGTCCAATGTGATGCTTGTGGTGATTGTTTTGGAGCAGTCTTGCTTCAAGAAGAGCGTGCCATAGCATATGAGAGCCGAAGGCTCAATACGGATGAACAAGTCTTGGGAATTTATGAGAAAGAGCTTTTAGTTGTTCTACATGCCCTAAACACATGGAAGCACTATCTATTGGGGACTCCATTCATTTTACGAACAAACCATCAAAGTCTCAAGTATTTCATGACATAAACAAAGCTTTCCGACAAACAAATGAGGTGGGCAATTTTTCTTTTGCAATTTAATTTCCACATTGTTCATATTATTGGTAAGCACAATCAAGTGGCTAATGCACTTTCACGACAAAAAGAAGTTAATGTTGTGTCTAGCAACTCACAATGATCTATCTTCTATGATAGATGAGTATGCTAGTGACCCTGACTTTAAAGACATAATGTTAGTCCTTGCTTTAGGGAAGAAAGAGGAACCATTCACCTTGCAGGATGGTTACCTTCTCCATGGCAATTGGCTATGTGTTACCCACTCCCTTCGTGAGAAATTCATGTATGAATCCCATGCTCCTCCCTATGTGGGGCATAGAGGCATTCGACCTACTCTTCGAGGAATAGAGACGTACTTTTATTGGCCTAGCATGAAAGTGAACATACAAGAGTATGTTTCAAAATATGTGGTATGCCAAAAGACCAAGTATGATAGAGGGAAGCAACCTGGACTACTCCAGCCATTGTCAATCCCTAATTCACCATGGGAGAGTATATCCATGGATTTTATCTTTGGATTACCCAAGTCTATCCATGGGAATATGGGAATATGGGAATATGGACAATAGTCGACAAGTTTAGCAAGCCAGCACACTTTATCCCTGTCAAGAAAACTATTAAGGCACATCAAATGGCAACTCTCTTCATATCTCAGATTTTCAAACACCATGGCTTACCAACACCATGCTCAATTAAGGCAAACAACGGGTAAAAATCCTACGGGCCATCAAAAGTATTATGCTAAACTAGCAAAAAGATACTATGGTCCTTTTCAAATTTTGAAGCCAATCAATGAGGTGGCTTATCAACTCAAGTTACCTAACCATTGGCTCATACACAATGTTTTTCATGTGAGCCTACTTAAGCCCTATAAAGGAGAGCCTCCAAATGAACCATTTTTTGAAGACCCTCCCAAAATCAAGGACCAAGAAGAGGTGCTACAACCTGAAGCTATCCTTTGGCATGAAGACAAGGTACTACGACATGGTAAGATTATTTGACGGTATCTTATTAAGTTCAAAAATTATCCTTTTGAAGATGCTAGATGGATGCAAGGAATCCAACTTAAGGATAGTATGAACCTTGTCAACGCTTACAATGCTACATTAGAGTATGAACCTTGTCAACGCTTACAATGCTACATTAGAGTAAGCAAATGTACATGTTTCTTTTAAATGATCAATTTTTTTGTCGTATAAGACTAATTCTCTCTTTATTGTACACAAATTTAAGTATTATGCATACTAAGAATCATGTTTGTGATGACGACGTCTCTCAAACACCATGTAGAATTTGTCACTCTACTTGGGAAGTTGAAATGGAAGTGTCATAATGCATGTAAGGTCACGTGAGCCAGTGAACAACTTTATGGCGCCCGTTAGGGTTTTCACCATGTATTGGACACTTATTATCTCACCTGCCTTCACGCCCGGCAGCTTTGGGTAATTCGGTCAAGTGGGTTGGCTTCTTTGCAAAATTTCTTGTGCCTTCCATGTCCTAATTCTTGATAGAGGACAGAAGCTGAGGTTGTCTCTGATATGTTTAGGTGCCTCTACCAAGTGGTTAGGTATTGTGGGTACTTGGTAAGCCAAGCCTTCCTCCACTTTGGCTGAGAATCTACTATAAGCTTAACTCCTTCTGGCTTCGAGGTGTCCGCATTGTAGAGAGGTGCCGTTGGCTCTTGTCTGATCTGCTTGTTGATTGTTGTTGCCTCATACTTCAGCAATGGATATGGGAGAGAGGGTTGAAGCCACTTGCGCCTGAGATTGCTGGCGTCGATCTTCTAAATTGTCATAGATTTGAAGACCCTTTGCTCCCATTCCAAGGCTTCCTTCGTGCTTTCTTTTAGCTCTTCCTCTATTGCCTTACGCAATTTTTCCTCCTCTTCTTGTGTTAGATCCTGTGGCTCTAAAGAGGATCCTGCTATGCTTTCCTCTTGATGGGTGTGTCCACAGGATCTGCCACATTTTTGAGGTCGATGCCCTCATTGGCGGCTGGCCCTGAGCTTTCTGCCTCTACTTGTTGCTGGCCTTTCAACTCCTCAATTTGCCTGAGGAATGTTTGCTTTTCCGCTTCAGCTTCTCCGCCCATATTCACGAGGAGGTCATTAAGTTCAGCGTTTACTCTTTCCGCCTCCTCGAGCTTTTTCTTTATGCTTTCCACTTCTTCTTGTAGGGCTTTTTGGCCCTCCTCCATTCTTGTTTGCATTACGATAGAACCTTCATCCATCATTAACCTCTGCTTTTTCTCGAGAGTCAGCTCCTTCTGAAGTTCCTGCATTTGCTCTTCATATATTTGACTCTCGGAAATGATTTGAGTCGAGCTCGTAGCTTTGACTCTAGCAGGTGATGCTCGCAGCCTCTGGATGGTTTGATCTTTGACTTTTAATTGGTCTTTGAGCTCAAGGACTTCATCCAGGCTTGCTTCTTATTCTATCTCTGCTTTTTCCTTGGCATTCCTCATGGCCTCAACTTCTTTTGTTTCTTCTACCAACTGTAGTGTCAGATTATCTCGTTCTTTTTCAGCATCTCGCAATGACATGCTGAGCTGCAGACACTCTTCTTTAGCTGCTTGTATTCTTTTTGTTGCTGCCTTATTTGCTTCTTCCATTGCTTGGCAGTTTTGTAGAGCCGTTACCAAGCTGGCCTGGAGGTCAGCTTCTCTCTCTTTTTGCCCTTGGCTTTGTGCCTGCAGAGAATCCCTTTCCCTTTTGGTCTTTTCTTCGGTGGCTTTGAGAGTTATCATCTCTTCCTTTGAAGCCATAGATTGTGCCCTCAATCCAGCTAGCTTTGTCATCACCACGTCCCAATCATTGGAGGGCGAGTGCAGGTCTACCGTGTCGGTAGCAATTTCTTTTAGTTCCACTAGCCGAATGCCTTGCATCTATTCTTTATGCCCTGTTCTCGCCAAGTCAAATGCGACTGTGGCGGCTTCTTCCTTTGTATAGCCTGCAGCTAGCAGGTCCAAAAATGCATAATAGGCCTCATCTAATCCTTTTTGCTGAGATTCAGGCTTGGCCTCTTATTTTGGCTCAGGTTCTTGCCTTTGCTCTTGCTCTTCTGCTTGCTTTTCGTCTTTTTTGTCCTCAGCTGCATTATCTTCTTGTGGAGGGCTGCTGGGAGGTGGTGATGGCGGTGGAGATGGCTGTGGGCTGGGTTTAGGGCTATCTGGTAAAGCTGTCGGTTTGCCCTTTAAGTCCCTGTATGCTTTTGTTTTTCTTTCTCTTTCTTGGCTTTCTTGTTCATCTAGCAGTGTCTGCCTTATTTGCTCCACTTCCTCCTCGGTGAAAGGTACATGGGGGATGTTTTCCGTTGCCGCATCAAGAATCTCGAAATTCTTGATATAATCTTCAAAGCGGTCCCTTTGCACTCTTCTGGAAGATCCGGACATAGACTCGAGAGATGGCTTCCAGAGCTCGTTTAAATCCCCCTTGAGGGCTCTTTCTACTCGAAAACTCTCCATCAGCCTCTTGAGTCTTGCCGCTTTTTATGACCTTGTCTCTTTGGCCGGCACTTGAGCAAACTCTTTCTTTCCTTTCTTCTGCTCCGGTTGCTCCTCTTCAACTGGCTCTTGCCGTCTTTTCAACCTCGTAGCCACCCTTGGTGCCTTTTGCGGCTCATCTTCCTTGTCTTCTTTTACTCTTAGCCAATCATTCTGAGATGGGGGGTAAGGCCACCTTCCTTTAGCGTGTAGTGCCCCATAAACCACCTTGGTGATCAGCTCTCCTGGCACTATGTAGGTTGGCTTTTTGTTGCCCATCTTTACTAAGCTGTCATGTATGTATGCAGCATAGGTAATTATCTTTGGGGTGCCTTTTGTCATTGCCCAAGTAAACGTTGTGGCAATTGCACCTGGTGGCATCCTGTACTTCTGTGGCCTCTTAGTGCACATGTGGAAGTACTGGTTGTACAATTGGCTCATAATTGCCACCTTTGGGTTGGCAATGTCTTCAAAAGTGTAATTCGCCTTTTTCTCCTTGTACGCCTTGACTTCATCCCTTCTTTTTGTTACATTGTCCCCCTCATTGGAGAGGTCGAGTGCATGGGCTACAACCCGCTCCGTGATTATGATATTTGTATCTAGTCTGCCTTGTAAATCTGTCACCTTGGCCACTCCATCCTCCTTGATGCTTGTTACAAACTCCCATACTCTTTTGATGTCCACCCTGCTGGTATTGCTTCGAAGTAGTTATGGAGGTCAATTTTCTCCAAGTAGCCGGCCATTTTGCTTCGTACAAATTCATTGAGCTCTCTTGGCAGCATTGGTAGCTCTATTACATTGCCTTCATTGTCTTTGAACACTCCCTGGTAGATCTTTAGGTCGTTTGACTCTAACAGATCTTCTTGTATCCAGGTGCTGGTGGGCTTTAGTGTTCCCTTTAGAATGACAAAAGGTTCCACCTCGTCCAGATAATCTTTGATTGTCATTCTTTTCTTCTTTGCTGGTGACTTCAAGGCTGCCATAGATCCTGTTGCACTCAGTAGTCCAAAGTTAGCGTTTTTTCCATATTAGCTGCGAAACTGAGTTTTACTTATTCAAATGACTTGAAAATTGAAATTACAGCCTAAAAGGAACTTGTGAAGCTGTGCATGTGCTCACAATGCAAATCTGGCCAAAATTTTCCATCTAGACATCCTACGCGTAGGATGTCTTTGACATGCAGGGAGTGTAAGGCTCATGGAACATGGCTATAGGCTTGGATTTGAATTTAGCTATCAAAAAGTGGATTTTTTGGGCTGATTTAGGCTTTAAGTGACAATTTGGGTAGAATGTCCATCATAGGTAACAATTGATGTCCAAATGGGTTGAAAATTGGTATATGGGCTCATTGCACCATGGCATTGGCTCCCATGATGTCATTCTTTGTACAGAAGGCTAAATTTATGCTGGAGACATCCTACGCGTAGGATGTCTTTTTCATCAAAATGACATGAAACTTGTTATGTGGGTTGTCCTTGGCCTATGGAAATGGCCATGTTCTTGGATTTGAATTTGGACATGATTTGATGCTTGTAGGGCTCTGTGAGGTGTTTTAGGGCTCAAAAAGTGTATCTTGAAGGTGTTGGGAGTCAAAAGTGATTAGAATGGCTTCAAACTTGACATATGGGCTCTTGATGATGAGGTAATTAGATCTGGAATGATAAAACATCCCTTGTATGCCAAAAAGGTCAATTAGACATCCTACGCGTAGGATGTCTATTTCATCATTTTTTCTCCCTGACCACACAGATTGTTTGCTGATGTGTTGGTGAATGTGTTGTGCCAGTTTCATGGGATTTGGACAAGATTTGGTAGGTCTTTGGCCCATTATTGCCTCTATGTCGTAACTTTGCGTTTTTCCATGCATATGAGGTCAAACTTGGTCCAAATGTGATGAAACTTGGTGTATGGCTTGTAAATGTCATTCAGAACGTGTGCATGATAAAAAATGTTGGTGTCTGTGCCAAAAAGTGCCCTTAAGACATCCTACGCGTAGGATGTCTCCTGGTGATTTTTCCAGTGCTAGTGCTCCCAGTGCTTGCCCTTTGCTCCCCTAAGTTGCTTGCCCTTTGCTCCTAAGTCCCTTTTGAGCCTAATTTCAACAAAAAAGTCAAATGGATAGAGTATAACTCCCTGTGTGGACTTCAGAGCCTCCGAGCCGTTTTCTGACTTTTGGAGTGCTTTTTGGCGATGAAATTTCTCGATGTTGGTCTCCATAGCTTCCCGATTCCTTGGGGATCCTTGCCATATGGTTTTTGTCGACTTTGGCTTCATCGGAGCTCCATTTGGCAATTTGTCACTCTAGAAGCACCCGTGGTTGCGTTTACATACCTTTGATGATTTGTGGTGGTCTACCACCATAGGACTTGGTTGTTGATGGTCTAGGAAAGCCGCTCGTGAAGTTTGGTGGCAAACAGACTTGCGGTTTGGCCGCAAGTGCATTTTGACGCTTTGTGTGTTTGATGCCGTTTCTGAGTTTTAGTGCCGCTTCGGGTCACTTTTTGGTCATTTGGGTCATATAGACTTGTCGAGCATGTCGAGATGCTCTTACCCATGAATTTTGGTAGCATTTGGTCACCGTTTCGCCGATTTCCCATTTGGTGGCCTCTTGCGGGTTTCTGGGAATTAGGGTTTTTCCCGATGGTTTCCCACTGCCTTTGGCTATCCAGGACTGCTCCTAGACTAGGGTAAGCTGCCGATGAAGTCTTGTTGCTTTCGGGTTAGCCGTTAGGCTACCGTCTCTACCTGTAGATCTCTACCGCTCGCTTTGTGTGTGACCCCTACGCTAGTTTTCGCGACATAATGACAAACATGCGCGAAAAGCTCAAGGTGGTGAGCCTACCTCTCATGTCTGGAGCTGGTCAGGTAGTCGTGCGCGTCGTAGAAGCTGCTGGAAGGTCGATCCGCTCTAGGTGGCAGAAGCTCTCTCCACAAGGTCAATAGTGAAAATGAGCTAAAAATGGGGTGAAAATTTCTTATAATGGAGGTCCCCTAACCACTTTTCATGAAATTTGACATGTGCTCCTATCTTCTTGCGAGATGTGGTTTAGGCTCAAAAATTTCTTGATTTGGACTCCGTTTGCTCTGTTTACCAGAAATTTGGCATTTCGGTCAAAACCTGGCCAAAACACGCTTTCCGCTCCAGTCTCATAATTGCACCCCCACTGTACCATAGGTTGTCCTATAGTCACTGATCATCACCATATTTTTTGTTTTTCATTACGACTGTTTTCCACCTGCTTTTTATATTTTTGAAGTTTTTCTGTAGATTCATGCTATATAAGGGTATATGTACTTGGGTTACTCCAGAAAATTTCGCAATCAAACAACAACCTTTAAAGTAGTCAAAAATCATACCCTTTTTTGATATTTCTCTCATTGGTTCCGCATTTGAGAGTGCCTCTAGAATGCCTCCCCCCCTCCTAGCCGGAGTCCTCCCGGACGACAAGGTTTCGACTCGAAGTATGTGACGTGCATAGGTTGAAAAAGTTGTGCTAATGCCTGGCCGATTAATGTGGCCCTATTTTATGCATGCTCGGTCAATGCATGGAAAAATTAATGCGGTGCAAGAGAAGGGAATAAGCAAGATGCTTATTGGCATTCGTTGTCGAGGTTTTCTGCTTTCTTTGCAAGTAGCAGTTGTAACTCTACTGCTCTCTATTTAATTGTCCTTTTGGCAAGAGGCAATTGCTTTGCCGTCACTGTTGATGGAGTCGTAGCTGTGTTTAAGGATAGAATTGGATGGGATGTAATGGCTACGGGCTTTATGGCCTTGTCTTTCCATTGGTATTTTGTTGTTGTCAATTTTTGTAGCTCGTTTGGCACTTTCTTGTTTGCCACTGGTTTGTCTTTCATCGGCATCCACATATGTCGGTTTCCCTTTTTGAATTGCAGCTGTCTGCTTTCCATTGTTGCTTGTAAGGCAGGTAGTTCCTTTTTCTTTTGCTTTGGTATCCAAATGTGAGTGACATTTGAATTTTGTCTAAGCATTTTCTTTGGGATCCATATCTGTTTTATGACCTTGGTTTGGGGTTGAACCGTCTGCTTTGTTGGAATCCGTTTGTTACATTGTTGTTTTTCCGCCATTGCATTTCTATCCTTCCGCATCCATACTTGTTTATCTTGTTTTGGTAGCCTAGATTTTTGCATTGTGGCCGGTGACTTCATCTGTCTGTAAGTAGTATGGTTGGCTTTTACCTGATTTTTGGTCTCGGGTTTACTGTTGTTCTTTGATGGCATTTGTGCTTTTGGCTTTGTTTCCAGTGATTGCATAGCTTGCAGTTGTTCATGATGGTAATGCTGAGCAAAAGCTATCATCTGTTGTTCATGTTCGTGCTGAATTTTGACCGCCTTTGCTTTCCGATCTATCTGCACATTGTATGCTTTTTGCCAAGGTTGCCCTAGCATCATTGGGTGTTGTGTGCTTTCATCTGTCACCACATAGAATTTGTGTGGATAAATATATTGATGTATCTGTACATGCAATATAGTCCATCCCAATGTTTTCAATGGGTGTGATGTGCTACTTTCCAGCACTTGGGGAGTAGGATGAAGTTGATCTGTAACTTTGAGCTATTGGTATAATCCGTAAGAGATCAAATTTGCTTGAGCACCCGAATCAAACAAAGCTGTTGATTCAACTTGATTGTTGCCCACTTTGACCGCAATTATTGGCTCCACTATTTCCTCCTCCAACTTAGTCAGTCGAATGGCATTGATTCGCAATGGTGCTCCACTTTGTTGTTCTTGTCGCAGAAGCCATCTTTTTGCAATGCGTTCTTGTGCTTTGGCTTGAGCTTCCTCCCGTACTCTCTCTTTTTCCTTCATTCGTTGTTTTCCTTGATGAATTTGTTAGAGCATCTCCTGTGTGAGTGGTAGATGATACCTCCTCAGTCGACATCCACTAATCCAGTTTGGCATTTGTTCACCTGCTAATGTAGCAAGCTTGACAGCTCCACTTTGTGATAGATCACTAATCACAAATGGTCCCATCCCTTGCTTTTTAAGTTTCTTGGCATGTTGCTTCAAGGTATAAACAAGTACGTAATCAGCTGTTTTGAACTCTTTGGTACGCACATGTTTGTCAAAAAATTCCTTTTGTCTTCTCTTTTTAGCATAGATTGATGCGGCAGCCCGTAAGCGGAGTTCATCTAGCTTTTCAAGATCATCAATCTTTGAAGAGAGCTCATGCCCTGTCCATTCCAAGATTTTTGTTACTCGTAGAGTTGGGATTAAAAACTCTATGGGTAGTATAGCATGTAGCCCAAATACCATGTTGTATGGTGTTGTTCCTATTGATGTTTTGTAAGCTACCCTGTATGCCCATAGTGTTGAGTGTAGCTGCTGATCCCAATATGTTCGTGATTCTAACACTATTTTAGTGAGAACCGTGCATAGTGTTTTATTTGTGGCCTCAGCTTGCCCATTGGCCTGTGGATGGTATGGTGTGGATTTCCTATGTATGACCATGAATTCCTCTAGCAAATATTCAATGACTTCATTGAGAAAATGTGTGCCACGGTCACTGACAATTTCTATTGGTAACCCATAACGTACAAAAACATTCTCATACAAAAATTGTGCCGTGGTGCGTGCATCAGCATTTTGTGTTGCTTTGGCTTCGACCCATTTTGTGAGATAGTCCGTAGCCACAATGATATATTGGGTATGGGTGCGATATGCAGGGGGTGATATAGGTCCCACAAAATCAATGCCCCATTTTGCAAATTCTCTTGCTCCCATCATTGGCCGTAATGGCATCTCATCTATTTTTATTGGCATATTGGTACGTTGACATACATCACAATGCTTTACAAACTCTTTGGCATCCATGTGCAATGTAGGCCACCAAATTCTTGCGGTTAAGACAATTTTTGTCGTCTTATCGCCCGAAAAATGGCCTCCACTTATTCCGCTATGTGCATGTTCTAGAATCAACAGGTATTCGCTTTCACTTGCACAGATTCTAAGTTGATTGTCCTTTCCCCGCTTATAGAGTTGATTCCCAATTAACTGAAAGTCACGAGCTTCCAGCTCTATAGCTTTTTCCCGTGCTCTCGTGATGTTCTCAGGGAATGTTCTGGTGGTTAAGAAGTCAATGATATATTGACTCCATGCAGGTGCTATGTTTACCTGAAACAAAGTTGCGTGATCCACTGGTCGTTTGGCACTACATATAGTACAATTGGTAACATAGGAATGTGTGTCCGCATACATAGTTGGCCAATAAACCCGTAACTGTTTCAGCCTCTGGTGTGTCTTCACTGTTGAACAATGAAATGCACAACCCTGGACATGTGCTTCTTCAAGGTAGCACTCGAGTTCTTCCGGATTTATACATAATCGTAGGATTATGTCAGATCCAAGATGATACAGCCGTCCTGCAACTGGAAGTCTTTTGTTTGTCGAATTGTTTGCTGTTCGGATCTGCATTCCGTATGATCAAACCTACTTCCGAAGGAAAGAATGCTAACAATTTCCTGAGACCATTTGGGTACCATTTCAATGTTGAAAAGGTAGGCATCTGGTATGTCATCATCTACTCCTTCAGGAGTTTCTCTGTTGTGTATCCTCGAAAGATGATCTACTCGTAGATGGGTTTTACCCTTTTTGACCACCACTGTGAAGTCAAACTCTAGCAATATAATAAACCAGCGTACGATTCTCCCTGTATTGCAAGGTTTATTTACTAGGTACAAAAGAGCTTGATGATCTGTGAAGAACACAAATTTGTTTGCAAGCAAATAATGCCGAAATTTCTTTACAGCATAAATCATTCCTAACCCTTCCCGCTCGGTGGTTATGTAGTTCTTCTCTGCACTATTTAACTGTCGGCTCGCATAGCAAACCGGAAAATCCATTGTTCTGTCTCTAGGTTGAGCTAGAATACTTCCAATGGCATATGCTGAAGCATCAATGTGCACATGGAATATCCTTTCCCAATCTGGTGCCTTTAGTACAGGTGCTGATATAAGGTTGTCCTTCAGCTTTTGGAATGAAGTTTCACACTCCTCAGTCCACTCGAAATTGACTAGCAAACAATACAGAGGTTGTGCGATAACCGCATATATGTATATGAATCTTCGATAATATCCGCAGTGTCCCATGAAGGATTGCACTTGTTTCGCATTCGTAGGCCTGGGCAGGTCTACGATGACTTTGACTTTGTCTAGGTCTGTGGTGGTTATGCCATTTCTTGAGACAATGTGTCCTAAGATTCATCCTTGCTTAATCATAAATACACATTTTTTCGGGTTAAGACAGATTCGATATGTCCTGCACTTTTCAAAGACCTTTTTCAAATGGTCTATATGTTCCTCTCGTAGAAGAGAGTGTACACACAGGTCATCCATGTAAATTTCTAAGAATATTCTTAGGTATTCCTTGAATGCGTGAGTCATTAACCTCTGGAAAGTGGCTGGTGCATTAGTTAAGCCAAATGGCATAACTCGATACGCATAAATCCCCCATTCTGTGGCAAACGCTGTTTTGTGTTGATCCTCCCTTGCTATTGGCAGTTGGTTGTATCCTGAAAACCCATCCAGAAAGTAATAAGCCCGTTTCCCGGCCACTCGCTCAAGTACATGTTCTCTGATTGGTAAGGGATAATTATCCCTTATGGTTGCTGCATTCACCTTCTTGAGGTTTACACACACTCGCAGTTTTCCATTCTTTTTGGGAACTACCACAATGGGTGACACCCAATCTGTATGTTCAATCTCATAGATGAATTCCGCTTCCATCTGTTTATCAATCTCTTCTTTGATTCATTTAGCAAATGTGTCATTATATGTATAATGACGTTGTTTGCTAGGTTTTGCATCCGATTTCAAAGGAATTGTATGTTGGCATATCAATGGATCAACTCCTTTGAGGTCTTTATAGGACCAAGCGAACCCATCTTTATACTTCTTGAGAAATTGGGTTAGCTGTTCTTCCTCCTCAGGCTCTAAATCATTAGCTATATAGACCGGCTGAGGCTTTTCACCTGGTTCTGCGAGGTCTATCTTTTTTGCATTTTCAGGCCCATCATAAGATTCTTGGTTGGTTCTTTCCCTGACTGGTGGTATCATGATGATTTTTCTGTCCTGGATAGTAAATTTTCGATAGTGTGCTGGTACGTTCATGTTGCCCTTTTCTGACTCCCCTTTACCATCACTATCTTCTTCAGTAGTCCATATCTCTCTCAAAGACCGTTTCAGTTCTTGGTATTTCTGTTTACGCCCTAGTTTGGTCCACTCTTGGTCTTTTGTTGTTTCTTTTTTTGATTTGTGAAATTCTTGTGATTTTGTTTCGGTTTTAGCTTTTCGTACCTGTTTTATTTCTTCTCGCGTTCGTTCTATTCGATTTTTTTAGAATTTTCCTGATATTTGATCTTTTACACAATCCTCTGCTTTTACAAGCATCAAATAATGAGTTTTACCTTTTATCCTAGGAATCAGGTTCTCTCTCGCTTTGTTTCCTGCTCGTTTCCTCCTATAGCGTTCTTGGCGTCTAGGGTGTTGATTAGCAAAATCATAAAACTTGATATTCTTGGCTTCATTTCCACGCTCACTTGAGGTGTCTGAAAACTCATTATCTGCATCATCATTTACTTCCAAATGTTCAGAGGAGTTGTAAAACTCTTCTTGTTCTGGAGGTTCCACTGTCTCTTTTTCTGGTACAACGCTTACCATGTAATAGGGTAACACATCATAGCCATCCTTATCGCAAAAATTTGTTGTTGGACTGTCGGTAATGGTACAGACATCCAATGTTGCCAGTATGTGTTCCCATTCCAGAGGTTCCAAGGCATCTTCAGGAAAAGGTTCCGGAATGTACTCCTTGTCCTCAATTGCTCTTTCTAAGACACAGTCCTCTCTTCTTAAGCTTCCACAATGTGAAGCTCCACACATCCATAGCTCTTTTGGTTGCCCTAACCATGCTGGTAGTTCTGATCCTGCTATTGTAGCCGAATCAAACTCTTCCACCGGTGTTTGGTTTACATCCTTGTAACTATGGTCTTTCAGGTGTATTTTAGTTGTCGTTTCGTCATGTCTGAGGTATATGTGGTCATAACCCCAATCTTGGACCATCTTCAATTGTCTCATGAATGGTCGTCCCAAGATTATCTCATAATTGTTCTTTTTGTCGAAATCGACTATTGCAAACGTATGCTCATACTCGATTCCACACGAAGTGACAATTACTTTTTCTAAGAGTCCTAAAGGCTTTTCCATGAACCCATCTGTCAATTGCAGTTTCATTCTGGTAGCCCTCAAAGCTGGTTTTCCCCATTTTTTCCAGATTTCTTGGTGGTGATAGCAACTCCCGCTCCACTGTCAAGAATAGCCTTGGAAACTACTCCTTGGAATTCTACCGGTAGCGTGGTGTTTCCGTCTTCTCCCTGGCAATATTCTCCAACCTTATTCAATGGTACTGGCCTAGTGTTTAGTTGAGGCCTGTCCAACTCTCTGATCCCTTCTTGTAGCTTCAAGGTTGGGTCTTTCACTCTAAATTTTTCTAGGCATTTTCCTATTGTGGTCCACATGTTTGGCCTTAACCTTAGGAGTTCTGCTAACGTGATTGTGCATGCCACCGGAGTGGATAACAACTCAATCAATCCTTGCGAATCCATCACCTTGTTAGAAGAAAGTCTTTGAGATGGGATTGCTCTCACTTCCAACTTGGCTTCGTACTCTCCCAGGTAAGAGGGTAAAGTTCTCAAAGAGCCTGGTTGGTTGTGCCCCGAACTAATAGATCCTTGGTCTCCCCCTTGTGAATGTATCTCAAAGTTCATCTGTGATCTTGCCTCAAATTCTTCAATAGGAGGTAAGATCACATTCTTTTCTTTTCTCGTGTTATTCATGTGGTTACTCATCCTATTAGCCTCGTTGGCCTCACGGATTTGCTTCCACAGATCATCTAGACCTTTACCGTCCTTACCCATTTCTGCCAATATTTTAGGTTGGAACCCGTCACTTGCCCCATCGATGGTATTTGGCACTATGATAGGCTCTCCTCTGGACTCATAGTCATTAGTGAGTCTTTCCTTTGTTTCCTCATGTTTCTCTAATGTTGGTTGGATAGGGGTTGGAGCTGGTGCTTCATGACATTTTGCAGGTTTACCCAGCGGTTCCTCCATCAATGATTGAGCCGTCTCAATCATCTTTTTACACATATCCAACCTCTGTTTTTATATTTCTGCATATGGATAAGTCATCCACCTTTGCTCCTGGGTTTGGTTCTTTTTAAGTCGAGCTTCATAAGCTTTTAGAAGCGCATCTAACTGCTCGTTTACCTTGTCTGCCAGTACAGATCCTCTTGATCCTGCGCTTTTGGGTTCTGCTATGTCCTTGGGTGCTATGACTGTTGTGGTGTGTGAGCTTAAGCTAGCTAGATCCTCTAACCGCTCCAATCTGTTCTTTGTATGTTTCAACTCCTCGGATATGGATATTTGCTCTCGTTCTTTCCTGGCTTTCCTACGTGCCTTTCTAGCTTTCCAAATGTTTCTCTGATTTTTCGTTTCTGAACTTTGAGCATAGGTTTTTGGTTCTTCAATTTGGGTTCGTTCGTCCTTCTTTGGGCTTGGGCTCGTGTTACCGCCTAAATAGGTATGATTGTTTCATTTTCCGATCCTCCACTGGAAGGTACTGTTTCTAACATGTTCAAGGTGGTTTTTGCTCCTTTGCTCGGGTTTTTAGGACAATCGGGAATCAAATGAGTAATTCCACATTCTGGGCAATACGCATTGACTCTTATGATTTCATCATGAGGACAGTCTCTCAACCAATGGTCTCCACCACACTTGTAGCAGGGTCCTTTGGGTTGTTGATGTGCTCCTTGAGCTCCTCTTTGCTGGTAAGCATGCCTCTATCCACCCATGCCTCCATTGGCTATGAACATCAGTGTTCGTTCATCTAAGCTATATCTTCCTTCTCCTGCGGCCGGTGCAGCAGTTGGTGGTCCTTGATTCCCTATCATGCTCCATGGTTCTGGTGTCGAGGGTTCTTCCGGTGGATAATAGACAGGGTTTGCCGCATATCCATTGGGATCTTCATAATATGCATGCATAGGTACCAAAGCCTTTTCTTCTGATTCGGTTATTGTTGGTGTGTATCTTATATCAACTGGTCGTAATCCTGGTAGGGGTGGTTGTTGCCCCAACACCGGTTGTGGTCTTTCTACACCTACAGGTCCTGGTAAGTTGCCTTCTTGATATCTAGGCATCGGTGGAACTTGAGGGGAAGCTACTGGAGCTTGGGGAGCGTAAGGTCTCTCCCTCACATATCCCTTGTTATAATAACATTCCTCGGTCCCATGGTTTGTCCATTTTTGTTCAATAGCACACCACTTGGGCTGTTTAGCCTGGGGTTTGGTGTACAAGTTGATCTTTTTTAGCACTTCATCTACGAGCTGCTCTTGGTTTACCGCTATTTCTCCTTTCGGTGCTGTCTTAGAAGACTTGCTTCCACTTTGCTGTTGACGAAGGAAATTTGGAATGGCGGCCTCTACACCAAAAAAAACTCCATTGTGCCACAAGGGAAATGAGATAAGGGCACCACCTAGTCTTGGAAGCGTGGGCTAGGACCGCTACACAAAGAGAGAGAGAGAGAGAGAGAGAGAGAGAGAGAGAGAGAGAGAGAGATCACTATGAATGAAGCATTAACCTTAGTGTGTGTACAAGGAATGGATGACTTCAAACACTCCCAATACAAATAGCATGTAGATTACCAAACAACCACTCAAGGATTAGCCAAGATCACATCAAGCACTCTCACACATATATAGAAGATTTCTCTTAATTAACATAAGTAAGAGAAGGAGAGGTTACTAGCATGAAACAATTTGCACTTTAGAATGTGCAAGAATAGAGTGAATGAATGAGCTTATGGGCTCAAGGTGAATGATACAAGACTCAATGGGGCTGAGGGAGGCTTGAAATTACAAAGGGGAAGGCCTCTTTATATAGGAAAGAGAGTGATTAGGAGTGAGGTTAAGATCCAAGTGTAATTTGTACAAATGAAGCTTGATTAGGGACATTCAACCAATGAAGAAGCTCCTTCCAAGTGATTTGTTGACCAATTACCTCCATCATCACTTGTGTTGTCTTCACTCCTTCCTCCATAGCTTGAGTCCAAGAGCTTCCTTATTTTAAAATGTAAAGAATCTACATAAAATCAATACATATCTAGTAATAATAGAAAGGGGTTGAATGAGAACTTATGAATTACAACAAGATTAAGCATGACTTGAGAGGTGATTAGAAGAGGAATTTTGATGGGTTTTTGAGCTTGAGAGAGAGGAGGAAGGAGAGGAGGGTGAGAAGACTAATGGCTGATTTTTAGAGAAGGTCTCAATGTGGAAAAGGAAGGGTGTGTGTGTAAAGGTAGAGGGGGTGGTCTCCACCACAGTTGAAAAAACTGGCGTCCGCCATTTTGGCCATATCACCTAAACCGTAGATGCAAAAATTATTAAAAAAATATGGCCAGAATCTCCAGCTCATCAGCTACAACTTTGATGAAGACAACTTTTCTTGGATTGGAGTGGAAGTATTTTTTAAAAATTCAGCAAAATCATGTGTCTGGTTCCTTCCTTTACCAAGTCTTCCACTTGGGTCCCATTTGTTTGAATCATCATATGGCTCCAAAGCCATGATGATATGAGCCACTCATGACCCTTGAATCATGGGTGCATGGCTCCACAACCACATCATATCTTTTCTTTTCACATTTACATATTTTCCCTTCCCTTTACCACTAGGTTCTCCCTCTACCTTTCACCTCCGGTGAACTAGTCAAGAAAAAATTCCTATCAAATCATTTTTTTTTTAATTTTTCCAAGAGGTTGTTCTCACTCTTTCTTTTATTGTAAACCTCTAGAAGCAAGGAAAACCAACAAAATATAATAAACAAAAATTTGTGATAGGCTCGGATCATAGCCCCCCCAAACCTGGCTAGGGGTATTTATGCCTCTAGCCTACTTTCTTTGATCTTGAGCTGACCTTATCCTGATGTGATAAGGCTTTAGACGCCATCCATTTGTCCTGGTCTTGTGCACTTTACCATCAATGTCTTGAAGTCTGTAAGAGCCATTTTTGAACTTTTTGGTGACCAAGAACGGGCCTTCCCATCGGAAAAGAAACTTTCCATCCTTACGAGTGTCGAAGCGATTGTCATATCGAAGCACCAGAGATCTCTTTTTGATGTCTTTGGATGCTAGCTTTTTGTTGAACTTTTCTCTACGCTTCTCTGCTTCTTGAGAATAGTGGTTGATGGCTTCTTCACGATCCAATTGCAGCCTCTCTCGATCCATGATCCTTTGATGTACTTTCTCCTTTTGAGAGCCTACCTAGCTACCCAATATTCGAAGACTTGTTAACTTCACTTCAATGGGCAAAAGCGCCTCCTTTCCATAAACCAAATGAAAGGGTGTGTACCCTAATGTGGTTTTGAAGGAGTTTCTATAGGCCCATAGAGCTCCATTCAGGTGTTTGTCCCAATCTTGGCGCCTGGCATGTACCTGTTTGGTGAGAATTTTGCAAATGATTCCATTTACCTTTTCCACCAAACCATTGCACTGAGGGTAGTAAGGAGTAGAGTGTTGATGCTGAATATTTAGCTTCTTCATGAGTTCTCCTACCAAGTCTGCTCTAAACCCTGGTCCTCTATCAGATAGTATTTCAAGAGGGGTGCCAAACCGGCAACAGATGTGGTCAAAGATGAACTGACTCACATCCTTAGCAGTAATTCTATTGGTCGGCATAGCCTCAGCCCATCTAGTCATGTAGTCTACTCCCATGATGATGTACTCTTTACCTGACTGAGTGCATGGTAGAGGCCCTATGGCATCAATTCCCCACTTCTCAAAGGGCCCATATACCTTTATTGGGTTCTGAGGTTCAGCTATGAGCCGTCGTGGTCCTGCTTTCTGACATTCATCACATGTTTGACATCAGTATTTGACATCACGATGAAGACTTGGCCAAGTAAACCCAGCTTGTAGAACCTTTCTACTAGTGACGTCGTGTGCAAAGTGTCCTCCGCACATATCATCGTGACAAGCTTTTAAAATCTCTTCAATTTCACTCTTCAAAGGCACTCTCCTAAGCACACCATCCTTACCAAGACAATACAAGTCATCATTTACTATGCGATACCTGGTAGCCTTCCTAGCTAACCATCGCCTTTCCCCTGCATTCAAGTGTTTAGGAGCCTCTCCTTGCTCCAGAATGTGCATAATATCTTCCAAGTCCTCCTTGCCTTGCTGAAGTGGAAGTTTGATGGCCACTGCTCCCACTATTGACTCATTTAACTTTGGTGATGCTAGGTGGTCTGCATCCTTGTTCTGGTCTCTTGGCACATGATGTACTTGTGCCTCCCTAAATCTCCTCATAAGAGCTTTGGCTTCTCTCATTTTAGTAGAGAGACGGGCATTTTTGCAAGCCCATGTACCTTGCATTTGCCTTACCAAAAGCATGGAGTCACCAAAAGCATTTAATCTCTTAATTGAATTATCGAGGCACCAACAAAGGCCATGAATTAGAGCATGATATTCTGCTTCATTGTTGGAGTGGACCTCTTCCAGAGTGATCCCTTCACCATGGATCCTCTCTCCCAATGGAGATAAGACCACGATGCCTGCAGCTGCCTTATCCTTGGTTCTCTTGTATGCTCCATCAAAGTAGAAGCTATAAGCATTGACCAAAACCTCTGGAGCTGGAGGTGGTGGAATTTCCTTTCTCTTCAAATGGAAAACTTTTTCATAGCACTTGTTTGTTAAAATGTCGGCTAAGCATGCTCGAGTTGTTCTTTCAACCTGTATTGTATAATCAAACTCTTGAAGTCGCACCACCCACTTTGCTATTTTGTCAGAGATTTCCATATGTTGTAGTGCATAGGGAAACATATCCTCCACAGTGATAATTACAAACCTCTTCGGCAGCAAGTATGGCCGAAATTTGGTTACCGCAAACATGAGAGCTAACACTAGCTGTTCCATTAGGGTGTAGGCCTTCTCTGTGTTTTCCATGAGGCGGCTAGCAAAATACACAGGCCTCATAAAGGATGTTTTTGGATCTTTTTGTAGGAGGGCAGCACCAATGGCCTCTTCTCCCACACTAGGGTTTACAAAGAATGTTTCTTCCCAACAAGGTTGGAGGATTACAGGGAGTGACCCTAACATTTTTTTAATCTCTCTAAAATGCCCATCACTTTCTTCACTCCAAACAAGCGTCTCTTGACGAGTCAGCTGTTGTAGAGGAAATATCACTTGGGAGAGTAAGTGTATGAATCTACTCAAATATCTTAGCTTTTGCAAGAAAGAGATTAATTGTTTGATGGAAGTTGGGGAAGGTAGATTTAGCAATGTTTCTATCTTTTCAGGATCTACCTCGATTCCATCAATGGACACTACATGCCCTAATAGTGTAACTTTGCTTTCCCCAATGTGACATTTGTCCTTGTTTAGTTGTCCACCCAGCTTAGCTAAACGAGTAAATCCTTCATCAATCTTGCCGAGATGCATACTTTTGGAGCTGTAAATACAAAAGTCATCTATGAAAACCCTTATGGACTTACCAAAGTAAGGTTGGAAGACCATGTTCATGAATCGTTGAAAGGTGGTTGGAGCGTTGGTGAGACCAAAAGGCATGACTCGAAATGCAAAACATCCCCATGGTGTGATGAAAGTAGTCTTTTTCTGGTCCTCCTCTGCAATGCGTATTTGAAAGTAGCCAGAGTAGCCATCACACACTGTGTATCTCTCATGGCCTGCTACTTCATTTAGAATCTCATCTTGAAATGGGAGAGGGAAGTGGTCCCTCTTTGTTGCAGCATTTAGTGGCTTGTAATCCACGCACACTCGCCATTTACCATTCTTCTTTGGCCTCACCACTACTGGGGAGACCCATTCTGAATCTTCTACTGGGTATATGAATCCTGCTTCTAAGAGTCTCTTCACCTCAGACAACAGTGCATTTTGTTGCACAACTCCTAATCTTCTTAGTTTTTGTACTACTGGCTTGCTCCCTTCTTTTAGATGGATATGATGCTTCACTGCAGTGACACCTGTAATGTGAGTGTAATCAGAAATAAACAATGATGCATGCTTCTTGAGAACATTTACATAACCCTCCTTTTCTTCTTCCTTTATATCCTTGGATAACATCTCCTCTAGGCTGGCATCCCACACATTCTCCATTTGGATCCTTGGGTTGTCTTCTAATGAGGTAGTTTCCTTTATGGTGACGCCCATGACTTCGAGAGTGCTATCACTCTCTTCACTTGAACTCTCTTCCTCGTCCATAGATGAGGAGCATCCACTTGAGCTCCACTCATCAGCTGACGTCTCTAGTTCAAGGTTCTCTTGTCGCCCATTCTTTAGGTTATAAACCACCTTCCGACTATGGCCACCCATGCGAGGCCTCAACTCCAAGTCTCCTGTTGCCCAATCTTGCCTAGCTCCTATACCCATGAGCCAAGGTCGTCCTAAAATAAGGGGGTATCCTTCTCCCTTTACTGGCATCACATAAGCATCAACCTCTGTAGTGATTCCAAAAACAGAAACTCTCAAAGCTTTCACTACACCCACACAAGTGACAGAAACATTATTGGCCATTTTTGCCCTAAAGTTTGATGATTCCATTACCTCTAAACCCAATTGATGCATTAGCTTTTCTGTCATGACACAAACCTCTGCTCCACTGTCAATGTAAGTTTTTGGAATCCGTTGTCCCTTGATTTGAGCCTCCACCAAATGCACTATATCCTTGAGACCATATGCTTTGATTACACTTACTAGCTTACTTCGCTTTGCCCTCGTGCTCACCATTTTTGACCATTGTCGTCGAAGCTTTGGGGAGATATGAAGTAGTTGTGGCCAAGTAATCTTTGGTCCTTGAGAACTCACATCAGCTGTCAAGTCATAAGGTTGTGTCCGAGATCCCATAGGGAAATCAGAGATGTCAATTTGAGACCTAGTACGGGTCTTTCTCTTCTTGGCTTCATCTTTAGTTGCCCGAGATGTACTTGCTTCATTGCTTGCATCCTTGCTTGTTTCTTTACCTACTTCATCTTGGACACGCACACGTTTGATAGGCATTGTAGCCACTTCATCTATCTTCATCTTCCCTTTAGCTATTTCTTCCTGGTTGCTTCTGCCCTTGAGGACCTCCTCCATCCTTATGATGCTCACATTTGGTTGAGTAGCAGGGGCTTG
This sequence comes from Adiantum capillus-veneris, assembly GCF_014529385.1. Taxonomy (NCBI): domain Eukaryota; kingdom Viridiplantae; phylum Streptophyta; class Polypodiopsida; order Polypodiales; family Pteridaceae; genus Adiantum; species Adiantum capillus-veneris. Next base: position 106,574,308 of record NC_140932.1, on the reverse strand, counting down.
AGCTTGAGCACGAGGTGGCTGCAAAATTTGAGGTTGCGGTTGCTCTTGTGCTTGAGCTCTAGCACGGGGAGGACTTACTTGTTGTCGAGGACCTCTGACAGGGTAGTCATATCTTCTGGGATGAGGGCAATTATACATGCCGTGGCCATTTTCCCCACAATTGTAACACAACATTTCCCTTGCTTGACGTCGCATTGGTGGCCGATTCCCACCATTTCCCTCAATAGGTAAGTTGCCTTCTTGATATCTAGGCATCGGTGGAACTTGAGGGGAAGCTACTGGAGCTTGGGGAGCGTAAGGTCTCTCCCTCACATATCCCTTGTTATAATAACATTCCTCGGTCCCATGGTTTGTCCATTTTTGTTCAATAGCACACCACTTGGGCTGTTTAGCCTGGGGTTTGGTGTACAAGTTGATCTTTTTTAGCACTTCATCTACGAGCTACTCTTGGTTTACCGCTATTTCTCCTTTCGGTGCTGTCTTAGAAGACTTGCCTTCACTTTGCTGTTGATGAAGGAAATTTGGAATGGTGGCCTCTACACCAAAAAAAACTCCATTGCGCCACAAGGGAAATAAGATAAGGGCACCACCTAGTCTTGGAAGCGTGGGCTAGGACCGCTACACAAAGAGAGAGAGAGAGAGAGAGAGAGAGAGAGAGAGAGAGAGAGAGAGAGAGAGAGAGAGAGAGAGATCACTATGAATGAAGCATTAACCTTAGTGTGTGTACAAGGAATGGATGACTTCAAACACTCCCAATACAAATAGCATGTAGATTACCAAACAACCACTCAAGGATTAGCCAAGATCACATCAAGCACTCTCACACATATATAGAAGATTTCTCTTAATTAACATAAGTAAGAGAAGGAGAGGTTACTAGCATGAAACAATTTGCACTCTAGAATGTGCAAGAATAGAGTGAATGAATGAGCTTATGGGCTCAAGGTGAATGATACAAGACTCAATGGGGCTGAGGGAGGCTTGAAATTACAAAGGGGAAGGCCTCTTTATATAGGAAAGAGAGTGATTAGGAGTGAGGTTAAGATCCAAGTGTAATTTGTACATATGAAGCTTGATTAGGGACATTCAACCAATGAAGAAGCTCCTTCCAAGTGATTTGTTGACCAATTACCTCCATCATCACTTGTGTTGTCTTCACTCCTTCCTCCATAGCTTGAGTCCAAGAGCTTTCTTATTTTAAAATGTAAAGAATCTACATAAAATCAATACATATCTAGTAATAATAGAAAGGGGTTGAATGAGAACTTATGAATTACAACAAGATTAAGCATGACTTGAGAGGTGATTAGTAGAGGAATTTTGATGGGTTTTTGAGCTTGAGAGAGAGGAGGAAGGAGAGGAGGGTGAGAAGACTAATGGCTGATTTTTAGAGAAGGTCTCAATGTGGAAAAGGAAGGGTGTGTGTGTAAAGGTAGAGGGGGTGGTCTCCACCACAGTTGAAAAAACTGGCGTCCGCCATTTTGGCCATATCACCTAAACCGTAGATGCAAAAATTATTAAAAAAATATGGCCAGAATCTCCAGCTCATCAGCTACAACTTTGATGAAGACAACTTTTCTTGGATCGGAGTGGAAGTATTTTTTAAAAATTCAGCAAAATCATGTGTCTGGTTCCTTCCTTTACCAAGTCTTCCACTTGGGTCCCATTTGTTTGAATCATCATATGGCTCCAAAGCCATGATGATATGAGCCACTCATGACCCTTGAATCATGGGTGCATGGCTCCACAACCACATCATATCTTTTCTTTTCACATTTACATATTTTCCCTTCCCTTTACCACTAGGTTCTCCCTCTACCTTTCACCTCCGGTGAACTAGTCAAGAAAAAATTCCTACCAAATCATTTTTTTTTAATTTTTCCAAGAGGTTGTTCTCACTCTTTCTTTTATTGTAAACCTTTAGAAGCAAGGAAAACCAACAAAATATAATAAACAAAAATTTGTGATAGGCTCGGATCACTGTGAAGATGAATCGTCATCAAAGTCCTTGAACTCCCCTTCTTTGTAGACCACACAATTGTCCACAAGGTACAGAGCCTCCTTGGTCAACTCATTCAACATCGTGCTCCTCTTCATATGTAAGTCTTTCTGGAGATCTGCATTCCTTAGTCCTTGGATGAATATCAGCATAAGTCTGGACTGAGTTGGCAGTTCTTCAACAGGACTGAACTTAACATATCTTTTTAGTCTTAGGGCTGCCTTTCGTACAGATTCTCCATCTTTCTGTTTGAATTTGTGGATCTGTGAGACGGTATTATGAGCTATTCCCCTTTGAGAGAATTCCTCAATAAACTCGTCAAACACTTCCTCCATCGACTCAAAGTCTCTACGCTCTACAGAATCAAACCAAGTGGCAGCATCATCCTCTAAGGTTAGTCCAAACCCTGTAAATTGGGTGGAAAAATCTAACACCTCCTCGGCTCTAATTACACGCACAAAGGCTGCTACATGATCTCTTGGGTCTCTATTTCCGGTGTATTTCTTGTTTACCCATTTTTGAACTTGAGAAGGTCTAATTCTTTGATGGTCTACAAATCTCATCATTGGATCACCCCGTCCCAGTCGATACACCTCCTCAGGTCTTCTGTAATAGGCTGGTTCCTCTCCCAACGGTGCTCCTAAGCCATAATTTCTAACGGTTCTCGTTGGACGTGGTTCTTCTCTTCGAACTCGTTCCATAGGTGGTCCTCCAGGCTCTGTTGACCCTTGTGTTTTTGGCTTACTCTCTTCCTAATACCTTGAGTAGTGTGGTGGTTCTTGTAAATCCCTGAGCCCTCGTGCGGCGTGATAACCATCTCGGCTTCGATCTGGTTCCATTGTTGCACTCTGTTGAAGCCATACTTGCAATGATGGCTGGTTTGCTGGTTGGTCTTGGTTGTTGAATGCTTGCGGTCAGGTGGAATGTGAGGTAATGTCATACTCATCTGAAAAAGGATTCGTTGACTTTCTTGGGGTGTGGGCGGCTCTTGGCCCTTCCTCAGGGGCATATGCTGATGCTCCTGGACCTATTGCTCTCTCTACTTCCTCTGGAAGAATACGTTGGTATTCTCGTCCGTATCTATCAACAAAAACCATGCCCTTCCCCGTAGCAGTTTCATAAGAGAATAAGTAAAGAACCTTATCTTTGCTTAATTCTCTTACGTATGGTTCTTTGCTGTGAAAGTAAGAGACTATACCCTCACTCTCATGCTTGTAGATTCCCACGTTCTTGTTATAAGTTGGAACCCTGGTTGTTTTCTTATCATTCATAAAAATAGCGCCGGGCCTATCAATGTTTGGTGACGGTTCTTGAGTTTCTGAAACCATTTTCCCTTTCGCCACGTTATCTCCATATCTGTTGTAATCTTCAGGGTTACTAACTATTAAATAGTGGTTCCCCTTTTCGTCTCGGAATCTATCTCCATCATCATATACTCGGATTATCTCCAATCTTTGAGCTGGCCTCTCTTCGATACAAATGCACTTACGGCCTCGATAGTCTGAATAGACTAGGGCTCCTCTCGAGTTTGTTCCCTCTAAGAAGATCATCGTGAGCCTAGAATCATTCAAAGGATTTTGGGAGGTGCTTCCTCCTCGCATAGGTCCATCATAGGTGAAACCTTCTGGTTGTTGACTAACCATCATGAAGAAAGATTTGTCTGACGAAGTGTCAGTATCACTCCCTCAATAATCGGTGCTAGCGGATCTAGCCTTGCCTGAGTTACACTCTCTTCGGTGGACACTAAGCTACCTTGGTCACCTGCTACCTTCTGGTCTATAACAATGTATCTTCCTGATCTTAAATTCATCAAACTTATCAACGCAATTTATCACAAATCCAACCACTCACCTGGCAATGGGTCAGTCTCTGCACAACTTCTTGCTTTGTTGCTGAATATACCTGTACACAAGCGTTTTAATTTCGGCAATCGAATCAAAGCATTTATCTGCTAGAGGTTATCTTAGTAATGATTGGTATAACTGGAGAGTTAATCTCAACCACTATTGTATTTTATACACTGTTGATGTTCTGGATTAGGTTTGCTAATCTGAAACAGTACTTCCCTCAATTGTTGGTCAATTTACGCGAAAAAGTCTGAGTACAGTCTTTGCTTCGTCAAATGGGCAAACAAGGTCCAAATTGACTTCTGAAAGAAGTTCTGGAACCCTCAAGCCAAATGGAATCTCACTGTCTATGCTAGGTCAAGTTTTCCTTGCAGTATGCCCCAATAGACATCCTACACGTAGGATGTCTCCTGTTGTGTTTTGCCTAGATTTTTTGCACTGTTGTTTTCCCTTGTTGTGTTGAGCTTACAGGTGCTTTTACTTTTTGACTTGGACACCTATTAGCTGGTCAATGAGTCAGAAATCTGCTCCGACGGTCTGTTGATGGTATTGATCAGTCTAATCAACTCCAAATTGGACCAAAATTGACTAGGAGGCTTGCCAAAGGCTATATAACCCCTTACTATGCTCAAAGTCAAAGTCTGGCTTCATTTTCTTGCATTAGACATCCTACACGTAGGATGTCTTTTCCATCAAAATAGCTTCAAACTCAAAACCCAGGCTCCCCTTGAGTTGTTGATCACTTTGGTATACTTAGAATTTAGTTTGGAGTCCAAAATTACTCAGAAGACATCCTACGCGTAGGATGTCTTTTTGGCCTGTTTGACCCCAGATTTGTCCCACAGCTTCCTCTTGATGTCAGTAACCTAGTGGTATGCTTAGATTTTGGTTTGGATCTCAAAAGTCCAAAATTTCAGCTGTTTTTTCTTTTTCAGTCAAAAGTGCTAAAGTCCGCTTTGAATCCAATTTTCTTACCCAAATGAGGTGAAACCCTTTTCAGTCACTCAATATATCATGCAAGACATGCTCATGCAGCCCTCTTATGGTTTTGTTCTCAAAATAATGTTTTGACACTATTTGGGTAGGATGTCTTGCAATTTCAGTCTATCTGGCCTTATCCTGTCAAGATATGGCCAAATTTACACTTTCTAGTTGAAGTTAGGGTAAACCCTACCTCCTGAACACACTGGTCAACTCAAAATCCCAAAATTCCTCCCAGATTAGCCTGTAGACATCCTACGCGTAGGATGTCTCTTGGCTTAAAATTAAAGTTTTTTCTGACAGGAATGCTCCTGATGCTCTGTAGATCTATCAGCGACTCTCACAATAACTTTTGGACTTCAATTAGGCTTTCAAACACACTTTTGCGTCTTTTTGCGTCTTTTACAAACTTGTAATGATTCTACCAAGCAAGTGTACATGCATGAAATGCTCTAGATCCTGAATCATGATGTCCTACTTACTCTACTCCTACCTATCATGTGAAATGGTGATAATGGTGTTTTTGGTTGCTTTTTGGCCTCTCCGGACTCTCAAGCTCTCCTCTCACCGCTTCTACCACTCCAACTCTTACTCTACAACTCGACTACTACCTAAAACTACTTAAGTCAACCTCATCTACCTAAGTCGAAGGATCTAGGCCAGACACACGCTTCCTAGACTCCCTCTAAGACCTAGAGAGTCCTCCACCCTCTGATCCTATCTAAATATAAAACAAGACTCTTGGCAAGCCAAAAATCCCAATCCTCAAGGATTAGTCTCGGTCACCTACCTAAGGTTTTTGTCCCCGGCAGCAGCGCCAATGTTGGACGGATACACCGCGACGGACGTCAGCACAGAGAGAACTCACCTAACATGTAATGTCAGTTAAGGACGAAGCTCGACCCGCAGGCGCGTGGAAGCAAGCATAAGGTGTCAACCTACACTCGACTGACTCCTAACTAATTCCTACAGAGGTCTCTACCAATTGTCTAAGTCACAGCCTTCAAGAGTGCAAAAGAAGAAACTTACAACGCTTTCTAGAGCCGAACACCCATCAAACAATCTCGAAACACCATAGAACTTGAAGGAGACCCTACTAATACCAATAGGCCGCTCTCCCTAAGGTCTATGCATCAAAATCACGACCCAAAACACCCGGTGCAAAAACACGTAGGATGTCTGGCCGAAATCTGCAGGTCTTCGTTTTCGAAATCTAAAGTGCGTAATGTGTAGTTCTACTCAATGTGAACGCGTGGATATGCTACAATGCAAAATCGAACAACGTATGCTCACCCAAACAACCGATGAAGCTCATAGAAGGAGCTCGCAAAGCCTGACCGTACGCGCGGAATGTTGGTATTGGCTCGTAGCTCTAGTCAGGGGCAACACGCTGCACATCTCCACACTCAATTCCGACCATCGTAGCACACGTAGCGTCAAGATGAAGCTCACACTCTCTCTCTCTCTCTCGTACACAGTACGCTCACTCACAGACTTCAAACTTGTTTTAAAATGACAAAAAGGTCTTTCATTAAGGTCAAAAAGTGGTATATATACCTTACAATGTCTCAAACCCTAAAGTTCCAAAATCAACCATCTACTCAATCTAACTATCAAAAGTGGGATACAATCTGAAAATTCTGTAAGTCCCAATATTTACAAGGTGAAAAATCGGGTTTTCCTCAATGAATGAATAATTACAAAAATAATAGTCCTCCGAGTAGTTAGATGCCGTGGGGTGTGTCCAACTTCTAACAATTTCAAAGGCTGCAAGAAAACCACTTTTAATTTCAATTTTCATCACTCGCAATTGTACCCATCGCGTTAAAGGAGTAAGGTTCAAGATAAACCACTAGGCTACAAGCCTATGATGGTGTGTATGGTGGCCTTAAACATAGAAAAACAAGCAAACTCATGTGTAGACAAAGCCCCCCGCCCCCTCTTTCTTTCTTTTTCCTTTCTTCCCCTGCACCCTTCCCTTTTCCTTTCTTCCCTCTCTTAACTAATTAATGAATTTACTTTTCGACTTGTTTAACTCTCAGGGATGGGAGGATCTCCCATTAATTTGAAGCGAATATTCCCTCCCTCTGCCCATTTCCTTGCAAAGACAAAGGCAACCATTCCCATGTGTGATTCTCTCTTCCTGCTCGTTTTGTCCCGCCGTGTAGCTTGCACACCTCCCTTCTTGCTCCACTACAGTCATCCGCGCCTGCTCAACATCTGGTACTTCTCTGTGCTACCCTGCACTGACCCACCTAGATAGCATGGCCAATCTCACCTTGCCCGTCTATTGCTTTTCAACATACACACCTCCCTTGCAACCTTCTCCTTACTGCCTGTAGCTATGTGTCTTTGGGATTCTCCTCTCTCTCACACACACACCTATGTCTCATCAATGTCCAAGGCAAGACACACACACATTGACACACATGTGTTGGAAGACACCGAGCTAGTAAAGAGAGAAGGAGGAGTGTCTCAGGGCCTTGCCATCGCAGGTTTTCCAACACAAATCTTTGAACTTGAAGGGAAATGAAAGTGGAAGGGATTCTTGCACACCCCCACCCCTACTTGCCATCGTTGCCTCATCCAATCCTCGTTGCCAGCATCTTCCGTCCACTCCACCATGCCTCACAACGTTGGGGAGCACACCATGGGCAATCTCGCCATCGTGCCTATTGTGCCCATCATAGCTCTTGTAGCTTAGGACAACACCCAGTTGGAAGGATGATGTCACCATGCCATTGACACACAACACATGCCAAGGACTAGCTCTCATGCCATGCGCTTCCCACAGCAAATAGATTCCCTCACAGAAGGTATCTCTCTCTTTTTGTCTCTCTCTCTATCAGAAGTGCAATCTGTTGTCCCTTTCACCATAGCTCGCAGGGCAAGCAACATGTAGTTGCATCTTACCATGGCACCATATGTCAGGCGGATGTAGACGGCCACCTGCGATCAAAGCCCATCAAAAAAATATCCCCCCTTGCTTCCTATCTCGTTAAACCGCATGGCATCTCTCTCTCTCTCTCTCTCTCTCTCTCTCTCTCTCTCTCTCTCTCTCTCCATGCACCATTCCCCCTTTTGTTCCTCCTCAACAATATCTCCCTGGATTCTTGTTAATGAACAGCTCAAAAAGAAATTTGCCATCCTATTTCTCAAGAATTCAAAGCAAGACTTTTTATTGTGTGTGCTTTTGAAATATATAACTATCCCCCATTTTTATCTCGCAATAACAATCGTACGTACTCTTTACCGAGATGAAAATTACATTGAAAACATTTTTTCTAGCATCAAGTCCACGTAATTTCACATTATTTGAACTTCCAAAGAATTGCTTTAGCAAACTTGCAAGGTGAAGGCATCTTTTTAGATTCTATCTACTCTCATTCCATTACATAGAATCTACAAGGATTCTCTTGTTCCCTTTTTGCTCGAGGCATTTCATACATAAAACTCAATGAGCTTAGCAGCATAATCAAACCCGTAAACATATGCAACAAGAAAGGCTTTCGCGATGACCACTCCACCCAAGGAAGCTTGTTGATCACCTCACGAACCACTGTGCTTAAGAAAATGCAATCCCTTGCTTTGCTCGCCGTTGTGCAACTCCTAGCAACCCTCGTTTCCGCCACTTGTTGCAGTTTCTCACCATTTTTTCCCACTCCAGCATGTGGCACCTACCTTTCACTTTTTTCCCGTTTTACTTTGCTTCAAAATGGTATCTTGCTAAGATACCCCTTAATAAGACCCGTTTTTAAAATTATTCACAACCACTAATTCTATACAAGACTGCTTGATACTAAGATGTTTTGTAGGGTCATTAGTCTTGATAGATACTGGGTCTATTCGACCATTCATTAATTAATTACTTGCAAAGATTCTAACCCCCTCCCGCTCGCAAAAACAAAACTGACTACTTCGTCCGTTCCCACGCACTGGCCTGGCGGGCGCACAGCTTCCCCTGCGCCACCTTCTTCCATCCATCTCACCTTTGCTCACTTCCTCAACACAGGTTTCTTTGCACAATGTTCCCATGCGCCTGTCGCATCTGAACCGTGCCCCCTCTGTTCCTTTGCTTGCGTGACACACATAGAACTCGCCACTGTGTGCAGCAAGTTGTTTTGCAACAATGACTTGCTGTGCATTATAGGAAACACCGACAAGCATGTTGTAGACAACGCCCTGCTTTTGGCTAAAACCAGCGCGCAGAGAGAGAGAGAGAGAGAGAGAGAGAGAGAGAGACTCGAGGTCCAGTTGCTGGCTTGTGCATCGCCTCGCATGGTGCGGCTTCCGCTCCTCACATGGAGCTATCTGGCATCCCTTACAGCAACCTCACGAGTCCAGACACCATGCCTTTGCATCCAACCTTTCTCATATCTGCACAAGCGCTCCCTGTAGTGGCGATGTACTCCCGCCTCTGTCTCCATTTGATCCGACACATCACGCGGTCACAGCAAAAATATCGCTCGATTGAAAATCTCTCTCTATCCCGTCCATGTGCCCTGCCCCTGAGCTTCCGTGCAAACTTTGCCTTTCCTGCTTAGTTTAGGTTTCATCGAGATTTTCACAAAAGTATCTTTTGTGATTCCTATAAAAAGAAACGAAAAAATGATTGTAGGCACATACCTTGGCGATTTGAGTTATGTTCTTTTGTGTTATTAGTAATAAAAAAACAAAACAAACAAAAAAAAACACACACACACCTAAATCGACACAGGACTTTTTTGACACTAAGATGTTTTGTAGAGTCATTAGTCTTGTCTCTGGCCATTGGTATCTTAAAAGTAAGTTATGTTCTCTTGTGTTAGTAGTACGAGAGAGAGAGAGAGCGCGCGCGCACGCACACACACACACACACACACACTCTGCAGGGTCATTATTCTTGTCTCTAGCCATTGGTATCTTAAAAGTAAGTTATGTTCTTTTGTGTTTGTAGTACTTATAATAAAACAACAAGCACGTGCACACACACACGGACACACACAACCTTGCCCAATGATAAATTTTGATCACTCTTATCAAATTTTTTAACAGTGTTTGTGCCATGTTGCCATGTATAATGCTTCTGATCCTTACTGTTTTTAGATGCTTCAAGTACATATTTTCAGGTGAGTATTTCCCAATGTAAGGTTGGCATTGTTTGTAAGGAGATAATGGGCATGTATAGTTATGAAAAGCCCAATGGTTTTGCTTCGTTTACATTGCAGGTTCATCATAGTTGCACCCCCTTTGTGTTGATGCCAACAATGGTGATAATCTTGGGACCACAACCATGTTATACCTTTGCCTTTAACAAAGAAATGCATTATTCTACTTTTGTTAAGCTATTGGGTTGGGGGCACATGGACTGAGTCGTCCATTTCAACTACACTCCTTGCCAAAAAAATTGCCAGTAGATGAGCGCCACCTTCGCTCTCGATATAAATGTATTCACCTCCAGTTAGTGAATAACAACTCGGTCCTTGTCATGCAACGAGAGCTTTCTACCTCAATGATCAAAATGCAGGAGAACTTTGTCATGTAATGATTATCTACCAACTCAATGGCCATAATGCACAACACTCTAGTTCTCCCCAAGCTCACTACCTCAATAGCTGTAACGCTCTGTATGCCACTTGTTCATGGCCATTAACATTGTTTTTTTGGCCCCCTCCCATGAATTCTCGATAATTGCGAAAGTAGCTCTAGCATCCTTTCCCATGTAATATTTGCTCCCAAATTGGCTCCTGCTATTGTCAATTGCCACGTGATTGCAGTTATTTCCCAGGAAAGGATATTAAAGGTCCTTTCCCTACACCTTCCATGTAGCTAGAAGAGACATACTATACCTTCGATTCCATAGTTAAAAAATGATTTATGGTCTCCTCACTCTTTATGAAATATAGTTGTTATCCTTGGTAAGAAATAGCTAAAACTACTTTTCAGTAATTCAAATTCAACATTTCTCAAACAAAAAAAAAAAAAAAATCTCGACATCCATTATGAGTCCAAGCAAGTGCCCATCAAGAACTGAAGAATATTTCTCCCAACCACGTTTGTCTCAAGCAAGCTTCAAATTTTGCTGGGATTTTGGTTCTTTTGGTCGGTTTTCCCAAGAAAAGTTCTTCAAACGGTTGAAAAAATATGTGTGGATGTGTGTGTGTGTGTGTGTGTGTGTGTGTGTGTGTGTGTGTGTGAGAGAGAGAGAGAGAGAGAGAGAGAAAGAGAAAGATCTCGTAAGAAGAAGCCCAAGAGAGCTCAAAGATCAGTCTTTTTTTTCCCAAACTTACAATAGTGAGTGTATATATATTAAACTAAAACAAACCAGTTACAAAGTAATCCATGCTCACAGCACCTACCCAACAACCCACCAAGTCAAACAAACCACAAGACCAACCCTTACATCAGCTGTGACAAAGGGAGCCACCCAGAGACCACACCAAAGGAGCCAGCTTTGTCTTAGGGTTGCCACCAAGGAGAAAGCTATGTCACAGCAAACCCCTCGACCACCAAGCCAAAGCTATAGGGACCAACCGATGTATGTCTTTTTTTTTTCCTCTGTTGCTTAAGCAAACTAACAATTTTAGTGCTAGTCTTATTACCCTTACCCTTGCCAATATGACTGATGAGGTCAAATTTGACACCCTGAGCCTCGCTAGCAATCGGCACATGCTGGCACTATGCGCTAGACATCTGTTCAAAATCAGTCTTAAACTCAAGACCTGATACTTCAAAAAGAACTTAAGGGTGAGATGGGTGATAGAGAGAGTCTAGATCTCATCCAATAATAAGAGCATGGTCACGCGAGGCTTAGTTTCAACTAAGTCTCGACCGTTTCTGACAGAGGCGCAGGAGCGTTCAACGCCTGCAGGTAGAGAGAGGAAGAACCTTGCGCAAGCAGGAGAGAGAAGCCTAAGGTTGACCTGCTGTGGACGGGCATAGTTGTGTGACTATGCCTTTTTAGGCATAGTTAGTGTACAATGCCGGTCGACGCCTGTGAAAAGCTGCCTCACGTCAGAATTGGTATGCTCAGGTTACGGAAAACTAAGCCTCGCGTGACCATAGCCTAAAAGGGGGACTCCAGAGTCTTAACTTTATCTTTTTTTTTTTTTTTTAAAGACCATGGCAGCGGAGTTTTTCAGTTTCAAATCGGAGGTGCAGGGAGGACGCTGCAGCAAAGCCGCAGCTTTTCAGTTTCGAATTGGAGGTCTAAAAACCGCATGCCTCTCTCTCTCTCTCTCATATACACATTCAAGAGCTGCAAGAGCATTAAGGCGGTGGAGAGAGGCTCTGTCTTCGCTGCCGCGCTACATTCCTATATAACCATGGCGTTCTTTTCAGAGCCAGCAGGTAGCAGGCTGCTGGATGGCCTCATGGCCATTATTTCAAGGCGCCAGGTTCGACCTCAAATAGTGAGCAGCTTGATCATCCCTCTTCTCTTTGCCTTGACGTTCTGTGCTTCATCCCTCTTCATCGTCGTCAAGGCTGCAGAGTCGACGGCCCAAACTCAATTCCATGCAGTCGATCACACTCTCTGTAAGGCACCTAGCTGCTGCACCATTGTCATGTCTTTTAATGATGCTATATTGTTGGATAATACATCATGTTTAGATTTATAGATTAATCATGTCTTCTAATGATGCCTTGTGGTTTATATTAATAGACTAATTAAGGATGCCATCACCATTATGATTGGATAATACTTGGCTTCCTAAACTGATAAAAACCACTCTTTTTTTTGGCTTTGTGTTTTGCAGACTTTGATAGTTCCAACGATGCTTCTTCAACCAGTGGTAGTTCGAGCATGGCGAGCGGCGCACCGTTTCTCAAGCCTCTCTTGTCTATAGCCTCCCTCTTGGTTGCTTTTATTATTTCCTTCATCTTCTCCTTCTAGTATTGACGAGACAGTATGATGAAAGAAGCTTGTTTATCTACTCTTTAGGACTTACTAATAAACATGAAACATCTTGCAAAGATTCATATGATCATGCATTCATATCTTGTATTCGATCTCATGACATTTTAGAGAGAGAGAGAGAGGTACATTACTGGAGAAGGGAACCCCTTCTCTAGATATCCCAAGCATCTTTGCTTAGCCTTGTGCGGCTTGGCCATCTTTGGCACCAAGCATATAATGTAGAGTGAAGTAGGCATTGTGTCTAAAATGTGCAAGTCTTTCCAAATGCGAATGCGCTGGAGCATATCTTCATTTGTGGCTTCTTTGCAAGGTTCATCTAGAGGCTCTCCACAATGGCTTCTTATAGGGCATCTGTAAGAAGATGAAAAATAGCTAAGTGCTGCTTTCAGCTTTGTTGCAAGGTCACTTTTGAAAATATGGAATGTTAGCTTAAAGAAAACCAATGCTTTATGTGTTGGGGGCAATGTCACCGTATCATGTATCTTTCAAAAGCATTGTAAAAGGGTGACTCCTCGAGAAGATGTAGTTCAAGCTCAAGAAAAAGTGAGCTATCCACAAGGAGCACCCTTATGCTATGCACAGGTGCAACCTAACCCTATGCAACAACAACTACTACAACAAACTAAACAAGTGGAAAGACTAGTACTCTGACATTTGATTTTCCCAACGATGTCGTAGAGTTAGATTCTGCCATAGTAGGGCTCCAAAATGATTGACAAATGCTTTGATAAATGAATGTAGATTTGTGAGAGGGTTTGCCAACAAGGAGGGCTCACAAGCCGTTTGCATCGAGAGAGAGAGAGAGAGAGAGAGAGAGAGAGAGAGAGAGAGAGAGAGAGATCCCAAATTGGCACAAAACGCATGGCATTCACGTGCCTTGCCTCTCCCCTTCTCACTCAACATTCTACTAATCCTCCTATTCCCACCTTCCCTTTTCCATTTCAAACTAATACCATCATTTATTGAATTTCCTCCAACTGGTACCCCTACCAATGCCTTAAAGACTAATTGAAAGTTGGCTTCCTAAACTGATGAAAACCGGTCTTTTTTTTGGCAATGTGTTTTGTAGACTTTGATATGACACTTCTTCGACCAATGGTGGTTCGAGCATGGCAAGCACTGCACTGTTTCTCAAGCCTCTCTTGTCTGTAGCCTCCATCCTGTTGCTTTTATTATTTCCTTCATCTTCTCCTTCTAGTATAGACAAGACGGTCTCATGAAAGAAGCTTGTTTATCTACTCATTAGGCCTTACTAATCAACATGAAACATCTCGAAAAGATTCATGCCATCATGCATTAATTAATATCTTATATTCAATCTCATGAGATTTTAGAGAGAGAGAGAGAGAGGGGGGGGGGGGTACATTATTAGAGAAGGGAATCCTTCTCTAGATATCCCAAGCATCTTTGCTTAGCCTTGTCCTTGGGGATCTTTGGCATGCATATAATGTAGATTGAAGTAGGAATTGTGTCTACAATGTGTAAATCTTTCCGAATGCTATAGAGCATATATTCATTTGTGGCCTCTTTGCAAGGTTTACCTAGTGTGGAATAAAGAATAGGCTCTCCACAATGGCTTCTTGTAGGGCATATGTAAGAAGATGAAAAATAGCCTTGAAGCCCTAAGTGCTACTTTCAGCTTTTTCGCAAGGTCACTTTTGAAAATATGGAATGTTAGCTTAAAGAAATTGAATGCTTTGTGTGTGAGGAGCAATGTCACTCATATGACACTCAAGAATCTCTAGTTCAAGCTCGCAAAAAAGTGGGCTATCCACAAGGAGCACCCTTATGCTATGCATAGGTGCAACCTAGCCCTACACAACCACAGTAACTACAACAACTAAACAAGTGGAAAGACTACTCTAACATTTGATTCCCAACGATGTCGTAGAGTTAGATCTTGCCATAGTAGCCAAATTGATTGACAAATGCTTTGATAAATGATTGCAAATTTGTGAGAGGGTTTGCCAACAAGGAGGGCTACTTTGACTCGCCATCTCAAAATACAGCAATACTCTAGCTTCCCTCAAGGCTAAAAAGAAGTTTCCATTTTAGAAATCAAAACGCTAGTGGCTAAAGATAGAAGGAAAAGAAAAAAGTTAAAGCCATAATTAAAAACACACACAATACTTATAAAGAATTGACAAAGAACACGATATTAGAGAGTTTGAGATTTTAGAGTCAATTTGGAAATCACCACTGTCTTAAAGATTTGGCCATGTGGACAAATCTCAAACTATTTTTTAGGGCCAACTCCTTCCACAAGGTAGCACTTGAAAATCTCTTTCAAGTCATGCTCTCAAAACTTCAGCTAAGATTTGTTCATGTGGTCAAATCTTAAGCTCATTTCGAAAGTGAAAATTGAAAAATTCCCAAATTCATTATATGGTGTTAAAGTTTGATGAGCACCACAAGCAACTCCTAGTGCATCTTATTGAAACAAACTAAAGTCTTCAAGAGGCGGCTCAAAAAAGGGAAAGCTTTAAAGAGTAACTAATCACAGTAGTGGAAGCTAAGGAACTATTTGAGGAGGACAACACTTTACTGCAAACCAAGCTCGTCTTCTCACAGTAAGCTCTACTCAAAGACATGGCTACTCAAAGTCAAAGGGACATAGCATTACCCCAAGCTACTACACCAATATGGTCTTCCAAGTGAAGTAACGACACAACAATTAGAAAATAGTGGCTACAACCCAAGCAATAACAAATGATCAACAAGAAGTAGCATGGCTTCAAAAGGAAAGTGAATAACTAACACAAATTTGGTAACAAGACACTTTTATGTCCTCTTAACCAAGCAATTTCCTAGAATTATTACAAAGGATGCCGATGAGGTCTTGAAGTGTTTGATATCCACAAAGATAGCTTACAAGCTTTTAAAAACCTGGAATTTTTTGGGCTATTGATTTTAGCTCTAGAATTGTCTTTATAACCACTTTCTAACCTAAACTGTACCAAAAAATGTGTGCTATTTTTGCACATAGTTTACAAGATTGGCCATACACCACCCTAAAACGTCTCTTATTAAGTTTTAGGGTGTTACATAAGTAAGCTCATTTTAAAGGTTTTCAAATGCTTCTAATGCATGGATACTCTGTATTAAAGTTATGGCCTATTCAAAAAATCATGCCATGCACACTTATGGATGAATTTTACACTTTGATCAATTTTTTGGCAATGTATATGCAATAGAAAGGCAAATTTGATTGTACATATAGACTCATCATATGTATTGTATCTTTCTTGAGTTTTGGGGCACCTGATACCCCCAATAGCTAACAACACAAAGTCAAGAAAAAAAAATCCATTTACAAAAATCAGACTCATTTTAAATATGTCTCAATTTCTTCAATGAACATGATCAATTTGTAGCTTACGTCCAAACCTAAGTATACAATATTATTTTGGTTGTAAGTACATATTTTCAAAGATATTGAGATGGCCACAATATGGAAGCCAGTTTTTTCATTTGTGCAATTTTTGGGCTTTGTAGTTATGTCTAGAAATGTCATAAGAAAATATGTTTGGATGTTTATGATGCTTTGTGGTTGTCAGTATGAAGGTGAGTTACCAACTTGTATTGATATTAAATATATATAGAAGTAAATATGGGTATAGTCATGCCAACACTGATGATAGGTATATTGAATATAAAAAATACAACGTTTTTGTACTGAATTGTATGCACAATCAAAAATATGTGGGACAATGGAAACCTTAACATACATTAGGAACCCATTGAAGTTAATAAGAAAAATAGATTGATTGCACAAAAAAAATTATATGTGTCATAGCATGGAGTTACTTGTAAAAATATGTTGTTTTTAGTCAAATGCAGCACTACATTGGCTTTAGAAGCTTGTCATGATCTAGAAATCAGATATTATGCATGGTACTTATTTTTCCCATGTAGAATGGGCTCTTAGCATTAATCTCATGTAAGGACGCTTAAAACTTCACACATATAAAGAAGTATTGATTTTTTTCCCAAAACCCTAAAACGACACTTTTATGTCCTATTAGGTTACCAAACTAGTGCTAAATTTGAAGCTTCACTGTGAAACCAAGGAACCTTTGCAAGGGTTGGGGAAGGGGCTTTAACCTTTGAACATGGCGTCTGGGATCATAGCCCCTTGCCCAGGCCTTGCTTAGGTCCCTGTTAGCTGCTCAGCCAACAAGAGCAATAGAAAGAGCATGAAAAGGGGTGCCACTCATTTTTAAGAGCCAATTGAATGTATGAAATCCCTTTGTATCACTAAAAAATCCCACAAAGTCCAAAGCCGTTGTAATACTATTAATTGTCAATGAGTCTAAAGGGGGCTGAGGGCATCCAAGTTTGTAATCATATGCACTTTCTAAGCCTTGTATTGAGCCCAAATAGCTAGAAATCCATTCTTTGAACCTTGGTTAAGGTATAAAAACCAATCTTTGTAATTAAAAACCTACGTTTTGGATAATGAAAGTAAGCGTTTGTTGCAGAAGCTCAACATGAGTCTATTGTTTTCTTTGGATCTTTGTGTCTCTCTTGTACGGCGTGGTATTGCTATTCCGAGCATACCAACGTGTTCATAGGTGAAAGCTCTTCCATTTAACATAAGTTTCTCGTGATGAAAGTGTGATTTTTAGTCATGCTATCTACAAGCTGATTTTGCTCCCTATGCACCATACATGCACCAGAAGTGGTTTCTGACCTTAGGGATAGGTAGATCACGCCTAGAGGAAGCTATAGAGTGCTTCACAGTCCAAAATTGATTGACCTAAATTAGGTTGTTTATCTTAGGTGCAACTTTTTCTGAGTGTCAAAAATGACATTTGAGTACACAAGAGTGTCAAGGATACTCTACTCATGCTAGTCATAGAGTTTCGTTGCATTTGGAGACTCGTAACTAACTAAATCATCAGAACCAGCTTGCGGTAAAGAAAGTACCTTTTGATGTCTATCACACATTTGGAACTGAGATAGGTAGGAACGGTTTAGACTTGGGGTTTTCAAGAGATTAGCTATCTCTTGTAGCCTCCATGCACTAGCCGAGTCAGTTGCATCCCACCAATTGACAATTTTTATGTATGTGGTTCTCACTTTGCTGGCATTGATTTGGTGGGGCTTGGCATCAAGCCGACATTTTGGCGTTGTTGCCGAGGATGAGGCAACCTAAACTAGAGAAAACCCAAAGCATTCACTCCAATTTCCACTACTTCCTCTAGTTTCGGCTAGAATAACACATTTTTTGACTTTACCATGGCTAAGAGGTGCTTGAGAGTAGGGATACTCGATAAGGACATCGGGAGCTTTAGTTTTGTAGGACGGATTAGGTGAAAGATGCTTGAGACTAACTAGTGGTCGGTAAGGGTATCACTTAAGTAGGACATAGAGATTTTAAACTGAAAGTCGGACTTTTTACCTTTGTACTGTTTTTTCATGATCAGTAGGAGTAGGGTAAGTACATGGGGGATTCACTAATAGCGAGGAGGAGATGCCACCTCCTTGCATCCGGCCATTGGGGAAAACCCCCCTATATATGGTCCCTTAAGTGGTAGCCAACCCCCTATCTATGAAGATTGAAACACACATTGAAGCAGTGTTGAAAAAAAACCTAGGTTTAGTGTAATCCCACCTATAAATTTTAAGGTTTATCTCTAAATGTTAAATTTGAAGGTTAAAAAACCTACAAATTTTAAAGAGATTTTGTTTAATTTAGCGTAAAAAACCTTTAAATCTAGGTTGTTTACTTGTAGTCAAAAAAATTCAAATTTGGGTCAAATCAGACAAGCGCGATGCTATGGCAGGCTCATAGCTTGTCTGCACTGCTCCCTATTCTCACAAGAGCTATCGAGATCGTATGTAGGGGGTTATATTGGTGCCCAAAATCATCTATTATAATGACCAGTCTAACTCATCTTAACTCACACTAGTTTGTACTCTATACTTACTTACTCGCACAACTAATGCAAAACCCTTCTACCATTGTCACCCTACCTACTCCCCCGCACCCTACCTATTGCTCTATGCTCTTTGGCTCCTCCCTTGGCCCTACACCCATGCACACACCTCCTGCTATCATCAACCAGCCACATTGATCCCATGTCCATTATAGCTCATTTACCGCCCATCCATTGGCATACCCTTCCACTTCTCAGCTACGGGGTTCTACACCCTTGCACTATTCTTCCCAGAGAGAAAATGCATGAGGCTTTAAAAAACTTCTTCAATGGACCTTGTCAATTGGGGGGGGGGGGGGGGGGGGGGGGGGGGGGGGGGGGAGAGAGAGAGAGACTAAATTTCACGACGTAGGTTTTACACCTATAAATTAGAATTTAGTGGTAAATTTCAAAATTTGTGAGTGTAATTAAACTAAATGTAAGTTTTTTTTAGCATTTTGATGTGTGTGTGTGTGTGTGTGTGTGTGTGTGTGTGTGTGTGTGTGTGTGTGTGTGTGTGTGTGTGTGTGTGTGTGTGTGTGTGTGTGTGTGTGAGTGAGAGAGAGAGAGAGAGAGAGAGAGAGACGCAGCGAAGTGGGCTCCAAAACATAAAGTAATCAATTGTACCATTAAAGTTTTCAAAGACTTACTCTTGCTCTCTTCTTGGCCTGCAAAAATCAACTTACAGTCTATCAGTGACTATAATCCATTTTCATCAAACCAAGCCGCCCTCTAGCTTCCCCCTTTAGTCTCAATGTCTATTTCTTCTACTTATTATTATTATTGAGGTCCTGCCATAAGAGAGAGAGAGAGAGAGAGAGAGAGAGAGAAGATAAATAGACTGAAAAAGGACAACACTTGTGTACTCTATTGTATTATCTACCCCTCCCTCCTCCCCACCTCCCCTCCCCCTTAAATGTACAATATGTGTATGCAAGTTTTGGGGGGCTACCCCTATTGTATACGCTTATGCACACTTGCCAAAAAAAAACCTATTGTACACTCACGTGGTACCATACAAAACAAACTAGTGAATCCCCCGTGGGTACGTAGAAAAACCATCAGGATTGCATCTCATTGGAGTGGCATTGGAAAATCATAAAAATAGTCAGATTTATCTTAGGCGCGCCTAAGATAAATAGGGGTTTCTGGGGTTGAAACTGAGAAATTGAACTTGCAAGGTGGTAGACCAACTTGAGTAGACCATCCCCATTGATTTTAGAAACATCTGGATCATTAAAACACTTGGTTGAGCCCAAAATTTCAAAAAAACCGCAGACTTCAGAGAAAATCAACAAGAAAAAGTCAAATCATGCTAAAACTTGAAACCAGGGTGTGGATAAATCCTAAAACTTGTGAGAAAATCAATCTATATAGAAAAATATGGAAAATGTGTATATCTGGAAGAGTAGTACCTTAGGCGCGCCGAAGATTGAAAACTCGAGAGAGAAATTATTTTGCCAAAATTTCAACTCACAAGGTCTATGTAGACCATAAGACAACTCTTGATCAAGTTTCATCAAATTTGGAGTTGTCTAAGGATAGAAACACCAAGAAAATTGGAAAACCAAGCCATGAGATCAAAAATAGTGATAAAAACATTGGTGTTGTTGAGATAAACCCTTCAGATAGTTGCAATTTATGTAATAGAAATGGCCTATGAACTTTGAGAATAGCAAAATTAAGAGAATTAAAGTGAGCATTTTTGTGAAATTATTTTGAGAACATAGAGGGTGAACTTAATTGATGGTAGCAACATAAACATAGTACTTAATTAACTTGGCATGAACAATACTTTTGCAAGAGAGAGTATTAGAGAACGTGAAAAAAGTTGAGGACCGGATTTACTTGGAGCCGATCCCCCCTCCAAAAGGCATTTGTATTATAGATTCTCCCATCAAGAGAGACTTGGTACAAAAATCTTTGTGCTCGTTGTGACCTTGGTGATGCTATGAAGATGGAAAGCATCATGCATCACGAGCATATCGTAAACTTTGCAAAAAGCATTAACTATCCCAAGCCTCAATCCCAAGGCCTCAAACACCTTCGAAGGGTGGAGAGAGCTAGCGGGGAATGAGGGTAGGAAAGAGGAAAAAGAATCATCCAAAGGAGAAATAAATAATTCCTCATTTATCATCACTCTTCGCTTAGCATAGCATAATAGCATAGTAATGAAGATGAAGAAGATAGCAAGCTTAAGCATTGAAGCATGGGTCTTGGTTGGATTTGCATTCCATAGCCAAGATTGTTAGTGTAGGCTCTCAACTTCTCAACAAGCTCTTGGAGAAGGAGATAAAGCTCTTGCACTTTGCACTTCACACAATGAGTGTGTGTGTGTGTGTGTGTGTGTGTGTGTGTGTGTGGGAGGGTATACCCCTCTCATGCTTGGTCCACCTCTCTCTCTCTCTCTCTCTCTCTCTCTCTCTCTCTCTCTCTCTCTCTCTCTCTCATTATTTAATTATATCATTTGGACATGTGTCCTCTTTTTCCTCTTTGAGAGAAAGAACTTAATTATTTATTTTTATGCATCTAAATTCTCATTGGACCCCTTTAAAGCCTATCCAATAGGATTCAAGCACATCATGAGGGCCACATGGGGAGGATCTTGACATGTGTCATATATGCTTCTTAAGATATCATGTTTGAATTGAACACTTCAAGCACCTAGTCATTTAAGCATGAAAACCGTTTATGCCTCTTGAGAGATCATTTTTTAATTGAACACTTCAAGAACCTTAGTCATTTAAGCATGAGAAGTACCTCAAGCTTGGGCAAGGTCCCCACAAACACCTTAAGCACCTTAGCACCTCATGCTTGGGTAAGATTCCCACCTCAAGGTCAGCCCTATCTTGCCTAAGGTCAAAGGACTTTTTAACACTAACTTTTGGAGGTCTTTAATGAAGCTAACCCTAAGGTATGTTAAGCTCCATTAGATGCACGTTTCTTTTTTATAGACTACCTCCTTTTTGAACCCCTATTGAGATGTAACCATCTGTCCTCTTGGTCCCTTGTTGAGGTAAATCTAGAAGCACTTATTGCACATTGATCTTTGGTAGACCGTCTCCTTTTGGACCTCTATTGAGATGCAACCGTTTCTCCTTTTGGTCCATTGTTGAGATAGGTCTAGAAGCACATATCTATATCGTAACTCTTGTTCTCCTTTTATCTTCACATATTAAATGATTAGTTTAATATGAGAAAATCATTTGGTGAAGTTATTAGTCCATGTTTCTTAGCGGGCAGAGGATCCCTTTTTATCGTATGACATCATTCCAGAATGAATGACTAATCCATTTGGTGCTTGGGAGACTTAGCTGCGGCAAGCACGTCTGGTCTTTAGTCCATATCGTACTTCCAAAGTAGAGTGACAAGTTCTACTTGGTGTTTGGGAGACATCGTCAGCACAAACATGATCCTACGCATGCATACTTCTTGAATTTTGTGCACAATAAAAGAAAGAGAATGAGTCTTATAAGACAAAAACATTGTTCATTTAAAATGCATTATCATTTTCTTACTCTAATGTAGCATTGTAAACATTGACAAGGTTCATATTATCTTTAAGCTAGGTTCCTTGCATCCCTCTAGCATCTTTAAAAGGATAGTCCTTGAACTTAATAAGGTATCATTAGATAACCTTACCGTTTCTTAATACATTGTCTTCATATCGTAGGATGGACTCAGATTGAAGTACTTCTCCTTGATCTTTGATTTTTGGAGGTTTTGCTACTATTGTTTCTTTTGGTGGCTCTCCTTTTTGTAAGGCTTAAGTAAGCTCTCATAGAAAACATTGTGCATGAGCCAATGGTTGGGCAACTTTAATTGATAAGCTATCTCATTGATTGGCTTAAGAATTTAAAAAGGAAGGACCATAGTATCTTTTTGCTAGTTTAGCATAATACTCTTGGTGGCTCGTTGGATTCTTGCCCGTAGTATGCCTTAGATGAGCCTTGAGAAACTTTAGCAAGACCCAATCATTTTTCTTAAAGGCTAAGGCTCTTCTATGCTTATTAGAAGCAGCCCTTTTTGCCTTTATTGTGAGATGGATATAACCTTTTTAATCTTTGGAAAATATTCTTATAAGTCTTGGCTATATTCATCAGCAGCGAAGATCTTCCCGTGTACTTTAAGTAGTAAGGGACTTTTGGATCTTTCCTCTTTATCCTTGAAAGGTACTTTCCCCATAGAAGTATGTACAATGTCATTGTACGTATACTCAATAAGAGGGAGGTACTTCTCTCATTGAGAACATTGATCTACTTCCATGACATAGGCTTTTAGTAGATTCAAGAATCGTTAGATTAGTTATTTCACTTTGATCATCCATTTCTGGATGATAGGCCAAAAGGGAAATTTAATCTACATCCTAGATTCTCAAAGAGACCCTTCTAGAAATTACTGGTCATTCTAGGATCTTTGTCCAACACTATGGATGTTGGCAAGCCATGATACTTGAAAATTTGAGATCTAAAGAGGATTGTTGTTTGATGTGCCTTAATAGTCTTTATGACAGGTATAGAGTGTGTTTTCTTGCTAAGCCTGTCGATCGAAACAATCCAAGTTGCTTCCCTCGATCAAATTTTAATTTTTGGTATACGACGCATTTTGAAACATACTCTTGTATGTTTACTTTTCATGGTAGACCAACATAAATACATTTCTACTCCTCAAAGAGTAAATTATGGAATCCCTCTTTGCCCCGCATAAGTAGAAGCATAGGATTCATACTTTACTTTCTTTTTGTATGGGTGAGTAACACACATAGCCTATTGCCGTTTGGAAGGTAACCATCCTTCAAGGTGAATGGTTCTTTTTTATTACCTAATGCAAAGGCTGTAATTATGTACTTAAAGTCTCGATCAATAGCAATACTCATCTATCATAAAAGATAGATCATTGTGAGTTACTATAGACACCACAGTTACCCTTGGCCGTTGTGAAAGTGCATCAACCACTTGATTGTGCTTGCCAGCAATGTGAGCAATATGAAATTTAAATTGCAAAAGAAAATTTTCCCACCTCATTTGTTCTTTGGAAAGCTTGGTTTGTGTCATGAAGGACTTGAGACTTTGGTGGTCTGTTTGTAAAATGAATGGAGTCCCCAATAAATAGTGTTTCCATGTGTCTATGGCATGTAGAACATCTAAAAGCTCTTTTTCGTATATGCCCAAGACCCGTTCATTGGCTTTGAGCCTTTGGCTCTCATATGCTATGGCATGCCCTTCTTGAAGCAAAATTGCTCCAAGGCAATCACCACAAGCATCACATTGGACCTCAAATGGCTTTAAGAGATCCAGAAGCATAAGGACTGGTTGGGAGGTAAGATTCTCTTTGAGCTTGTCAAAAGCATTTTGTCCTTTAGCAGTCCATGAGTACTTAATGTTCTTCTTTGTTAAATCATGCAATGGTCCAACTAGTTATGATAATTTGCTATAGATTAGTCCATGCTTTTATCACCTCCGACTTTGATGGATCCATACGGATACCATCTTGAGACATAATGTGACTTGAATATTGAATCTCTTGTAGAAAAAATTCACTTTTCTTTTGATTAATGAAAAGCTTATTCTATCTCACAACTTGAAAGATTACCTGGAGGTGTCACTTGTACTCCTCAAGAGAATTTGA
The DNA here is from genome assembly GCF_014529385.1 of Adiantum capillus-veneris. Classification (NCBI taxonomy): domain Eukaryota; kingdom Viridiplantae; phylum Streptophyta; class Polypodiopsida; order Polypodiales; family Pteridaceae; genus Adiantum; species Adiantum capillus-veneris. Next base: position 106,550,035 of record NC_140932.1, on the reverse strand, counting down.
GTGGCCTAAAGATTTTTGTCCATCGTGAGTTTGAATACGGCTGGAGCATTTGTCAGGCCAAAACTTGTAACTTATCAAATAGATCTTCTACCAGTGGCACGGGAAATCTTTTTTTTATTATTGATCCTATTTAGTGCTCTATTGTCGACACACATGTGATATGTGCCATCTTTCTTTTGCACTAAAAGTACTGGCGAACAGAATGGAGAGGAGTTAGGCCTCACCATCCCTTTTTCCACCAATGCACTTGCCTCATGATCTCCTCTTGTTGAGCTTGTGAAACTCAATAAGGAGGTTTATTAGACGGTGAGCTTCCTAGTAGAAGCTCTATTGCATGGTCATCATCCCCTCGTTTTGGAGGTAGCTCACTAGGGAATTCATCAATGAAAACATCTTGGAATCCATTTAGAAAATTAGACAACTCTAATTCCTCGTGATTCCCTTTATTGCTACTTGTGAAAACATTAGAATCATTTACAAATTCTCTAACAAAAATAATATATGCAAAAATAGAGCTTTTCATTGACTTATCAAAAGCAAGCGTATTTATCAGGGCTATGGTGTTTCCCAACTCGTTAGCATCTATATACATGCTCTTTGCCATGTAGGTGAAGTAGATTCTCCTTTCAGGGAGCTTCATGTTGGCAGCCATGCGGTTGAGCCATGGTGCCCCTAGGATAGCATCCTCATGTTGGAGAGGAGAGATGAAAAATTCTTCTTTGTCGACATAGCTTTGGACATGAAGCCTCAGCTTCCCAATCAAGGGAGTAACGGAGGCTTGTTGTCCCTTGAAAGCTGTGTCAGCACTTACAATATCTTCCATCTCAAAAGCTTGAATGCCCAACTTGGTGGCCAAGTCCGTTGATATAAAGTTGTGAGTAGAGCTAGGGTCAAACAAGATGAAGGCATGATGTTCCCTTACCTTTCCCCAAGCATAGGAGAGGAATGAGCCTTTGTAATGAGTATCCTCTTTTGGAGCTTCAACCATAGAAGCTCTAGGAGTGTCATTGCGTACATTCTTTTGGGGCAAGAATTATAACAATGTCCTTGTTCCTTATACTTAAAGAATTTATCGTCTTTATGAAAGGCCTCTAATTTTTTGGGAGAGAGCTTATTTTGACCTTTGTAAGCTACTTTCTCCTTGGCCTTGTTGTTGTTGGTGTTGGTGTTGCCTTGCAAAGAGTTTTGAGCATTGCTCTTCCCTTTAGATTCATTTCGATCCTTGTTTACCATGGGCTTGAAATTTCTTCTCGTCCCTTGTTGGAAATTGCTCCTTGAAGCAACCATAGTGTGGTGGATGACTTTGGTGATAGTGCTAGGCCGTTGTGAGTTGAAATACTCGGCCATTTCATCATGTAATCCCGCACAAAATTGTTGCTTTTGTTCGGCGAAGTCTATCCTTTGAAAGACTGTAGCTTTGAGATGTAAATCCCAAAATTTGTCTATATGTTTGTGGATAGACTCGTTGAAGAATAGCTTCAAACTTCACCATTCAGTGAGCACTTTGTCCTTAGCATTGCTTGCAAGGAATTAATTCATTATGGAAACTCGTAGAGTTTTCCATATCTATGGGGCTTCATCGTTGCCACAAAGGCTATCCCACCATTGACGAGCCGATTTTTGGAAGTGCATAGCTACATGGCATAGCTTGGAGGACTCCGTGAAGCCCTCGTCTCCAAAGGCCACATCAAATTGTTGGATGAAGGCCAATACTTTGTCGGTGGCACCAAAGGTGCCATCATAGGTGAGAAATAGAGATACTCTTTCCTCCCTCTTTGAATTTCTTGAGCTTTTAGGACCTTCACCATGCAGGGTAAGTTTTGCGATGTCCTCTCCTCTTGTATTCTCTAGGAGAATAACTATTGCTTTCGTCGGAAGAGGAGGAAGGTGAAGAAGAAGGAGAAGAGGGTGACCTCTTTCTTGCTTTTTTTTCTTCCTTTGTTTCCTCTCTTCCCTTTCGGAGTGACGAGGAGAAGACCTATGGATTGACCATTTCCTCTTGGGAGGAGTTGTCGACCGTCTAGATTGTTGTCTTCGTGGAGCCACATCTTCAGAGGAACTTAGGGATTCGCTTCTTTCTTGTTCTTTGGATTCCTCCTCTCTTATGGGAGAGAGTCTTCTTTTGGGAGTCTCATCAAGAGACCTCCTAAGCTCTCTCTCCTTTTGGAGAGGAAGGCAAATCCCATAAGTATGAAGTAGTTGAGTAACTTCGGGTTGCAAGGTAGGGTTGCCCATAGCTTGCTGCAACCTAGTAACAAGATAATTGATAAACATGGGGGCATCAACATTAGCACCTTCATGTGCAAAATCAAAGTTATCAATGTTCATTCTACTCTCTTGGCATGCTAATTATACTTATGTGTTTACTTAGTGTATTCTTTGGAAATTCAAAACCTTAGTTGCTACTCCTCTTAGCCTTTGAAAATCAGCACTTAAATATGTACACCTACAGCTCGAATTGGTTAATTATAGAGAGTAGTAAAGTGGGTCTAACATAGCAAAATTTTCAAGGGATAGCTCCTTTTGAACTTCTTATGGATCAATAATGGTAAGCCGTAGGCAAGTCTAAAAAGACCCCATTATTAAGACCAAAGCTCTCCAAGTGTACACCATATCCCACATAGTGGGCTCAACAAAATTGATAATAGATCCCAGTCCCACTTACCCTAATATAATTAACAAAATCTACCATTAATAGGATACTTAAGGACCTCTCTTAAGTAAGAAAAGAGAAACCAAATGCTCTGATACCAATATAATGGAAATGACCTATGAACTTTGAGAATATCGGAATTAAGAGAATTAGAGTGAGCATTTTTGTGAGATTACTTTGAGAACATAGAGGGTGAACTTAATTGATGGTAGCAACATAAACATAGTACTTAATAACTTGGCATGAACAATATTTTTGCAAGAGAGAGTATTAGAGAACATGACAATAGTTGAGGACCGGATTTACTTTGAGCCGATCCCCCCTCCAAAAGGCGTTTGTATTATAGATTCTCCCATCAAGAGAGACTTGGTACAATACAATCTTTGTGTTCCTTGTGACCTTCGTGATGCTATGAAGATGGAAAGCTTCATGCATCATGAGCATAGCATAAACTTTGCAAAAACCATTAACTATCCCAAGCCTCAGTCCTAAGGCCTCAAACACCTTCGAAGGTGGAGAGAGCTAGCGGGGAATGAGGGTAGGGAAGAGGAAAAAGAATCATCCATAGGAGAAAGAAATAATTCATCACTTATCATCACTCTTCTTGATTAGCATAGCATAATAGCATAGCAATGAAGATGAAGAAGATGGCAAGCTTAAGCATTGAAGCATGGGTCTTGGTTGGATTTGCATTCCATAGCCAAGATTGTTGGTGTAGGCTCTCAACTTCTCAACAAGCTCGGAGAAGGAGATAAAGCTCTTGCACTTTGCACTTCACACAATGAGTGTGTGTGTGTGTGTGTGTGTGTGTGTGTGTGTGTGTGTGTGTGTGTGTGTGTGTGTGTGTGTGTGTGGAGAGTATACCCCTCTCATGCTTGGTCCACCTCTCTCTCTCTCTCTCTCTCTCTCTCTCTCTCTCTCTCTCTCTCTCTCTCTCTCGTATTATTTAATTATATCATTTGGACATGTGTCCTCTTTTTCCTCTTTGAGAGAAAGAACTGAATTATTTATTTTTATGCATCTAAATTCTCATTGGACCCCTTTAAAGCCTATCCAATAGGATTCAAGCACATCATGAGGGCCACATGGGAAGGATCTTGACATGCGTCATTTATGCTTCTTAAGATATCATGTTTGAATTGAACACTTAAGCACCTAGTCATTTAAGCATGAAAACCGTTTATGCATCTTGAGAGATCATTTTTGAATTGAACACTCCAAGCACCTTAGTCATTTAAGCATGAGAAGCACCTCAAGCTTAGGCAAGGTCCCCACAAACACCTTAAGCACCTTAGCACCTCATGCTTGGGTAGGATTCCCACCTCAAGGTCAGCCCTAGCTTGCCTAAGGTCAAAGGACTTTTTAACACTAACTTTTGGAGGTCTTTAATGAAGCTAACCCTAAGGTATGTTAAGCTCCATTAGATGCACGTTGCTCTTTGTAGACTACCTCCTTTTTGGACCCCTATTGAGATGTAACCATCTCTCCTCTTGGTCCTTCATTGAGGTAAATCTAGAAGTACTTATTGCACATTTCTCTTTGGTAGACCGTCTCCTTCTGGACCCCTATTGAAATGCAACAGTTTCTCCTTTTAGTCCCCTGTTTAGATAGGTCTAGAAGCACATATCTATATCCTAACTCTTGCTCCCCTTTTATCTTCCCATATTAAATGATCAGTTTAATATGAGAAAATCATTTGGTAAAGTTAGATATTATATTTTATGAAAAATTATCTTAGGCGCGCCTAAGATAAAACTGAACAAAATTACACCATTTTTGCACATAGGTCTATTGGGCACAAAAATAATTTTTTTGTATATTTTGTGGTCAAATATTGACAAATTGTGAAAACACGTACAACTTTAAGTGGTGTTGGGCAGGGAATTGCAACTTTGTGAAGGACAGAAGAGAAAACGGCAAAAGCATTGCGCTTGAAACCAAAAGCAACCTTCTAAGTTTGAAGTATCAATTCAATTGAGTTGCATAATTTCATATATGAACCTAAGGTCTAGAAGAGTCTTGGAAAACTCGATTGACTTAGTAAAGAATGGGAGCAAAGCATCCACAAAAGAGAGTGTAAACCAAGGGAGACCATTAGAAACTATTGCGAAAGAAGTGCCAGACACTTACTCCGTTTCAAGCTCAGACATGTCTTCTTTTTCGACGCAATCAGAAACTAGGACCTATCTCAAGTTCAAGCACATCTTGACCTTTTTCAAGACCAACGAGTATGAAGCCCAGATTTATTTGGACCCAAATGAGGAGTTTGCAGTGAGGATAGATGACCATACCATTGATTTTGAAGAGGAAGTTAGGGCCAACAAACAGGATGACCTGTATGTAGACCAAAATGGAGTACAATATTGCAAAATACAAGACCCTGATTCAATGGATAAATGGGGATTAGAGGTTGATACTCTAATACCAAAAAAGGCTGTAAAGGAAGGATCTCCAATATTAGAATTAGAAGGGTATGAGTTAATAGATGCTAAACCATTAAAACGCATCCCCACTGATAACCCAAGACTTGGAGTTTATTACTGGGAAGAAAACAATATTCAGAATTTGTTATGGACTACCCATGCCAAATTAGGACAACTGATGCTCTTGAAAATTGTGTATATTTTCAAAATCAAGGAAAAGGGACTAGCATAACTTCTCACTCATCTCTTTTGAGATTGTTACAACAATAGTTTTGTCATGATAAATCCAAAGGAGATTGAACAAACCAAGTACCAGGGACACTCAATCCGTGAAGTGATCATGGAAACCACAAAGGAAATTGATCGGGACGTGGATCCAAATGCAAGATCTTATGACAACATGGCCAACCAGCGAGGAAACACAACAAGAGGTAGTCACCTCAATGGTACCAATAGAGAAAGAAAGACTGAAACCACCTATAACAGGGGAGAAATGGGTGATACGAGGAGAAGAAGAGGTCCACATGAGTCACACTTACCAAACAGCTTGTTTGAGGGATTAATGGGAGAAACACCGGCTCAAAGGGAGAGAATGGAGTCCGAACACAATCATAGAGTTAGACCAGCAAATTTTCAAAAGTGGTTTAAAAAATATAGCAAGCCAAGAGACCCATATGACCATTTAGCCAGCTTCAGACAGGTTATGAGAGCAAAGCACATAACCGATTTCAATACACGGTTTGAGGGATTTGGGATGACCTTGGAGGGCAAAGCCTTGTCTGGTTCCATACCATACCTCCTAGATCGATCACTGACATGCCAACTTTGGCCATGAGATTTGTTCGCTACATGTTCTAAAATGGGTATAAAGCATAGCACTGTGGCACAAATATATAGTTTCAAACAGAAACAAGGAGAAACTATCAGAGATAGTGTGAGTCAAATGAGGTAGTACATTGACAGATGCCCGGAGTTTAAGATTCCAATAGAGGAAAGACTAGTCTCATTGTTTCTAGAGGGATTGTTAAACAAATATTTGCATGTAATTTTGTATAATAAGAAATACATCACCTAGGAGGCATGTAGTTTAGATGCGATTGACTTGAGTGATAATTGTGAGATCTTCAATGAGGAAAGCAAAGCTAAGGATACTCAGAGCGAGCGAAACACATCCACTATGCTAGCACAAGTAGGATCAGCAGACACGGCTCCTGCTAATGTGATAGAGGACATGCTTAAACGCATGAACGGTATGATGAGCAACATGCAAAGAATGCCAATGCAAAGCCTAGTACACGGACAAAATCAAGGACAACCTATGGGACAACAAAGGCAATTAAAATGGTGCACTATTGAAGGGAAATGGACAAATCATGAGACAAATGAGTGCTACTACAAACCAAAATATGATGGAAATGTCCAGTATGTGCCAATGAGGTCGCAGGGGCAACCCATGTATAGATACCCTCCCAATATGGCACATGTACAAAGATCATCCATGAATGTGGAGCAACCTCAACCAGTATTAGGTAAGCAACCTCCACTTCCAAGGAATAGATATATACCAAAACAGGTGCATTACTCCATATCCTTAGACTAGTTCAGTAACAATGGGGATAGAAGAAGAGTGGTATAACCAACTTGCTCCAATTCCTATCAAATCGATGTGCCAAGAACCCACTGATACAACACCTATTTACTTTATTGCAAACCAGGGGGCAAGGCAGCCAATGCCCAACCAAAAAGTGAAAATTGTCATAAATGTGAAGCGGATGACCATTGGAAAAAAGATTGTCCTGAACCGGATAAGAATGTGAGACCTATAGAGGCATATTGTGGAGGGTGCGGACGCAAGGGTGGACACTTTCTTGAGGACTGTCCTAGGAATTTGGCAAACAAGGGGGGAAATGCCTTAAACATAGTTTAGATAGTGATGAGTAGTTTATCAAAAGCAGAACCAATAATTCCAGTTCAAGTGATAACTAGGGCACAAACCATGCAAAACAAATAGAAAAGTGCAAATGGATTGAAGAAGTCCGGCAATTCCTCCAAAAACTCTAGGAAAGAAAGACGCAAAAGATATGCACTCTAGAGACAAAAACAGTGGAAGGAGATTGAAGGAAAGATACGAAAGGAGAAAGAGGAAAAAATACAGACTCCTTCAACAGAATTTAAAGAACCCGAACCAAAATCGATTGGATCTGTTCCGGTTGACAAAATTTACAAACCAATCAATGCAACTTTGCAAGCTTTTCAAGTTGGATTAAAAGCAAGGCAAATGTTGGAAAACCAATGGAAAACTATCCAACACCTGAAATGGAAGCAGCTAAGTTAGAATCTTTGAGAAACTTGGTGCAAATCACACAAGCCTTGATGGAAAAACAGAATCCTCAATAGGGAGATGTGGGAGAACCAAAAGAAGCTGATACCAAAATCCTAAGAGAAAAAACAACGGAAAAGGAAAGGTTGGAAGACTAGGAGAACGAAGAAGTACAACCACCTAATTGGAAGTTCTAGATGGTGAAGAAGGATGGGACGAGGTGTCGATAGTTGAAGACGATTGTTCCAAGTACCTGTGGAAATGGTTTAGGGAAGCGAAAGACGGGATTTTGACTCTGAAATCAACACCAATAGAAGAAGTTCGGTTTGACAGATCACCCATGAAACTAGATGAACTGTAGTTGTATGGAGATTGGGGATCGGAATAGTCAGACTCTACAAAAGTTGAAACCCTATGGACACTACCATCTTACTTATGTGAGAATGACGAGAAATCAATGGTGTGCAAAACAAAAAAATTGGAAAGTCCAAGACAAACTTTAGATGTGGCTAACTTACAAACCATTATGTCGACACCAATTCAGTGCACGATCACTTTGGGTGAACTGCTGAAATTGGGACCACACCTATGGGGAGATATACAAGCTACCATGGGAAGAATGGGATTGAAAGGAGTATCTCAAATGGACCTAGAAAATTTGCAAAAAGAAGAGACACAAGCTAGATTTGTGAAATATATACCTATGAATAAGGTCGGGGACTATTGTGAAGGGAATGAAGGAAACGTGACCCCTCCAGTACAATACAACGAGATAAAAACTATGGCTACTTTAGATAGTGGAGCACGAATAGTCATAGCAACCAAAGTTGTTTGGGAAGCTTGGGAAAAGCCAACGATTAGACAGACAAGGATGAAACTGCAATTGGTAGATGGACACATAGAGAAACCAATGGGCCTACTAGAAAATGTGTTGTCACCTCCTACGGGATTGACTACCAGCACACGTTTGCCATTGTAGACTTTGGGAAAGAAACTTAATTACAAAATCATCTTGGGAAGACCATTCATGAGGTAGATACAATTAATCCAAGACTAGTGCATCGATTATCTCTACTTGAAACAAGTAGGGGCAGTCACTCGAGCGAACTTGAAAGACCATCCTTACAAGGATGTCCTGATGACACCAATACAAGAATTGGACTTTGAAACTTGTGTTGAAACTGAACTGCCATCCTGGGTACATAAAAACACTCCAATTTGGATGTGTGGTGCTTTTAAATCAGGAAGCTTACGAAAGGAAGACAGTGTTTTGGACAGAGATGTAAATGACACAGATTACATACCAAAGCCATTCCCTAAACATTTATTTGAACCCTTTGAATGGACTCAAATCTTGGCCACCATGGATGTATGTATTAATGAATTTACACCTACACATTTTTGTGATGAGGAGGGCTATGATATAGTCCCCATCCAAATGGTATCAATTGAGATGATCGAGGAGCAACATGTTTTCTTTGATCACTATTATGATGCTACGGATGAGTGGGAGGAAGAATCCATTACAACAGAGGGATCGAACTCCAAGAAAGAGCAGGAAAGAGCCAATCTTCTGCTTAGAGGAGGGAAAGAAATATTTTTGAGTTTCCAAACCAATACCAAAGACACCAACAAAGATACCATAAGAAACGAGACCATAACTTAAGAAAGAAAGCTACAAAGTGACCATTGGAAATGGAAACTTAATCCTTGATGAAAGGGAACATAGTGGACTGCATAAAAGACAAGATAATTGTAAGGTATCCAAATGTGAAACCTACAAAGATACAGCACCAAACGGAACCAAGGTTAATTAAGCCAGATAAAACTAACGGGAAAGAACCTTTGATGACCAATCGGAGAAAAAACCAAGACACAAAGAACTGAAATGAACCTTGAAGGAAGTATGGACAATGAAAATGGAATCAGATAGTGACAAATCGGGAAAATTAGTGTTCCAACGCATTATAAGAAATACACTTTACAAGATCGTAGGATCATTATAGAGCAACCCTTGCGACAATCAATAGAACTGAGAAAGTCCTATGAAGGTTCGCAAAACGCCAAACGAATTGACCTTGTTGAGCCTGGAGAAGAGCCAAAACCGGCATACATATCCAATGATCTATCGCAACAAAAAGAGGAGATTCTCACAAGAACGTTAAGAGAATACAGGGATGTTTTTTCATGGTCTTATAAAGATCTCAAAGGGGTGGATCCATCCATATGCCAGCACACTATCCCTAGGAGAGATGACGCTAAGCCAAGTAGACAAAGACCATACACCTATAATGAAACCTTTGCCAAGAAAATCAAGGAAGAGATAGAGAATCTCAAGAAGGCTGAGTTTATCTATGAAATAGAACACACTGATTGGGTATCACCAATTGTAGTGGTGCCTAAAAAGAATGGAAAACTTAGAGTGTGTGTAAAGCTCAAAAAGGTACTCTGCCACCATATGCAATATCTATCTGCTTTCCATCACCAATCACGTGCTGGAACAAGTAGTTGGCAAGGAAGCCTATAGCTTTTTGGATGGATTCTCGGGATACAACCAATTGACTATCATCCCAAGGACCAACGGAAACGGCCTTTGCCATGGAGTGGGGAATTTTTCTTATCGAGTAATGCCTTTCGGATTGACCAATGCACCAGCACTATTCCAGAGGTTAATGATCCATGCCTTTAAGGAGTATCTATGGAAGTTGTTGGAAATCTACATGGATGATCTTTGTGTGCACTCCACAAAACGAGAAAGTCATTTTGAACCTTTATGATGTGTCTTTGAGAAATGTCGTCTATATAAGATTTGCTTAAATCCTGAAAAATATGTTTTTATGGTCAGATAAGGCAAAATTCTTAGACATATTGTGTCAAAAAATGGTATAGCCACAAATATGGAAAACGTGGCACAGTGACCGCGGAAATAGCTAGGCCGGCAACTGTCAAGGTAGTGTAGGCATTCATGGGACATTGTGGTTACTATCGTAGATTCATCTACATGTATGCGGTAGTTGCTCGACCCATCTATAGCCTGATCACACACTTCAAATGGATTGATGAATGTGAGAAATCCTTCAAAAGCTTAAGCAATCTTTAAGCTCAGCATCAATCCTGAAAGCTCCAGACTAGAACAGAGTGTTCCACGTACATGTCGATACTTCAAGTTATGCCATTGGCTGCATCTTAGCCTTATCCGAGAGAAGGAACAATGGATTTTCCTATCTCCTATGCTAGCAGACAATTAAACCTAGCCCGAAAAAAACTATACAACCACATAGAGAGAAGGTCCTGGTATAGTGTATTTAGTCAAAAAATTCTAACACTACTTGTTAGCCAACAAGTTTGTCTTCTTTGTAGACCATCAAGCCTTACTCTACTTAGTGAAGAAGCCATGCAATACCGGTAGGATAGTAAGATGGTTTATCATCCTACTTGAATTCAACTTCACGATTGTGGTCAAAAAAGGCATGACTCACCAACAGATTACCTGTCAAGACTCACCAGGGGGGTAGCACCAAAAAGGGTAGATGATGACTTACCCGATGCATATCTGTTCTCTGTGGAAATGATTCCAAGTTGGTCATAAGAACTTGTGTCTTTAATGACTATAGCACAAGTGGATTCTCAAATACCAATTGCTATCACACCATGATTGATTGAGCAATCTGCTCTATATCAATTGTTGGCAGGAAGATTGTATCGCAAAAACAAGGATGGAATCTTGCTCTTGTGCATCAATCCTAAAGAGCAAGATGCCTACTTGAGTCAAGCTCATACCACAGTCATACGTCTACACTTTTCACAAGACCAAACCCTACAAAGACTAACCTGGTTGGGTGTTTATTGACCTACCATGAAGAGAGATGTTCATTACTACGTGAATGATTGCTCTCAATGTAAAGAAAGACCCGCCATACCTCATGCCACGTTATTCCATATTAAGTCACACCCTAGTGGAGCAGATACTTTGTTGAGTATTTGACTCATAGAATGTTCCCAGAAGACATGAATAAAAGACGTAAAAGAGCTATAGAAACCGAGGCAACAAACTACACAATGATTGAAAACCAGCTCTATTAATGCGGGAAAGATCAACAGCTCATGCCGCCAATGAAGAGAAATACCTTCCTATAATGGAGCAAGCCCATGCAGGTCTAGCCGGGGGTCACTTCTCCCATGAGACCATAGCCAAAGCTATATTGATGGCAGGCAATTGGTGGCCAACTTTATTTGTTGACGCGAAAGAATTTGTTTGACAATGTGATGCGTGCCAATGAGCAAGGATGCCCACGAGAATGGATAACATGCCATTGCAACCTATGATCAGAGCACGTGCATTTGCTAAATGGGGTATAAACTTTGTAGGTCCAATACAACCACCAGCTTACAAAACTCAATCACAATATATTATTGTGGCAACATATTACTTAACCAAGTGGGTTGAGGCATGAGCCACCCGAAAGAATGATGCATGAACCATGGTTGCAATCCTGTACGAATGCATCTTTACTAGATACAGACTTCCTATTGAGCTTGTGAGTGACCGTGGATCACATTTCCTCAATGAGGTGATAGAATATCTACTGGATGAGTTCATGGTAATCCATAACAAATTTGCACCCTACCATCCTCAAGCAAATGGTCAAGCAGAACATACATTAAAAAAAATTGAGCTCTGTACTAGCCAAAATTGTTAGCTCAGGTTGAACGGACTAGGAAATGCTCCTTCACTATGGGCTCATCGAGTTTCCTTTAAAACGGATTTGAACACAACTCTTTTTAACTTGGTATATGGCATGGATGCAATATTGCCAATGGAGTTCTTATTACCCACACTTATAGTTGCAAGTAAGTTAGAATGGAAAGGACATGAGTTGTCAGAACGAGTCGAGGACTTAGAATGCCTAGATGAACAATGTTTAGCGGCCATTGCCCATATATATGCACAAAAATGGAAACAAAAGAGGTTCTTTGACTGACATTTGCTGACTAAAGTTTTTTAACCAGGGGATTTAGTCCTAGTATACTCATTAAAACAACATGTACCCAAATTCAAGAAAAGAACATGGTCCTTTTGTAATTGAAAATGTTTCACCAAGTAGGCTATCAAGTTAGCCACGGTAGACGGAGAAATCATGAAAAACTAGATTAGTGGATGTCGACTCCGCAAATACAACCTTCCCTTAACTAATGAACTTCTGCAGATAATGCATGCGTCAAAGAAAAGGAAGCTTAAACGACAACAGATTATTGAGGAGGCTCAAGAAGAAGCTCGTATTTGAATTCTCAAACAAAAAGCAGCAAGATAGCATGTTCTCCAAGTTGTACCACTCAGTACCCTCCACATTCAACCCTTACCAGAGGATGAGGTAGAGACTGATGATGAGTGGCTAGATGGTCTTGATATGCGAATCAATGTGAGTCTGAACAACAATTACAAAGTTAAAGCTCTAGCAAATACAAGGGCCCGTGTCAATGCGGTCAACTACTCCACCTACCACAAAGCAACTACTCAACCACTTGAGTATTGTCAAGCCACTATCAAGGGCTGCAACAAGAGTGCCACTCCAAACTTAGGGAAAATCAACTTGAATATTATGGTTCATGGGTTCTCTTGCCCGCATACTTTCATATGTATAGCGGATGAACACATGAATGAGAACCTAATATTAGGTGTTCCATGGATGAGAACGTACAGAGCAATTCCGGACTGGGATGCCAAAATTCTAGAGCTCACACTCAAAGGAGGACAATTAAAAGTACCATTTGCCTACAGTAAGGAGGAATGGAAGAAAGCTTTAGGTGATTCGAAATCAAATGAGCATGAGTCAACGACCATGATTACAACTACAGCTCCAATAAAGACTTCTACTACTCCACCAATCCAGGGAGCCAAGCAAGTTTGGATACGCAAAAGTCAACTGGTCCATCGATCTCAACAAATCTTGGTGCCCAAAAGATTGCTATGCACCACCAACAACCATAAGAGCAAACAATTATATCCATCTTTTCAACAAGCACCATCACTTCTAAGGAGGAAATGGTTATGGAAACCAAAGGAGAAATGTGCAGATCACAATAGAAGACCGACTTCCCAAAGCAGACAAGTCAGACTATGGGAATCAAAGACCCCACTGCAACTCAAACCAACCTCCATTAGGTACAAGTGGATACCTAAAGTCAAACCACAAACTACGATTGGACCCATCGACTCCAGTAAGAACACTACATATGGTACATATCGTACCATAAAAGAACGTGCTCAAGTGCTACAGAGTTTACTCTCCAAGAGAGTTCAACGACAACATACCTCGCTAGCGAAGACCTTTGAGTACATCAAGACCCACTTCTTGCACAGCATAGTGTGTTTTAACTACATTGGCATCAATAGCATTATAGATCCAATCAGGGCCATGCATAGACACGACTTTGTAACCTACGCAGTGCACAACCAGAATACTCGAATATTTTGGTAGACTAAAGCAAGGAGGGGGTAGACAATCTGAAAATGGACAAAACGTATCGACTTGGAAAAAATACGGGCAATGTTTTGAAGTAATTGTGTGTTAACGTACGATCTTTCTTGAATAAGTTAACTAATTGCCCATCGAACACAATGATTGGGGAATGTAATGAGTTAATCCCTTGGTATGTGTATATATTGTACATAATTGCCAAAAACCATAAATAGTGCAATTTTTAACAATATTGTGTGTTTGTTTTTTGGCCAAAATCTATAAAAATGGATTAATCCACAAAAATATGGCCAAATAATAAATTTAGAAGTGTTTTAGTATTTTTGAGTATAGGATGGAATTTTTTGAGTAGTTAGGTTAATTTTCCTTTATTTTTGCTAATAAATGCTAATAAAAGAAAAGACAATAAAAAATAATGATCACGAATGTCAGAATTGATTTTTGACCTCAAACGCCAAATCTCAAAGCTTAATGGAACGGCCAAAAAAAAATTGAAGCAAATCCGATCAAAAAACTTGGCGACCACTTCAACTCACTAGTCATCTGAAGCAGAATGTGACAAAAAGGTCCAAGGATGTCAGTTTTTAGAAATTTTTAATCCAGGCATACTTTGTCAGGCCTATTAAATTCACCAGGTAGGCATTGGACACTAGGTGTCAAAAAAGTCCAAGTATGTATAACTCCTTGGGCCATATTTCCTCTCATTTGCATTCTAGACGTTAGAAGGAGAGCTCCGAGTTGTGGATTTTGGTGACCTTCACACTCTTTTATGCCGTGTTTTTCGGCTCTTACTCACTCCAGCCATGAGGGGTAAGTTCCTAACTATGTCTAGAAGCATCTTGGATATCACATTGTCAACCACATGAGCAGTAGAAGGCACGGATACACAAACCAATCTGGGAATTTTCGGGATCTAAACCACTCACACCGGCTAGACTAGACCTCCAAATTGCACCGAAAGTGAATTCACCAATATGGAAACACAATGCTAGGGTCAAAGTTGCAAAAAGTCATAGAAAAAATGACCTATTATCTTAGGCGCACCGAAGATAAAAGACCTAGATGGGGACCAGATTTCACAGACCTGGAGAGGGTACCATGTTAGGGATTTGTGGAGATTTAGGGGTGCAATGAAGGTCCAGTCATCTGTGAACCGCAAGATGACCATATCCTCACCTGTAAATCAAAATTTTGCACCACAATGCAAAATATTGATCCGTTTAACCTCAAACTCAAAGGGGACACTCTACACCGTACAAGGGAACCTTACCAACCTTCAGTGAGTAGACATTTAGTGACTAAAGACTCCAAGTCAAGCTCGACCCAAAAGGGAACTGTCAATTTGATCGGAGACATCACAAAGTGCAAGAAACTCAACCAAGGGCTTCACCCTACCTAATTAACCTAGTGGAGGCTATATGGGGCAAGAATAGGGCCTAAACTGCATTAAGTTGTAAAAGTTATCTTAGGCGCACCGAAGATAATCTGTTAGGATGAAAGCATATTTTGCACACGCACTCACCGGGTATGACTCCCCTACCCCTCACAGTGCCCACATCACACTGGGACACGTTTCATTCATAATTATTGCATGCTACCGCACCAAATAGAGTAAAGTACACCAAAAATTGACTCTTAGCCTATCGATCCAGAACCCAACTTCATGTGATATCAAGGTTCTACCCACCACAACCAATCAAGGTGCCTAGAGCACAAAACCTACCCAAAATAGCCAATTTTATCTTAGGCATGGTTAAGATAAAATTGCTAGAAGGAAGGCTTGACTTGCAGTTTAATAACACATATAAGTCTACAAGGGTTAAATAAAGCCCACTGACAAGTTTTATCAAGGTTGATACAGTAAAATCCTATCAATCACCAAAAGCTCTGACAGCAGTAAAGCGGACACACCTTTTTGCACAACTCTCACCACAAGTGTTCTAAAGCTATCCAGCTTCATACATATCACCAACCCATACACTTCCTAATCATTCACTCTGTCACAAAATTGCATGCACTTGCACCCATCTGTATCTTAGGCGTGCCTAAGATAACTTTTGCCAAGAATGTGCATTTTAGTGCTTATTTCTATCTTATTGGTTTCTCTACTTGATTGGAACTTGCTCACTTGGTCGGACTAATGACTTGAATGCTGCCTTGCTAGGTTCACTCTCATCTACCTTGGGAGCTCCAAAGAAGAAAACCATGAAGGAAATGTTTGTCGAGCAAGGCTGTCAATGAACATCTTGAACATCACATGTCGTTGTATACCATGACTCCTTCAAAAGCACACACGGATCTAAAGTTGAAGTTCAGATGTTGTTGAAGGAAGCTCAAGACTTAGTCAAAGAAGATGCAGTCCGGCCACTTTGGGAAAGAATTGGACTTAAAGACTACCTGTGGCACCAGATATTGAATCACCCAAAGAAACCATCAAGGAACAAGAGGTTGAACCAACTAGCCCCATAGAAACACCAATTACTCAAACCAACCAACCAGATGATCCAATCAGTGAGGCTCAAGACACACAAATAGATCAGCCAGAAGTGAGCAACACAAGAAGAATAGAGAATCTAGAGGACATAGATGAATATACGCAGTATGCACTCGATGTGATAGACAAAATGAAAGAAGAAATCTACGCTCGCCACCAAATAGGATGGCATGCATCAACTTTGAGAGAGCCAATGGGCATAGGTTGAGACAAGATTTCCCCCTATACGTCATGTACATACTACTAGGTCCTATAATGGTACCACTTATCAGCACATTCGCCTTTAAGTGGGAGATTGTTGGGGTAAAGGCGGTGTGCCTCTTACCTGATCAAATGTGTCGTCCAGCCACCCATCATTTGTACACACTTTACTAGATAGAAGAATAAGGGGCTCTCTCACATTGTGGTGAGCAGATCCACCTACATAGTGCATCTCCTATTTCTCTTTGTCCTTCTCCCTCTTAGCATATGCATAGCGTTTGCACACCCTTTAACATAAACAATTGTAAAAGTAATAATTATAGTTTTGAATCCCTCATTGTTCATATGTACTCCCGCTTTCAGTGGCATGTGTGTAGCTTTTGGCTGCTAACATTCCCCCCTTCCTAGCTCGTGTCATCCCTTGACACGATCAGACATAGGCTAGTCTTTTGACTGATTTTCTTTCATGATGAGGAGCTTCAAAACTTGTTGTCAATAGATATGATTTGAGATCTAATATCCTTTCTTTGTATGATTTCTTCTTTGACATGTTCTTGTTGGTCTAAACATTGTTCTTGTAATGATTAAACTTCAAAAATCCAAAATTCAACTATTAGGGCTGGTGGTTTTAACTTCAAAATTTAAGATAGCAATGCACAACATATATATATGCATAGGGGAATGCAAAAAACTTATAAAAAGTGAAAATTAACACATTAAGCAACACTTAACTATGACAATTTTGAGCTATTTTCCACTTAAGTGTCCACCCGTACTTGATGTTGTGCATGAAGTGTTAGGTGATTTGGATTATGAAAACTTGGTGAAGGGCCCCAAAACAGAATGAAAGACTTTGAAATTGGTTGGCCCAAATAAGTTGAGAGTTGATGAGGGGAATCGGCAAATATGTGCCAACCCTCTAGTGATGAAAAATCCCCCCTTCCTGCATAGCATGGTATTTTGGCAATGGAAATTGGATATACATGCTATTATAAGGTTATTAGGCAATTCTTGTTGATAAGTTTGGAAATTGGTTATACATGCTATTACATGGTTGTTTGGCAATTCTTGATAAGTTTGGACCTCTTAATGAGAAGTTAGGCCCACGATTGGCTTTGAGGCTCTAAAGTCTGACTACCTGAGATGTGAAGACCTTATAGAACCCAATGGTGATGAAATCTCCCAATTGGTAAAATTCAAACGGTAAAATTTTCTATGCATAGATTTCAAGACCCTATAGAACCCAATGGTGATGAGATCTCCCCATTTGAAGACTAGACTAGTATCACGATACTAAACAAGTTGGCCCAATTTCACTAATACATCCCCCATGGTCTATAGAACATATACATGCAATCATAAGCAAATTTGAGAGTTGAAATTTGCCCGTTGATAGCAGTTTTGATATGAAATCATTGAAATGTTGAGCTAGCCTTGTGTGATGCTCCCATGTCCATTTTGACCCAAAAATAACATCAATGGGCTTAGTGCAATTTGTAGAAGCATTGGGTGATTCAAACTCCTAAATTTGTCACCAAAAGTCTAGGGCAATAATGAACAAGTGGCCAATATTAAGTCTATCTTGCTTGGACTTATGTCGGTTTGTTGTGGTTGTTAGAAAGTGATGCCATTTCTCATTGCAATCATAACAATATACAATAGGAGGTACCACATTTTGACCCAGCTCTCTACTCTCATCCTTCCATTGATCATGGGCTCCACAATTATGACAACCCTCTACCCTTTGTAATGGTTGAGGCCCAATTTCACCCAAGTAGCATATGAAGAGCTGGCTCATTCCTCGGTGGTGGCATACACCAATCTTCAATAACTAGCATGGAAGTGGTACTTTCTCCATAGGACACGACAGGAACCATGGCTTGATTACTCTCTTGTTCTTTAGGTTGCACCCAATCAAAGGAACCACCAGGTAGGTAGTGTTTTTGTCCTTGTGTCCCCGTGGGGTATATATTGTACATCCCCATTGTACCTCAGCATATAGTAACACTCGTGGGTTTCATGGTTTGTCCACTTGCCTTCTATGGCACACCATTTTGACCCATAAGTTGTGCTTGAGGAGGCCCTTGTCCTAGCTTTTGTAACAAAATTTTATTTGAAGAGTGTCCATCAATTGACTCATTTTCCTCAATGCTTCTTTGTACTCTTCCATAGTGGAATTTGCTACCCAACCCCGCTTGTGTAGGCATAAAAATGTCTATCTTGCCACTCCATTTATCTACTTCTTGGGCATCTTCCCCATAGATCTCACAATTATCCCTTAGCTCAATAGCATCATGTATACAAACCTCCAATATGGGATGCTTCATTCTATACAAGCTTGCATATAATTCTGTTTTTGGCAAACCTTCCAAGAAGAGTAAACCAAGAGTCTCATGTTTAAGAATATCTCTCTCTTGACATCTCGCTATATACTTTTGCATCCTACTTGCACAATCTCTGATGCTTCTCATATCTCTTGTTTGAAGCTATAGATTTGTGCCAATGTATTGTGGTCAACTCCCATTTTAGCAAATAAAGCAAGAAAACTTTGGGCTAAAGTTTAAAGGTCATGAATACTCCCCGATTCTAAACTTTGGAACCATGCTAAGGCATTTCCTTCCAATGCCATTCCAAAAGCCTCATAATACATATTGTGTGTGAAAATTATAGACTCTTCTTAGTCTAAGTACTTGATGGAATCTTGCCAAGGGATCATAAGGATCTCCTAAGCCATCATACCTTTCCACCCATTTTAAAAAATCAATTGGTCTTACCTCTCTTGCACTGTCTAACCCATTCCTATTAACACTTGACATCCCAAATTCTAGGTCTCCAAACCAAGTTGAGTCTCATTTTGTCCCATTTGAACTTTGCTGGTTTTTTTGTCAACATGGTTTTTTTATTTTGTGTTCTTGTTTCATCTATTGGTTTGATCTTGTGGGATGAAATTATTACTATCATGCATCGAAGTAGATGCATGTAGTGGTTGGAATTACTTGACATGAGATGAATAACCACTCATTAAAGAATTATAAGCCAAATTTTGAGATATGGCTTGTTGTGTAGGATGCATCTCTTGGTATGCTCTAAACCGCACTCTCATAGGTACCGCAAGATTTTTTGTTTTCTGCATGTGTAGCATTTCTCTAAGTTGGGTTAGAAACCCAAGTGGTAGGTTATTTGGCATGGTTAAAGCCCGCTCAAAATCTTCTCAAGATATCCCTTGACTTGTTCCCCTATCCTAGTGCAAACAATCTCTTTCTGCACTTTTTCAAGCTTTAGAAAGCCAAGTATCGGTGGCCTCGGGTCTTAGGACATCTATTTAGAATAAATTTGGAGTTGTGTATCAAAAATTAGAGCAATTCTGGTGAACTGCACTTGAATAGCACTCAAAACACTTTTATGCTTTGAAATCCCAATTCTAGTGTTCAGACAAGATTTTTTTATCTAAATCTTCCAAAATATGACAAGTAAGTTTTAATTGTCAAGTACAAACTATGGATAATAAAAATATCCCAATCGTAATCCGAGAGAGGGCCCTATAATAGGCGTGCATATTTTTCTTTGGCTCAAAATTTGTCCAGAGTTATGTCACGTATAGCCTTGCCTTGGGGAATGCATTTATGCTTTCAGAATTGGGGTTGAATATGTTTTTTTCTTAGTTTTGCTACCAAACAGACATTATAGTAGTTTTAGATACAATACTTAGCTTCTCTTGCAGCCTAGAAGTCCAAATGAGTTCAAACTTTGTAAGCACACTCTAAACAACATGTACAAACATCCTATGCCCAAGGTTTGTGAAAATTTTCAATTTCTAGCACTTTCCAACATAGGTGCATCTATTTTAAAATATATCCCATTTTGGGGCTTTTTTGTTCCTTGGGTTGTCCTAATGAAAATAGACCCCCACCTTGAGTATCACTAAGTTTGGATCTCAAGTGTGGGTTTTATCACAAGATTTGCAGATTTCAGAAGGTTTTAAATGGTTTCTCTTTACCTGTAGCTCCAACTTATTCCAAACTTGGTAGTAACTTTCAAATGTCAAGTGTAAGATCCAAGTATCCACAAATGAGAAAAAATGTACTTCTTTGATGGTGTTAGAAAATAGGCGCGCCTATTTTAGGCTTCACCGAATTTCAACTTTTTTGCCCTTTTGACATTTCCCAAGGTTTGTACACATATTTAGGGTCCCATTAGCGAAATGGTTTGACTTTAAGATGCCAGAATCTTAGTTATTCCCCTTTTTCCCTAGCTCAACAATTTTTTTTTAATTCTTACTCTATCGGGAGATCCAATGATTCAAATGACACCAAAGTTGGTATTCTTGATCTGTACAATGCAAACAATTAAGTTGTGAGGTCAAAATAAAAAATAGGTCCCATATGTTTGCCCTCAAAAATCGTGCACCTATTTTTTAGGTGACCTCTATGAATGTCCAATTCCCAAGTTTTTCACATGCATATATTCCGAGTGATGTTTGAACTATCTTGGTGATCTCAAATGTGCAATATCAATCCTAGATCAGTATGCTAAAAAATAGGCATGCTTATTTTCCAACTTTCAAGATTCTGATCCACTTCAAAATTTGATAGCACAAATGCAATCCTAACAGTCTTTTACTTACCCTACCCCTACTAGAAACTGAAATAGCAAAATCATGTGAAAAATAACAAAAACAAAAGTAGATCAAATATTGACTCGGTGTAGATCTTGCAAACTTACCAACAAGCTTCAAACATCCAACACCAGCCCGAATATGATATAATTATTCTAACGCGGCTAACAAAAACCACTCCCCAACCATGTGCTAGTAGAAAGTAAAAGTTGACTACACTAGAGTGATCTAGAGGAAGCTTTGGAAAAAAAAATAAAGTATGTGGTCTTCTCTAGTTTAGGTTGCCTCGTCCCCGACAACAGCACCAAAATGTCGTCGGGCTACCAAGGCCTTACCATATCAATGGTAGCAAAGCGAGACCCACAAACACAAATATGTCATTCCGTGGGACATAGCTGATCGGACTAATGCATGGAGGCTACAAGAGGTTCTCAATACCTTGAAAAAACCAATCACAACATACTACTCTCAATTGTCAATCTCTAGTAAGTGTTAGTCATCAAAAGCTACTCTTCCAGATTCAAGCACACATGCGTGTTTCACTAAGCTAAAGTGCTTCAAACAAAACCAAACTTGTTAGGATGATAAATTAAACAAGAACCTTTCTACAATCTCAAAACTCCAATCCAGCACTAAAAAAAATTCATGTTTATCAAAAAATTTGCGAGAGTTTTATTTTGAATTGAAGAGCTTTTATAAGCGATCACAATGCTAGTTGCAGATTTGCAATAGCACATCACACGAGGGAGATACGAGAACGAGAAGCAAGAGGGTAGACAAAGTACTTAGAACGACGAAGTGCTCACTTTCATTATTTAAAAACTTGGGTTCAAATTACAAAAGTTGGCCTTTACAGTTTGCTAATGGTCAAAATTTATTTCTTTGGCTAATATGCCTCATAAAAATGGTAAATTGTGCCCTTGGTAATTAAGTTATGAGCTACAGGCTATCAGTTCCAATCTAATCAATAAAGGCTCACATATACAATTATTAAAATAATAATTATAGTTGTGAATCCCGCTTTGATCATATGTGGCCATGTTTTCAATGGCATGTGTTAGCTTTGCTATTAACAACAATAATAATTAAAATAATCATTATAGTTGTGAATCCGGCTTTGGTCATATGTGGTCGCGTTTTCAATGGCATGTGTTAGCTTGGTTCCAATCTAATCAATAAAGGCTCACATAGACAACTATTAAAATAATAATTATAGTTGTGAATCTCGCTTTGGTCATATGTGGTCATGTTTTCAGTGCATGTGTTAGCTTGGCTGCTAACAATCAATTTATCTCATAATAAGTGGTGGAAGGTAGATACTTAACCAATCGATTGAGGAGGATCATTGATACCCAATCTTGTGTGGAGTTGTAATCTTTGATTCATGTTATTTCAATTATTTCATTTTTGGTGGTTACTCTTATTGTAGCGTGATTAATTTGTTGATATCATTAATCGCACATGCATACACATATACACATTTAACACCATGATGACAAAACCATTGGTTGGGAAAGCACTCTGCCCACAAAATGGCAATTTTGATGGTTTTTGTTGTAGACCATGGGACCCTTAGTTTGGACACTAGTGAGAGTTTTGCAGACAAAGATAGCAGGAAGTGCTCCATCTAGGGAAATTGCCTAGCTTAGTGTCCTCTAAAGACCCATCAACTTGGGTGCCTTGGATGGTCAAACACTATTGTCAAAGCAATGACCCTTGCATCATATCACAATGTGGTCACTCCCTGGCTTCACTCCTCCGAACCAAACTTCATGGCTACAGAAGCTGCCTTTTCATTTTCATGTCCATACAATCTCATGTGTGTGACTAATGAGTATGTTGTAGATATGCAAGTGGATTTACTACAAAGAACCTCACCTTCAAGCTATTATAAGCCATAAAAGTGAGCCCACTATTTCTATGTGGTGCTCACTCAATCCTATTTGCTTGCATGTTGTGTTTATTTCCGCTTTCCTCGGTTCACCAACCATGACAAAACTGGCAACAAGAAAGGGGATCAAGTAAAAGGAATCTTTTCAAAATGTTGAATCATTCTCTCTAAATCACTTTATTATGGGTGAATAATGTTCTAAAATCTTCAAAGTCTTGAGGTAATGATTCTATTTGGGATCTCTTAGCCTAGCTAAATCTTAATACTACATATTTGGTTTGCTAGACATAGTTGATGCTTACAAATTGAGCTTTTAATAAGTGCAAAACTACAATTCAACATAACCCTATTCTCGCACGTTCGAGTAAATCTTTTTGTGTTTTTTTTAATACATTATGGACCTTATTAATGGGATGAAGATACCTCTTTTGGATTGTATTGTTCAAATGGGAAGTAGTTGTTGGTTAATCATTGATGCTAGTAGAGATTGAGATTGTGAATAAATAACTAAACTTGATCTCTTAAACTTTGTATGCAATAAAAACATACAACTGTCTTGGTTTTAGTATGCTAGATTGCAGGTAGTACTATTTAAGCTTCTTCTTGGCCTAGATTTTGTTTTCCCTCTCAGAGGGGGTGCCTTCTTGCAATAGCTAGATTATGAGCAAGTATTGTCTAGAGATGTGTTACTTTAGTCTTGCTGGTACAAGTTGAGCATATACAAGATAAACCGCATGAGTGGTTGAATGGTTTGTTGGGGCTTGTAAGGAGGCTATTATCTTAGCTTTTAGAAAGTTAGATTATAGGTAGTACTATTTAAGCTTCTTCTTGGCCTAGCTTCTATTTTCCCTCTCATAGGGGATGCCTTCTTGACATGGATTATGAGCAAGTAGTCTCTGGAGATATGTTACTTTGCATGGTGGATTTGACTCCAATAAGGAGAGTATCGTTACATTGTGTTGATATTATATTTAGATATATGGAGGTCTCTTCATACCTAGATGCAGTGAGGTGTACTAATTACTTAAGGTTTGCTAACTTTTGGGATGATGATTTCTTTTGCATGTATATATTGAGTACATGTAGACTGTCGTTAGATCTTTTGACTATTTTGGGTTGGTTATCCTAAAACCATTTGGTTAATAGTTTACTAAAAGTCTTTTCAAGTATGATGTTGGAATTTATTTGCTTATCTTGAGGTATTGCATAAAATTGGCTGATCATACCATAGGGAACTTTTCAGGAATAAATTTCAAATGAACATTTGAGTTTTTTAAAATAGTTAGCTTACTCCTTAAGGGCATCCCACAGGTTATTTCGTCTTCTCCCTACTGATAGGACTATTCGTAAAGATAAACATGATGGTTAAAATATGAATTGGGTTTGGCTAAGGAGCGGATTAGATATATGGAAATTGATGTAAAAAAATCTTGGGAAATCTCATTTACTTCATGTACAAGATGGAAGTGGGTTTGTTAGCTACTGCATTCAGAGTGGTTACTAACTGCTCTTTTTAAATGCCTATTAAAATACACCATTAGGTTGAGATCAAATTATATATATATATATATATATATAGAGAGAGAGAGAGATAGAGAGAGAGAGAGAGGGAGGCTCTCTCTCTCTATATATATATAGATATACAGAGAGAGAGAGAGAGCCTCCATATAGATATACAGAGACAGAGACAGAGAGAGGGAGGGAGGCTCTCTCTATATATATATATATATATATATATATAGATATACACAGAGAGAGAGAGAGAGAGAGACTCCCTCCCTCCCTCTCTCTCTCTCTCTCTCTCTCTCTCTCTCTCTCTCTATATATATATATATATATATAGGGAGGGAGGGATTAAAAAAAAGCTCGCTCCAAAAATTGATTATGGAGCGAAGCGAGCTTTTGTTAAAAAATTGCTCAGTTGGAGCAAAAATCTGAAACAAGCTACCCTCCAAAAGCTCCCTCCATTTCCATTCCCAATTTAGTACATCCTAAATTAGCACATAGATAGGAAATAGCTCTTGTCTAGGAAAAAAACTTGAAGCTCCGAATGCACATGGAGCTTTTTAGAGGTTTAAGGGGCCCACCTGTGGGAAGCACCCCTATAAGGGGTAAGAGGCGAGTGTGTGGGTTGGGGAGCTTTAGCTAGCAAGCAAGGTTTTGGGAACAAAAGGATGCGAGAATGGACACTACCAACTCAATTGACTTTTATGAGCTTCTTTGGAAGATTTTGTCGCGCCCGATGGCATTCGGGTAAGGGTGCTGCATGGACCCACCACTACCCCTTAGGAGGATTGAATTTCATGGTGAAGTTTTTCCACAATCCTTACCCACCACTACCCCTTAGGAGGATTGAATATCATGGTGGAGTTTTCCCACAATCCTTACTCATAATAGTATGGACACTTTGAACCCATGACTCACCAAGCTTGGATTAGGAGTCAAGCCTATAAGCCAACAAGACAACGTGGCTTTGTGTGATGAATGCTCCAAAAATAGCTATGAAAACTTGGCCTTGGCAATGATCACACACTCACAAAACTCCCACACATGCCTATTTTTAGTAATTTAATTAGATGGGATAGGCATGTTAGATTAGGGAGCTTAGGGGATATTTGTTTCATGTTGTATGTATGCAGTTAAGGACCTCTCTCTCTCTCTCTCTCTCTCTCTCTCTCTCTCTCTCTCTCTCTCTCTCTCTCTCTCTAGAATTGTTGCTATTCAAATGTATAAACAAGATGATTTGTCTTTGTTTGCAAAATTAATATTTACTTATTTGGATGAGATTTTATTCTACAAACTTCATTATACAAAATTTTGGAAACAATTTGTTTTGTTCGGTTGGTCATCAATTGTAACAAATCTTTTGTTCAACAAACGTTATAAATTATTAAGATAAATAAATAAATATATACATACATACATACCTATATACATATATGTACGCACACACACATGCTTCTCTCTCTCTCTCTCTCTCTCACTCACACACACACACACAATGATTGTCAGCTACTTTGCCATTGCTCGTTTGGAGGCAAAGGCATGAAGCTATTAATATGCAAGCATGAATATGTGTGTGTGTGTGTGTGTGTGTGTGTGTGTGTGTGTGTGTGTGTGTGTGTGTGTGTGTGTGTGTGTGTGTGTGTGTGTGTGTGTGTGTGTGTGTGTGTGTGTGTGTGTGTGTGTGCACAAGCACATGCATTTGGACCAAAAGAGAGAGTTTTTCCTTCTAGAATTGGCCATTCTAGAGACAGAATGTAAAATAAGTAAGAGGAAGCAAAGTGGAAATATCAAAAAATGGGGCTTTTGGGGCCTATTAACAATGCTAGCTTCAAAAGTGCCTAGGAAATAATTCTAAATCCCATGTGAGTTTACGTGATCAAAACAACATTAAAATGGGCATGGATGCCTTTGAAAGTGAGCAGAATGGTTAGCTAAAAGGGGCAAGTTGGCATAAGGTGCCTAGCTTGGGGGCAAGGTACATATGGGCAACCAAGCAGTAGTAAAGGGGACAGAGAGGGAACAACTTGTTTGAGTTTGGGGCAAGCAACCTCCATCCCTCCAGTCCAAGGTTAGAGCCCAATAACATAGCCTTAGCCAAGAATAGTAGGCACAATGAGTGGGGTCAATTTGGATCACATGGGGCTGATCTATGGTGCATTCGAGGCATGTGGATAGATTTGAGGTTTCTTCTCATACTTTCTACACACAAAAGTCTCTGTAGCTATCAAGCCATGTTATGCCAAACTATGTACAAAAACATGTTATTATGTTTTATCTATTAGATACCTCTTCATCCTCTCCATCTTTCTCAATCTCCAAAGGTCTCTAGGAAGCTCTCTCTCTCTCTCTCTCTCTCTCTCTCTCTCTCTCTCTCTCTCTCTCTCTCTCTCTCTCTCTCTCTCTCTCTCTCTCTCTCTCTCATCATATCACTACGTGTGCATGTGTGATTGATCTAAGAATTATTATGGGAATCTTGTAAACAATAGTAAAACAATTTCTTTTTTTATTCAAAGTTGTGATTCAGAGTTGTGATGCATAAATTCAATTATTGGTATTAGAGAAGGTTTTTATTTATTTTGTAAGAAAGAACGCTCCTTAATAATCTAAGGATAGCTGAATCTATTCATTAATTGCTTCTCATCATTGAAGAAAGGATTTTTACAAGGAACTCTAGGTGTAAAAAGCACCATGGCCATAACTAATAGGATTCTACAAGAAGAGAGAGTAATGGATTTCACAAATATACATTTAGTTAATAATGTTGCCTCTCTTGATGTTCTTTGGGCTATTGAATATCTTGCTCACACATTGCAAGCAACCATGACTAATTCTCCATTTCAATTGTGATGCAAACACAACTCTAAACTAACATTTCGATTCATGTTGCTTAGGAGAAGAGAACTCATATAAAGACTTTGGAAATGACTTCTAAATGAGAAAACTTTATTGAGTGAAAGCTACAATCTTTTGAGAAGAGGAAGAAGCCCTTCACACGAGGCAAATGGATATCCAGAAAAACAAAGAAGTTTTCAACCACTGATAGAGATCTCTTGTGGATGACAAGGATAGTCTTGTGACTTCAAATGATGAGGTTCATCCAACATGACATCGTATGAAGTAATTTCCTACTCTTAAGAAGAAGGGGTTGCCAAGCCTTAATCCTTCTCCTCATATCGACAATGATGAGAAGACACCACAATAAAAGAGGAGTAAGATTAAGTTTCTTCTTCTCCTTCTTTGCCCTTAGGCTCATGTGGTTCAAGAATTGACCATGCATGAGTAAATGGTCTCTAGGAACCGAAGTACAAACGGGATTGTCACTCTTATGATGCATAGAAGAGAGCTCACAGTCTACAGTAGTTCCAAGAATGAGGAAGGAGCATAACCTTCGTCTTCTATGATGGGGCTTCTGGTAACATGGACAAGATCCTCACTTTTATCCAAGATTTTGATGTTGTTTTTGGAGATGAAGGCCTCATCAAAGTCTTAAAATATTTGAAATTTCTCCATGTCTCTCCAAATTTTGACTTGTCAATGGTGGGCTAGTCTTTGGATCAAAGGAGAAGCTCCAAAAACCCAAAAAGCATGCATAATTTGGAGATGTGTAGCAATGCACACATGAAGAGTGAGAACTAGAGAAAGGAAAGCAGCAGCCTTTGGGTGGAGCTCTTGTAGCAGCATCATGTCTTACTATTGTAGCCCCCTATATTGTGATAAGAATAACAAAGAGTTAGTAAGGTTAAGTTGGTGGCTAGACACGAGTGGGAAATCCATAACAATATCCCATTTAAAGGCCAATGTGCCTTTAAGCAAGCTATGGACATACGTACAAGGTATACATAGTCTAGATCTATATCCAATTCCCGTGAGCACTCAAAAATGGGCAAACTATTTGGATGATTAGAACTTTGGTTACTAGATCAATAGCATGTGAATCTTGATAAGCTCTATGCACTTGGCCCCAAACACCTTACAAAATGAAGTGATACCTCACTTAAACAAAATTGTTTTCTATACTAGTTAGATAGCACTCTGACTATCGTAATGCAAATTTAGAACCTTTCCATTGATGCCCAAATCACCCACTAGATGAGCAAGCCATATAGCTTCTTTGTTGGTAACTAATGTCTCAACATACTTTGCTTTTGTGGTGAGATTAGACATACAAACTTGCAAACAAGATTGCCATGAATCTGCACCACTAGTCAATGTAAAGATGTAAGTCGTACACACTCTGTTGTCCATATTCTATGCATAATTTGCATATGTGTAGCCAACTACACATGCATCTTTGCTTCCCAAACAAATGCACAGCTATTTTATACCATTCAAATATCTCATCACATCGTTCACTGCCTCCCGATGCTCCTTACTAAGATTCACCTAAATATGCTAATGAATCTGATTGCAAATGTAGAGTCAAGATGAGTCCCAATCATTGCATACATTAACAAACCAACTACAATTGCATAAGGAACCTTGGTCATCTTAGCACATCTCTCATTAGATTTGGGACAATCAGATAATGCCTTCCCTCGTCCATATTGACTCTCATTAGATTTGGGAAAATTAGATAATGCCTTCCCCCGTCCATATTGAAATGCTTGAGTACACAAAAAATGTATTTTCTTGTGAGAAGTAGAGAGATTTCTTTGACTTGTCTCACATAATTCTCATGCCACAAATATGGTTTGCTTCACCCAAATCCTTCATGTCAATTCTCATGCAAATTCCACTTCAATTTATCTATCTCGAGATTGTTTTTCCTAGCATATCATCCACATAAACGATCAAAATCAAAAGACTACCACATATGGCTTTCTTAGCCATGGCGCCTGGTTCAAACCATAAAGACTTCTCTTAAGCTTACACACCAATTTCTCTTTGCCATTCTCAACAAAATCCTTCGGTTGTTTGCATGTAAATTTCCTTATGAAGATAACCGTGTAAGGACCAACAACCTCCCATATAAAGTCCAATGTGCCTTTAAGTGAAGGCAACCATGAGAAACCCCATCCTAGACCCATCACCTCACAACTATGTAGAGTGGAAGTAGACAATTTAATCTTTATGGTTGCATCTGCATAACCATGTACAAATGATCCATGCACATCACCTAATATGTGCAACAACTGAGTATCACCCAAGAACCCCGAGAGGTCAAACACTGCCTCCCATAGATTTCTCTCATGGTCAACCATGGGTTGATTTGTTGCTTTCAATAGATATTTTTAACCGAGTTGTACCCATGGATACTCCTAGTGAAGCCTAACACCTTGCAACATAGCCTCATCACTAGCGCTCAATCTATTAGATGTCAACGTGACATCATGCATACATGGACCATACCTAGAAATAGCTCTAGGCTGATGCACAAACTTGAACACTTACAACATCAAAACTTTGGCTTGCTATCTAAGCCTACTCACATCACATGAACCTACATCAAGAGGTTGAATGCCACCATCCAATGGCTAACATGGGAGAACGACATCACGTGCATCATCACAAGACGTGCCATTATCATCCCACTTATAACTAGGTCTCATTAATTGTTACATATACTCTTGTATCGCCACCTTGCGTGCCACAAATGAAATGCCACCACAATTGTCTACATACCCCAATAGAAAACATCTCCTTGTAACCCTTAGTTCCAAGGTGATTGCATGATGGAATATCGCTACTCTAAAACCATGCATCTTTACCTCTTGCTACAACCAAAGAGCCTCAAGAGATCTTCCAAGACTCGCTACCAAATGCCACACAATAACCCCAAGCATCCATTTGATCCATTGAGGTGAAGTTCTTTTAGAACTTGGGTGCATATCTAACATCCTTCAACACCAATGGAGAACCATGAGGTAATTCTAAGTGGACTTCTCCCACACCCACAACTTTGCATGAAAATCACATAATCTCAACAAGCCCTTTGTTGTAGCATCACACAATACAAACCCCTCCCAATGTGGAATCACATGAAAGGATGCTCCAATATCCAAGATCCAATTACATATCAAACCATCATCCACGGTGAAAAAGAAAGCATGTGGGTCTGTATACATAAGATGCATCTCCATCCAAAACATGAGAAACATCTTCATCATTACCATCACTCATGATAGCATGCATACATCCATCCTTAGCCTTTGCATCCTCTTTCTTCTTATTTTGTCTTACTAAACCTCCTTTTCTTTTTCTCTACAATGTGCCTCTGTTGTATTTTGTGCTACCCTCATAAACTTGAAACAACATCGTCTAAAATGTCCTTAATGACCACAATGCCAACATACCAAGTCTCCACAAGTGCGAGACCTACGTCTCATATGACCATACATGGAGAATAGCTGACCATACATGGAGCATAATCTCAATTGCACATAATGAGTAATGCGTATGGAATATGCCAAAATCAATTATACTCCAAGACTATAAGAGAGATATGCAAAAAAGGTGTGTCTTAGAGCTTGAAAAACAAAAGTTTCCACCTACTTCTTTGACTAAATCCCCCAAAAACTCAATTCTCAAGCTCTACGCAAGCTCAACTTGCATCTTCAAGCTCAAATATTGTGCAGCCAAATTCAAGCAATCGTGGTGCATTCAAAGCACATTACACTCGCACAAGGCAAAAAACATCAAATCTAAAATTGTGTATAGAGTGAATCTGCACCAAATGTTTGCAAACAATGTGAAATTTGTAGAAATTTCCTTCTGCAAAGTTGTAGATCTAATTGAAAGGAAGACGCATTCTATAGAGAGATATTTGACCTGCAAAACAATGTTGCTATGTGCACATAGTTTTTAGCTCACATACATTTGCACACTATCTTCCACACTCTCTACAAAGCTTCCACAAGAGAAATTCTCTCTCTGATTTTAGCTCTCAAGCTCCCATTTTGTTCTCATAAAGCCCCAAAGCTTCTGTACACAATTTTTGCACCTAAGGCGACAACCATGACTCTAATACCACTCAATACACTCGTGGTGCATGCACGAAGAGTAAAAGGAATAGAGAGAGGGAAAAAGGATAGGGACATGCTTTGTAGCTAGAGCTCCAATGGTGAGCTTCTCAAGTTTTGTTCCTTAGACTACTCAAGAATGAATACACTATGCATATGTGATGGATACATGTGTGTGTCCACAGTGGACAACTAGCCACCTGGGCTTTAACCCCAACAAAAATTGCCATTATGAAGCAATTCCTCTCGAGTGGGGCTCAAGACGATGTCCTCATTGCATGGAAAGTACTGCATCTAGGTTAAGAAGAGTCTATCAAGATGTCTGTATATGATTTTTGAGCTTACATCTCAAAGACATTGTGTACTAGAGAATAGACCTCTCCGATAAAAAGCAACAAAATTTGAAAAATTATGAGCTCCTTTGAGATTAAGGTTAATCAGAGACCAACCAATAGGAAGAGGTGGGCACATTTATACCCTAAAAGAAGTAGGGTGACAAGGTAGCCTAACTCCTTGATTGGCCTCTTACATAGTGAGAATGTAGGGGAGGTGGGTTGGGGGACCACTTTGATCTCCTTTCCTCCCCTCATTGTTAGAGATTATACTCACCATTCCACATGCTTTCACTCTTGCTTATGGCTTTTCTCATGTGCACACATGCCCTTCGTTGTTGGTTGGCCAGTCTTTCACCCTTGTGGTGGCATTTTAAGCACATTTATACCTTGCACCAGGAACTTTTATATATTTTTCTCTAGTTTTGTGGATTTTGTGTTAGATATTGTTGGAGGGCTCATTATATCAGTACAGGCCCCAATCCACTCTTTGGTCGTCTTATATCATATGCCTCTAGGGCTATTGACTTTTTGACTTCGCTTATGTGTGTGTGTGTGTGTGTGTGTGTGTGTGTTGTTACCATATACATGTGGTAGTGATGTGTGTGAACACACTAGGACCGCCGGGGCATTTTTTCCCTCTTTAGGAGGTTTTTCCCCCCAAGCATTGTATATACGCCCATCACTCTAGGGCTATCTATCTTTCCATTGCACACTAAGTAACACACTCTCTATTGTGTGCCTTGAGCTTCCTTCGTCTTCTCCAAGCTGTGTACGTTTCTCTGCAACCCTAATTCCAACAATTGGTATCAGAGCAGGTTACGTCCTCTCGGGCTTAGTCGCCAGCTGCTCTAGCACACGCCTGCTCACTTTCTCCGATTACAGTGAGGTTTGGCGAGCGTTCACAAGTCGACAAATATCTCAGGACCACTCGTAGAGCTTAGTCAGCTCAGATTTTTGATTCGGGCTCATTTCGGCCTCCGTTTCCACTACAGGCAGGTCTGCACAGGCTATTTCGTCATTTTGTGCAGAATTTCTGTCAGTGTCATTATTTGCATAACAGGTGCTTACAGTCTACTACGGTTTGTGCTATATAGCACATGTTGTTCCCGCTTTGTTTCTCCTCTTTTCGTGCAGTTTTCACATCAGGTGCAACATTTACCATGGCTGACAACAACACAGATGTGTTCAAGATGTTTGCTACTGAGGACAGGTTGGATGGGGACAATTATCCTATGTGGGCTTACATGATGCAACATGTTCTTGTATCAAAGGGCATCTGGAATTTTGTGCAGGGCATTGATGTACGTCCTGGTTCTGAGGATGCAGGGGATGTTGAGGATGTTGCAGGTCTTGCTGCAAGGATTACTACTATTAGAGTTGTTTTGCCTATGGCAAAACAATCTCGTTGGGATGTAAAGGATGTGTAGGCTCATGCATTGATTGCATTGTCTGTGAAGCGCACCATTGTTCCTCACATTTGTTCAACAAAACTTGCAAAATAGGCTTGGCATATATTGACTGGTCTTTATGCAAGCCGCAATGAGGCTAAAATTGCTTTGCTGCGTAAAGAGCTGGAGTCGAAGATTATGCATGAGGAAGATGATATGGACACTTTCCTTGCTAGTGTCAAGGATATCAATGAGAAACTTATTTCTGCAGGTGAAGTCATTTCAGACAGTTCCCTTGTGCAGACTGTTCTTCATGCCTTACCAGATTCTTACAAGACTTTTGCTAGTACTTGGAGACTTATGACCCAAGGAAATCCAGAAGTTGTCAAGTTTGGTGCATTATGCACATTGCTGTTGCAAGAGTCACTTTCCAAAGAAAATAGGACTAGACAGCGTACAATTGAACAGGCTTTTATTGCTTCTCAAAGAAAGGGTGGTAACAGCAATGCAGCCACTTCTTATGGTTCTGTTGCGAGTGGCAAAACCATGTTCCTAATGCTTCTATTGGCAACACTTCGTCTGACAATTTTGGTGATAAGGGCAAAAAGAAGATGCTTTGCCATTATTGTGAAGCTAATGATCACTTGATCAAGCAGTGTCCGAAGTTGAAGGCCAAAGAGACTAAGAAGAAAGAGGGTGGTTCCACTGCAAATGCTGGTTCCACTACAAATGCAACCATTGTTGAGTCTTCTTTGAAAGGAGACTGTGATGCTGATGTCGATGCAAAATGGGCTTTTAGCGCAGAGTGCACTTACAATCCTGCTATCCATGATGCATGCTTGTCAGTTGCTGCAGATTCACATGTGTGGTATTTCGACAGTGGTGCTACAAAGCACATTACCTCACATCGTGAATTGTTCACCTCCCTCGAGTCTGTCCCTCATGGGAATTCAGTCACTTTTGCCAACAATGCCTCTTATCCGGTTCAGGGAGTTGGAAAGATTGTGCTTACTGCTGCAAATGGCAATTCCTTCACACGTGTTGATGCACTTTATGTACCTGGGATCAAGAAGAATCTCTTGTCTGTATCCACACTTGCTAGACTCGGACTTGTAGTCAAATTTGTGGATGACAGATATACAGTTCATGATCTCAGTTTTGGTGTTGAATTTGTTGCATCTGGCCTTTTGTGCCGTGGGATGTATAAGCTCACTTTGTATGACAAGTGTGGACAAAATTTTGCAAATGCTGTTGCAGATTCAAGGGCTATTTCAGATGCAAAACTTTGGCATTCACGTTTTGGTCATCTGAATTTTGCCAGTTTGTTGCATTTGCAAAAATTTGATATGGTTGCTTCCTTGCCGCCTCTTGAATCACCTGTCAAACATGTTTGTGAAGGTTGTATTTTTGGTAAGATGCAGCGTTCTAAGTTTCCAAAGGATGGTTCAGTTCGGGCCACATGCAGGTTGCAACTTGTGCATAGTGATGCTTGTGGGCCCATGCAAACTCTGTCCTTGGGCAATTACCTTTACTTCATGACTTTCATTGATAATTACTCCAGGCATGCATGGGTATTTATGCTTAAAGCGAAGTCCAAAGGTTTTATGTGCTTCAAACAATTTCTGGCTATGGCTGAAAATCTCTCGAAATGTACTATGGGCACCCTCCGTTCCGATCGAGGGGCGGAGTATGTGTCTCATGAATTCAATGCATTTCTGGCTAGTCGTGAGATAAAACACCAATGTACAGTGCCTTATACACCTCATCAAAATGGTGTTGCTGAGAGGAAAAACAGGTCACTTACGAAAATGCCACGATGTATGGTCAAAAGTCAAGCTTTGCCGCATTTTTTTGGCTTAAGGCCATCATGTGTGCCACTTGTGTACTAAACAAGTGTCCTACAAAAGCTTTGCAGCCTATTACTCCATATGAAGCATGGCATGATAGAAAGCCTTCTATTGAGCACATGCGTGTTTTTGGTTGTTTGGCATATGCTTTGGTGCCACAAAGACAGCGCAGAAAATTGGATGATAAGGCTGTCAAATGTATTTTTGTTGGTTATAGTGCTGAAAGCAAAGGATACATGTTGTATCATCCGCAAACAAAACGTATTCTGGTTTCAAGGGATGTAGTGTTTGTGGAAGATTTTGTTCAGCCCTTGCTGTCATGTACTAGAGATAGTAATCTAAGCTCACAGGACATTTATGACACTTTGTTGCCTCTTTTCAGTGGTGGAAATACAAATGTAAGTTCCAATGAGGCAAATGTACAGCCTATGGGGGTTTCTGAAAATGTTATAGATCTGCCTATTACTGATGCAGATGTACATGATGTACTTGATGAGGAAAGGGCTGAAAATGAGCAGGCTAGAAGTATGCCAAAATGGCTGGTGCACACTTTGCATGACAGTAAATTGGATGCACCTTTGTCTAGTCGTACTCATTCAGGCTCTCGCCATGCATCTTATGCATCAAATTGTTATGCTTTGGCTATGTCTAGCTTACATGACGTTGAGGAGCCTCTGTCTTTTGATGAAGCACAGAATTCAAAAAATTGGATGGCTGCCATGCAATCAGAATATGATGCACTTATAGAAAATGACACATGGACTTTATGTGATTTACCTCCTTGCAAAAAGGCCATTGGTACGAAGTGGGTTTACAAGTTGAAACGCAATCTGGATGGTGAGATCGATTGCCATAAGGCTCGACTTGTTGCAAAGGGTTATGCACAGCAAAAAGGCATAGATTATGAAGAGACTTTTGCTCCCACTTGTCGTATGTCTACTGTGCGTTTCTATGTGCATTGGCAGCTCATTTTGATTGGGATGTACATCAATCAGACATTGTTACTGCTTTCTTGAATGGTGACATATTTGAAGAAGTTTATGTAACACAGCCTCGCAGTTTTGTCATAAAAGAACAAGAGGACAAAGTGTGCAGATGTAAGAAGGCTTTGTATGGGTTGAAGCAATCTCCTCGTGCTTGGTATGAGAAAGCTGACACTCATTTGGTTGAACAAGGCTTTCGTAACAATCCAACAGAAAGCACATTGTATGTAAAGCGTGAGGGTGATGTACTTCTCATTGTGGTTCTTTATGTCGATGATTTGCTGATCACTGGACCAAATGAGAGACATATTGCTGAATTTAAGGCTGATTTGAATGCTACTTTCAAGATGAAAGATTTGCAGTTGTTGCATCATTACTTGGGTATACAGTTTAAGTAGTGTGATGGTGGTATTGCCTTGTGTCAGAAAAGTTACATAGAGATATTGCTATGTAAGTTTGGACTTGAGGATTGCAAACCTATTGCCACTCCCATGGAAACAAGTTTGAAGTTGAGTCTACATGATGGTGGCGATCCTGCTGATGTCACTCTTTATCAAACTGTTGTTGGCTGCCTCATTTATGAATGCAACACGAGGCTGGATATTCAGTTTGCAGTCTCACAGGTCAGCAGATTTATGCATAGCCCAGGGTCTAAGCATTGGCAGACTGTTAAGAGGATTTTCTGCTACCTTAGTGGCACTTTACATCTTGGCTTGTTTTATCCCAAGGGGGGATCAATGATGCCAGACTTACATGCTTTTTCGGACTCAGATTGGGCTGGTTGTTTTGACACGCGAGTGTCCACAAGTGGTTTTTGTTTCATGCTTGGCAGTTCATGTATATCATGGTTGAGCAAGAAGCAACCTACTGTGGCCACTTCGAGTTGCACAGCTACAATTGAGTGTGTATGGCTCACATGCCTTATGGCTGATTTGGGTGTTGGACAGGACACTGGCAACACTATCTACACTGACAATGAGAGCGCATTGGCAGTTGCGAGGAACCCAGTTTTTCATGCTTGCACAAAGCACATTGAGGTGCATTACCATTATGTCAGGGAGAGGCTCTCATCAGGAGAGATCATCTTGGCTTATGTGCCGACACAAGACAACCTTGCAGATCTTTTCACAAAGGCATTGTCTCGTGAGAAGCTTGAAGCTTTCCGCAAAGCTTTGGGCTTACTCCCCTTTGTGGACTAATCATGTCCTCAGGGCATGGCACTTCCCTTTACTCATGTGCCAGCTCTCGTTCACCGCATCACTCCAGGGGGGATTTGTTACCATATACATGTGGTAGTGATGTGTGTGAACACACTAGGACTGTTGGGGCATCTTTAGGAGGTTTTTTCCCCCGAGCATTGTATATACGCCCATCACTCTAGGGCGGCTATCTATCTTTCCATTGCCCACTAAGTAACACACTCTCTATTGTGTTGAGCTTCCTTCGTCTTCTCCAAGCTGTGTGCGTTTCTCTGCAACCCTAATTCCAACATGTGTGTCACTCTAGTGTTCTTGCATGTTCCCATATTTGTGTTTTTCTTTTACTACACACTTTGACTTGGTGTCAAAGTGCTAAACTCTCTGAGACCTTCCATCACCCACCCATCTTGGTGCCTCTGTTTACGCATGTGCACTCTCTGTGGCTCACACAATTCTTTTCTCCCCTACATTAATGTTATTTTATAATCCACCTTAGCACCTTTAAAAGAATATTTGTCCAACATTTTTAATTATTGCAAAGGTCTCAGCATTTTCTTGTAAAAGTTGGCCACCGAGCATTCTTTTTTGTTGGTTACACTTTCTCTATGTTTGATTATTGGTTGCTACACGTGGGGCACCTCCTCTCCACTCCTCTACTACTTTGCTACTGGACTCTTGGCATTAAGTGCTACCTCCTTTGATATCGGTCTCGATCATAGCTTCTCTCTTGGCTTTGTAGTTTCTCCTTCCTACGTGAACTTCGCCATCAAATTCCTTCAAGTGCTTTTACATTTCAACTCTTTCCCGTTTTGTTCATTCCCTTTGGCATGAAACCACCTTTGGATTGCTCTACCATGGTGTCTTGCTAGTGCTACCAACCCTCGGATTGCTATGTTTTGGTATGGACAACTAGATACTTATGCACTTCCCGCTTTTTTTGCATTGACTTCATGGGGTGTGGGTTTTTGATCTCCTTCGATTGTGTGCTTCCTACTTCGTGAGACTTTGATTTTTTTTAAAATACTTGCCTTTCCTTGTAGTTATAACAATTTTGGCAACGGGAGCCCGATCTTTCACACATCAAAGAAATTGGGCGGTTTTGACGTTACAGTTTGGAAGATGGATGATCATGGTTATTCTTATGGAAACAACTTGTAAGATTGACTTTTGCATCACAACAATGTGATACATGTTGGGTATTCAAGCCCGGATTCAGTGTGTCAAGCCTGTGGGAATTAGCTCTTAGAGCATACAGATGAAACTTCAGTTATTTTTAGCAGTTTGCATGGCAAGATTGCTTTTATATACATATGTAAGGTTTTAGTAAATGTACAAGCAATATCAAGCGTGTCTTTTGTTCACTATGTCGAATCTCTCTCTCTCTCTCTCTCTCTCTCTCTCTCTCTCTCTCTCTCTCTCTCTCTCTCTCTCTCTCTCTCTCTCTCTCTCTCTCTCTCTCTCTCTCTCTCTCTCTCTCTCTCATATGCTCTCTCATTCTTTGTGTGTTGCACGCCTCCAAGGCCTCCATGGATCCTTACCGCCAACACCCACCATAGCTCCGCTGCTCCCAACACTCGTATCAGAGCCCAAGAGCCCAGGCAGGCCAAAGCAAGGAGGCACTCGCAGAGAAGAGTTCTAAACACTATTGAAGAGCCCATAGGTGCAGGAGAACAGACGTTGCATATCAGAACGCTGTTGTTCCCAGGCTAAGAGTTGGAGCAAACAGTGGTCGTCGTCGTCCTCCTACAGAAAGCCTAGTCGCTCTAGGTTGTAGTTTTGCAAGCATATTGAAAGGCACACAAAGTCATCGGCGCTCTCAGCAAGCAGTTCTACTAGCAAAGCCTAGGCAGTGAGCATTGGCATTTCAAAACACTGCAGATTGATAGTTTTTGATAGGCAGCTTTGTAAAGCTTCTCAAAACGCTGTCATCTCTAGCATGCAACAAACAACAACATATCAAGATGTTGTCTATCCAACAATTGCAGAGGCAACACCTTTTCAACAAGCATATCAAAATGCTTCTACAGAGGGTTGATATGCTTAGGGTGCGTTTCAAAACGCCCTCTCGGCGGTGTGGCAAAGAAAGCATTTTCCGAGCATATCAAAAGGCTGTTGTGTAATGCTAGCCATCAACAAACAATAGCATATTAATTCATTCATAACGATGTTTAAGCGTGCGAAGCATTATGTTCTTAGGAGGGGAGATGCGGTGGGGGTGGGCTATGGGGAGGCGGGGGTGGGCTATGGGGTACCAAACGCGTTTCACTCCAGGAAGTGAACTTTCGAAGGGGTTTAGTTAGGGAGTTAGTTCATCTAATTGAAGGAAGAGAGTGGTGTAGAGTGTGGTGTAGAGTCCCCATAGATAAAAAATAAGGGCTTAGACTTTTTTACCGAGGGAAGTCTTCATTGACCAGTAGCTGAGGGGTGGTTTAAGTGAAGGCGGGGCCTAATAATATGGATAAAATGGTGGGTGGGTGGTTGGGGGGGGGAAGGGGGGGGGTTTGCGGCGTCGAACGCAATACAAGGGGTGTATCCCTCAATGGTGTAGCGGAGGGGTGATACTGCGGGTTGCTTGTTTCGATATAAAAGAGTATTGGAGGGGTTAAATTTTAAGGGGGACTAAAATAGAAAACAAGGAGTGAATAGAGGGTTTTTAAGAATAACATGAAGGGTGGTGTTAATTACAAAAAGAGTTGTTTGGTTTCAAAAGAGTTTTTAATCCAAGACTGTGAGTGTAATGTACAGGACTGGGTGTAAGCTGTACATCGGGGGGGACGGGGGGACGGGGGTTGGGGCTGATTTGAGAGCTTGAGGAGCAAGGGGGAGTAGTTTAATTCACAAAATGGTGTTACAAGAGTCCAATTAAAAGGGACAAAAATTGGAATGTAAGCTCCAAAGAAGAAGGGGGGTTTTTAGGATAGGAGGGGTCTTTGTCGCCGGTGAGCTTTTTTGGGGGGGAGGAGGGGCTTTGAGAATCAACTTGCAAAACAAGCGGTAGCGGTTAGGGTAGGGTATAAAGAGTATTTCAAAAAAAATTGGTTTGAATTTTGTTTTTGGATTTGGTTAGAAGAGTGCCTAAGTTTTGGCCATTGGTCCAACATAGGATAGGTTTGTCAAGATGAGAAAGGATGGGAGAGAGGTTGCAGGCCGTATGGATAGGTTTGCCTATTGTAAGGGTAGGATGAAGTCTTCGAGTTTCTGGTGCAAAAGGGAGTTTGAGAATGTTAGGGAGAGGATTTTTTGAAGAAGGGGTTTTGGTCAAGAGAGAGGTTCCTTCCTTATAAGTGATCAATCCAAATACCTTAAGAAGGAAGTTTCTTGGGTAGCCTCTCCGAATGAGCCTTAGGAAGAAGAGGTTTCTCAAACTAGAGAATCCGTCGGGATTACTTTCCCTAATGATATAGCATCTAAGTTCTGTTTTGATAAAAGCTACTTTTTGGTGGAGAGAGTGCAAAGAGATAAAGGTATATATTGGTATGAGTTGAGAGGCTTTTGGTAACAATTGGAATCAAGGATACCATAAAAGTTGAAAGCATGTCCCTTATAGAAGTGGACATCTAGGATGGTAGCTTCAAAGGAGGAAATGATGGGTGAGATCACTATATGTTCTTGTAAAGGGAAGGCGCAAGAAGCGAGGGCTTTGGTAAGTGATTTACGACTTCTTGTCCAGACCCCGAAGGCATCATCTATGAATCTTTTGTAATATGCTAGGTTCAGGCTAAGGATAAGAACAGAGTGGTTTTCTAGGTGACAGAGAAAGAGGCAAGCATAAACCACTGCAAAATTAGATCCCATTGCGGTGCCTTTAATTTGCTTCCACACTTTATCATTGAAGCAGAGATAATGGTGTGAAAGAATAAGGGTGGCAAGTGAGATGATGAACTCTGTTTTTGGGGTGTCGAAGAAGTTAGTGATGGTTTTTTTGAGGGCTATGAGTCCCTCAGTCATAGGGATGCTAGGGTAAAGGGAGGTCACATCGAAGGTAAAAAGGAGACAATGGGGGAGGAAAGTCTGGGAGTGGAGATTGATGATTAGGGATAGCGAGTCTTTCAGGTGTTGCTCTTGTGAAAGGAGGACAGGATAAAGTTGGAAGTGTAGCCATTTGGAAGACAAGTATCCACGATAAGAGCAAATAGGGCGGGCTACAAGCAAGGGTTTGTGTAGCTTAGGGAGAAATTGGATAGCACAGGATTTGAACGGTTTAAGGGATGGTGTGAGGATAAAGGTGGCTTCATCTAGGGTTAGAAGAGTGTATTTGAGGGTGATGGAGTGGAGTAAGGAGGCGAGGTAGTTTAGTGGTGGTGGGGTGAGGGGTGTGTATGTGGAGGGATCATTGAGTTGTTTATAGGCTTCTTGTTCGTACCATTCTCGTGATAGGATGGTAAGGCCAAGATTTTTATCCGCCGATTTAATGACTATTGTGTCATCCATTGAAAGAGTTTTAAGGGCACGCTTGATGAATTTGGGAAATTTTGAGTGGGAAGATTTGTAGTGTACAAGTGCATCATTAAGATTTTGGAGGTTTAGGGATGTGATCCCCTCTAGTGTAGGATCTAAAGAGGGGGGTATCCAAGAGGGGTTAGGGATTTTGTAAGGGGGGGTTTGTTGGATGTAGAAGATTGAAAAAACAGTTTGAGTTGTAAAACTCCTTGCCAAGGAGTCGTGGGCTTTGATAATGAGTTCCGCAGAGGGGTGAGGGGGA
Organism: Adiantum capillus-veneris; assembly: GCF_014529385.1. NCBI lineage: Eukaryota > Viridiplantae > Streptophyta > Polypodiopsida > Polypodiales > Pteridaceae > Adiantum > Adiantum capillus-veneris. The sequence continues at coordinate 106,508,040 of NC_140932.1, read as the reverse complement.
GGGGGGATGTATTTAAGTCCTAGGTCTAAGCATTTCTTTTCATCATTAGAGAGGGGATGGGAGGTGAGATTGTGCACAAAGTTAGTACAAAGGTTGTTGACCAAGGTAGATGAAGGGAGCTTACCAAAAATTGTGAGTTCGAAGGCATGGGGATTTATGAGAGGAACCCAAAATTTGTGTCCCTTCCTTCCTCTATTTGTGGGAAGTTTTTTGAAAGGGATGGGGGGGCTCTGTTGGAAACGGATAGGATAGAAGGTGGTGAGGTAGAGATGGAAGGGATAGAGTGTTGAGTGTTTATCCAAAGGTAAGGGAGGAGGGGGGCTTGCTAAAAAGCAAGTGTAACTAAGAGGTTGGACAAGAAGGCCCTAATCCCTCCTCCCTTTTCCTTTTCCCGCATTGTAGGCACGCTTGTGGTTGTCGTCGTCATTGTAGGCACGCTTGTGGTTATTGTCGTCGTCGTGATTGGTGTAGTTAATGTTGTTGTCGCGATTGGTGTAGTGGTTGTGGTGGGTATTGTCATCTTCATTGTCTTCTTGAGGGTGTTATTGTGGTTGGGAGGTTTGGTTAGCTTGTTGTAGGGGAATGGCTTGGATTTTGTTTTAGGGTTGTAGGCAGAAGGGATATTTGGTGTAAAGAGGTTATGGATGCAATTGAGGGGGTGTTTTGGGTTTGTGATAGGCTTATTAGGAGGCTTGTTAAGAGGGGAGTAAAGGAAGGGTTTTTTGGAGGGCTGGGAATGGGGAGGAGAGTGGGGTGGTTCGTGTTTTTTGAAGAGAGTTGAGATTGTGTGGGTCTTTGGGGTTTTAATATAGGTTTTGGTGGGGGATGAGGGAGGGTGTGTAAGGTGGGAGGAAGAGGAGAGAGAGGTTCTAGGGGGGTAAAAGGGAGCTTTGGCCGGGGCACGGTTTTTTGGTGACTTGGTGAGAGGGGTGTTAGTGGTGAAGGGTGAGGAGATAGAGGGTTTGATGAGAGGGAGGGATTGGAAATGTTTGCGAACTTCTCTCTCTCTCTCTCTCTCTCTCTCTCTCTCTCTCTCTCTCTCTCTCATATTTGCTCTCTCATTCTTTGTGTGCTGCACGCCTCCAAGGCCTCCATGGATCCTCACCGCCAACACCCACCATAGCTTCGCTGCTCCCAACAATGGTATCAGATCCCAAGAGCCCAGGCGGGCCAAAGCAAGGAGGCGCTCGCAAAGAAGAGCTCTAAAACGCTATTGAAGAGCCCATAGGTGCAGGAGAACAGACGTTGCATATCAGAACGTTGCTGTTCCCAGGCTAAGACTTGGAGCAGACAATGATCGTCGTCGTCCTCCTACAGAAAGCCTAGTCGCTCCAGGTTGTAGTTTTGCAAGCATATTGAAAGGCACACAAAGTCACCGGTGCTCTTATCAAGCAGTTCTACTAGCAAAGCCTAGGCGGTGAGCATTGACATTTCAAAACACTGCAGATTGATAGTTTTTGAGAGGCAGCTTTGTGAAGCTTCTCAAAACGCTGTCATCCCTAGAATGCAACAAACAACAACTTATCAAGATGTTGTCTATCTAGCAATTGTAGAGGCAGCACCTTTTCAACCAGCATATCAAAATGCTTCTACAGAGGGTTGATATGCTTAGGGTGCATTTCAAAACGCCCTCTTGGCGGTGTGGCAAAGAAAGTATTTTCCCAGCATATCAAGAGGCTGTTGTGTAGAGCTCGCCATCAACAAACAATAGCATATTAAAGAAATACTCCAACGGGTTGTTCCACTTTGACGAGCATCTCAAAATGCAGCTGCAAATAAGTGGTCCATCGAGGATGCTTTGACAAATTTTTTGTGATAAAGCAAAGTGGATCGGACGGAAAGCCTGTGAAATTAGTGCTATACCTATAATAATATCGTATAGTAAAGGTGTCACAAGTAGCAAGGATCTCGTAAGAAATCACCTTGTGACTTTTTTGACGGTTTTACTTCAAGAACGTGGTATACAACTTTAAATTCAAAGCTCATCCAGAAGGAAAGGAAAGCACATTCAACGATTCTCTCAGAGCACTTGCTACAACAACATATACAAAGTCCAAAATTGTTTTTCCTTGTTAAGTGTCATAGACTTATGGTTTGTCTTTTGTCAACAAAATTATCTTTTGCAGTCAAAGCCTCTTTTACTTTATCTATTGTCAGTCATGCCATGATAAAAAATTGTACGGGTTAGACACTGCCACACATACATAAGTGGTAAGACCTCCCAAAACATTTGTTCTCAGTCCATTTTTTGTCCCGCTTCTCATGAGGTTACTTGGGTACACCTTAAACCCAAGGTTTGGCAGCGAACCAAAAACTCCATTTAACGGTAGCCTAACAGTAGCACCAAGTTATGGATACACCAAAATCCTTGGTTGTGAGAGAACCTAAAACTCACAGTTGATGAGTATACTGAAAACTCAAGATATCATGAGAGTGATGTAGTTCGGGCTTTGGGCGAGGGGGGGGGGGGGTTGTTGGGCATTCAAGCCCGGATTTAGTGTGTCAAGCCCGTGGGAAGTAGCTCTTAGAGCATAAAGATGAAGCTTCAGTTATTTTTAGCAGTTTGCATGGCAAGATTGCTTTTATATACATATGTAAGGGTTTTAGTAAATATACAAGCAATATTGAGCGTGTCTTTTGTTCACTGTATTGAATCTCTCTCTCTCTCTCTCTCTCTCTCTCTCTCTCTCTCTCTCTCTCTCTTTCATCTGCTCTCTTGTTCTTTGTGTGTTGCACGCCTCCAAGGCCTCTATGGATCCTCACCCCGACACCCACCATAGCTCCGCCGCTCCCAACAATACCTCCTACCATTTTGACTTCCTCAATTACTGCTTCTGCTTTGATGACTCCTACCTTCTTAGTCAATTGATTTTTTATTAGATCTGGTACTCGATCATTGATTGTTATTCAAGCCATGGTTGAAACCCAGAACAAGACTAGTCGTGAGGTGTGTTCCTTTCTCTGCATGAACTGTGCAGATTCCATGATCTCACCTCTTACTTCATTTTGATCATCGCATAAGGTCTGGGACTACCTTTGCAACTTGTATGAGACAAGTACCTCTCGTTGGATCCTTGATCTAGGGAAGACTTTGTTCAATCTACAATACTGGTACTTCTCTTCTATTAAAGCTCTTATTTCTTATACACAATAACTTTGAGACGAGCTTTCTGTTTGTGGCAAGGTGATCACTTTGGAGGACACGACTACTTGACTTCTGGCTTACCCTCCACTCCAACATTTTCTATATGGAAAATTGACCCATTTCACGATGACAACTAGGAACCATATCTCAACAATGATAGACACATGTACACACCTCTCTCAAGGGTTTTGCATGGAGAATGACCTAAATCTAATGCCCATCTGAGCTTAACATTCAAAGTCTTAGAAGAGAATAAAAAAGCATAAATAAAGACATCGCAGATAAAGACTATAATCATAGCTAAAAAGGGGCTACGTAGAGTTGAAGTGAATTCTTGGAATGAGTCAAAATGGAGGGATTCTTGCATAGGTTGAAAAGAATGGGGGGCCAATGCAAATTTTGGTGAGAGATAAAATATGTCACCACAATAAAGGCAGGAGGAGATGCAACCGAACTATGATAAAGTGACATAGAACAATAGTTTCATAATGTAAATGTCACTTTTACATTATATTATCTGTCGTCTACAATGTGAAAAGTCACCAATGATCTACATAGGTGGTGGTCCGTAGTGATTGCTTGTCTTAGCTACTTTTGAGAGAGTAAAACAAGGTAAATAGTCACAATGGCCCCCCATAAAAGATTGGGAAAGTGCTTATGGTCCTCGAGTTAATGCCCCCACTTAAACATAGATAAGATGCTAATTAGAAAGTGTGTGGCCTTGTAGTGAATGGCTTTCTCAAACACTCAATTGAAAGTATGAAAAAACATCATTGACTTTTTCATATGGCCCTAATCAACAAGCTTAACCAAATGGTGTCCAATTGCTACCAAGAGTTCCCGGAGTTCACTTAGGCTTTATGTAGGCCAAAAAAATGTGTTTACCATCATTGACTTTGCCATGTGGCACTAATCACGCTTAAACCGATGGTCCACAATTGTGTGTGTGAGAGAGAGAGAGAGAGAGAGAGAGAGAGAGAGAGAGAGAGTCCCCTCCGGGATTAAACTCCATAGGAATAGTAAGGATGGAATATATTCTGGGAGTATGAGAGAGAGAGAGAGAGAGACAGAGAGCCGGGATTAAACTCCATAGGGATAGTAAATATATTCTGCGAGTATTGGCATCGAGTGGCAACATTGAGTCGTGCATAATAATACGATTTCTGTTGGTACGCGGCATTCACGTCATCGTCAGCATTCGGAACCACGGCAACGGAAAGGTTAGCAGCAAAAGAGCAGCTTCCCGCACCGCCATTGCTAACTCAGAGCATTAGGAGGAACTTTTAGTACGCGATCACTTGAGGAACAGCTCTGCTTCTTCTCTCATTTGAGCTTAATCGCACCTCCATCGTCATAGCTTGTCAAGGTTATTCAGTTCTCACATTTCTTTCTGCTTGTTTCTTGTTTGATCTACATCTTGATTTTTCTGTCTAGCTTCTTTTCTCCGTAGGCTAGAATGCCATTCTTTCTAGCGTTAATGCTGCTGCTACATGACGTTCCTTTTCCTCTAGAGGCCGTGCATTGATGACTTTACCCTTTTGATGCCTTTTGATCAGGCAGTGCTGATTGCACCACCGAGTATTTTATTGAGGTTTTCTCCTTTCGTAACCTCAAATGTGACAAATACATGCACACCGATCTCATGCCATCTTAATATTTACCTGGATAACAAATGTTGCTGCACTACCAAGATCCCGTCAAGCTAAAAACCAAGAAGGTAATCTTGGTTCCACTCATACATTTCAGCAGTCAAATGTCTGGCTGTAAATCTGAGTTTTGGTTCTGATGTCTTTTGCAGGTAATATTTGAAGACACATACTATGCAAGGGACTCTGGCACTTTAGAGCAACTCAAGGAACTGACAACAAGAAGAAAAGCTGTCGAAGACTTTCTCAATGGTTCCAATCAGCTTACACCGGCGATTGCAAGAGAGATGGCAGGCGGTGTTTCCTCTCCAATTTTGCAGGTAGGTTGGTTATGTAATCTGTTTTGTTTGCATCTTTTTTCAACTTTAACCGTCTGGCTATGCTTAGCTTCTGGGCGCATTGACAGAATCATGCTTTTATTGTCATGAAAATTTTGATGCTGCAGGACCTTCAAAAAGTAGAAAGATACATACCCTTGTTGCAGAACCTTGTTGTTCGTGTCGAGTCTTCCAGCAGCAATGCACGCGTTCCTCAATGGACCTCTGAATTGAAAATTCGTTGGACCAGTGTTTTGACCAGTTCTGGTCCTTTTGGGCTTGCAGCTCTGAAGTTTTATCGCGTGGATAACCTAAGATTTGAGCTAGCAATGGTGTTTTTCCTATATGGAGGCTTGCTACGTGAAAGAGCCTTGGAAGTTTTATCTACAGGTCAAGTATTGGCGTGTGTGGTAACTGGTTTTGACCATGTAGACTTCATGTTCTTTGACCTATAAGTTTTGAGATGCAGACCTGGTTGAAGCTGCAACCTTGTTCAGAAAAGCAGCAGGAGTTTTTCAACATATGGCAAAAGATGTTCTTCCACCACTGCAAGATCTGCCATCATCAGAGCGGATTCCTGAAGTCACTTCAGCGATGGTCACCGTCATGTGCCTTGTCTGTCTGGCAGAAGCACAGGTTAAGTGCTGAACATGGTATTTTCTTGAGTGGCATTGCATATTTGCTTGGGATAAAAAGTATGGGAAGCAAGCTCGTTAAGGAGGACGTTCTAAATTTATCAATAGAAACATATTTTCTCAAAGCTCGAGTCACAAATTGGTATTGATGATCATTAACATGTCTTTCTAAGCAAGCTAGATCAGGAAGATGGTCTAAGCTGTCACTAGTACCATATGAAAAGAAAGTAAAAAGTTTCTGGACCTTACTGTTTTTTACACAGTCTTTAGATTATACACATAATTTGTTTGTGAAGCTTGGGGTGGGACATTCATCCTACATGGCTGATGCCAAGAATGTTGTTTTGAAACAGGCTGTCATTGTACGAAAAGCTGAAGAGAAGGCAACCAGTGGAAGTTTGTTGGCAAAATTGCACTATGGGGTTGTGCAATTCCTAGAAGAGGCAAATAGCCTTCTTCTAACTCATTCTAGCGAGTTTAGTGATATATCAGATAAATTAAAGGTCAGTGAACCAAACAGAGTTCTAAATCTGGGAACTTTGCCACTATAGATTCTAAAGCTTATATTATATTTTGCAGAGATTTATTAACACATGCATGATCTTGCATGAGGCACGCAGTCAGGTCTATATAGCAAATGAGTTCAAGAAACAGGAAAAACTAGGTATTGCTGTTGGTATATTGCGCTACGCTATGAATAAATTTCAGGGGAAGTCTCCTGGTAAGTTTGAATTTTTTACTCTAGTGTTTACAGTGATATATAAATGTTAACATGCATGTTTACCACAAGTCGTGGGCTTTTGCTATTAATTGAGTCTGTGTGCTTTTTTGTCACATTGCGATGTGTTTTATATATTGTTCTTTATTTCTATATCCATGGAAATCTGATGACCTGCACGATGTGTTTTGTACATGGTTCTTTATTTCTGCATTTATGGAATCGGATGACCTGAATGAAGTAAAGTTTCTCCCTTCACTTCTCTCTAATAATAAAAGTATGCAATGGGTCCATGTCGTTATAAGTCATGACATTTTGGACTGAAGCTTTGCAGACTCATTAAGGACATAGTGCCATCTTGGTAAAAATTTGTTCCAATTTTCTGGGATAAAGTAGTATTTGCCAAAGGCATCTCTTTTATCATCAACTGCTCATTCATTGGTCTGAGTAACACCATTCTGCTAGTGTTGTTGCTTTTGCAAGGTCACACCATGTCCTCAGCATTACTGGCAAACTCGGTAGTGGTGGTTGTTCATCCAGGCCTAATGCGAGATACCATTAGCTATCGTTGTATGGTTGTACAATTGGAGTTTTGGTTTGGTATGGTGACACGTAATAGAATCTAGCTGGCCATGCATGTTACAGATTTTCGTATATTGCAGCTTTTACCTTTCTCGGAGGATTATTAGAAGGATTTTGTATGAGCATGGATGGCATACCATGTATGTTGTATGTTTGGTTATATTCTAATTGTCCTGCACAGTTGATGCTAGACGTGATAGACACCAGTTTTCATACAATCATCCCCTTCGCTTGGTTTCTTTTACCTAGAGAATGTTCCTTTGCACTAGCGGAGAGAGATACAGAGTTTGGGAGGTGACTAATCTGTGATGTAGCGAACAGAGCTGTCTCCATGTGGGGCTGCTGATGAACACGAACAGGGAGATCTTGGGCACATCAGATGGAAGAGGTATCTATGGCTGAATGCTGTCTGCAAAAATGCAGATAGGGTAGCCAGACGATGGCTGCAAATTGTGGGGAAAACGCAGCTATGGATGCGGGAAATGATGGGGAAGATGATGGGCAGCAGGGGCAGGCACTATGGACAGGGAAGAGTGGGGCAGCACTTTGTTAGTTGCCAAGGATGGCAATAGCTGCTATGGGCTGTCGGAAATGCCTGGAAAGGACTGCTGAAAAAAGCCAGGGCTCCCAGATTCACTGAGAATATGGCGCTAGGGCTGAAATGTGGTTTGCATTTATACCTACTAAATAAAATCTGCCCTTGAAACTTTTGAGTTTCATAATCCCCCAAAACGAAAAACGTGCTCACAGTTTAGGGCTATTTTATGAAACTATCTCTTAAATAGGAACACATTCTGGTCTTGTCCTAATCTACATGCTAGTGTGACATGTCAATTTAAGTGTGATAAAACCTGTCAAACACCTCATACAAACCATTTAATCCCCTAGGCTCTTTAGACAAACCTTGGCATGTGGCACATAGCTATGTACATGTGACATTTCCTCCGGCTTAAGGTGAGGCACTGCTGAGGCACTGCTGAACTCATTCCCGCACCTCAAAATGGTCTCCGATGGATGATGTCTTTGCAATCTACAAAGAAACTGGATCGTTCGGGGATGGTTGCGATGTAGGCTCACTAACGCTTTCATCTTCGACAATGATTGCCGCGGATTGGAGCTGAAACCGGCAAGTCACCTCACAAGGTGGTAAAACAATGCAACAACGTAACAACAAAGGGAAAAACAACAAACGGAATTGAAAGAGAATACTTTAGATAAGACACAGTGGGTTAGAGTTTCTCACTTAGAGAGATTGAGATTGACCCCCTCTAATAGGCATCCCTTGTGGTATTTCTATCCATGTTGATGACTTACGGCGGTTACAACTATGTGTGTGAGCCCCCACACACAATCTTAGTACAGTTGGCAACCGACGTCAAATATATATATTCAAACGCCAATCGAACGTCAAATGCAAATGAGTTTGATTTGAATCCCTAGGTTCAATCAAACATGACTCTAATTTTTTAACTCGAAGAAAAACAAATCTACAATCAACTTTTTTTTGTCAGTGTCATTACATTGATCAAGATGAATCGAGAACTAATGATCATCGACCGTTGTGAATCGCAATAGAAAATTTTATTAATCATTTAAGTAAAGAAAGATGGCTATTGCCATCAATTAGCAAACTCAACGAGTCGTACTTAAAGATAAAGAGTTAAGACTCAAGGCTGCAGAAATGGAACTTTGGACTCAAAACTAATGAAAACCACCAAACATAATAGGTCGGAAAAAACCATTGTCAAATTTTCCATGGAAAGTGTCACGAGATTGTGACAACCACTACATATATTTTCAGGTTTCTTTCCCTTGTTTTTTTACTTTATTTTTGAGACCCTCTTGTTAAAATCACAAATGCTCAGACATTGCATGGCCAGTGTGAAATTGTCATTGGCCAAGAGTCTCACCCGCAGTTAGGAAGGGCAGGTCGCCAGGAGATGGTTGGGCCAGTTAGCAGTGAAATCCGAGCCGTAAAAAGTTGGCTATGCTCGTTCAAAGTCATTTAGGCCCCTCGCCAGGACTTTATAAGTTGGTGGGTACTAGGAAATTAAACCAAAGGGAGTCAAATGGACACCTGGCAGTAGGGAAGCTGCATGCAGGCCAACACACACTTTCCAGAAGCCTCATCCAAGAGGGGGTGTCCATTTTTGAGCGGGGGCTGTTTTTTGGACTTCATATTACATAAGTGTGCTACACAGTGTGTGAGACTGTGAGTAGCGGGTGTAGGTGATCACAACGTTAATGGAAAGCTTGCCTTCTCCCTTGCTCTATGTAGCGCCATGATTTGCTCTCGCACATCTTTCTCTCCCCTTTGCGCATATGGTAATGCCCCACTAGTTGGGCTTCTCAGATGACCATGTACAGTTCTGGGGGTGTTATGTGCGTTTGCCAAGGCAAGAACCTTCTGTACAGGAACCGGATTAGCTAATTGCTAATCCCCTTTAGGTACGCACAGTTCCATCGAGAAGGAATGCGAAAACAAAGAGTTCTCTCGTGTGAAAACTCGTCCGATTTATAGGGGAACTGTCCCATTGTGTGCGGGAGCTCTTGACACATGCGTAGACGTGTTTGCTTCATGCAAATGATACGAAACAGAAAATTACAGCCTGCTGTGATTTTTTGTAGGTTTAGGGTTTCGCACCTTAACTGCAAGGTAACGCTAGGGGGGTCTCGGGAAAGCCTTGGGTACTTGTACAGGACAATTGAGAGAGATTTCCCGCGAGGAATTTTGTCTAGTTCAAGGGGCAAGCGACCCTACACGTGCGAGAGCTCAAGGGCTCACTTCTGAAGTGATGGGCACGCGAATCGGAGCGCAAGACAGAGAATTACAGCTTGCTATAATTTTTGCAGGTTTAGGGTTTTGGCTAGTTTTGATGCCTACAGGTCCCATGAGCTTTTGGGAAGCTAGGAATCATTGAACAGGTATTTTGGGTGCAAATTGGAGGCCAATAACAGAGAATTCTGCGTGCTGTAATTTCTTGCCAGGTTTTGTAAAGTGCTTTGAAGTGCGTGGAAAGTCAATGTTTACTTGGGATTTTGTCCATGGAGACTTCTATTGTGGTTATGTTGCCAAAATCGGGTTAGAGTAGGGGAATTTCAGCCCGATAAAAGTGGGACAGCTTGTAGAAGTTTATAGGTTTTTCTCAAGTGCAATAAGAATAAAGAAATACCGAAAGGGGCGCCAGTTTTTGGGGCCTATAGGGTGTCGCTGGCTGCTTGGGAGCGCTCTAGCTACCAAGTTGTGAAATGTTGAATTTTAATCACAGGTTTATTCGTGAAGTTTCTTTGTGTTGTAAAGTTCAAGTAAAGTTAATAAAGTAATGATGGGGTGAAAACGAAAGTCTACCGCCCTACGGGCTGGTTCCATGGTTCCATCGTTGGGATAGAATCACTTTTTCCTTAAGAAGCGAGCCTTGGTTGGGTTTTGGCGAAGACAGAAAGCATATAAACTCGGAATTACACTATAGATGACAAGACAAATGACTCCAGGGAAGAGGGTTCCTCTTTTCAGTACAAACAGGTCGTATCTCCAGTGTTCGAGGTTGGCGAGAATTCATGGCAACCACTGTCTGTACCTTTTGTTGATTTGAATGCTCCTGTAACCGGCTTGGACACTCCAAGTGAGAAATCAATAGCAACAGGCGAACAGAAACTTCATAATCATTGAACTTTAATAGTGAGAGAGAGAGAGTCGACACGGCCTGACGAAGTTCTGTGCCCAGAGGTATTGGCCCCAAAGTTTTGCGCCCCTTTTATTTTTCATTAATCATTGCAAAGTACAACTCCCGAGGGACCTCTTCTCTCAGACTCTGTGTCTAGATGCTTTGCAGAGTGAGGCCGAAAGGGCTCTTATAATTTTTTTTACAAGGGATGCCAAAAGCAGAGCCCCAAAAGCTTCAAACTCAAAAGCAATAATCCCCAAAAGCAACTGGCTAAAAATCTGCAAGTAAAGTCAGCCAGCACAAAAAGCGGAATTCCGTACAGGCTGCCACATCAACACTGTTAGCGCAAATCTCAGAAATCCGTACTGTTCTGCCACGTCAACAGCCAATGCAAAATCAAGAGAGTCCGTACTACTGCCATGTTAGCGTCCGTACCGTATTTGCCATGTCAACACCTGTCTGGGTGGTCATGCCACGTCATCACTTTGTGGCATTGTCACAAAGTGATGACGTGTCTACGGACAGCAGAAACCCTAATTTCTGCTTGAAACCCTAAAATTCTTGCAAACGATAATTTTTGCCAAAAACCCTAATTTCCGGAAATCGCGGAGGCTTATTAAATAATAATTTTATAAAAAGAAAAAGAAAAAAGATGAGCGACGTAAATTTTGCTTTTTCTCTACTTAATAAGAAAGGGAGAGAGAATGCTTTTGCTTTCAAGTTTTGACTCTCTGTGAGAGAGAGAGCAATTGCTTTTGATTTGAAGCTTTTGGGGCTCTGCTTTTGGGCATCCCTTGTAACCTTTAAATTAGTGGTGAGGGCCTCACTTCTGAGGGCATCTGGACGCAGAGTCTGAGAGTGAAACCCTAGCCACTCTCTTGTACTTTGATCCGATTAATATAAAAAGAAATACCGAAAGGGGCGCCAGTCTTTGGGGCCAATATCTCTAGGCACGGAACTCCGCCGGGCCAATGCAAATCTATTGTGATCTGTGAATTGTTTTGAAGTGGTTATTTGGTGCTGTCGCGATTGATTCTTGACTTGGAGTGTCCAAGTCTGTTACAGTGGTATCAGAGCACGGCCGATTTCTCTTCTACGGGAAATCTGATCCCCGAATTTTTTTTTTCGGGGCACCTATGGCTTCAGGCAATGATCAGTCGACTCCCTCTGCATCTGGAGATGCGGGCAGGGATCACAACGAAGATTCTGGCAGAGAGTATGGCCCGCCTTGGCCTACTTAGGCGGAGCGGCGAGAGATGGAGCGTCGCCAGTTGATTGGCGATGCAACAAAGATGATGCTCAATTTTGCCAAGGACCCGAAGATGGCAAAATATATGAACCAGAGCTCTTTGGAAGAGGTACAGACGAAGTGGCAGAGAACCACAACACCACTCCCGAAACCCGCTCTCAAGAAACCTTCTGCCTCCAAGAAATATACGGAGAAGGAACTGGAGAACGTGGTTGATGCACGGATTGCGCAGCTTTTCGATGTGCAAAAAGCACGGCAAAAAGCAGAAGAAAGGCACTGACTTCCCGGGATACAACGAGGATTCAGACAGAGAGTATGGCCCGCCTCGGCCTACTCAGGTGGAGCAAAGAGAGATGGAGCATCGTCAATTGATTGGCGATGCAACAAAGATGATGCTCAATTTTGCCAAGGACCCAAAGATGGCAAAATATATGAACCAGACCTCTTTGGAAGAGGTACAGATGGAGTGGGAGAGAACCACAACACCACTCCCGAAACCCACTCTCAAGAAACCTTCTGCCTCCAAGAAATATGCGGAGAAGGAACTGGAGAACGTGATTGATGCACGGATTGCTCAGCTTTTCGACGTGCAAAAGAAAGGCAAAAAGCACGGCAAAAAGCAGAAGAAAGGCATTGACTTCCTGGGATATTTGGGTCGTCGGTCGACATTTGACAAGGCAAAGAAATTGAAGAAGCGCGTCAAGTTTGAAGACCTACCCAGTTCTTCTTCTTCTTCTGACAGTTCTTCTAGCTCTTCAGACTCGAGCGAAGAAGACATGAAAAGCAAAAAGCGAAGCAAGAAACAACGCTTCGGAAAGGGCAAGAAAAAGGCAAGGAAGTCTAAGTCTCGCCTAGTGAGAGTGACACTTCTACAGAGGACTCGTCTACAGACAGTTCAGACTCTGACAATGGAAACTTTTATGCGAACAAGAAGAATTTTTACAAAGCCAACCAGTATGACTTTCTCGAAGATAAAAGCAAGAAAGTCCGAGAGTTTAAGGAAGGTGGCCACTCGATCAAGTTTGATACTTTTTCAGGATACTCAGATGCTTCGAAGGCTCTGTCTTTTATACAGCAGTTTGACATCGCTTTCGCGGGAGGACGCTATTCAGAGCACTCCAAGGTTCGGAGAGCTGCCTCTTACTTTAAGAGGAATGCTCGCACTTGGTGGTCCACGCTTCTATTAAGCAAGACTGTGCCAGTTAAATGGCTGAAATTTAAGAAGCTTTTTATTTCTTCTTGGTTAACGCAACAATATGAATGAGATATACGAGCTACTTGGAACCATCTTCAGATGACCAAGAAAGACACAATCAATGCTTATTGTGAAAGATTCTGGAGCTCTTTTCTACCCGCCTCTTCATTTAAGAAGATCTCATTCAGAGAACAGATTGAGCGGTTTACCTTGGGTCTACCTACAGAGATCCGAGATCACTGCTTGGAACAGAAGTCAGCTTCTATTCAGGAGTTGATTAGTCATGCAAAGCGGGGCTTTGCCATTCACTCTGGCAGTCTGACCTACCCCACAGATGAGGCCATGACACAACGAGCCGAACAGACTTCTGGGAATGAAAGTAGAAAGAAAAAGAGCAACCCAGAGAAAAAGGATGTACGACCCAAGCTTACTCCTGAGGAGAGAGCTCGCTTCATCAGAGAGGGTAAGTGCTTTGGATGCGGGGAACATGGACATATGTCCGCGAAGTGCCCTAAAAAGGCACAGAAAGAACAGAATGATAAAGAACGACGACAGGCGTAAGAGTTCGAGAGCAGCTGAGGAGCGTGGCAGAAAAGACAGATAGAAAAGCAAAACTGGTACCACATGGCATGGGACTTGCACCGAATCAAATGAATGAAAGTACAAACTTTGCTGCTTTTTGGGGCAAAGTGAAGGATCAGGAAGCTCTTTTGAAGGAGCCAAGGCCAACTTCTTTTCACTTGGAATTGGCGGTTCGATTTGGAATTATGCTCGACAGATGGACGCCACATGCGGAGGTAGTTCGACTGGCACCCGGATGGGATATTGCCATTAGACCGAGCATTGGCAAACTTCGTTTGCAATGACAGGGGTGCTCAGGGCACGCGAGTGACGTTCTACTCAGGATCCCTTAGTACCACAAGAACTACACCGTGGTTGACTATCGTGCCGAGAAAGCGACTTTGATAAATGAAGGGCTTAGAGATGTACTTGATGAACTTCAGTTTCTTACTCATTCTTTTGGGAGAGAACTGAACGCTGGATAAAGGTTGAATATGTTTTGACCTGATCAAAAGAACGCCAAGATTTTTCTCCACACTCATGCCGATTGCTTTTCAGAGGGCCTGAAGATCAAACCATTGATCTGATACCTGGAAGCACGCCTGATTCATGCGCTCTTAAGTTGGAAACACTACCTGCTAGGTGCAGACTTTGTTGTCCAAACGGACCATCAGACCTTGCGATATTTCTTGACACAGACAAAGTTATCTGAGAAGCATATGCGATGGGCAAATATTTTGTCCATGTTCCACTTTCAGATTGTGCATGTGGAAGGCAAGAAGAACGTTGTGGCTGATGCCTTGTCAAGGAAGCCACAAATTTCAGCTGTGTCAATTCCTTATCATCATGAACTTGATGATATGAGGGAACAGTATGCAAATGATGAAGATTTTGCAAGGGTCTTCGAGCAGCTAATGGATGGACAACGTCATGAACACTATCTTCTTAGAGATGGGTTCATGATGATGCATGGCAGATTGTGTGTCACAAAGCGATTGTGACACAAAGTTATAGAAGAGAGTCATGTCCCACCGTATGCAGGGCATCGTGGTATCGATGCTACTGTTAAAGCGATTGAGACATTCTTCTACTGGCCTACATTGAGAAGAGATGTGGATGCCTTTGTGCGAGAATGCCTAATTTGCCAGAAGGTCAAGTTTGACAGGCAAAAGGCACCAGGGTTATTGCAACCATTGCCTATTCCAGATAAACCATGGGAAAGTATTGCTATGGATTTTATCTTTGATCTTCCGAGAATGCAGACAGGAAACGATGGTATTTGGACCATCATTTGCAGATTTAGCAAGCATTTGCAGATTTAGCAAGCAGGCTCATTTTATTCTTGTCAGGAAGAAGATAAAGCCAGATCAGATGGTACGCTTGTTTATGAGCAATATTTTCAAGTATCATGGCATGCCACAGTCGATTGTTAGCGACCGTGATCCACGCATGACAAGTTTGTTCTGGAGAGGCTTGTTTGAGAATATGGGCACCATGCTCAAATTCTCTTCGTCATTTCATCCTCAAACAGATGGGCAGTCAGAAGAGGCAAATTCTACTGTCCTAGATCTGCTGAAGTGCTATGTGTCAGAGCATAAAGGAAAGTGGGAGCAGTATTTGCCATTGGTGGAGTATGCATACAATAATACAATGCATTCATCAACTGGCAAGGCACCTTTTGAGATAGTTGAAGGTGGCAAGAAAGTTCCTCCCATACTGCATACAAAGGACAAGATATTTGAAGCAGAGAAGTATGTTCAAGACATGGATGAAATGTACAAGAAGGTCAAAGTGGCCTTGGAAAAGACTCAGGCAAAGCAAAAGAAAGCAGCTGATCGTCACTGTCGTGAAGTGGTATTTTCACTTGGTGATTGGGTGCTTCTACGCTTTGAAAAGGCAAGGTTAAAGAAGATGAAGGGCAAGGAAAGCTTGTTTCCAAAGCTCAGCATGCGTTACTATGGGCCTTTTTAAGTGTGCGACATAATCAATGATGTTGCATATAGGCTGAAATTGCCTGACAGTTGGAAGATTCACAATGCGTTTCATGTGAGTCTTCTCAGACCCTATGTGGGTGATGTGCCAGAAGATATGCCAGCTGAAGATCAGTCGGAAGTCGAGGAACTTGACGAGATCTTGGTCCCGGAACAGATTTTGGCACATAAAGAAAGAAAAGTGAAAGGCAAGGCTGCTAGGCGTTAATGGTGAGTTCAGAAACTATCCACCAATGGATGCTAAGTGGATGGAAGAAGGTGAACTTGCAGAGTCACCAACTGTGTTATCACTTTACCTTGAAGCCTTGGATTTGCAACCTACCTTGACCCCTTGAGTTTCAAAGCTACATGGATTGTCAGTGTGACAATGGCTTCTGAAACAAATGATGTACATGGTATTTAAAGTGAGCTCAAATCAAATACATGTTACATGAATGTTAGAGCTGTACAGATTGACAGTTCGGCAATTGCTCTTATGGAATGTCCAAAAGTTTGGTTAGTGCTATAGAAGTGAGTATTTCTTGTTAGTTTGTCAAGGATACAATAATTGCTTCTATTAAAGGGTACATGTGTAACTGCATTCTTAAACTGTCGGTTTGGGTATGCTCGAAAGTGTTATTGGGCCCAACGTGTACTATAAGACAGTGGCAAAATGTGTGCCTACCGTTTTGTCATTGGAAAGTTAGTGACTCAAAGCAATGGCAGAGTGCGAAGCTACCACTATGTCATTGGGACAGGGTTCACACGCAGGCAATACATGTGTCGACGAGGTGTTGAATACACCAGTGTTGACTGTGAGCATGTACGACATAGATGCAAATGAGGACGTTTGAGATTTCAAGAGGGGGGTATGTCACCAGCGTGTGACTACTATCTATCCTTTTTGTTGATTTCTTTCTTATTATTTATTTACTTTCACTTTTTGGAAACACCCTTCGGGAAATCTGATTGCCCTGCATTGCATAGCTAGTGTGGAACTGTCCAGAGGGAGTCTTGGCCTGAGGGCAAGAGAGCACTAAGGTTGGACAAGGACTATGGTTAGCCAAAGTGGGGTCATTGGCTAGCCAAATTGGAATCCTTTGCTACAGAGGCTACATTTCAATTCTGGGTGTGGCTTCAGTGTACAAAGGGGGTCAGATGACCTAGAAAGATACAATGGCAGCATCTCCTAAAATTTAGGGAACTGCTATTTTGGGACCTAAAAATGTATTTGCGTCATTACCTCCGGAATGACAAGGGGAACATTTTATTACTCTGCCGCGAAGTCAATTGGGCAACCGGTCAGGATATTTTTAGGCGGTAACCCCGAAACGGGAAAATGCTTGTAAATACGCCAAGTGGCACATTCTGGTGCACTTTCCTCATGCATGAAGAGGGGGCGCTGATTTTAGTGAGGGGAGGGGCTCATTTTCTCCTTGTCACAGGGTAAGAGCTATGGAGTGCTTCCTTTCCCTCTTATGTACAGTGCGGTGCCAGGAGTGATGCCTTGCACGCTACGCACTGCCCTCTCTCTCCCCTATGGTAGTATGTTATTCCCCTCTAGTGGGCTTTTCAGTTGACCAATGTACAGTTGTGTGGGTTCATGCGCGATTGCCGAGGCAAGAGCCTCTTGCATAGGTATTGGATTAGCTAGCGGCTAATCCCCCGCAGGTACAGGTGAATTCGGAGAGGTTTTACGCCAGAAATCTTGTCCGATTCAAAGGGCAAGTAGCCCTACAGGTGCGGGAGCTCGAGGGCTTACTACGGATGCGACCGGCACGCGAAATGGAGCCCGAAACAGTAAATTACAGCCTGCCGTGTATTTTTGCAGGTTTAGGGTTTTGGCCCTAAACGGTCCCTAATACCCTCAGGAGGTTCGGGGACGCGAGGGGACCGCTGTACAGGTGATCTGGCGCATTTTCGGGGCTGAAAACAGAGAATTCAGCGTGCTGCAGATTCTCGCCAGGTTTTGCAAAGTGCCTGTATGCGTCGGGAAAGTCATTCAATGCGTGGGAATATTGACTATGAAGGGTCCTAGTACAGTTATGTTGCTGAAATCAGGCCGGAACAGTTGAAATTCAGCCAAGTTTGTGCGGGGCAGCTTGTAGGGAACCACAACGTTTATTCCCTCTTTTAAACAATAAAGAAATACCGAAAGGGGCTCCTAAGTTAGGGGCCAATCTGGTGTCGGTCTACTCATACAGGTGCAATCTAGCAGCCTGTATCCCTCTCCCCTTTGTTGTGTCTTGAAAGTACAGGTAAAGTGGGCGACAAATTAAATGGGTGAAAGCAAATAAGGTTTAAGTCTAAGGTCTACCGCCCTTTTTGGATTGAACATGCCGGTTTCAATTGCCACAGTTGATTGCTTTAGATCAGAAGAGAACGATTGGATCTCATCATTTGCATGTATGTGGTGAATGGTCTGGCACTCGGTCTCTTTGTTCATCTACGTTGCATGCACAGTCTTTGAGGAAGACAAGATTTTTTCCAGTCACTTTACATGGAATAGATATGTTCATGTTTTTGTGTTGGAAGTGGTTTCAGAAATTTGGAGCCGTGGAGATTCTTGAAGAAGAAAGAAGCAGGACTCTAGACGAAGTTGAAGCATCGAAGGAGCCACAGAGACTTTGTGCTGCTTTCGGCGCGACCCAAAGAAGCAAGCATTGCAGACCTTTATGAAGTTCAAGTACCGCACGATCCACATATTAGAGTGGGCCAGCGAAGAGTCCAGGATGCTATTGGTGATCTCCCTTGATGCCATACAGTTCAGTACCAGTACCTCACTTTGAAAAGGAGGGGATGTCACGTGACACATCCAACCCTATGTGTCCATGGACATGCTACAACATGACTAGGGTTCAGTTCAGTCAAGTCAGTTTAGAATAGGAAGTGATCTGGCACTTTTGTGAGTCTCTTCGTAGCATCTGCGTTTTCAGCGTATCGTCGTTGCATCGTCGTCATCGCCATCGTCATCGACATAGAGTCAGAATTCAATAGATACAAGATTTGCAGATTTCAGCCCTTAGCGTTTGCAGATTTCAGCCCGTCTCGTCGTCGTCCTCATCGTCGTCGACATCGTCGGCAAGTCCATGCATTGTAGAGAATTGTGCAATCATAAGTAGACCGCTCTTGTTGAGGTCGCACGAACCCAAGTTCACTTAGGCATGTCGATTCCTAATCGTGTTTTTGAAGAGTGACAAGCAACCCAAGAAAGAAGGGCTTGTCCAACCTCCCCTTGTGCCTCTTTTCTCTCATTGAGAGTGGACCGTGCACTTAGCGGCTAGCCAATCGACGTGTAACTATGTCAGACTTTGTAAATAATTAATGTATTTACGAGAAAAGAATTATTTAATTAGTTGTGTACACATAAGAATAGATCTAGCAGTTCTGGGGCCTCAGGTGCGCCCAAGTTTGGGCTAGTGCACCTTAGGGAGACTCTAGCAGAAAATACTCTGAAGCCCGAGTGATTGAGTGATTGAGAAATCGGGTCTTCAATGAAGGGGTAGATAGTAGCCTCAGATTTCAGGCTTAGAAAATAACCCGCGCTAGTGCAAGCACAAGAATGAGATGGGGTCCTTAGAATAATAACCCTAAGGCCTGAATTATTTTACGGCCTTAGGATAAGTTAGTTAAAGTATTTTTAAATTGTTTATGCCGGATCAAATGACCGGACAAGTGCTAACAGGTAATGCCAGAGCAGTGCTGGTACAGCACTGCGCTGGGGAAGGCCCGTGGTCTCTCTAAAAGAAATTCATGGAAAGCACCAACTCTAAAATCATCTGGCCTCCAAAAAGTTGTCAGCACGTAGAATGCTATATAAGCTCACTTTGTATGACAAGTGTGGACAAAATTTTGCAACTGCTGTTGCAGATTCAAGGGCTATTTCAGATGCAAAACTTTGGCATGCACGTTTTGGTCATCTGAATTTTTCCAGTTTGTTGCATTTGCAGAAATCTGATATGGTTGCTTCTTTGCCGCCTCTTGAAGCGCCTGTCAAACATGTTTGGGAAGGCTGTATTTTGGGTAACATGTAGCGTTCTAAGTTTCCAAAGGATGGTTCAGTTTGGGCCACATGCGGGTCTTTTAGGTACAAGGGTTGAACCTACTTCAAAACAGTGATCTATCTGGGCAAATTGTCTAATGATGATACAGCTTGGAAGCTCATAGCCTCGGATTCTCCATAAATAGAAAGTAAACAAAGATCTAATGTTTTTTTGGCAAGAAAATTACAATCACTTTCTATTACAAGGGCTTAATAAACCTCTCAAACATCTCCTTTTCTAGAGCAGGCATCTATTCCTGGAATCTTCCAGCGCACGCGTGCGCGCGCACACACACACACACACACAGTTTCCCCAATAACATCGCAACCCTCCAAAAGTAATTACATGCTGTTTTTGAGGAAAAAGAGAGTTAATTCTTAGACAAGAAATGCTTTATCTACAGGTAACATTTTCATTGGTTGCATCTATGTGTGCAGTTGTGGTTCAATTTGCACATTTCATTAATAGTTTGTGAACTTTGAAAAGTGAAAGTTGAAGGGTTTTTAAGTTATTAAGTAAGTGTGCCACTTAGTGTGCCAAGTGGCACACTTACCAATGCAAACTAACCTTCTCACTCTCACTCTCACCCTCTCTCTCTTCCTAGTGCCCCCTCTTCTTATTGGCTTGATAAGAGGCCCTCCTCCCCGACTTCTGAGTGCTGGTAGTGCTCCTACCCCCCCTATTGTGAGTATGCTCTACGCAATGGAGCTCTCCATGGAAGCTTGAGAGCAGCCCTTGCGACATATGTGGTGGCCTCGTGCTCCCATTGTCTAGAACAAGGGTTCTCATAGCCATAGCCAGCTTTTGGTGAAGTTTCATCGCGAGAAGTTGCAGCAGGTACTCTCTTCGTAGAGTGTGGTGGCTGTAAATTCTCTGTTTTCAGCCCTTAATCATCTCTCTTAGGGTGAATTTCAGCAAAATATGTATAGAATCTAGTACTTCTCTACCTACACTACGCGTACACAAAGTTTCGTGCAGTTCCATCGTGGAAAAGGTCTCTATTTCGGCTTTGGAAGGTGCCCAGGTAACATTTTCAGGTTATGTGCAAAAAGTTACAGCAAGCATGTGTGCGTGCATTTTGCGTGTTTCTCCCTTGTTTTTGTTGCATGAATGATTATGCATAAAGGGACTTGGTTAGCGGAAGGTAGACTCTCATTTTCGAGAGCTTCGGTTGAGTTTTGTGGAAGATAGACTCTCGTTTTCGAGAGCTTCCCAAAATCTCATAGCAGAGGGAAAATCCTCTCAGTATTCAAAGAGTAGCTTTCGCAGTCTCTCAGTCAGAAGCAAAAAAGAAAGAATAGAGGACGGGTTATTGCCTCGTTCTTGTGCTTGTAAAGATTCTCCCTTAGTAATAAAGATAATCTCTTTATGGGGGGGGACCAGCCCATCTTCTGGTCCCCAATGAAGTGTCAAGCTTTCTCTCTCTCTCTAAGTCTCTTGAGTATTTGAAGTACAATTAAAAGTCAATTTACTTTTTGTGACACGACGTGGGGTGGGAAAAAGCAACCTTGGTGTGAGCGCAAGGCCGCCAAGGGGTGCGCTCGCGGAAAAGAGCAGAACTCGTGTGAAGAGAAGAACCTTCTCTAACACAGATTGCAAGCGAAAGAAGAACCTCAAGAATCTCAAGACCCGCAAGAACCTCAAGAATCCAAGAACCCCAAGAACCAAGACCACCAAGAAACCAAGTTCCTCGTGAACTAACCCAAGACTTCAGTGGATGGTCATCACTCGAAGCGGAATGGATACTTCGCTTGGAGGTGATGAGCATGAGAGAGGCGAAGAAGAATTTTCCCAACCAGGAGGTTTTTCCGACGCTCCCCCTTTCCCATCTACGCCAAGGATTGCACCAACTCCTATGAAGGAGTTGACGCAGTTGTTTATGGACAACAAGTTCGAACGCGAAGCAAGAGAAGCAAAAAGAAAGGCCTACGAAGAAAGTATGGCAGCCATAGATCGTGAATACGACGCAAAAATAGAAGCCATAGAGCGTGAGAACGAGTGCGAGAACAAAGAAAGACTAGCAGAATTTGATCGCGAGAACAAAGCAAGAGATGTTGCGACTCTTTTCTCAAGTTCAGGCACAGATGCAAGAGATTCGGGAGAAGGAGACTATCTCAGTCTCTTCTTCTCCAAAGCAAGACACACAGGATTTGAATGATAATGACAAGCATGATGAATTGAATGATAATGATAAGCATGATGATTTGAATGACAATGACAAGCATGAAGCATTGCATGACAATGACAAGCATGATGATTTGCATGATCAAGATGTGATTTCTCACGAGCATGATGATTTGCATGATGATCAAGATGTGATTTCTCACAAGCATGATGATTTGCATGAAGATGATGTGTTAGTTGATACTTTCTCTAGTGAAGCAGCAAGCTAACCTCATTGCAAATTCGATCAATCACGAAGAACCGATCTTGGCCCTCGAGTGGAGGTTCACAAAACCCCCACAGGAAGGTTCGATCACACACGAAGAACCAATCTTGGCTCTCGAGCCTAGGTCCAGAGAACCCCCACAAGAAGTACTATGTGTTCGCATGATTAGTCAGCACGCATTGTTCTAGTGTTTCATTCGTGATCGTTTCCTGTATTTTAGTCAACGTCTTTATGTGATCCCTTTTCCTAGGCATGACATATTGTACGTTGAACACGTTTCATTCATGAATGAGCACGTATGTATACGGATTTCTAATGAAAAGCTGAAAAGTATGTATTCAAGGAAGTCAAATTTCATGTCTCTTCCTTGGCACGACACACTTGTCGAAAGAGCGCATGAAAGTATGAGCACCAAGCATGGGCATTTCCGTTGTGAATTGCCACAGTTGATTGCTTTAGATCAGAAGAGAACGATTGGATCTCATCGTTCACGTGTGTGTGGTGAACAGTTTGGCACTTCATCTCTTTGTTCATCTACGTTGCATGCAGAGTCTTTGAGGAAGACAAGATTTTTTCCAGTCACTTTACATGGAATAGGTATGTTCATGTTTTTGTGTTGGAAGTTGTTTCAGAAATTTTCAGACGTGGAGATTCTTGAAGCATCGAAGGAGCCATAGAAGACTTTGTGCCGCTTTCGGCGTGGCCCAAAGAAGCAATCATTGTAGACCTTTATGAAGTTCAAGTACCGCACGACCCACACATCAAAGTGGGGCCGGCGAAGAGTCCCTTCCAGGATTCCGGATGCTATTGGCGATCTCCCTCAATGCCATCCAGTTCGGTACCAGTACCTCACTTTGAAAAGGTGGGGATGTCACGTGACTCATCCAACCCTATGTGTCCGTGGACAAGCTACAACATGACCAGGGTTCAGTTCAGTCAAGTCAGTTTAGAATAGAAAGTGATCTGGCACTTTTGTGAGTCTGTTCGCAGACCGTGCATGTCCAGACACTTGATTTAGATGCATATCCTCTGGTTGCACATAGCATGACCATCAGATTCCAGCCAGATCCTATCAACAACATTTTTACAGTGCATAGACCTATTTTCCCTACGTTTTTCACTTATTATTTTTAAGTGACTTGTTGGAAAGTAGGTAGGGCAATTTTGCTTAGATAATATATAAGCAAACCAGAGTTAGCACTTTTTGGCAGAAGAGGCAGCAGGAGCACTCGCTCAACAAGTAGAACCCGCAAGATCCCTAGCGTTTTTGCCTCACAGCAGCTACACTAGCGTTTTTGCATCAGTAGACCAGCCTTGGCGGTTTTGTTCAGCAAATCAGCCCGGCGTGATCACGACACAACAGATCAGCCTAGCGTTTTGCATTTGCAGAACAACCGGCAGCAGAAGGACCATTTTCAGCCCTAGCGTTTTTGGGACAGCAGAGCACCTAGCGTTTTGCAGTTCCTCCGCGACGGAATCAGCAGAAGCATCAGCGTTTTCAGTTTTCAGCCTTTAGCACTCGCAGAAGAAGTCCCGAACCTCGCAGATCTCACCTTCTCGGAGCAGATCCTCGCCGCACGGTCGGATCCCTCAAAGTTCGCAGTTTCAGCCCGGAAAACGCAGATATTAACGTCTGCTTTTTCAGCGCGTCATCGTTGCATCGTTGTCATCGCCGTCGTCATCGACATAGAGTCAGAATTCAGCAGATACAAGATTTGCAGATTTCAGCCCTTAGCGTTTTCAGATTTCAGCCCGTCTCGCCGTCGTCCTTATCGTCGTCGAGATTGTCGGCAAGTCCAAGCATTGTAGAGATTTGTGCAATCATAAGTAGACCGCTCTTGCCATAGAGAGTGGGGCCTTCAGAGGAGTGTTTTACAACGTCTCTGATGTCGTATTCTCTTCTCTATCTCTCAGTCTTAGCACCTTCATTCACAGTGTTAATCCACTTTGTTTATGTCCATTGCACTCTCTCACTAAAGGAACGGAAGTCTCTCCCTTCCGTAAGTAAAAGGAACCCTTGAGCATAGTTCGGAGCACTCATCTTGAGCAAAGTTCAACAATCATTCCGCTGCACCTTACAACTATCCTGCATTGGTTGCGAAGTGGATGGAGGAGGAGGACCTAGCAGATACTCCTCAGATTGTGAAACTTTACCGTGAAGCTTTTGGTTTAACATAGTCTATTCCAAATGGAAACCCGAATTTAGCTTGGCCGGATATCTGGTGCAGTGGGTACGCACAAGAGGGAAGTTACTCTGCTCTTTTTTCAACATATGCCTCGATTTTTGATACTAGAGTCATTGATGTCTCTTTGAGCTTTAGGGATAGTGAGAGCTGACAGTATTTTGCTGTATGACTTTATGAAATGGAATTCCGGATAATATGAAACTGATTTGTTCCTT
Organism: Adiantum capillus-veneris; assembly: GCF_014529385.1. Taxonomy (NCBI): domain Eukaryota; kingdom Viridiplantae; phylum Streptophyta; class Polypodiopsida; order Polypodiales; family Pteridaceae; genus Adiantum; species Adiantum capillus-veneris. The sequence goes on along the minus strand of NC_140932.1, from coordinate 106,483,524 downwards.
GCTTGTTTAAGTGCAGGAACTGATAGACGAAATGATTGCAGCATTTTGGTCTGAATGATCTCGACAGACATGGTTGCAATAGGGGTTAGTCAATCGGGCATCTCTGGGGTCTTGAGTGGATCTAGATGCGATTGCTAATTGCATTGCCGATAAATCATGGTCTGAGATCCGAATGAATGTTCAATGTGATTTGTCATGTGATGTCAAGTGATGTCCTGTGATGTCGTGTGATGTGACTGTCGATTGATACATGTGCTAGTTGTGAGTTCCTAGTGTGTCGGTACTAACAGTCAGTGTCTGCTAAGACAATTTATGGCTTCTGTCTGTTTTGCACGCGTAATCGAGGGCGATTACAATGCTTTCAAGAGGGGGGTATGTCACAAATTGGTGACGTGGCAGCCCAATACACACACACACATCCTCTGGCAAGGACTCTCGGCGGTTGCAGGGAGGAATGATGACGTGGCTTCCTTGTGCGGATCCGGACACTGAAATGCTGACGTGGCATGTCTGTATGGCAACCCCAGGAAAATGCGAAACCCAGCTACGTGGCATGTTGTACGGACGCGTGCTTTTTGCGGCGCTTTTTATGGAAGCTGGTTGGTAGATTTTATGGCAGTTTCACCTGCTTTTGGCTTCGCAATTTGAGAGAGAGAGAGAGAGAGAGAGAGAGAGAGAGAGAGAGAGAGAGAGAGAGAGAGAGAGCTCTTTTGCTTTATCTCTCTCAAGAGAGAGATAGGCTTTTGATTTTGAAGCTTTTGGGCTCTGCTTTTAGCATCCCTTGTAAATCTATATATTAGTAGTTTGGACTCTCACTTCTCAAAGCATCTGGACGCAGGGTCTGAGAGTGAGTCCCGACTACTCGCTTGTACTTTGAGCTGCAGATTAATACAAAAAGAAATACTGAAAGGGGCGCCAATCTTTGGGGCCAATATCTCTAGGCACGGAACTCCGCCGGACCAATGTTGAATCAATCGTGAACTGTGAACTGTTTTGAAGTGTATTCTTGTGGTGTCGCGGTAGAATCTCGACTTGGAGTGGCCAAGTCTGTTACAAAAAGAGCAAGAAGACCAGTGAATCCACGGAGGGCGGACAAGCAATAATTTTTGATACCTTTTCAAGTGTCCGAGATGCCCGGAAGGCCCTCGCTTTTATTCAACAGTTTGACATAGCTTTTTCTGGAGGGCGCTATTTAGAGCACTCCAAGATTAGAAGGGCAGCATTCCATTGGAAAGGCAATGCACAGACATGGTGGTCCACACTTTAGTTACGAAAAGAAGCACCGACGAAGTGGCTTAAGTTCAAGAGACTTTTTATTTCTTCGTGGCTCACTTAAGAGTACGAACGAGACGTGATCACCGCCTGGAAACTCTGGATACTTATTGCGAGATGTTTTCCTACCTGCTTCATCCTTCAAGAAGATTAATTTTAAGCAGCAAATTGAGTGATTTTGCTGTGGACTGCCCAAAGAGATATGAGATTACTGCTTGATACAGAAATCTGAGTCCATACAGTAGTTGATGGGACATGCTAAGCAAGGGTTTGCTATGCATTCAAGTAACTTGACTTATCCAACGAATCAACCTTCGACGAGTGATGATGAAAGAAGAAGAGACAAAGATACACGTCTCCGACTGACAGAGGAACAGAAAGACGAATACCTCAAGACGGGGAAGTGTTTTGATTGTGGGGAAGAAGGACACATATCTGCGCGGTGCCCCAAAAAGGCACAAGAATGAGAACGACTCACAGACTAAAATAGACCTCGGCGAGGAAATACTCACTCCAGAACAAATACTGGATAGAAAATTGGAAAAGATATTGATATGTTGACAATATTTTTGCTTTATGATGTTATGAATGAATAATTTTGAAATAGGAATTTTTGAAGATGACTTTGATTTATGTATGAAATTAATTTGTATGGAAGATCCTACTATTTGTGAACAGAGAAGAGGTGAAATCGAGAATGAGATCATGACGAAATTGCATTTGAATGCAATCTGGAGCAATGCCAGCTCCAGAATGAACTTGATAACGATAAGAACTTGCATGCGGGGTGCGCCGAAGAGGGGGTAGATAGTCTTCCGAGGATTAGTCTGCGACCTTCCTTGAACCAAGAGGAGACATCCTTGCATGGTGAAGACTCGTAGCTGTGTGGAGACCTCCACCAATCAAGAAGGCGAGCAAGTTCCACCTACGGATCCTGCCACGAGCCCTCCCCCTACCTCTCCCTCTTTGCCAAAGACGAATCTCGACGACAAGAGCGTTTGGAATTGGAGGAGGCACGTCGATTAGAGCGTGCGGAAGCGACGGAGCGAGAGGAACGTCGATCGGCAGTGGCAGCCGAGTCAGGTAGACGGGAGCGCGAGGCAGATGCCGAGGCCCGTAGATGGGTGTCACAAAACGAGCACCACATGTCAATAGAAAATAACAGATTGAACAGACTTTTAGCACTTCAATAACTACTGAACTGAAAAAGAGAGAGAGAGAGAGAGAGCACATGCGACACGAAGTGGCAGAATTCCACCCCAGAGAGTATTGGACCCAAACCTTGGCACCCCTTTCGGTATTTCTTTATATTGCTTCAACTGAGTACAATTCTGATACTCCAATCCTTGCACCTTCACATTGAAGCATGCCAAAGAATGAGCCCTCCACATTGAAGCATGCCAGAGAATGAGCCCTCTACATGCTTCTTCTGTTTCTTTGCCTTTTCAAATGTCGACTGACGACCCAAATAGCTCGGGAAGTTAGTGCCTTTCTTCTGCTTTTTGCCGTGCTTTTCAGCTTTGTTTTGCGCGTCAAAAAGCTGAGCAATTCGTGCATCAACCACCTCTTCTAATTCTTGCTCTGTGTACATCCTGGGAGTAGGAGGTTTCTTGGGTGGTTCTGTGGTCTGCCGCCACTGCGCATGCACTTTCTCCAACAAGGTCTTGCTCATATATTTTACCATTTTCGGGTCCTTGGCAAAATTGAGCATTATCTTTGTTGCATCGCCGATCAATTGACGACGCTCCATCTCTCGACGCTCCGCCTCAGTAGGCCGAGGCGGGCCATACTCCTTGCGGATTCTTCGTTGTGATCCCTTCCCGCGTCTCCGGATGCAGAGGGAGTTGACTGATCTTTGCCTGAAGCCATATGTGCCGCGGAAAAAAAATTTGGCATCAGATTTCTTGTACTCCTTGCGGATTCTTCGTTGTGATCCCTTCCCGCGTCTCCGGATGCAGAGGGAGTTGACTGATCTTTGCATGAAGCCATATGTGCCGCGGAAAAAAAATTTGGCATCGGATTTCTTGTAGAAGAGAAATCCGCCGTGCTCTGATACCACTTTTAACAAACTTGGACACTCCAAGTCAAGAATCTACCACGACAACACCAAATAACCACTTCAAAACAATTCACGGTTCAAAGTCTATTCGACATTGTCCCGGCGGAGTTCCGTGCCTAGAGATATTGGCCCCAAAGATTGATGCCCCTTTCGGTATTTCTTTTTGTATTAATATGAGTTCAAAGTACAAGAGTGCGGGCAGGGGCTCACACTCAGACTCTGCGTCCAGATGCTCTGAGTTGTGAGAGGCCTTCTCATAAATTTAAAGGACAAGGAATGCCAAAAGCAGAGCCCCAAAAGCTGAAAATCAAAAGCTCAAAAGCTTTGCAAAAATAAAGTAGTTTCTCTCTCTCTCTCTCTCTCTCTCTCTCTCTCTCTCTCTCTCTCTCTCAGTAAATTAAAGCAAAGAGGCTCTCTCTTTCCCAATTGCCTAGGAAAAAAGAAAAACCAAAAAGCTATCCAAAAAGCATTGTTGCCGCAGCTTGTGGCTTCCGCGAATCCCGCCGCAAATCACGGAGATTCGTAAAGCTACCGTGTGTCAACTTCAACGCCAGCAAAATTAGGGGTACTGCAGTTAGGGTTAGGGTTTCTGATTTTAGGGTTGGGGTTTCAACAGAATTAGGGTTTTTGCAAAATTAGGGTTTTTGGCAGCCACGTCATCACTTTGTGACATACGCAAATAGAGTATAAGTGTGTGTGTAGTCCTGCTTTATTTAATCCCTTTAGGTCACTTGGGCCCCATTGAACGTGGTTCCATAAGTTGGCGGGAATTTCTCTTTAAAAATAGGGCACTCGGCAAGACTTTGCAAGTTGGTAAAACTTCTTTTGCTGCTTTTGCTTCTTCACTTAGGGTTTAGGTCCCTCGGCCGGGATCTGCAGGTTGGCTCCGTTCTTCAGTGGCTTGACATGACGTCAGCAGTTTGTGACAACAAGACCATGAGGCTGAAGGCCAGGCGCGTAGGCAAGAAAGGACAACCATGCGTGATCTCATCACCACTTTGGCGGTGTGGTCGGATATCTCTTCTATGAAGCCTGATTATGAAAAGCTTGCGAAGACCATTACACGAATGACCAATGAACCAATTCTCGAGAAGATTACGTTCAGTAAGTATGACGGTAAGATGGACGCTATTGTCATTATTCTTGGTTGCATCAATTTACATCCTATTTTGCGGTTGTTAAAAAGTTTGATAATAACAAAGGTCTCTTGGCTTTATGCATCTCATAGGTGATGCCATCACTTGGAAGGATGAGGGGATAAAGGAGGAGGAGGAAGCCCACAAGGGCTGCCCATTCCGAGCCTCTGTTCGTTTCCCCTCTCAAGCTTAGTTGGGAGGAGTTCGAGGAGGATCTAAAGACTAGTTCTTACCTCCATAGTATCTGAAGCGATTGAAAGAGGATTTTCGGGCTTTGTCTCAACAAGGTGAATCAATGATGTTGTATGCTAACAGTGTGTCTCAGTTAGGTGGACAATTGCGGAAATTGGATGAGGAAAGGTTAGAGGCCTTTCTCTTTGGATTGGACCACTCGATCCAGTTTGATGTGGAAGCTGGTGATCCAAAGACTTTGCAGGAACCTGTATGCTTGGCTCAACTCTAATATATGAAGCACAACAAGAGTAAGCTCAAGACAACCTCAGGTAATGGTAAGTGTTCCTCTCATGACTCGTCTAAGGTTAAGAATTCTAATGGGAATGGTAACAATAAAAAGAACTCTTCCAGTTCTTCTTCTCAGTCTAATTCTCCATCTCAATTTCAATCCAAGAGCGATAAATCTAAGGATAAGGGTAAATGAAAAATCTAATAAACCTCAACTCACACCTGATGAAAAGATTGCTCAAGGAGTTTTAGGTGGTCAATTAAGTAGAGAAGAACAAGCATTGTATGCAAAGGAATGTAGGTGCTTTCATTGTTCGTAGGTCAATGAAAAAGGAATGTCCCAAGAAACAATCTAAAAACGAAAACTCTACTGCGTCAACTTCAGACTCTACAGGTCAAGTGAATGCTATGAGTGTGGTAAAGCAAGAAGCTAAGCAGCAGGGGACTTTCAAAGAGGATGAACTCATCAAATGTTATGGACATGTGAATGGTCAAAGGATCATTGTGTTGTTTGATTCGGGAATTTCTCATGAAGTCACAAGTGAATCTCTTGTGAAATGTGCTCGTCTTCAGACTTCTCCTATCCCCACCCTCCCAGGTAGGGGTTTTTTGAAGGCATGGACGCTTCGATGTCAAATTGGTCATTCAACAAACTCAATTTACTCATCGTTTTGTAGTCTCTAAACTTGCAGGGTGCGATATCATTTTGGGCATTAAGTGGTTTCGTATGTTTAAGCTCATTATTGATTGGGAGAAGTTTACGCTTCTCATCAACAATAATGTGTTGCAGCCAATCCTCATTCGAGGGGAGAGTGGCATTTCCTCTCTCCCTCTCATTTCTCGTGTCCAGGTTAAAAGAGAGCTACGTCGAGGAGCCCCAACGGTGGTCATTTATGTTAACCCCACATCATGGAATCTGGGTATTCCTGTCAGGTAGAGTGAGTTGTTTGAAAAGTTCGAGTGCTTGTTTCTCCAGGATGATCTTCTCCTACACTTCCCCGAACGACGTGATGAGCACAACTTGTAAGTAAGTTTCCACATCGTATGAACACGGCTAATGAAGAGGAGCTAGAGCTTCAACTAGGTCAGTTATTGGATAGGGGTTTTATACGTCTCAGTATAAGTCCATTTGCTGCTCCAATTCTTTTTGTTCGTAAGAAAGATGGCGCATCGCGGTTATGTGCGGATTACATGGTCCTTAACAAGATGACGGTCAAGAACAAGTTTCCTATGCATCGCATCGAGTACATTTTTTAGCGTCTCAATGGGGCGATAGTGTTTTTGAAAGTCGATTTGAAGAGTGGTTACCACCAGGTAAGAATCGCAAAGCGAGACATCTACAAGACTGTCTTTAGGACTGAACACGAGCACTACGAGTTCATTGTTATGCCGTTTGGTCTAACGGGTGTATTGGGTACGTTTAATGGTATGATGATGCGTATCTTCATTGAGTTGGTCGGTAAGTGCGTGTTTATTTTTATGGATGACATTCTTATTTTCTCCTCTTCTTGCAAGCAACATGCTATCGATGTGGAGAGAGTGTTGGCTCGATTGGATGCTAACCGTCTCTACTGCAACAAAGAAGTCGGAATTTTTTTTGACTATTGTGTGCTATTTAGGCTACATCATCTCTCTCGAGGGCATTTGATTGGATCCCGCGAAGATAAGTGAGATAAGAGAGTGGCCTATGCTTCGAACGGCATACAATGTTTGCTCATTTTTTGGATTTGTGTCAAGCATACAGTTCTCACATCAAGCACTTTGCACATATTGCGGCACCATTGTCTGATTTGTTAAAGGGTGTTAAGACTCGCCGCGTCAACGTGTTGTCATGACCGATGCCGCTAAGAGTGCTTTTGAAGCGCTCAAAGTAGCAGTCACTGAGGCCCCATGCCTCGTCCTTGCCTCTTTGGATGAGCCTTTTGAGGTTTGGATTGATACTAATAACATTGCCATTGACGCAGTGTTACAACAAAACAACCATCCAGTGGCATTTCTCTCTCATAAACTTAGTAGTGCTGAGAAAAATTATTCTGTTTATCATAAGGAACTCCTGGTCATTCATGCATTAAAGCATTGGAAGCATTTCATTTATGGGCGTGAGTTTGTCATTCGCACAGATCACAAGCCACTTAAATTGCTTCAATCTATCTCTAGTACACAATGGAGCGAACAATTTGGTGGTATGATTGAGTATGACCTTGGCAATTCTAACCTTGTTGCAGATGCATTGAGTAGGAAAGGTCAAATCTTCTCTTTAGAGTCTCATTCTTTTCTCTCTATTCAAGCTGTTTGTTCTGATGATCTCAAAGACAATTACATGGAATCTAAATTTGAAAAGCACTAGTTACAAGCACTAAATGCTCAAGGTCCGTGCAATTATGTCATTCGTGATAGTTGGCTTTTCTTTAGGAACTGGTTGTGTGTGCTATCTTCTCATAGAGCACCAATTTTGCAGGATGCACATGATGCCTTCTGAGTTTGCCCATGAGACTGTGGATGAAATGCAAACGAAAAGTTTAACATAGTGCAATAATTTTCAAACAAAGCAGGCCAAAAATGGGATGTGAACTTGGTACCACGATCCGACACTATAGACTTGGGTAGCCTGCACAATGGATAACAATGCTTGATGAACAACCGTGCATATGTGGATGAAGGTAAATTAGTCACAAAATCCATACTTATGTGTTCAAATGGTCCGTCAAGGATAGGCAACGGCATGAGTAGATCTTGTTTCTTACCATGAGGGACTTTTAACTTTTTGACATGCACACTTAGTAACGTAGTTGTAGATATCCTTACGCATCTTAGGCCAATAGAAAAACCGTTCCAACTTTTTCCAATGAACAGGTGGTGATAGGAGTATCAATGCTAATATACAACCAGTTGGTATTTGATGTTCTCCAATCGTATGCGCATGATAAGCAATCTAAGTGGGAGCAATATTTGCCATTAGTTTAGGTTGTCCTCAATGATTCGTTCTCTAGTGCAATTGGTCGGACTCCTTATGAGGCAGCGTTTGATCGACCTTTCCAATCTTTGTTAACTAAGTCTAATTCCTAATTTAATGATGCTAATTGTGTTAGTCAAACCTATGTGGAGGTACTTGAAAGTGTTAAGCTTGGCTTAGCAAGACTCAAGAGTCCTATTATAGGCCTGCTAATAAACGTCGGCAAGATGTCTCATTCAAGGAGGGTGATTGGGTGTTTTCAAGGATCATGAAGCAACGTCTCAAGCAAGCTGGTAAGAGGTGTCCTAAACTCTCATTTCGTATGTATGTTCCGTTATTGATCGTCAAAAAGGTAAATGATGTTTCCATGCAATTACGTTTGTCACCTTCTTGGACAATGCATAATTTTTTTCATGTTTCTTGGCTTGAATTTTTCAAGGTGAACCTCTAAGGAGCGTCCCTGACGAGGAGCAGCCGGAGATAATTAATGAAGCCGAAGTTATGGAACGGGAACAAATCCTTTTGCATCGATTCAAGCACGGAACAAAGAAGCAAGCAAGACAGTACTTCCTAAAGTTAAAGGATCGAGGAACACATGAAGCAGCTTGGGTGGACGAGGAGTTCTTCACCGACTACCCAGATTTGCTAGCCTCATACAAGGAGGCCATGCAGATCGGTCGTACCTCATCTTAAGCAGGAGGGGATGTCACGCGCACATGGCTCTATGTGCCACATGGACATGCTTCATCGACTTCTAGAGCCAGTTTTCCCCTTCTTCCTAGATAGGAGTGTCTAGAATCTTAGGAGGATTAGTATCGGCAATTTTGTGAGCTTGTTGCAGGACCTGCATGTTCGACGAGTCCATGATTAGGTTTTCCAGTTTTGAAACCCTCTTGTATAAATGGTTGTACACGCGTTTGGCCAGATGTTATACACTACAATGGGCATATGGCATGACAAGCATGTAGTTCTAGGTTAGAGGAATCCAACGAGCCATTCCCCGTATCAATCAGTTTCTTGGGTGGGCAGATGTGAGACAATTTCACCCAAAATGGAACCCCTTGACCTAACTTATTAATAAATCAATTTATTGATATATTTGTTGGGCCTGGTGAAAAGGAAGGGCTAGCACATTGGAGAGCTTGGCGTTTTGGGAGAAGACAAACACAACCCAGTGTTTCTACCAGGATCAACCAACGTTTTCTATTTTCATCCCTAGCGTTGCATTCAGCCTGCAGTTCAGTCAACGTTTTGGAGTTTCAGCCATAGCGCTACTTCATCCTTTGCAAAGGCAACGGTGTGGGGGGCGGGACCCCATCGTCTCTCTCTCTCTCTCTCTCTCTCTCTCTCTCTCTCTCTCTCTCACACACATCTCTATTGCATTCTCTCATTCCCTCTCTCCAAGGAAAAGTAAAAGGAACCATCATTCAAGCTAAAAGGAATCACTATTGCAAGGAAAGAAAGGAAAGGATTTGTGAGTGTGTAAAATTTAGACCTTCACCCTTTCAATTCCGCTGCACGTGACATAACTCTTGGAATAGTCGAAGCTAGACCAAAAGCCTCAAGTTACCAATTGTATCTGCTAGGTCCTCCTCTGTTATCCATTTTGCATCCAATGCCGGATAATTCTTAAAGTCGACTAAATACCGGCGTATCAGCTTTCCTTGTGGGCCAGGATATGTTTTTGAATGAGAATCTCCTCTGTCTCGTCCACCTCAGGGTGCTCCTCTGGCTCCCTGTTGACTGGCACCTCACCTGTGAAAGGTCTCAATAGACTCACATTAAATGCATTGTGAATCTTTCAAGTATTTGGTAACGTCAGTCTGAAGGTTACATCATTTATCTTCTCTTGAATCTGGAAAGGGCCATAATACTGGATACTCAACATTGAAAAAAGTTGCTCCTTACCCTTTCGTTTTTGTAGGCGTGCCTTTTCAAATCGTAAATGCACCCAATCATTCTTCTTCAGCTACAAGTCACGTTGATGCTTGTCCGCTGTCTTTTTATGCCATGCTTGAGACTTCTCGAGAGCCTCGCACACCTCAGCAAAAGCAGTGTCCATATTTTGAACGTATTGATGTGCTTCAAAAATCTTGCTTAGAATAGGTGGAATCTTCTTAGCACCCTCGCTCCCCGTAGACGTATGTTCTGTGTTGTTAAAGGCAAACTCCACCAAAGGCAAATACTTCTCCCATTGGTGTACTGGTCTACCATATCCTCAAAGCTGTGGTGATGAACCGCCGAAATAGCTAGGACCAATGGCTTAGAAGACAATGGGTCTGCCACAACATTTTTCTATCGCTGCACAGACTATTTGAAAATGAAATTGTGACAAAATGTTTGTCCACCGCATCTGCTTGTTCGAAAGATGTTTTTGAGGCAAAAAGTATCGCAAACTTTGATGATCGGTGAACATTGTGAAATCGGCTTTGAGTTGAAAGTGTTGCCATTGAGTAAGAGCATGGATGATTGCCAAAAGCTCTTTCTCATAAATGTGTGCAACCCGCTCTGGTCGCGAAGACACTCTGCTCTCGTAAGCTATAACATGGCCCTCTTGGATTAAGACCGCTCCTAGACAACGACCACATGCATCACAATATACTCAAATGGTTTTTGCAAGTATAGCATAACCAATACTGGACGAGTTGTCAACTTCTCTTCGAGAGTTTTGAAGGCTGCAATCTCAGATGGTTCCCATGTGAAAGGAACCCCTTTGTGCGTCAGCACATGCAAAGGAGAAGCAATTTCCGCAAATTTTCAAATGATCTACCGATAGCAAGAACACAAACCCAAAAAGCTTCGAACCTCGTGAATATTCTTCAAACCTGGCCAATCTCGAATGATGTCAACCTTGGACGGGTCTATTTCGACACTCTCCGTAGAGAAAACGTGTCCCAAAAAGTGGATCTCTGGTAAGAAAAACTTGCTCTTCTTCCCATTAACCACCGATTGATTTGCCGAAGTGCTTGAAAACCCTGTAACAAATGGTGTCGATGCTTTGCCTCACTCTTGGAGAATACGATGATGTCGTTGAAAAAGGCGTCCACAAATGACAGATACTCTTGGAAAATCCTGTCTATCATCCTATTGAACGCTGCAGGAGCATTTGTGAGACCAAAAGGCATCACCAAATACTCGTACAATCCAAAGGACGTCCCGAACGCGGTCTTGTGTACATCTCCAAGAGCGATTGCCTATGACAAGTGTTATGGCTACATCCCGTCGTGGTGCCGCTAGAACCGCCTCAGCCCGTGGTTCCATTTCCTTTTGCGTGATTCCAAGTTGAGCCGCCAATTCAGTCGAGATGAAGTTGGCCTTGGCTCCTCTGTCAAAGAAGATGAGGGCTTCTTGGTCTCGTACTTTGATGTCACGTGACACATCCAACCCTATGTGTCCGTGGACAAGCTACATCATAATAGGGTTCAATCAGTCCAGTCATTCTAGATTAGAAGTGATCTGGCACTTTTGTGAGTCTATTCGTTGATCGTGCATGCCCAACCACTTAGTGTAGATGCATATCCTCTGGTTGCACACAGCATGATCATAAGCATTCCCATCAGAATCCTTCAGGGGAATTTTCCAGTGCATTTAGCCTATTTTTCCTATTTTTGACATTTTTCACTTATTATTTTTAAGTGACTTTTGTTGGAAAGTAGGTAGGGCAAATTGAGTAAGTTTGCATATAAGCAAACCTTGACTAGCACTATTTGGCAGAAGAGGCAACAGGAGCCAAGCTCAGCATGCAACTTCTCAACAAGACCTTGGCGGTTTCCCCCTCCAAGCAAGAAGAACCATCTCCCCTAGCGTTTTCTCCATCAAGCACCATCGCCTAGCCCTGCATCAGCTTGGCGTTTTTGCATCAAGATACCATCGCCATAGACCCCATCCCCTAGCGTTTTTGAAGAAGCTCAGCAACCTAGCGTTTTTGACAGAGTTCTGGCCTAGCGTTTTCAACAGGTACAGCTTTCAGCATGCAGCGTTTCTCAGCCATGAAGAACCTGCATATTCAGCCCTAAGGAGTAGCAGATTCAGCCCGGAAAGACCATCAGTTTTCAGCCCTTAAGAACCTCAGTTTTCAGCCCTAAACCTGCAGATTTTCAGCGACAAAGACGTACAGAAACAGCCCCCAAAATCAGCGTTTTTGGACTGTAGTAGATTTCAGCCCATAGCGTTTTTTGACAGCAAATACAAGCTTGCAGATTTCAGCCCTAGTGTCGGCCTCGTGATCCCCGTCCTCATCGTCGACATAGCTTAGACTTGCATTAGTCTCATGCATACAGTTTGTACCAGATTGTGCAATCATAAGTAGACAACTCTTGCCGTCGAGAGTGGGGCCTTCGGAGGAGGGTTTTACAACGTCTCTGGTGTCGTATCTCTCTTCTCTCTCTATCTCTCAGTCTCATACACTTGCACGCACAGTGTCCATTCACTTTGTTTGTGATCATAGCATTCTCTCATTAAGAACGGAAGGCTCTACCTTCCATAAGAACAAAAGGAACCTTGAGCACAGTTCGGAGCACTCATCTTGAGCAAAGCGCAAACATTCATTCCGTTGCACCTTACATTGGTATTAGAGCTTTGGCAGTGTTTTGTATCACTCAAGGAAAGAACCACAAGAATCACAAGAATTTTTTTGCTTGTTGAGATCGCACGAACCTAAGTTCGCTTGGGTGTGTCGATTCCTAATCGTGTTTTTGGAGAGTGACAGGAATCCCAAGAAAGAAGGGCTTGTCCAACCTACCCTTGTGCCTCTTTTCACTCATTGAGAGCGGACCGTGCACTTAGCCGCCGGCCAATCGACGTGAGCTGGAAAAAAGCAACCTTGGTGTGAGCGCAAGGCCGCAAAGGGGTGCGCCCGCGGAAAAGAGTAGAACCCGGGTGAAGAGAAGATTCTTCTCAAACACGGTTTGCAAGCGAAAGAAAACCTCAAGAACCCAAGAACCCAAGATCCACAAGAACCCAAGTTCCTCGTGAACCCAAGACCCACAAGAACCCAAGAGCCCTAGTGTCGGCCTCGTGATTCCCGTCCTCATCGTCGACATAGCCTAGACTTGCATCAGTCTCATGTATACAGTTTGTACCAGATTGTGCAATCATAAGTAGACTACTCTCGCCGATGAGAGTGGTCCTTTGGAGGATGGTTTTACAACGTCTCTGGTGTCGTATCTCTCTTCTCTCTCTATCTCTCAATCTCATACACTTGCACGCATAGTGTCCATTCACTTTGTTTGTGATCATAGCATTCTCTCATTAAGAACGGAAGGCTCTACCTTCCATAAGAACAAAAGGAACCTTGAGCACAGTTCGGAGCACTCATCTTGAGCAAAGCGCAAACATTCATTCCGCTGCACCTTACATTTGACCTCTTGCTTTGTAGAGCTCCGGACTTTCGTCCATTTGTTCAGGGTCGGTCCCCTAAAATTTGCTACCGATCTTGCTTTAGTGTTGCCTTCCCTTGCTCGCTCCTCCGCTGCTTTGAAACTCTTTGGCTTGTCCTGTGAGTGTTCTTTAGGTGCTTTGTTGGGGCACCTGGAAAATACATGCCCTTTTTTCTCACAACCGTAACATTTATCCTCTTTGAAGTATTCGGCAAGTTGCGTCGTTGACAATCGAGTTCCTGAAGGCTTCTTTTTCTGTTGTTTTTCCTTTTTCTTGTTACTGTTTTTCCATTCTTGTCTGGTGCGAATTGTGACTAACTTGTTGGTAGGATATGTAAGAGTGCCTCCGTGCATTGGAAACCCTTGCTTTGCGTGTTCCATCAATCGTTGTTTGGACTCGGACTTCTTCAACAGACAGTAATCCCGTGTTTGTCCACAACAGAATCGCTCAATCTGTTGCTTGAATGTGATTTTCTTTAAAGAAAGAGGCCGGTAACAAAGTGTCCCAAAATCTCTGACAGTAAGTATGTAGTGTGTCTTCTTGGTCATCCTTAGATGATTCCAAGCTGTGTGATCACATCGCGTTCGTATTCCTGGGTGAGCCGTGAATAAGTAAAAACTCGCTTGAACTCAAGCCACCTGACCTCGTTGGTGCCTCCCTCCGTAGAAGCAAGGTAGACCACCAGGTTTGTGCGTTCCTTTTGAGGTAAGTAAATATATAGTATGATGCAAGTAGTATCTAATCTAAATTTGTAAAAAAAGGACACTTAAGTATCCTGTTTTGGTACTAAACTAGTGTTAACCTCCAACCGATGTTGCCGTAGTGCCTGAAAAGCCTGTAACAAATGGTTGGTGTTCTGCCTCATTCTTGGAGAATACGATGATGTCGTTGAAAAAGGTGCCCACAAATGACCGATACTCTCGGAAAATCTTGTCCATCATTCTATTGAATGTTATAGGAGCATTTGTGAGACCAAAAGGCATCACTAAATGCTCGTTCAATCCAAAGGATGTCTTGAACGCGGTCTTGTATACATCTCCAACCGGTCCTGATAATGATTGCCACTTTTAGGTCGATTCTACTGAAACATGTAGAGCTCTGTGCCTATCCAGTATATCATCGATCCTGAGTATTGGAAACCTATTCTTGATGGTGATTTTGTTGAGAGCCCTGTAGTCAATGCACATTCTCTAAGATCCTTCTTTCTTTAAAACTATCAACACTGGCGAACAATAAGGTGATGTAGTGGACTAAATGACACCCTTCTCTAGAATCTCTTTCACTTGGTTCATAATTTCCTCGTTTTGGGCTCTGCTAACTCTGTAGGTTGGCCGGTTCGGTGGCGTGCTATCAGGAATCAAATCAATGGTGTGATCTTTAGGAAGTTGAGGAGGTAACTCTCCTCGTAAGCCTTCAGAGAAGTAATCAGCTTGAGCTTGCAAAAAGTCTTGTCATTCCTTCTCAAGGTCATACAAATTTGACATTTTCTTGTCATCTAACTCATGTTAGTAGATCGAGTAAACAAACAGACTGGATTTTGTTACTTTGGAAATGGTTGAAGCCGATGCAAGTGGGACAGACTCGCTCTTTGATTTTACATGAAGAATTATATCTCTATCCTTCTAATTCTTCAAAGTTGCTTTCCTTGCTTTATAGTCAACCGCCACATTGTTCTTATGGAACCAAGGGATTCCCAAAAGGACGTCACACCCCTCCAAAGGCATGATGTAAAAGTCTTCATGTCACGGAATGGGCACCACGTGCCAACGGAAAAGAACAGATTGAACAAACTCTTAGCACTTCAACAACTGAACTGAAAGAGATAGACGACACGAGATGGGGAGTTGCGGAATTCCTCCCCAAGAGAGCATTGGCCCCAAACCTTGGCGCCCCTTTCGGTATTTCTTTATGTTACTTGAACTCGGTATAATGCCGGTACTCACGCTTTGCACCTTCACCCGGAACAGTGCCAGAGAATGAGCCCTCTGCACATATTTAAAGGCCCTTGGTCTATGAAAAGCAGTTTACATTAAAAGCTTCAAACTCAAAAGCATCTGGTCCCAAAAAGCATCTTGCCCAAAAGCTGCCGCGCGTTTTGCCGAAATCCGTACAGCCTATGAGCGCAAAATCTGGGATGTCCGAACAGTCTGCCACGTCTACATGTCAGTGCGAAATCCGGAATCCGTACAGCTGCCACGTCATCACAGCCAGCCTGAATTTTGGGAATCCGTATAGCTGCCACATCATCAATTCTTTGGATGTTTCTGTCTCTCACTGTGGTGGACTAACGTGAACAGAACAGAGAACAAAATCTGCTATGGGCTCTCTGTTATTTGCATATGTGCCTCTGCTTGCTCTTAAGCAGGTGTGCCATTTTCAAGTCCATGGATGCTCATCTCAAAGTGCTGCTCAAGGCGAAGGCATATGACTTAATATGAGGACCTGTTAAATGCACTCCATTTAAATTGGTCATTTTTTCTGCCATTTTCATAAGTAGTTTGTGTTTCTTATTCCTTAACGATATTTTTATTGAAGACGATGGTCCAAGTATGCGTGGTTTTTTCTTGGTCTTGATTCAAAACAAAGGAACCTTGAAAGCATTGTGGTCTGGCAAAATATTATTTTGTTTCCTCACTTACTACATCTTTGGATACAGGAGAGGAGTCGTGGAAGGCAATCTTCAGGCAAGAAGCTGATTTGTTGGGAGATTTGTTACGCAAATGCGAAAATCAGAATGATTTTATTTGGCGGGAAAAGCTTCCCAGGTTAGATGAATTACCCATCTTGGAAGGCAAAAAAATTGTATCACAAGTTGAATATCATTCATCTAAATTGGATAGAGACTTCGTTTTTGTTGTATAAGCATGGTGTCTGAGTGATCCCTTTTTTTTCCATGAGACGCCAGTCGTGAGCTTGAGTCAGTCTTGTCTGCCTTGAGCTCTGGCTGCTGATCATCTTTGTAAATTATTGTATGATTGATTTGTTTATGTATGTTCTCCCCCATTTTGATCATGGCAACATTGGAGGTAATTTTTGTAGTTTGCTAAGGTCACGGGGATTAGCTTTGTTTCTTTGATTGTCCTCTATTACCTTATGATGCCTTAGCACCGAGATTATGTTGCAGTAGCCTCTGCATCACTGAGTATTCTTCAAACCATGGCCGTATTGTGGGAAAGTATTCAGCATTTTTTTCTCATTTTTACCATTTCGTGTTTACTCTTACTTTGGGTAAGCTCTGTCGACTTATCAACTCCGAACATGGGCTCTTGTAGCTTTGTCAGAGTGTTGGACTTATAAATTACAGAAGAGGTCCTATTGAGTACTCACAGACAATCCATTACTTCCGCACACAGATGTCCCTTGCAAGTTCGAGAGTCTGAGCATTATACCTTACTTGAGTGCTCAACTTTTGATCACATTAAAGCTTGCTTTTCTCGCATTCTTCAGCCTCGACTATTCCCTGCATACACCTTTCTCTCGCAGCCACTCTGTGGACTCTCAGTTGCCACCGTCGTATCCACAGTCCTCGAGCATCGAGAGTCCTTGATCAGCTCAAGCAAGAGCGTGAGACATGCCTCTTTTTGTCCCTAGTCGTTTTTTATCTTCGAGGACAATAATACAATCTCTCTCTCTCTCTCTCTCTCTCTCTCTCTCATGCCCATGCCTATGAACGTACGAGTGCACAATTTTATATACATATGCATGTGTACTCCATATTCTCATGTGCATGGACTCGTATTTACAGCGATCTTGTTGTATTGATATAACAATGATCTTTTATTTAATCTTGGGATCTATTGCTAGTGCGGGATTGTAATCATCACTGTAGTTTGAGGTTTTGTTTGTTAAAAATTTACATTGAATGATTAGCTAGCAGAACAAATTTTAAGAGATGAAATAGCTTTGTTATAGCATCTACAATTGTGCGAAAGAATTGTGCTTTGAAGTGTAGGCTCCAAGGCCACTTTTAAGTTGAGAGTAAGAAAAATTGAATAGGTGGGTTTGAAATTTAAGGCTCCTTAATAGCTAGAACGAATCAGCTCAAACCTTATCGTGCAATCTGGATCTTTATGGACAACCTTCCACATTTTTGAAAAGTGGTTATCTTCAGATTCTTATTCAAGAATCAATAGAGTGAGTTGTATACAGCCTAATGTCTGCACACGATTTATGTGGTATTTTTAGAAACCTTCGAATGATACCAATGATTAACTTTTGCAGTCAGAAGAGGAGAGGTTTTTGCTGTACATGATTTTGGCAATCAACACTAAAGTGCGTAGTTTGCATGGACAACTGTCCTCATTAGTTAATCAATGTTTGGATATAGACTAAAAGCATGTGATTTGCTTGACCCATCATAGAATTATCAGTACTTTTCTTTTAAAGCTTCTATCACCTTATTTGCAGTTCATTGCATGAATTTTTGAAGTTTGAATCGCACTCATTGGCAGCTTAAAACTATAAGCTCTCCCTAATTGGAGATACTTTGTTTTATGTGATGAATGACCCCCAAATGGGAATTCAACATTCAACTGTCTTGTTTTGTGGTTTCAGACTAGTGATTATCATGCCTATGCCACCTTCAAGGCAAGCAATGACGTGCGTTGAGCATTCTAGGCTTGATTTATACTCTTACATAACATTTTTTTACATATCTAATGCTAGAACAAAAAAGTTCCTATGCCTGGAGATTGTCCACCTCAAGACACTCTCAAAAAAGGTGTTAAGTGCACAATGCACCGTGTACTAAAATCCTAGAATTGTGGTTAAAGGGAGTAAGCTATTGGATAGTACAAGTGCATAATGCAATTCGTGCTAAGAATCCTAGAGTTGTGGATAAAGGAAATAAGCTATTGGCAGAATCAAGTAATGTGAAGTAGGTCTACAAGTTGGCCTAAGACATGGGAAGATATGAGCAAGCTAGAATGGTGAAATATGATGGGAGGAAAACACTTGAAATTAAATTTTTTGAACGGAAAAATGGATAGCTTTGTCAGGGTCCAATAAGGGTGGGTGATACTAAGGAGTAGATATATGGTGCAATACTTGATACCCTCACTAATGCAAGATGAAGATGAGGAGAGAGAGAGGCTCATCGGCCACGAAATTTAGAGGTGCAAGAGGCTCATTGTTTATATCTGTTAAGAGGTATGATGAGATTAGTGCATTTCCCTAGGTTTTTCGTGACGGAAACTCTGGATCAGCCGTAGGATATCTGCTATTATTGATGCCAGTAGGAGTAGGGCTGAGTTGAGAATAATGATTACGATCTGACCAGTTAACGATACTTTGCAACTTGAGTCCTTGAGGCATTGTTTCTCGGTTTGTCCCTATGCTGAGCTAGCATGAAGGGTGGTTTGTTGTTTGGTATTCATATTGGATTTGTGATGTGGCCGGCAGTTGCATGGATTTTGCGATTTTCAAGATTGCCATATATGATCTCTATGCTTGCTTCATTGGGTTATAGATTGGGCACTCTACAGATGATTCCAAATGCAAGTTGCTAGTTGGGACCTCTTACAGGGATGAAGTTTTCACTATGATATGTAGCATCTGAAGAAAATAGAAGAAGTTTGAGATCACCTTTTTGTTTGGTAAAAATTCCAAAAGAGGGAATATTTGTTGTCATTGTAGAAAAGAAAAAGGGTATTTTCAAATATAAAACTATTGAGGTGAATCGCTAGTTTTTTATATTTGTAATTTGATTGTTATTCTCAAAAGTACTAGAGGAAATATCCCTTCCACAATTCCTAGACCATAAATTTCTAGAAAGGTTGTCCTGCTTAGCCTTGTTTCCTTCTCATTCTCTTTTGCAAAATAAAAAACATTCCCCCTCTTTCCGAAATCGCTTTGTTTTGGCATCTTCTTCTTCACAATATTTAAGCTCATCTTCTTCTTCAAAGGAATTTAAACCTTGATAAGGTAGCTATATATCCATAAGGAATGTTGCTAAATTAAAGCATACCAAGCCATATATCAAGAAAATGGAACGAGAATCTCAAACATACGAGTGGAGGCTGCAGTTGATATGAGAACAATTCATTTTCTTCATGTGATTCTTTTATAGAGCTTGGTGTTAATAAGATTTTAGTTTGGTACCACTAACAATAGTGTTTTGCGTCTATTTTCTTGATTGCTAAGGTGGAGGATGCAAGAAAGATGAGAATGATTCAATTTCTTTATATGCTCTATTTTTCTAGTTGAGCATTGTGGTGTCCTGCCTTCTAGTGGTGGGTTTTCTGATTTTAGATTGGCTTTGGGAATCCTGTGGTAACTATTTGGTCTACATTGTGTCACTTGACTGGTGATGGAACAATGTTTGATCCAAGATGTGGAAATTGGATTTTGCAAGATAATCTTATCAAGTACTTTGGAGATTGGATACTCATACTATGAATATTGTGGATTGTTTTTTTTGTGAACGCAACATCCTACAAGAAAGTTCCTTAGGGTTATGCTGGTATATCATAGCTTGGAACCACTCAAGAAGTTCTAATTTGTGGTTATATACCGATCCTACTATTCTAGGAATAACTGGAGTCTTTTCCTTTTTGATGTTTTCAAGAAATATGATGTTCTTTTGGCTAGACATGCTTGTTCTTGACTTATCGGCCAGTTCTTGACTTATTTTGGAGATATCTCTTGCTCTTGATAGAGACATTGAACCACGTTTCTTGTTCTTTTGGAATTTTGCTTCCTTATATCATTAAATCATGGGATCTTTGTAGATCTTTTGGTCTTTATTAACTAGGTTAGATTCCTACGCTAACTTTTTTCCTAGAACATTTACTTTTCCACACTCTGTGCCGTTTGCAAGTAATACACATTTGATTGGATGTGGGTGAATTTTGCTTTTGATGCCAATAAGGCATAGGAAGTTTGAAACTACTAGTTAAAGAGTGACTTGCGTATCTCTTCATGGCTTTTGCTGACACCATAGTGCTGGTGTGGTATGGTAACATGCTACATACAGCTGCCTCCTTTAGGAATCGTACTATAATATAGATTAGAATTGGTATGAGTGCATATACTACTCTAGGATTTTACACTTGATGGTTTTCCTTTAGGAATGGTACTGTAGGACTATGTATATACATTAGAATTGGTATGAGTGCAGATACTACTCTAGGATTTTACACCTAATGATTTTCCTTTACGAATGGTACTATAGGACTATATACATTAGAACTGGTATGAGTGCAGATTCTACTCTAGGATTCTACACCTGATGGGTTTTTGCTATAGGACTTTAGCTATCTGATGTTTGTAACAAAACCTTATGGCTAACTTTTTGTTGGGCTAAGTATGGTGATCTAGTATTGCTCCTAGTTGGATTTTATGGTCTTATACAACACTATGCATGATATGGATTTTAATTTGATAGAATAGGTGCTTCCTTTTTGGCTGATACATCCAATCATAATAAGGTATATGTAGTTTGAAAATACTATTTAAAAAGTGACGGGTATCTCTTCACGGATTTTGCCGACACCATAATGTCTTGTGTGGTATGGTAACATGTTGCATACAATTGCCTCCTTTAGGAATGGTACTATAGGACTATGTATATACATTAGAATTGGTATGAGTGCAGATACTACTCTAGGATTTTACACGTGATGTTTGTAACAGAACCTTTTGGCTAACTTTTTGTAGGGCTAAGTATGGTTATCTAGTATTGCTCCTAGTTGGATTTAATGGTCTTATACAACACTATGCATAATATGGATTGTAATTTGATAGAATAGGTGCTTCCCTTCTGGCTGAAACATTTTGTCATAGGTTTAGCTTATCCTCGACTCCTTGGTAAAGGTGTTAAGGGGTAATTTACTTTTCTTAACTCACCTTTTCATAATTAGCTTGTAGATGCCATCTCTTAGAGCATGAAATGATGATCATACTTAATTCTTTTTTCTTCAAAGGTTCAATTTCGCGCTCTGAACAGGTTTGGGCTATCGATAACCCATACCTTGTGATTATATGGAAATGATTCTTTAATGCCCATTTTTAGCAGGCGTCTTAGACTATAAACACCTGATGTTAGATGAGTGGGTTTGTGCTAGAAGATCCTTTCAATTATTATCTCTTGTAGCAAATGATTCTTGTTGATAATACTTCAACTACTTTCTATTAATATATCTTGTCATAATGCATTGAAGGGGCATATAGATATATCTCTTTGAGGAGTGGTTGTGAAAAAAAATTTAATTGAATAAATCTTATTTTAGGTTTAAAGAGTGATTCAATGGACACTATCATGAATAGACATATACATAGGTTAATCTTTAGGTTAAAAAAGTTAACATGCATAACAATGTAGTGGCTTTGGTAACACCCGTCATATACTTCTCAACCTAACACATTGTTGATCGGTTTTGTATCATCATCCTTTCTTTTTTCCAAGAATGATTGCACCATAGACTCGTTTGTTGGAAGAGAAAAAAGTTTCCCCTTTTTACTTTGAATTAAGTTTCATTCCTACCCCGAATTTGCAAGAATTTTTTTTACTTACATTTTTTGTACAATCACTATCCCTGTCTTTGGTCATTCTCTCTTAGAAGTAAGTTATGTACTTTTGTGCTATTGGTATTCATAATTAAATACACACACACACACACACATGTCACTTCCATCTGTGGCTTATTGTTATGAGAATGGATACTTGCTGATATTTAACACTACATGGATGGTAGGTACAAGTTAAAAAGGTTTTAAGTAGGACATGGATAACAACTAATAGGTTTGTTGACACCTGTAATACGTATTCAACGCTAACGAATCTATTGTCTTGATTATATGAATGCAGGTGAGGACTCTATCTTTACTTATGATCTTTTTGGCTAAGTTGTTGTCCATCACTATCGAACCTGGCCTCTTTCACTTTAAAATAAGTTGTTCTTGACTATCTTATGTACAAAACATTAGATTGATACCTCATTATTACTATGATGTACAAAAATGAATCAAAGACTGGTTGTTTTTGTGCTAATTATTGTCCTTTGTCTAAAGACAGTTGTCTTTTGAATTGTTATGTTCTATTATGTATAAGTGTAAGTCTAAAAACAACAACACACACATCCTAAACACAAGGTTCTCTCAAAAAGATAGGAAACCAAGACGCTGCTTTTAGAGATTTTTTCTATAGCCTTTGATGGACCCACTATATATAATTTCTTGTTAGGTTGACATGTGTTAGGTGTTCTTTCCTTGTCTATAGATCGGATTCCTGCTCATAGCTATTGTAGTTTTTGACTCTGCTAGTTTTAGGTTGCAGGTTAATCCAAAATCACTTACCCTTGTGTAATTATTTTAATTCTAATGATTCAAGAACATTTTACCTATAAACGAACTAGCCTTGGATGGACGGTTCGTTTGAGGACTGTCCATAGAAACTGGTTAAAGCATAGACTACTTCTACGATTGACTATGAACGATATTCATAATATTCTCTACTGACTAACAAAGCTTTAAAACTCCGACTGGAGTATAATCCTCTCTGTTAACATTGTCACTTATAGCTCCGATGAGACGCATAGATTTTCTTATATGATACAGGTCTTTGGCTTCAGACTTGACTATTCTATTCTCATCAAGTTGATGAGGTAGTAGGCCCATACTCAATGGGCCTACTACCGACTCATTGAGAATGGTGCCTGGGTTAGGGCGGACACACGCACACGCACACGCACACGCACACGCACACGCACACCCACACACATCACTTTCATTTGTGGGTTAATGTTCTGAGAATGGATACTTGCTGATATTTAACACTACATGGATGGTAGGTATAAGTTAAAAAAGTTTCAAGTAAGACATGGATAACAATTGATAAGTTTATTGACACTTGTAAAATAGGGTGTAATATGTATTTAAAGCTAACAAATCTGTTGTTTTGTTTATATGAATACATGTGAGGACTCTATCTTTACTTAGGATCTTTTTGGCTAAGCTGTTGTCCATTATTGTCAAACCTGGCCTCTTTCACTTCATAATAAGTTGTTATTGACTATCTTATGTACAAAACACTAGACTGATACCTCATTCTGACTATGATGTACAAAAATGAATCAAAGACTAAGTTGTTTTTGTGATAATCATTGTCCTTTGTCTAAAGCCAACTGTCTTTTGAATTGTTATGTTCTTTTGTGTATAAGTCTAAAAATAGCAAAACACACACACACACACACACACACATACACACACACACACACACACAAGGTTGGAAAGATCCTTGTTTAACCAAAGACTTGAACGAGTTGACCCCTCTCCCTATCTTAATGGTCCATTGGCGACTAGAAAGATTGCAGGCTTGTCTAGGGAAAGTGTTCCATACACAACCTTAGTACTATTTTGTGACCGGTTTTCTCGGAATGTAGGAACACTTAATCATACTATCATGTTAAATTTTAGCAAAGTTTTTTTTTGAGGATTCTACTCCTTTCAAAATGACTACTAGGATTAAGGTTATCACAAATGCCTTGCATCAAAAGAAGATCTTTGAGAAAATGGCTATGCTACACAAGAGCTTTATGTTAAAACCTATAGGACTAAAACCTATAGGACTAGACTTATTTTCCTTGACAATGTAAAAAGTTACCCTACACTCTTTATTTCTATGTTTCTAGATTCTTTCTCTTGCCCAAGGTCTAGAATTACATGTTGAACCCATCTCCAAAGCTAGTCTTCTCGTGATAAGATTTATTTTAGATATTGAGGCTTCCAAGGAGACCATATCTTTTTATGTCTCATAAGTTTCTCAATATCTTTTTAAATTACTTACTTTTTATTTTAGTTATTGAGGCTTCCAAGGAGACCATATCTTCTTATGTCTCATAAGTTTCTCAATATCTTTTTAAATTACTTACCTTTAGGGATTGGGTGCAGCTTTAGGCAACAATTGACAAAGACTCAAAGGAAGGAGGCATGTCCATCAAGGAATATGACAGTGGTCACTAAGAGCAATAGAAAAGGACCCTGTTTTAAGGAACAAATGTGGGCTTGACCTCGTTTTTGTCACTTCTCTAGTTACCCTTCTTGTCCCTGCTAAAGGCAACATCGTTTGCAAAACCACTATTGGACTAGAAGTTGTCAAAGAGTTTCAATAAAACTTATGGACTATGAGTGAATCAACACTTTTAAAGCTCAAGGCAACTAGAAGTTGATTTAATGCTTCAAGTTGACCACCAATTTTGGACTTTGCCTAACAAAGGATTTCTAGCCCTTAAACCAGCTAAAAACTTGCTCTAAATCTACACTATTTCATTGCAAAATAAAAATTCTCTAAGGTGTCCAATTTCTTCACAAAGGTGAGCTAATCAAAGCTCCCTCTTCAACATGTGTTTTTTGAACCTTGGAAAATGCACCTCCAACATGGTTATGTACAGAAGAACAAAGGGGGTCATGACCTTCTCTAAATTGCTTGCAAAATACTATTAAGATGCCATCTGGGATGTTTACATGCTATATTTCAAATGTGCTTGTAAATGTCTATAATGGAAATTGCCTATGAACTTTGAGAATAGCAGAATTAAGAGAATTAGAGTGAGCATTTTTGTGAGATTACTTTGAGAACATAGAGGGTGAACTTAATTGATGGTAGCAACATAAACATAGTAATTAATTAACTTGGCATGAACAATACTTTTGCAAGAGAGAGAGTATTAGAGAACATGACAATAGTTGAGGGCCGGATTTACTCGGAGTTGGTCCCCTCTCCAAAAGACGTTTGTATTTTAGATTCTCCCATCAAGAGAGACTTGATACAATACAATCTTTGTGTTCCTTGTGACCTAGGTGATGCAATGAAGATGGAAAGCTTCATGCATCTTACGCATAACATAAACTTTGCAAAAAGCATTAACTATCCCAAGCCTCAGTCCTAAGGTCTCAAACACCTTCGAAGGTGGAGAGAGATAGCAGGGAATGAGGGTAGGGAAGAGGAAGAAGAATCATACATAGGAAAAAGAAATAGTTCCTCACTTATCATTACTCTTCTTTCTTAGCATAGCATAATAGCATAGTAATGAAGATGAAGAAGATGGCAAGCTTAAGCATTGAAGCATGGCTCTTGGTTGGATTTGCATTCCATAGCCAAGAGTGTTGGTGTAGGCTCTCCACTTCTCAACAAGCTTGGACAAGGAGATGGAGCTCTTGTACTTTGCACTCCACACAATGAGAGTTTGTGTGTGTATGTGGGAGAGTATACCCCCTCTCATGCTTGGTCCACCTCTCTCTCTCTCTCTCTCATATTATTTAATTATATCATTTGGACATGTGTTCTCTTTTTCCTCTTTGAGAGAAAGAACTTAATTATTTACTTTTATGCATCTAAATTCTTATAGGATTCAACCACATCATGAGGGCCACATGTGGAGGATCTTGACATGTGTCTTTTGTTCTTCTTGAGATATCATGTTTGAATTGAACACTTCAAGCACCTAGTCATTTAAGCATATAAACCGTTTATGCCTCTTGAGAGTTTATGTTTGAATTGAACACTTCAAGAACCTTAGTCATTTAAGCATGAGAAGCACCTCAAGGTTGGGAAAGGTTCCCACAAACACTTTAAGCACTTTAGCTACCAAGCACGACAAGCACCTCATGCTTGGGTAGGATTCCCACCTCAAGGTCATCCCTAGCTTGCCTAAGGTCAAAGGAATTTTTAACACTAACTTTTGGAGGTCTTTAATGAAGTTAACCCTAAGGTCTTTAAGCTCCATTAGGCAACATTTCTCTTTAACAGACGATCTCTCATTTGGACTCCTTTAACCTTAGTCCCCTCTCGAGACAGATCCATAAGCACCTGTCTATATTCTAACCCTTGTTCCCATTTATTCTCCCACATTAAATGATCAATTTAATATGATAAAATCATTTGGGTTGGTTAGGTATTAGATTTTATGACATTACCTCTGTCTTGAAATCATAGTCGTCCTCAACTTTAAGGATGAGGTAGTAGAGATAAAGTCTTATCCATTAGTCTACGTTTTTTAGCGGGTAGAGGATCCCTTTTCACCCTACGACATCATTCCAGAATGATTGATGTCCATTTGGTGCTTGGGAGACGTAGCTGCCGCAAGCATGTCAGCTCTTTTGTCTATATCATACTCCCAAAGTAGAGTGACAAATTCTACTTGGTGTTTGAGCGATATCGCCATCACAAACATGATTCTAAGCATGCATACTATTTAAATTTGTGCACAAAAGAGGATTAGTCTTATAAGAGAAAAACATTGTTCATTTAGAAAGCATTTACATTTGTTTACTCTAGTGCAGCATTGTAAGCATTTACAAGGTTCATACAATCATTAAGCTGTATTCCTTGCATCCATCTAGCATCTTTAAAAGGATAATTTTTGAACTTAATAAGGTACCATCGGATAATCTTACCATGCCGTAGAACCTTGTCTTCATGCCGAAGGATAGCTTCGGGTTGTAGCACCTCTTCTTGGTCTTTGATTTCTGGAGGGTCTTCAATAATTGGTTCTCTTGGTGGCTCTCCTTTGTAGGGCTTAAGGAGGCTCACATGAAAAGCATTGTGTATGAGCCAATGGTTGGGCAACTTGAGTTGATAAGCCATGTCACTAATTGGCTTCAAGATTTAAAGAGGACCATAGTATCTTTTTACTAATTTAGCATAATACTTTTGATGGCCCGTAGGATTTTTTCCCGTCGTTTTCCTCAATCGAGCCTTGGGAAGCTTAAGTAAGACCCAATCATTTTCTTTGAACGTTAAGGCCCTTCTGTGCTTGTCAGCAACAACCTTTTGCCTTTGATGAGAGATGGATATAGCCTCCTTAACCTTTTGAAAAGATTCTTGTAGGTCACGGTTATACTCATTAGCAACAGCGAAGACCTTCCCATGTACTTTAAGTAGCAAGAGAATTTTAGGTCTTCCTTTTATGATCTTTAAAGGTGCTTTGCCCGTAGTAGTATGGACAGTATTATTGTACGCATACTCTACAAGGGGTAAGTACTTCTCCCATTGTGATCGTTGATCTACTTATTTTTAACATAAGTCTTTAGTAGATCGAATATCGTAAGATTGGCTATCTCAATTTGGCCATCTGTTTGTGCGTGATAGGCTGAAGAGAAATTAAATCTTGTACCTAGAGTTTCATAGAGACCTTTCCAAAAATTATTGAGCATTTTAGGATCTCTATCTGACAAATGGATGTTGGTAACCCATGGTGTTTCCAGAAATTATTGAGCATTCTAGGATCTCTATCTGACAAATGGATGTTGGTAACCCATGGTGTTTGAAAATTTGAGATATGAAGAGGGTTGCCATTTGGTGTGCCTTAATAGTCTTTTTGACAAGAATAAAGTGTGCTTGCTTGCTAAACCTATCGACTATTGTCCATATTCTCGTATTCCCATGGATAGACTTAGGTAATCCAAAAATAAAATCCATGGATACACTCTCCCATGGTGAATTAAGGATTGGCAATGGCTGGAGTAATCCAAGTTTCTTCCCTCTATCATACTTAGTCTTTTGGCATACCACACATTTTGAAACATACTCTTGTATGTCCACTTTCATGGTAGGCCAATAGAAGTACGTTTCTACTCCTCGAAGAGTAGGTTGAATACCTATATGCCCCGCATAGGGAGGAGCATGCGATTCATACATGACTTTCTCACGAAGAGAGCGGGTAACACATAGCCTATTGCCATGGAGAAGATAACCATCCTCTTGCAAGGTGAATGGTTCCTCTTTCTTCCCCAAAGCAAGGGCTGAAATTACATCTTTAAAGTTAGGGTCAGTAGCATACTCATCTATCATAGAAGATAGATCATTGTGAGTTACTAAAGACCCGCGTTAACTTTTGGTCGTCGTGAAAGTGCATTGACCACTTGATTGTGCTTTCCAGTAATGTGAGCAATATGAAAATAAAATTGTGAAGAAACTTTGCCCATCTCATTTGTTTATCGGAAAGCTTGGTTTGTGTCATAAAGTACTTGAGACTTTGGTGATATGTTCGTAAAATGAATGAAGTCCCCAATAAATAGTGCTTCCATGTGTCTAGGCATGTATAACAGCTAAAAGATCTTTCTCATAAATTCCCAAGACCTATTCATCCGTATTGAGCCTTCGGCTCTCATATGCTATGACATGCCCTTCTTGAAGCAAGACTGCGCCAAGGCAATCACCACAAGCATCACATTGGACCTCAAATGGCTTTGAGAGATCCAGAAGCATGAGGACTGGTTGAGAGGTAAGCTTCTCTTTGAGCTTGTTAAAAGTATTTTTCTCCTTAGCAGTCCATGAATACTTAACATTCTTCTTTGTTAAGTCATGTAATGGTCCTGATATTTGAGGAAATTTTGCTATGAAGCGTCTATAGTATGCACACATACCATTAAAGCTTCTTAGCTCAGGTAGATTCCTTGGATTAGGCCATGCTTTTATCACCTCTAACTTTAAATGATCCATATAGATACCATCTTGAGAGATAATATGACCTAAGTATTGAATCTCTTGAAGCAAATATTCGCTTTTCTTTTGGTTGAGAAAAAGTTTATTCTCCCGTAGTGCTTGAAAAATCACTTGGAGATATTGCTTGTATTCCTCCAAGGACTTGGAGTAGATGATGATATCATCAAAGAACACTCCAGTGAACTTGCAGTAGGATCTAAATATTTTCTCCATCAAACAATTGAATGTGGCTGGTGCTTTGGTCAAGCCAAAAGGCATGACTAGATATTCATAAAGACCAAACGTTGTAAGCAACGTTGTCTCTAGGATATCTTCATCCACTATCCTTATTTGATGATAGTTACTTTTAAGGTCAATCCTACTAAAGTAGGTAGAGCCTTGTAGCTTATCAAATAGATCTTCTACCCGAGGCAAGGGAAATATGTTTTTGATAGTGGTATGGTTTAGTGCTCGATAGTCCACACACATACGATATGTACCATCTTTCTTTTGCACTAAAAGGACTGGAGAACAAAAGGGAAAGGAGCTAGGCCTCACCATCCCTTTGTCTACCAATTCTTGTACTTGTCTCATGATCTCCTCTTGTTGAGCTTGGGAAACTCGATAAGGAGGCTTGTTAGGCGATGAGCTTCCTGGTAGGAGCTCAATTCAATGGTCATCATCCCCTTGTTTTGGAGGTAAGTCCATAGGTATATCATCAATGAAAACATCTTGGAATCCATTTAGAAAAGTAGACAAGTCCAACTCTTCTTGATTCCTACCATTTTCATTTGATAAGTCATTAGCATCATTAGTGGTTTCTTTGACAAAAATCATGTATGCAGAAATTTATCAAAAGCTGGTGAATTTACAAGTGGTATAGTACGACCAGACTTATTAGCATCTATATACATGCTCTTTTCCCCGTATGTGAAGTAGATTCTGCTTTCAGGGAACTTCTTGTTGGTAGCCATGCGGTTGAACCATGGTGCCCTTAGGATAGCATCTCATGTTGGAGAGGAGAGATGAAAAACTCTTCTTTGTCGACATAGCTTTGGACATAAAGTCTCAACTTTCGAATCAAGGGAGTAACAGAGGCTTGCTGTCCCTTGAAAGCCGTGTCAGCAGTTACAGTATCTCCCATGTTAAAAGCTTGAATGCCCAACTTGGTGGCCAACTCCATTGATATGTAGTTGTGAGTAGAGTGAGGGTCAAACAAGATGAAGGAATCATGTTCCCGTACCTTTCCCCAAGCATCGGAGAGAGGTGATCCTTTGCAATGAGCATCCTCTTTTTGGAGCTTCGATGGTGGAAGCTCTAGGAGTCTCACTTGTCAGCCATGCTAACTATACTTATGTGTATACTTAGTGTATTCTTTGGCAATTCAAAACCGTAGTTGCTACTCCTCTTAGTCTTTGAAAATAAGCACTTAAGTATCTATACCCACGGCTCAAAGTGGTTAATGATAGAGAGTAGTTGAGTGGGTCTAACATAGAAAAATTAATGAGGGATAATTCATTTTGGACTTCTTATGGCTCAATAATGGTAAAGCCGTACGCAAGTCTAAAAAGACCCCATTATTAAGAGCAAAGCTCCCGAGGTGTGCACCATATCCCACATAGTGGGCTCAACAAAACCGATAATAGATCGCAATCCCATTTACCCTAATATAATTAACAAAATCAACCATTAATAGGCTACTTAAGGAGCATGAACAATACTTTTGCAAGAGAGAGAGTATTAGAGAACATGACAATAGTTGAGGGCCGGATTTACGTGGAGCCGTTCCTCCCTCCAAAAGGTGTTTGTATTATAGATTCTCCCATCAAGAGAGACTTGATACGATACAATCTTTGTGTTCCTTGTGACCTGGGGGATGCAATGAAGGTGAAAAGCTTCATGCATCTTAAGCATAACATAAACTTTGCAAAAAGCATAAACTATCCCAAGCCTCAGTCCCAAGGTCTCAAACACATTCAAAGGTGGAGAGAGCTAGTGGGGAATGAGGGTAGGAAAGAGGAAGAAGAATCATCCATTGGGAAAAAGAAATAGTTCCTCACTTATCATCACGCTTCTTGCTTAGCATAGCATAATAGCATAGTAATGAAGATGAAGAAGATGGCAAGCTTAAGCATTGAAGCATGGCTCTTGGTTAAATTTGCATTCCATAGCCAAGAGTGTTGGTGTAGGCTCTCCACTTCTCAACAAGCTTGGAGAAGGAGATGGAGCTCTTGTACTTTGCACTCCACACAATGAGTGTGTGCTCTCATGCTTGGTCCACCTCTTGTTAGGAAATAAGACGTAGCTAAATAGATATTTGAGTAGATTACTTAATGGAGAGAGATAGATTTCACACACAAGAGATTATAGAGTAGAGAGAGAGAGAGAGAGAGTACACACGATATACGTGGTTCACCCAATGTGGGCTACGTCCACGGAAAAGCAGCCACTCAATGGCTTTAGCACTTCAAAAGAAGAAGTAGTTTACAAAGGGATTAAACCCTTAATGGAGCTCCCGCCTTGCTTCACTCTCACCACCTCACACTCAGCTTGTTGCATCAACTTCACACTATGAAATGTGTGTAGAAATGGCCTCCTTTTATAGGCCAAAAGGGCTGCCCTCTCTTATGAGAGACAACCATGTGTAGCCGCCCTTGTGCGAATAAGTCCAAATCGGACCCTCTAATCCGCCCATGTGTGGCCGCCCTTGAGAAGACAAGTCCGCTTTTGAATTCGGCCACCGGCCACCGGCCATTGACTTCCGACCACCGGCCGCCGGCCATTGACTTCCTACCACCGGCCATCGGCCATTGACTAACCGGCCACCGACCAACCGACCGGTTTTTTTTTGACCACTTTCCGGCCGCCGTCCGGCCATAATATTCTGGCAAAAAGGAATATTCCGGCGAAAAAAAAGTCTCGGGGGTCTCCGCCCCCGAGGCCTCTAAAGTTGCCCCTGATTCTTGTCCGTGAAAATTTTGGTTTCCGCTGAGTGATTTTCCTTCACGCACGATGGCTTCTCCTCATAATGGGGGCCTTACAAATGTGCGCTTTTACCACAGAAAATTACAAGGGTAAATCAGGCTCCATACTTAACACCTCTCTCTCTCTCTCTCTCTCTCTCTCTCTCTCGTATTATTTAATTATATCATTTGGATATGTGTCCTCTCTTTCCTCTTTGAGAGAAAGAACTAAATTATTTATTTTTATGCATCTAAATTCTCATAGGTTTCAACAACATCATGAGGGCCACATGAGGAGGATCTTGACATGTGTCTTTTGTGCTTTTCTTAAGATATTATGTTTGAATTGAACACTTCAAGCACCTAGTCATTTAAGCATGGGAACCATTTATGCCTATTGACAGTTTATGTTTGAATTGAACACCTTAAGAACCTTAGTCATTTAAGCATGAGAAGCACCTCAAGATTGGGAAAGGTTCTCACAAACACTTTAAGCACTTTAGTTCGCAAGCACAACAAGCACCTCATGCTTGGGTAGGATTCCCACCTTAAGGTCCTAGCTTGCCTAAGGTCAAAGGACTTTTTAACACTAACTTTTGCATGTCTTTAATGAAGCTAACCCTAAGATCTTTAAGCTCCATTAGGTAGCATTTCTCTTTAGTAGACCATCTCTCATTTGGACCCCTTTAACCTTGGCCCCATGTTGACACAGATTCATAAGCACATGTCTATATTATGACCCTTGTTCTCGTTTATTCTCTCACATTAAATGATCAGTTTAATATGAGATAATCATTTGGGTTGGTTAGATATTAGATTTTATGACAATGTCTAAACAACAGGGCGCCTTGTGAGCCAAAGATTATCTAGTTTGACCATGCTATGTGTTATGCCTTAAATCATTTGGAACTTTTGTTCCCTCATAAACCATTAGAGTTCTATCTTTCCTTGTTCTACTCATGCTTTAGCGTGCAAGCCCATGCTCTTTTCATTGCCCAAATTAGATTTATGCATTTTTGTGCTAGGATTATGGAAGCTCTAAGGAACTTAGGCTGGAAAAACTTGGTGTGTTCCTTACTTTTTATGATAATTTTAAAGGAGAAAATTTGCTACAAGGACTATTGAACCCTTGCTTAGAAGAAGAGATCACTCCTTTCCTCACACACAACCAAAATCACTTCTACTAATAGCCGATTTACTTCCTTTATTACCTGCTCAATACATTTCTTAGGATGAAAGATCGATAGTTGCATGTGTATTTATTAACCTTTACTTTCTAGGACTGTAGAGAAACATGGTTCACATGCGTGCACTAGTAATCTTGATGTTTTCAAACAGGGGATGTTAAGAAGGATTCTTTCTAAAGGGGATGTTAAGAAAACATCCCACTAACTAGAACCTTTGGGCTTTTAAATATTTTGGAGGAACTCATGATATGGACTTTGACAAAAACATGAAGGTTGGACATAACATTGTTGTATGGATATATAACCTTAGCATAATGCCTACCTCACAAATCTTGAACCTAATAGAGAAATAATTGCTTTGTCTAGGTATAATTGGAGGATGGTTTAGTTAGTCTTCTCAGGTTATGAGATCTGATGGTAGAGGATACCTTGGCTGAAAATTGGGATTCCGTTTCTTTTTTTTTAAGGGAACATTTGTAGACATGTCCTCTATTCCTGTTTTGGAGTTTCCTTACTCCAAATCAGTAAAGGGTCTCTTCCTTTTTTTTTGGGAAGCCCTTCAATGAAGTGGATTGGTCCTCCAGTGGTGGGTTTGAGATTTTAGACTAGCTTTGGGAATCCTCTTGGAACTATTTGGTCTACATTTTATAAGTTGATTGTTGGTGGGCAATGTTTGATCTAAGATGTGGAATTTGGATTCTACCATACAAGCAATTCTTTTATAGGGTACTCCTAGGAAGTGCTTCTGAGATTTGATATCCATACTATAGAGTACTACGTATTGCTAATGTGATTTCAAGAGCATACTAGAAAGGTTCTTAGGGTTATGCTAGTCTACCATATCCTAGAACACTAAAGTTATAATTTGTGCTTACATTTTGATCCTACTATTTTAGAAATAACTAAAGTCTTCCCTTTTTTAGTCTTCAAAAAATATAATGTTCTTTAGGCTAGAACTTGACACATAGAATGGTGATGGAATTGGGGAGCGGAAGAGTGCTCTATCCTAAGCGTGATTAGTGAGCTACGCTATGGTGGATGAAGCCTTAAGCTCACCATGATGCTAGGGTTAGGGTTAGAGCAATGGAAATTAGGATTTGGCTATATCTTAGGGCAAGAGCATAAAGAGAGAGAATATGGACACAATGATGATAGCTTAAAAGTGCTTTATGTTTCATTAGAGAGTAGCCTCTTAAAGAAGATTAGTGCTTTACAATCATTGGGTAGAGAGGTTGCATCCTCTTGCTATTGGATCATGTCATCATTTATCTCTTCCTAGGTGGCTAGAGGGCATTCCCATATGGTGCCACAAGTTGGGCTTACTCTAACAATTGCCCCCCCCCCCCCCCCCCCCCCCCCCCCCCCCCCCCCCCCCCCCCCTCTTAAGCCAAACTTGGAGTTTTACAAAGACTTCACATGTTTTGGTTCACATGGTTGACACATAGGTTCACACATATAAGGTGCACATAACACAAAAGGTATTGCACTCACACAAAGTGTCTCCCTTCAAACACAAATTTGCCTCCTCTAGACACAAAGGGGGTAGGCACAAAAACATCAGGGTGTAGGCATACACAGAAGCCTCCCTTGGCACAAAATGGTAAGCACACAAGTTTTTCAAACACAACGATAGACACACAAAGCTTCCCTAACACAAATGAGGGTGACACACAACTGAGTGCACATAGATTCACATGGTTATTCTTGTTTGTAGTTTGGAGGAATTTCTCCCCCACACAAATCTACAAAACTTGTTTGTCGATGTCGTTGTCAAATTTTGCTCCATCTTCATTTTGTTATCGGAGTGCGTTCCGTTTTCTTTATTTTTGTATGTCCATGTTGTGCTTTGGTTTCTAGATTTTTGTTGGTCTGATTTGTTGAGAATGCGGTCTTCTCGGCCAATGGTGTAGAACACACATATATTTCATGTGTAATGCTTGTAAGTGTGCTCATGATTATGGGAGGTCTTACTGTATACATGATGTATAGGTAGTGTCTAAAACCCATGTTCATGAATATTTCATACATTTAATAAAATGGGGATGCCTTGAGAAGCTTGTAAAACTCCTTGCTAAAGCTTTGATGCTTTACCTTGAGGCCTTGAAGCTTTGAATGTGCCCTTAGCCTTGGAGGCCTTTGGGATGCTTCGAAGCCTGCAAGGATGGCCCTTTATTAAAAAGTCTGAGACTTAGAAGTGTTGATGCAACAAACTTTCTGGGAATTGTCCCTTATGAGGGTGCCTGGCTTGGGGCCTTAGGCTAATGGCCTTGGCCGGTTGGATGATGCAACAAAGGCAATGGTCTACGATGGATGCATCTGATTGGAAGTGCATCTAAAGTGATTGACCAAAAATTGACGGCAATCAATAGCACAAAAGGGGACAACTAATTTAGTCCAACAGCAAGCGTTCGTCCGGACCCGACTCCATAGGGTGAAATTGAGAGCGCTGCTGAGATCCAGCCGCGTTGCCCACTTGCCAAAATTAGTCAGTGCGACTTGAGGTACGGACCTCGCTCGCTAATGATTTTTAAGTGCCTTGACCACTTAACCTTGAGAGTTTACACAAGTAGGTTTCCCAAAGTAAGCAATGTGAACTCAAAATTGTAAGGGTTCACACAAAGAGATCAGCTCGAGATTATGAAAGCAATTACTGGGGCTAAACTAGAGCTTAAGGGCTCTATGGAAAGATCTTGCAAAGGCCTACCAATGAGCACAATTAACCAACCAAAAAAAAATAATCTATTATGATTATTTCCTCACCAACGAGCACCTAGTTGTGGGTAGTGGCACACAACATCGTGCACATATCCCATTAAGTAGGGGTAATTAGTGAGAGTAGATAAAGACAAAACCTATATGAAGTGCAAAGGAGGTTGAATCAATCACAACGGAAATAAGAGAGATCTAGCATAGAGAAGAATGCCTAGGATTTCACCACCATCGACTCTGATACCACTTGATTGAATTGGGGAGCGGAAGCGTCCTCTACCCTAAGCATTATTAATGAGCTATCCTATGGTAGATGAAGCCTTAAGCTCACCATGATGTTAGGGTTAGAGAAATGGAAATTAGGGTTAGGCTATAGTTTAGGGCAAAAGCATAAAGAGAGAGAGAGAGAGAGAGAGAGAGAGAGAGAGAGAGAGAGAGAGAGAGAGAGAGATAGATAGATAGATAGTTCTATTATCGTCCTGGGAGGTCAAATATGACATATGGGACCAAATGAACATGTGACGTGGTGTGAGTGGAGTTCATAAGTGACTCTCGATGCTCAAAAATGGTTGAAATGAGCATCGCAATAGAGAGTCCACATCGTGGTTGGTAGAGGAAGGTATGTAGGGAGAGATCATGGCTGAATATATGGGGAAAAGAGGACCTAATGTGGTCAAAAGCTGAGCACTCAAGTAGTGTGTGGTACTCACTCTCTCGCACTTGACGAGGGCATAAGGTGCAAAGTCGATGACACTCCTCGCCAGTGC
Source organism: Adiantum capillus-veneris (assembly GCF_014529385.1). Lineage (NCBI taxonomy): Eukaryota > Viridiplantae > Streptophyta > Polypodiopsida > Polypodiales > Pteridaceae > Adiantum > Adiantum capillus-veneris. Next base: position 106,447,216 of record NC_140932.1, on the reverse strand, counting down.
CCCAACGTCCTGTCTCGCAGCGTAGAGAATGGGAGCTAAGACGAATGGAGGCAATGGTGCGGATCGCACTCAAGGGGATGGGCTCAAGGATGTAGGAATGGGTTCGGTTACTTCGTTCCGAGAAGAAGAGAGATTTGTAGTTTGGGGCAACGTGTGTGGTGTAATGGCTGAAGCGAGAACCTCCGGATTTCTCCCAAGCCGTGATACATTGGCGTTGTAAGAAGGCCTCATTAACTTGGGAGTCGATCGACGCATCCTTGACCAAGTGATATGCATCCCATCTTCCTAACCATTTCTTGATATCAAGCATCCACCCCGAACTTAGTATTTTGCTCTTGCATGTCTTTTGAACCATTTGACTTGCTTCATATGCGATTCTAGGAAGTCGATGCAAAGGGCTACGTTGTGTCTTACGCATGTACTCCACAACCCTTTGCATGCCCAAGACCTCAATGGGAAGCAATCCGGACTCAAGAAGTAAGAGCATGTAGGGTGTTTGTGTCTTGACTTGGAGAAAGTTGGTGAGAAAACGCTTTTGGACATTCTCAAACTCTTTCCAAGTAGACTTCCCGATGCTTCCACCCCACACCTCCACTCCATAAAGAAGCACCGGTGTCACCAATGTGTCAAAGAGGTACTTTTTGAGATCCCAACACTTGATCTCTCCTGCATTGCACATGTTCTCAAATGCATAATAGGACCTCTTTCCGGCTTCCAAGCGACGCATTGCACAATCCTTCCATTTATGATTGGATGGAACCTCAAGGCCAAGGTACTTGAAGTGATCTACCACTTCAAGTTTCTCATTGTTATATACAATGCATGGATTTTCATCATTGAGGGTCTTTACAAGCATAACCTTGGTTTTGGATCCATTCACGATCAGCCCGCTATGTAGGCAAAAGCGTTCCAAGACACTCATAAGCTTTTGTGCATCTTCTAAGGTATGTGCCAAGAGCACTACATCATCGGCATAAAGCAAAAGCATGATCACCGCATTTCCAATCTTAACCTCTTCTATGCCTTCTTGCTGCATAAAGTCAAGAACCATGCATTCCAATTCATCAATGAGTAGCCCAAAGAGGGTTGGGGAAAGTGGGCATCCTTGTTTGACACCAATAGTGCTTGCAAAAAATTCTGAAATTCCATCTCCCATACGTAATCGACATATCACTTTTTGGTAGATGCGAAAGACTGCATGCATAAATTCTCTCGGCACTTGAAGGCTTTGCATACGTCTCCAAAGATTTCCTCGCGGTACCATGTCAAAAGCTTTCTTGAAATCCACAAAGCAACAATACAACTTTTTTCCTTTCAATCGAGACGCTTCCATAAGAACTCGAAGAGTGACAAGGTGATCAATAGTGCTATGATGCTTTTGAAAACCTGCTTGACCAAGTGCACGTTTGCCATTCTTTTCAGCCCATTCACTTATCTTCATCTCCATGAGACATCCAAATAACTTTGCCATTAAAGAACCAACCATTATAGTGCGATAGTTGTTCACATTGTTTACATCTCCTCCTTTGTGCAAAGGTTTGATCCAATTTGCACTCCAATCATGAGGCATGCCATACTGAAGTGCAAGGTTAAACATATCGCATATCCAATATCATGTTTTCTTGCTTGTCCATTTAATCATTTCAGCCTTGACACCTTGAAGGTCACCTGCCTTGCGAGTAGCAAGTTTCTCAAGCGCGCGGCATACATCTTCAATGGTAAAGAAGGGAGACATAAAACGGAAGGGAGCTACAACACTCCATCTTATCAACATTGGGTTGCTCATAGAGATTCTTACAATGCATATACATATCCTCAAGAGTCAAGTCACCAAAGCTCTCAACGCGCTTGCCTTTTAGATTTTGCCAAAACTTGCCACATGCATGTGCTTTCTCTTGTGCTAAAAGAAGTTGTTTTTTGACTTCCCACCTTCTCCTCTTCTTTTGAACAAGTGCTTTGTATGTGTGTGAACATTCCAAGTAAACTTCCTTGTCTTTGATTGCATCCAATCTTAGCAAGTGTTTTCGGGCTTGACTACATTCCATGTCAAACCATTTCTTCTTGGTGCTACCCTTCTTAGACCTTTTGCAAGACATGTGTTTCACCGAAAAGCATTCCTTCGCACAAGAGAAAATTACTTCTTTGAAAACTTTCCACTTGCATTCTAATGTTGGGCTCTCTTGATGCTCTATCATGCTTAACCTTTGGTCCACCATATCAGCATATATAAGTGCTCGTTTGAAGTCTAGACGTAGGTACAAATGATTCACATAATGATTGGAGGCTACATGCTCGGGCCGTTTACCACACTTGAGGTCAATACATAACATCCTATGATCCGATTCCGGATTCCATTCACCAAGTGTAAAGCTTTGTATGCATTCTAGAGTGGCTTCTGAGAACAACATATAGTCAATCACGCTAGCACCGTTGTGCTTTCTACATGTAAAGTCATTGGTGCCTTGCCATAGAGATACACCATTTGCAATGAGCATTCCGGTACTATTGCACATATGTAGAAGTGACTTTCCATAGTGATCCACTTCTTTTGCATCATTAGAACTTCCATTATACATGTATGAGTCATCCATTCTTCTTGAGACATGCGGCATGTCTACTTGTTGTGTGTCATGTTGTAGCATATTTGTGCGAGCATTCATGTCTCCAAAAACAATGACTTCACCTTGATCCTTGTAATGAGCAATGTCTTCCTCTAGCTCAACAAAGGGCAGATCTCTATCCATATTCAAGCAAGCATAAAAGTTGGAGTCATAGTGAGGAATGTAGCAACCGGCCACAAACATGACTTGACCATTTGGTGGGCTGATTTTCAGCCATAAGTAACGTTTATACTTATCTTCTTTGACAATGGAAACATCTTTCAAACCCTTTTTGGTCATACATGCTACGCCTCCTTGGCCTCTTCGTTGCTTTGCATTTTTGGCCCACATCAAAGAATGCACATCGTATTTGTCAAATCCAAGAATTCATTGCGCATCATGCTCCCATGTTTCGACAAGAAGTATCACATCAGAGTCATTGGTAAGCTCATCAATGCCAATTCCCGCATTCCATGGATACCCATTACAATTCCAAAAGCTTATTCGCAAGCGTGAGTTGGTCTCATAGATCATGTGTCCCTATTTGTTGGGTGGACTTGCATCCTCCTTAAGTGGCTTTTCTTCTTGAGGTGATACCTTAACCTTCTTGCTTCTTTCCTCATATGCTTTGCGACGTACATTTTGTTGCATAATAGTGCGATCCTCATATACATTACAACCTGTTCCTTTGAGGTAGATCCAACCATTGTCAAGGATGATCTTTCTCTTTACCTCATCAGCCATGGTACATACAATAGGTCTTTCTCCCGAGCGAGGGACTCCTTGTTTTCCAACTCGATGTGAACCATAAGCCATGATTCCTGACATGCCAAATTGTATAGCAAAAAACTCTTCAATAGCAACTGCAAGAGATTGGGGTGTTTCCATGCTTTCCTCCTTGATTCCACCAATGACGATGTTCTTTGAGCGTTTTTGTCGTTCGTGCAATTCTTGAGTGTCCACATTCTCTACATTCTTTGCTTGGACAACGGCTTGCGTGATAGGAGATGTAGAAACCACATTATCCTTACATATATCAGCCCATGATTTGGATGCATTTCTCATCTCACATACATCATGTCGTATTGTATCTATTGTTTCCTCTTTCAATACATGATCACTCTCAACTTTGCTCAAGCGCTCTTTCAATACATTCATGTCAACAAGAGAGCGTTTACATTCTTGAACTTCATTCTCAAGAGAGAGAGAGAGAGAGAGAGAGAGAGAGAGAGAGAGAGAGAGAGAAAGAGTATAGACACAATTATGATAACTCAAATGTGCTTCATGTTTGATTAGAGAGTAGCCTCGTACAATCATCGGCTAATGAGGTTGTATCCTCTTGCTATTGGACCATGTCATCATTTATCTCTTCCTAGGTCACTATCTCTTCCCAGGTCACTAGATGGTGCCACAAGTTGGGCTTACCTCAACAGATGGGTTGCATACATACTTGCATACATATACCTTATATGGGAGCTTGAATATTATTACTATCACGCATGGATACTCTTATATTATTGATCTCCTTGTTTTTTTCAAAATATTTCAGATTTTGTTTCAAAAAATTAATCTTAACGAGCAAAAAATGCTATGTATAAAAATGCGCTCTAGAGCGGGGGGAGAGAGAGAAAGAGAGAAAAAGTAGACACAAGTATACACCAAACACATATCTCTATTAGCTCATCAGTGGTGTATACCATACAAGAGGAGGGAGGGGGGATAAATAGGAGGAGTTTGGAGGTCAAATCCCCAATATATAAGGTACAAGCTTCCATGGCCATTTGAAGAGGGGTTGTTTACTTAATCAAGGGGGTGCTCTCCAAAAAAGAGAACGAAAGGAGTAGCTTGATTTAAGTGGGTACAAACAGGGACTAAACCAAAAGTGAAGGGGTATAAATATTTTCAAGGTACATGGACACAAGAAAAAAATTGAGAAGTAGAGTATACCATGGACGTGTTTATGTGAGCGAAGTCGACATCAAAATTTTGCAAAGGTTATGGTGATGTGATGAGAGAGGGGAAGGTTGATTTTTTGAGATAACTTTGCCAAGATTGGGTGAGTTCAACCTACAAACAACCAGTTGGGAAGATGGGAGAGCTTGGAATTGGCTTCTAGAAATTTAGAGAGAGGTTTGTTAATATGCACTTTGACAATGGTTGGAGAGGGTTTGGATTTAAGGTTCCTTTGAGGGGAGAAGGTATAGAGTCATATGAGATGCAGAGGAAACAAGCCTCTAAGAGAGAGGAAGGAGAACTCTTTGCCCTTAGTCTAAAAAAGAAGAAGAAAAGGTTGCATATAGAGATAAAGTTTGAAAGGGAGCTTTCCCTAATGATGTGTCTTTTGAGCTCCTATAGAATAAAAACAATTTTTTGATGTGTGGGGTGCCAAGATTGCCAAGGGACCTCAAAAAGAACTAAAAGTGGCTATCTATCACTTTGGGATTAAGTAACTAGGGTTTCCACTTGAACAACAAAACTGCTTAACTATAGTCCACACACTTATTTTAAGCTTTGTGAGTGTCACATAATTACAAGAAAAATGACCAAGCTTTTCGATCAACTCATAAGACCTTTTAGACCAAACAATGGGGTTCTACATATTTGCAATACATGAGGCTTCATTAAATGGGGATATACTACTTACAACCACATGGTGGTTTGCGAACACAATAATACACGACTGATGGCCATTCTTCGACCTTCACTATCCCCTTTAGCGCTTTTTCTCCTTCTTCACTCCTTTTAAGGCTACTCCACACCTTTGGCATACAATTCTTGGTTGTGTACTTGTGGGGCACACAACTCCCCCTCCTCATAATAATCTCTTTTCAAGATTCCTCTAACATTGCTAAGCCGTCATTCCATCCTTGGATGTTCTTAACCCTGTTGAAGAGGAGGTAATGGTAGAGGATTCTATCCTTTTTGTCTTTAGGTTCTAGCCTCCTTATTTATCTCCCTACTTAAGTCATTGCATTTGGGTTTGAAGTTTGCTAAGGGTCTCAGTTGAGGACTTGAGTTTGTTGAGGATCTCACTTGGGACTTGAGTAGGAGGTGCAATTTTTGGTTCAAGCACTACTAGAGCTTGATTGACCTAATCATATCTTTCTTGATGCTCATCATCTTTTTTCCATAATGGTTACAATGGCCTTTCTTCCAAGGCTTTCTTTAGAGCTTCAAGGTGATGTATCGGCTTACATGATTGCTAGAATATTGGAGAACCTTGTTTGCGCCATCTTTTCAGTAGTTGGGAGATAGTGGCAGGTGAGCATGGTTGAAGAAGCCTTACTATGAAATCCTCAACTAAACGGCTATTTGGCTCAAAGGCCATTCCCTAATCTTCAACACTTAGCCTACACATCATTGGGTGCATGAGGACGAGTTCCCTATGGTCTTTGATAATGTCAGCACACAAAGGAAGTTTATCATAAGTTGCATAAAAAAACTCTAGCACAATATTGTACATCTGCATCATATGATTGGCTGCTTCTAGAAACCATTCTTTAGTGAGAATTTTGTTGGGTGGTAAGGAAGGGAACCTTGGGAAGTTTTCTGTTAATGAATATTTGCTACTTAGAACCTCAAATGTTTGAGGCATGGTGGCAAAGCTTTGGACAGTAGGTCGGATCCACCTATTGCTCTTGTGTGGACTCGTAGTAGATTTTGCAAAATTTAAGGAAGTGATGGATATACTCCATTCACCATTTTGGCTGACCATGTTTAAATTCTTTTGTGATCATTTTGGCCGGTTCATCATGGAATCCATAACCACTTCATGTAGGTGTGGCATGGGGCCATCTCCCAATCTTCCCATTCCTTGTTGATTTTCATATTGAGTATATCTGGCGGCAAATGTGACACATCATTAAGGTGCTAGAGGCATAGATCCTTCATAGTGTCTACTAGCTTATCTATCTCTACCACTTTTCTCTTCTAAGAGGCCAATAAAGATTCAAAGAAAGTTTGTGCAAACTTCCATGGTTGTCTATTATCTTTTGGATCTTCAAGTTCTTGATCAAATGTGGAGCGTGTCAATGTTGGGCAAGGAGAATATGCTAATAGAGCCCAAGTAGTTGGAGCTTGCATTAAACTGGTCAGCTTTAATCTTTTTGTGGAGCTTACATCAAACTGGTCGCTGTAATATTTTTGTGGTGCTCCTCAAATTCTTTGACTTGTTGATCCCTCTCAACTTCTAAATCCTTGAGTCAAAGCTCATTACTTAATCGCCTTAGTGATAGCTTTCACTTTGCAATTAGCTCCTTGGATGATAGCTTTCCCTTTGCAAATAGTGTCTTGGATGATTGTTTACCTAGCTCGTGTTTCTTTCTCTTCTTCTTAAGGTGCGATGGCTTGAATGTGAGGACAAGGGACTGTCGGCCGGCTGCCAAGCCCCACCATATCAATGCTAGTAAAGCGAGAGCCACAGACATAAAAATTGTCAATCCGTGGGATGTGATTGACTCAACTAGTGCATGGAGGCTACAAGAGATAGCTAATCTCTCAAAAAACCCAAGTCTAAACCATTCCTACTTATCTTAGTCTCAAATGTTTGCCAAACATCAAAAGCTACTTTCTTTACCGCAAGCTAGTTCTGATGATTTAGTATAGATATGAGTCTCCGAATCCAATGAAACTTTATGCCTAGCATGAGCAAAGTATCCTTGACACTCCTGTGTACTCAAATGTCATTCCTAACACTTGAACAAAATTGCGCTTAAGATAAACAACCTATTTTAAGTTAGTCAGTTTCGGACTTTGAAGCGCTCTATAGCTTCCTCTAGGCGTGCTGTACCTATCCCTAAGGTCAGAAACCAATTATGGTGCATGTATGGCGCACAGGGAGCAAAATCAGCTTGTAGAAAGCACATCTAAAATCACACTTTCATCACGAAAACTTATGTTAAATGAAAGAGCTTTACCTGTGAATGTGTTGGTATGCTTGGAATAGCAATGCCACGCCGTACAAGAGAGACACAAAGATTCAAAGAAAAGAGTAGACTCACGTTGAGCTTCTGCAGCAAACGCTTACTTTCATTATCCAAAACTTAGGTTTTTAATTACAAAGGTTAGTTTTATACCTTAGCCAAGGCTCAAAGAATGGATTTCTAGCTATTTGGGCTCAATACAAGGCTTAGAAACTGCATAGGATTACAAACTTGGATGCCCTCAACCCCTTTAGACTCATTGACAATCAATAGTATTACAACGGCTTTGGACTTTGTGGAATTGTTCAGTGATACAAAGGGATTTCATAGATTCAATTGGCTCTTAAAAATGAGTGGCACCCCTTTTGATGCTCTTTCTGTTGCTCTTGTTAGCTGAGCAACTAACATTCTCTCCCTCCTTGCCTGTGTCGTCCGCGACACAGCTACTTAGGGTGCTAAGTAGTGGTCGAGCTTCCTTGCTGCCGTCCTTTGTGTTTGCTACTCAAGAGCCTGTTGGTATTTGAGGCAAAGTTCTTTACCTTCAGTTGACTTAAATTGCATGCTGACTTTATTTCTTTGCTCAACTGTGAAGTAACTGACAAATCTTTCCCAGAGATTGGTGATGACGGGGCCAAAGATTTTAGAGCGATAAGTGAAGAACCCTGTGTAGAATTCTTTGAACGTCAGCATATAGTAGGATGGTAGAAACATCACCCTAGCATAAAAACCATGAAGCACTTCTTCGAAGGGCTGGCTTGATAAATCATAGCATAGGCCCTTGGCACCTTCGAGAAAGGACATCCACGCGGCATCTATTTGTTTTGCACAGTGAAAAGTCTGCAGACAAGTTAAAAGCATTTTTGCAATCTTTACCAACATGATGCATGCCAAATCCGGGATGCTGCAAAACAGCTGAATAGTCGAGGACAGTATGTTCACCATGTAGATCTCTGTGGGTTGGATACTTGAAAGAGGTGGAAACCTTGGGTAGTTTAGCCAAGTACGCCGGTTTTGTTGGAGGAGAAAGTGTTGCTGCCAAGTTCGGACCCTTAGCACTGGGCATTGCACATGATCTTGCTTGATAGGAGTTGGCGCATTTGTATACAAGATCAAATACCTAGGATGTCGATTCAGCCAGATTTCCCGCCATTGAGGATGTGCAAGTGTAGGGTCGCCTTGGAAATCTTTAAGTAACCACTCTTTGATCTAGAGTACTTCGAATTTGATGAGAGGAAAGGGAAGAGCTTACTGATGCCATGCCTCATTTATATGTGGTGGTGTGAGGAGGTTGACATCGATAGAATGTAGTATTTGCTCCTCCCACTGCATGGCTTCCCCAGATGGTTTCTGTCTCCTCTTCCGCCTGCTTTTTCAATGCTGCTTCCTCCTCAGCAGTTAAGCTTTGCAGTTGAGCGGAGGGTCCAACTTTGTCATGAGACACAACTAGATCAGGAAGACTGGCCTCTTTGGTGGCTACTACTTCAAAATCCATAAACTGTAGGGTATCTTGATCTTGCATTGCAATATCTATTTGTCCTTCTTCTGGTATGGTAGCCTGTATCGTGGTTGTTGCTTGAGCTTTGCTCACTTCTACTTTTAGGTGATCTATATCCTGTTGATATCTCTCTTCTCTCTGCATGAACCCGATAGAGAGCTCTCTTCTCTGCATTTGCTCTAACTTTACCTCCATTGCAAGGTCTTTAAATTTTTGTTCCACTGCTTTGTATGTCTGATTTATGCCATATAGTGTGGCTATTGTAGGGTTGTCCTTGGGCTGGTTTAGCAATGTATTTTGCTCTTGGCACCTGGCTTCTGATTGTGCAACTGAGTATTTGCAATGTTTAGCTGGATTTGGAGCCTGTTGATTGTTGAAGTAGATTCTTGTAGAGCACAAGTGGCCTTTGTGACTTGTTGCTCTTTTGTTGATTTCTCGTCTAGAGAATTTCCAGCTCCACTGCCGTCTTTGCATATAGTTCAACCAATTCCTTTTCTTTGAATTCCATGGCTTCTTTGTTTGACTCGACACATATATTGGACATGTCTAGCCTTTCCTCGCAGAGCCACAGGTGATTGTTTACACTATGTAGCTGAGGCTCTAGCAACGTGCGAAAGAATATATGTCTGCATACCCTAGAGTGTCCTGTAATGACCTGCTCGCTCCATGATGCATCATGCTAGTGCCATTCATCACATGACTCGCAATCCCAACTACAAACTCTCCCATTGCAACTACTATATTGGGTCTCAACACTAAGAGATTTTACATGAGAGTCCTGAAGGTTGATGACAAATGCATAATCTCTACCAGCATATCTGTGGCACTCACATCAATGCCATGTGAAGTGACCTTTCTCAATCTATCCATGGAAAGTATCTCAATGCTCACTACATCACCACTAGAACTAGTCACGCATGGACGCATCAATCCTAACTCTAGGGTAGTTGTCACTCTCTCATCGTCCATTTGGGACTATATCCACATGTCTTGGCATCACCATATTAGACTCTAGCATGAGCATATTGAAGAACTTTATATCACTCATCTCCGTGGTAAGAGACATCTCTATCCTAAGAGGATCAAGCTATCATGTCTTGCTAGAGCATGGCTGCTTTAACTCTGCATGTATAGACATGTCCTGTGCAACAATGTGGAGATTCATAGAAGAGACTTGTCTCGTCTCTCATTGACACATCTACAACACAATCAAGACTATGCCATGCATAGGGTAGACCAAGCCACTTCGGGCTCCTCTTGCAATGACCAGAATGCATTTGGAAGAACTGCTCTCTAAGTAGTACCTGCCATCCACTAACTCTCAACTATTTCATCGAGATCAAACTCTATCTCAAGTGAGGATGCACCCTCTATGTCACACGTTGAACCATCTGTAAGTCATAGAGAACCAAGTCTCCCACTTGAAAAACTACTAAACCACTCACGACATGGTGTGATGTGGAAAACGACGTCGCCATCTAGTAACCATTGTGGAGAAAGTGTGCTATCTATAGACATACCTACAAGAGATATACTCGAGGGAAGTGTGACATCACCATCATTGGCATATACCACCATTGCAACTACCTCTCTAACATGTGTCAAAGCTCCCTCTACATGTCGCATGCATCTCCTATGTTGCCTCATGCATCTGAAACAATGTCGTCTAATGTGCTCTGTGTGACCACAATGTGAACATCTCAAGTGTCGATCTAAATGAGAAGGTTGTCTCACATGAGTCATTGTCGTGGAGTGACAAATATCAATCCAAAAGATTCAATCAATGTGGAAACAACACTTTCAAGAGAGCTCAACGGCACTCAAAAGTGTTTGCCAAAATGCATGAACAGTGGGCATAAACCATGCAAACAACACCATATGCAAATCATCCACTAATGACCATAAATTGAGGCTCTGAATCAATGTCAAAGTGTCTTGCAATGAGGCTATGCAAAAAGATGAGAGAACAAAGTCACAAAGACCATACTCAAGACCATATCGGAATGGCCTCCAAAAAATCTCTAAAACCTCAAAGAAGAGCACAAGTAGGTATCTGTTGTCAAACATAAGTGCATGCTAAGTAGATGGGTCTAGAGGCAATTTGTATGCCAAAAACTATGAAAGAAACTCCACTTGTAGTACCAAGCCTTTGCCTCAATGAAAAATGGGTATCCAATGGCCAAATCTACTCGCTTCTTCTTTACCCAAATCTACCAAAAGACCTCAAACCTCAATTTTTGCACAAGCTTAAATTTATGCACTCAACTTTGAGCACCTATCATGCTTTTAAAAGCGCATCATACTTGCACGCTTGGAAAGAGAAAACCTAAAATTTCATGTATACAGTCAGTTTGAGATGAATATTAGAAAAACGGCGAGTTTCTTCAAAAAAGTTACAGAACATGTCAAAATGGAGGGGGTGCAAGAGATAGAATTTTGAAATTTGCAACCTACAAGGAGAAAAACAATCTACAAATAGTGATGCTACGCGTACACATTTTTTTAAGGGCACCTTCAACTACACACTCTCTTTTAAGCTGAGCATACATCACTCTAAACTAACCTCACAAGCTCCCATTGCATTCTCTCAAAGCTTCCAAGATTTCTTAATCTGTCCACTATCGAGAGCAAGCAAGCTATTGCCTCGGAGCTCGACACTACCATGTTCCCTGCCATCTTCGTGCGCTCTAATACCAATTGAAGGGTGCACAAATGTGGTGCATGTGCGAAGAGGGAGATTGATAGAGGGAATCAAGAGAAAAGCTATGTAGGCGGAGCTGCTTGCCACAATGTGAGAGAGCCCCTTATTCTTCTAACTAGTAAATAATAAGGTGTGTGTACAAATGATGGGCGATCGAATGCTATGGCACATTTGATCGGGGTAAGAGGCACACCGCCTTTAACCCAATATATGTGAGCCTTTATTGATTAAATTGGGACCGATGGCTTGCAACTTGTAACCTAAGTACCCAAGGGTTACTAGTTTTATGAGCCATCTTGGCTAGAGGACCAAATTTTGACCATTAGCAAAGTATAAAGGCCAATTTTTGTAAATTGAACCCAAGTTTTTGAATAATGAAAGTGAGCGCTCTAATATTTTGAGTACTTTGTCTAACCTCTTGCTTCTTGTGCTCATATTTCTCTTGTGTGATGTGCTATTTCCAATCCATGATTGACATTGAGATCACAGTTGAAAGCTCTTCAATTCAAGTCTCTTGCAAAGTTACAATGTTTTTGGTGTGGCCATCTTCTTGTTGTTTTTGCTCATTTTGCTTGATTTATGTATTTGTTTGGAATTTTGAGCATAAGAGAGGATAGAGATCCCTTAAACAAAGTTATAGAGTGTATTAGATGTCAAAAACGATATGCTAAAAATAGGCCCCTAGAAATAGGCATAATTTTTTTGACTTTCAGATCCAAAATTTGAGACCATAGAGAGGTTCTAAATGGTCTTGTCTACGGTCTTAGCAAAGTTTGGTTTTTTTTTAAGTACTTTAGTTTAGTGAAACACACATGTGTTCTTGTGGCTGGAAGACTAGCTTTAGGTGACTAACACTCACTAGAAATTGACACTTGAGAGTAGTAAGTTGTGACTGTGTTTTTTGAGGGGACAACCATTCATAGTCTCCACGCACTAGTTGGGTCAAATACATACCACAGTTTGAAATATTTGTGTTTGTAGTTATCGCTTTGCTACCATTGGCATGGTGAGGCTTGGTAGCTTGCCGACATCGATTCAACTATACAAAAATAAATAAGATTATGTGTATATAAACAAGAAATCTAGATAAGATGAGAGAGTACAAATGAAGATTGATGGAAGTAGAGAGCAATCAAAGAGCTAAAAGTGTAGCTTCTAAACCATTGCTCTAATGGAGCTTTTGAGTGCTTCATTGTCTTTGAAAGGGACGGAAACTCCAGGTTGAGTGGTCAAGATGCTCTTAGATCATTCATCTTGCTCGTCAAGTCTTTGAAGCATGACGACTGCCAAAAAAGCAGTGCATGCAATGTGCAATTTTGAGAGTAATTGTTTTTGTGCTTTTGCTTGCAAAATAGAAAAAGTAACTTGTCTTTTACTTATATTGGAGTTAGGTTGCATGAATGCACACTCATCTTGTAGATGGAGAAGAAGCTCAAGGCACACACCAGAGAATGTATTACTTGGTGTGCAATACAAGATAAGATAATTCTAGAGTGATGAGCGTATATACAATCCACAAGGGGAAAAACCTTTTAGTGAGGGAAAAAAGTGCCTTGGTGGTCCTATGTGTGTTCACACACATCACCTCCATATACATGGTAACAAATCCCCCTTGAGAGGGATACATTGAACAAGAGTTGACACATATAGGGGAGTGCCATGCCCTATGGCCATGATCAATCCCGACAAAGGGAAGCAAGCCCAAAGTTGGATGAAATTCTTTGAACTTCTCATGACGCAATGTGCCAACACATAAGCCAACCTAATCTCTCCATCTAAGAGTCTCTCCCTGGCATATTGATAGTACGCATCAATGCGCTTTATGTGCGAGCATGAAAGACTGGGCTCCTTGCAACTGCTAGTGCATTTTGAGTGTTAGAGTAAATGAGATAGCTAGGCCAACTCCCAAATCAATCATAAGATGTCTGAGCCACACACACTCAGCCATAGCTTTGGAATCCACCGAGTACTCAACCTTACAAAGAGGTGGCCATAGTAAGTTGTTTATTGCTCAACCATGATATGCTTGAATTGTAAAGCAGGAACAAAAACCACTTGTGGACACTCATGTGTCATAGCAACCATCCCAATTTGAGTTAGAAAAAGCATGTAAATATGGTGGCAATGATCCCCACTTGGGATAAAACAACCCAATATGTATAGTGCAACTCAAGTAGCAAAGCATCCTCTTAAAAACTTGCCAATGCTTAGACCTTGGGCTATGCTTAAATCTCTCACTTATGAGACTACATACAAATATCTAGCAGTCTAATGCATATATCAAAGAAACAATCAATAGCTGTCAATAGAGGGTACCATCTACCATATCTCAAGCATTGTATAGACTTAACTTCAAACTTGTTTTTGTACGAGTAGCAATTGGTTTGCAATCATGAATTCCAAATCTACTATGTCTGACATAATGCAATACCCTTAGTATTGCTTAAACTAAATGCCCAAATAATGATTAAAAAGCTCCAAATTTGATGTCTCAGATGTGGCATTCAAATTAGCCTTGCATTCAACGATATGTGTCTCGTTTGGACCAGTGAAGACTAGATCATCCACTTACACAACAAAAATAAGATATAAATCATATGTACATTTTCCATACAAAGTGCTATGAGTTGGACTATTTTGAAAGCTACGTGCAGTCAAATGATATTCATCTTCTCATAGCAAGCTTGAGAAGATTGTTTTAAACCATGCAATGCCTCATTACATCTGTAGACTTTTTTTTTTGGACAAAATCACGAGCTTGCATTACTTACACTTCCTCAAATAAGTCACCATTCGAGAAAGCAGTTTTAAAGTTCGACTAACGTACATTCCTTCCAAAATAAGCTGCCAAAGCACAAATGAAATGAAGAGTAGTCATTTCACAAGTGGGAGCAAAAGTTTCTTCATAATCAATGCCCTTTTTGCTAAGCATGACCTTTTGCAACAAGCCTTGTCTTCTAGCAATCAATACTACCATCCGGATTATATTTTAGATTTTAACCCACTTTGTATCAATGGACTTCTTAGTAGGAGGCAAGTCACATAAAGACCAAGTATTGTTCTTCACAACTGCATCATATTCATTTTGCATAGCAACCATCCAATCCTCTAAATTTTGTGCTTCATCAAATGTGAGAGGTTCATTTTGGTCACAAATACTTGATACAACCAAAGTATATTAATCTGATGCACACGAAGCATGACGAGAACCCAAACAAGAATGACTAGACAAAGGTGTATCAAATATATAGTCATGCAAAATAGGCACCAATCATTTTGGCATACCTCTAGCTTCCTCATTTTCATCACTATCCTCATCAAGTGCATCATTTACAATTAGGAATAGGGTAATCTATGACATCACTCAAAACTTACACATGCTGAATATTTGCCTCATTTGGACATACTTTTGTATTCCCACCGTTGAAAAGAGACAACAAGGTATAAAAATGTAATGTGAGCTTGGACATGACTCTCTAGTACATGACAATGAGGGCTGAACTGCATCTTCCACAAAAACATCTTGAGAAGTCAAGATACGTTTTGATTCCAAATGATATAATATGTAACCCTTGCTCTTAGCATTGTAACCAACAAAGATGCATTTGATAGCCCTATTATCCATTTTCCTATGTTGTTACAACACTAGGGCATAAGGAAAGCAATAAAAAACATGCAAGTTACTAATACATGGCTTATGCCATGCCTCATATGGAGTCATAGGCTACAAAGCTTTTGTGGGAACCTGTTAAGTATGTAGGCAGCACACATGACAACCTTTAGCTAGAAAGCATATGGAAAATTTTGGCTTTTGATCATACATCTTGCCATCTCCATAAGTGACATGTAGTTTTTATTAGCAACACCATTTTCTTGGGGTACATAAGACACTTTAGATTAGTTATTTATTCCACGACCATGCATCGAATTCTTTTGACACATCCCCCCCCCGTTTAGAACAGAGGGTGTACCCACAATACAATTGGATACATTTTTAGTCAATAGCAAGAACTATTTGAAGTACATAAAGACTTTATACTTAGCCTTAAGTGGACATACCCATTTATGCCATGAGTAATCATCAATGAAAATTTGCGAAGTACAAATTATTACTAAAAGAAGGAGTGTGCATTGACCTACAAACATCACTGTGCACAAGCTATGACTTGCGAGTACCCCACACTAAACCATCTTTCAGAAACCTTCACAAACATTCTTAGATGGTGCCTCCAAATGGGGCACGGAGACGACCATATCAATTTTTCGCAAACGCATCAAAATAGCAAAATTCAAATGCCCAAACCATGCATGCCATTGTTTAGCATGTGAAACATCTTTAGAATTTGTAACTATATTGGCAAAGTTTTTCACACTCATCATAAGAATTGAGCTTGTATACCCTACGAGACAAGGTAAGATTGTGAACAATGCATTTGTCATCCACAAACTTCACAGACCAAGTCTTGCAATAGACAATAGATTTTTCTATATCCCACACACAAAAAGTACATTGGAAAGTGTGAAAGAACTACCATTGACTACATCAAGTACGATCTTTCCGAATCCCTAAATTGGATAAGAGGCATTGTTGGCTCAAGTGACAATATTCCCATTGGGGAAAACATCAAGAGAAGTAAATAAGTCACGATGAGATGTAATGTGTTTTGTAGCACCATTGTCAAAATACCACATGTGCAAAATTTGTAGCCTCAATCATGCATGCTTCATGGACAAAAGGACCATACTAACACTATGCATTAAAACCCCATCATTCATTAACAACATAATTTGTAGATTTTGTAATGGTTGCATTTGAAGAAGATTCACGCTCTCTCTTAAGTGCCTCTTTAGCCTTTAGCTTAGAACATTGTTTATCAATTTATCAATAGCTTTATAATAGACGCAATGCATCTTTTTATCTGCCACTTGAAAGAAGGACCATTGGAAGTAGCAGCATTGTTATTACTACCTCTTCTTTATGCATCCACAAAAGCCTGATCAATAGCACATTGGTTAGGCTTGTTTTTTTTGGACATGGCCTCTTGTAACATCAAAGTGACCAACCCATCAAACTTAACATCATTCTCATTGCCCTATGCAAAAAGCCTCAAAGTAGAAGCAAAAATTTGATCCAAATCCGGTAGTAATGCATGCAAGACGACCTACGAAAGTGAATGGTTAGGAATGACTTCACTTGTAGCAATAAGTTGCTCATTGATATCTTTGATTTTAGCAAGAAAAATTTCCTTTTTATCTTCCTCATGCATGACCTTTGATTCTAGCTATTTGCGCATAAATGATATTTTTTCCTTATTGCGACCTCCATACAATCTGTCTAGGATGCCCCAAGCTTGTTTTGTTGGTTTCGCTAAATGAATGTGAGAAGTAATGATGCCCATTGAAAGAAGAGAAAGATTTCCCAAACAAAAAGAAGGTAGTCATTACTAGATTTTCTTGTGAAAGTCGATGATGCAAAAGCATAGAGGCCAGGGGGGGGGGGGGAGAGAGAGAGTCAGAGAGTCTTCTAAACCAATCAACCTTGGCAATGAATAACTGAATGTATATACAATGGGGGCAAGTGTGTCGGGTCCAAATTAATTATACAAAGCACTTCTTGCCCCTCTTTGCCACTTGTTAAGTATGGAAAGTGATTCACCCTTGTAATTTTTATTCCCAAAAATGCACATTTGTAAGGCCGCCATTATGAGGAGAAGCCATCATGCGTGATAAAAATCACTCCTCGAAAAACCAAAAATTCATGTCGGAATAGTATGGCCGGATGGTGGTCAAAAAGTGATAGGGAAATGGCCAATTGGTTGACCGTGTGGCCAATGGCCAAATTCAATGGCCAGTGGTGGACGAGCTTCAGACGAACTTGTCTACGGCTACACATGGGCGTATGGACAAATTTCAAGCGGACTTGTCTACCCAAGGGAGGCCACACATGGGTGCATGGGAGAGTTCTACTCAAACTCATCTACAGAAGGGCGGATACACACAGTGTCTCTTATGAGAGAGGGTAGCCCTTTTGGCCTATAAAAGGAGGCCTCTTCTACGCACAAAACGGAATGTGGAGTTGGTGAAACAAGGTGTGTATGAGTTGGTGAAAGAGAGGAAAGCAAGGTGGGAGTTCCATTAAGGGTAATCCCTTTGTAATTACTTTTAGTTCAAAGTACACCCAAAGTACAAAGCCATTGACTGGTTGCTTTTTTGTGGACGTAGCCCACATTGGGTGAACCATGAATATCGTGTGCTCTCTCTCTCTCTCTATGATCTCTCTTATGTGTGAAAATTATCTCTCTCTATTAAGTAAACCACTATAATCTCTATTTAGCTATGCCTTTATTTCTAACAACTGGAATCAAAGCGGGGTTTTCTTGTAGCTAAAATATCTTAAGGAAAGGATTATTTGAATTGAGTGGAAGTAATGGCAGAGGAAGATAAGCTCAAGATCGATAAGTTCAACGGAAAAAGTATCAACAGTGGAAGATGTAGATTGAAGACTATCTCTATTGGAATGATCTTTATTTTCCACTAGGCAGTCTTGCAAAGAAGCCCGCAACAATGGCAAACAAAACATGGAATGTCCTTGACCAAAAGGCATTGGGAACAATCTGGCTATGCTTGGCATCATTGGTGGCCTTCAATGTTTTGGAGATGAAGACCACAGAGGATTTGATGAAGTCGCTTGATGGTCTCTACGAGAAACCATTGACATCCACTAAGGTATTTCTCATGAAGTGATTGTTCAATCTAAAAATGACAGAGAGGGTTCAATTACAGAACACCTAAATGACTTCAACACCAACATAAGTCAGCTTTGATCAGTGAAGGTCAACTTCAACAACGTAGTGTGAGCTCTCGTTATACTATTTTCTTTGCTGGATAGTGTGGACAGCCTTGTGATGGCTGTAAGTAACTCTATCTTTGGCACAAATACTCTTAAGTTTGATGATGTTGTGGGTGTTCTCCTAAGCAAGGAAATGCAACAAAGAAGTACATGTGAATCATCAAGTGTTGCAATGTCAGTGGAAACAAGAGGAAGGCCAAAGGAGAGGTTCAAAAATCAAAAGGATCGTGATTGCTCAAGGCATAGCAAGTCACGCACAGTCATTTCTTGAGTGCTGGAATTGTAGCAAGAGGGGCCACATCAAGAAGGATTGCTAGTCCAAGAAGAAGAAGGAGTCGAAGTCTCAAGACAACAAGCAAACATCAGAAGCCAATGTGGCAGGTAACGTATGTGTCCAATTCTTGGATAGTCAACTCCGGAGATTTATTCCATGCAACACCACAACAATATTTCCAAGATTACATCAAAAGTAATATTGGGTATGTATGGTTGGGAGATGATGAAGCTTGTGAAATTGTAAGGAAAGGTATAATTTGTGTCAAAACTACAAATGGAAACGATTGAAAGCTTAAAGATATTAGGCATATTCCCTCTCTTTGCAAAAACTTGATCTCTACAGGTCATTTGGATGATGAAGGTCACAACATTGCATTCGAAAACAAACGTTGGAAGATCTTGAAAGGATTTTTGGGTGATTGCAAAAGGAGAAAAGGTTGGTACACTTGCAATCTTCAATTTATGCAATAGCTACAAAAGTTGACGGTGCGGTGTGGCACTATCGACTTGGGCATACAAGTGCCAAAGGAATGCAAATCCTTCAGTCAAAAAGGCTTCTACTAGGTTTGAAAGAAGTGGACCTAGAATTTTGACAAGATTGTATTTACGATAAACAAAAGAGGATGAAATTCCTTAAAGTAGGGAATGAACAAAAATATAAAAAACTTGAATTGGTTCATACTAATGTATGGGGTCCTGCGAATACACCATCCCCCTTGGTGGCTCGTTGTACTATGTACCATTCATAGATGATGCAACTAGGAAAAGATGGGTTTATGAAATGAAGAATAAATCCGATGTGTTTTCCATATTTCAAAGGTGGAAAGCCTTTGTGGAAATGAAGCAGGTACCAAGCTTAGATGCCTTAGATCCAACAACAGAGACAAATATTGCAGCCAAGCTTTTGAAAGATTTTGTGCTAGCAATGTCATTCAAAGGCAAAGAACAACCACAAGGACACCTCAACAAAATTGCATTTCAAAAAGAATAAACATGACAATCATGGAGCGAGCATGAAGCATGCGGCTACATGCAGGCCTGTCGCTTGAGATTTTGGCAGAAGCAGTAAGTATGTCTATGTACTTGATTAACCAGTCACCCTCAATAGCACTGGATGGAGGAACTCCAGAAGAGGCATGGACAGGTAAACCAGTAAATTATGCATTTTTGAAAGTGTTTGGATGCGAGGCTTTTATGCACATAGATAGAAGTTTGGTCAAATCTAGATGCAAAGTCCAAGAAGTGTTTCTTCATTGGCTATGGAGAAGCAGACTTTGGGTATCGCCTATGGGATCAGGAAGATGGTAAAATCTTTAGGAGTAGGGATGTAATTTTCAACAAGCAAAATATGTACAAAATTTACTTAGAAAGAAAACAAACAAAAGGTACAAGTGATGAGTCCATGGAGCTTGAGGACAATGAAGAATCAAGGAGTGCAAGTGGTGACAACTTGCAGCAACATCAACCAAATGAAGAGCCTCAATCTATGTCCCAAAGATCACGAGAGTAAGTAGATCTCTAGAGAGGTTTATTCCTTCCTCAATCATCTCTTGGTCTCAGATTTTGGAGAATCGGAGTCATACAAAGAAGTAATGCAACACGGATCCGAAGAAGAATGGAGGAAGAGCATGCAAGCGGAGATGGACTCATTACATCGTAATCAAACATGGGAGTTGGTTGATTCGCCTAAAGGTAAGCGGGCATTGGAAAATAGATGGGTATACAAGCTGAAGGAAGAAGAAGACGAGAAGAAGAGGTACAAGTCAAGACTTGTGGTAAAGGGATTTTCTCAAAAGAAAAAAATGGACTTCAATGAAATATTTTTCTAATTATAAAAAAAAATCTAATTAGGCTTGTCTTAAGCCTTACAACTGCTCATGACTTAAATCTTGAGCAAAATGGATGTAAATACGACACTCCCTCATGGTGACTTGGGAGGAAATTTCTATGCTTCAATCGAAGGGGTATGAAGAAAAGGGTAAGGAGAAAATGATTTGCAGGTTAAAAAAGATCTTGTATGGTCTAAATCAAGCATCAAGATAGTGGTACTTGAAGTTCGGATGATGGATGCTCGATCATGGATATAGAAGATGCAACACAGATCACTGTGTGTACACAAAGAATTTGAGAGATGGGAAGTTCGTTATCCTATTATTGTATGTTGATGACATGCTGATTGCAAGTGCCAACATGCAGGACATCAAAGACCTAAAAGAAGAGTTGTTTAAGTCTTTTTCAATGAAATATTTAGGTGTTGCAAAGTGGATACGTGGTATGAAGATATTGAGGGACAATGAGAAGAAGACACTAAAGCTATCTCAACATGATTACATCAAGAAGGCACTAGAAAGGTTTGCAATGCAAGATGCAAAATTGATTTCTACACCTTTGGCTAGTCACTTTAAACTAACCAAGGATATGTGTCCAAAGACACAAGAGGAGATAGCCTACATGTCTAAAGTTCCATATGTTGCAACGATAGGTTCTCTAATGTATGCTATGGTCCGGACAAGGCCAGATATTGCACATGTAGTGGGAGTTTGAGTAGATTCATGGATAATCTAGGTAAAGAGCATTGGCAAGCTGTGAAGTGGATATTAAGGTATCTAAAAGGGAAAATCATGAATGCTTTGTGTTTTGGAGGCACTGACATTTTCTTACAAGGGTATGATGTATGCAGATTGGCAGGTAACAAAGATACTACGTCTTCACGATTGGAGGCACGACAGTAAGTTGGGCTTCAAAGTTGCAAAAAGTAGTCTCACTTTCCACTACAGAAGCAGAGTATGTAGGTCGTACGGAAGCCAACAAAGAGATTTCATGGCTTCACAAATTCTTGGAAGAGCTTGGATACAAGCAAGACAATTGTGTCTTGTATAGTGACAATCAAAAAGCCATTCATCTTCCAAAGAATTTAGCCTTACATTCAAGGACAAAGCACATCGAGGTGAGATATCACTTCATACCAAATCTTTTGGAAGAGGGACAACTAAAGCTGGGAAATGTCACACAAGAGAGAATCTTGCAAATATATTAACAAAGGTGGTTAACAAGAAGAAGTTGAGCTTTTGCTCATCTTTAATTGACATTCAAGGATAAGGAGTCAGGATGGAAAGTAGTCATAGGTTTGGTGTGGAAATCAGTCTCCAAGTGGGAGATTGTTGAGTATAGAGCTTGATTCACCCCGTTTAATCAAAAAGGCATATTTGTAAGGTCCCCATTATGAGGAGAAGCCATCGTGCGTGAGAAAAATAACTCGTCGGAAAAACAAAATTCCATGCCAGAATATTTGTTTTCGTCGGAATATTGTGGCTGGATGGCGGTCGAAAAGTGATAAAAAAATGTCAAGTCAATTGGTTGGTAGTCAATGGACAGTAGTCGAAAGTCTTTGACCGGTGGCCGAATTCAATGGCTGATGGAAGAGTTTTAGGCGGAATTGTCTAAGCTACACATGGGCATATGGATGAATTTCAGGTGGACTTGTGTACCCAAGGGCGACCACACGTAGGCGCATGGGAGAGTTCAACTCGAACTCATCTATACAAGGGCGAGTACACATGGGTGTCTCTCATGAGAGAGGGCAGCCTTTTTGGCCTATAAAAGGAGGCCTCTTCTACACACAAAATGGATTGTGGAGTTGATGGAATAAGGTGTGTGTGAGTTGGTGAAAGAGAGTGAAGCAAGGTGAGAGTTCCATTAAGGGTAATCCCTTTGTAATTACTTCTAGTTTGAAGTGCAAAGCCATTGAGTGACTGCTTTCTCATGGACGTAGCCCACATTGGATGAACCAAGTATATCATGCGCTCTCCTCTCTCTCTCTCTCTCTCTCTCTCTCTCTCTCTCTCTCTCTCTCTCTCTCTCTCTCTCTCTCTCTCTTCCAATTATCTCTCTTGTGTGTGAAAATTATATCTTTGTATTAAGTAAACCACTCTAATCTATATTTAGCTACGCCTTTATTTCCTAACACCACTCACAAACCTCTCTCTGACTAAAGTTGGTGGTGGCACTAGTCTCCATGTCACTAGGAGACGAGAATCCTTGCCAGTGTAGAGCCCACTACACCAACAGCCTCTTTGTTGTCCTTCCTTGAGTCACTGCTTTCCTCATGATGCTTGCTTTTACCTTTGTCCTTTGTAGAGCCTCTATCTTTGCCTTTAGATGTTGCAATCTTTAGACAAATGACCATACTTTCCACAATTGTAACAACGGTTCTTGGTCTTCTTTCTAGAATTCGAAGCAGCAAGTGCTTCCACACCTTTCTCAGAAATTTGAATTTTTCCTTGTGTTATCAACACAGCTTCCTCCTTAGGGAGAAAAGAGCTGAGATCGTCAAATTCCAACTTTTCCTTCGTGATTTGTAGCCGAAGTGTCCTAGACACCGTTTCATATGCCTCAGGAAACTTCATGAGAATCAAAGCAGCTAACTAAGTACTTGTCAGTGCACTTTTCATAGCCAATAGTTTCATGAATAACTTTAGCCTTCATAAGGAATGATTGCATGGAACTTCCTTGTGGAAACTGGATGGCAAATAACCGTCCAAGAAGGGTGACTGCTTGCATTGTAGAATCCCGATCAAACATTCCAACGAGCTTGAACCACATATCATTGGGAGTCTTCAAAGTCTAAATGGTTGGATAAATTTTCTTTGTAAGAGATTTCGCAATGGATGAAATTGCCTTCACGTTAGCAACATCCCAATTGACACACAATTTTAGATACTCACCATCTTGAAGGTAGATGTACTTGTTGTTAGGATCCATTGTAGGACGGGGCTTCAAGCCATTGACAATGTCCAATAAGCCTTTCCGTGAAAACCAAAGTTGCATAATCAAGCTCCAATGGGCGTAGTTATCACCGTTCAGTTTGTCCGCTAATGCTTGAGCAAGGGGGCCCATGCTGAAGTTGCAAGATTTGGACTTGTATTGTCTCGCACTCCAAAAGATGGCCGCAACATATCCAAAGCTGCTCCACAAAATCTGATGTCCCTCTCTTAAGCTCCCATCTTCCAAACCACTCTAAAAATCCCTTGGTGAAAGCCACCTAGACTATGTCAACCATCTCCCTCTCAAGTTCAAAAGTGCCCACCAACAGTCAACTCGTTATCCAATGCTAGGTCATAAGACGGGCGGGGCGACGGGGGGCACTTCAATCCGGTCTTGCGATTGCCAAAGTGCCTTGCCAAGTGCCTCAACACGGCACGTGTCAAAACACTATTGGCAGAATAGTGAGGCATCAATCTCCGGAACCAAAGTATTGGCCGTCAATCGGGCGTTTTAGAACGCAAGCGGGCTAGAGGGAGGGTAGATGTCGGTAAAGGTTGGCTAATGCTAGCAAATGCTAGCGTCTTGAAATGCTAGCCCCACAAGGCTTTGGGCATCGATGGGAGAAAAATGCAATAGCGTCTCAAAACGCTAATGCAGGGTATAACGCCTCGGTAGCATTTTGGAATGCTAGAGGCAGAGAGGGGGGAAAGTAGCACCAGCAATGAGGTTATTCTTTGTTTGGCAGAAGAGGATCCAGGCGGCCGTGGCCAGAAGGACCAAATTTCCTGAGAAACCATTGTAAAATTCTTTTGTAAAGAAGCATCTTTAAGCCGGGAAATTGTCAAGGATGTATGATTATCCTTTTGGGAACAATTGTATATTAGAGAGCAAGTTTTAAGATTAGGGGCTTATGGCCGGACAAGCCATTTGTGCAAAGACCTAATCTATAAAGGCCATTTTCTGTAAGTTTTGGATAATCTTTTTGGAGGAAAAACTGAGAAGACAGCGTACGAATGAGAGCTCCTTCTTGTTCAAACTTGTAATCTTCGCCAATGCGGCTACGGTAATCCAAATTCAGTTTTGTTTCTTGCATTGTGTTCCTCTTACTCTGCTCTTCCATTCAAGTGTAAGCATTCAAGATTCGGTGAAGGTTTCAGACGCATCCGTCTAGGCCTTAAATCGCTGTTTTGAGTGTTTATATGCGTATTTTATGTTGTTTTGACCCTAGGAGAGGCTTTAGGGACCTAAAAACGACCCTTTAAGATCATCCGTTTACTGTTTTTGCATACTTTGGGACGAACGATCGCGATCGTTGTACCTCTCCAGAATGCTATGACAGTGATAGGATATGTTCCTGATAGTCCCCTGTAGCTTCCCTTCAAGTTTCGTGCGATTCCGATATGATTTGCATGGTGAACGGGCGTGATGACTATAGAGCTGCGTAGAAGGACATAGGCAGATTACTTGGCTTTAGTGCGATTGATTTGCTTGTAGAGTTAGTAGTTGCATCTCTTCGAGTTCACTTCATTAGGATTGACACCCTAGTGAGTTTCCACGCCTCATCCGAGTCGCTTCCCCTGTATCGATAATTTTATGTTGATGCTTGAGAGCTATGCTATGGACGTCCGTCGCGACGACCCGCAAACATTAGCGCCGTTGCCGGGGAATGAATCTTAGGTGATGAGTGACCGAGTGCGTATTCAGGGTTTTCTTATTGTTCCAAAAGATAATTTCCATTCCATTTACATTTCAGTGAAGCATCTAGACAGGGGTTTAGTGCTTAGTGGAGTCTAGGGTCGATGGACTGGCTAGATCTACTCTTGAGAGATATAGGGAGTTGTGAGTGAGGTTGCTTTAAGCATTTTTTCTCTTCAAATTTCTTTGTATCGATTGAGTACTGATCCATCATCCGTTTTTTATCCTGTTTGTTTTGTTTGATTCATTTTCTTATGTTTTTTCATTTCTGTACTTAGGAGTAGGATAAGTAAATCACATTCCAGTCAGATTTGGGGCAAAAGATAGAGTCAAAAACACCAGAAAACCATAACTTTGGCAAAAAGGCCATAAGACTCTGAAACTAAAAAAATCTGACCAAACAGAGCTGAAATTGATTCAAATCACAAAGTGGTAGCACCAAACACTGGGAAATACTTGTCAGAGAGAGCCTGTAAAATTTCATCAGATTTGGCCTTTGTACTACGATCGCGATCGGTGTACCTCAGTGCCAGAATTGGACAAGATTTGACATGTGCCTTCCTGATAAGATTCTAAACAAGTTTGTCTAAAGCAACCACACCCAAAAACATCAAAAATCAAGGAAATTAGGCCACTTGGGTAAAACTAGCCTGACAAACCCAGAAACTGTAAAATCTTGACTTTTGGTGATCCAAATGCAAAAAGACTTGGGGGATAGCCTTAAAACATCAGTGTCTACAAGCATGCCAAATTTGGTCTAATTTGGGCCCCAAACTACGATCGCAATCTGTGTACCTAAGTGCCAGATTTTGACCAGATTTCATCTGTGGGATCCTCAAGTGTATACAAACATAAAAGTCTAAAGGAACTAGGGTCAAAAACCACAAAAGAATGGTCAAAACCACTGAATACAGATCCAAGTCAAAAACTGCTAAACTGACATAGAAATTGACTTTCAGTAGACCAAAACACATCAAAACTGAGAAGAAAGCATACAGAGGGATAGCCTGTACACAAGAAAATCCCAAATAGCTTTCATTTCCCAAAACAAACACCAAAATCAAGTCAAACTGATAAAATTCGAAAAACAGGCACTTCCAACCAAGAAATGATAAAAACTTGACTTTTTTGAGTCCAAATACAAAAGTGTCTGGCAGGTAGTCTTAAAATAGCCTAGTGAACAAGCTGGTAAAGTTTCATCTGATTTGGACCCAGAAGTACGATCGCGATCGATGTACCTCTGGCCCAGATCTAGCTCATTTTTTACCTGATCATAAACCTAGGTTACACAGGATACCAGGAGTTTTCAAAACTCAAATTGGATGTATTGTCAATAATCTGCAAGCAAAATTGTGTTAAGATCATTTTGAAGTGTTGAATCTGCTAACAGTTGGAATGATACAGTGATCTCATAGCTATCCAGTGTATTCATTTGCAGAGACCGGTCAAGTAACAGCCCATGCAGTCGCCGGAATTGAAAGATTTTTCCATCTCCACGTAAGAGGTTTGGATTCGGTCAGTAAATCCCACTTTCTTCATGTTTTTGAAATCGGGAAAACGAATCAACACCAGACACCTAAATTTAGCGGATCAAATGAGTGTCGCGTCAACGAAGGAGAGTGTAAACCAAGGGATATTACGCCCATTGGAACCGATCCTTGAAGAAGACATTTCCGATACTTCTTCAGAGAGATCTTTCGAGTGCTTCACAGAACACTTGGGGCAAATAAAACTAAACGAGAGAGAAAACATGGCAGCAAGACTATCAGACCCCTCGGCCACGCTAAAGCTGTTGTTCATCAAGTATCAATATGACAACAAGCAAGGTGCCAAGATATACAAAGACGGTATGGACCGCTACTGTGTGAAAATAGAAGATAGACCAAGCGAGTTCAGGGACTTAGTGCCTGTAAGCTATAGCGGAGACAGGTACCTAGATGACCAGGGTATCATGTATTTGGTAGTCCTAAATCCTAACATTGTAGACAAGTGGGGATTGATGGGCACAAAAGCCAAAATAGACGAGGAACATGAGGAAAGGGCTCCAACAATGAACTTACCGAATGTGAAATTAAGGCGAGAAAACGAAACGATGCGAATCAACACGGATAATGTCTACCTGGGGTTATACAAGTATAATAATGGAGAGCAAGATCTCTATTATAGATGCGAGGATCCTTACGCTGGGGAGATGACTGAGCGGAGAAGACTTTATGTCTTCACCTACACCGAGGGAGCGGAAATGAAAATTGCCACATATGAAAAGTATGGAAGACGATATGCAACAATCGACAAAAAAGAATTGGAGGGTTATACGTACTTTGGGGGACCACTTCACCATTACTATGTCACTCCAAGCCCTCTTAGAACAACACCTGCAAATATTGTGCCAGAACCGTTAACCACAGGCGGAGGGAGGACTCATGTAGCTGATTCTTTCAGTCGACCTCATTATTCGATGCCAAGCCCCATGGGAACGTTACATTCCAGAGAATCGATGGCTACGAATCGAGGTAGTACGGTTCCTATCTCTACACATACGGCTGTAGGTCCGACATTTGCAGCCATCCCATCACATTTGCCTCCTAGTAGTAGATTTGGGGCGGATGAGCCAACGAGAGCAACCTACGACCTCCCTGATGTACGAGAACGATTAAGTCGAGACGTGGGAGCAATGAGAGTGACCGCAGACCATAGACGGATCAGACCGTCCCAAGTAGCGAAGTGCATGCCAAAGAAGTATAGCGGCTCGGGGGATCCATATGCCCATGTATCGCTTTTCAAACAAGTCTTAAGAGCGGAACACATCATTGATTTCCATACTCAATGCAAGGGATTCGGGCTGACCTTGGAAGGGACGGTGTTGGGTTAAAGGCCCGTGTGCCCGGCTGCCCGTTGTTCAGCCGCCCATGTACAGCCATTCATTTACTCATTCATAATAACTATACTCATAACTACACATTGTAGTGTGAGTACCGCCCCGCCATACACTGTGTCTATCTCCTTCTTCGTGTTGGCTCTGTGTGTGTGTGCTCTCCGATCCCAACAAGTGGTATCAGAGCTTGGTAGTGAGAGCATTGAGAGCTTCATCATCATTGTTGAGTGTGTTGAAACTTGCTGCTGTTTCATTGCCGTTTTTCGGTTTCGCGCACACGCGCATTTCTAAAGAGCAGAAGGTTTTTCTGAGCTTGGCATTGGAAGGTTCAGCACTCCACGAGTATTTTCAGTAGGCGTCCTGGGGTTTAACCCCCCTTTCGGAGCCATTCGTGCCATCAGAAATCCCATCCGAGCTACAGACTAGGAGCTGCATTTTTCAGCTCTCTTTGGTAGTTTTCTGCTGCCAGAGCTTCCATAGCCATTACAGGTGCCATTGTTGTAGTGTCTTCCACTTACGTGAGCCCACAGCTCATTTGAGAGTGTGTAGCCTCTTCTTGGAGTAGCCTCATACACACAGATAGAGTGGGAGTTTGGCGACATTGTCTTCTTCGACTACAGGTAAAGGTACAGGTACGGGTACAGGTTACAGGTTACAGGTTACAGGGAGCTTTGGATACAGGTTTCTTCTGTGGTTACAAAACATGTATTTTGACTGTGGGACAGCCATGTATATGGTTGTGGTTTGAGTGGGAGCTTCTACTCTTCTGGGCAGTCTGTTTATGCGTGTTCTTGAGCTACAGGTTTACATCATCTATGTATGTTGATGGATGTGGATATGGCAGTTTGACAGACACTCTTTATGCATGATATTGTGGAGATTTGGTTCACTTATACATAGAGCGGGTTTGCTCTTGCTTGCAGTGTTGCGGTTTGAGTACGGACAGGTACTTGGTTGACAGTAGAGATTGGACTTCGTTGAGCTTGTGCATTGGTTATATGCTCACTTGGATCCATTTATGCTCACGGATTTGTGTAAGCTTGGTCAGCTTATGTCTCTATTGTGGTTATTCAGACATGGAGTATGTTTATGCCTCTATGATAGCTCATTGTTGATGCATTTTGTGGCACGGTTTGCCTAGGCCGGTTGAGTTACAGGTGTCACGGGTTTATGCATTTGTTTGTGGATTTCTACGTACGTTTTTTGACCATATAATGGGCTGATTTATACTCTATGCGTTTGCTCTTTGATTGAGCAGCAGGTGTTGTCAGATTTGCAACACTACTTTGTTGTGGCAGTTTGTTGGTTGGTTACAGGTTTCTCATTGTTGCATTCTTGTTGTAATGGGCACTAAAGAGGACACAGTTTTCAATATTGAGAAGTTGGATGGTGCTAACTTCTCATATTGGAAAGATCAGATTTGGGATGTCTTGGTGCAGAAGAAACAGATTCGACCTCTAAAGTTGCAGGGAGTTAAGCCAGAGAACATGGAGAGGGATGATTGGGAGGAGTTGGATGAGATGTGCAGGTCTACCATTAGGCTTTCCCTTTCAAAGTCTGTTTATTACAATGTGAAAGATGCACAGGGTGGAGCTTATGAGCTATGGCAGCGGATTTGCGATATGTATGATAAGCATTCGGCTGCTTCTATGGTGTATTGGATTAAAAAGCTTATTGATTTGCGAATGGAGGAAGGTGCTTCCATGAATGCGCATTTGAATGAGTTCAATACAATTTTCAGCCAACTTGTTACGCAGAAAATTACGTTTGAGGACAATGTAAAAGCTATGTTTTTACTTGTCACGTTGCCTGAGTCATGGGACACATTTAGGACAGCCATAAGTAACTCGGTTCCTGCGGATGAGTTGACAAGTACTAATGTGGAGTCTAGTCTTCTCACGGAAGAGATTAATCTAAAGAATAATGCAGGTAGTAAGTCTTCTAGTGCAATGGTTGTCAGAGGCAGGACTATGGACAAATATAAGTCCAACAGGGGTAAATCTAGAAGCAAGTCCCGTGGAGGCACAAGTAAAAAGGATGTGGAATGTTTTCATTGTGGTAGAAAAGGCCATTTCAAAAAGGATTGCTACAAGTGGAAAAAGGGAAAATGGAGATGGTAAGAAGAAAGACCATGATGCTAAGGACAAGCCTAAATCCAATGTCAAGATTGAGGAGTTAAATGCAACACAGGGAGATTGTAGCTCTCAAGATGACCATGTATGTGCTCCGACTAGTGCTACTAGTGAAGAGCTTGGTGATGTGTTGCTTGCATCCTATTTTGATGACGCTTTTCTTCTCACTCATGAGCGTAGTATGCCTATGGATTGGGTCATTGACAGTGGTGCTTCTTTTCACGTTACGCCTCATAGGTCGTGGTTTCATGACTATGATGCTTCGAGCACAGGTACTGTCAGGATTGCCGATGGGCGTTCTATGCAGATTCATGGCATTGGGGATATTCATTTGGCTATGCCAAACTCTACTACGTTTGTCTTGCAGCGTGTGCGTCATGTGCCAGCTCTTGCAAAAAGCTTGATTAGTGTGGGTCAGTTGGATTCACTTGGTTTCAATGTCTCTTTTGGTGATGGAGGTTGGAAGATCACTAAGGGCAGCCTTGTTTTGGTTAAAGGTGCTAAGAGGAATACGTTGTATTCCCTTTGTGTAGCTAGTGTGGCTGATCACATTGTGGGGATCACTGAGCAACCTCCTGCTTCTTTATGGCATCAGCGTTTGGGGCATATGTCACTGAAAGGTTTGAAGTTGTTGGCACATGCGGATTACATTCCCATTTCAGATTTTGGTGGTTTTGAGTTTTGTGAGCATTGCCTTTATGGTCGACATGCTCGGTCTTCTCATAAGAAAAGTGTTCCACACAGATCTTTGGAAAAGCTAGCTTTGGTGCATAGTGATGTATGTGGGCCGATGCCCAATGCTTCTCTTGGAGGTGCTATGTACTTTGTTACGTTCATTGATGATGCTAGCAGGAAGGTATGGGCATACCCCATTCGTAAGAAGGATATGGTGTTTGATATATTTAAGCAATGGTTGGCTCTTGTTGAGAACCAATCAGGTTGTAAGTTGAAGTGCTTACGTACGGACAATGGGGGTGAATTTATGTCTCATGCTTTCACAACATTATGTGTTGAGAAGGGTATACGGCGCGAGCTTAGTGCTCCCTATACACCTCCTCAAAATGGTGTGGCAGAGCGCATGAACAGGACTATACAGGAAAAAGTCCGTAGTATGCTTTCTATGGCTGGTTTGTCAAATGGATTTTGGGCTGAAGCTGTTGCCACTTCTGTGCATTTGATAAAACGTTCACCTAGTGTTCCTTTGGGCTTCAAAGTGCCTGAAGAGGTATGGACAGGTTTGCCACCTTCGTATGGTCACCTTCGTGTTTTTGGCTGTGAAGCTTATGTACATGTACCTAAGGCAAAACGCAACAAATTGGATCCAAAGAGCAAGAGATGTATCTTCTTGGGTTATGGTAGCTCTGGTGAGATGGGTTATCGATTGTGGGATCCTATTGACAGGAAGATTGTGCGCAGCCATGATGTTGTTTTTCATGAGGACTCTATGTATAGAGCATCACCGCGAACGGTTGAGGTTCGGCGTGTGATATTTGAGGAGGATGGTCATCGGTATGATGGTCCCATGGCTGCTCGTGGGCAGCCCATTGACCCTCAAGTGGGAGATCAGCCCTTGTTGGGAGATCATGTAGATGTGGGACAGCCAGATGCACCTCCTGCACAGTCTTTGAGGCGTTCAGAGCGGCGTGCAAGACAGCCTCAGCGTTTTGTGCCTTCTATGGATTATGTATTGTTGACTGATTGCGGGGAGCCATCATGTTATGATGAGGCCATGTCTAGTGTTGACAAGCTCAAGTGGGAGCAGGCTATGCAGTCAGAGATGGATTCGTTGATCCAAAATGAAACGTGGGAGCTTACTCCTTTGCCAAAGGGTAAGAAGGCACTACCATGCAAGTGGGTTTACAAGATAAAATTGTGTTCAATGGATGCAAAGCCTAGGTACAAAGCAAGGCTTGTGGCTAAAGGATTCAAGCAACAAAAGGGCATTGATTTTGACGAGATCTTCTCCCCAGTGGTGAAGATGTCTACTTTGCGTATGTTGTTTGCTTTGGTAGCTACAGAAGACATGGAGTTGAAGCAAATGGATGTAAAGGCAGCTTTCTTACATCCGGACTTGCACGAGGATTTGTACATGGAGCAACCAAGTGGGTTTGTTATTCATGGTTCAAAGAAGATGGTATGCCGGCTTCTTAAGACCTTGTATGGGCTGAAGCAATCATCTCGTGAATGGTATCGTAAGTTTGATGCATTCATGAGTTCATTGGGCTATGTACGCAGTTATGAGGACCCATGCCTCTATACTCGCAAGGCTGCAGATGGTAGTCTTATTGTTTTGGTTTTGTATGTGGATGACATGCTGATCACAGGGAAGTGTATTTCTGATGTGGATGCCTTGAAACATAGGCTACATGAGACCTTTTCCATGAAGGATCTTGGGGATGCCAGTCATATTTTGGGTATGCGGATCACTCGTGATCGTTCTCGCAAGATGCTCTTTCTTAGTCAGAAAGAGTACATTGACAGGGTGCTTGAGCGTTTTCATATGGAAGGGGGGAAGGCCATTAGTACCCCGTTGCCTCCATATGTAAAACTCAGCCATGATGACTGCCCTCAGACAGATTTGGAGACTACAGAGATGTCTCAGATTCCCTATGTGTCAGCTGTTGGTTCCTTGATGTATGCCATGGTGGCTACGCGTCCAGATCTTGCTCATGCAGTTGGTGTGGTTAGCAGGTACATGTCTAACCTGGGCAAGCGTCATTGGGATGCAGTGAGAGGTATTCTCAGATACTTGAGAGGGACTTCAGAGTTGTCCCTATGTTATGGTGAGAAGGATATGTCTGTTTGCGGATATACAGATTCAGACTATGCAGGGTCAGTGGACTCGAGGAAGTCTACTAGCGGCTATGTGTTCACAGTTGCAGGTGGACCGGTTTCGTGGGCATCACATTTACAGCCATGCGTTGCTTTGAGCACTACAGAGGCTGAATATATGGCTGCCACTGAGGCTGCCAAGGAGGCCGTATGGCTCTCACGACTAGTGGGAGATCTTGGTATGGCTGGTGATCCTCCGATTCTACATTGTGATAGCCAGAGTGCCATAGCGTTGGCACGGAATCCTGTCTTCCATGCGAAGACAAAGCACATTGAGGTGAGGTATCACTTCATACGAGAGGTGCTAGAGGACAAGCGCAGAGAGCTTGTCAAGGTACACACTGACGATAACCCTGCTGATCTACTCACGAAGTCGTTAGCCTCACAGCGGTTTGCACACTGTAGATCGCTGATGGGTATGGCTTGACTTCTTTTGCTGTACTTTGGCCACTTTAAAGGCACACTGCCTTTAAGTGGGAGATTGTTGGGTTAAAGGCCCATGTGCCCGGCTGCCCGTTGTTCAGCCGCCCATGTACAGCCATTCATTTACTCATTCATAATAACTATACTCATAACTACACATTGTAGTGTGAGTACCGCCCCGCCATACACTGTGTCTATCTCCTTCTTCATGTTGGCTCTCTGTGTGTGTGCTCTCCGATCCCAACTGACGGCCTTAACATGGTTTCAACCTTTAAACCCTGAAATTTTTCCGAATATTGAACATGTATTGCGCGAGTTCGCAGAAGAATTCTCAAAACGGGGTATAAAGCATAATACTGTATCGCAGATATATGCTTTTAAACAAAGGGAGAATGAAAAAGTGAAGGAATCGACATTGAGATTCAAGCAATACATTGAGAGATGCCCGAGAAGAGAATTACCACAGGACGAGAGATTGTATATGCTCTTCGTGGAAGGACTTAGGAATGAAACCTTGAAAAAGGACCTTCACTTGAAGGCCTGTAGCACATTTCAGCAGGTTACGAGGGAAGCATTATATCTTGTCGACAACTGCAAAGCATATGGGGAAGTGTCCGAGGATACTGATTCAATAGCCAGTGGCTCTTCATCGATTAAGAGCGAACCCTCTACCAAGAAAGATGCTCAGGCGTCCTTGATGCCGACAGCTGATCAATTGATAGAGGAGGTAACAAAGAGAATGCAACAACATGTGAGATCAAATCCGGTGATGAGACAGTCTCAGACGAGGAAGTGTGACGCCTGCGGGGGGGATCATCCGACGCCATGGTGCACACAACAGCCTAAAGCTCCAGTTGCGAGTGGACGAGTACTGAAATGGTGTGCCATAGAGCATAAATGGACGAATCATAGCACTGAAGAGTGTTTTTATAACAAAAATTTTGTGAGTAAAAGACCGTATGGACCTCCAGCAGGACCATCTCAACCACCTCCTCCAAGGTATCAAGTTGGACCAAATATGAATTTGGTAGCTAGAGCAGACAGACCTCAACCTGTGATTGGTCAACAACCTCCATTACCATAAGAAAATAGGGCCATGATTAGATACGGTCAACCTTGTGAAGCATCACCAGGAACAAATAGTACACTTAAAGTGTCTTATTACGAGGAACCAAACGAGCTTTACGCAATTGAACCCGAATCACAAATATACGCAGACGAAGCATATCAACCATGGGAAAATAGTGAGGGTATGGCACCACCAACGTATATAGCACAACCTTCGAGAGATCAATATTTGGTAGACGAGAGAACGTTAATGTTCATTGCGAACCAAAATTACAAACCAAGAGGATATCCCAATAGAACAGGACAACCTATGGGACCACCTCCTCAAAATCAACCAACAATTGGACAGTGCTATAGCTATGGAATTACGGATCATTGGGAGCGTAACTGTCCTTTCAAGGGCGAAAGAGTGAAAATTTTTGGGTTTTGCGACGGATGTGGCGTGAATCACATATTACCAGATTGCCCGAAGAATCCGGACAACAAGGAAAAAGTGACTATGAATATTGTGGGGGTGATACCAAGCGCTAGCAGCGGATCAGAAACCGATCCCATGATCCGAATCAACGCGATAACCAAAGCCCAAACCAAGGACTTAGGAAAAAACGAAACTTTGGAGGAAAAGGTCGAGTTGCCCATACCAACAGAAAATGAGAGTTTATCCGTTAGAACTCAGCGAAAATCCTGGAAGGCAAAACGAGACAGGATGAAAACGAGAAGGTTGAAAACGCAAATTGCCATGCAAAACGAGTTGCATGAAACAAGGGAACAACTCAAACAAGAGAGAGAGAGAGAGAGAGAGAGAGAGAGAGAGAGAGAGAGAGAGAGAGTAAGACAACTGAGGCCATCAACAAACCGAGGAAAGCGTCCTCAGGAGGATCAGTCTTGGTTGACAAAGTGCTAGAGCCGTTAGATGCTCTATTACAAGCATACGAAGCAAGGCTAAAAACAAAACCAAACCTTAGAGCAGAGATGGTTGACTTACCCTCAACCAGAAGTGGAAACGAAGCGCTTGGAAATGTGTAAACACCTCATTGAGACAGCCCAGGCGATGATGGAACCTGAGATAGCTAGAACCCCAGAACAAGAAGTATTGATTCACAAAGAGCGAGAAAAACTAAAAATCGATGAACCAAAACGATTAAACGAACCCAAGCCTGAAACAGTATTGCCACTGGATCATCGAGTTGTGCCAAACACGACTGATGACGCTAAATCAATGACGATGATGCAAATTCCAGAGATTGAAGAACAATGGCCACAACACTTATGGGAAACCATTAAAAACAGAAAGAATGGAAGCGTGACGTTACAATCTGCTCCAATTCTTGAAATTAACATGGATAACGTATTTTTTCTAGCCGATATACAATCGTTGTATAGGGATGCGGGAACGGAAATTTCGGTGCAAAGCAAAGCCCAATCCTTGAAAACCCTGCCTTCATTTATAGGTGAACATGAGGCACAATCAAAGATAAGGTTAGTTCCATCCCAGATAAGAACTATTCCAAATATGGTTGACTCAAAGAGTCTTCAAGAGATGTTGTTGACACCTAAAACATGCACCATCACGCTGTCTGAACTCTTGAGAGTCAAACCACATTTGTGGGAAGACATGGCAAAACATATGGAGCACAAGGGAGTAAAGATTCCTCTTCCGACAAACCCTCCGGGAGAAGAAAACAAACGGAGAAGTCAACCCAAAGCCCAACCAGTGCCCATAAACAAGGTCGGAGATTATTGCGAAGGAGAGGAGGGTAACACAACATTACCTGTTGAGTATCAGGATATAACAACAATGCTATCCTAGACAGTGGAGCTGGAGTGGCGATTGCTACAAAGCAAATCTGGGAGAAGTGGGGCCGTCCAGCTCTCAGGAAAACTAGAATGAAACTGCAACTCGCAGATGGGTATGTAGAGAGGCCGTTGGGGATCCTGGACCAAATAATTGTAACTTCGTGTGGAATTAACTATGAGCACACCTTTGCCGTGGTGGATTTCGGAAAAATGAACAACTTTGACATTATTTTGGGACGACCATTCATGCGTCAACTCAAAATGATACAGGATTGGGGTTACGATCAAATCTACCTAAGACACGAAGAACTAATCACGAAAATTGACATGAAGGATCACAGCTATAGAGACGTTGCGAAAACACCAGCGCAAGAATTTAATTCTACCACCGTAAATGAAAAAGAAATACCTACGTGGATGCAAACAAAAGCACATGTCTGGATGTGTGGAGCATCCGATTGTGGTGAGATAATCCGAGAGGAATGCGTTCTGGAAAGATCCGTTGAAGACGAGGCATATTTCTTAGAACCTTTCCCGGAACATTTATTTGAGCCATTCGGGTGGAATCAAATATTGTCAACCTTAGACGTATGTGTTAACAAATGCACACCTATGAAATTTTGTGACGAAGAAGGATACGACCTAGTGACGTTGCAAATGGATAGCGTTGTCCTTGACTCGGGATCAGAGAACGAGAAACAGGAGGAACCTCCACGTGAGACTGGGTGTAAACGAATAACTAATGAGGTATCTGTAGTGAACGATAGGATTCAAACAGAAGAGGAATTCATGGATTCACTATGTTGTGACCTTCCATCAATGGACAACGAAAACCAACTGATAGAGGTTGATGATGAAAGATCAAGCGCATCAGAGACGAACGAAAAATACAGGATGAGAGAGGACAGGTTTTACGAGTTTCATAACCAAAAACCTAGTCGATAGGAGCGGTATAAATCTAAGAGAGCCAAAAAATCAAGGGCGAATAAGCATAATCCGATGCCTCTTGTCAATGACAGAACGGGATATCTAAAGCTTGTCAAAGCTGAGGATTGTGTCAAAGACGAGGTCACTGGCCGGTTTACCAAAACTAAACCATGGGAAAACAACAAGAAGAACAGACACGAAAAGCGGATGACTAAGTCGCAAAAGGAATGAAAAACAGGGTCCGGAATGACCAAAACAGAGAGGAAAACAGAGTACAACAAGCTCAAGCGAACACTTAGAGACATATGGACGACCGACTTTGAAACAAATGAGGACACGAGTTCTGACAAGATAGATGCACCATCCCATCATAAGAAATATACCATACAAGATAGGAAAATCATAGTGCAACAACCTATGAGGGAATTGAAAGAACCGGGTACATCGTACGACGGTCCGGAAAAAGCCAAACGAATAGATCTAGCGAAGCCAGGAGAAGGTCCAAAACCTGCATATATTGCCACGGATCTTACTGATGAAGAGGAAAAGCTTTTGGTAGCTACTCTTAAACAATATAGAGATGTGTTTTCATGGTCGTACAAAGATCTTAAGGGGGTGGATCCTAGTATCTATCAACACACGATACCCCTTAAGAATGACGCAAAACCCAGCAGACAACGTCCCTATACTTACAATGAAACATTTGCTAAAAAGATCAAGGAGAAGATAGATAAACTTAAGGAGGCAGAGTTTATTTACGAAATTGAGCACACCGAGTGGGTTTCACCAATTGTGGTGGTCCCGAAGAAAAACGAAAAATTGAGAGTGTGTGTCAATCTCAAGAAAGTAAGCGCTGCTACAATTCGAGACAACTATCTCCAACCCATTACTGATCATGTAATAGAAAGGGTAGCAGGCAAAGAGGCTTACAGCTTCTTAGATGGCTTTTCGGGTTACAACCAACTCGCAATAAAGCCAAAGGATCAGCACAAAACGGCTTTCGCAACTGAATGGGGTATTTTTGCATTCCGAGTAATGGCTTTTGGCCTAACCAATGCACCAGCTACATTTAAGAGGCGAATGAGTCATGCTTTTAAAGAATATCTAAGACAATTCTTAGAAATTTACATGGATGACTTTTGTGTTCACTCCCTTGTAAGACTGGAGCACATAGAACACTTGACCAAGGTGTTCGAAAAATGCAGGCTGTATCGGATTTTCCTGAATCCAGAAAAATGTGTCTTCATGGTAAGACATGGCAAAATACTGGGACATATAGTGTCCAAAAACAGGATTTCGACAGACATGGAGAAGATCAGCGTCATTGTTGATCTACCACGACCAGTAAGGGTGAAAGAGGTACAGGCATTTATGGGTCATTGTGGGTATTATCGCAGATTTATCTACTCATACGCTATAATTGCAAAACCACTTTATGCGCTGATAACTAAATTTGAGTGGACAGAAGAGTGCGAGGAAGCTTTTCAAACGTTGAAGCAGAGATTAATTTCCGCTCCAATATTGAAAGCTCCGGATTGGGAAAAGATCTTTCACATTCACGTGGATGCATCAGCGTATGCAATAGGATGCATACTTGCATAACCTAGAGAGAACAACATGGATTTTCCAATAAGTTACTCCAGTAGACAATTGAACAATCACAGAGAAGAATTACATGACAACCGAGAGGGAGGGATTAGGTATGGTCTATGCGGTGAAAAAGTTTAGACACTACTTACTTTCCAATAAATTTGTATTCTTCGTTGATCACCAAGCACTGCTGTACTTAGTAAACAAACCTTGCAGTACGGGAAGGATTGTTCGATGGTTAATCATACTGCTTGAGTTTGATTTTACAGTAGTGGTCAAAAAAGGTACAACACACCAAAGAGCAGACCATTTATCTAGAATGATGCATGGAGAAAACCCTGTAGGAGTTGATGATGATCTACCAGATGCATATCTTTTCAACATAGAAATGGTTCCAAGATGGAGCGAGGACTTAATTCCTTTGCTGACTATCGGGTCTTTAAATATGACAAGACAACCATCTACCATTGCAACATCCAGATCATTGGTAATGTTGGCGGGCAGGCTATATAAACAGGGAACGGATCGAATCCTTAGGCTTTGTGTTGAATCTGACGAACGAGAATTGTACCTAAACCAGGCTCATATACAAACAATGGGAATTCACAATGGGCATGCACAGATGTACCAGAGATTGATGAGTGTGGGTGTGTATTGGCCAAAAATGAAACATAGTGTTCATATGCATGTCAAATCTTGTGTCAAATGCACGCTTCAAAAGCCAATAGAACACGCGACTCTATTCAGATTTTCTGTAGCACCCCGATGGAGTAACTACATCGTTGATTACCTCACCACCAGGATCCTGCCTGAGGGGATGAGTAGATCACGAATCAAAACAATCATGAAAGAGGCAAAAAACTATGTACTAATTGAGGACGCTCTTTACAAGAGGGGAAAGGACCATCAATTGAGAATGTGCGCAACTGAAGAGGAATACATTCCTATCTTAGAGCAAGCACACAGCGGACAAGCTGGTGGACATTTCTCAGCTGACAAAACTGCCAAAGCAATTCTTATTGTGGGCATATGGTGGCCTACACTATTCATGGATGCTGAAGAGTTTGTGAAACGATGTGATGAGTGCCAGAAAATGAAAATTCCGAGAGCGCGAGACGATATGCCCTTAAGGCCAATGATGGGGGCAAGAGCGTTTGCGAAATGGGGAATAGATTTTGTAGGACCGATAACGCCTCCGGGGTATAAAACGCACGCTCAATACATTATAGTGGCAACAGATTATCTAACAAAATGGGTGGAAGCTAAAGCAACAGCCAGAAATGATGCAAAAACGACATCACAGTTTTTGTACGAGAACATTTTCACCAGATATGGCTTACCAATTGAGCTCGTGAGCGATAGAGGCACTCACTTCATCAATGAAGTGATCGAATTCCTATTGGACAAATTCATGGTAATTCACAGGAAGTCCGCCCCCTATCACCCACAAGCGAACGGCCAAGCAGAAAGTACGAATAAAATTTTGGTGACAATTCTTACCAAAATTGTCGGCGAATCGAGAGCTGACTGGGATCAAAAGCTGCATTCAGCTTTATGGGCGTATCGAGTAGCTTACAAAACATCCATCAGAACGACTCCATTCAACATGGTTTATGGAATGCAAGCGATTTTGCCACTTGAATTCCTTATTCCCACACTTCGAGTCGCTAAACAATTAGAATGGACGGGCCATGAATTATCCAATCAGGTAGATGTCCTAGAAAAACTGGATGAAACTAGATTGAGAGCAGGTGCGTCAATCTACGCGCAAAAACGAAACATGAAATCATTCTTTGATCAACACGTAATCAGCAAGGAATTTGCTACTGGGGATTATGTTTTAATATATACCCTAAAACAACATTCCTGAAAACTCAAAAAGCGAGGGAATGGACCCTACGTGATTCATGACATATCATCTAGCGGTGCCATCAAACTTGCGACATTAGAGGGCGAAGAAATGCCTAACTGGATTAGTAGTTGCAGACTAAAGAAATACAACTTGCCACTAACCACAGAAATGCTTGCCAAAATACACGCTGCGAAGGAGCGCAAGAACAAAGCAAAAGAAACAAAATCTCAAGCGCAGGAGGAGGCCAAAGTCAGGATTTTAAAAAGAAAACAAGCATTACAACAACAACTAATTCCTACACCACCGGACATGACTCAAATTCCTTTATCTATCATTCAAACTAATGAGCAATGGGAAACAGGAATTGATGTTCGAATCAATGTCAAACTCCAGCATGGCAGGTATCAGCGAGCATTAATTGACACAGGTGCAAGAGTGAATGTGGTCAACTTCTCCACTTACAAGATGCTTACAGATGAACCACTCGTGCAATCCACACGTGATCTACGAGCGGCAAACGGTGCAACAATGCCAACGCTGGGAATAGTAAACTTACCAATCAATCTTGATGGAAATAATTACCCTCATCAATTTTTCGTAATGAAAGCCGGAGAAATCAGAGAATCAATATGTTTAGGAGTTCCATGGATGAGAACGTACAATGCAGTCACTGAATGGTCAGAACATGCGTTAAGGTACACACACGACTCTAACGTGTACATGACTCCATTCGCAAAAACAGATCACTCGTGGCCAAGTATCTCCATCGACAATAAGCAACCAGCTATTCAGCCAAAAACAACCCCAAAGGTTATTCAGAAGGTCTGGATCAGGAAATCATTGCTGACCAACAAACAGAGCAAGATATGGTTACCTAAGGGCAAACTCCTGATGGAAGCAGCATCATCTCCAAAACCTTCCGAACCTACTTCCAAGTGGAAATGGCAACCAAAAATGGATAACGCTAAAATGTATGAGCTCGAAAGGAGCACCAAAACTCAAAACACGAAGCCTGAATCTTCCAAATGGCACTGGAAACCGGTGAAAACTAGAGCCGAATCGATAACGATGCAGCAAACCACATATAAATGGGTTCCAAAAATAGTTACCGGCACAACACCAACAATCAAGGAAAGAGCAATTCAACTGCAAGCTCTCATGTTCCATAAACAGCTACCCTCGCCATCAAAAGCCACTGAACACTACATTCAGTTCCCACATCATGCAGAGCATATTGTTACCCAATGCATTGTCTCAAACATCAGGATAGGGCCACATGACACGGCCATGCATCGACACAGAGTTCAAAACCCATGCACATGCACCACCCTTCGTCCGGAACGACTCGGACAAGGAAGGGAGGAGTAACAATCAGGGCCATTAAGAGGTCCAATGTGTATATATTTACATAATGTGTGTGTTTTTTTCATTATTTGGAGTTTAGTTTTGAACAAATTCGATCAAAACCTGGCATTTTTAGCAGTTTCCTTTTTTGTATCATCCGACTAGCATAATAATGAGCTGTAATGACAAATCCGGAGCATTGGGATGCTTCTAGAGAAAATATATGCTTAGGGGTGAGTATAATAATTTTGGCTAAATTTTCGCCAGTTAATAAGTATTTTCATTTTATTGTGTTTGATTTTCGTTAATAAAACATCTAAAATTCAAAAAAATCTCGATCACAAGTGTCGGAATCAAGTTTTGGAAGCAAACGCCGAAGTATCATGATAAAATTATCAAGCATGGAAGATATGAAGCTAATCTGAAGATGTCAAATTTCGGCCTCAATGATCATGACTACATTTCGTCAAAATCGCATCAAACGGTCATACGACGCTGGAATGATGAACGGTTCGACCCACAAGAGGTATGCAGATTAAATCAAGATCAACGGTGAGAAAAATCAACCCTGTGTTATGAAAATCTCGGGAAGATATAGATCAGGTAGGCCAAATTCTAGCTCATTGTTCATTGTCACCTTTTGAGAGAGAAGGAGAGAGCTTTTTTGACCTAAAGAGAGCTGCCACGTTTCTACCCCGTACGGACGGTTGGAGCCAGCATTTCACACCAGATTTCACAGGTATGTTCCCTATTAAGCAAAGATCAAGTCTATTATGCATGCAAGCGCGAATCTTTGCACAAACGGGCGAAAGGATCGAATCAAAGTC
Source organism: Adiantum capillus-veneris (assembly GCF_014529385.1). Taxonomy (NCBI): domain Eukaryota; kingdom Viridiplantae; phylum Streptophyta; class Polypodiopsida; order Polypodiales; family Pteridaceae; genus Adiantum; species Adiantum capillus-veneris. The sequence goes on along the minus strand of NC_140932.1, from coordinate 106,404,246 downwards.
GAATGGGGTCAAAGAGGTCGAGGGCCCTTAGAGGCTTCCATACATAACTTTTTTCAGCCACAGAACACATCAATGTGCTCCCCACAAGGTCAGGAACAAATCCATGTGGTCAAAACCAAAGTTGGTGATGGTACACCGATCGCGATCGGTGCACCTCACTGACAAAAACTGAGACAGATTTTGCAAAACACCTCCCCTCAACCTCGCCTACAACCTGTTGGTGTCAAAACCAAATTTGGCCTCCATGGTACGATCGCGATCGATGTCCCCACTTATAGGTTTTGCAACTTTTGAGTTGGCCCATGCTTGGAACTCAGTTAAAAGTACACCCTCTTGAATTTTCAAGGAAAATGCACAAATTTTGCTCATAGAATGGGCCCAATTTGTCAAACACAACCCAAAAGGGAAAATTTGACCTACAACTACCCAAATCCGGTTAAAAATGATGATGGATGGTTTGGAAGGAACACTTGTCCGACTAAGGGTCAGGATAGTTGCAGAAAACCTCGGATGGATCTCAATATCTCCTACAAGTACAAATATGGTAATTTAGTCTCGTCTGATCACACAAAGCTAGAATTGGAGCCGAGGATCACTTAAGGATGCTGAAACATCACATGGATATCCAAGAAATGCGTGAAAAATGCACAAATCTGGAAAACCTCCTAAGACAGGGTATAAAGTGCTTGATAAGGTCAAAATCAGACAATGGAGTAAGCTGATAGTAGCAGAACATCATGGGAGCAGTGGGAGCTCCAGAACTAACTTCAACTAACTCCAGGATCCAACCAAAATTCATCAGGAAAACCAAATGTGGTTAGACTTAGTAAAATATGGTCAAATAGTGAAAAATTGCTCTAAATTGTTCATTTTCAGTCCAAACTTGAAAATAAATCATCAGTGGGCTAGGCAAGCATAGGAGATCATGACCATCTAGTTTCTCCCAAATTTGGCCTCTGTACTACGATCGCGATCGGTGTACCTCAAATCCAAAATTTGACCAAAACCTATCAGATCCCTTGTACACATCTTGTTCAAGTCACCATCCAAGTTTCAAGCCAATTGGACATCAATAACTCATAAAAAATCAGAGTCAGTCCAAAACTCCCTTGTAACCCAGAAATGGGACCTGTAAACTCAAAATTGGTCCAAAAGACACACAGAGTGGACCAAAATGACGCTCCAACTATCAGGAACCCACTCATATGATCAAATCCAAATTTGGCCTCTGTACTACGATCGCGATCGGTGTACCTCAGATCCAGAATTGGCTCAAATTTTTATCAGTCATAGCTCTAGCCTTCCTAGTCCCACTGGTGAAATATGGACAAGAATGGATGAAATTTGTTCAAGTTATGATCAGTTTTAACTTTTGAACTGTTTTTACTAAAAAGTCTAAATGCGATTGATTGCGAAAAGCAAATCCTGACAGCTTATGATTCTCCTGACACAGAATGCCTCGCCCAAAGAAAGACAGGCAGTGGACAACAGCACCATATGAAGTGGAGGAGCTTGCCACAAATGAGAAGGCTCACATCTCGGATGAAATACTGGCTCAAATCCCTGCCCACATCTTCATCTCGAAGTTTAAGGATGCTAATGGCGACTTGGTAAAGACAACTATCATGCCACGGGAGATATGGACTCTCCACCAAAAGCCGGAAGTAATAGAGGTTGTGCGGGCGATACACTTGGAACAAATTTTCAGATTACAGCCATGGGGAACAGATTACATGAGGGCCCACGAACTCATGAGTTCAATACAATATGATGGGCAGGCAATGCTCACAGACAAAGATGGGTCAAAGGTTAAAGTAAAGATCACGAAGGACATCATCAATGAAGCCTTGCATTTCCTCCCAGGACAACACGATTTGTTAGCAAAGACAAAGTCACTAGACAATGAGAAGTCATTCATCAAAGCGAAGGGGAACAAATACAAATACAAATACACTGACATGATCTACGGAGAGCTGGAATTGCCGATGAGATTGATATCTCAACATTTCAGAGTTCAAAAGCCTCCTCGCTACACCGAGCCGATCCTGCACATTGCAGTGGTCATGGCTTTAGCAACAGCCAAAAACAGAACCATCCGATGCGATTATGGTTCTTACATCTTGGAAAGCTTGGTCGAAGAAAATTTGAAAAGCTCGGCAAAAAACAAAACTACATGAGTGTAGGGCTGATGCTAACCAGAATAGCATACCAGGCTTTGGGAATGATCGAGGATTTGCCAGCAGCCAGCTCACAAACGGCCTTGATCTAGAAAGCTAAGCTGGTTGCACACTCTGTAAGGACAACACCTGGCGCTACATCATCGCTCTTAGCAAAGGCCACCAATAAAAGTTCTAGTGATGAAGAGAAAACGGAGACAGATGACGAAGGGAAGTCGCAAGAGTCTAAAGATAAAGTGCCTTCAGAGTTTGAGGAAAGTGAGGAGGAAGATTCAACAAAGCCGCTTGAGAGAAAACGAGGAGAGAGAAGTGCAATACCGCAGTCGGACATGCAAAAAGCATATGCGGAAGCCCAGAAAAGAGTCGAAGAAAGACGCGCCAAATTGCGGGCTGACAGACAGGCTCGAGCAGTGGAAATGCAACAGGCACAAAAACGAAGATTAGAAAGGGAAAGGCAAGAAAGGATAGAAAATGCAACTCACCTACGGCCTGAGAAGCAAAGACTGGAAGCGGAACAAAAGGCTTCTGAAGTGGACATATCCTCACAGTCCACGGAACAAACGAAGGAAAAAGAGCAGAATCAGACTGAACAGCTTAAGCAGATCCAGAGAGATAGGAATCTGGAAGTGCAACGTGCGGCGGATCTCACCCGCCAAAGAATAATCAGGATTCTAAAGAAAAGGAAAGCGGAAGCATCTGCTTCGCAACAAGGCGAGGAAACTTCCAAAAGGAGACATGTGCGAGAAAAAAATTGTCCGCCTCCTCCCTCGCCAAAATCACCTCCTCCCTCGCCTAGAAAATCACCTCCGCCATCACCCAAATCTCCACCTCCTCCCCCTTCTCCATCGAACAAAAAACAGCCAACTCCTCCCCCTTCAACCTCGCAAAAGGAAGGTTTACTACCTACAGAATCCATCGGATACCAAGAAGGATGCCAAGCAGTGACTGGTTTTGATTACAAGCAAACACTGCGAGAGTTAGAACGGCAATTCCAGTGTCAATATGTGGTGCTGACTAAAAAAGAAAGGCAGGTAAAGGAAGCCCGACAAAAGCAAGAATCAGGGCAAGAAGAGTTAGACAGCCTAAGAACACAACTAGAACGCACAACAGAGGAAAGAGACCTTGAGCGACAGCAGGCTCAGTCTCTGATCAAAGATTTGGTGGACGTCAGAACAGACCTGACTGCCAAAGAGAAAGAGTGTCAAGAGCTGACGGCCAGAGTCCAGAAAGCGACAGAGCAGCTTGCCTATGAAATTGCAAGATTTCAAAGGCTTAGCAACTCCTATAGCACTATCAAGGGCACTCTGACGGCTTTGATGGCTAATCAGGAACCTGCTGGAGCATTGGTCTCCACATTTGACAATGCCACATCAACGAACACTATAGCAGCGCTAAAAGCAGAGCTAGAGCATGAAAGGCTTCAAAGACAGCTGCTCGTATCAGGAATGGTGGCCCAGACAGCGGCAAACGAGTTAAAATTAAAAGAAGTGGAGTAGCAACTCGCTCAAGCAAGCGCTGAACTCCAGATTCAGAGACAGATCGGTGACATTGCTAAAGGAAAAAGAAGATCTGCTTGTCCAATAGCAGATCAAAGCAGACAAGGCACAGACTCAACCGCAACTGCTGCCTGGACACCATGCGACAGACTTGCTTGGAACCTCACACCAAGGGCAACAGGAGCAGGAATTTGAAGCACCCGATCTGGACATACGAGATGAACTCAGTGAAAGCATTCAGGACATGCCAGAGGGGCCAACCAAGGAATATATGCTCTATGAAAAGAAGATACTGGAGTCAGCAGCCCTGGCATATTTACAACCAGAAGAGCAGGTGGAAGGGTTTGGCCACGAATACCTCCCGTTTCCTCTGCTGTGCCATGAAGCGAATTTGTGGAAAGAAAAGATGCAGCCAGCCTTGCCACAAAACAAAGAAGGGAGTTACGAGGGCATTGCACTCACAGTGGAAGAAGCTCAGGTGCTTGTCGATGACCACCCCAAGTGGAGGCAGAAGTGGTTGGACAAAAGACCACAGGATCTAACAAATTACCACAACGCGCCTCAACATATAAAAATAGATCCTACATTCTGCCCTATCCCTCGACGACGCACTTGGAAAGATTTCACATCATGGAAGGGGTCAAGGCAGCACAAACTAAATTACCCGGTTCTGACAGCGCAGCAACCCCCTACAATGGTGTACATGGTCAGTACATTGAACTCAACAGTGACTTCGCTCCGGGATGTCCCCGATTTGGCCTGCCAGATGTTAGTAAAGATAGCCCGGATGATCGTCACCTGCATCCAAGTGTTTAAAGACACTGAAGGCGACGATCATCCGTGGAATCTATTCTTGGAAGGACACAGAGGCATCTGCTGGAATCTACAGGATTCACCGCCACGGCATATCTTGATGGCCATGTACTCCAGGCTAATGTACCTGCCATCAAACTACTTGCAAACGTTTGAAGAGGCCTTCGTCACAGGATTCTTCGAAATGGATTCAAGGATTTTCCATCCCATGGCGAAGGACCTCAAGGCAAGGTACGTGGCATACCAACACACATTATCAAAAAATCCATTCAGACAACACCAAGAAGCCCTCGAAGCCGTACTGCGAACAAGAAGCTTTTCCGCGACACTCGCTTCATTAGAGCCACATCAACGGCCAAAGCACTGAACATGCACGAGGGCGTGCAAGGATAAGGAAGGGGGGAATGTTTGGCGGAAGAGGCAATAGGCAGCCATGGTCAGAAGGACCATAATTTCCTGAGAAACCATTGTAAAATTCTTTTGTAAAGAAGCATCTCTAAGCCGGGAAATTGTCAAGGATGTATGATTATCCTTTTGGGAACAATTGTATATTAGAGAGCCAGTTTTAAGATTAGGGGCTTATGGCCGGACAAGCCATTTTGCAAAGACCTAATCTATAAAGGCCATTTTCTGTAAGTTTTGGATAATCTTTTTGGAGGAAAAACTGAGAAGACAGCGTACGAATGAGAGCTCCTTCTTGTTCAAACTTGTAATCTTCGCCAATGCGGCTACGGTAATCCAAATTCAGTTTTGTTTCTTGCATTGTGTTCCTCTTACTCTGCTCTTCCATTCAAGTGTAAGCATTCAAGATTCGGTGAAGGTTTCAGACGCATCCGTCTAGGCCTTAAATCGCTGTTTTGAGTGTTTATATGCGTATTTTATGTTGTTTTGACCCTAGGAGAGGCTTTAGGGACCTAAAAACGACCCTTTAAGATCATCCGTTTACTGTTTTTGCGTACTTTGGGACGAACGATCGCGATCGTTGTACCTCTTCAGAATGCTATGACAGTGATAGGATATGTTCCTGATAGTCCCCTGTAGCTTCCCTTCAAGTTTCGTGCGATTCCGATATGATTTGCATGGTGAACGGGCGTGATGACTGTAGAGCTGTGTAGAAGGACATAGGCAGATTACTTGGCTTTAGTGCGATTGATTTGCTTGTAGAGTTAGTAGTTGCATCTCTTCGAGTTCAATTCATTAGGATTGACACCCTAGTGAGTTTCCACGCCTCATCCGAGTCGCTTCCCCTCTATCGATAATTTTATGTTGATGCTTGAGAGCTATGCTATGGATGTCCGTCGCGGCGACCCGCAAACATTCTTCTTGGTGCAGCTCCTCCTCCACCAAGGCTCTTCAAGCCAGCGGCTCTGATACCACGTCAAAGTCGACAATGCAAAATCGTAGAGACCAAGGGGAGAGAGAGAGAGAGAGAGAGAGAGAGAGAGAGAGAGAGAGAGAGAGAGAGAGAGAGAGAGTCTCCTAAACCAATCAATCTTGGTAATGAATAACTCAATGTGTATACAATGGGGGTAAGGGGGTCACATATATATCCACCTAAGTAAATTTTCTTGGCGCATCTGTCGCACGTGTCAAAGCAAGGGACTTTCCATACACTATGTGCGAGCCACAAATGGCTGCAAGCACACAACCAGATTAATCTAGCAAGCTCAAGAGAGCACGGGTGTGTCACCCATCGCCCTATGCTCGCCTTTGTGGAGGATTCCTCACCGCGAAGAAGAGGGAGCTACCGCCGTGCCGCGCTCAACCGCCTCGCCGCCGTCGTGCCGTCGCAATGCGCTCTCTCTCTCTCTCTCTCTCTCTCTCTCTCTCTCTCTCTCGCACACACACACAAGGAGATGAAGAAGAAGATGGAGATGGAGCAAGAGCACTCTTCAATTGCACAAATGAGAGAATGAGTGATTTTTAGGTTTAAGTGACTTTTATATGAGTTCGCCCATTCACACTTGGGCGCCCATGCTTGTCCAACTCACCCCTTCAATGTTGCAGTTAGAGTGTGCCTCTCATCGGCAATCACTCTTACCCTTTTCCTATTGGCCGACAAGCTCCGGCCATGACTACTAGAAGTGGACGCCGGTGGTTAACATGCCCCCCTTCCTAATGTAGATTCCGTCCTCAGAAGCTATTGAGTTGAAGATCATTCATTGAGGTGAAAGAGCATTTGAGATGAATGTCCTTAGCCTTAATAAAAAGAAATTGACACAGTAATTGCATTCTTATATACAATTAAAAAGTATATGTTGTTGTAGGCAGACAAATTGATTGATAATAGAATATTAAACAATTTGTCAGCAATAAACATCAAATTATAATATAATCCAACGCATAAACAATTGTAAAGGTCAAAAACTAAACAAGTCTAGGGTCGCTAATTTAACGGCCGAAAGGCACTAGAGATCAACTATTAATACCATGGACAAGCTTCTAAGTTTTCTCTGGTGAATTAAGTTGTTTAACCGCGAGAGCCAATTATTTCATGTCTAAGGGCTGACTAGAGGCTATACCTAGAAGACCTTGTAGTTAAGCTACGATAAAAGGAATTGCTCATGAAATCATCGCCTGACTTATTTCCTTTTCTTTGACCCTCCAAAGTCTTTTCACGTTGATTCAATTTTGATGTTTGTGCTTATTTTGTATGCGTTAGGTTTTTTGCTTTTCAAGGAAAAGTGCCCACACTGGGAACCTCTAGGGCTCTAGTACCATAGGCGATACACGTGAGTGAAGTACGAAATCAAGCTGAGGTTTCTCTTTCCGCTTAAGATTTTACATTGTGGCACTTTGATTTTTTTTTTTCGTTTTCAGCATTTTAATTTTGTAATTTTGGGGGTCCATATAACACTGTTACCCTCCCCAGGCTCATCACATTAGTAAACTCCCTTTATAATACTTAATCTAAAGGTCAATAGGGACTAAGCCCACTAGAAAGCCCTAGTACATTGCACACAATGATGCTTAAATTGGATTAAGAATCTAAGTAACCATTGATTATTAGGAAGGCATTCCCCATGGTATTAAGAGAAGATCTCTAACGCCTAGCTTGGTCAAACTAGCTTAGTCGGACTTTTTGATTTTTAAACCTAGACAAGTGATTATGACAAAAAATTACATTGAATTTAATGTTTGATACTAAGCAAATGAGTTGAATATTATGCTACCAATCACAATTAAAACAGACAAACATGGATGCAAAAAAGATAAGGGGCAATGTAATGACAAGAAACACTTGTTTGTGTTGAAGATCGTGCTTGATTTGGAGAGTGAACAAGAGAAAGATTCCATGAAGGTCTAGTGGGACGAGGTACCAACCCTTATTGAATACAATTAAACAACATAAGGAACCCTAATCTAATTATTTGCACTCCCCCTAGAGACTCAAGGGAATAGGATATTGTAGAGATTGGGGGTGGACCCTAAGGCTAAGCCCTATCCTCGTCGTCGAGAAAAACAAAGTCATCATCCGTGAGACCATATGTGCCATCCGTGTAATCATGTACATTGTTTTCATCATTAGAGGCACCAATGTTTACTAAGAAGGTCACTAGACGCCTATAGTCATCTTGGTCAAGAGGGTAGTCTTGTGCAATCAAGGTGATGTCCTCTACTAAGTATGGATAAGTTGTGGTCAAGAGACGTATCAACCATTCTAATTCCTCGAAATTCCTCTCAAATGCTAGCGTACCTACCAAATCCCATTCACATGCAAGCACCGGGGAGACTATGTGAAACACTTGTGCAAAGTAAAGAGGGTACCTCTCACCCAAGGCAGGAGTGGATGACTCTAACGTACTAGCCATATCTGTACACGCAGATAGATGATGGTTAGAGTGAAAATATTACAAGGGTCGTGTCAAAAGGTTGTGTTCTTGTGCATAATGTGTTTTTATGATTTTGTGTTACGTATAGAACTTGTAGGTTTCCGGATTTTTGTTTGGTGGCTCTTGCTCTTTTACTTTTTTATTTTTGTCTTATGAGTATAAAGCTTTATATATACATTCCCTAAGATTGGAAGATTGAGAGGTCAGGGAGGAAGGTTGAGAGGGAAGCAAGTGAATGATGGATGTAGGCAAACACTCCCCCCTTCCTTGGGTAGATCATACCTTTTGGAATGATGTCGTCAACTTTTGAAACCAATTGTTCCAAGTTGTTATGGGTGAAGGCTTTAACCAATAGTTTTTGACCACCCTATGCGTTTCATCTAGTTGCAAGGGTGGTAAGGTAGTCTCCCATGATTTTATTTGCAACATTGTTGTAGGTGGTGAACTTACAACGGGAGGTGCAAACTCTTCCTTGCTTGTATGGATATGTACAATGGTAGGTGGGGGTTGTGTGGAAGCTTCTATTTCTGTATAGGAACTACATGAAGAGCAAGAAGCTTCATTTGCTTCCTTGTTCCTAAGCTAGGTGGAATAAATTGTTCTTTATTTGGTACCCAAACTAGCTCTGGAGCGGGGGTGTAGCATTGCATGAATTTTTTCTTTCCACGATTGTCAATTCATTTTGGAGCTATAGGATTAGGCTCACATGGGTCAGGTGACAGTTAAGAGCACAATTTACATTTTTGGCACCCAGATTTGATCATTTTCTTCATAGTAGCTTTGGGCTTCCAATAGTTTTTTGGAAATCCAACGCAATGTTTCTTTACATTTCTTGGGGTGAGTGGGACGTCTTTTACCAGGCTCCTGTCTTTGAGCACTAGCTATGGTTGCTAAAGAAGCTTTAGGGACCCACTTGTATGTTTTCTTTGTTATATTAGGATGGGTCTTGTGTGTCTCAAGCTTCATTTCAACTAAGCAGTTGAAGCTCTAGAGAGTTGGGCTATGGGGACATATGGTTCAACCTCTTGGACATGCAATGTTTTGGGTTTTATTTCCTTAAGAGGCAATATCTCAGGGACTATGGCTTGAGTGGTAGGGCTAAGAGTTGGTTTTTGCATTGTGACACCCCCAGTCCCCCAATCAATAGTGCATTTGGTGGCTACATCCACGTGCGTCCTAGGTTTATATTACCCTCCATAGTTCCAGCAGGCATGACCAAAAAGTCTTGAGCTACAACCTCATTGCCATAACTGACAGAAGTGTGACCACAGTTTTTTTCTTGTTGACACCCTTGACTTGGATAATACTCTCAGATAGAGGTGGCTTCCCTAACTGAGACCACACCCCATATGATAGCACATTATACTTAGCACCCGTGTCCAATAAGGCATTATATAGCACTTTTCCATAGGTGCTATTTAGCTCAATAGGGTATCGTAGAGGTGTGTCAGAGTCCAACCAATCATCCTCTGTTTCAACGTGGAATGCATGTGTAACTCCAATGTTATCCGCTCATTGGTGTCTTTTGCATTGTTGTTGCTCTTTAGCCTCAGCTTGAGCTTGTATCTTCTTCAATTTTGTTCGTGCCTTGGCTGCCTTTTTTTTAATGGATGGCACGTAGCTCCTCTTGGCTTAAAGGATCATAATATCTTTTACATTTGCTCACATTGAGGAATCCAATGGTTTCAACTCCATCAAGAGTCTCCACATGAATGGTACCTTGTGGGGTGATTTCACATACTTTATATGGTCCTTTTTCCGCATATTTTAACTTTTTCTTTTTGTTACGCACTCCATACATAAGGACGCTATCACCAACATTGATATCTTTGTTCTTTAGATGACGGTCAAACCATTTCTTCCTTCTATCTTTCTCCACAAGTGCATTTTACACAGCCAATTGTCATTCTTCATCTAACCTCTCAAGGATGTATAAGCGCTCAACTAAAGGGCTACCATCCCAACCTTCTTGTGAAGATACACGCAAACTAACTCCCATGGCCGCATAGCTGCTTCTTGGCCATATACCATTTTGAATGGTGTACAACTAATAGCCACTTTGTAAGAAGTACGATAAGCCCATAGAGCTTATGTAAGCTTTAAATCCCAATTTGTACGATGAGCCTCAATTGTCTTTGTCAAAATAGATTAATCTAGCAAGCTCAAGAGAGCAAGGGTGTGTCACTCACCGCCCTACGCTCGCCTTCGTGGAGGATTCCTCACCACGAAGAAGATAGAGCTACTGGCGTGCCATGCTCAACCGCCTCGTCGCCGTGCCGTCGCAATGCTCGATCACACACACTCTCTCTCTCTCTCATGCACACACACACACACAAGGAGATGAAGAAGAAGATGGAGATGGAGCAAGAACACTCTTCAATTGCACAAATGAGAGAATGAGTGATTTTTAGGTTTAGGTGACTTTTATATGAGCTCGCCCATTCACACTTGGGCGCCCATGCTTAGCCAACTGACCCTTGAATGTTCGAGTTAGAGTGCGTCTCTCATCGGCGATCACTCTTACCCTTTACCTATTGGACCGAGAAGCCCAGCCCATGACTACTAGAAGTGGACGTCGGTGGTTAACATTCCCCCCTTCTTGATGTAGATTTCGTCCTCGAAATTTAACAGTGCAGCATATCGGGATCCACGATAGGAGTACATGTAGCACAAGAAAAACAATATTGTGAAAGCTCAAAGGCAGCATGTGCAGGCATGCAATAAGTGAAATGCATACATGATATTTTAGAAAATGCAATAAAAAATCATGAATTGTAACATTGACAACTAGAACAAGCGTAGTACCTGAATGAAATGCAGTTGAGTTAAGGTCTATTAGGTTGACTCTAAGAGAAGTCCACAAGAGCTAGGGCTAAAGTAAGTACTAGATTGACCAACATTAATTAAAAAATATCGACTAAAGAGTAGTTAACCCGAGGAATGCTCGTCAAGGTCTAAAGACTAGTGATGTTGTCACTTATACCACTTAAGTGTGATCAACATAAAATGCAAGGAAATTTGTGTTATTTTCTTTCTCTTTTCTCTTTTTTATTTATTTATTGTTGTTGTCATAGTTGTTACAAGTAGCTGGGGGACTCGAGGTCTCAAATACCAGCAACTGGGAGACTCGAGGCCTCAAATACCAGCTTGAGCATAAACTAGCCGGGAGACTCGAGGTCTCAAATACTATCTTAACACATGGACTTCCACAACACAAGTCACACTTAGGTGGAATAAGCTAGAGAGAACTATATCCTCATAGCCTAAAACATTAATAATGTTACTACAATTAATAGACTATTAAAGTCAGCAATTAAGTGGCCTAGTTTAGCCTAAGGTCCTGACACCTACTTAAAGCCAACTAATAGATCAAACTCAAAGAGAAGAATAAGGTACTAGAAGTTTGAAAAAATTATAGTATCTAAATTGGCAATGTCACAACTTCATAAATTTAATGCATTGTTAGAAACTCATGAAATGACAAGATGCAAACATGTAATTGTGGAAAGCATAGATAAGAAGGAAGTAGTACACTTGATATAATGGAGAACATCCGTTGTAACATGTAAACATCCATTGTCGTTGTCCTTCAAAGGCATCCTTATGTAGTCACAAACTGCACAATAGTCACCACCAAACATCTACCTTCCAGAGGCACATCAATGAGAAAAAAGAACTTTGCTAATCATTAAACTCTAAAATAGAAACACTCCTATGGTACTAATCCTACCTACCATCCATCACTCGAGTGATGAGGATCAAAGTAAGTGGAGGTTGGAGATCTCGATCGGTAGCTCTAAAGCTAAACCACCATCCTCATCATCAAGGTAGGTGTAATCCTCTTTGGTAAGGCCGTGTGTCTCGTCTGTCAAATCACCATTATGGTCCTTGTCCTCTTCCGTGCAGAATAGTATTAGGAATGTCACGAGGCATGTATACTCATCATGGGCAAAAGTGCAAACTTGGGCAATTGGGAAAACTTCCTGGATAGAATAGGAATCCGTCGTAGTCAAGAGGCGGACCAGCCACTCTAACTCCTCAACATTTCTCTCACAAGCAAGTGTTTCAACCGAATCCCAATCAGATGAGGATAACATAAATGTATTACTTGAGACATGTAAAAAGAATATTCGTAAGAATCAGTCATATTTGTGAACACAGATAGAGGATGGTTAGGTGTTTGATGGCATAGGTTTCTGTTTTAGTGTACTTGATGTGACATGTGTAGGTCTGGGTCAATGATTTTGACTTGTATTGTGCACACTTGTTTGCTAATTGCTCTTGCTCTTTACTCCTTTTTTTGTTTGAAACTAGGGTGGTTAGTTACTATATGTCTATATATACACAATCCCTGAAATCCGAAAGCTCAAGGGTCAGGGAAAGAAGGATAAGAAGGAAATAATTCAATAGGCTAACATGAATGAAGACTTCCCCATTCCTTGGGTAGATCATACTTTAAAAGGATGTCATCACCTTTTGGAACTAGTTATTCCAATTGGTAATAGGTGAGGATTTTAGCCAATAGTTCTCTAACCTTGGGTGCCTCATTGAGTTGCAAGGGTGGTAAGGTACTCTCCCATGAACGAACTTGAAGTAGTGCATCAGGTAATAATTGAACAATGGAGGTGTTGAATCTTTTGTAGCTTCATGGAGGCTGCCTATGGTAGGTGGGAGTTGTATAGAAGCTTTTACCTCTATGGATGCATTACATGAGGAGCTAGTAGCTTCATGGAACTCCCCCTTTCCTGAGCCAATCCGAATAGATTGGTTTTGCCTTGGAACCCAAACTAGCTCTGGAATAGGTGTGTAGCATTCTGTGATCTTTTCCTTCCCACGATCTTCATCGGCTTTGGAATCACAAGGTTTGACTCACATGGTTTCATAGTGGATAGGAAAGGACACGATTTACGTTTAGGTACCCAAATGCGATCATTTACATCATAGTAGCCTTGGGCTTCTAATAGTTGTTTGAGAATCCAACATGATTTGGTTTTCACCTTCTTAACCTGAGTAGATGTCTTCCTTTGAGGTTTCCTTTATAAATTAACTTAAACCATAGGGGGGTCCGATAACGATACCTTGGGGAGTCATTGATATGTACCTTTGGTCAAATCACGTGGAGCCTTTGATGTAGCTCTATCGTAGCCATGGAAGTTGAACTTTTAGGGGATTGTGCTACTGGCAAGGATGTTGTGACTTTTTGGATAGGCAATATTTTGTTTGTTTTTTGTGTTATGAAGAGGTGAGATTTCAGGTTTTATTCCTTGAGTTGTAGGGCCATGAGTTGGTTTCTGTATCGTGATACTCTCGGTCTCCCAATCGATATTACATTTGACTGCAGACATCCATTTGCGCCCCAGGTTTATATTACCCTCCACAGTACCAACAGGCATGACCAAAAAGCTTTGAACCACGGTTCCATTGTCATCAATAACAAGAGTGTGTAGGATTCCAAAAACAGTGGTCTTCTTCTTATTGACACCCTTGACTTGGATGGTACTTGTGGATAGGGGTGGTTTTAATAGCTGACACCAAACTCCATAGGATAACAAATTATGTTGAGCTCCTGTATCCAATAATGCGTTATATAGTACTCTCCCATAGAGGCTATTTAGTTCAATTGGATATCATAGAGGTGGTTGAGATTCCCATAATCATCATTAGTGTCTTCAAAAAACGATTCCGTGATTCCCAGATTAGCCTCTCGTTGGCGTTTAAGACATTGTTGTATTTCTCGAGCCTCAACTCTTGCTTGGATCTTTTTAAGCTTTGCCTGTTCTTTGGCTGCTTTCTTTTGATGGATGGCTTGTAAGTCTTCTTGGCTTAGAGGATCATAGTACCTTTTGAATTTACTCCCACTGAGGAATCCAATGATTTCAACTCCATCTAGAGTCTCCACACGAATGGTACCTTGCGGGGTAATTTCACACACTCGATATGGTACTTTTTCTGCATTATTCAACTTTTTCTTTTCATATATTCTAGCACGCACATTTGCTCGATATCGTTGCCTCTTATATCTCTTACTCTTCTCATCCAAATTTTGATTATAGACAATCTCTAATGAAGAGTCACTAGATGAATCTCTACTTGTGTCTTCTACTCCCTTGGATAGATTATCATCAAGGGTACCACTGGGCCCTGAATGGTTTGTCTCCACATTTGCACTAAGATTTAACTCAGATTCTTCGTCCTCAGAGTCAATTTCACTTGATGATTCTGACCCCAAATCGTGTGGGCTATAGTCTTGTGAGACGCTACTGGTTCCAATGTCGGTCAAACCTTCATCTTGTAGGTCATCAGAAGCTATATGCATTGCTTCTAGCATATTTAAGGGCACAAGTGGTGGCATTTCATCCCCCTCATGTGTTACCTAGGTTGTCCCCCTGTTTCCCCAAGTGTCTATGTTTGTTGCTAAGTGGACCCAATTCACATTGTCCGACTCAGTCATCCCAGATAGTACATCCATATAAGGAGAATCTTCCCCAACATCAGTGTCCACTTTACATGTGTAACAATACTAGAATGGGGCCGAGTGAACTGTGGTGTCAAATCTATGATCAATTATAAACCTGTTTCCTAGAGGATGTGCTCGACCAGTTATAAGATCCACTTGAATGACAGAATCTTGGAACTGCAAGTAGACATAATTTTTAGACCAGTCATGCACCATTTTTTCTTCCCTCATGAAGGGACGCCCTAAGATCATCTCAGATGCCATAGTGTGCCTGGAGAAATCCATAACAATGAAGGTATTTCTTATTTATGTCCAAAGACCTTGATCTTGAGATCTTCTAGCATCCCGATAGGTTTAACAATAGACCCATTGGCCATCTTTACTACTATGGTTGTAGTCCCAAGGTGAGGTCTTCCCATAGTTTCCCAACAATTTTTAGTCACAATGCTAACCCTAGCACCACCATCAAGGATTCTCTTCCCAGTTAATCCCTTGGTAGTGATTGGTATGGTTGCATTGGATTCATCGCCCTCAAAGTATTGTCCCAACTTGTTAACATGTATTTCTACAACAGGGTTCTCATCTAGGTTGGGTTGTGGATCTAAGTGTTCCTCCTCTATTGGCATCTCCCTAGCTCCATCCATCTGTGCAAATTGTGGTAGCCGGACCTTCAGTTATCGATTGAGGAAAGCTCGAAGAGCTAAGAATAACTCAGGGTCTCCATATAGTTTGGACATGATGGTGGTTCTAACTTCTGAAGCCATGAAATCCATCAATTTGGCACTGTTTTATGGCACCTTTTGGGCTTCAGTCCCTTGACGTGGGGAAGGTGGGATATCCATTTCTTTGATAGGGTTAGGTAGTCCCTCTGTAAACATTCTTTCCAACAAGAATTGAGTACGCCCACTTTCCCATGACTTTAAGTCACTTTCTTCTTGGATGACACTAGGTATGGCTAGGGGTCTATGGACTTTGTGAGGTTGTTGTTGCGTAGGGAACAATGTGTCTGTAATCTGGATCTGCTAGGTGCTGGTTCTAGATCCCTGGGATCTTCTACCAAACTCCTTAATTGCTTGACTCGCTCGATCTCCTCTGTAGGGTTTGGATAATTCCTATCTTCTTCTTGGATCCTGGCCATTGTGGCTCATGATGATCTTCCTTGTTGGTTTTTCTTAGTGGTCATTTGATTCCATTTTTCACCTGAATCAGAATCTCTTCAGGTCATTCATATATACGGGGTCGTCACCAGTCCCTATGTTGGTCTTTGAACTGGGGTCTAACTTCGCTGCTTTTTGCGATATCTTTCTTCACATTTTCTTCTTTTTCTGAGATTGGGCAATTGATGCCGTGTCTCTTTCCTCAAGAATATAATTTTGTTTTTGGAGCATCGATCGTGTGAGTACGTTACTGGTACCACATGTGTACTTTGTGATGGCTCCTCGATAACCTCAATCAAGTTTAATGGCGTGATCTTTGGCGCATTTGAATTATTCAGACATTGGGAAATCAAATTATCTATGCCACATTGATTACACATGAGTATCGGCATTGTAGACGTGATCGCTTGATTGGTTTGCATTAGTGTGGCATTCTTTTGTAGCCTAATAGGACACTTGGCTACACGATGTGGACCTCCACACTCGTAGCATTGAAGGCCTCTTGCAACAAGAGCAGCTACTTGATAGACAGGTTTGACTTGTCCCCAATAGTCCTCCATGTAGTATTGTGGACTTTCTTCAAGCGCATCAATCCCATAGGCAATATTAAGGTGTATATCTTGCTCACAGCCTTCCAAACAAGCAATAGATACTCACAATCCACTTGATTCACATGAGTGATTCTCGCATGTGGTGGTTGAGGTCTTAGCAATGGAGGTGGTAAGGGTGTTACTTGAACAACATTTTGGGCTCTAGGGACCATGTGTTGTGACGTTTGTTCAAGAGGTGGGGCTGGCATCAATGCAGGCACTCAAGGTGTGTTTGTCCATGCTAAGGTTGGTCTATTGGTCATCATGCGCTTAAATACTATGCAATCCTTAGCTTGATGACCATACCTCCCACAAGCATTGCAATTCCCATTGAATTTTACTCTAAAAGTAGGGCATTCACTGGTACTATGTGGACCATAGCATACTGAGCACCATTGTTGCTCCCTTCTTGGACACATATGATTGTTTTGTGGAGCACAATTGTCTCTAAGACTCTCTTGAATGGCCTTGGTGAGATCTGCTAAGTCGTCTTAGATATCTTTGGCTCCTTAGCAATAGGCTTTAGGGTCATTGGCTGATGCCCCAATGCTTGCGAGCTAGTAGATTTAGGCTCAATAGACACTCTTTCTCCTTGAATCGTTAAATTATCCTCCAATTGGATCGCATTGGTGGTGACTGCTTCCCAAGTGATGATACCTCTAATGACTAGGCCATTGTAGATATCCTCATGTCGTAATCCCCTACTGAATCTATCAAGCAATTGGTTATTATTGAAGCACTCATTTGGATTACACTGAGAATTTAAATGCTTCAAGCGACTAATAAAGTCTCTCATCGACTCTCCTTCCTCTCGTTGGGCTTTCTAGAGCTGAGAGGCTACACCCCAAAGCACTCCCTCTCGTATGTATTCTTTCAAGAACAGTCTCCTAAGTAGGGTAAATCGTTTTTTCTTCCACCCTTAGGGTTTATAACATCAGCCTCCCACTTAAGGTTAGGCTTAAAGCATTACTCCTGAGGTCATTGTGTTCTCCTAGAGAATCACATATTTGTTTAAACACTTCGATATGCTTTCTCACATCCCCGTCTCCACTAAATTTTTGTGTGAGCTTGGCTATTTGTACTGCTTTACTTCTAGGCTCTCTATCAGGCGTATTACGCATATTCTCAGCAATAGATTGACCGATGGTTTGGGCAAATGCTGCCAAATCTCCTAAATAAGCAGGTATAGTGGCCACAAGTGCAGGCGCTCCTGGAACTACATGTGGGATGGGAGTTGGCCTTGGCCTTGGCATACGCGCGGCCCTCGGGTCCCATACCTCGTAAGGTGGTGTACCATGTGGTGGTCCCAAGTTCACAGGTGTGGCCCTAGGCATAGCCGGTGCTGGATATGACATGTTATTGCTAAATGGTATGGACCCACTTGAATAAGAGCTCGGATAATGCCATTGTGGAGTGTAAGCTCTTGGCATAATTGGGGGTGTGGGCGCTACGTGGGCATGAGGTGCGATAGGTACATAGGCTTGATGCATACCCCTGTAGGTATTGTTGGGGGCATTGTGCTACTAGGTAGCGGTGCAATGCTAACAAACGAGGTCCAAGGTGTACTTTTTGTACTCATGACCGGAGTAGGTATCGTAGCCGTAGTGTCTTCGAGAGACAGATAATCTAGATTTGGAAAAGTAAAGCTACTACTTGTGGGTTCAGATTGTACCGAAACTCCATGTGACACAATATATGAAGGGTCCGTTGGACTCACTGAAGGAGTTTTCATCTATGATAGTGCCGGTTGTTTGGCCTTGCCCGTATCCAAGAATCTCATAAGGCCCGTTGAAGGAACGTTAATTTCCCTCGGTTTTGCCTCTTTGATTGGATGATGCTATGGATGACATTGCAGACCATCTGTTGCCGCTCCTCTAGACTTGTAGTGCTAGAAGTAGATTGTACAACTTCTAACCAACCTATATGGTATGTGTAACCCGTGTACAGGTCAGTCAAGGTTTCGGTTTGTAGGTCATATTCCCAATTTTTGTTGAGAAATAACCGCGGCGTACTAGAGGTTTCCCTTGAGGTGGAAGCATTCTTGTTCCACGCAGTTTGACGCACATTGCCTACTAACTCAGGAGCACTCGACTGCTCGATTGCTATGCCTATTGTCCCAGGGGTCCCTTCATGGCTCGGCATTGTTCTAGGAATCTTTCCATTTCCCTCTCCCTAGCCGCTTGCATATAGCGCTCAACTTCTTGCACCTCCGCAAGACTCCTACCATCGGGTAGTAGAACTTCAGGGGGTGATTGCTTTGCAGGGTCTTCCATGAAAGCATGGGGGTAATATATCGACGTGGACACTCTTGGGGAGTATAGGCTCCCCCTGAGATACCAAAGGAGAATCTACCTCTCCCTCACCTTCGTTAACTTCACTAGCCGTAGGTTCAGAGCGAGTAGCTCTACTAAAGGTTTCTATAAAGCGACTAAACACACTAGATCTAAGTTGTGGGGCCCAGACAGGTACGTTTTTGTTTACTTGCTCGGGGTTTGGTGTAGGATGCCCTTCCATAATATCGTAATCAGATGAAGAGTCACTAGCCGCTATGTTTGGGTCTTGGGTTGTACTACCTTGGGTCCCCGCCGAGGGCCCATAACCTAAGGTAGGTGGGTATTGAGAACCCGTGTAAGTCGAAGTGCTCGCTAGTTGCTTGGCCTCTAGTTTTGTTTTTTAATTTTCATCCCGTTTTCACTCCTTTTTTTCATGTTTTTTAATGTCTTTTTTATGATCGGTTTTTGGATTAGAGCGTGTGATAGCTCGAAACTAGCGTATCGCTCAGGGGGTCGTGATGTGCTTTACAGCATAGCATTCGATTACCCGAAGCACCGATGGTCCTCAAAAGGGTCGATTTTTACTTAGGCGTGATGCTAAAATAAGTAAGTCCAAAGGGTGACTGAGGCCTGAGCTTGGGCTTGGGGAATGTTCCCGATCCCAATCCTTCCTTTTATTTATTTATTTATTTATTATTATTTTTTTGTTGGATAAGGTCGCCGTGGTCGCGTCGCACGCACGCACACACACACACCTAACCCACCTACTTGCAACTAACAGAGCTACTGTTACACACTGTTTAACACAGTACTACCGCAACTAATTAACTAACATATCTACTTACTGCACCTTATAGATCTAACCTTATAGATCTAATATCTTAAATCTAACACCTTATCAACAGAAAACAATACATTGCAACAAAAAAACTAACACCTTATTAATAGAAAACAGTACACTACAGCAAAAACAAAGTTCACAAATCCTTCTCAACAGCCACACACCTTCTTTCTCTACCTTTCCTACATCTCATATTGCACCACAAAGCAGCATAGAGTGCTATTCGAGCTTTGTGCAGGGCATCTCCCCGGAAACGGTGCCAAAAATGTGTGTATCTGTCGCACGTGTCAAAGCAAGGGACTTGCCGTACACTGTGTGCGAGCCACAAATGGCTGCAAGCACACGACCAGATTAATCTAGCAAGCTCAAGACAGCAAGGGTGTGTCACTCACCGCCCTACGCTCGCCTTCGTGGAGGATTCCTCGCAATGAAGAAGAGGGAGCTACCGCCGTGCCATGCTCAACCGCCTTGCCACCGCCGTGCCATTGCAATGCTCTCTCTCTCTCTCTCTCTCTCTCTGTGTGTGTCTCATGCATACACACACACACACACACACACACGGAGATGAAGAAGAAGATGGAGATGGAGCAAGAGCACTCTTCAATTGCACAAATGAGAGAATGAGTGATTTTTAGGTTTATGTGACTTTTATATGAGCTCTCCCATTCACACTTGGGCGCCCATGCTTAGCCAACTAACCCTTGAATGTTCTAGTTAGAGTGCGCCTCTCATCAGCGATCACTCTTATGCTTTTCCTATTGGACCGACAAGCCCGACCCATGACTACTAGAAGTGGACGCCGGTGGTTAACATTGCCCTACCCAAACTTTGACAAATAAGTAAACTAAATATCTAAAAGCCAAAATAAATAATGGGATCACTTTCGGTAATTCACTTGAGATGCCAAAACTCTAACATTTCTTTGGTTTCTAAAACAAGAGATTACCTGCCGTGAGGTTCTCTTAGCAAATTTAACATATTCCATTATTAGTTGCTTGATAGTGAGGCTATGCATGCCTTCTATAGACAAAAATCATCATTTGGAATGCATGCACCTTGTGCATATAACCAATGATATAGGGTTCCCACCATTGCAGTTATATGCAATGAACACAAGCAAATATACCAGCCTCAACTATTATTTAGTAGAAGGTTACAACTATGGGTAACCCCTGCAACAACTTCAACAGGAGAAGCATCAAGAAAAATCATTGAAAACTAACAAGATGGCACCTCGTCTTAACATAGTAGCTGGTGTTATAGCCAAAGCATAAACAATGACAGGGTGGAATGAATTCCACTTATCTGGCACACCATGCATGCCAATCTGAAAAATAAAGTGATAATCTTGTGGATCCGATACCATACATGCCTTGCACAAAATGTGATGACATGGATCCATCACAATTCATCGTTTCCATACGTAAAATGTGAGCTTATATTCCAAGATTGCTAATTCCCCAAATCTGTGTGCCGTTGCTCTTGGTTCTAAATCAATGGGAAGTAGATTGGCACCGGGGTAGAAATTGCTTCTCATTAAGTCTTTCAAAGCACTTTGCTTTGCACAACCAGAAATCTTATTCAAATTAAAGATTAAAACATAGAAAAACAAGAAGAACTTGAAATTGTCTAACCCTATCGGCCCTCTGTGGCTAATTGTCTTGAAATTCAAAAGTAAAGGCTCACTTGAGAGTGAATTTTAGTTTGAGTTTGTTGTTCGTGTTTGAATATGGCTCATAGCCATGTATGCTAATAGGTTGAGAAGTGTCATACGTACCATGTATGCCCGCTTGGCTTGGCTCATACTTACACCCAGTGAAATACCATTTAGACACATTGCAAATTTCCCCCCAAGCTCGTATGTTGATAGCATATTCGAGCCTTTGTGTTCAATGGCTGCTCTTGTCGATATATAGATATCACGACAACATAAAATTGACCTTGCCAACTCTTTAAAGATAATCAACCTTGTTGAATTATGCGTCGTGTTGAGAATCATAAAAGTAACTTAGATTGCTAAATGTTGAAAGGAGATAGCTCAGGAAATGTAGCTATCAAACTTCATCTGAGTGCAAAAACTTTCTTGACCGAAGCAACTTTTGCTTGTCAAGCTAGCTTTGTAGAAAATTTTGCAAGATTTAAGAAGTTCAAAATTGTAAACTGTAAATTTAACTTGCTTACCAACTTGCCTGAATCAACGCCCTTGGCATCGAAATTTGTATCACCATGTAGTGTGTTCTGTTTAAGTAGGATGCCTTGCTTCACCATGTACAATCGTGTCTTGTACTACTTAATGAGCTCAAAGGCCTCCTCGCGATTTCTTTTCGTATGGCCTTACCATAGCCATTTGTATGCATAGCCGTGCTTGAAATCTGTGCTTGAGATTGCCTTGGCTAGAGCCCTCTTATTGAGGTCGTTGCTTGCACAAGCCTTGCTTGATTGTGGTCTTTAAACCAGCCTTTGCTCTTTGCTGACAGTGTATTTGTCATAATTTTTTTGCTTACAGTAACTGTCACGAGCCTTGCTTGTGCTATGATGGCTTAAAATGGCACAAGTATGGAAAAACTTGCACGAGATCGCGCATGTCCATTGCATGCCAGAGCCACCCAACATATTCTTGAACAATTTGTCAAACAAAATCAAAATCTAATGCATACCTCATTAATTACTCATGTCGAATTGCTTTACCTACTGCATGGCCTGTGTGCAAGTTTTGTGAGATACACATTTCTTGTGAAACGGTTGCTTATGGGCCTTTCCAGACCAAGAAGGAGAACTCCCTTGAGTCATCCTTCTTGGGTTGCCCATCCTTTTCCATCGTGTCTACTTAACCATTAACTCCGGTCAATGTTCGACGACGTGTTCAATCATTTGCATGACCATACATGCCAAGCTTCCCATTCCGAGATCCTTGATGAAACTTTGTCGTAGCATAACCCATGGTGCTACCATGTTGGCTCGTACCCTTGCCAAAACCCTAGCTTTTGTTGATTTAAATCCTTGCCGAGGCTAGACGAGGCCCTCGCCATGCTTCGATACCTTGTTTGAAAATTGTACTTCACTTCTTTGCTACCGGCCTTGCTATTATTCTTCACTTCTTTGCCATCGGCTTGCTATTATTCCTCTTGCTGGATTGCTTAAGGAGCCATGCATCACCTTCACGTGAGTCGATGGCTTTGTATATGCCGCTTGGCATACTAGCCACATGGCTTGTGAGTTCAAGCTTCCAAAACCTTCAAACTCGGCATCAAAATGTCCATCACCATCAGATTTTCATGGCTTCTAAAAGCTTTCTATGTTCCATGCTTCGCTGCTTTCCATGCTCAATGTTCTGCTACAACTGCTAGAGATTGATACTTGCGATGGATGTTTTTCTATAAACTATGTGGGGGAATGACCCCTTGATCACCCCCAAAGGATCAAATAGTTACACTTTATGGGCACTTTGGTGTGAAATCAAGTAACGAACATGGTGTTTGTAGAGTGAAAAAGCAAAAGAAAGTGCCCACAACCCACTACAGAGTGTTTTACGCCATGTCATGGTGTCGAACCTTGCTTCCCATTTGATGGCGGCCCAAGAGCACACAATTTTATGCAGGTCCTTGCTTCGCCTTCCTTGTGTGTAAGGGCGTGTGCTCGTGCTGCTCGAATGCTCTGTGCTAGAGTTCAAGTTCCCATGCCCGGTGTGTGTGTGTGTGTGTGCGTGCGTGCGTGCGTGTGTGTGCGTGTGTGTGTGTGTGTGTGTGTGTGAGAGAGAGAGAGAGAGAGAGAGAGAGAGAGAGAGAGAGAGAGAGAGAGAGAGAGAGAGAGAGAGAGAGAGAGAGAGAGAGAGAGAGAGAGAGAGAGAGAGAACACGTCTCATGGAAAATCTCATCTCCACGACTTTTCATGCTTCTTCCCCTTCTTCATGACTATTGTTCTCCCCTAACTTTGATACCAGTGTAAGAGACGTGGACTACCACATGCTCAAATCCACCCAACCATCCTATGTATAGGCCCCTGGCCCTAGCTATATATAGACCCCTTGAATGCATGTGAAGGAGGACGCAACTTGCTCTCATACTAGTTGTTGTAGTTAGGGTTGTAGGAATTCACACACAGCTTGGAGGTGGAGAAGAAAGTCAAGGCACACAACAAATAATGTATTACTTGCTGTGCAAATACAAGATAAGATAGCCCTAGATTGATGGGAGTATATACAAAGCACATGGGAAAAAACATCCTAGTGAGGGGAAAAAACGCCCCAACAATCCTAAGTGTGGTCACACACATCACTACCATATTCATGGTAACAATTTATACTCCAAAATCAGAGGTAAAAGGCTTCTATTTGCATGAAGAGTGTCCATCACATAATTACACCATTTCAATTAGTTGGGAGATTCAAATGAGTATTTATACATGTGAATAACAATCCATAGTCTAAATGCCTAAGATTGTCTCAAATAAGTAGATGGGGAATAGTTTTAGCTGAAATATCTAGAGGTATGGAGGCATATTCCTAGTATGGTGTCGAAGAGCTTAAATACAAGACATGCCTCACATCATCTAACATTTTTGATAAAGCATTGATGGTTACGATGTTTCACTATAAACATCCAAAATAAAACGAATTCCTATCAACAATACATAAGATGATAAAGACCAAAAGATACTACCCTTCTCATCTTTGGCTACATCTTTCCAAGAACACAACATGTAGTCTCCAAAGATTTATGTGCTTTGGTATGCATGGATACTACTAAAAAACTATTAGGATATCAAAGACATCCTTGTTTTGAAAGACAAAGCCTAGAGATATGCACCCAAGAAAGGATTGGTTCAATTCAAGATGGAAGACACTCAATGATGAAAGAGTCAGAAAAGAAGGATAAAATTTTATTAATTTATTTTTCATTAAAAAATAAAAAGAATCATTTTAAGCTACAGGAATGTGGTTGAAGAGAAAAATGGAGAAACTAAAGATGCTCGACAAATTACTAAACAGTATGATGAGCCAACGAATTCAATTTTCAAATCCTTTTAAGATGGGAAAGAAACCATTCCATTGGTAACTAGGCAATCCGGTGGATTTTTAATCAACTCATTTTTTCAGCTAGGTACAAATTTTCCAAAAGAAATTGTACCATAGTAATAACTATCTAATGTTTTACATAGAGAATATACCCCCCTCTCTTTCTCTCTACTCTCTATGTCTAATCTCTTGTGTTACTATCTAATTTTGAAACCTAAGAAAATTAATTGGTATTCAAAGATAAATCATATGGAGGCAAAATCTTAATCCAATGAAACGTTTTTTTGCTTATGACTTTTTTGGGATTAGGATCCATATTTTTCTAGAGGAGAATCTTAGTATTAGAATGGCTCTCTATTCTTTCAAAGGAGAGGCAATGGAAAGTAACACCCTTTCCGCGGAAGAGCATATTATTATTTTGCCAAGGGGTACAATGTATTTTAATCGGCTATAATCATAAAACCCGGTTAGATTTTGAGCTTGCCTTGAAGAAAACCAGCAAATTTACAGAAGTTATAGCGGAAATACCGGCAAAAGCTTCAAATTTTGACCTTATTTTCTTAGGTTAGGAAAAATGTATTTTCCTAGCCATGGTGCCAGCATTCTTGAAAACTCTCTATGGTAAGTCCTAGTGAGGAAGTAGAGAATTTTTAACCGGGGACAATAATAAACAGGTGAACAGATCGCAAACAGGAGAGCCATGGCAAGCAGACTTATGGCTTCGCGTACCTCTCGTGTTGTTCTTCTGCGAGCCCTGCGACCTCTCTTCTCACCTCCTTCTCGCCCTCCTCAAGCCCTCATCAGCCCTAATTTCTCTTATTGTCGTCCAGGTATATACACACACCCCCCCCGTTGGTTTTTTTAATAATAAATTTTATCTATTTCTGAACCAGCTCCTTTTCTTCTCCTTTTTTTTTTGGGTTAACTCTCACTGAAAAATTCAAAGTGACAACCATCATATTTATTTTAAGAAACAGAAACCTGAAGAGATTTGTAAACCTATAGATGAAATGCAGTGATGGCATTCGATAAACAAAAGCAAATCAAACTCCACGTCTCCAACAATTGGCAAATCGAGAGTTGTCGTGGGGTCTTGTTGAAGAGAACATCACGGTTGAGAACAATCTCCTTCTTCTCTGGATCATAAAGTCAATATTGCATTGAAAGATGGTTGTAGCCGACAAAGAACATTCTTTGGGTCTTGGGGTCAAACTTCTCACGTTGGTCCTTCGGTACCTGGACGTAGGCATCGCTCCCAAAAATCTGGAAATGGGAGACGTCGGGCTTCTTACCAAAGTAGGCTTCAAATGGTGTCATCTTTGGAACTGAAGAGGTTGGAGATCGGTTTATGGTATGGACAGTCATCGCAAGTGCCTTAGTCCATAAGGACTTAGGTAAATCGCGATGCTTAAGCATGGTCCTTGCCATCTCAAGTGGAGCCTCATGGCACATGACACCGTGGAAGGATCTATTGTCCAATATGCGACGACACTATGGGTAGTTTACCTCCAATGCTTTCATTTCTTTATCGAAAGGACATTCTTTAGGGGAGGGATCCCTAGACTATGATGGTCTTGGTTTGAGTTTCCTTTTAATGGATGTTTGTAATTCATTTTTCTATTTTGATAACATTCAACCTATGTTGTGGGTCCTTCACATTTTGATTGTTAGAATAGAGAGGTTGAAGAAATTTAATATTATTCAAAAAATAAAATGAAAGAGGGTTCATGGAACCAAAGCCTTCAAGAGACTTCTTGGCAAGGAATAGACATCTAATTAAGGTTTCTCCATGTTTTTAATTCTATTAGTCTTCATATGACTCCATGACTCAATGCCTGATATCTAAATCATTCAGTTTGAGTCATTTCCTCTTTTTAAGTTCTCAATGAGAAAGCCGTTAGAATACAAGGAAACTAATAACAACAAAGGCAAAGATAAGTTCAAAGAAGAGACTCCAAAGGTTGCCGATATTGTGTGTGTGTGTGTGTCTCAGTCTCTTTCTCTCCTATTGAGTTGTCACTAGTGTTGCACCACCCACTCTACCAGAGCTTGAGGATGTTGGCCAAGATGGATTGGTGATAGTGGGGCTTCCTCTCATATTCTCACAATACGGACAACTATTGGACTATCTCTTTGTTGGTTTACATTGGTGATAATTCTATCTTGCGTGTGGTTGGTGTTGGGAACACCTCTCTTGGAAAGGTTGTTTTGCATGATGTGCTACATGTGCCTAGCTTGCAATTAACCTCTTCTCCCTCTCTAAAGCAATTGATGAAGGTCTTGGAGTCACTTCGATGACAAAGTAATTGAAGTGATTGATAGAAAGAATCTCTTCGTTTTGGCTCATGGTTTTATCAAGAAGGTGGCTTGTATCAAGTACAATCAATTCGAGTTCCTAGTCGCAAGAATCACACTTCCATCGGTTATCTCTCCCAAAGCTAAACCACTTTAACAGATTATGATAGTGTTCGTCGGCACATTGCTACTTTGCAAGCAACATCTTGTTTCCAGCACGTCGCCATGCCGTGCATAGGAGCAGGAAGAGGCTCTGATAGCAATGTTAGTCCCTCGCCGGATCCATCCTGCACACATGACATGACACAAGCCAAACTTACACCTAGTTACACGCAGTGAGGGGGCATCAGGTTCACCTCCCAGCCATAGAGCCAATACGGGCTCAGCCTCTGCCACAAGGGCCGGTGTCCCATACCACCGAACCCACACCAATACGGGTGTGTGGGCACAGCTGCCAAAGACCAAGAGTCCAAGTGGTGATCACACAAGATGTCTCACAAATGAGGCTCGTCCTATTTATAGGACTTCATAACGAAAGTGCTAGGTTCACACTGGCCGGACATAACTGCAGGAGCCCATCGTGATGTCTGGGGACGTAACAACGCTGCACGATAGCGCAGGAAGGGGGAGGGGAGACATCTACGCATGGGGGGTTTGGGGGGGGGGGGGGGGCTTTGGCGAAGGCGAAGGGCGGGTGGTGCGTACAATAGCAGCGAGCAGAGCTTGAAAGTTTGTTAGAACTTAGAGGTAGTGTCTATCGAACTAATTTCTGGCTTATGTTGGTTTTGCAGGCCTAATCGAGGGCGATTACAATTCTTTCAAGAGGGGGGTATGTCACAAAGTGATGATGTGGCATGGCCAACTAGACGCACTCCGGACAGAGGGAGGTTTAGACTTTAGTGAAAGATGCAGATAAAGTTATAACGACTTGCAGAACCAATTGTGAAAGGCCAAAAATGAAAGATTTCATTTATAAGTTGTTCCAACTTATAGGGTCTTGTCCGATGGGGCCCAAGGGACACTAGAATCTTAAAAATAAAGCGGGAGCCCTAAACCGCGTGAAGATGCTGACGTGGCAGCGGTATACGGAACTTCGACGTTTTTTGCTAACTGCTAACGTGGCACTGTACTGATTTTCGTGATTTGCGTTGGCTGCCGCTAGCCCAACTTTTGGGCCTAGGATCCTTTTGGACTTGCAGCTTTTCATGTAACTGTTTTTAGAAGGCCATGGGCCTATAAATTAACTGCCAGGGCCGCACTTTGGCCATGTGAAGCTGTGAGAGCTTGGTAGAGTTGAGGACCCTCGGACATTGTACTTTGTGAAGCATCAATAATAAAGACATACCGAAAGGGGCTCCAGTCTTTGGGCCAAATCTCTCCGGGCGCGAAACTTCGCCGTGTCGTGTCGTCTCTCTCTCAGTTTTATTCAGTTTGTTAAGTTGTTTTGAGTTTCTCTCAGGTGTTGCATTAGATTCTCGGCTTGGGGTGCCCAAGTCTATTACAATCTTCACGAAAACTGTCCTTTCCACTTGTGTTGAAAAGAATATACCCACCACTAAACAATGCAATCAATATTTTATACACAACATAGCACCAATACTCAAGGAAAGAGTGAAGGAACCACCTAGGGGAATTGCAACATGCCCACGAAGATCGCAATGAGCTGCCCCATGGGTGTTGCTCTCCAAAAGAAAGTACAGGAGAAACACCCAAATAATGTTGATTGTGGAAGTAGGACAAAATGTCCTCACTTACTGCCGACACTGCATGCAAACATGTCATCCATTGGATCTCGACAAAGTTGATGTCGAACAACAAGAATACCGCCTCAAAAGAGAGTGCAAACCTGTACCACAAATGGTGTTGGCAAGCTCACAGATGGGCAAAGGAGTGATCAAATCTGTAGGGCACACTATCATTGGTGAAGAGAGAACATGTAGTCCACATGTCACAAACGGGAGCGCATAACAATATAGAATATAGTCGGATAAATAGAATTTACCACTTAATACTAAAGCCAGAGGATACAGAGAAATAAATAGCAAGAGAGATAGAGAGTGAGAAGATCGACACAGTATTGGGGACCAGGAAATGTCACCATCCAACACGTTTTTCGGGCGTCCGTACAGCCTGCTACATCAGCAGCCAACACTTTGTTTTTTATTTCTTTTTTATGTCCCCTTGGGCCCCATCGGCGGACGAGACTCCATAAGTTGGAATAATTTATAAAATTATTTTCTTTGTCAAGGATTGTCCGGGTGGTCATGAGACGTCATCACTTTGTGACAAAATCTGTCATTGGCAAACTATGTTTGCATTGTCAGGGGTATCAGGACACGAGGACTTTTACATCATGCCTTTGAAAGAATGTGACGTCCTCGAGAGGAATCCCTTGGTTCCACAAGAACGTCGTCGTGCACGGTCCAAGGTTGTTTCAAAACGTACGTACGGATCCGTACCGTACCGTATGGCCGTACTGTACGATCTGTACAGTACGTATTGATTCGTACAAGTCAATTTTTTTGAATTTTTTAAAAAAGGGAGATAAGCCGAGTGATTTTGTGAGGGTTTTTGAGCCATCCCGTACACTTTTGGGCACATAAACAGAGATGTCTTCAAATATCTAAAAGCTAATGCATGTAATTTGTTTTTTTAGTAGAAATTTCCTAGAAAGTTCGATAAATTGAGGTTTTTTTTTACAAGAGTAAGTATTTTTACGTACATAATTTCTTTTTCATGTACAAAACAACATACAATACGTACATATCCGCCACGTAGTATGTTCTAAACCACCTTGCTGTGGTCGATTATAGGGCAAGGAAGGCCATCTTGAAGAATGAGAAGAGCAAAGAGATTGTACTTGATGTAAAACTGAAAGGCGAGTCCGTCACACTTGATTAAATCTTGTCTTTTTGTTATTCGATCTTCTTGAAAGAATTGAATGATGATCAAAGGTCAAATATATTTGACCTCGAAAAGGAACGACAAGAATTTTTGCAAGCTCAGGTTGACTGTTTCCTTGAAGGATTACCAGGAGAGTTACCTCGTGTACGTCCAAAAGATCATACAATTGATTTGATTCAAGGCAGTACACCACGGAACCAGCCACCCTACCGAGTTCGCCGAGCCCTTGAGTTTGTAAAGCAGTTTGACATCACCCTCTCTGGAGGATTGTTCACCGAACATCCCAAGATGAGAAGGGCGGCATCTTACTTGCAAAAACACACCGCATACTTCTCAGTTTGGCTTCCCTTCCTCATACGGGATGATTACGGTGCAGACAGCTTGGTCTGACCACACCTCTTCTCAGAACCAATGTAAGGTGCAACGGAAGTGAATGTTGAACTTTGCTCAAGATGAGTGCTCCGAAATGTGGCCAAGGGTTCCTTTTACTTATGGAAGGGAGAGCCTTCCATTCCTTTAGTGAGAGAGTGCAATGATCACAAACAAAGTAAATGACACTGTGAATGAAGGTGCTGAGAGAGAGAGAGAGAGAGAGAGAGAGAGAGAGAGAGAGAGAGAGAGAAGAATACGACACCAAACGTTAAACCCTCCTCCCAAGGGCCCCTCTCTCTATGGCGAGAGAGGTCTATGCTATTGATTGCACAAATCTGGTACAATGGTCTAGATGCAATGGACTTGCCGACGATGTCGACGACAATGATGACGACGACAAGACGGGCTAAATTCTGCAAACGGTAGGGATTGAAATCTGCAAATCTGCTAACTGCTAAATTTTGACAGTGTTCGCGAGGACGGCGATGGCAAAGACGCGACGATGATGCACTGAAAATCACCATACCTTGTGTTTGTCTCTCTCTCTCTCTCTCTCTCTCTCTCTCTCTCTCTCTCTCTCTCTCGCACGCACGCACTCACATTGGCATCACTTGTAAATAACTGAGAAAGACACATTGGATGACTACTGCTAGAGTTTTTTTTTGGGATACTTATTTGCCAGTGTCTTCGTTACGGAAGATTATTTGAGAGACCAGATTGAGAGGTTTTTGTTGCGCTTTGCCAAAAGAGATTTGAGAACATTGTTTGTAACAAAAGTCTGACTCCATTCAGAGAATTATGGGACATACTAAGCAAGGATGTGGGATGCATGCCGGCTCATGGACAAGAGAATATCCATATCATTAGGGCAAGAGTCTTCCAATCAAGAGAATGAATTGAAGAAGCCGGATAACAGATCATCACCGGATTCCGGAGCAGTACAAGAACCAGATAGTAGCACATGCGAGGGATTCGACGAACTAAGGCAACCTGATGCAAGATCATCAAAGGATCTCAGAAAAGAAATAGGAAAATTATGAAAGAGCTCCTAGAAAAGGGTCTCACTCAGCTGAGTACACCACCTTATTGTTGCCAGTGCTGTTGGTTTTGAAGAAAGATGGATCTTGGAGAATGTATTGATTATAGAGCTCTCAATAAAATCACCATCAAGAACAGATTCCCTATCCGAAGGATCGGTGATATACTCGACAGATTTCAAGGGTCTACTTGCTTTAGCAAAATCGATTTGAAGAGTGGATATCATCAGATCCTAATTGCTCCTGGAGCCGTCTACAAGACAGCTTTCAAGACTACTTTTGGTTTAGAGTACCGATCATTTGTGGGCACTTTCTTTGACGACATCATCGTCTGTGAGGTAGAGCACAAACACCATCTGTTACAAGTTTTCCAGGCACTACGGCAACATAAATTGGTTGTAAATGCGAAAAAGAGCGAGTTTTTCTTGTGAGAGAGACTTTTTAGGACACATCGTCTCAGCGGAAGATGTAAAGATGGACATGGCCAAAGTTGAGGCCATTCGTTACTTCTTGTCGCAGCTTTCAGAAAAGCAGATGAGATGGGTTAATATTCTGTCACAGTTTCATTTCCAGATAGTCCATGTTTGGGGACATAAGAATTTAGTGGCAGATGCGTTGTCTGCAAGCCCTTGGTTCTAGCTATTTCCGTGATACATCATCGAAGCTTCGAGGGTATGGTTGATTAGTACGCCACCGATCCCGATTTTGTAGATACCTTCCACCGATACAAAGTGGGGAGACAGTTGCAAGCTATTCCATAAGGGACGGCTATTTGATGCGGAAAATGATATTATGTGTTATACAGCCTCTGAGGGAAAGGTTTTTGACAAAGTGCTGTCACAAACTGATGATGTGGCATGTCCCAATACTTTATTAACTTGTTTCAACTAATGGATTTTAGCCGAGACGAGGCCTAGGGGACATAAATAATTAAAAAATCCAGCGAGCGGCCTTGTTGTACGGACGCCCGAAAAACGTGCTGACTGTACAGACTACCGAAAAACGCACTGACTGGCTGACGTGACACTGTACGGATTTCTCGCGTTTTACTTTGGCTGGTTGTACAGATTTCCGCAAACAGTGTTGATTGTTTTTGGCTGCCAACTTTTGGGAGAAGTTGCTTTTGAGTTTCATGCTTTTGGGGCTCTGCTTTTAGCAACCCTTGTAAACCTTTATAAGTGACCCAAGGGGGCTCACTTCTCAGAGCATCTCGACGCAGAGTCTGAGAGCGAGCACCCATGGGCAGTTGTACGTTGCTCAAAGATTAATATAAAAGAAATACCGAAAGGGGCGCCAGTCTTTGGGGCCAATATCTCTTGGCACGAAACTACGCTGGGCCGTGTCGACTCTCTTAAATTTGTGAAGTGTTTTGAAGTGAATCTCTGCTGTGTCGCGACAGAATCTTGACTTGGGGTGTCCAAGTTTGTTACAGTGGTATCGGAGTGGTATCAGAGCATGACCGATTTCTCTTCTATCGGGAAATCCGATCCCTTTTCTCGCGACACTTATGGATTCCGAAAAAAACCAATCAACCTCTTCTGCAACCGCTGAGGCGAGAGGAGGCGTGTCACGAGGACGTTGCAATTGCTAACTCGAGTTATTGGTTTCTTTCCGATGATTTTTGTTTAATTTTTGGGACCCTCTTTTTGAAGTTGCAAATGGCCGGACATTGTATGGCCAGTGTGAAACAGTAGTTTGACCTGCAAACGGGAAGTTGGTCGGCATTGGAATTCCTTTAGTAAAAGGGTGTCTAGGCTCAGTTCAAAGTCATCTAGGTCTCCTCGCTGCACTTAATAAGTTGGTGGATACTAGGAAACTAACTCAAATGAGGCACAGTGCCAAGGTGGCCCACGTCACCAAGAGAAAATCACCCGAGAACTGGGCTACATTGCATTTTTGGACGTGGTCCCAGTGGTGAGAGATGGTCAGATGACCAGTGAGAGTCCAATGGAAGCATTTCCTAAAATTTAGGGAACTGCTATTTTGGGCCATGAAATCTGTTCACGTCATTAGCTTCTGAATGACAAGGGGAACATTTTATTACTCTGCTGCAAAGTCAACTGAGCAACCAATTGAGAGATTTTTAAGCGGGAAGCCCAATAACTGACTTTTTGAAGCAGTTTTGGAGGCTGACAATTCTGATTTTCAGCCATTTCTGAGCTTCCCATGACTTTACCTAGGACCAAGGAGCTCATTTTCAGCATTGGAAGGCATCAAATGCGTGTTTGCAAGGCTGTTTTGCTGCGTTTTCAGCAATACGCAGGTTTTGGCAGCCATGGAACTCTTCCCCTTTTGCATCTATTTGTTCACAGATGCATTACAGGTCGAGCGCAGAAGAGGGGGTGCTCGATTTATGCTGGGGGATGCTTCATTGAGAACCTGTCACAGGTTAAGAGCTATTGTGTGCAAGCTTTCCCTCTCATGTACAGTGTAGTGCAAGAAGTGATGTCCTGTACACTCTACACTGCTCTCTCTGTCCCCTACGTGCAGTAACGTGATGCCCCACAAGATTGCTCTTCATTTGACCTATGTACAGTTGTGTGGTTTTATGCTTCTGTGCCGAGGCAAGAGCCTCTTTGAGCAGGAACAGGAGTAGCTAACTGCTACTCCAAAAGTAGGCACCGGTGAGGGTGATAACCTCACCTTACAAGTGCATTTTCAGCACTGGTTATGCGCTGTTTTTGGACTGTTTTGCAGCCGTATGGATGCCAGAAGCATTGGGAATAGAAACCCACTGTCAGAGGACAGTTCCGAGACTGTTTAGGGCTGAAAACAGGGTAAAAACCAGTAAATACAGTGAGTTGTAATTACTGTTTTTGGGCTGAAAACAGAAGGTTTATGTCTTTGGAAGCGAGTTCTAGCCTGGGGATTTGTTTGTGAGAGTGAGCAGCGGAAAGAGTGTGAGCCACGCGCAGAGAGAGAGAGAGAGAGAGAGAGAGAGAGAGAGAGAGAGAGAGAGAGAGAACGCAAGTGCTATGCAAATGATGCTCTCAATACACAATCTGTATGACTACAAGACCCTAAGCATTCTATTAATAGAATCTTAGGTGGAGGTAGGGCAAAAATGTGTAACTGGCGCAAAAAATATAAAAGCCCAAAAATGGCTAAAAATGTGTGCACCCAGCCAGGCTCGGAAAATGACCGACCAGACACGTGCTAAAAGTGTCCATCCATACAATCTACATGATGTGCGATGGGTGGCCAACCCGAGACAATCACTAGCCGTACAAAATGGCGAAGCAACGGTGGTGTAACACCCCCTCTCAGCACCGGATGCTGAGACAACACAGAGGAGTTGAAGGTGAGAAGAGAAGCCAAAGTCCGTTGAGGTACAACCTTCGTGAAGATGTCTGCTGCATTGTCCGCTATGGGAACATACCTCAAATGAAGATCTCCAGCCAAAACCCTCTCCCGAACATAGTGGTACTGCACCTCAATGTTCTTTGTCCGAGCGCGAAAGATAGGGTTCTTGGCAATAGCAATGCTACTCTGATTGTTGCACAAAAGACAAGTAGTAGTTTGGGGAAAACACAACTCTCCCAGTAATCTTCGTAGCCATATGGCCTCACAAGCAATATAGCAAGCTGCTCTGTACTCCGCCTCTGTAGAAGATAGCGCAACGGTGGGTTGCCACTTATTGCTCCATGAAATGGGTCTCGAGCCGAGTGTAAAAACTATTCTTGTAGTAGAGACCCCGCCGAGTATCTGGATTTCTTGCCCAATCTGAATCGTACCAACTAAGTAAGGTGCAACCCTTGGAGCACCCATAGAACACACCATGGTCCAAGGTGCCGCTGATGTACCGCAAAGTACGTTAGGCACACTGCCAATGTCACTGACGAGGTCGGGTGTTGAAGGAACTGAGGACAGAAATTGTGTAATAGATGTCAGGTCGAGAATAAGTCAGCTATACGCGGCAGCCAACAACATTCTTGTACTGCTCAAAGTCAATCCGTGGGGAAGGGTCGTGAAGTGATACGTTCTCTCCGGGCTCAAGAGGAGTGCCAATCGGTTTGCAGCCTGTCATCTGGAATCTCTCTAGGATAGCATTCGCATATTTCCGCTGAGAAAAGAAGATGCCGTCTAGTGTCTGAAAAATCTGGAATCCAAGAAAATAGTGAAGAAGCCCAAGATCAGTGATCTCGAAACGCGTCTCCATAGCTTTTACGATCAACTTGATCTTGTTGGTCCAAGAGCCTGTGAAAATGAGATCGTCCACATAGACAATTACTATTGCAACCAAAGAGCCATCAGAGACAACATAATAGTTGGAATCTAATGAGGTACGCAGTATGTAAGGTGCAGCGGAATGAATGTTTGAACTTTGCTCAAGGTGAGTGCTCCGAATTGTGCTCAAGGTTCCTTTTATTCTTATGGAAGGGAGAGCCTTCCGTTCTTAATGAGAGAGTGCAATGGACACAAACAAAGTGAACGGACATTGTGCGTGAAAGTGTATGAGACTGAGAGATAAAGAGAGAAGAGAATACGACACCAGAGACGACGTAAAACCCTCCTCCAAGGGCCCCACTCTCTATGGCGAGAGCGGTCACTTATGATTGCACAAATCTCTACAATGCTTGGACTTGCCGACGATGTCGATGACGATGAGGAGGACGACGAGACGGGCTGAAATCTGAAAATGCTAAGGGCTGAAATTTGCAAATCTTTATTTGCTGAATTCTGACTCTATGTCGGTGACGATGTCGATGGTGACGATGCGACGACGACGCGCTGAAAACGCAGATGCTGAAATCTGCGTTGTTCGGGCTGAAACTGCAAACTTCGATGGATCCCACCGTGCGGCGAGGAACTGTTGCAGGAAGGTGAGATCTGCGAGGTTCGGGACTTGTTCTACGGGGTCTAAAGTCTGAAAACTGAAAACGCTGGTCCTATGGCTGATTCTGTCGCGATGATTTGCAAAAACGCTAGGGTTGTTCTGCAAAACAAAAACGCTAGGGCTGAAAACTGACCTTGCGGGGAAATCTGCTAACGCTAGGAAATCTGCTGTGTTGCTGTTGGAGTCTGCTACCGCTGGGGCTGATCTATTGTCTACTGTCGCCGGGAATCTGCAAGTGCAAAAACGCTGGCTGATCTGGTGCAAAAAAGCTAGGCCTTCTGTTGAGAGAAAACGCCAGAGTTGTCGCGGGGGTTGGTCTTGCTGAGAAGTTGTCTGTCGAGCAAGGTGCTCCTGCTGCCTCTTTTGCCAGAAAGTGCTAGCCTTAGGTTTGCTTATATATTATCTTAGCAAAATTGCCCTACCTAGTTTCTAACAATAGTCACTTAAAAATAATAAGTGAAAAATGTCAAAAATAGGGAAAATAGGTCTATGCACTATAAAAATGCTACTCATGGGATCTGACTGGAATCTGATGGTCATGCTGTGTGCAACCAGAGGATATGCATCTAATCTAAGTGTCTGGACATGCACGGTCTGCGAACAGACTCACAAAAGTGCTAGATCACTTCCTATTCTAGACTGACTTGACTAAATTGAACCCTGGTCATGCTGTAGCTTGTCCACAGACACAGGGTTGGATGTGTCACGTGACATCGTAACCCCAGCTTCACGAGAAACTGGTCAAGTGTGAGGTACCACTGTCGTCCAACCTGCTTCAGTCCATACAATGCTTTTCACAAATGATAGACCCAATCCTCCTTGCCTGGTATACGAAACCTAGGAGGTTGCTCCACGTAAACTTCTTTATCCAAATCTCCATTCAAAAACGCACTTTTGACATCTATCTGGAAGATAGACCAACCAAAGTTGGATGTGAGAGCAAACACTATGCGTATGGTAGTCATGCGAGCGGTGGGAGCAAAGGTCTCCTCAAAGTCCACGCCTGGTCGCTGTGTGAAACCCCGAGCAACAAGTCTCGCCTTGTGTTTGTCGAGGGAACCATTGGCCTTGTACTTTGTCTTGAA
Organism: Adiantum capillus-veneris; assembly: GCF_014529385.1. Classification (NCBI taxonomy): domain Eukaryota; kingdom Viridiplantae; phylum Streptophyta; class Polypodiopsida; order Polypodiales; family Pteridaceae; genus Adiantum; species Adiantum capillus-veneris. Next base: position 106,367,065 of record NC_140932.1, on the reverse strand, counting down.
AATCCATTTCGTAGAAACCACCTTTCGCTTGTTGGGCCTGGGAACCAAAGTCCAAGTGTTATTCCGCTCGATAGCGTCCATCTCTGTGTGCATGGCACGCTTCCAACAATCATGCTGGAGTGCTTCCTCCACCGAGGAAGGCTCAACCGGTGAAGCCTAAATCTGAGACGTGAGTGCAAAGTTCACGAACTCTGTGCCATTATAACTTGCCTGTCCTTGAGGCGTGCAGAACGTCGAGGTTGTCCAGGGTTTGGCGAGTCTGGTAACTTCGTGACTCCAGAGGAAGAAACCTTAGAGTAAAGCCAACCAGGTACTAACTTCTCCTTGCGAGGTGGGACTGCCTCCACCCAAGGAGAACCATCATCCACATCAGAATCGAAATCTGACATGGAGATGAGCTTCTTCGCCTTGAAGTCTAGCTTCTGTCGCTTCTCCTTTGGCACATGGACAAAGGCCGGACACCCAAAATCTCAAAAGTGTGAGACCGAGGGCTTGCGCCCGTAGTAAGCTTGATAAGGACTCATGTCCTGCAAAGCATGGGTAGGAGAATGGTTCTGGATGTAAACCGCCGTGTTGCACGTCTCTGCCCAGTAGACCCGCGGCAAAGAAGCATGCGCAAGCATCGCACGAGCCATCTTCATGATAGTCCGATTCTTCCGCTCGACAACTCCGTTCTGGGAAGGAGTGAGAGGAGTAGTCAACTGGCGCCGGATGCCTTGTGACTTGCACCACTGTGCAAAGTCCTTCGAGGTGAACTCACCCCCTCTGTCTGAGCGAATACTTTTGACGTGCAAGTCCTCCATTTCAACCAGCGTCTTCCAATTTCGAACGAAATTGAAAGCCTCCTACTTGAGCTTTAGGAAACAAGCCCAAGTGTACCTGTTGAAATCATCCACAAGCACAAGCAAAAACGGTGAGCTAGGAAATGAAGGAGTGCTCATCGGGCCACATAGATCAATGTGAACCAATGCAAGTGGTGTCGAAGCTCTGTTGGATGCTTGCTTCCAAAAGGCAACCTTGTGTTGCTTGCCCATTTGGCAAGCCTCGCATACGTCTGATGAGGAGCGTATCGTTGGTAAACCCTCCACCATAGAGGTCCTAGCAGCCTGCTGAAGCTGCTGATAACACAGATGCCAAATCGTGCATGCCATAGAGAAGAAGACTCTGTGGTCCTAGACAGAATAGCAGTGAGGCAGTATTGGGAACCATCATGCTCACCACTTGCAAGGATAGTACCTGTCGTATAATCAGAAATGGCCGTGCCACTCCCAAAGTGTATGTCTGCTCCCTTACAGTCCAAAATCGACACAGAGAGGAGGTTGAAGGCCATGTCCGTAACGTAAAGCGCCTCCACTGAACTGAACTTCGGGTCTGAGGTAGAACGAAAGAGGGTAATCTGGCCTGTGCAAGACAGTGGAATCTCATGGTTGTCACGCATAGTGACGGTCTGCCCGTGAGTTTCCCTGAGAGAGCTAAACCATGACTGTTGGGGAGTCATGTGAGTGGTGGCTCCAATGTCAACAACCCAAGTACGTGACTGCAATGTAGCAAGAGCATGGTTTGTCGTCACGACAAGAGCGGTCCCCGCCGTCTCGTGAGAGGCTACAACTGCAGTCGAGGCTGTCTGTTTCTCCCTGTTGGCCTCATCTCGCTTCTTGTTTCTGCATTCTGATTCTCTGTGCCCTTTCTTGTGGCAATGGTAACATTCGATGTCCTTGTTCTTCTACTTCTTCTTCTTACCTTTACCTTTCTTGTTACCTCCTTGAGCTATCAAAGCTCCTTTTGCATCAACAGCACCTCCGGCTCGGAATGCGGAGTGCCCCTCAATCTATCTCAGGGAAGGGAGAATCTCGTCCCAAGTGGGAAAAGAGGTACGTCCAGATGTGAGCAAACTCTGAAAATAGGGATCAAAGCGTGGGGGAAGCTTGAATAGTAAGAGGCCAGCCATGCGTGCCGAGGTGATGTCGCCTCCGGCAGAGACAAGGTCGTCCCAGACTTCCCGCATGCGGCGGGTCAACCCATCAAGTGAGTTGAATTCCTTGAACGGGAGGTTGTACAACTCCCGTTCAAGTGTGATCTATCTGGCAAACGAAGTCTCCTCAAACTGGTCAAGAATCCGTCTCCACAATGGATGTGCATGCTCCTCTTTGGATACTTCCTTCGTGATGCGGTCCGAGAGGTTCATCATAAGAAAGGTGAAGACTCGTATGTCTCGATCCACCGACTCGTTGATATGGGCCTGAGTGGCGGTGGGAAGGGAAGCTTAGTAGCCGAATGGGTGAAATCATTCAACCATTCCCAGAGTGGATGGTAGGCGATAATTGTGCGGACTCGTGTCCTCCACATAGAATAGTTGTGTAAATCCAACTTCTTCTCCTTAGCAAACTGAGTTGGTTGTATCCATGTCCTCTTGGTGTCTAACTGAGTCAAGTCCTGGCGAATGAGCCTGGTGATCTCGGACTGTGTAAGAGTCAGAGAGGGCGCATCCGGTGAGTACTAGAAGGGAGGCAATCTGTCTATGCTGAACCCATGCGCTTGAAACCATGATCTCATCTCCCCGTACCAGCATGCTGTATCTCCCTGCATGGCTAACTGTCGAGAGGACTCAAGTGCAAGGCGTGCATATCTGTCTCTGGGAAGTTCCCACATGCAGTGTATGAAGGAGACAGATCTGGTGAGCGCCTCAACCACTAGTGGGGGGGCAGCTAGCTCTGCTCGTACAATAGCACGTGGTACTGAAGCCTTGGGTCTAATGAGCCGCGAGATCATAGAGACCAGAGGCTTCTCCATGTCCCCCCATCCATCACTGCGGCCTGTCCTCCCGTGATGATCCAGTGAAGGTCCCCATATCTCAGCTTCATAAAGCAATACATAAGCCACCAAAGTTTCAAAGAGCCAAAGCTTCGTCCGAGGCTCCTGAAACTGAACCTGTGAACACATCCTTTGCAATCTACCCAATGCTGCTGGTCAATCTAGTCTCTGCTGCCCTCCTCAATGAAAATGCTGGCTCACTAAAAACCACTCCAAGGTAAGTGTAAGCATCTGTATACTCCACCTTCTCCTGGCCGTATGTGAATGCGGGCGCTGACCTCCTGATCCACTGTGGGGTGGTATTAAATACCATGACCTTGGTTTTACCAAGGTTGACGGACAAACCACTTTCCTGGGCAAACCTATGCAAAGCATCCAAGTGACGTTGCATCCCCTCCGGAGAGTCTGAGATCAACACAATATCATCAGCATATAACAATAGTGGAATCCATGTCCCTGCCAGTTGTGCACCTCTATCACCATCTCTCTCAATGTAGTCAGAAACCTCATCCACATACATACCAAATAGAAGGAGAGAGCGGGCAGCCCTGCTTCACCCCAATAGTGGAGTAAACCGGTGTGGATAGACCCTCTGGGGTGCGTACATGCCCCACTACTGACTTGTATAATGCCATGACCCCCCAAATGAGCTCTGTGGGTACTCCCATCTGCTGTAATATGCGCATCAATCTAGCTCTGGGCACTGTGTCAAATGCTTTGCGGAAATCCACAAAGCTACAATAGATCCGTCTCCCACGTGATCTGCCCTCCTCAATGATGGCTCTGAGTGTCAAGATATGGTCAAGAGTAGAAAAACCCCTCCTGAAACCTGCCTGCCCGGCTACGCGTATCCCCTCCCTCTCTGCCCATCTACTGAGCTGCGGCTCAAGAATAGATGCGTACAACCGTGCCAATGTGTGTCCAATCATGATAGTGCGATAATTCCTAGGCTCCATAGGGTCTCCCGACTTGAAGATAGGTACAATAGTAGATAGGCTCCAAGTATCAGGCAAGCCCTCACACATGGCACGGTTAAACATAACTGTTAGAAGTTCTGCTAGTAAATCTCTGGCATGCGTGAAATGCTCAGCCACTAAGCCATCATGATCATATGCTCTCCTAGTCCTCATCCTGTCAATGGCCTTCCTCACCATCTCAGCGGTGAAAAAAGCACATGTGTGTGGGCATGGATCGGGGGGGTCGGGAAGGGGGGGCTGCTCAGGAACTGTGTACAGAGATGATGCATATTGGCCCCAGGCCTCTGTAGAAGTGATGGCAGGGGGGGGGGAGTGCTCATGAAAGAGCCGCCATGCCTCACGTGAGTCCTGACTCCTGACTCAAGAATAGCTGGTATAGATCCTGCTCTAGGCGAGCCAAAAATGCCCTCTTCTTCCGCCGCACTAGACGTCGGAAGTCAATCTGTGACTGTCTGTGAGTGATGTCCCCCAAAAGCACCTCCCTTTGAAGTCTAGCTCTAGTGTCTCTGCATTCCTCATCATACCAACTGTTCTGGGGCATGCTCCCCGAACGGCGTCTTTGCTCAGGCTGGGTATGTGGGTATGCCTTTGCTGCTGCATCATGTAGTGTCTGTGTCAGTATAGTAGTAAGCTCCTCCAGAGGTTGCCCTGGCTCCTCTGTGCACAGGCGTCTATAGATCCCATCTATGTATACAGAGTCCGTCTCCCGTGTGAAGGTGTAGCGAGTAGGGGCTGCTGCCCGTAGCTTGTGTGCTACACTAAACTGAAAAGAGATGGTCAACGACACAAGAGCATGGTCCACTGCCACACCAACAGGTCTGGGTCCAACCGTGAGATTCTGGATACTAGAGATGAGCTCGGTTGTGCCATGACATAATCCACTGTGCTGGCTCCATGTCTATGTGGAAAGCATGTAAAACCCCCGGCATCGGGAAATCTCTGTAGGCCATTCAAGATGGCCAATCCATGTGCAGTCCCCATGTCTATCAAGTGTCGTCCATACTCAGTGTGTTCTCCATCTTGTGATAGCCTGGATAGGCCCGTCTCTGCAACATCCCACTCTCTCAGCATCTCCTCTGAAGTATCATAAAATACTATCTGATGATGGGCAGTCCTAGCATTGAAATCCCCTAGAATGATGATGTTACCATCTCTAGAGAACTCCCATATGTCATCATCCAAAATAGAGAAGGGGGACCGTCCTCTGGGTGGTGCATAAACTGACGTACTCGGGGGAAAGTAGCAAATAGCAATGTAAAGATATCTGTCCGTCTCTGCTCTCAATCTCACCCACATGTACCTAGCTTGCTCATCCCTGCGGGCTATATGTATCAATGGCTGCAAGTCCTCTTTGAATAACACTGCCACTCCTCCTGAGCCCCGCCCTCTGTGCTCTGATCGTGTCTCCCATCTACAGGCTATCTCCCATCTATAGCCACTAATGTGAGGCATAGATTGCCCCGGGGCCTGATGTGTCTCAGAGTAGAAGACGATGTCTCTTCCCGTAAAACTATCCTCAAAAGCACCCACATCAAGGCACATAGATCCATTACAATTCCAGGTGGCAACTTTGAGTGTGGTCCCATGGGTCTCGCACCGTCATGTGGAGCGCCGCTCTACAATCACCACCCAACCATCTCTGTAGAAGGCCGTCTTTCCCTTCTCCCTTGCCGCTTGAATCTCTGGCATTACCTCTCTCATATGCGCAAGGTGTGTGAGAGTGAGGTCATCTCCAAGGAATATACCCGTTTTCTTTAGTGTAGGGCGCTTCTTCAAGAAGTCCTTTGCCTCCATGGATGGGAAACGGATGATTAAAGCTCTCCCTTTTGAAGTCTCCCCATTGCCTTGTGTCTTCTTCCCTACCCTCCATGCCTTTGTATGAGTAGCCTCACTACCCATCATGCGGAGAAGTTCTTCGACTTCTCCTTCCACATCATCTCGGTCTTATAGACCGGTTACTCTTATATGCAAGGCTCTAGTTTTCCTTCGCTGCTCTTCTTCTAGAGTCATGTTGATGATTGTAGGAGTGGGGACGGATGTGGTTTCTTTTCCTTTCCCTTTCCCTTTCTTAGCGACTTCTATCCATTTCTCGGCCTCATCCGCCTTCTTCTGCGTTTTCGTGATCACATCCATCCACGAAGACGTCTTTACCACCTTCTGTTTCTCCTCCTCTGTGATCATCCGTACCTGCTCCTTGATGACCTTGATCTCCTCTATCACCGAGGGTTGGAATTCCCCTTCTTCAAGTCCACTACTTACTCTATCCGCAAGCTCTCGCTTGAGGGCTGTGACCTCTTCTCTAAGTGCTTGTGAATCCGCCTTAGGTGTTTGTAGCTCTGCGTGCAAGTCCTCTTTCTCCTCTTTCCATTGTGCGCCTTCATTGAGAAACATTTGAAGAAGGTTGGCCTCCTCTTTCCACCATCCCTCCGTCTCTACTTTCCATTCTTTCATCTCCCTTTCCATTTGTGTTATCCGCTTGTTTGTAAGCACAAAGGTTTCCTTCGTATGGGGCTTACATACTGGCGAAACGATCATGGCCTCCACTGGCGAAGCGCTCATGGCCTCCATTGGCAATGCGGGTATAGCTCGACGCTCTGGCTCGGGCGGGTATATGCACTACCACAGCCCACTACGGGACACTCAGTCTGCTCTGCCAAATATCCAGAGAGAGCCTTAGTACATGTCCACACACAAGCAGCCTCCCACACCAAGCTCCCCCCTTGCTTGCAATAACCAACCACCCCCTCTGTGCACGTGAACTTGACACCAAAATGTTATCTGCCTCTTTGTTGAAGCTCCCCTTCTGGTTAAGCTGCCCCCTTGCCTATGTTAAAATAGGCTTTAGTGTAGGATCGTTTAACATATGGCTGGACAAAATTCTGTGCGCGTAGCCTTGGAGCCTTTGTAGTATCATACGGATTGCTGGGAGCATTTGCTGCGCTATTAGCTGCTCAGCCCCTCACGACGCCATCACTTGCTCTCTGTGTGTGTGTGTGTGTGTGAGAGAGAGAGAGAGCGCTTGCCATGTGTGCTGGCTGCATTTGCGCATCTGCAAAGGGACCCACTTCTTGACAAGCTGCCCCCTGCTTAAGCAAGGCGGCTGCTACAATTGATTAATCAAAAGCTTAGATTAAAGGGGCAGCGTACGTGAGCGGAAGGAAAATCCACGCGGCAGCAAGAGGAGGACCCAGGGGTGACGAGAGAGAGAGAGAGAGAGAGAGAGAGAGAGAGAGAGAGAGAGAGAGAGAGAGAGAGAGAGAGAGAGAGAGAGAGAGAGAGAGAGAGAGAGAGAGAGAGAGAGAAGCAAGTGCTGTGCAAATGATGCTCTCAATACACATTCTGTATGATTACAAGACCCTAAGCATTCTATTTATAGAATCTTAGGTTGAGGTAGGGCAAAAATGTGTAACTGGTGCAAAAAACATAAAAGCCCAAAAATGGCTAAAAATGTGTGCACCCAGCCAGGCTTAGAAAATGACCGGCCGGACACGTGCTAAAAGTGTCCGCCCATGCAATCTACATGATGTGCGATGGGTGGCCAACCCGGGACAATCACTAGCCGTACAAAATGGTGAAGCAACGGTGGTGTAACTCTTAACATTGTTCAGGGTGAGTTTTGGTGCCGTTATGTTGCCAAAATTTTGCCAGAACAGGCGTGATCTAGTTGGATACAAGTGAACATCCCCAGGAGTTTAGTTTTGTAACTTTACTCTCTAAAGGAATAAAGAAATACTGAAAGGTGTGCCAATTTTTGGGGACTACAGGTTGTCGGCGTCTGCTCGGAGCATTCTAGCTTCCGAGCCGCGTGTGCTTTGAAGTGTTGATTCCTGTTACAGGTTTTTATTTGCAAAGTTTCTCTGTGTATTAAAGTAAAGTAAAGTTTTGGGTGAGAGCCAAAGTCTACCGTCCCACGGGCTCGTTTCATGGCTCTGTTGTCGAGACAGAATCACTTTTTCCTCGAGAAGTAAGCCTTGGTTGGTTTGGTGAAGACAGAGTACAGGGACGTGGGATTACACTATGGCCGACAAAGGGAAGGGCATTATGGAAGAGGGTTCCTCATCACAAGACAGACAAGAAATTCCGCATGTTCCTATATAACCTTTTCAACGTTTGCCCTACCAAAAAGTGGTCAAATTAGGGCTGATTTTCTGTTGCGTTTTTAGGGTTTGCAAGTATGAACCAAGATGAGATAGGGAGAGGTCTCAATAGATCTCTTGCCGAAGTGATGTGGGTCTGCCAAGTGGCACGCTGCTCGCCGATTCTTTGAGGCAATTGCTTGGATTCTTTGACGCATTGGTAAATCATCTTGAAATTTGAGCTTACTTGGTCGTGGGTAGTACGCTACAATGTTGTGGAATTATGCTCGTTTGCAGAGGCAAGAGCCTTTTGCACACGTAAAAGTTAAGGGACGGGTTGCAAGATGCTATTTGGTGAAGTTCAAGAACTATCCACCTATGGATGCAAAGTGGATGGAAGAGCATGAACTGTCAGAGTCACCAAATGTATTGCAGCTTTACCTTGCGGCCTTTGGGTTACAGCCTATGTATGCCCCAACCCAACGTCTGCAAAGGAGGGGTAATGATAGAACTAGCACATCAAATGTACTCATGGATTCAATGCAATAGCAGTGTACATGTTTGACAAAAGTATGAAGGTCTCATTAAGTCATTTGTACACATGTTTTGATAGTCTTTCTTGCGGATACTTGCGATGATAAAAGGATGCTTACCACACTAAGTCTTTTATGGCATGTGTATATGGCACGTAGTGTAACAGACTTGGACACTCCAAGTCAAGAATCTACCACGACAGCACCAAATAACCACTTCAAAACAGTCCACAGTTCACAATTTATTTGACACTGGCCCGACGGAGCTCTGTGCCTAGAGATATTGGCCCCAAAGATTGGCGCCCCTATTTCTTTTTATATTAATCTGTGTTCAAAGTACAAGAGTGCGGGTAGGCGCTCACACTCAGACTCTGCGTCCAGATGCTCTGAGTTGTGAGTGGCCTACCACTTATTTAAAGAGTACAAGGGTTGCCAAAAGCAGAGCCCCAAAAGCTAAAAATCAAAAGCTTAAGTAAAAGCTTTGAAAAATAAAGCAAAATTTCTCTCTCTCTCTCTCTCTCTCTCTCTCTCTCTCTCTCTCTCTTTCTTTTAATAAAGCAAATAGGCTTTTCTTCTCTCTCTCTCTCGCTCTTGCTTAAATGAAATAAAGCAAAGAGGCTTTCTCTCTTTTCCCATTGCGTGGAAAAGCAATGCCAAAAGCTGAAATAAAAAACAGCCCACGCAAAAGCAAAAGCAATGCCAAAAATCTGCCCAGCTTTTCGTAAATCGCGCTGGTGTCCGTAGAGCAGGCCACGTGTCAGTCCGCCACGTCAGCAAATCAAGGTTAGGATTAGGGTTAGGGCAGAATTAGGGTTCTTTATTTTAGGGTTAGGGTTTCAACAAAATTAGGGTTTTGGACAGAATTAGGGTTTCTGATTTTAGGGTTAGGGTTTCAGCAGAATTAGAGTTTCAGGTAGCCACGTCATCACTTTGTGCCATACCCCCCTCTTGAAAGCATTGTAATTGCCCTCGATTACACCTGCAAACAAATAGAAGCCATAAACTGTCTTAGTAGACATTGACTGTTAGTACCTACGCACTAGGAACACACATCTAGCACATGTACCAATCGACAGTCACATCAATGATCACACAACATCACAGGACATCACTAGACATCATAGGAGATCACATGACAAATCAACATTCGTTCAGATCTTAGACCATGATTTATCGGCAATGTAGTTAGCAATCGCATCTAGATTCAGTCGGGATCTCATAGATGCCTGATTGACTAACCCCTATTGCAACCATGTCTATTCGAGATCATTTAGACCAAAATGCTGCAGTCATTTCGTGTATCAGTTCCCGCACTTAAAAACAAGTCAAGAACAAATTAGTTTCATATTCCGGAATTTCATTTCATAAAGTCATCCAGCAGAATACTGTCAGCTCTCAGTATCCCTGAAGCTCAAAGAGACATCAATGACTCTAGTATTCGAAAAATCAAGGCATCCGTTGGCAAAGAAGCAGAGTAACTCCCCTCTTGTGCAAACCCACTGCACCAAATCTCCGGCCAAGCTTAATTCTGGGTTCCTTTTGGAGTAGACTATGCTAAACCAAAAGCTTCAAGGTAAAGCTTCACATTCCGAGGAATATCTGCTGGGTCTTCCTCCTCCATTCGCTTCGCATCCAATGCGAAGTAGGTCTTGAATTTAACCAAGAACCGTTAGTTCGCTTTACCTTCTTTCTTTCTTTCTGTGGCAATTTCTGTTCTGGAACGAGTATCTGCTCGTTTTCGTCCATTTCGGGTTGTTAGTCAACAGGCACATCGCCTTCAAAAGGCTTCAAGAGACTCACATGAAAAACAATGTAAATCCTGCAAGTATTCTGGTAGCTTCTATTCAAAGGAGATATCATTTATCTTTTCGGAAAACCTGAAAAGGTCCACACTATGTCATGCTAAGCTTACAAAGAAGCCGCTCCTTTCCCTTTTGTTTTCTTTCTCGAGCGTGCCTTTCCATAATGTAAGAGCATCCAATCATTCTCCTTGAATTTTGAATCGCGACGTTGGCGATTTGCTGCCTTTTTTTGTCTTTCTTGAAAATTCTGCAAAGCCTTCCGGACCAAGTCCCTCATGAACTGGTCGGCTTCAAAGAAAAATCTTATCTTTCGTGCTAAGGAAGGGTGAAACCTTCGTAGCAAATTCAAGAATCTCAAATGGCACCTTCCTCATCAAAGAGTTAATCGTGTTTCACTGAATTAGCAATCTCTGATTGCCCGTTAGTCTGCGGATGGAACGATGACGAGAACTGCAACCTCGTGCCTATGTTCTCTCAAATAGCCGTCTGAAACAAACTAGTGAACCTGGGGTCCTGTCGGAGACAATCGTCTCAGGCATGCCATGTAATGTGAAGACCTGGGCGATAAACAATCGTACCCACGCTGTGTTCTCGGGAGATGAAATCCATTGTAATACTTTCCGAGGGGCAGGTGGGTATGGGTAAAGGTTGTAACAATCCCTATGCTTATGCCTGTCAACTTGACCTTCTTGCATACCAAGCAACTGCGCTCAAACTCGTCCACGTCCTTCTAGAGTCTCGGCCAAAAGTATCTCTCTACCCCTTTCAAGGTGGTAGCAACGCATCAGTGACCCGTAAAAGGTGGACAATGGCATTCGGTTAGAACCTTTTCCCTCAACAGCTGTGTAACGCACAACATGGTTTTCTTCATCAAGTAGCCATCCCGAAGGAACTAGTCCGCTACTATTTCCCCTTTCTGTATTCAACTGGATACATTTGCAAAATCTATTCTGTGGCATACTGACCGACCGTATCCTCGAAGTTCCTATGATATATCGTGGAAAATAGCGAGAACCAACGGCTTTCGGGACAAGGTATTTGCGACCAATTTCTTCTGTCCCTGCACATGGACAATCCGGAAGTAAACTGTGACAAGATGTTTACCCACCGCATCTGCTTTTCCGATAGCTGCTTCTGTGACAAGAAGTAGCGTAAACTCGCATTATCTGTGAAAACCGTAAAATCGGCTCCGAGTAGGTAATGTCGCCACTGAATAAGAGCATGGATAGCCGCCAAAAGCTCTTTCTCACAAATTTTGTGCTGTCAATTCCGGCCTTGAGAACAATCGGCTCTCGTAGGCAATGACATTGGCCTTCTTGCATTAAGACCGCATCCAGACTACGACCACAAGTATCACAATATACTTCAAACGACTTCTGCAAGTTTGGCAAAGTCAAAACTGGTCCCGTAGTCAATTTCTCTTTCAAAGTCTAAAAGGCAGTCACCTCTGTGGGTCCCCACGAGAAAGGGACTCCTTTCTGTGTCAAGATATGCAAAGGGGAAGCAACCTCTGCAAACTTTCTAATGAACCGCCTGTAGTACGAACACAATCCCAAGAAGCTTCTAACTTCATGGACATTCTTCAAATTGGGCCAGTCACGGATAGTCTCTATCTTGATCAGATCCATTTGCACTCCTGCTGCTGACACAATGTGTCCCAAAAAGTGTATCTCTGGTAGGAAAAATTCACTTTTCTTCGCATTAATCACTAACTTGTTATCTCGTAATGTCTGAAAGACTTGAAGCATATGATCTCTATGTTCTGTCTCATTCTTGGAGAAAACAATGATATCGATAGCCTGTATTCTTGAAAAATCCTGTCCATCATCCGGTTAAATGTCGCAGGAGCATTGGTTAGGCCAAAAGGCATCACCAAAAACTCAAATAACCCAAAAGTCGTCCGAAAGGCTGTCTTGTAGACGTCGCCCGGCGTGATTCGGATCTGATGATATCCACTCTTCAAGTCGATCCTGCTAAAGCATGAGGATCCCTGAAGTCGGTCAAGTATATCATCGATTCTAGGAATCGGAAATCTATTCTTGATGGTGATTTTGTTGAGAGCTCTATAATCGATGTACATTCTCCAAGATCCAACTTTCTTCAAAAGCAACAACACTGGAGAGCAATACGGTGAAGTACTAATCTGGACAAGACCCTTTTCCATGAGGTCTTTCACTTGGTTCATAATCTCTTTGTTCTGGGCTCGGCTCACACGGTAAGATGGCCGGTTCGGTGGTGTGCTTCCAGGTATCAAATCAATAGTATGATCTTCAGGACGAGCAGGTGGTAACTCGCCTGGTAGGCCCTCTGAAAAGCAATCGGCATGAGTGTGGAGAAAATCTTGGCGTTCTTTTGTTCAGGTCAAAACATATTCGACCTTCATCCATCGTTTAGTTCTCTCCTTAAAAAAATGAGTAAAGAAACTGAAGTTCATCAAGTACAATCTCTGAGCCCTTTATTTGTCAAAGTCGCATTCTCTGCCCGGTAGTCAACCACGACGTTGTTCTTGTGGTACCAAGGGATTTCGAGTAGAACGTCACTACCTTCCAAGGTAATTACGTAAAACTCCGTGTCCCTAAACACCCCTGTCATTGCAAACGAAGTTTGCCAATGCTCGGTGTAATGGCAACATCCTGTCCGGGTGCCAGTCAAACTACTCCGCCTGCGGCCTAGGCCTGTCGGGCGTAATTTCAATCGAGCCGCCAATTCAAGAAGTTGGCCTTGGCTCCCTCAAAAGAGCTTCCTGATCTTTCCCTTTGCCGGAAAAGCGGCAAAGTTTGTACTTTCATTCATTTGATTCGGTTCGGGTGCCACGCAATGTGGTATCAATTTTGCTTGTTATCTGCCTTTTCTGCCACGTCCCTCAGCTGCTTTACCTTTCTTCATCCTGTTCATTCGGTGCCTTGTTAGGGCACTTCGGGGAGATATGTCCAGTTTCCCCGCATCCAAAGCATTTCCCCTCCCTGATGAAGCGAGCTCGCTCCTGAGGAGTAAGGTTGGGTCGTGCATCTTTTTTTTTTGGGTTTCTCTTCCTCTTTCTACTTTCATTTGTCGAAGTCTGTCGGGGCTCTTTGTGTCATGATCTCATCGGTGGGGTAGGTCAAATTGCCAGAGTGAATGGCAAAACCCTGTTTCGCATCACTCAATCTGTTCCTTGAACTAGATCTTCTTAAATGAAGAGGCGGGTAGAAAAGAGCTCTAGAATCTCTCGCAATAAGCGTCCACTGTATCCTTCTTGGTCATCCGAAGATGGTTCCAAGCAGTTCGTATATCGCGTTCATACTCTCGAGTCAACCAAGAAGAAATAAAAAGCCTCTTGAATTTCAGCCATTTAACTTGCGCAGTCTTGTTTAATAGAAGCGTGGACCACCAAGTTTGAGCATTCCCCTTAAAGTAAGAGGCAGCTCTCCGAATCTTAGAGTGCTTTGAGTAACGTCCTCCCGCGAAAGCGATGTCAAACTGCTACATACAAAAGACAAAGCCTTCGAGCATCTCTATATTCCGAAAACGTGTCAAATTTAATTGACTGTCCACCTTCCTTAAACTCTCGAACCTTCTTGCTTTTGTCTTCGAGAAAGTCATACTGGTTGGCTTTGTAAAAAATTCTTCTTCTTTCAATTATAGTTGCTCTCATCAGAGTCTGAACTGTCTGTAGATGAGTCCTCTGTAGAATTGTCACTCACGGGGCGAGATTTAGACTTCTATGTCTTTTTCTTGCCCTTTCCGAAGTGTTGCTGCATGCTTCGCTTTTTGCCTTTTCGGTCTTCTTCGCTCGAGTCAGATGAGCTAGAAGAACTGTCAGAAGAAGAAGAAGAAGAAGAAGAAGAAGAACTGGGTACTCCTTCAAATCAAACACGCTTCTTCTGTTTCTTTGCTTTTTCAAAAGTCGTCTGACGATCCAAATAGCCCGGGAAGTCAATGCCTTTCTTTTGCTTTTTGCCGTGCTTTTTAGCTTTGTTCTGCGCGTCAAAAAAATTGAGCAATTCGTGCATCAACCACGTCTTCTAATTCCTTCTCTGTATATTTCTTGCGAGCAGAAGGTTTCTTGAGAGCAGGTTTTGGGGTTGGTGTTGTGGTTTTCTGCCACTGCGCATGCACTTCCTGGAAAGAAGTCTCGCTCATATATTTTGCAAACTTTGGGTCCTTCGCAAAATTGAGCATCATCTTTGTTGCATCGCCGATCAATTGACGACGCTCCATCTCTCCATGCTCCTCATGAGTAGGCCGAGGCGGGCTATACTCCTCACGTGAATCTTCGTTGTGATCCCTTCCTGCATCTCCGGATGCAGAGGGAGTCGATTGGTCTTTGCCTGAAGCCATAGGTGCCGCGGAAAAAAAATTTAGGGATCGGATTTCCCGTTGAAGAGAAATCGGTCGTGCTCTGATACCTCTGTAACAGACTTGGACACTCCAAGTCAAGAATCTACCACGACAGCACCAAATAACCACTTCAAAATAGTTCACAGTTCACAATTTATTCGACACTGGCCCGATGGAGCTCCGTGCCTAGAGATATTGGCCCCAAAGACTGGCATCCCTTTCGGTATTTCTTTTTATATTAATCTGTGTTCAAAGTACAAGAGTGCGGGTAGGTGCTGACACTCAAGACTTTGCGTCCAGATGTTTGAGTTGTGAGTGGCCTACCCACTTATTTAAAGAGTACAAGGGTTGCCAAAGCAGAGCCCCAAAAGCTGAAAATTAAAAGCTTAAGTAAAAGCTTTGAAAAATAAAGCAAAAGTTCTTTCTCTCTCTTTTTCTTTTAATAAAGCAAAGAGGCTTTTCTTCTCTCTCTCTCTCTCTCTCTCTCTCTCTCTCTCTCTCTCTCGCTTAAATGAAATAAAGCAAAGAGGCTTTCTCTCTTTTCCCATTGCGTGGAAAAGCAATGCCAAAAGCTGAAAGCAAAAACAGCCCACGCAAAAGCAAAAGCAATGCCAAAAATCTGCCCAGCTTTTCGTAAATCGCGTTGGTGTCCGTACAGCAGGCCATGTGTCAGTCCGCCACGTCAGCAAATCAGGGTTAGGGTTAGGGTTAGGGCAGAATTAGGGTTTCTGATTTTAGAGTTAGGGTTTCAACAAAATTAGCGTTTTGGGTAGAATTAAGGTTTTTGATTTTAGGGTGAGGGTTTCAACAGAATTAGGGTTTTGGGTAGCCACGTCATCACTTTGTGACACGTAGTTGAGGACGTTTGCGATTTTAACAGGGCGGTATTTCACGAGGACATGGCAATTGCTAACTCGAGTTATTGGTTTCTTTCCGATGATTTTTGTTTAATTTTTGAAACCCTCTTTTTGAAGTTGCAAATGGCCGGACATTGTATGGCCAGTGTGAAAGAGTAGTTTCACCCGTAGACGGGAAGTTGGTCAGTACTGGAATTCCAGTAGTAAAAGGGTGTCTAGGCTCAGTTCAAAGTTATCTAGGTCCCCTCGCCGCACTTAATAAGTTGGTGGATACTAGGAAACTATCTCAAATGAGGCACATAGCCAAGGTGGGGTCACCAAGAGAAAATCACCTGAGAACTGGACTACATTGCATTTTTGGACGTGGTCCCAGTGGTGACAGATGGTCAGATGACCAGTGAGAGTCCAATGGAAACATTTCCTAAAATTTAGGGAACTGCTATTTTGGGCCATGAAATCTGTTCGCGTCATTAGCTTCAGAATGACAAGGGAAACATTTTATTACTCTGCTGCAAAGTCAACTGAGCAACCAGTTGAGAGATTTTTAAGCGCTTTTGAGTTTACTGCTTTTCATGTAACTGCTTTTGAGGCCAAGGGCCTTTAAATATGTGCAATGGGCTCAGTCTCTGGCACTCTTCTGGGTGAAGGTGCAGAGCGAGAGTATCGGCATTGTACTGAGTTCAAGTAATATAAAGAAATACCGAAAGGGGTGCCAAGGTTTGGGGCCAGTGCTCTCTTGGGGTGGAATTTCGCCATTCCCCATCTCGTGTGTCATGCATCTCTTTCAGTGTTATTGAAGTGCGAAAAGTCTGTTCAGTCTGTTCTTTTTCGTTGGCACGTGGTGCCCGTCCCATGACAGTGGTATCAGAGCTTTGGGTGTGTGCTTTTCTGAAAGCATACTGGGACATGGGCTGTCAAACACTGAAGTGCCTGAATGGAACAACATGGATGTAGGCAAGTTTGGACAGCTTGCCTGTCTAGCATTGTCTCTATTAGATGACAGAAGTGTGTTCATAGTTGTCTGCCTATCAGATAATTATGAAATGGTACATGATATTGCCGGTGCAACTGGATGGCGTGAAGACCTTGTAAATGTGGTTGTCTGCAAGACACCAATATGCAAGAAAGATAATAGGACTGTGCGCACATTATTGGTGTCCGCGATCCGAAAAAAACGCACCTGGACTTCACAGGCAATTGATATACCATCGGATGATGCCCGGTGGTGGATGTCTATAGCTACCAAGCCGCATGCTCGAAGGACTTGGCAAGCTTTTAAGAAAATTTTTACCCGAAGTTATATGGTTTCTGACATCTTCGTTCGGGGTGTAACTTCTGGCATAGTGGGGTATCCTGAAATGCTTGCCATGGAAACCCTAGTAGATTATAACTTAAAATTTCTCGACATCTCTCAGTAGGTCTCTTCTCGAGCTGATAACCTTGGAGGTCTGGTGTGATTGCTACGTCTTGGGACAACCATCGCCGCCAGAGGAACACTGTCTATCCAAGAGTTGAGGGACCATGTTCAAGAGCTGAGAGACCATGCTGTGGTCGGCTATTACCTTATGGAAGGAACCTAACCCTAATTTTTGGTGCATATTTCAGGATGGAAAGTCATTCGACTTTTCGAGCTCGACTGATGTTGAGATTGCTTTTTAAGTTTGAGTTCTGTTTGAGAACTTGTTTGGTGATCCTGGTTGGAATTTGTTTGAAATGGATGGTATCTGTTTTGAACCTGTCTTGATGTCGATTTGAATTGTTTGAGACTGGTTTTAATATTGGTTTCAATGATTGGTGATTTTACTCCCGGGTAGAGAAGTGAGAAATGTTGTTCTGGTATTGTTTGAACCTTGGAACGACGCAGACGGGATGTCTGGGGAGCGTTTTGTTGTATGCTTGAAAACCTCGAAACGACGCAGACGGGATGTCTGGGGAGCGTTTCGTTGTATACTAGAAAACCTTCGAACGACGCAGACGGGATGTCTGGGAGCATTTGGTTGTATGCTTGAACCTCCAAACGACGTAGGCTGCGGTCTGGGGAGCGTTTGGTTGTACCAGTCCTCTGAGCTCATGGCCCGGATCTTTTTAGGTTATTTGCGAGGGGAGTGACGAGGTAGTCGTTGAGTAGCTTCATACCACAGAGCGTCTATCTCGAGGGAGTGCTCAACGACGGTGTTCGTTGTGTCTTGTAACATGCATATGTGAGCATTTGTGTTGCATTGTGATGTGCCAACCATTGAATATTCCTTATTGGATGAGATACTTCTGGGAAACCAACGACCCAAGATATCATGAGCTCCGATCTCGAATGAGACTCCTTAATTGGATGAGATACTTCTGGGAAACCAACGACCTAAGATATCATGAGCTTCGATCTAGAATGGGACTCCTTATTGGATGAGATACTTCTGAGAAGGCAACGACCTAGGATATCAAGAGTTCCGATTTGGAATGAGACTCCTTATTGGATGAGATTCTTTTGGGAAGCTAACGACCAGGAAATCAAGAGCTCCGATTTGGAATGAGAAAAGTGATTGTTTCTCGGAAATTTTTGAGCTAACTTGAGTTGTTTTGCAGATGTGCTGTCATCGCGGACGATTACTTTCTTTCAAGAACGGAGGATGCCACAAACTGCTGACGTGTCAAGTCACTGAAGAACGAAGCCAACCTTCAAATCCTAGCCGAGGGACCTAAACCCTAAGATGGAGAAGCAGCAGAAAGAAGCAACAGAAGTTCCCACAAACTTAAGGGACCCTGTCCGATGGGGCCCAATTGACTAAAAATAAAGCAGGACCAGTACACACAATTTCTTGTGTCATAGTTGATGGCGTGGCAGCTGTACGGATTTCCGCAATCTGCGCTGGATTGCTGACGTTGCAAACAGTACGGAATTTGCACTGATACTGTGCTAACTAGCAGCCTGTACGGATTTTTGTAAAATGTGCTCGCAGCTTTTTGGGTGCAGCGCTTGTGGACCAGGTGCTTTGGAGTTTATTGCTTTTCCTGAACTGCTTTTGAGGCCAAGGGCCTTTAAGTATGTGCAAAGGGCTCAATCTCTGGCACTCTTCTGGGTGAAGGTGCAGAGCGCGAGTACCGGCATTGTACTGAGTTCAAGTAATATAAAGAAATACCGAAAAAGGGGAGCCAACGTTTGGGGCCAGTGCTCTCTTGGGTGGAATTCCGCCACTCCCCGTCTCGTGTGTCCTGCATCTCTTTCAGTTCGGTTATAATTGAAGTGCTAAAAGTCTGTTCAATCTGTTCTTTTTCGTTGGCACGTGGTGCCCGTCCCGTGACATCAATGGGCGGGCACCCATAGCTTGGGTGGCAGGGCAAGGCACAAAGTCTTTACCCCAACAGGAACGGGGGTTCCGCCTCATGCCAGCCTACCGGGTGAGCAACACAGTGAAGTGCACTGCCGTGAACAGGTACGTCTACTTCAAGAATGGCCAGGCACAGCCACAAAACATCCCTCATTCCCTAATCTGCTCCTAGGAGATATTGGAGCTACCATTGATGAACTCTAACACCCCCTCTCAGCTCCTGGACAGGAAACGAGTCCAAGGGAGCTGGCATGAGAGGATAATGTCACTTGTGGAAGAGGTTTGGTAAAGATGTCAAGGAGGGTTATCCAAAGTCGAGATGTACTTTAGTCAGATAGAGCCATCCTTGGCCTTGTCACGAACAAAATGGTATTGTATATCTATATGCTTGGTTTGGGCATGGAGCACTGGGTTTCTCGCAATGGCTATACAACTCTGGTTGTCTGAGCACATAATGGTCGTGTGCTGTGGAAAGCCCATCTCCAAAAGTAGCCTCCGAATCCACACCGACTCGCATGTAGCAATGCAAATAGCACGGTACTCTGCCTCTATGGAAGACAAGGCAACTGTTGTTTCTTGTTGCTCCATGAAACTGCTCCTGAGCCAAAAGGATAGGTATAACTTGTAGTCGACCGTCGTCCATCTGGATCTCCACTCCAATCCGAATCACTCCATCCTTGTTGAATGATCTGGGAGTTTGTACCTCCAGCCGCATAGTATATGCCTAATGACTTGGTCGCCTTCAAATACCGCAGGATCTGAAGAGCTTGCTCCAAATGTAACTTGGCGGGTTTCTGCATGAAGGAACTGAGAAGACCCATCGGGAAAGAAGACCATCGGGAAACTGACATCAAATCGGGTATCGAGAAACCTAATGAGAGAACCAACCAGTTTTCGAGATTGTGGCATCTGCTACAATAGGGAGATCAAACTGTGACAACGTCTAATTAGGATCCATAGGAGTTGAGATAAATTTGCACTCAGTCATGCCAAATGCTTCCAATAATTCTTGGATGTACCGCTCCTGAGAGAGGAAGATGCCGGCCTCTGTCTGCCAAACCTCCAATCCAAGAAAATGATGAAGCAAGCCAAGATCTGTCATCTCAAACTCCTTTCCCAAGTTGCCATAATACTGCGGATGTGCTCAACATGGCTACTTGTTATCACAAGATCGTCGACGTAGAGGGTAATAAGTGTCACTAATCCTCCCTCACGGTAAATGTACAAGTCTGGGTCAACAGAAGATTGTCGAAAGGAGTGTTGTAGGAAAAATGAATCAATCTTCTAGTACCATGCTCAAGGGGATTGCTTGAGGCCATAGAGGGCCAAACCATGTCTGCAAAGTCTGGATCCTCGAACCCTGGAGGTTGTTCCACATAAACCTCCCCCTCCAGATCACCATTGAGGAATGCCAAAACAACATCCATTTGAAAAACCGGCCACCCGAAAAAGGCAGCAAGGGCAAAAACAATCCGTATAGTCGCCGTCTGTGCGGTTGGTGCAAAGGTCTCCTCGTTGTCTACACCGGGTTTTTGGGAAAAGCCTTTGGCAACTAGTCTTGCCTTGTGCTTGTCCAAAGAACCATCAGATTTGTACTTGGTCCTGTAGACCCATTTGACACCAATCACTTTCCGCTTGGGAGGCCGCGGAACCAACACCCAAGTGTTGTTCTTCTTGATGGAATCAAGTTCTCTCTACATAGCCAACTTTCACTTTGGTTGTGAAAGTGCCTCCTCAAGTGTAGGAGGATCTTTGTCCTTGATCACGACATCAAAGCATAGTTAACTTGTAGTAAAGGCTCATCCACCTCAGCAAGTCGAAGTCGTTGAGATCGTCTTGTGGTATCAGCTTCACACCAATCGGGTGGAAAATCTGAGGTTGCGGAATCTCGCAAAGTCTCCAATAGCCACTTTGGCAACTTGTCGGGCTTGCTCCCCAAGGGAGGAGCTACTGGTATATTTGGCTCTAACTCGGCACTATGATGAGAACCACAATCATGTACATCATCGGGAATGGGTGCATGCTTCTCCAAAGCCTGAGGGACGGGTAGAAGAGGGCTCATCAAGAGGCAAATCAAAATCCGGGTCTCCAAGTATCGGCAAGTCGGAAGTTGTCGTGGAAGGCTTGGGAGCGGAAGCCCCCTCCGAAGGTAAGATCTTGTCGAAAACAACATTACGGCTGAGTACAACATCCTTCTTCTTTGGATCATAAAGTCGATAGCCAGCGGAAGGAGAGAGAGAGAGAGAGAGAGAGAGAGAGAGAGAGAGAGAGAGAGAGAGAGGAAACGAAATGTTATATTAACGTCTTCAAAAGGCCAAAATGACCTATGAGACCAGAGCGTTACAATGTGGTGGATCTGATACAAAGTCAGAGTAACAAATGAAATGACAAAATGATGAAATAAAAATACTATGGAATCCTAAACTGGTAGGTGTGAACTAAGCAGCTAGCCAGGATAGCTAAATCACAAGTCACAAGAGATCCAGCATTGGTCGCTGGCGGATCTCATCAATCTCCTCCATGGTCAGCAGTCTGACCGGGCGTCGTGCATGTCAGGCCAAAGTGATCCGAATCCTTTGATGTAGCCTCCGTCGATGTTGTGTAGTCCTCCGCAGTCGTGGGCGTCTGGATCTCCCCAGCTAAGTCGCTCGGTCGATCAGTGTGTCTCTGGTGTGAGGCGACAAGATCTGTTGTGGTAGTAGCTCCTCCGGGTGTCCAGTGTCTGCTCTAAAGAAGTCTGTGTTGTGTCTCTGAGACTGGCTGGCCTCTCCTCTCATCAGGCTCTCTCTGTGTCTGCGCAGCTCGAGTAGAAACAAACCCAGGCATCTTTGATCCTCGTACCTCATGACTTTGGAGAGTGGTCCAAAGCCCTCTCTGAACAAGCAATGGAAGCAGCCTCGTATCTCGTAGTAGACGAGGCAGTGGCATGTGAAGTGTAACTCTGTCTCAGGCTCCATGTTACACAGGGGGCATGTCCTGGCCTCTGCTGGTACTCCGCTGTATCTCCCAGTCTCGATCCGCAGCTGGTGTGAACATGTGCATATCTGGCCAATAGCACACCGTATCCCATGAGACAAGTGGGTGTCCATGTATCTGGGCCTCGTCACAAAACCGTCCGCCGTAAGTTGGAGAAGCTGGTGGATGAGCCTGGTGATCTCGGACTGTGTAAAAGTCAGGGAGGGTGCATCCAGTGAGTATTGGAAGGGGGGCAATCTGTCTATACTGAACCCATGTGCTAGGAACCATGATGTCATCTTCCCATACCAACATCCTGTATCTCCCTGCATGGCTAACTATCGAGAGGACTCAAGTGCAAGTCGGGCATATCTGTCTCTGAGAAGTTCCCACATGCGGTGTATGAAGGAGACAGATCCTTGGCTGAAGTTGTTTTAGGGACTCAGGTCGCTCGCTGCTGTTGTCGCGCCCAACCCCTCGCCATCCCTCCCCCCCCTCCGGCTTCGCGCGCCATCCCTGCCCTCGCTGCCTGCACCTGCTGCGCGCTTCCTCCAGCGCGCTGCCTAGCCCGCCCGCTGCCCGCTGCCCCCTGCCCGCTTGTCACCCCGCCCGCTGCCCTACCCGCCTGCTGCCCCGCTTTTTACCTCGCCCACCAGCCCCGCCTCCCAATCCAGTAAAAAGACAGCCATCCTGCTTGTCGGGCCTCGCCAATACCATTGACAGGTTCGGTCCAACAAAAGCTTCTCTTTTCGATTACGCTTCTCCGCCCTTTCCTCACAGCAGCAGACACAAATGGAGGCTCCAGCTCCGCCGCAGAGGGACTCTAATGAAGTCCCCTCGCCCGACCCTGCTGAGCCCACCATTCGACTTGCTCTTACTCCGACAGAGCAAGTGAGCCTAGCCGAGGTGGACCGTTTACAGGCGACCTCAGTCATCTGCAAGATTCTCGGCACCAAACCCAGCAGAGGAGGCCCGCCTTCTTGCAGAGGTGGGCAAAGATCTTGGACGTTCAGATCCTCAGATGAGGCTACTACCAGATCGAGTTCGAGACCCCTGAGATGGCGTCCAAGGTCATCGCCATGAGTCCATTGACCATCCGAGCAGCTCGAGCCTACTTTCGACAGTGGAGACATGGTTTTGACCCTGCTTCAGATGTTCTGGTAGAGGAGGCAGACATTCCCATCTCCGTCTGCTTTCTTGGTTTGCGGAGGGAGTACTTACTACTTTTGTCCAAGATAGGCTCAGCGATTGGGACTGTCTTGGAGGCACCTCGCACGGCAGCCAAGGCGGCCGACATTCCCTTAGTTCGCGTTCTGGTTAGGATACTCACTCTCTCCCGAAGGTCATTCTTCTGCCTTGGGTGAGTGGGGGTTGGTTTAGACAGAGCGTGGAGTATTCGGGCCTCCTGAACCAGTGCTTCATTTGTCGACAGATGGGCCATCTTGCGAAGGCTTGTCCACGGAGGAGGCCTCGACCTACACCACAGACCCAGCCCCAGCCTGCAAGGGTTGGCCAGCAGCCACAGGGAGAGACACAACGCACACATGCAGAGCCACCCTCCGAGCTTGGGCCTCCAGCAGAGGAGGGATGGGAGCAGGTCTGTGGTCGACGACGGCAGGGGCCACAACGACAGCCTAGCACTCAGAGTGGTCCTTAGGCACCTGCCCAGCAGCAGTGGGTTCCCACGGGGAACCGTTTTGGTCCTCTTGAGCAGGATGAGGTCCTTGCTCCAGCCCCCACCTCAGCTTCACCCTCGACAGCCCCTCCCCCCCCAGACTTCCCCCCCTCCTCATCATCCTCCCCCTCGCCTCCTGCTCCCGCCGCCTCTTCCCCCTGCCCTTCTACCTCTGCCGCTCCCCCCCGCCCCTCTTCTCCACCTCTTCCCCCTGCTCCTACACCCCCCCTCCCGCTCCAGTTCCACAGTCTACCCAGGGGGCAGGGCCATCTCCGGCTGCTAGGAGATCTCTTGGCAGCGCCTTTGCCACGAGTTGCTTGGCGAGAGAGGGACAACCTTTCTTGCGACCCCCTCTATAGGTACAGACGTCTCCCTTTGCAGCAGTTCCTCGTGGTCTGACGAGCTTCAACATTCGGCGCCGATGGGACTTCTTCGACTACGGCTTTACACGTTTTCTCGGCGACCCCTTAGCAGACCATGAGGCAGCCTGCTTCAGGGTCCATGTTCTGTTCCTTGCAGCTAGGGGGATAGAGGCCTTGGACTCAGCTGTTGTCTTCTCTTTTCCCCTTTGCGGCAGGGACCAGACTGAGTGGACTCTTGACTAAGTGTTGGAGTGGTTGCATACTCAGGTCCTAGAGTTCTCTCACCAAATGGGAGAACTAGGAGTTACAAACATGCTTCAGACTTTGTGGCCATTGGCCAAGTTTGCGATGACTCCTCCAAATACAGCAAGATGTAGACACATTGTGGTTTATTTCTTTGCCGATACGTAGTGCTTGCCATGCTATGTACACATTCATGAGGACTGTCACAAAGTGATGACGTGGCTACTGATAGCAAAAACCCTAATTTCTGCCAGAAACCCTAATTTTTGGAAACCCTAACCCTAACTGCTGGCTGAAACCCTAAGTGGCTGGAAACCCTAAAATCTGGCACCAGTGCCATGTGGCAGCAGTGTACGGATTTCCGGGATTTGCGGAGCTGAAAAAAGCTAGCTGGGCGACGGAAATTGAAGCTTTTGGGTTTTTCTTTTTTTGGCTACGCTTTGAGAGAAAGAGAGAACTTGCTTTATTCTGCCCTCTCTTGAGATAGAGAGAGAGAGAAACTGCTTTTGACTGAAAGCTTTTGGGGCTCTGCTTTTGGGCATCCCTTGTAACCTTTATATTAGTGGTTTAGAGCTCACTTCTCAGGGCATCTGGACGCAGAGTCTGAGAGTGAAACCCTAACCGCTCTTTGTACTTTGACATTGATTTAATACATAAAGAAATACCAAAAGGGGCGCCAGTCTTTGGGGCCAATATCTCTAGGCACGGAACTCCGCCGGGCAGTGCAAATCTATTGTGATCTGTGAATTGTTTTGAAGTGGTTATTTGGTGCTGTTGCGATTGATTCTTGACTTGGAGTGTCCAAGTCTGTTACAGTGGTATTAGAGCACGGCCGATTTCTCTTCTATGGGAAATCCGATCCCTAATTTTTTTTCCGCGGCACCTATGGCTTCATGCAAGGACCATTCGACTCCCTCTGCATCTGGAGATGCGGGCAGGGATCACAACGAAGATTCCGGCAGAGAGTATGGCCCGCCTCGGCCTACTCTGGCGGAGCAAAGAGAGATGAAGCGTCGTCAATTGATTGGCGATGCAACAAAGATGATGCTCAGTTTTGCGAAGGATGCAAAATTGGCAAAATATATGAGCGAGCAGAGTTTTGGTCACAAATAGTTGAGTCTTTGCCGCAGGCAGAACACTGGTGCATAGAGTCTAGACTTCAAGGTGTTGGAGGACCCTTCTGACAGGATTCGTGGTAGCCATGCTACTGTGCATGGAGTTGAGCTGGCAGCTTGGGAGAGGTTCTGTATGACTCTGAGGGTCTCGGATGTGTGGCAGCACTCTAGTTTTGTGAGGCCCCCAGACAGCCTGGCCTTCTCTCGTTCGGACCGCAGAGTGGGAGGAGTGAATCTATCGCGGATAGATCGCTTCTACACTAGTGACCATTTCAGTGACTTGGGTGGGACAGTTGGCATTCTTGCAGGGACTTCCTTCTCGGGCCATGCCGGTGATCCTCACAGTGGCAGACAGGCAGAGGAGGGAGAGCACGATGCTTTGCATCCCATAGAGGGTCTTGCTGGACTCTGCACTCAGAGAGCGAGTAGAGGCTCTCTAGACAAAGAGCTTGGACATGCAGGATTCTCTTGCTGACAGAGTGGCCTCAGGACTAGCTCAGATTAGTCGTTTCTTTCTCCAGGAGTCTCTGGCTCGCTTGGTTGCAGCAAGAGAGGAGGAGCAGCGTCTCAGACAGGGCGTTGCTTCGTTGCAGAGGATGCAGGAGCAACATCCAGACAGTCCTTGGCTGGAGGAGCTGCTACAGCAGGCTCGTAAGGAGCTTGTTAGCGCAAGGGAGCGGCGCCATGAGTTTGCTTTCCATCGACAGGCATCTCAGTGGACACAGGTGGGTGACAGAGTGATTGGTGCTTTCTTCGAGGTAGTGGGACCTTGTCATACACATGCCAAGGTCAGTCAATTGAGGAGGCCCGACGGGTCAGTTGCTTCTGAGCGAGAGGACATGCGTGCAGTTGCTACTGACTTTTACCGTGAGTTACTGTCTGCAGTGCCTCAATCAGAGCGTCAGGATGCATGCAGGGAGCAGGTGTGGGTACAGATGCCTTGCCTTGTGACTGAGGAGATGCGTCAAAGGCTTGAGGTGCCACTTCAGCTTGAGGAGCTGCACACGGCTCTTAGTGCACTCCCCCGTGGTAGATGTCCAGGTGAGGATGGATTGACCCCCAGTTTTTTCTTGGAGTACTGGGACTTGCTTGGCCCAGATCTCTGTAGTGCTTTTCAGTACATCTTGCATGCAGGAGTGATGCCTGACAGCATGAGTGAGGGTCTGATCTACCTCATTCCCAAGGAGGGTGGCTCCTTGGATGAGTTTCGACAGTGTCGTCCCATCACCATCCTCAACTCAGCCTACAAAATTCTTGCCAAGGCTCCGAGTTTGAGGATCCAGCCACTTCTAGAGAGCCTTATACATGGGACTCAGACAGGTTTTGTCAAGGAGCGCAGTATCCTTGACAATATCTTTACTTTTTGGGAGGCTTCTGCCCTAGCGCGGCTCCGTGGTGAGGATCTGGTGATTCTTCTTCTCGATTTTGAGAAGGCATACGACAGAGTTGACTGGGACTTTGTAGAGGGCACTCTACGCAAGATGGGCTTCTCAAATGCTTGGATCAGAGGGGTGTCAGCTTTGTACAGACAGGCACACAGTCAGGTACTTTTGTCAGGAGGTAGAGGTGATCGTTTCATGCTCACACGTTCGGTCAGATAGGGTTGTTCTCTTGCCCCCTTCCTTTTTCTGTTCTATGCTGAGGCGATGAGCAGGTTTTTGGTGTCACAGCAGGTTGGTCTACGGGGCTTAGCACTCCCTATTCGGGGAGATGAGCTACTGGACGCTAAGTTTGCTGACGACTCAGCCTTGTACTTGGATGGCTAGGAGGCCAACCTTCACAGGTGTGAGCAGGCTCTTGAGACCTTCTGTTGTGCATCTAGCGCACTGATCAACTGGAGAAAGACAGTGGCTTTCTCGGTTGGTAGTGCTCATGTGCCCGACTGGACGCCAGGTGAGGGTTTCAGGTGGATTCCCCCAGGGACGGCAGCTCTGTACTTGGGTTGTCAGGTTGGTTTGGACTTGTCTCCCGAGCAGCAGATTGCTCCCCTCCTCCTGTCCATTAAGAGGAAGTTGTTACATCGGAGCTCCGCACGACTTTCTTTGGCTGGCAGAGTTGTAGTGGCCAACCAGGTGCTGTTGGCTACTATGTGGTACATCACTTCTTGCTGGATCTTCTCGAGTTCCTGTACCAGCCTCTGGTCACGGCGAGACACTCTGACTGCCCGAGCCAGAGTGGCTTGGCAGATCACCATTCTTCCTTGTTCATAGGGAGGGCTTGGGATCATTGACCCAGCATAGCAGAGCAGAGCAGAGCCCTTCTTGGGAAGTTCATCGTCCGAGGTCTTCTTCCAGGTGAGGAGCCCTGGAAGGAGTTCTTGTTACAGCGGCTTTGGGCTAGGGTGCCTCAGGCAGGAGGCCCCTGGCAACCTTCGACCAGGTGGATCTTCACAGAGATGCGTAGAGTTGGTTTGAGCAGGAGACTAGAGGATCGCTTTGCTGTGGGGTTGCTTCGCTCTTGGGAGCACTTGCGGCGAGGCCTGGAGCAGCGCCAGCCTACTTGCAGGGAGGAGCGCCTGCGACAGCCACTTGTTTGGAACCCCATGGTTAGCACTCTGAGAGGGCACTTGGTTGGTAGTCGGCCTCATGTTTACTGGGGTTCCATGGCAGCGGGTCCAGCACGCTCTTTAGGTGACTGGTTACAGTTTACAGGCTTGTCAGAGGAGCTACAGGGCTTTCATTTGCAGGGCATGAGAGGGGTGCAGTGCATGTGTCAGGACATCTCAGAGGCAGTCTAGCTGAGTGGCTCACGCCTCTCGAGTCAGCAGCGCCCAGATGGATGGGAGCCTTCACGCGACTGGAGGTTCTCATCTCTGTTCGGGCTAGCTCAAAGACTGTTCCCTCCCTTTTTTTCGAGCTACAGGGTGAGGGACGCTTACTGCGAGTTGCAGTAGAGGCTCCGCAGGTGGCAGAGTGCTGTTTTCAGAGGATCCGAGTGGTGGGCATCTGTGGGAGGACTTGTGTCATCGATCCTGACCCAGTAGCTCTTGAGACTGGACATTGGAGGCTGTGGGCCTGGGAGTGTTGTCCACTGGCACGAGTACAGTGGGACCTTGGAGAGTGGCTCCGGAGGGACCCTTTCTCTTCTGTAGACCACCCAGGTGTCCCTTTCTTTCAGTACACTGTTCGAATGGGACGTCACATACTTGCAGCACAGAGAGAGGCTCCCTTCGCTGCAACACCTCATTGGCAGGAGGAGGGTCTCACAGTTGAGTTGAGCAGGCTAGGTACATGTGGGTGAGATTGAAAGTAGAGACAGACATATATCTCTACATTGCTATTTGCTACTTTCCCCCGAGTACGTTGGTCTATGCATCACCCAGAGGACAGTCCCCCTTTTCTATTTTGGATGATGACATATGGGAGTTCTCTAGAGATGGTGACATTATCATTCTATGGGACTTCAATGCTAGGACTGCCCATCACCGGACAGTGTTTTATGATACTTCAGAGGAGATGCTGAGAGAGCTAGATGTTGTAGAGACGGGCCTGTCCAGACTATCACACGATGCGGAATATACTGAGTATGGGCGACACCTGATAGACATGGGCACCGCACATGGACTGGCCATCTTGAATGGCCTATAGAGGTTTCCTGCTTCGGGAGGCTTCACATGCTTCCCACCCAGACATGGAGCCAGCACAGTGGACTATGTCATGGCACAACCGAGCCTCATCTCTAGTATCCAGGACCTCATGGTTGGACCCAGACCTGTTGGTGTGGCAGTGGATCTTGCTCTTGTATCGCTGACCATTTCTTTTCAGTTTAGTGTAGCACACAGGCTACGGGCAGCAGCCCTTACTCGCTACACCTTCACGCGGGAGACGGACTCTGTATACATAGATGGGATCTATAGACGCCTGTGCACAGAGGAGCCAGGGCCCTGCGGGCTATATGTATCAATGGCTGCAAATCCTCTCTAAATAACACTGCCGCCCCCCCCAAGCCCCGTCCTCTATGCTCTGAGCGTGTCTCCTATCTGTAAGCTGTCTCCCATCTGTATCCACTGATCTGAGGCATGGATTGCCCAGGGCCTGGTGTGTCTCAGAGTAAAAGATGATGTCTCTTCCAGTAAAGCTATCCTCAAAAGCACCCACATCAAGACGCATGGATCCATTATAGTTCCAGGCCGCCACTTTGAGTGTGGTCCCATAGGTCTCGCACCATCATGTGGAGCGTCACTCCAGTATTACTACTCTTCCATCTCGGTAAAAGGCAATCTTGCCTTTTCCCCTTGCCGCTCTAATCTCCGGCATTACTTCCTGCATATGAGCGATCTGTGAGAGGGTAAGATCATCCCCGAGAAAAATGCCCGTCTCTTTAAGAGTTGGTCTTTTCTTCAAGAAGGACTTCTTCGCTTCCATGGAGGGAAAACGGAGGATGAGTGCCTTTTCTTTTGAGGTTTCCCCACTGCTTCCATTTTTCTTTATGTTGCCCACTCTCCAGGCTCTTGTGTGCGTTGGCTCATGAACCTCCATCAAGGCCATGAGTTCTTTTACCTCTTCGTCCACATTGCCTTTGTCTTTAAGACCGCAAATCCTCACATGTAAAGCACGCACACGTCTTCTTTGCTCCTCCTCTAGTGTCTGATTAATGATAGTGGATGTGGACGTGGATCTCCTTGCCTTTTCCTTTCTTGGCCACCTCGATCCATTTCTTGGCTTCATCCGCCCTCTGCTGAGTTTTTGTAAGAACATCCACCCAAGAAGTCGTCATCTCTTTGTGTTGCTTTTCTCCCTCTTTGATGGCCCGTACTTGCTCCTTGATCATGTTGATTTCTTCGATTATTGAGGGTTGCAATTCGCCCTCTTCCAGTGTGTTGCTTGATCGTGCTTCGGTGAGATCTTTCTTGAGTGACGCAATCTCTTCATCCTGAGTCGTCACTCGGTCTTCCAGTGCGTTTATCTTGCTTTCTTGGATCAGGACGCGTCCTTCGAGCATTTTTATTGTGCCCAATAGATTGCGGTTCATCTTGGTAATAGTCTCCGTCATTTCCTCTTTGCACTTTTGAATGTCATCCTCTAGGGGGTCGGTCGCCTTTATCACTCAGCTTCCTCATGCTTAATTGCCGTCCGGAAAAGAGCCACTAAGTGCACATTGTCTCCCGCATCAAGCATACATCTGCATCAAGCATTCCACGGCGGGTAAAGGTACAACCACAGCCCACTGCGGGCGTCAGCCTTAAAGCCAAAATAATGGAGGGGCCTTGCGCCCAATGTCCTGAACCCAAACCTGTCTAACGCTGTCCTGCATACACCACAAATCCAAACCTGTCCAAGCTGTCCCACACAACCAACGCAGCCCTCTGGCTTGAAACTGCCTGCGCACAAAAGCACTCCCCGCAAAGTGCAGGGGATGTACCTGCTGAAATAGTAGATGCAGCCCCAGCGGGGTCTGCTCCTGTTCTAGCACCTGTAGGAGAATGGAATCCACGCAGCCTCTGCGGGACTGTCTTACTGTAGGCGCTCTCGACGGAGGCACCCGTGATAACCAGGGCGCAACCTTGCTGTAGACTGCCCCGAACCTGCACCTGTACCTGCTGAGAACCGCACGCGGCCCCCATTGTCAGGTAGCTCGCAGCTTGAGG
This sequence comes from Adiantum capillus-veneris, assembly GCF_014529385.1. Classification (NCBI taxonomy): domain Eukaryota; kingdom Viridiplantae; phylum Streptophyta; class Polypodiopsida; order Polypodiales; family Pteridaceae; genus Adiantum; species Adiantum capillus-veneris. The sequence continues at coordinate 106,336,432 of NC_140932.1, read as the reverse complement.
AGGCTAGAGAGAGAGAGAGAGAGAGAGAGAGAGAGAGAGAGAGAGAGAGAGAGTGTAACATCCTTTGGAGGCCAAAACTGATCTGTAGGACAAATCACGTACATCTGTAGTTACATTTTACTCTGGGTATCCAAAAATAAAATAAAATAAAGGGTGCATCTCTGAGGCTCGTATGACTCATAAGAGCAAGTTATATAATGGATATGCATGTTCCTGTTCACGTGTTATGCATTGGGTTGTATGGACGTTCCTGTTCACGTGCTATGCATTGTTCCTCCATGGCTACCACTCGAAGGTTAACATGTCCTCCTCTTCCCTTCATTGTCCACAGCCATTTACACCCCCACCGCCCTGTGTTGCATTAGTTGAGGGTTGAGGTCAACAGGTGCTTTACTGTTTTCCTGGATCCCTCTTTAACCGTGCAGCTTCTCCCACCCGTCGCATGAGTCCTTCATTGCACCTGGTGGTTTTGCCTATTAGGGTTCCAATATTCGGTTAGGCTTCACGTACAGTCTCGCAGAGACAGATTTGTCGAGGGGTGCTGGTGGTTTGTAGAAAGCTCTTGGTATGCACCTTTTTCCTTGCCATGCTGGTGTTTGTTTGCTGCCCCCGTCTCTGTTGCTGCTCACGGAGCTGCCCCGTCGCCTGCTTCAGCCAGACAGCAGCTTGCAACCTGCTTGCCTTCAGTGGCCTCATATTGTGTTGTGTCAAATCTGCAGGCAAGGTTTCTTTTTCCAGCTGCATGATGTAGGATATTTGTGCTCTTTTTCGAGCATTTATCTTGTGTGAAAAAGCTCGTTTTTGAATGCTTGTTGGTTGACGTATTTTCTTTATGTATGGTGGTTTTCCTCCCTCCTACTTGCTTGCTTTATTCATATTTGTGTTTGCGGTTAGTGTGTGCTAAGTGCTTGTATTCACCAGTGTACGTGCATTGACAATAAACATGCATGTCATTCTGACTTTGGGACCAGCTTTGTAGTCTCAATTATTTTGGTGATAGCTATTGTTGCATGGAATTCAATTATTTATTTCAATCTTTTCAATATCTGTGTGTAAGCCAACAGGATATGTGCTGGTAGACATGTGAGTGTGTGTGTTTAATTGATGGTTTTCATTGATTATTGTATGTTTAGTTTTGTTTCAGACGATTTTGGAAGGTTTAGCATTGGCCAATTTCAAGCAATGAGCACGAGCATTGCTAACCTGCCCGACATTGCTGATACGGATGTACTGCGTGCTCTCAAAAGTCTAATCGCAGAAAAATGGACAGATATACCGGAAGAAACAGAGGACGCTGTTGAAGCAGCTCTCACCAAGAAAACTGATGATACAGCTGGGATAGAGCAGCTAAAAAATGCTTGGCGTGCTGCAGAAGCAGTGGAAAAGTTTTCAGGAACCTTGGTTTCTATAAGAATGGCTTTGGATGATTTAACTGGAGCATCAGGGGAGGTCTGTTCGTTACTATCTGATGGAAAATTGTCAGTATTGGGTACATTTCTAGTTGTAGATGGTTTGTTCATTTGTATGGCGTTTTGGATAATAGTTCTTGCAAAAGAGCTTGGACGTACTTTCCTTTCTTTCAATTGGTGTCCACTTGTGTTTGAGCACTCAGTAGAATAAGCTTGTTTTTTTGTGTGTTTTATATCTGATATAATACTGCTGCCTGTGTTTTATCTAACTTGGTACTGCTGCTTGTGCCCTACACTTGAAGTAGAACTGTCGGCATTGGAGGTTGAAATTTTAAAGTACGCTTGGCTTTCATTTCTGAGTATTTTATATGCATTGCAGAAAGTTAGACCACTTCCTCCTCCACTATTGGATGCCTTGAATGCAGTCTTTTCTCGTTACAAGAATTATTTAGCTGCCTTCAATGAAGATGAGTTCTACCTAAAGAAGAAAGTTGAGGTAGAGCTCGGGACCCTTCTAGTTCACATTGGACAGCGCTGCAGTGGACTTAGTCCAGAATGGGGAAATGTAAGGCACTAACTTTGTGCTTTTTTTCAGACAGGCAGTAGGTGGTCTTATAATTCTCATACGTTTTGGTGTTTTTGTACAACAGATTAGCCTTCTCGGAACAACTGGCCTTTCCGGTTCTTTTATTGAGCATCGAGCTGCTTGATTTGAGGTATTGTTCTGAAACCATTGAATATCAAACCAGGTGTTGGATATGCTGAGGGTGAGTATTCTTTTAATTTCATGCCCTTTCCTAGCTTATTCAAGGTGAGGGTGACACAATCAATTTTGAGAGTAGGAAACAGCTGACCATTAAAAGACTTCAAGAGCGTCTGATTAGAAATCAGAGAATCTGATGAAGCACAAAATTTATCTGAGCTAAAATCACAGGTGAAATACTTGTGACTCCATGCCCTTTCTTAGCTCATTAAACATATGGGTGACATATTTATTTTTGATAGTAAGGGTAGTGGAACGTTTTCTCATGGCTGAGCAGGATTTGCGACTTCAGAGCAATTGACAAGGAGAAATTTTTAATTTAAAAATCTTCTAAGCTAAAATCTCCAGTAAATCTATTACATTCTAGTATTCGCTAAACATCTTTATGGAGTTCATTGTCAAACCTCAATGACAGCTAATACTATGAGGATCCAGATTGGATGTTACTGGCATTCACAAAGAAGACATATTGTGAATCATGAAAAATATGCCCTTACAGGTATTTAGAGGAGCCCAGAGCATGCTAGAGATATCCTTTCCAGGAATTTGAACAAAGAGGCTTGAACGAAACAATCTATGAGAAAAGCAAGTGTTCTATTTCTGAATGAGAAATTGTATAATGAATAAATACGGAGATTTTACTTGTGAACATCAATTGAGCTCAGACGTGTTGCAAACTCGGCTTAGACTTCACGTCTCTATCAAGAAATTTCTTTATTTTGAAATTCAAGAATATATACATGGATGACCTGAGCAGCGTTACTCAACACTCTGCATGCTGATAGCTGATGGCTATTGATTTGAGAATGACTATTAGGAGTGTAGTTCCCTTGAAAAATGAACTTGGGGTTTTTCTCGATTCTTCTACATATTTGTTAAATCATATTAGCAGACATGCTGATTTCACATTCTGAAGTTTTCAATTGTGTTGATTCTATCTTCTTTAGTGATTTGTTGTTTTCTCTGTTATCTGCAATGTTGTTTCTACTGATTTCTTTTTTGTTTGGTGTTGTTGCTGGGTTTTCCTTGCGTTTATAGAGCCATGAAAATTCAGTATGCAGACCTTTGTATTGATGTATGCTCAGATGTGTTGTTGTCTACCTGTGTTTGGGAGCTTATACATATCTCACAAAATCTAGGTTTAGAGTTGGTGTTTGTGGCCTTCTGAGCCTCCCATGGTACAATTAGGAATCCTACACTTTGAATTGTGCTCTAATGAACCCTAGGTAAAATGTTAAATCTTCGTGTCCCAACCCCAGACTTATTAGCCACTCCCACCCTTCATACATCGCGCATCGGGCGCGCTCCCGTCTTCGTCGCTCTGTCTTACAGGGCATAAAGCCATAAAGAATCCCAGATTACACATCGGTTCTCGTGGAGAATCTGACAGAGATGACACCTCTCAGTGGGAAGGCAAAGAAAAGTTGAAAATCCGGCGCGGGAACTAAAGAAAAGAATGAAGATTTGGGGCAAATTTTTTTGGACAAGTTTGCCAAAAAGGAGCACAAACGTCAACTGCAGATTGGCATATATATGTGAACAGATTGATTCAGTACTCCAGGGACTCGAGGTTGGCGAAAACACCTGAAGAATTACCCGATTGATAATATTTACTCGAGATGGCGTGTGGCCATTGCTTCTCCTCTCAGGTAGGGAGGAAAGCCGAAAAGACAGACGAGTGCAGAAAAGTGGAACGTGTACTTGTAGAAAGACATGGACAAGCACTCTTGAAAAGAAGCACTTCTACAGAGCCAACCAATATGACTTCCTCGAAGACAAGAGCAAGAAAACAAAAGAATTCAAAGAAGGTGGACACTCGATTCCATTTGAATCCTTTTCTGGGTTCTGAGATGCTCGAACATGGTGGTCCACTCTTCTTTTGAAAAAAGGAAGCTCCAGTTACATGGTTGAAATTCAAAAGGCTCTTGGCTGACTCGGAAGTATGAACGAGATATACGACCGCTTGGAATCATCTTCGGATGACCAAGGGAGATTCTTTAACCGCTTATTGCGAGAGATTTTGGAACTCTTTTCAACCAGCCTCTTCATTTACAAAGGTCTTGTTTAAGGAACAGATTGAGCAGTTTTGTTGCGGACATCCTACAGAGATCCGAGTGTTACAAGGCGGGCACCACGTGCCAATAGAAAAGAACAGTTGGTAGGACTTCTTCTTCTGTTACTTGTTCTTCTTAGGGTTTAGGCCCCTCGACCGACATCTGCAAAATGGACTTTGACACGTCAAGCAATTTGTGACATATCCCCTTCTTGAAAGAGAGTAATCGTCCGCGATTACAACATATCTGCAAAACAACTCAAGTTAGCTCAAAAAAATTCTGAGGGTCGTTCCGAGGGACATTCGGGGGGACAATCAGTGTAACAAATTGCTAACGTGTCAAAGCCTAAAGAATGGAGCCAACTTATAGTGTGGCCGAGGGGCTTGAAAGTCATGACGTGGCTGTCCGAGAGCAAAAAATCCTAACCCTAATTTTTGCCAGAAACCCTAACTGCTGAAACCCTAATTCTGGAAACCCTAACCCTAAACCTGCAAACCCTAATTCTGAAAACCCTAATCCTAACCCAAAGGGTAGTAGGGAGATTTCCGAAAATTGCGTTGGTTGATAACGTGGCAGGTTGTACAGATTTCCGTGATTTACGTAGGCAATTTTTTGGCTTTGCTTTTGGACCAGATGCTTTTAAGTTTGAAGGCTTTTCAGTGTAATTGCTTTTCAGGCCAAGGGCCTTTAAATATGAGGTTAGGGCTTATTCTCTGGCATGCTTCCTGGAGAAGATGCAGAGTCTGGAGTACCGGCTTGTACTATGTTGATGCAATATAAAGAAATACCGAAAGGGGTGCCAAGGTTTGGGGCCAATACTCTCTGGGTGGAATTCCGCCACTCCGTGTTGTGTGTCATCTCTCTCTATTTCAGATCAGTTGTTATTGAAGTGCTGAAAGTCTGTTCAGTCTGTTCTTTTCGTTTGGCACGTGGTGCCCGCCTTGTGACAGTGGTATCAGAGCATCAGACGTGTGCTTTTCTAAAAGCATACAAGTCCTACAAAAGAGCAGACAGAGCTATTGGAATTTGATTTGAGGTATCTTCGTACTCCAACCCGGACTTATTAGCCACTCCCACCCGTACTTCATCGCGCATCGGGCGCGCTCCCATCTTCACCGCTCATGTCTTACAGGGCATAAGCCAATTAAGATCACTTGCAAGAGAAGGATCCATATTTGTTTCAAGTCATTGTTTTTCTTAGAAGCAGTGCCATGCAGATGTTGATGTCTACAGCTACCAAGCAGCATACTCCAAGTACTTGGCAAGCTTTCAAGAAAAAGAAAAAAAACATTTGCCCGAAGTTATATGGTTTCTGACATCTTCCTTTGGAGTGCAATTTCTGGCAGAGTGGGGTATCCTGAAATGCTTGCCATGGAAACCCTAGCAGATTATATCTTGAAATTTCTCGACATCTCTCAGTAGATGTCTCGAGGTTCGGTGTGATTGCTATGTCTTGGGACTACCATCGCCGCCAAAGAGCTGTCTGTCGAAGAGCTGATGGACCATGTTGTGCTCAGCTACGACCTCATGGAAGGAACCTAACCCTAATTTTTGGTGCAAGTTTCAAGATGGAAAGTCAGTCAACTTTTCGAGCTCGACTTATATCGAGATTGCTTTTTAAGTTTGAGTTCTGTTTGATCTTGTTTGGTGATCCTGTTTGGAATTTGTTTGAAATGGATGGTATCTATTTTGAACCTGTTTTGGTGCCGATTTGAATTGTTTGAATCTGGTTTGATACTGGTTTCAAGGATTGGTGATTTTACTCCCGGGTGGAGAAGTGAGAAATATTGTTTTGGTATTGTTTGAACCTCGGAACGACGCAGGCCGTTGCCCAGGGAGCGTTTCGTTGTATGTTTGAAAACCTCCGAACGACGCAGGCCGATGCCTGGAGAGCGTTTGGTTGTATGCTTGTAAAATAATTGTTGTTGTGACTCCCGGCCCGATGGTTATGCGGGAGGAGTATTAAGAAGTGTGAGCAGTGGTTACTCTCAGCACCTCCAAACGATGCAGGCTGCGGTCTAGGGGCGTTTGGTTGTAAAAGGCCTCTATATCTCCCGGCTCGGACCTTTTTAGGTTATGTGGGAGGAGTGATGAGGGAGTCGTTGAATATCTCCCGGCCCGGACCTTGTTAGGTTATGCGGGAGGATTGTTCATCGGCGGCTTTATGTTTCTATGTCTTGTAACATGCATATGTAAGCATTTGTGCTGCATTGTGATGTGCCAACCACTGAATATTCCTAATTGGATGAGATTGCCTGGGTATGTAATTTTAGTGCATCAAGACACCCGTGGAAGATCAGTACGGTCTGGGTGTGATGGCTAATTTTACTACGCCGGAATATCAAGAGTTCGATTTGGACGAAAGGAGAAGCTACTCCTTGATCAAAACAGCCGAAAGGAGAAGCTAACTTCTTGATCAAAAGAGCAAACCGATTGTCCCTCGGAATGTCCCTAGGAAATTTTTGAGCTAACTTGATTTGTTTTGCAGATATGCTCTAATCGCGGATTACTCTCTTTCAAGAAGGGGAGATGTAACAAACTGCTGACGTGTCAAAGCCTAAAGAATGGAGCCAACTTACAGATGTGGCCGAGGGGCCTAAACTATCACAAAGTGATGACGTGGCTACTCGAGAGCAGAAACCCTAACCCTAATTTTTTGCCAAAAACCCTAACTGTTGAAACCCTAATTATGGAAACCCTAACCCTAAAACCTGCAAACCCTAATTCTTGAACCCCTAACCCTAAAACTGATGACATGAAAATTGCGCTGGTTGATGACATGGTAGGCTGTACGGATTTCCGTGATTTACACTGGCAGCTTTTTGGTTTCGCTTTTGGACCAGATGCTTTTAAGTTTGAAGGCTTTTCACTGTAATTGCTTTTTAGGCCAAGGGCCTTTAAATATGATGTTAGGGCTCATTCTCTGACATGCTTCCTGGAGAAGGTGCAGAGTTTGGAGTACCGGCTTGTACTATGTTGATACAATATAAAGAAATACCGAAAGGGGCGCCAAGGTTTGCGGCCAATACTCTCTGGGGTGGAATTCTGCCACTCTGTGTCGTGTGTCGTCTCTCTCTATTTCAGCTCAGTTGTTATTGAAGTACTGAAAGTCTGTTCAGTCTGTTCTTTTCTATTGGCACGTGGTGCCCGCCTTGTGACGATCAGTTTGCTCTTTTTGTTAAGGAGCTAGCTTCTCCTTTCGGCTCTTTTGATCAAGGAGTTAGCTTCTCCTTTCGCCCAGATCGGAACTCTTGATATTCCGGCGTAGTTAAATTAGCCATCACACCCAGACCGTACTGATCTTCCACGGGTGTCTTGATGCACTAAAATTACATACCCAGGCAATCTCATCCAATTAGGAATATTCAATAGTTGACACATTACAATGCAACACAATGCTTACATATGCATGTTACAAGACACAACAAATAGTGCCGTTGAGCACTCCCCCAAGACAAACAGTCTGCGGTATGAAGCTACTCAACAACTACCTCGTCACTCTCCCCGCAAATAACCTAAAAAGGTTCGGGCCATGAGCTCAGAGGACTGTACAATCAAACGCTCCCCAGACCGTAGTCTGCGTCGCATGGAGGTTCTAGCATACAACCAAACGCTCCCCAAGCATCGGCCTGCGTCGTTCCGAGGTTCAAACAATACCAAAACAGTATTTCTCACTTCTCCACCCGGGAGTAAAATCACCAATCATTGAAACTAGTATTTAAAACCAGAGTCAAACAATTCAAATCGGCACCAAGACAGGCTTAAAATAGATAGCATCCATTTCAAACAAATTTCAAACAATACTTTCTCAGACAATGTCCAAAAGTGTCTAACTAGAAAACAACTACAGAGGTCATTCAGAATTTTGTTCGGACAATCGAACTTTGAGAACAACGGGCTTGCCCTCCTGCATCACGGTGATGATTCGGTTTTGGACCTGGAGAGTTGCATCATTCTTGTCGTGTAACGAACTTGGACACTCCCAAGTCAAAAATCGCGACAGCACCAAATAACCACTTCAAAACAATTCACAGATCACAATAGATTTGCCCTGGCCCGGCGGAGTTCTGTCACCTGTGCCTAGAGATATTGGCCCCAAAGACTGGCGCCCCTTTCGGTATTTCTTTTTATATTAATCACATCAAAGTACAAGAGAGTGGCTAGGGTTTCACTCTCAGACTCTGCGTCCAGATGCTCTGAGAAGTGAGGCCCTCACCACTAATTTAAAGGTACAAGGGATGCCCAAAAGCAGAGCCCCAAAAGCTTTTAAAATAAAAAGCATCAGTTCTCTCTCTCTTAGAGAGTCTTTTAAAAAAAAAAAAAAAAAAAAAAGCAAAATTCGGGTCGCTCATCATTTTCCAATTTTTTTTTTCAGCCTCCGTGATTTCTGGAAATTAGGGTTTGTGGCAGAAATTAGGGTTTGCAAGAATTTTAGGGTTTCTGTTGTCCGCCACGTCATCACTTTGTGACATACCCCCCTCTTGAAAGCATTGTAATCGACCGCGATTACGCTTGCAAAATCGACAAGTCATAAACCGTCTTAGCAGACACTTACTGTTAGTACCTACGTACTAGGAACACACATCTAGCACATGTACAAAATCGACAGTCACATCACACGACATCACATGACATTCAACATTCATTCGGATCTTAGACCATGATTTATTGGCAATGTAGCTAGCAATCACATCTAGGTCCAATCGGGACCTCATCGATGTCCGATTGACTAACCCCTATTGCAACCATGTCTATTCAAGATCAATCAGACCAAAATGCTGCAGTCATTTCGGCTATCAGTTCCTGCACTCACAAGAAGTCAAGAACAAATTAGTATCATTATCAGGAATTCCATTTCATAAAGTCATCCAGCAGAATACTGTCAGCTCTCAGTATCCCTGAAGCTCAAAGAGACATCAGTGACTTTAGTATCAAAATCGAGGCATCTGTTGACAAAGGAGCGGAGTAACTCCCCTCTTGTGCATCCCACTGCACCAGATCTTCGGCCAAGCTGAGTTTCTGGGTTCCGTTTGGAGTAGACTATGCTAAACCAAAACATCGAGGTAAAGTTTCACACTCCGAGGAGTATCTGCTAGGTCCTCCTCCTCCATCCACTTCGCATCAAATGCAGGAAACTTCTTGAACTAAACCGAGAACCGCCTTCGGACTTTACCTTTCTTCGTATCGTTATGTGTCAAAATCTGTTCAGGAACAAGGATCTCCTCGTTTTCTTCCACTTCGGGTTGCTCATCAGGCTCCCCATCATCAGGCACATCACCCTTAACAGGTTTCAAGAGACTCACATGCAATGCATTGTGAATCCTCCAAGTATTTGGCAGTTTCAATTGGAAGGAGACATCATTTATCTTGTCAGTGATCTGGAAAGGTCCGTAGTATCGCATACTAAGCTTTGAAAAAAGCCTCTCCTTTCCCTTTTTCTTTCGTAGGCGTGCCTTCTCAAAACGTAAGAGCACCCAATCATCCTCCTTCAATTTCAAGTCGCAACGATGGCGATCCGCTGCCTTTTTCTGTCGTTCTTGAGACTTCTGCAAAGTCTCGCGAACCTTGGCAAAAGCCGTATCCAAATCTTGCGAATATTCATCCGCTTCAAATATCTAATCTTCGTGCTGAGGAAGGATGGAACCTTCGCAGCACTTTCAACAATCTCACATGGCGTCTTCCCCGTCGAAGAGTGTATCGTGTTATTGTAGGTAAATTCCACCAAAGGTAAGTTCTTTTCCCATTGAGTCTTCTGATCCGAGATACAAAACTTCAATAAATCTAAAATCACTGAATTGGCAATCTCAAATTGCGTGTCAGTCTGCAAGTGGAACGATGACGAGAACTGCAAGTGCGTGCCAATGTTCTCCCAAATTGCCTTCCAAAACAAACTCATAAATCTGGGGTCTCTGTCGGAGACAATCGTCTCAGACGTGCCATGTAATCGGAAAATCATCGTGATCATTCTGTTTTCTTGGGAGATCAAAAATGAAATCCATTGCAATACTTTCCCAAGGGTGGGTGGGTATGGGTAAAGGATGTAACAATCCCTGTGCCTTATGCCTGTCAAACTTGACCTTCTGGCATACCAAGCAACTGCGCACAAACTCTTCCACATCCTGTTTGAGTCTCGGCCCAAAGAAGTATTTCTCTACCCCCTTCATGGTGGTAGCAATGCCGCGGTGACCCGTAAAAGGTGGACAGTGGCATTCAGTCATAACCTTTTCCCTCAACGGCTATGTAACGCACAACATAGTCTTTTTCATCAAGTAGCCTTCCCGAAGGGAGTATCCAGCTATTGTCTCCCCATCCCGTATCCGTGTGAAATTATTTGCAAAATCTGTATCTGTGGCATACTGATCGACCATATCCTCGAAGCTCCTATGATGTATCGTGGAAACAGCCAGAACCAACGGTTTCCGAGACAAAGCATCTGCCACCACATTCTTATGTCCTTGCACATGGACAATCTGGAAGTGAAACTGTGACAAGATGTTCGCCCACCGCATCTGCTTTTCCGAAAGCTGCTTCTGTGACAAGAAGTAGCGCAAACTCTGATGGTTTGTAAAGACAGTAAAATCCACTCCGAGTAGGTAATGCCGCCACTGAGTAAGAGCATGGATAACCGCCAAAAGCTCTTTCCCATAGATCTGTGCTGTCATCTCCGGCCTAGAGAACAAACGGCTCTCGTAAGCTATGACATGGCCTTCTTGCATCAAGACCGTACCAAGACTACGACCACAAGCATCACAATATACTTCAAATGACTTATGCAAGTCCGAAAAAGTCAAAATAGGTCCCGTAGTCAATTTCTCTTTCAATGTCTGAAAGGAAGTCACCTCTGTGGGTCCCCACGAAAAAGGTACTCCTTTCTGTGTCAAGGTATGCAAAGGGGAAGCAACCTCTGCAAACTTTCGTATGAACCGCATGTAGTACGAACACAGTCCCAAGAAGCTTCTAACTTCATGGACATTCCTCAAATCGGGCCAATCACGGATAGTCTCTATCTTGGCCGGGTCCATTTGCACTCTTGGTGTGCTGACACAATGTGTCCCAAAAGTGTATCTCTGGTAGAAAAAATTCACTTTTCTTTGCATTAATAACTAACTTGTGATATCGTAATGCCTGAAAGACTTGAAGCAGATGATCTTTGTGTTCTGCCTCATTCTTGGAGAAAACAATGATGTCGTCAAAGAAAGTGCCAACAAATAGCTTGTACTCTCGAAAAATCCTGTCCATCATCCGGTTAAATGTCGTAGGAGCATTGGTTAAGCCTAAACCAATAACCCAAAAGTCGTCCGAAAAGCTGTCTTGTAGCATCTCCTGGCGCTATCCTGATCTGATGATATCCACTCTTCAAGTCAATCCTGCTAAAGCACGAGGATCCCTGTAACCTGTCAAGTATATCATTGATCCTAGGAATCGGAAATCTGTTCTTGATGGTGATTTCGTTGAGAGTGCTATAATCGATGCACATTCTCCAAGATCCGTCTTTCTTCAAAAACCAACAACACTGGAGAGCAATACGGTGAAGTACTAGGCTGGACAAGACCCTTTTCCAAGAGGTCTTTCACTGGGTTCATAATCTTTTCATTCTGTACTCGGCTCACACGGTAAGGTGGCCGATTCAGTGGCGTGCTTCCAGGTATCAGATCAATGGTTTGATCTTCAGGCCCTCTGAAAAGCAATCGGCATGAGTGTGGAGAAAAATCTTGACGTTCTTTTGATCAAGTCAAAACATATTCAACCTTTATCCAGCGTTCAGTTCTCTCCCAAAAGAATGAGTAAGAAACTGAAGTTCATCAAGTACAATCTCTAAGCCCTTCATTTATCAAAGTCGCTTTCTCGGCCCGGTAGTCAACCACGGCGTAGTTCTTGTGGTACCAAGGGATCCTGAGTAGAACGTCACTCGCGTGCCCCGAACACCCCTGTCATTGCAAACAAAGTTTGCCAATGCTCGGTGTAATGGAAACATCCCATCCGGGTGCCAGTCGAACTACCTTCGCCTGTGGCGTCAGTCTGTCGGGCGTAATTCCAAATCGAGCCGCCAATTCCAAGTGAAAAGAAGTTGGCCTTGGCTCCTTCAAAAGAGCTTCTTGATCCTTCACTTTGCCCCAAAAGCGGCAAAGTTTGTACTTCCATTCATTAGATTCGGTGCAGGTCCCACGCCATGTGGTACCAGTTCTGCTTTTCTATCTGCCTTTTCTGCCACATTCCTCAGCTGCTCTCGAACTCTCAGGCCCGTCGTCGTCTTTATCATTCTGTTCTTTGTGTGCCTTTTTAGGGCACTTCGCGGAGATATGTCCATGTTCCCCGTATCCAAAGCACTTCCCCTCTTTGATGAAGCGAGCTCTCTCCTCAGGAGTAAGCTTGGGTCGTGCATCCTTTTTCTCTGGGTTGCTCTTTCTTTTTCTACTTTCATTCCCAGAAGTCTGTCCGGTTCGTTGTGTCGTGACCTCATCTGTGGGTTAGGTCAGACTGCCAAAGTGAATTGCAAAGCCCCGCTTCGCATGACTCATCAACTCCTGAATAGAAGCTGACTTCTCTTCCAAGCAGTGGTCTCGGATCTCTGTAGGTAGACTCAATGTAAACCGCTCAATCTGTTCTCTGAATGAGATCTTCTTGAATGAAGAGGCAGGTAGAAAAGAGTTCCAGAATCTTTCACAGTAAGAATTCACTGTATCGCTCTTGGTCATCCGGAGATGGTTCCAAGCAGCTCGTATATGTCGCTCAAACTCTTGAGTCAACCAAGAAGAAATAAAAAGCTTTTCAAATTTCAGCCATGTAATAGGCATAGTCTTGCTTAATAGAAGTGTGGACCACCAACAAGTGCGAGCATTCCCCTTAAATAAGAGGCAGCTCTCCGAATCTTGGAGTGCTTTGAATAGCGTCCTCCCTCAAAAGCGATGCTGTATAAAAGACAAAGCCTTAGAAGCATCTGAGTATCCTGAAAAAGTATCAAACTTGATCGAGTGGCCACCTTCCTTAAACTCTCAGACTTTCTTGCTTTTATCTTCAAGAAAGTCATACTGGTTGGCTTTGTAAAAATTCTTCTTGTTCGCATAAAAGTTTCCCTCATCGGAATCTGAGCTGTCTGTAGACGAGTCCTCAGTACAACTGTCAGTCTCTGGGCGAGATGTAGCCTTCTTTGCCTTTTTCTTGCCCTTTCCGAAGCTTTGTTTCTTGCTTCGCTTTTTGCTTTTCCTGTCTTCTTCGCTCGAGTCTGAAGAGCTAGAAGAACTGTCAGAAGAAGAAGAAGAAGAACTGGGTAGGTCTTCAAACTTGACGCGCTTCTTCAATTTCTTTGCCTTGTCAAATGTCGACCGACGACCCAAATATCCCGGGAAGTCGGTGCCTTTCTTCTGCTTTTTGCCGTGCTTTTTGCCTTTCTTTTGCACGTCGAAAAGCTGAGCAATCCGAGCATCAACCACGTTCTCCAGTTCCTTCTCCGTATATTTCTTGGAGGACAGAAGGTTTCTTGAGAGCGGGTTTCGGGAGTGGTGTTGTGGTTCTTTGTCACTCCATTTGTACCTCTTCCAAAGAGGTCTGGTTCATATATTTTGCCATCTTCGGGTCCTTGGCAAAATTGAGCATCATCTTTGTTGCATCGCCAATCAATTGACAACGCTCCATCTCTCTTTGCTCCGCCTGAGTAGGCCGAGGCGCGCCATACTCTCTGCCTGAATCTTCGTTGTGATCCCAGCCCGCATCTCCAGATGCAGAGGGAGTCGACTGATCATTGTCTGAAGCCATAGGTGCCTCGGGAAAAAAAATTCGGGGATCGGATTTCCCGTAGAAGAGAAATCGGCCGTGCTCTAATACCACTGTAACAGACTTGGACACTCCAAGTCAAAAATCAATCGTGACAGCACCAAATAACCACTTCAAAACAATTCACAGATCACAATAGATTTGCCCTGGCCCGGCGGAGTTCTGTGCCTAGAGATATTGGCCCCAAAGACTGGCGCCCCTTTCGGTATTTCTTTTTATATTAATCACATCAAAGTACAAGAGAGTGGCTAGGGTTTCACTCTCAGACTCTGCGTCCAGATGCTCTGAGAAGTGAGGCCCTCACCACTAATTTAAAGGTACAAGGGATGCCCAAAAGCAGAGTCCCAAAAGCTTTTAAAATAAAAAGCATCAGTTCTCTCTCTCTCTTAGAGAGTCTTTTTTTTAAAAAAAAAGCAAAATTCGCGTCGCTCATCATTTTCCAAAATTTTCCAAAAATTTTTATTTTTTTTTCAGTCTCCGCGATTTCCAGAAATTAGGGTTTGTGGCAAAAATTAGGGTTTGCAGGAATTTTAGGGTTTTTGGCAAAAATTAGGGTTTCTGCTGTCCGCGACGTCATCACTTTGTGACATGTCGTGCAAGGGCATGCCAGAGAACGTCGCAATTGCCCAACTTCATAATGTGGAAATCGGCTTTTCCATGATAATCTTGTATAGTCACTGGAAGTGCACCAATGAGCGGTACCACTTTCTGAGTTTGCCTCGTGGCTAGCTCAGCTTCAATTTCTTCACCCTCTGCATCATAATCAAAGTGCATCTGCTTCAAGAATTCTGGATGGATGAAGTTCTCCATAGCTCCGAGGTTAAAGAAAATAAGGCCTTTCAAGCCGCTGACTTTTCCATAAGCTCTGCATAATTCATTAAAACTCTCGAGGTGTATACCGTAAATATTGGGTACTAGTCCAATAGCAGGTCTAGCCTCCTTGGCGGGAGGTGGCCCCGGGGATCTGTCTGACGTGGGAGCAGAAGGTTGCGTTGAGGACGTCGAGGCTCGCTCAGGACATGTATTGAACGTATGCCCTGTTTGGAAACATTCGAAGCATCAGCCTTCTTGTAACAAGGCGTCTCGTTGACATTGTGTCAGACGAGGCCGTTGAGGTTGGTTTTCACGGGATTCCCGAGAATTTGCTCGTTGTTGCTGGGAGTTCTGGTTAGTGGCCAGAGGTTCTTCTGTGGTAAACTCCAACTTTCCTTTCATGAGCTTGCAGCCGACCACGGCATGGTCCATAAGCTCTTGCATGGTAGAGACTTGCTTCGAGAGACAATATTCCTGCAATGGTGATGGTAGTCCAATGTTGTAGCGCTCGCACTGGTCCTCCAAGGGAATGAACTTGAAGAAGGACACCGGAAGGTACACGTCGAGAAACCTTTGGTTATAGTCGTCCATGGTTTCGGTGGCAAGCATTTCGGAATTCCCCACTCTACCAGAAGTTGCATTCCGAAGGAAGATGTCAGAAACCATATAACTTCGGGCAAAAATTTTCTTGAAAGCTTGCCAAGTCCTTGGGAGTGTACGGCTTGGTAGCTATAGACATCAACATCTGCATGGCATTGCTTTTGAGAAAAACAGTGACTCGAAACAAATATTGGATCCTTTTGTTGCAAGTGATCTTTTTGGCTTATGCCCTGTAAGACATGAGCAGTGAAGACAAGAGCGCGCCCGATGCGCGATGAAGTAAGGGTGGGAGTGCCTAATAGGTCCGGTGTCGGAGCATGAAGCTAAAATTTCCAATAAGCTTTGGAAGTGCGATCTTGCTCTGTCTGCTCTTTGGAAGGACCGGTATGCTTTCAGAAAAGCACACGCCTGATGCTTTGATACCACTGTCACAAGGTGGGCACCATGTGCCAATAGAAAAGAACAGAGTGAACAGACTTTTAGCACTTCAATAACAACTGAACTGAGAGAGAGAGAGAGACAACACGCGACACGGAGTGGCGGAATTCCACCCCAGAGAGTATTGGCCCCAAACCTTGGAATTACGCTCGACAGGCGGAGGCAGTTTTAGCGGCACCTGGACGGGATGTTGCCATTACACCGATCATTGGCAAACTTCATTTGCAATGTCAGGGGTGTTTAGGGCACAAGGACTTCTACGTAATGCCCTTAGGAGGTTGTGATGTCCTCCTCGAAATCCCTTGGTACCGCAAGAACAACGCCATGGTTGACTATTGGGTTGAGAAAGTGACTTTGACAAATGAAGGGCACAGAGATTGTACTTGATGAAATTCAGAGAACTAAATGATGATTGAAGGTCGAACCTTTGTCAACAGATTGTCCCGATTTTTGATACTAGAGTCACTGATGTCCCTATCGGGTTTCAGGGATATTGTGAGCAGAGAATATTCTTGTGTAACGACTTTAAGATTTGGAATTCCTGATAATATTATACTGATTTGTACTTGACTTGTTTAAGTGCAGGAACTGATTGACGAGATGACTGCAGCATTTCGGTCTGATAAATCTCTATAGACATGACTGCAATAAGGATTAGTGAATTGGGCATCGGTGAGGTCCTGACTGGATCTAGATGCGATTGCTAAATATGTTGCCGATTAATCATGGTTTGAGATTGGAATGATTTTTGAATGTGATTTGTCATGTGATGTGACTGTCAATTGGTGCATGTGCTAGATGTGTTGTTCCTAGTGCGTCTGTACTAAGAGTCAGTGTCTGCTAAGACAATTTATGGCCTCTCTGTTTTGCACACGTAATCGAGGGCGATTACAATGCTTTCTAGAGGGGGGTATGTCACAAACCAGTGACGTGGCATGCCCAAATACACCCACATTGGCTGGCAGTAGCGGAAAACACGGAGACAATGTTGACGTGGCAGTCCCGGATTTTCTGGTGCAAAACGCGGAGACTGCTGACGTGGCATCTGTACGGAAAATTTTCTTTTGTGCTGGACCTGATAACGTGGCAGTGTACGGAAATCTCTGATTTTTACGCTGGCTGATTTTAGCACAGCTTTTGGGCCATTTGCTTTATTTAAAAGGCTTTTAAAAATTGACAGCTTTTGGGGCTCTACTTTTAGGCATCCCTTGTAACTTATAAATAAGTGGGCAAGGCCCTCACTTCTCAGAGCATCTGGACGCAGAGTCTGAGAGTGAGAACCCTCCCACTCTCTTGTACTTTGAACACAGATTAATACAAAAAGAAATACCGAAAGGGTGCTAGTCTTTGGGGCCAATATCTCTAGGCACGGAACTCCGTCGGGCCGTGTCAAATCAATTGTGAACTGTTTTGAAGTGAACCTCTGCTGTGTCGCGGTAGAATCTTGACGTGGAGTGTCCAAGTTTGTTACAACCCTTGGGTAGCGTCTTTTACTTCCCCTGTCCATTGGCACGTCAGAGTCAATCATTGAAATCCTAAGACGACTGTCATCTGATTATTCTTTCTTTGGAATCCTTTGATGAACGTGCATGTGATCCCCTTAATTCGTCGGAACCCTTTGATTCTCCAGTTCCTGTGATGAGCTATCAGCTAATTCCCTTGATTCATTACGCATAAGTCAATGAGCCGTCATGCATTCCGAATCGTTGCTTAGTCATGTCCCATAAATCTCTGAATGGAGTCAGACTTCTGGTTTAAACCATAGTCTTGAATCTATTTAGCAAATCATAGCAAAACCACTCAATCTGGTCTTTCAAAAGAATCTTCGACAAGTATCCCAAAACCTCTGGGCAGTAGTCATCCAATGTATCTTTGCATTTTCAAGTGATGCCAAGGCATGATGACATCTCTTGCATATTCATCGTTCTTTTGAAGTAAGATGCCGCCTTTCGCTCCCTAGAATGAACCACACTCCAGAGAAGGCGACGTCAAACTGTTGGTCAACTCAAGGGCTCGATGGGTGTCCTGGCCTGACTTCCTTCCTTGAACTCCTTGGTTTTCTTGTTGATCTGGTCATTGTCAAAAGAGGACGACCTCTCCTCCTTTAAACGGCTAGATGGCCTTCCATGCCTCCTAGACTTTGTTTCAAAAATCTTCTTCAAAAGAATCTTGTCTTAGGTGCTTAGAAATTGAAGAAGCTTCTTAGCACCCTCGAACACTTCAAATGGCGTCTTTCCCGTGTGTCATTGTAGGCAAACTTCACCAAGGGCAAATACTTTTCGCATTTAGTCTTCTGATCCAAAGAAGAAGACTTCAACAAATTCAAAACCATTGAATTGGCTATTTCCAAATTTCCCATCTGTCTGTCGATAGAACGAGGACGAGAACTGCAACCACGTGCCAATGTTCTCCTAGATTGCTGTCCAAAACAACTAGTAGATCAGGGATCTTTGTCCGAAACAATGGACTCAAACATGCCATATATTCGTACAGTTTTGCCAAAGGATCGGGCTTAACTGTCTTCTTTATTGCAAAGCAGTGAGCTTGCTTACTGAATCTGTTGATGACCGTCGAAAGGCCATCATCCCACTCTGTGTCTTCGGGAGATCAAAGATGAAATCCATTGCAATACTTTCCGAGGGGCGGGTGGGAATGGGTAAAGGCTGTAGTAATCCCTGTGCCTTATGCTTGTCAAACTTGACCTCCTGGCATACTAAACAAATGCGAACAAAGTCATCCACATCCTTCTTGAGTCTCGGCCAAAAGAATAACACTCCACGCCTCTCAAGGTGGTGTCAATGCCGCGGTGACCCGTAAAAGGTGGACAATGTCTGTAACAGACTTGGACACTCCAAGTCAAGAATCAACCGCGACAACACCAATTAACCACTTCAAAACAATTCACAAATCACAATAGATTTGCACTGGCCCGGCGGAGTTCCGTGCCTAGAAATATTGGCCCCAAAGACTGGCGCCCCTTTCGGTATTTCTTTTTGTATTAATCAATCATCAAAGTACAATAGAGCGGTTAGGGTTTCACTCTCAGACTCTGCGTCCAGATGCTCTGGGAAGTGAGACCCTCACCACTTATTTAAAGGTTACAAGGGATGCCCAAAAGCAGAGCCCCAAAAGCTTTCCAATTAAAAGCATAAGAGCTCAAAAGCTCTTCTCTTTTTTTTTATTAAAAAAAAAGCATTCTCTTCCTTTCTCTTGCGTAGAGTAAAAAGCAAGATTCGCGTCGCTCATCATTATAAATATATTATATAAAAAAAAAGCCTCCGTGATTTTCGGAAATTAGGGTTTTTGGCAGAAAATTAGGGTTTGCAGGAATTTTAGGGTTTCTGCTGTCCGCCACGTCATCACTTTGTGACAATGTCACTCAGTCAAAACCTTTTCCCTCAACGGCTGTGTGACGCACAACATCGTTTTCTTCATCAAGTAGCCATCCCCTATGGTATATCCCGCTACTACATCGAAAAAATCCGGATCGATGGTGTATTGATCAACCATATCCTCGAAGCTTCTATGATGAATCGCGGAAATAGCCAAGACTAGCGGCTTCCGAGACAAAGCATCTGCCACCAGGTTCTTCTGTCCTGAACATGGACAATCTGGAAGTGAAACTGTGACAATATGTTAGCCCACCGCATCTGCTTTTCCGAAAGCTGCTTCTGTGACAAGAAGTATCGTAAACTCTAATGATCAATGAAGACCGTAAAATCGGCTCCGAGTAAGTAATGTCGCCACTGAGTAAGAGCATGGATCACTGCCAAAAGCTCCTCCTCATAGATCTGTGCTGTCAATTTTGGCCTTGAAAACAATCGTCCTTCATAGGCAATAACATGGCCTTCTTGCATCAAGACCGCTCCCAGACTATGGCCACAAGCATCACAATATACTTCGAATGACTTTTGCAAATCCGGCAAAGTCAATACTAGTCCAGTAGTCAATTTCTCTTTCAGTGTCTGAAAGGCAGTCACCTCTGTGGGTCCCCATGAGAAAGGGACTCCTTTCTGTGTTAGAATGTCCAAAGGGGAAGCTACCTCTGTAAACTTTCGAATGAACCGCCGGTAGTAAGGACACAAGCCCAAGAAGCTTCTAACTTCATGAACATTCTTTAAATCGGGCCAATCACGTATAGTGTCAATCTTGGCCAGGTCCATCTGTACTCTTAAGTAAGAAAAACTCGCTCTTTTTTTTTACATTTATAAGCAATGTATGCTTCCTCAGCGTCTGGAAAACCCACAAATGGTCGATACTCTTTGAAAAATCCAAAAAGTCGTCCTGAAAGCTATCGTGTAGACGTCTCCAGGAGCAATATAGATTTGATGATAATCACTCTTTTTATCAATTCGGCAAGTAGAATTGTGAAGTTTGTCGAGTATATCATCAATCCTCGTAAGGTGAAAATCCGTTCTGGTTCATTGGTTGTTTATTTTGGCCTCGGCTAACTCTGTAAGGTGGCCAGTCTGGTGGTGTACTACCACGAATCAATCATGTGATCTTCACGACGTAAAGGAGGTAACTTGCTTTGTACGCCTTTAGAGAAACAGTCAACCCCTAATGCAGAAAATCTTGTCTTTCTTTTTCGAGGTCAAAACGTATTCGACCTTCAATCATCATTCAGCTCTCTCAAGAAAATCGAGTAAAGAAACTGAACTTCATCAAGTACAATCTCTTTGCCCTTCATTTGTCAAAGTCCCTCTCTCAGCCCGATAGTCAACCACGGCATTGTTCTTGTGGTACCAAGGGATTCCTCGGAGGACATCACACCCTTACAAAGGCATGATATAACAGTCCTCGTGCCCTAAACACCCGTGGCATTGCAAACGAAGTTTGCCAATGATTGGTGTAATGGCAACATCCCGTTCGGGTGCCGCTAGAATTGCCTCCGCATGTTGGTCGTAATTCCAAGTCGAGCCGCCAATTCAAGTGAAAAGAAGTTGGCCTTGGCTCCTCCATCAAAGAAAATGAGGGCTTCCTGATCTTTCACTTTGCTCCAAGTGCAGAAAAGTTTTGTACTTTCGTTCATCTGATTCGGGTCGGCGGACCCCACGCAATGTGGTACCAGTTTTGCTTTCATCTTTCCTTTTCTTCCGCACTCGGCTGCTGCTCTGTAACTCTCAAATTCATCTTCTGGTGGTCCTTTGGTTCATCTTCTTTTCAAGAGTTCTTGTCCATCTCTCTGCTAGTACAGGTTCTGCTTTTATGCACCCGTCTGTTCTTTCGGCTTTCCTCCTGACCTGAGAGGAGAAGCAATGGCCACACGTCATCTCAAGTAAATCGTATCAATCAGGTGATTCTTCAGGTGTTTCGCCAATTACGGATCCCTAGAGTACTTAATCAATCTTTACACACATATGCCAATCTGTAGTCGACGTTTGTAGTCCGTTCTGGTAAACTTGTTCGTCGAAAAAAAAAAGACCATATCTTCATTCTTTTCTTCAGTTCCCGCACCGGATTTTCAACTTTTCTTTGCCTTCCCACTGAGAGATGTCATCTCTGTCAGATTCTCCAGGAGAACCCATGTGTAATCTGGGATTCTTTCTAGCTTTATGCCTTATAAGACAGAGCGATGAATACGGGGGGGAGCGCGCTCGATGCTCGATGTATGAAGGGTGGGAGTGGCAGCAGTCATCGGATTTTGCAGGGATCTGTACGGCACTACCATGTGGCAAGTCCTGCCGCAAGGTGTGTATCCGGGGGCTTGCCACGTCACCAGTTTGTGACAGCTAGATACGACAGAGCATGGTACACAGATTAGAGCATGGTTCCGAGCACACGGCCTTGACCTGGAGAGCTTGCCACCTTTCCAGTACGCCCTGACTCCCCCTAGCTTCATCTCTCACAGAGAGAGAAACATAGTGATCCGACAGGACTTCTGGCAGCTCTATATCGGATAGACTTGGATCACATCTCCCCCTCCAACGGATGCTGTCACACTACAAAGACCATTTTCTTACCATATTGGAGGAGGGGTTCATATAGCGACCATGTTATATGGACACCTATATGCCACACAGCTCACAGGTGGTGATTGGTCAGCTCAGAGTGTCATCACACAGACTAGAGATCGAGGTGGGGCGAGCTCATGACATTCCCATGGAGGAAAGAGTGTGTAGAGTATGCAGAGAGGAAGTGGAGAGTGAGGAGTATTTTGTTTGCAGATGCAAAGCTTATGCGGATATCAAAGGCCGATACGAGTCCCTATTCAAGAGCAGCCTACTCTGCGAGATATCATGCACTCTTGAGATCAGAGACAGCTGGGGCGCTACTTGCTAGAGATACAGAGGCACAGAGGCACACTTCTGCAGCCACCTACAGAGACTCCGGGGGGGGAGACAGTCACAGCTTACAGATTTCTTTCAGAGTGCTACACCCCTTCCACTCCTAGACCCACCGAAGGGAGTGACCCTTCAGCAGGATGAGGCGAGCCGGGCCCAACGATGCCCGCAGGCTATGAGAGGCCAGGCCTCACGACTCCATTGCAGACAGATCGAGGAGATCCGGAATCAAGCACATCGAGTTGTTGAGGAGAGACAAGCCCAGATGATGGCTCACCCAAAGGTGTTCATCAAGGCAGTTGTTGCTCCCGCCGACCCCCCCATGTACTACATTTTACACCCCCCCCATTAGCATAGGATGGAGCTAGCTAGATTGATGCATTTGCATGGTTGTACTACCCTCTGCATATAGACATGCACATATCCCTAGTACTAGAGCTCCACCCATTCCCATAGATTTCATCACCCACCAGATGTCCTCTCTTTTATTTTGTACGAGTCTGAACTATTTGTCTTTTCCGACAGACTGAGGACATACATACATTTATGATTTGTCTCATAGGCTGACTTTTGCCTCACATAGAGGTTAAAAAGTTCTCTCTCTCTCTCTCTCTCTCTCTCTCTCTCTCTCTCTCTCTCTCTCTCTCTCTCTCTCAGTCGGCAGGTTAGGGTTCGAACAATGCTCAGACGATGACAGGATTAGGGTTTGCGTTGGCTGCTTCAAAAATTTAGGTTCGTATAGGCTGTAGCAGCGAATTAAGGTTCGCGCAAGCTGTTCGCTGCTTAAGGTAGCGAGGTGGATGATTGCAAGCAATTGAGCTTCGAGGAGGGCTAGGTGTTGCAGCAAAGAAAGGCCTCTCTCTCTCTCTCTCTCTCTCTCTCTCTCTCTCAGACCTTGCGCCTTCTCTTCCTCTACTATGCTTTGCGGCGCGCGCAAGACAACCAAAGGTTTGTAAACGCATTGACGCGCGCAGTGGGACAAAATCTCTATCTCTAGTGCAATGTACTAAGATGGACCCACCTACGAATGAGGAGGGCGATGTCTATCGGATTCCACCCAAGGTGACGACCACCTTCCGGCGAAAGATGCGTGATAGTGTGTTGTCACCGAACTCTATGAGAGCAGGCAAGCTCAGCAAGATCAAGGATGAAACCATGTATGAAAAGGTTCATATGATGATTCGTGTGTTTAAACTCAATCTCATGAGAGCAGACATGGCAAAAGAACTTGTCAATGGAAGGAGGCATGCAAAGTCCAGTTGTATAATGAACTACAACAGAAATAGAGGTAGCACAGGGTTTTTGGAGAAAGGAATTGGATGCAACAATCACCACCTTTGCGGTTTGGAAATCAGAGATGGAAAAGTGTATGAATGAAAAGGATGCCCTGATAGAAGGACTCAAGAGAGAGTTTGCAGAGTGCAAAAGTAGATAAAAATAACCAGCCCACAGTGATCGAGGAATTGAACAATATTAAAGAGCAGGTAAAAACTCTAAAGGAGGAGCAACAAAAAACACGGGAAGCTTCCTCGTGGGCAGATAGGCTCTTCCAAACGCAGAAGAAGGCGGATGAAGGGGAGAAGTGGGTTGAGACTGCAAAGAAAGGAAAAGGTGGAATGTCTACTACCACACCCCCATCCACCATCATTACTTGACCTTGGAGGAGGAGCAAAAGAGGAAGACGAGAGCTCTTCATGTACGTGTCATTGGTCTTTAGGACACTAACAATGTGGAAGAAGAAGTCAAGGAAATTCTAACGAATGAACATCCCCGAGCCTACTCACATAGGGGCTTGGAGAGTGGGGAAGAAAGGGAAGGATGGGACAGGTAGCTCCAAAGAAAGAGCGCTCATTATATGCTTTCCTACTTGGGAGGAGTTCTTGAAGAAAAGACCAGCACTCAAGAAGACCGGGATTTTCTTGGCGGATGATCTCACCCTAGCACAGATAGCGCAGATGCAAGAGAAGATGCCAAAGATCAAGGGAACTAGAGAGAGAGAGGAAAAATTGCTTTTTATAGAGCAAGCGTAGTGATTTTCTTGGGGGATGATCTCACCCTAGCACAGATAGCGCACACGCAAGAGAAGATGCCAAAGATCAAGGCAGCCAAAGAGAGAGGAAAATTTGCTTTTTATAGCGCGAGAGTAGTGATTCTAGAAAAAAAAAGCACCGCATGACGATGCGAGACCTATGGGACAAAACTAGCACCATGGAATTGCAATGGGTCATTGAAGCTAGATGTGGGCGCCTTTGACGATAGCTTCAGTGGAAGAGACATTATTTTCTACTCAGAGACGCACCAGACTCCCGGTGGCACATTACCTAGAGTGTTGGGGTATGGTTGGGAGACTACTTGTAGATGGGAGGTGAGATCAAAGTATAGAGGACGTGGGTGAGGAGGTGTGGCAGTCTTATTCAGGGAGGAGTTGCAGTCCTTGCAATATGCTATTTTCCACCAAGCACATCACTATGCATCCCCCAAGGGGCAGTCACCTTATATGATTTTGGATGAGGACATATGGGAGTTATCTAGAGATGGGGATGTTATCCTTCTTGGGGACTTAAATGCAAGGACAGGCCACTCTCAGACAATCTTCTACGATACCTCAGAGGAGATGTTGAAAGAATTGAATGTCAATGATATGGGTTTGGCCAGGTGTTCGTAGGATGAGGAGCACACTGGTTATGGGGGATATTTTATAGACATGGGGACTGCACATGGACTGGCCATTTTGAATGGTCTTTAGAGATTTCCAGCATCGAGTGGGTTCAGTTGTTTTCCTCACAGACATGGGGCTAGCACAATGGATTATGTTTTGGCTCGGCCCAGTTTTATACCCTCTATTCAGGATTTTACAGTCGGGCCTAGGCCTATCGAGGTAGCAATAGATCATGCCCTTCTCACGTTTACCATCTCTTTTCAGTTCAGCACAGTTCGATTGGCACAAACATCTACACATACTCGATAGAGTTTCACATCAGAGACTAATTCTGTCTACATAGATGGCATATAAAAACGCTTAGGTACTAAGGAGCCGGGACTTGCATTAGAGGAGCTTATCTAGATACTGACAGAGACATTACATGATGCAGCAGCAGAGGCATATCCACACAGCCAACCTGAGCACAGATGTCGTTCTTGGAGCATGCCCCAAAACAATTGGTATGATGAGGAGTGTAGAGAGACGAGAGCCACACTTCAGAGAGAGGTGTTTTTGAGAGTCATTACTCATAGACAATGACAGATTTCCTTTCGACGGCTTGTGCGACGGAAGAAGAGGGCTTATCTCGCTCAGCTAGAGAAGGAGTTGTATAAGCTATTTTTGAGCCAAGACTCAAGTGAGGCATGGAGATTCTTTCATGAGCACTTCCCTCCACCGGCCGTCACTTCCACTGAGACTTGTGTTGCCTCACCTGAGTCTCACTTCCACTGAGACTTGTGTTGCCTTTTTTGGGTGCCCCATTTTTCAAGTAGCATCTCTTTACACAGTTCCGAGACAGCCGCCTCTACCAGCCCCTCGATACCATGTCCAGAGACATGCATTTTCTTTACCGTTGAGATGGTGAAGAAAGCTATTGACAGGACTAGGACTAGGATTGGTGGCGGAGCACTTTATACATGCCCAAGGTATGCTTGCAGGACTTCTTGCTTTGATGTTCAATCGAGCCATGTGTGAGGGTTTTCCTGATACTTGGAGTATGTGGATTGTTGGGCCTATTTTCAAGGCAGGAGATCCCCTGGGAACTATCGCACCATTCTGAGTGGGCACACACTGCCAGGTTATATCCATCTATTCTTGAGCAGCAATTGAGTAGATGGGCAGAGAGAGCAGGCATACGAGCATCAGGACAGGCAGGTTTCGAGAGAGGTTTTTCTACTCTTGATCACATATTGACACTCATAGCATTATTGAGGAGGGCTGAACACATGGTAGGAGGATGTGCAGGTTATAGGAGATGGGTGTACCCACAGAGCTGATTTGGGAGATCATGGCCCTGTACAGGACAGTTGTGGGTCAGGTCCGTACTCTCGAGGGGTTGTCTGAGCTTTTTCACTCCACTATTGGGGTGAAACAGGGTTGTCCACTCTCCCCTACTTTATTTGGTATTTATGTGGATGAGGTTTCATATTACATTGAGAGGGGAGGCGACAGAGGAGCACAGTTAGCATGGACTTGGATCTCATTGCTACTATATGCAGATGATATTGTGTTGATCTCAGATTCACCAGAGGGAATGCAACGACATTTGGATACATTGCACACATTTGCTAGTGATAGCGGCTTATCGGTGAACCTTGGCAAGACGAAGGTTACGGTGTTCAACACCACACCACAGTGGGTCAGGCGGTCCGCACCTACCTTTACATATGGTCAGGAGACGGTGGAGTATACAGATGCATACACTTACCTTGGTGTGGTCTTTAGTGGCCCAATGTTTTCTTTGAGGAGAGCAGCAAAGACTAAGCTAACGAGAGCATATGCAACTTTAGGGAAGATGGAGAGGATGTGTTCGCTGGTTCAGTTTCAAGAACCTCGAACGAAACTATGGCTTTTCGACACTTCGGTCACATCAGCTATGCTTTAGCGGGTGCAGATATGGGGGCCATCAGTGGACCGCCATAGCTGGGCTGGTAGTACTGATGGATGGCAGTGCATGGAGAGGCCTCTAGTCTCTATGATTTCTCGAACGCTTAGGGCCAAGGCCGCTGTACCACATGAGATTATCCGTGTATAGCTCGCTGCTCCTCCACTGGTTATCGAGGCACTTACTAGATCCGTTTCTTTCATACACAGTATTCGGGATCTCCCCAAAGACAAATATGCCCATCTAGCTTTAGAGTCTTCTCGACAGCTTGCCTCACAAGGAGACGCCTCTTGTTGGTATGCACAGATGACAGCATGGTTCGAGCTACATGGTTTTGACATGGATATATTGCTCTCTTTCTAGTATTTGCTAGACGCACCCTCCTTGTCTCTTACAAGGACCCAAATCACTCAGCTCATCAGACAGGACTTGATTCAGTTAGACACTAGGAGGACATGGATACAGCCTATGCGTGTGCTTGGCACAAAGATGGCTTTCTACAGAGAGCATCTCCTTGAGCTTACAGAGGATGGTTTTGTGACCAGACTTGCCTACATGGACACTCATCTATCCCATGGATTACGATGTGTTATTGGACAAATGCGCACGTCATCACATCAGTTAGAGATTGAGTCTGGCAGATTTAGAGGAGTACTAAGCAAAGGCCAGGATTTGTTAGTTATGCCACATAGAGCCAGAGACAAAATTACATCACATGTCATTGCCCAGTCTACTATGAGATACGAGGCCATTTCCACTGCCTATTCGGTTTTGGATCACTAGCCAAAGTTATGAGATATCAGGATCAAAGATGCCTTGGGCTACTTTTATTAGAGCTGCGCAAACATAGGGAAGGCCTCTTAAGGAGACCAGACAGTAGGAGACACTCACAGAGGGAGATCACTGGTTTCTTCAGACTACATACGCGACATTCAGATGAGCAGGCATCAGAGCAGACTTCAGAGTCCACCTGTACCAGGGGTACACTAACTAACAGGTCCATTGAGCTTGAGAGATCCAGACGCCCACGATTGTGAGGGTCATCGAGACATCAGGTTGAAGCTGCATTAGAGGGTACGGACTATTTTGGCACGACATGGGAGACGCCCAGTCAGAGTACTCACGGAGGAGGACATTGATGAGCTTCGCCAACGGCCGATGCTGGATGTCATAGGATAGGATCTTGATTCCAGCATTTAAGCCTTTCATTTCATTCCGTTTCATTTCATTTCATTTCACTTTAGCTCAGTTCAGTTTCAGTTTTCAATCTTTTACACAGACATTGTATCAGATTCACCATTTGTAAACTCTTTTGTCTCATAGGTCACTTTGGCCTTTTTGAAGACGTTAATATATCATTTCATCTCTCTCTCTCTCTCTCTCTCTCTCTCTCTCTCTCTCTCTCTCTCTCTCTCTCTCTCTCTCTCTCTCTCTCAGCTGTTCACGCTTCTATGCTGCTTCTGCTATGTGTCTCATAGCTAGCTCACTCTCTCTCTGCGGGGCAGCCTCTGGCTATGGCAGCGGGGCAGGGCAGCAGAACGGACGTGGCTATGGCTGCAGAAGTCACGCATAACTGAGGCCAGGGGTCACGTAACAAGGGCCGTAGGGCATGCCCGTGAGGTGTTGTGATAAGCTCAAGCCACTACTGAAAACGAGTAGCGCGCAGAGGAACGATTGCAGGGCTGAGGGCGTTCGCGACGAGGCGGAGGCTACAAAGCAGACCACGACAGGGCCTCTCTCAGCGTTGCCCTAAGACTTGCACGCACTGCCCTACGTACTCCTGCTCAGGCCTACACGAGAGTCCCGCATTGTTCTACGCGTAGCACGTCCGGCAGACCTACGCACGCCCCAGTTGTTCTACGCGTAGGAAGTCAATATCTCCTACGCTATTTCATTTTAAGCCTTAAGGAAATTTTAAGTTAAAAGAGATTTTAAGCCTTAAAGTTTAAAGGCCTTTAAGCTTTGAAATAAACTTTTAAAGGCTAAAGGTTTTTAAACTTTTAAAATAAACTTTTAAGTTTGCCTTACTCTCAGTCCCTCACCCTAGTACCCTAGTACCCTACCCCACATTTGTGGCTCGGGTCCGATGGATCCGCCTACCGAAGGGGAAGGGCCGGGTGTAGATAGCTACAAAACCCCAAAAAAAACGACGGCTACTTTCAAACGGAAAAACAGAGATACTGTACTATCAACAGGATCCTTACAAGTTGGGAAAACCTCCAGGATACATGATGAGCTACTAATGGAGAAGGTCCAGGTGATGCTCAAATCAGAGCTAAACTATATGAGGGATGACATCAGGAAGGAAATGCACCCGAACGCTGAGAGCTATAGGAACTCCATGTATGGAGACATGATGAGAGAACTAAGGAGAGAGATCCAGGGGATATAGAATGAGGAAATTCAGATCGTGAAAACGGAATTACGAAACCTAATCAAGGCCGAAGTAAATGTAACAGAATGCGTTATGCAAAAGAAACTCGATGAGGCAATAGCAAGTTTTGAAGCATGGAAAACAAATATGGAAAAGCACATGGGGAAAAAGATGCAATAATCGAGAAGCTAAAAGGAGAACTTGCGGCTTGCAAATCTGCAACTAAGGAGAAGAGAGACGACCAACCTTCGGTGCTGAAGGAGCTCGAGAACATGAAGGATCAAATGAAAGCTCTACGGGAAGGAGATGAACAGAATTGAAAACGGCATCTTCATGGGCGGAACGTCTTGTTAAGACACAAGAAAAGGTTGATGAAGCAGAGAAATGGATTGAGGATGCGAAGAAAGGGAAGGCTCAGATGCCTGAGACCACACCTACCTCCACCATTATTAACATGACCATTGAGGAAGAGCAGAAAAGGAAGAATCGGGCTCTGCATGTACGGGTCACAGGAGTCAAAGACAAAGAGAATGTAGATGAAGAAGTGAGGGAATTGCTACAACGCATGGGCATCACAGAGCCTACTCACACAAGTGCATGGAGAGTGGGCAAGAAAGGAATCGACGAGAAGGGAAACGTAAAGGATAGGGCACTTATTCTCCGCTTCCCGAATATAGAAATAAGGAAAGAATTTCTAAAGAAGAGGCCAACTCTTAAGAAAACCGGTATTTTCCTTGGAGATGACCTTACATTGGCACAAGTGGCACACATGCAAGAGTTGATGCCAGAGATCAAGGCAGCAAGAGAAAAGGGGAAAATCGCCTTTTATAGAGGAGGGAAAGTAGTGGTTCTGGAAAAGCGCTCATCATGACGGTGCGAGACCTATGAGGCGACGCTCCGGATAGCGGCGTGGAATTGTAATGGATCATATAGGCTAGATGTAGGTGCCTTTGAAGACAGCTTTAGGGACAGAGACATAGTTTTCTACTCAGAGACACACCAGATACCGGGACAGCGTATGCCACATGTGAAGGGGTATTTATGGGAAACAGCTGGTCGACCAGACAAGAGATCTCTACGAGGTAGCCGGGGTTCAGGAGGAGTAGCAGTCTTATTTAAAGAGGAGGTGAGACCACTACTACAGATTATCAAGAAAGATGAACAAGCAAGGTATATGTGGGTGAGAATGAGAGCCGAGACAGGTAGATTTCTATATATCGCTATATGCTACTTCCCTCCAAGTACATCAGTCTACTCCTCACCTAAAGGACAGTCCCCTTTCTCCATATTGAATAATGACATATGGGAGTTCTCTAGAGATGGAGACATCATTCTCTTAGGAGACTTTAATGCCAGAACTCCCAACTCTCAAGCAGTATTCTATGATACTTCTGAGGAAATGCTCAAAGAAGTGGATTTATCACAGGAGGGGCTTACTAGAAACTCACAGGATAAAGAACAGACTGAATATGGGAGACATCTCATGGAGATGGCAACTACACATGGTTTGGCCATACTGAATGGTCTAGAGAATTTCCCTTTATCTGGGGGATTCACATGCTTCCCGCACAGGCATGGGGCCAGTGAAACCGGCCTGTTCAATCCAAAAAGGGCGGTAGACTTTACTTTAAACCTTGATTTAGCTTTCACCCATTATTAGTCGTCTATTTTACCTGTACTTTCAAGACACAACAAAGGGGAGAGGGATAGAGGCTGCTAGATTGCACCTGTATGAGTAGACCGACACCAGATTGGCCCCTAACTTAGGCGCCCCTTTCGGTATTTCTTTATTGTTCAAAAGAGGGAATAAACGTTGTGGATCCCTACACGTTGCCCCGCACAAACTCGGCTGAATTTCCACTGTTCTAGCCCGATTTCGGCAGCATAACTGTACTAGAACCCTTCACAGTCAGTATTCCCACGCATTGACTGACGTTCCCGACGCATACGGGCACTTTGCAAAACCTGGCGAGAATCTGCAGCATGCTGAATTCTCTGTTTTCAGCCCCGAAAATGCGCCAGATCACCTGTACAGCGGTCCCCTTGGGTCCCCGAACCTCCTGGGGGTATTAGGGTCCGTTTAGGGCCAAAACCCTAAACCTGCAAAAATACACAGCAGGCTGTAATTTACTGTTTCGGGCTCCGTTTCGCGTGCCGGTCGCATTTGTAGCAACTCCTCGAGCTCCCGCACCTGTAGGGCTACTTGCTCTTTGAATCGGACGAGATTTTTGGCGTGAAACCTCTCCGAATTCACCTGTACCTGTGGGGGGGTTAGCCGCTAGCTAATCCAGTACCTGTGCAAGAGGCTCTTGCCTCGGCAATCGCGCATGAACCCACACAACTGTACATTGGTCAAATGAAGAGCCCACTAGAGGGGCATAACATACTGCCAAAGGGGAGAGAGAGGGCAGTGCGTAGCGTGCAGGGCATCACTCCTGGCACCGCACTGTGCATAAGAGGGAAAGCAAGCACTCCATAGCTCTTAACCTATGACCAAATCTGAAAATGAGGCTCTCCCCCTCCTAAATTCAGCGCCACTTCTTGTTGCACGAGGCAAGTGCACCAGAATGTGCCACTTGGCACATTTACAAGCATTTTCCCGTTTCGGGGTTGCCGCCTAAAAATCTCCCAACCGGTTGCCCAGTTGACTTCACGCAGAGTAATAAAATGTTCCCCTTGTCATTCCGGAGGTAATGACGCCAACACATTTTCAGGTCCCAAAATAGCAGTTCCCTAAATTTTAGGAGATGCTGCCATTGTATCTTTCTAGGTCATCTGACCCTCTTTGTACACTGTGGCCACATCCAGAACTGAAATGTAGCCTCTGTAGCAAAGGATTCCACTTTGGCTAGTCAATGACCCCACTTGGCTAACCATAGTCCTTGTCCAACCTTAGTGCTCTCTTGCCCTCAGGCCTGGACTCCCTCTGGACAGTTCCACACTAGCTATGCAATGCAGGGCAGTTAGATTTCCGGAGGGGTGTTTCCAAAAAGTGAAAGTAAATAGATAATAAGAAAGAAATCAACAAAAAGGATAGATAGTAGTCACACGCTGGTGACATACCCCCCTCTTGAAATCTCAAACGTCCTCGTTTGCATCTATGTCGTACATGCTTACTGTCAACACTGATGTATTCAACACCTGTCGACACATATACGACACGTACATGCTCATTGTCAACCCTGGTGTATTCAACACCTCGTCGACTCATGTATTGCCTGCGTGTGAACCCTGTCCCAATGACATAGTGGTAGCTTCGCACTCTGCCATTGCTTTGAGTCACTAACTTTCCAATGACAAAATGGTAGCTGCACATTTTGCCACTGTCTTATAGTACACGTTGGATCCTGTAACACTTTCGAGCATACCCAAACCGAGAGTTTAAGAATGCAGTTACACATGTAATCTTTAATAGAAGCAATCACTGTATCCTTGACAAACTGACAAGAAATACTCACTTCTAAAGCACTAACCAAACTTTTGGACATTCCATAAGAGCAATTGCCAAACTGACAATCTGTACAGCTCTAACATTCATGTAACAGGTATTTCATTTGAGCTCACTTTAAATACGATGTACATCATTTGTTTCAGAAGCCATTGTCACAGTGACAATCCATATAGCTTTGAAACTCAAGGGGTCCAGGTAGGTTGCAAATCGAAGGCTTCCAGGTAAAGTGATAACACAGTTGGTGA
This sequence comes from Adiantum capillus-veneris, assembly GCF_014529385.1. Lineage (NCBI taxonomy): Eukaryota > Viridiplantae > Streptophyta > Polypodiopsida > Polypodiales > Pteridaceae > Adiantum > Adiantum capillus-veneris. The sequence continues at coordinate 106,303,644 of NC_140932.1, read as the reverse complement.
CTCTGCAAGTTCACCTTCTTCCATCCACTTAGCATCCATTGGTGGATAGTTTCTGAACTTTACCAAGTAACACCTAGCAACCTTGCCTTTCACTTTCCTTTCTTTGTGTGTCAAAATCTGTTCAGGGACCAAGATCTCGTCAAGTTCCTCGACTTCCGGCTGATCTTCAGCTGGCATATGTTCTGGCACATCACCCACATAGGGTCTGAGAAGACTCACATGAAACGCATTGTGAATCTTCCAACTGTCAGGCAATTTCAGCCTATATGCAACATCACTGATTATGTCGCACACTTGAAAAGGCCCATAGTAACGCATGCTGAGCTTTGGAAACAGTCTTTCCTTGCCCTTCATCTTCTTTAACCTTGCCTTTTCAAAGCGCAAAAGCACCCAATCACCAAGTGAATATACCACTTCACGACGGTGACGATCAGCTGCTTTCTTTTGCTTTGCCTGAGTCTTCTCTAAGGCCACTTTGACCTTCTTGTACATTTCATCCATGTCCTGAACATACTTATCTGCTTCAAATATCTTGTCCTTTGTATGCAGTATGGGAGGAACTTTCTTGCCACCTTCAACTATCTCAAAAGGTGCCTTGCCAGTTGATGAATGCACTGTATTATTGTATGCATACTCCACCAATGGCAAATACTGCTCCCACTTTCCTTTATGCTCTGACACATAACACTTCAGCAGATCTAGGACAGTAGAATTTGCCTCTTCTGACTGCCCATCTGTTTGAGGATGAAATGACGAAGAGAATTTGAGCGTTGTGCCCATATTCTCAAACAAGCCTCTCCAGAACAAACTTGTGATGCGTGGATCACGGTCGCTAACAATCGACTGTGGCATGCCATGATACTTGAAAATATTGCTCATAAACAAGCGTGCCATCTGATCTGGCTTTATCTTCTTCCTGACAGGAATAAAATGAGCCTGATTGCTGAATCTACAAATAATGGTCCAAATACCATCGTTTCCTGTCTGCGTTCTCAGAAGATCAAAGATAAAATCCATAGCAATACCTTCCCATGGTTTGTCTGGAATAGGTAGTGGTTGCAATAACCCTGGTGCCTTTTGCCTGTCAAACTTGACCTTTTGGCATATTAGGCATTCTCGCACAAAGGCATCCACATCTCTTCTCAATGTAGGCCAGTAGAAGAATGTCTCAACCGCTTTAACTGTAGCATCGATACCACGATGCCCTGCATACGGTGGGACATGACTCTCTTCCATAACTTTGCGTCGCAATGGCTTTGTGACACACAATCTGCCATGCATCATCATGAACCCGTCTTTAAGAAGATAGTGTTCATGACGTTGTCCATCCATTAGTTGCTCGAAGACCCTTGCAAAATCTTCATCATTTGCATACTGTTCTCTCATATCATCAAGTTCATGATGATAAGGAATCGACACAGCTGAAATTTGTGGCTTCCTTGACAAGGCATCAGCCACAACATTCTTCTTGCCTTCCACATGCACGATCTGAAAATGGAACATGGACAAGATATTTGCCCATCGCATATGCTTCTCAGATAACTTTGTCTGTGTCAAGAAGTATCGCAAGGTCTGATGGTCCGTTTGGACAACGAAATCTGCACCTAGCAGGTAGTGTTTCCAACTTAAGAGCGCATGAATCACAGCCAGTAACTCTTTCTCATAGACCTGCATGGTCATCTCTGGCCCTTGCAAAATTCTGCTCTCATAGGCTACTACCCTGCCATCTTGCATTAGCACTACACCAATTCTACTTCCGTAGGCATCACACTGGACCACAAATGACTTCCTAAGATATGGCAACACAATGACTAGATCTGAAGTCATCTTTTCCTTTAAGAGATTAAAAGCTGAAATCTCTTTCTGTGTCCATCTAAAGGTGACTGCCTTCTTTTGAAGAGCATGTAAAGGTGAAGCAATCTCAGCAAAATTTCGGATAAACCTTCTGTAATAGGAGCATAGTCCCAAAAAGCTTCGGACATCATGCACCGTCTTCAAATTTGGCCATGACTTGATCGCTTCAACTATTGTAGGATCCATTCTGACACCATCCTTTGAGACAATGTGTCCCAAAAAGTGAATCTCTTCCAGAAAAAACTCACTTTTCTTTGCATTGATGAGCAACCTATGACTGCGTAGCTCTTTGAACACAATGGCCAAGTGATGCCTATGCTCCTCTTCATTCTTTGAGTAGACTATCATGTCATCAAAGAATGTACCAATAAACTGTTGGTGTGGACGGAAAATTATGTCCATCATCCTATTGAACGTAGCAGGAGCATTTGTAAGACCAAAGGGCATCACTAAAAATTCGTAAAGGCCAAACGTTGTTCTAAAAGCAGTCTTGTGCACATCCTCTGATCTAATGCGGATCTGATGGTACCCACTCTTTAGATCTATCCTGCTAAACATAGCTGCTCCCTCTAATTTGTCCATAATATCATCAATTCTAGGTATAGGGAACCTATTCTTGATGGTATTCTTGTTCAGTGCACGGTAGTCGATGCACATACGCCATGAGCCATCCTTTTTCTGCACCAACAACACTGGAGAACAGAATGGAGATGAACTGGGCTGAATCAGCCCCTTTTCTAACAGCTCCTGTACTTGGCCCATTATCTCTTTCTGCTGAGCCGCACTAACCCTGTACGGAGGCTTATTTGGTGGGCTACTGCTTGGCACCAAATCTATCGCATGGTCCTCGGGTCTCTCTGGCGGTAATTGAGATGGTAATGAATCGGAGAAACAGTCACTATACTGTTGTAAAAACATTGACCTTTCTTTATCTAGCACAGATAAATTTGATTCATCACAATCTGACACTTCACGTGCAAAAACCAAGTACGCAGAAAGATGCTTTTTCATTACAGAAGTAATAGCAGAAGCTGATACAGTGGGAATAGACTCCCCTTTAAGCTTTACATCCAGAATGTGAGTCTTTCCCCTGCTCTGTACAGTGATCTTTTTGTTGTAGGCATCCATGATTCCCTGTACACGAAACAACCAAGGAATACCTAGCAACACATCACATCCGTCCAGTGGCATGATGTAAAATTCTTCAGCATCTACATAGGACTCGATATGTAGACGCAACTTTCCAATGATGGGTGTCACAGCCTTTGTATGGCCAGGACATGCCAAACCTGCCTCTGTTGTATACCCCATCTCTTCAGGTCTGATTCCCAACTTTGAAGCCAATTCTGGGGAAATCAAGTTGGCTTTGGCACCTGGATCAAAGAAGATAAGCACTGTTTGATCCCTGACCTTTCCCCATGCTCTGCAAAGCTCACTTGCATCTGAATTTGGCTTGTCGCCCACCATATCTGGCACTAGACCAGCCATGGGCTTCTTTCCTTTCCTGTCCTCCTTGTCTTCAGAATCAGCTGGCCTTTTCTTTGTAGGACAATTGTAAGCAATGTGGCCAGGCTGCTCACATATAAAGCATTTGTTCTCTGTCCTCAGGACCTTCTTTTGCTCTTCAGACTTGCGAGGAAAACGTCTTTTCCATTTCTTTGCCGGTCCTTTTTCTGATTCAGCCGTAGCTTTATCTTTCCTTGCGTTGGCCGACTCCTTAGTCCCTTTTTGAGCCTCATTGGGAACGTGCTTCTTGGCTGAATTTTTCTTGCCTGATCCTTCCTTGACGCCAGTGTTAAATTCACAATCTTCTCCCTTGAGCAAACCATTGCCAGTGTTTGCTACCTCAATGAGCTGCGTCAAAGTAGTGACTTTAGTCTTTGTATAGTACTTTCTCAATCCTTTAGGTAGGCCACAACAGTATTTTTCAATCTGTTCTGTCAATGGCACAAACCTATAGGAAGTTACTGGAAGTAGAGCTTTCCAAAACTTCCGATTGTAATCATCCAGATTTCTGCAAGTGGCAACATTTAGCTGGTGCCATTCTGTCATGACATCTGCTTCAAAGTCATCAGATAACCATGCTGCTGCAAAAATCTGCTTGAAGTAAATCCATGTGGACGGAGCTTGCCCTTGAAGCACTAAAGTTGTCCACCATTGTTCCGCATTCCCTGTCAAGAAAGTGGCTACCTTGCGGACCTTTGAAGCCTCTGTAAAGTTTCCCCCTGCATAGGCCTTGTCAAACTGCTGGAGGAATGAGAGAGCCTTCTTCCTGTCATCAAACCCTGTAAAGGTCGTGAAAGACACACCTTTGCCACCTTCTTTGTACGGAGTTGGCCTCTCCAGCGGCGCTAAATTGTCATATGGAAGTGACTGAAACATGGGAACACTATTAGGGTTCATCTGTGTTCCTTGGCCGCTATCAACTTGACCCGGAAATGCCATATTTGGCTGCTGATTTGTAATTCCAGCCATACCAAAATTTGCCTGTGGCATCCCAAATTGGCCCTGAGTGCTCTGAAACCCTGGTTGCATACCCATGACACTGTACATGGGGTTAGGCATCATCGTTTGAGCACCCCCAAACACTGTTCCTGGCGTGTAAAACTGATTTCCAGGTGCATGACCAGCCATGCTCTGGAATACCGATCCACCTCCAAAATAGCCAGGGTGTACTGAAGGTGGTGGGAAGACCTGTTGCATAGCCTGTAGGTTGCTTCCCTGTCCATTAGAACCAGCTATAGGCTGCTGAAAAGTGGTTGGCTGAACTGGTAGAGCTTGAAATACTGGCATCTCAGCCACCTGTTCTTGCACCTTAGGCACAGGTTGTGGAGACTGCATGTTCTCCGTCAAGTGTACAGGTGTTTCCATTGACTGTGCAGTATGAATCACCTGTGCTCGAGCCTTAACAGGCTTTTGAATATGATCCAGCGACCCAACTTGCTGAGACGGAACAGGAGGTTGCAGAAAGGCTAAAAACCTTGGGTTCTGCATTACTTGTGTGAACATAGCCACAGCAGTAGCCAACTGGGTCCTGAATCATAGTAACAGGGAATGGCCGTTTTCAGGTCTCCGTTCCCCGTTCCCATTCCAAGTTCCCGTTCCGAATCCCCGTTCCGTGTTTCAAACGTGAGTACCCGTAACAGGGAACGGCATTTTGTTCGGCGTTCCCGTTCCGGTTTCCCGTTCCTGGTAAGTATGTCCTGAATATATCATGATCCGTCTGTGGTGGTCTTGAAGACTCACCCACTTCATGCGTCTGTTGACCCTGTGAAGAGGAAACCTCTTCATGCACATCATCTGGTCTGTCAGCCATAATTGCAATTCCCTGTGTCTGGTCTATGATCCCCTGTGTCTTCAAGCCCAAAATTGCCCAAGGCTCACTTCTATGGGAAAAAGTGATTTAATCCCGTCGATGGAACCATGAAACCGGCCTGTTCAATCCAAAAAGGGCGGTAGACTTTACTTTAAACCTTGATTTAGCTTTCACCCATTATTAGTCGTCTATTTTACCTGTACTTTCAAGACACAACAAAGGGGAGAGGGATACAGGCTGCTAGATTGCACCTGTATGAGTAGACCGACACCAGATTGGCCCCTAACTTAGGCGCCCTTTTCGGTATTTCTTTATTGTTCAAAAGAGGGAATAAACGCTGTGGATCCCTACACGCTGCCCCGCACAAACTCGGCTGAATTTCCACTGTTCCAGCCCGATTTCGGCAGCATAACTGTACTAGAACCCTTCACAGTCAGTATTCCCACGCATTGACTGACTTTCCCGACGCATACGGGCACTTTGCAAAACCTGGCGAGAATCTGCAGCACGCTGAATCCTCTGTTTTCAGCCCCGAAAATGCGCCAGATCACCTGTACAGCGGTCCCCTTGCGTCCCCGAACCTCCTGGGGGTATTAGGGTCCGTTTAGGGCCAAAACCCTAAACCTGCAAAAATACACAGCAGGCTGTAATTTACTGTTTCGGGCTCCGTTTTGGTGCCGGTCGCATCTGTAGCAAGTCCTCGAGCTCCCGCACCTGTAGGGCTACTTGCCCTTTGAATCGGACGAGATTTCTGGCGTGAAACCTCTCCGAATTCACCTGTACCTGCGGGGGGGTTAGCCGCTAGCTAATCCAGTACCTGTGCAAGAGGCTCTTGCCTCGGCAATCGTGCATGAACCCACACAACTGTACATTGGTCAAATGAAGAGCCCACTAGAGGGGCATAACATACTGCCAAAGGGGAGAGAGAGGGCAGTGCGTAGCGTGCAGGGCATCACTCCTGGCACTGCACTGTGCATAAGAGGGAAAGCAAGCACTCCATAGCTCTTAACCTGTGACCAAATCTGAAAATGAGGCTCTCCCCCTCCTAAATTCATCGCCACTTCTTGTTGCATGAGGCAAGTGCACCAGAATGTGCCACTTGGCACATTTACAAGCATTTTCCCGTTTCGGGGTTGCCGCCTAAAAATATCCCAACCGGTTGCCCAGTTGACTTCACGGCAGAGTAAGAAAATGTTCCCCTTGTCATTCCGGAGGTAATGACGTAAACACATTTTCAGGTCCCAAAATAGCAGTTCCCTAAATTTTAGGAGATGCTGCCATTGTATCTTTCTAGGTCATCCGACCTTCTTTGTACATTGTGGCCACATCCAGAACTGAAATGTAGCCTCTGTAGCAAAGGATTCCACTTTGGCTAGTCAATGACCCCACTTGGCTAACCATAGTCCTTGTTCAACCTTAGTGCTCTCTTGCCCTCAGGCCTGGACTCCCTGTGGACAGTTCCACACTAGATATGCAATGCAGGGCAGTTAGATTTCCCGAGGGGTGTTTCCAAAAAGTGAAAGTAAATAGATAATAAGAAAGAAATCAACAAAAAGGATAGATAGTAGTCACACGCTGGTGACAGCCAGTACAGTGGATTATGTCATGACTTCACCAAGCTTTATTTCTAGTATCGAGGACTTTAAGGTGGGACCCAGACCGGTTGGGATTGCAGTGGATCATGCTCTCTTGACCTTATCAATCTCCTTCCAGTACAATGCCTCTCAACTACAAAGGAAGAAGACACACACAAGATATACTTTCACGCCAGAGACTGATTCAGTCTATGTGGAACAGATCTATAATAGGATGTGGGCAGCCGAGCCCGTATATACTATAGAGGAGATTACTTCTCAGCTAACAGAGATACTACATGGAGCAACACTAGAGGCATACCCTCATACTCAGCCTGATCAGAAGAGAGGATCTGGGAACATGCCTCAAAACAGTTGGTACGACGAGGAATGCAGAGAGACGAGAACCCAGGTCCAAAAAGAGCTTACACATGGGATCATCACATATAAGCAGTCTCGGATTGCTCTTCAGCATATAGTACGTCGCAAGAAAAGGGCATTTTTAGCCAAATTGGAGAAGGATTTATATCAGCTCTTCTTGAGTCAGGACTCACATGAGGCCTGGCGTTTATTTCACGAGCACTCATCGCCTCCGACAATTACTTCTCGTGAGATTTGGGGTCAATATGTAACATCATTATATACGGTATCTGGACAGCCTCCATTACCAGATCCGCTAGAGCCATGCCCTGCTACTAGTACTTTCTTTACTGCGGAAATGGTGGAAAAAGCCATTGATAAGATGAAGACAAGAATAGCATATGATCATGAGGGTTTAGTAGCAGAACATCTGATCCATGCAAGGGATCTACTTTCAGAAGTCCTTGCTCGTCTGTTTAATCGGGTCATGTGTGAAGGATTAACTGAATCTTGGAAATTATCTACTATCGTACCTATTTTCAAGTCAGGGGATCCTATGATACCCGGGAACTACCGTACCATTATGGTGAGTCACACATTGACCCGACTGTACGCATCCATTCTGGAACAAAAATTGAGTAGATGGGCAGAGAATGAGGGCATAAGGGCAACAGGACAAGCTGGATTCAGGAGGGGTTATTCCACTTTAGATCACATTCTTACGCTCAGAGCCATTATTGAGGAAGGAAGAGCAAGCGGGAGAAGGATGTATTGTTGCTTTGTGGATTTTCGGAAAGCTTTTGATATAGTACCAAGGGCCGGATTGATGCGCAAAATGCAAGAGTTAGGGGTCCCCAAAGAGATTATCTGGGGGATCATGGCCTTATACGGGTCAGAAACTGGTTACGTACGTACTCCAGAAGGGGATTCCGACATTGTTCATTCCACCGTTGGAGTAAAGCAAGGATGCCCACTGTCCCCTACTTTATTTGGTATGTATATAGATGAGGTATCAGATTACATTGATAGAGAGGGTGACAGAGGTGCTCAACTTGCAGGGTCATGGATCCCTTTGTTGTTGTATGCAGATGATATTGTATTGATAGCAGAATCACCAGATGGAATGCAGAGGCAGTTAGATGCATTACATAAATTCGCAGAGGACAGCGGACTGTCGGTAAATTTGGGTAAAACCAAAGTTATGGTGTTTAACACCACACCGCAGTGGGTTAGGAGATCGGCACCTACATTTGCATATGGCCAGGATACAGTAGAGTACACAGATGCATACACATACCTTGGTGTGGTATTTACAGGACCGAAGTTTACTCTTAAGAAAGCAACGGATGCTAGATTGTCCAGAGCCTCTGCGGCCTTGGGAGGGTTGGAGAGGATGTGTCTACAAGTGCAGTTTTAGGAACCACAAACAAAACTTTGGCTCTTTGATACTGTGGTGGCTTCGGCTATGCTTTATGGGGTCCAGATTTGGGGACCATCTGTGGATCGGGACAATTGGAAGTCAATGGAGAGACCTTTGGTATCTATGATTTCCCGAATGATTAGAGCCAAGGCCTCCGTACCACATGCAATTACCCGAGCGGAACTAGCTGTCCCTCCGATAGAAATTGAAGCTCTTACTAGATCAGTGTCCTTTATACATGGTTTATGGGATACAAATAATTGCCGATATACTAGATTGGCCCTCGAATCCTCTCGACAGTTAGCAATGAAAGGAGATACATCATGCTGGTAGGCGCAACTGTCCTCGTGGTTTCAGAGACACGGGTTCAGTATGGAAAGATTACCCCCCTTCCAATACTCTCTTGAGACTCCATCACTGGCAATCACACGAACGGAGATTAATAAAATCATCCGCCAGGATCTTATACAGTTGGACACTAAGAGGACATGGGTAGACCCTACACAAGAATTGGGCACGAAGATGGCTGACTATAAAGAAAACTTCCTGCAGCTATCCTAAGAGGACATGGGTAGACCCTACACAAGAATTGGGCACGAAGATGGCCGACTACAAAGAAAACTTCCTACAGCTATCTGAAGATGGTTTCGCCCGAGCTACATGGATACCCACGTGTCTCATGGTTTGAGATGTGCTATTGGTCAGATTCGTACATCCTCACACCAGCTGGAAATTGAATTTGGGAGATTTAGGGGAATCCCACCTGAGAGCAGAATTTGCAAGTTATGCGGAATGGAGCCGGAGACAGAATTACACTACATATGCCAATGCACCGTATACTATGAGATACGTGGGCGTTTCCATTGCCTATTTAAAGAAGGCTTTGGACCTCTAGATAGAGTCATGCAATACCAAGATCAAAGGTGCTTAGGCCTGTACCTACTGGAACTACATCGGCACAGGGATAATCTAATGAGAAGACAAAGAGCACTACAGCCTCAGAGGCAGATCACAGATTTCTTCGGATCGAGAGAAGCAGGAATGGAAGGAGAAGCAAGAGGCCAGCAGCGAGCACAAAGAAGTACCCACATTCATACCAAAGGCACCCTCATTGACAGGGCGATTGAGCTTAGGAAATCGAGACGACCACGACCTAGATGCAGAAGCACACTTCACCGGCGGAGACTACAACAAAGGATTAGAAGCATTCTAGCCAGACACCCAGAATGCTCCTAAGAAGTTTATCTAATACTTTGTATTTAGTTTTTCGCATTTATTTTCACACTTTCACACTTTTCAGACATTGTAAGAGACTCACCACTTTTGTATCAGTTTGGTCTCATAGGTCACTCTGGCCTTTTGAAGACGTTAATATAACATTTCATTTCATTTCATTTCATTTCTCTCTCTCTCTCTCTCTCTCTCTCTCTCTCTCTCTCTCTCTCTCTCTCTCTCTCTCTCTCTCTCTCTCTCTCTCTCTCTCTCTCTCTCTCTCTCTCTCTCTCTCTCTCTCTCTCTCTGTGTGTGTGTGTGTGTGTGTGTGCGTGCGTGCCGTGACAGCGCGCCCAACCCCCCCCCCCCCCCCCCTCCAACCTCGCCCACCCCCCCGCCTGCTGCTGCCCCCCCCAACCCTCGCACCTCGCGCTGCCCTGTAGTGCAGTCCCGTCCCCACCCCCTCGCTCTCTCTCCCCCCTCGCCTGCTGGGATAGCCCAACCCCCCCCCCCCCCCCCAGCCCACATCCCGCCCCCTTAACCTGCAGGTACATTTGGGGGAGCGTAGTCACACAGTCCTACAGATTTCAGACCTGCAGAGAAATTTCAAAATTTTCAAAAAATTTCACAATGGTAGAAGTTTCAGCATTTTGAGCCTGTAGATACAGAAAATACATTTTCAGGGGCTTTTTTTTTTTAATTTTCAGAAATCTCGCGAGCAGAGAATTACAGAGCAGCACTGATAGAAATTAGTAGAAAAGGAAAATTCAGAAAATGTATGACTGATATGAGGAAAACATTAAAAAATACATATGTATGCATTATGCGGGACATGGATGTATGCGTAGTGTGGATATGGTGGGTTGGCCTCTCTTGCAGAAGTGCAGACTGTGTTTTTGTTTTTGGTTTTGTTTTGATGGAGGCCATGAGCGCTTCGCCAGTATGTAAGCCCCATACGAAGGCAACCTTTGTGCTTACAAATAAGTGGATAACACAAATGAAAAGAAGGATGAAAGAATGGAAAGCAGATACGGAGGGATGGTGGAAAGAGAAGGCGCGCAATGGAAGAAGGAGAAAGAGGATTTGCACGCAGAGCTACAAGCACTTAAGGCGGATTCACAAGCACTTAAAGAAGAGGTCTCAACCCTCAAGCGAGAGCTTGCTGATAGAGTAAGTAGTGGACTAGAGGAAGGGGAATTCCAGCCCTAAGTGATAGAGGAAATCAAGGTCATCAAGGAGCAGGTACGGATGATCAAAGAGGAGGAGAAACAGAAGGTGGTAAAGACGTCTTCGTGGATAGATGTGATCACGAAGGCGCAGAAGAAGGCGGATGAGGCCGAGAAATGGATAGAAGTCGCTAAGAGAGGGAAAGGGAAAGAAACCACATCTGTCCCCACTCTTACAATCATCAGCATGACTCTAGAAGAAGAGTAGCGAGGGAAAGCTAGAGCTTTGCATATAAGAGTAACCGGTCTAAAAGACCGAGATGATGTGGAAGGGGAAGTCGAAGAACTTCTCCGCATGATGGGTAGTGAGGCTACTCATACAAAGGCATGGAGGGTAGGGAAGAAGACACAAGGCAATGGGGAGACTTCAAAAGGGAGAGCTTTAATGTTAGGTGCAGGGGAATGAATGTTTGCGCTTTGCTCAAGATGAGTGGTCCAAATTGTGCTCAAGGTTCCTTTTGTTCTTATGGAAGGGAGAGCCTTCCGTTCTTAATGAGAGAATGCTATGATTACAAACAAAGTGAATGGACACTGTGCGTGCAAGTGTATGAAACTGAGAGATAGAGAGAGAAGAGAGATACGACACCAGAGACTGTTGTAAAACCCTCCTCCGAAGGTCCCACTCTCGTAGGCGAGGGTGGTCTACTTATGATTGCACAAACTGGTGCAAACTGTATGCATGAAACTGATGCAAGTCTAGGCTATGTTGACGACTACGACGGGGATGACGAGGCCGACACTAGGGCTGAAAACTGCAATCTTTCTACTGCTGTCCAAAAACGCTATGGGCTGAAATCTGTGGCTAGTCCAAAAACGCTGAATTTGGGGGCTGTTTTTGGTGGGTCTTTGAGGCTGAAAATCTGCAGGTTTAGGGCTGAAAAGTGAGGTTCATTAAGGCTGAAAACTGAGGTTCTTACCGGGCTGAGTCTGCTACTCCTTTTAGGGCTGATCTTGATAGTCTTTTAGGGCTGAACTTGAAGGTACTTCACTGCTGAAAACGCCTGCTGAATACTGCCAAAAACGCTAGGTTCATGAGGAACAAAAACGCTAGGCTGCTGGGGAACAAAAACGCTAGCTCCTGTGGTCTTCTGCCAAATAGTGCTAGTCTAGGTTTGCTTATATACAAACTTAGCAAAATTGCCCTACCTACTTTTCAACAAAAGTCACTTAAAAATAATAAGTGAAAAATGTCAAAAATAGGTAAAACAGGCTGAATGCACTGGAAAATTCCCTGAAGGATTCTGATGGGAATGCTTATGATCATGCTATGTGCAACCAGAGGATATGCATCTACACTAAGTGACTGGGCATGCATGGTCTACGAATAGACTCACAAAAGTGCCAAATCACTTCTAATCTAGACTGACTGGACTGACTGAACCCTGATCATGTTGTAGCTTGTCCACGGACAGATGGGGTTGGATGTGTCACGTGACATTTAATCATCTGTTTCCCATCCATGGAGGCAAAGAAGGACTTCTTGAAGAAGCGTCCTACAGTAAAGAAAACGCGCATATTCTTGGGAGATGACCTCACTCTCACACAGCTTGCGCATATGAGAGAGGTAATGCCAGAGATTCAAGCGGCAGTGGAGAAGGGAAAGACGGCCTTCTAGAGAGATGGTTGGGTGGTGATTGTAGAGCGGCGCTCCACATGACGGTGCGAGACCTATGGGACCACACTCAAAGTTGCCACCTGGAATTGTAATGGATCTGTGTGCCTTGATGTGGGTGCTTTTGAGGATAGTTTTACAGGAAGAGACGCGTCTTCTACTCTGAGACACATCAGGCCCCTAGGCAATCTATGCCTTACATTAGTGGATAGAGATGGGAGGCAGCATGTAGACAGGAGACACGATCAGAGCACAGAGAGCGGGGCTCAGGAGGAGTGGCAGTGTTATTCAGGGAGGAGTTGCAACCATTGATACATATAGTCCGCAGGGATGAGCAAGCTAGGTACATGTGGGTGAGATTGAGAGCAGAGACAGACAGATATCTTTACATTGCTATTTGCTACTTTCCCCCGAGTACGTGAGTTTATGCACCACCCAGAGGACCCTTTTCAATTTTGGATGATGACATATGGGAGTTCTCTAGAGATGGTGACATCATCATTCTAGGGGATTTCAATGCTAGGACTGCCCATCATCAGACAGTATTTTATGATACTTAAGAGGAGATGCTGAGACAGCTGGATGTTGCAGAGAAGGGCCTATCCAGACTATCACAGGATGGGGCACACACGGAGTATGGACGACACTTGATAGACATGGGGACTGCACATGGATTGGCCATCTTGAATGGCCTACAGAGATTTCCTGCTGCGGGGGGTTTTACATGCTTTCCACACAGACATGGAGCCAGCACAGTGGATTATGTCATGGCACAGCCGAGCCTCATCTCTAGTATTCAGGATCTCACGGTTGGACCCAGACCTGTTGGTGTGGCAGTGGATCATGCTCTTGTGTCGTTGACCATCTCTTTTCAGTTTAGTGTAGCACACAAGCCACAGGCAGCAGCCCCTACTCGCTACACCTTCACACGGGAGACGGACTCTGTATACATGGATGGGATCTACAGACGCCTGTGCACAGAGGAGCCAGGAGACCTCTAGAGGAGCTTACTACTATATTGACACAGACACTACATGATGCAGTAGCTCAGGCATACCCACATACCCAGCCTGAGCAGAGACGCCGTTCGGGGAGCATGCCCCAGAACAGTTGGTATGATGAGGAATGCCGAGACACTAGAGCTAGACTTCAGAGGGAAGTGCTTTTGGGGGACATCACTCACAGACAGTCACAGATTGACTTCCGACGCCTAGTGCGGCGGAAGAAGAGGGCATTTTTGGCTCGCCTAGAGCAGGATCTATACCAGCTATTCTTGAGTCAGGACTCATGTGAGGCATGGCGGCTCTTTCATGAGCCCCCCCCCCCCCCCCCCCCCCCCCCCCCCCCCACCATCACTTCTACAAAGGCTTGGGGCCAGTACGCATCATCTCTGTACACAGTTCCTGAGCAGCCCCCCCTTCCCGACCCCCCGATCCATGCCCACACACATGTGCTTTTTTCACCGCTAAGATGGTGAGGAAGGCCATTGGATAGGACGAGGACTGGGAGAGCATATGATCATGATGGCTTAGTGGCTGAGCATTTCACGCATGCCAGAGATCTACTAGCAGAGCTTCTAGCAGTTATGTTTAACCGTGCCATGTGTGAGGGCTTGCCTGATACATGGAGCCTATCGACTATTGTATCTATCTTCAAGTCGGCAGACCCTATGGAGCATGGGAATTATCGCACTATCATGATCTGGGTTTGTTTTTGCTCAAGCTGCGCAGACACAAAGGGAGCCTGCTGAGAGGAGAGGCTAGCCAGTCTCATAGACAGATCACAGACTTCTTTAGAGCTGCCACTGGACACCCTGAGGAGTTACTACCACAGCCGAGCTCGTTGCCTCACACCAGAGGCACACTGATCGACCGAGCGACTGAGCTGGGGAGATCCAGACGCCCACGACTATGAAGGACTACACAGCATCGACGGAGGCTGCATCAGAGGATTCGGATCACTTTGGCCCGACATGCACGACGCCCGGTCAAACGGCTGCCTATGGAGGAGATTGATGAGACCCACCAGTGACCGATGCTGGATCTTTTGTGATCTGGCTATCCCAGCTAGCTGCTTAGCTCACACCTAGCAGTTTAGGATTCCATAGTATTTTATTTTATCATTCTGTCATTTTATCATCTTGTTACTCTGACTTTGTATCAGAGCCACCACATTGTAACTTTCTGGTCGCATAGGTTGCTTTGGCCTTTTGAAGACGTTAATATAACATTTCATTTTATTTCATCTCTCTCTCTCTCTCTCTCTCTCTCTCTCTCTCTCTCTCTCTCTCTTTGTGTGTGTATGTGCGCGCGCGCGCACGTGCACGTGCATGGGTGCGTGTAGAGAGTGTTTCCTCTCTAGTTTGTTGATTTGTACTCTCAACCCAACTGCTAACTTGAAACCCTTGAGCATAGGATGGCACTTCAGCCTTATGTTTCCAGTGATGCTAGATTGAGTGGTTGCTTATTGTGAGGTTGGCTTTTTCAACCCTAAGTCACGGTTTATCTTTTCACTGAAGGCTTGTCAGTCCAGGACCATAAAATAGGCTCTGGATTCCTTGCTCAATTAGAATAGTTTGGTAACATATCAACACCCAATGGTGTGCTATTAGGTTCAAGATCTAACGCTGCGAGTTGTACTTTACTATGAAAAGAAAAAATATTTACAGGGGGTCGGCACCGGCAGTGCCTGTTCAGGGCACTAAGGGCGGGTTCAGATGAGGCAGCGGTAGATTTGCTCTCATCCCAGACCTGACATGCCGTGCTCAAAACCTATGCACACAAGCCCGGTAGTGCTCTTCTCCCAGGTTTCTTTTTTTGTTTTTTTTTTTTTGGGGGGGGGGGGGGGGGGGGGGGTTGCGATTCTAGTCTTTTTTGCCCAATGAGCTGCGCCATCGTCGACAAGCCCTCTCTGCCGTCAGCCCGTCTGAAGCCATCCTGTGACTGGTTATAGCTTGAGAGATTGCCTGTCTGTATCAATTCATGGGCATTGTATCTGATTCCTTAATGAAGGGCACTGCTTAACTGAGATATTTTGATTTCCCTTAAAATTCTTGTACACGAGAACTCGGTATCTTTTTTCCTGTAAATTTTTTGAATGCAGGGTCTGCCGTTGCATATCGTGTTTGACATTGATCTAGACATACAAGGCAATTACCTGCAAGGCTGTCGTACGAGACTAGATGGAGTGCCGAGGTCCTCACCCTTCCAGTTTCATTACTTTGTCAGTTTCCTGTCTTGCAAGAGACTTAAGTATAGTACCATTGCTTGTTTATGAACTTAATGGTGGCCACGCAACAATGGATGCCTTCATCACCACTTTGTAACCCAGATAAAACTTTTTCGTGGTGGAGAATAATTAGGGTACTTTTTGAGTAGTTTGCCTCTTCACATCTGTGGATGCACAGGGTTATTGTTGAAAATCTGGAGACAATTCCAGTGATGTAAAGACTGCCAAGGCAGGATAATCTTCCTGAGCTGAGAATAAGTTTTTGATGGGTCACTTTTGGGTTTTCCATGGTGACTTGATTTTTCCTCGTACTGGTTGAATCTCTACCTGCAGCTTGAGTGTCGCATCAATTAAGTTATAACTGTAATTTCACAAATGCAGTAGGATCTTAGCATAAGAACTCTGAATTATTGCAATGTTGTAATTTGTGCTTCTTTTTTGAAGCCTAAGGAATTGTGCGAGTTGGGGTGATATGGTGCATATGCTCTTTAAACAATTGCAGTTGTAATTATGTTTCAATTGCGAAGATTTGTTTCCTGCCAAAAACAGCCTAGCTGGACATAGCAGAGTTCTTGTCTAGATTCACAAAGCTTCCTTTCAGTCCTGTGAGTCTCAAACATCCAAAGCAGACCCCTCTCCTAAAGAGAGCTAGAAATGCCTGGAACGAGAAGAGTCCTGATAGCTTCCAGAGCAGAAATAGACTCTTGTTGAGAGTAGGCATGTGTCTCACATTCTTGAGCACCAATGGAGAACCATTGGCACGCCTCAAATGTGTGTCAATCTGCACCAATGTTATCCTAAGCAAAGTCATGGTTGGTTATGGATTTGAGTTTTGACCCAAGTGAAGAATGCCACATACTGCAAAACGATTGAAGAGACTTTGCCAAACAGTACAACTTTGCCCTCGCATTTCTTTCGCCCATCACCTTCGCTCTTGACCTGGCTGCCTACCCACGACAAGGCCCTCTATTAAACCTCTTGCCCCGGAAATTTTATTTGGTCGCTAAGTTATGAGCTTTGAGATTTTAATAACATGATCTTGATCACCACAAAGCACGTGGAAAACTTTACGCGTTTCTTTGCAAGTTATTTATTGATCTTTTTTATGATTGATTGGAGGATATTGTATAAGCCTAGGAAAAGAAGAATGAATGACTTAGAAGAAGCAAGACTACATGAATATATAGCACTTTTACATATGTATTGGTCTCTTGTTTAGCAATACTCACACTCTGTGAGTGATGATATATCAAAAAATCCAAAAAGAATTACAAGAAAGCCCTGTTCTCACCAAGTCATGACATCACGTTTAAGCATATATTAGTCCATAGAGGCAAGCTTCTACACGGAAGCCCAGAAACCCAATACATACACCACAAATTGGGCATAGTCAGACAGGTTGCCACCACCACTGTGTCCCCCTCACATATGTTTTGCATAGGGCATTACATATGTATCTGCCTCAGCATGCTTGAACTTTTACATTTTGAAAAGATAATGTAGTGCTTTTACTAGTGCTTAGATCCACATGGTTTTTGAGTGTGCTTCTTCGACCTGTTATTATCTTTTTTTGTTGGCTTGGTGGACAAGGTTGTTGATGTGGCAAGTCAATCCTCTTGGTGGCAACTCCCTATCAGGCTCGGATTTAGAGATTAGTTTGCTCTGTATACACGTGGGTAGCTCCCAGTTCAATCATACTATCGTTTGCAGGGTGGCTCTCTTTTTTAGCTGGTGTATGTGATGAGTTAGGAGGTGTGGATTATCTGTTTATTGGGCTCTTGAAAACTTGGGAGGTCTAGTGATGCCATGGCTCGATGGGAGCATGACCAGCATTGTAACCTTTTTAATAGCAATATATTTCTCACTCACATTTTGTGAGTATTGCAAAAAAAAGATTATATAGTGCTTTCAAAGTTTTCACATTCTAAGGATTTTGCCTTAGACGTTGCTCTAAGAAATACTTGTGGATAAATGCTAAGGCTGAGACC